>NC_136059.1:1940334052-1941596268 GCF_964261635.1 Lissotriton helveticus
GGTTTCCTAATAGACAACAAACTCGGTGTGTAAAAGCAGGTGGGTGTCCTTCTCCGCCTAAGAATGCTCCTAAAGTGCTCCCTCTGCCTCCAGTACAGGCTGCTGTCCTCTCTCGGCTAGGATACTGCAATGCACTGTATGAGGACCCAATTGCAAAGGGTCCAGAATAGACCCCCGCGGCCTGAAACGCAATGATCCATTACCCTGCACAGAGAGCTTTTCTCCTCATATATCATTACTGTCCTATTGTGAAGCGCTCTAATGCCTTCGGGTATAGTCTGCGTGTTATGTTGTTGCCTTTTACCTTCATCCCCTCTTGTCCCCCTCAGGCCTCCATCCCCTCCTCGCACGTCCCCTGCCCTCGCGCTACCCTGTTCACCACCAGCTGGCATTCTAGAATGCCAGCTGGTAATTTGCATATAACAGTTGAGTTGGTTGAGGGGTTGTGAATGGGATGACGTGACCGGCGGCTGCATCCCTCCGCTCCTGCCAGGGTGTTGTGTTTAACACTTAAATAAAGAAGCCTTGTCATCACTGCTGCCTGGTGTCTCTCACTTAACAATGGCGACGAGGTGAGGAAAATAACAACACATCGGAGATAAAACCACGCGTTAAGGAACATTCCACCAAGAAGATAAAGAGAAAGATTTATTTAATGAAAGCAATCACAACTAAGGAAGACCGATTTCTGTTCCTATTGTGAAGCGCTCTGACACCTTCGGGTAAAGTCTGCGCTATATAAAATCACATAAATAAATAAAAAATATGAGGGAGCGTGAACTGTGTGAATATACAGAAAGTTACCATATCCCTTAAATTGTGAAATTGACCGGAAGGGATTAAGCAGCCAGAGTCAGGTGTACGGATGGAGATCGTTAATGAAGTGCTGTATACAAACGCATAAATAAAATACAATAAAATAAATACGGATGGGCCGGCTGGGCCTGGCATGGCCTGGGGCAGAGGCTGGTGTCGGCCTCAGTTCGCCTACCTTTGCTTGCTGAGTCAGTCAGTGCGTCACGCCGTCACAGTGTCTTGTGCTGCTCTTCAAGGTCTAGGGCTGGGACTGGACCTGGGCGCTGCCGTAAGTTGACTGTGGTGTGGCCTGGGTGGGCGGCAGCGGCCGGCAGCAGCAGTGACACACGACGAGTGTCACTCACCTCACGACTCACGAGTCCTCCTCCCGACCTCCGCTCCTCTCCAGTCACCGGCGCAGGCACCACCAGTCCACCAGTAACATCACCTCACACCGTCCGCCGCCTGCGCCGAGAGCAAAGAGAGCGTGCACTGCTCACGTGACGTCAGCCCCCAGCATATATGGGAAGCGCGCGGGGCTGACCAACAATTGCTGCCCAGGGCCGTCATTGGTAGCGTTTTCGCGCGCTACACAAATGACGGCCCTGGGGGACCCCCACATTGGCTAATTTACTATGGCAAATGGCTAATGGGTCCAGGCCTAACGTTGCAAGCAAGCAACAAAGCTTGGTGGTGACCTGGGGGGGGGGGCGTGCAGATACAGCGCGCATGTGCGGAGTGAGTGTGTGTGCACCGTGCCGTCCAGCAAATGAATTAATGTGACAACCAGATTAGATAACACACTCACAACAAGCAAGAATATAGCAAGGAGGACTGAGCAAGGCCTGCAGGCCCCAATCATTTAATGGATGCCAGACCTATGCTATGGCTGCCTTCTGCTCTAGGGGTGGGCGGGGTCATCATGTGCCTGCGCAGAGGCAGGCCCATTAATCATCGGACCGGCTCCCCCTCCCTCCAGTGACTGTGCGCGATGTGCTCTGAGAGACTGAGATTAGAGTGTGTGTGAGTGATTGTGGGCGCCCGCCCAGGCCAGTTTTTTCCGCACAAGAACGCCAAAGTAGTCCAAAACCTAGCCACCCGCCAGGCATGGGTTTTCCCCGCACAACTGGGAAAAAAGTCGCCCAATTGTGCGGGAAATAGCCCAAACTGGCAACCTTGCGCAGCATGGTAATTCAGCGAGCGTTGAAAGACGTCTTTATTGGGCTTAAGAACGTGAGTTCAGGGTATCGCATTGTATGTTCCTGTTGTAGGTCTAGTTGTTCACAGTTCGCTCCTTAGCCATTGGCTACATGGCTCGCGCAGCCGGCAGTCTACATTGTGTATAAAAGTGACGTCAGCACCCCAGCCGGCACGGACAGCTTCGCTCTTCTTTCCTGTCGGTCACCTGTTCCTCCCCGCAAGTTCCTTTGTTACAATAAACACTTTATTCAACTACAGTACGTTTATTTATAATTATTATTTACATTTGTCACTACAGTTCCCAAACATAGAAATGCGGGGCCGTCAAAGTCTGATGCGTGCGACAAATGGTAGTCTGGTGCGAGGCGAGGGGGAGCAGGGGAGCAAGCGGGAGTGCGAGGGTCGACAGATGGGGGTTCTCTCCATTCAATGCGGGTTACGTTCGCACAACTGCACCCCACCTGAGGTAAAATTAGGCTCTGGACCACTTATATAGCACTGAATGCTAATTTACTACCTCTGCACGACATCTCCCCCCCCCAGACAGTGTCGTCGGCCAGGAACCTCGGCGTAATTTTTGACTCTGAACTCTCCTTTGACCAGCATGCCAGAACCATCGCAGGTAAATGCTTCGGAACGATCAGATCCCTGAGAAAGTTCTTCGACTTCCTCCCCATCGATGCCAGAAAGACAGTGACAGTCGCACTCATAATCTCGCGACTGGATTACTGCAACGGCTTGCTTGCAGGAGTCAAAAAGAGCACTCTCCTAAAACTGCAGAGCGTACTTCACACAGCCGCCCGTCTTGTCCTGGGCCTACCCCGCAGATCCTCCATCTCTGCAGCGCTTCATTCACTTCACTGGCTCCCCCTTCACAAAAGGATTCTCTTCAAAATCCTGATTATAGCCTTTCGTGCCTACAACAAGACAGGCCCTAAATACCTCACTAGGCGCTTTCCCCACTACGTGCCCGGCCGTCACCTTCGTTCAACCGATGACAACCTCATTCTTCTCCCGAAATACAATCTGAAAACAAAGGGTGATAAGACCCTTAGTTTCCTTGCTTCTAAAGCTTGGAACAAACTGCCCAAAACCCTCAGACAACAAACCCAGGAAAAACCCTTTAGAAAGCTGCTAAAGACATGGATCTTTAATCTCCCGGACGACTACTCCAAAGCTTCCATCTAACCCTCCTGGACTGGGTCAATTAGGCTCCCAAGCGCCAAGATGCTCCCTCCGGAGCGAACGTCGCGCTCTAGAAATACCCCACAAATATCACAAATAAATATTGATGTAAAAAAGTTTTGTAGTGCGGGAGATAACGCTTAATGAGCTGCGCCTTTTAAAGATAAAATAACGGAGCGCATTCCAATGAAGTCTGGTGCGAGGCGTGGGGGGGCGGGGAGGGGAAGCAGGCATGGTGTGTGAGTGAGGCCAAGCGCGCGCCTGGGGAAGCTTTTACGCTCCAGTACACAACATGCATTGTAGGAAATCCGGCTTGTTCTAGAGAGTTTGGTCACAAGTAATAGGTTTCGAGCAATAAATTCCTCGACCTAATAATAACACTGCATACTTACGGCATGATGTCTCGAGCCGACACGAGATAGAATATTCAGGTTCTCGAGTCAGGCTCGAGAACTCTGCTCGAGACACAACAAGAATAAAGTATATCGGCGTTGCTCTCACCAACTTTTGAAAACCATAATACGATCTAACAGTTATTGACCAACACGAATAGGATTCCTCTGAGTAGATTTGGGTAAATGTGAAGGCGATTAATGCAGTATTTCTTTCATCAATATTTAGGGTCGTTTAAATGATATTTTAAGTACATTAACCAACACTTCAGCAGAATATAGTATTTTTCTCCTACTGTGAACGCATCTATATTATTATAAATATGTGCCATTTATAAAAAGTGAAACAGGTATGGAAGTCTTTAGTACCATAAATACGTATACTTCTGCGCTTTTCGAACGCCGCCCACCCTAAAACATAATGACAGGATGAATACGTACCACTCCAACATGGCAACCTGCATACTTAAAGAAGCAGCAACTGAAACTTTGTGGATTTTTTTTGCGGTGCATCTATATGTACAAAGGAAAGCGCTCGTTGTAATTACTTCCTCGTGTTGTCTATCTTTTATGTTTACTGCTCTCATTGTAAGAGCACTAGTGAAGAGAGTGCGCGCGGGCGAAGCTCCTGTTTTTTGTGCGTTTGGGCGAAAGCGCTCCCTAGGCTCTCGCGAGAATTGCAGGCGCCGGCTTCAATCGCTGGTTGGTGGGATGCGCTGGAAAAGCCGGCTGTAAGGCGGGCGCGCTCTTCCTCCTCCGGCAGCGCGTGGAGCTCAATCTGCTGCCCTTTTCTTTTGCTTCCCCCGCCCCCTACTTAGCGCGCGTAGAGTCTCGCGCCGCTGCCTGTCCGCGTAGGAGCCCATCACAGCTTTCATCTTGTTCTGCAACCTTGGGATGGCCGATCAGGAGCCCCAGGGGGAGTCCGAGGTGCCCATGGAGACCACGGCACCGGCACCGGCACCGGCACCGCAGGTTCCCGAGGAGCCGTCAGCCGCCGGCACCGAAATGCCGAAGGAAGGTACACAGGTGAGTGACAGTAAACCAAGGCTATGCGAGTTGTCTCATCTCTCAAAAACCTTAGGCTGTCAGTTTGACCGCGTAGCTAAACTACACGCCGAATGCAGCCTTTCTCGTCCCCCTTCTAACTCCAGTTGTGAAGCCGGCGGGCTGTCACTTGTATCTTCGCTCCTGTTCTGTTCGCTCCCACCTCTGGCCACGGGAGAAGAATACCCCCACCTCCCTCCTGCAGTGGTAGTTGTCAGTCTGTGCCACTGCTCCGTCACAAAGCTACACACCATCAACAAGTGAAAGAAAGTATTCATGGGGCACATCTTAGCCACTCCCGTGGCTCGCCCCGCCCCTTTTCTTCTTATTTGGATCACTATCCTCCGTGTGCTATCCGCCCCGAAGAGCTGCGAGCAGCTGAGATGCTTATCTCGTACAGTGGGTCGACACTTACATTGTTCACACGTCCCATGTAGGATGTTGCCGAAAAAATGCTGTAGTGTACATCTCTCTTCAACCTTGACTTAAAAATGTTACAATTGGCCCACACAAGGGAAACGAAGAGAAGCCACTTTCTTCAATATTAAGTAACAGTATATGTGGCCTTGTATACATCTCCTTCTTTCTCTGAAATTTTCTGCAACAGGAACTGACACTGTCATCAATAAGCCATATAATTTATTTCAGCTTTAAGGAGTTGCCTTATAAGTATTATCCTCAGTCTGGCTGCAAGTATTTTAACGTATTGGAGCGAGGTCTTGTACAATGTTAGCTTCCCTCCTGAGATGACAAAGCCAACGCTATTCAACCCCTGCTGTTAGAACGCTGTATTTTATATTTTTTATTCTGTTTTAATAGTGGCGTATAATTTTGCACAGTGCTCTTTGCCTCCGTGGAACTGCTCTAATTTGCTATAGTTTTCTATATTTTGTTTGGGGAAAAGGGAAATGGTTTTAATTAACTGAATCAAACTTACATAGCAAACTGTTAGAATTGGGCTCATGCCTTACTCTTTTTCCAGGAGTTCCAGTGGCAGAATGTAATGCTTTTAGCACTGGGGATCCTTTATTACTAACCAGGCAGTGCGAAAAGAAAACCAATTGCCGTTAAATACCTGACAAGCTCTGACCTAACGATGATAATGTAGTAGTTCATGAACATAATTTTTTTTTTGGGGTAGTGTGTGCAGAAGGTTTTCTTTTAGCCTCACTGTGCTTGTCATTATCGTAGACTTTGAGAACACTTGGGGGCAGATTTACAATTACTGGCGCATCCCTGCATATTGGCAATGATGCACCAGTAATTGTGCGCCGCAGCTCCGCCACCCATGAAGCGCCGCATTTACCATGGGGCAAAAACGGCACAGATGCGTCACGCATCTGTGCCGTAAAAGCGGCGCATTGCTGGAGTTCCAGCAATGATGTGGGGGGCACTATGTGTACAATGCTGCGTCAATCCTTACGCCTGCTTCAAGCAGGCGCAGGGTTTTGACGCAGCATGGGTCCAAAAGTGACTGAGTGAAATCTTGTAGATTTCACTCAGCCTCTTTTGGGAGGCGTTCCTGCGCAGGAATGCCTCCCCCTGCGACGGTACGCCTCTTCTGGCGCAGGGCTTTACAACGTGACGCATCTGGGAGATGCGTCACGTTGTAAATACCCCGCACCATGGTGCATCTTTTACGCCGCCGCTGCGTCACAAAAGTTACGTAACGGCGGTGTAAAAGCGGCGCAAGGGGCTTGTAAATCTGCTCCTTGATCTTTAGGCTTGCTTACGTCTGTCAAAGTCAGTGGGCATCCTGTTGTAGGCAGATCTCTGCACTCTTTTTGATGATACAGCCCTAACTTGGTCACTCATTCAAGACCTCAAAAGACTGAATTGCACGCTGTTATTTCCTGATGTTCAATCCAATATCCTGCTACTTTAGGAGAATCGCATTATGTGCTTTCCTGTTTGCATTTTTGAGTTGGAGAGGGGCCTGACGTATTGTAGAGTCTAACTTGGATCATTAGCTTCGAAAGTCACTTTTGCCTTGCACAAAACTTTGGTTGCGTAGTTTCTGAAGAATGTTTTAGATATTTTTATAGCTATTTTTTTAATAAATGCCCCCCCTTCAAACATTTTCCTGTTTTTTTTATGCGCTGTAAGGAAGTTTGTTGTCCAGTCTAATAGTGTTCTGCGTACTGATCTTGGACAGGTTGAAGGACAGAGATTTCTTCTTCACCAGCCGGTGTAATTACTTAAGGGAGCCGCCAAAGCGATCAATTAATTGGGATATGCGATTGTGGGACCTCCACGAGTGTCTGGATCAACGTCACATCTGAGTGGTTTAGAAGAAATCTGATTACCACTAACCCTGGACCACTAACCCTGGATGTAAATCGGAGGTGTCTGCTGACACCTCCCTGAACACTGATGCAAGTTGATCGCCCATACAGTAGGACCTACAGTTATTGGTGGTCTCTCTTCCCTCCCCCTCCCCCCCCCCCCCCCTGTCATGATGACCAGCCTCTGATGCATAATCTATTGCACCTCTGTCAAGGGTTGAAACGTCGACACTGTTATCTCAAATTAGTCCACGCAATTTCCCTGACTTGAACAATAAAATCATAAACTACTGCTGGGATTTATGCAATTCAGTCTTGACTTGCTAAACTAAAACAGTTGTCTCTCTCCTTTTTATCCACGTCATTCTATGTCACCTGTGTACAGCACCTTGTCACTTATCACCACTAGACACTAAATGTACACTATTGTGAGTCTACGCCGCATGTGGTTTTTAGGTCTCGCGACCTATCAATGCGCGCAAGCGCATTGAGCGGAGCCAGAATTCAAGTGCTCAAAAAGCTCGTCAAACCAAGGGCTTTTTGCTGCGGTTTTCTTTGAGTTCACGTGAATCACGTGACCAAACACGCACGCGCATCGGCCGCCACCACATCAAAGGGCTTCTCCCAGCCGTGCGCTCTGCAGCTTCTCCTCTCCTAATTATTCATGGCTGGTTTCTCTTTCAGCGCCTCTACTCTTTCCCAGGCCTGTAAAATGACCGGATTCCCCACCCTGTGCTGTTCAACCTGCATTGCGTGAACGTCAGTCTATGATTCAGTCTTTGCTGTGTTAACCATCATTTGTGCAGTACACATTTATTTTCCTGTGTGTTACCCTTTGTTCACGATCTCCGTCCAAAAATGTTATAATAATCAGCTGTCACAGTTTCCGTCCTTACAGGATGTAATTTCAAGCGAAAGAGGTTACACTAGTTAGCACAAACAATGTAATCTGTGCTCAGAG
The DNA here is from genome assembly GCF_964261635.1 of Lissotriton helveticus. Taxonomy (NCBI): domain Eukaryota; kingdom Metazoa; phylum Chordata; class Amphibia; order Caudata; family Salamandridae; genus Lissotriton; species Lissotriton helveticus. The sequence goes on from NC_136059.1 coordinate 1,940,341,915, forward strand.
ACCCGCAGTCTGCAAATATTTCCAGTCACGCTCACATGCTGGCTCCTCTGCTACCTGAGGCTCGAAGCACCGAGTGGAATGCATTTTATGGAAAATATTCAGACTGTTTTCTCAGAATTCTTGGATGGTGGTTATTTTAAGCCAAGGTTTTCAGTTTCTTGAGCTTAAATTACATTTCATGCTTTACTTGGCTTTATACGTATTTTTCATGGGCCTGCCCACCGTAGCCTTGCTGTGTGTCCGGCAGACACTCTGCTGTTTTAATGGCCCATTTGCTCTCCAGGGCTTCTCCAGCTCTTCCCTCCCACTCTCTCACTCTCCCGCCCCCCACCCGACTTGTTCTTGGCGTCTCTTGCCAGCTCAAGCCTGCCCTAAGCACGGACTCGTGTTACACGCCCCTCCCTCGCACGGCAGCCAGACCACTTCCTAATTACAAGGCCGGCATGTGATTAGCAGGCCCCGTAGCAGGCTACCCTGGACACGGCGAAGGACCTGCACACGCACGAGGCGCATACCCCGTCATTAGGCAGCTTCTCGCCTTTCACTCGGCACAAAGGCGAGCCGCCATGCTCCCTTGTAGGGCCACGGCCTTGCCTTCAAACTACTCCCTGTCCAGGATGGCACTGTGAACGCGTCCTTGTAGCGCCTGACACGACAGCTACTGCCAGGCGGCGCTTTAGAACTGCAAGTGTCATGTTCTGCGGCTGGCTGTAAGCATGAAACCCGTGTCAGGCGGCGACGGCTTCCTCGCTACACATGTGCTGCAGCTGTATACAGTCCCCCTCCATAGCCAGGCTACCTCGCTTCAGATGGGTGCCTTATGCGTGCCTGCAGCTGCACACAGCTCATTTCAGATGGTGGCTCTTTCGTTGCATACGGGCATCTTCTGTAGGTACACAGTGAGTCTCAAGTCACATGCCTGTCAACGTTGTAAGACCAAAAATAAGATCTGTCAGGTTTTAAAACTACTAATTAGCATAAGGATGACAGCAGAGAAAATTACGCTTGTTGGTCAGAGGGTGATGTCATATAAAAATCCCGTGTTTTTATTCAACTCAATTAGTCTGCCCAAACCTTCCGTAAAAACAGAAACAGTAGTGTTGGCAAGCATGGTAAAGCATCACGTGTACATGCAGACAGTAACGTGTTAGGCCTCATTTTATATGTGCTGGCGATGCAGAGACAGGGCGTCCACGCTGCACAAAGTGGCCGTCCTTCTCTACTGCGTTTTTTTTAACCCCAAGTTGCTAGATCTTTATTACATATTCGACAAAAGGCATCAAGCCCAAGTCTCCAGAAATGGACTATCTGAGTTAACTTATTATTTACAAAATTAAAAGCCGTTGTTATTTGTAATATCAATACATCTAAGTTACGTAAATACAACACACATTGCATTACAAATGCTATAGGTGTCACATTTGCGAAAGTTAAAACTATTGACATTGTAACTGACACAGCTATTAATTTTGCTATTTTCAAAACCAACACATAAATTAAAAAAGTGTCATTTACAATACCAATCGCTCAAACCTTCCTAATGCGAAAAGTTAAAAGTATGGGCATTGTAAATCACAAAACAAAAAAATAAAATGTCATTTAGAAAACCAATAGCTCAAACTTTCTACTGCGAGACCTATTGGCAACGCCAGTGCTTGTTGTCACAGACAGCCGTTTGATTGATCTCGCATTTATTCTAATACGAAGTACAAACATTTGTTGAGCAAAAAGGTGTTTTTCCTGTCTTTTTGGACACCAGCACCTTCGTGCCTGCTGGGGATGCATTGTTCCTTTAGGGTGGGGGCGGGGGAGCAGTCTGGCGGTCTCAACCACCTCCTTGGTAGCGCTTGTGTCCCTCAGAGGCACTCAATGGGGCGAGTGAGCAGGTGGTGGACTCCCTCCTGGTTCTCTAGCTCCTCAACAGTTTGGGCACCATAGTTGGCAGGTTGTCACTGGGTGCCAGCTTTCACCTGGTCTTTTAGCGAGGGCCCAGGTTGTCATCTCCTGTCACTAGGTCCTCTCTCGGGGAGGTCTCTGAGGATTCACCTCCTCTTCCCTGCCAGTGCGTGAGGGCTCCTCGACTGTCTTTGTCAGACGGGGAAGAGGAGCGACAGGGGTAGAGCAGCTCTTACGGCCCCGGCAGTGCCACCCCTGTTTGGCCCGCTGTGACGTTTTCACCACTCTGTCCGGTCTCTGCCATCGTGATGGACCCGATATGGCGCTTCGCTCTGCTGCAGTTACTCCCCCGCCGTCTCTCTCCCAGTGGCACCTCTTAGCTGGTTCGGGCAGCATCCCTCGGCAGAAGGGTGCCTCCTGAGGGATACCGAGTCCCAAGATAAATGGCCAGAGTGGGGATCGGCAGCGGGAGCTCTGAGATGTGCGCCCAACGCCGTCTTGATCTTGGCCACACCCTACTCAGTGGTTAGTGTTTTACTCACTAAACCATTTTTGCAACTGCAGATATTGTACATTTTTTGATAACCAGGCAGCAAAAATATTTTACAGCATCTGTGCAGCAATGGAATCTTTTTGTATATTTCTCCACTTTGAAGTCTCTTAAGTATAGTACCAGGAATGGATTTCACACTCCGTGAGTGGGATTCTGGTATTCAGTTGTTCAGTTTGGATGTGTTTGACAGTAAATTCTGTATTTTTTCACTTTAAGAATCTTAATGAAGCTGATGTTAAGAAACTGGTGCATAGTTGATGTATGCTGGTTGCAGAGACTCCTGTGAATGAAGGAGAAAGAAGGCAGATAGCCGGCTGGGACAAGATTGGTTTGCACATGATTTGTCCCTGTCTGTAATGGTGCAGTTGAGCTAACAAGTGTATTGTAATGAGGCCCAGAGTAATAACAAGTTGAGGTTTCTTCAAGAAGTCCATCCATCACATTTTGTGCCGTCTTGATCATCCCACATGGTATGATGCTTACCTCTTTGAAAATACTGCAGTGATGTTTGGGTTTAATAGTGGGTAAGTACATTAGGATTGTCAGTTTTGCGGTTGTACATTGTTTCTAATATGCTGATCAGTGCTTCTGCAGTATTGTTCCGTCTTACCCAGTGTTTTTTCTAGACCGTTTTAAAGGAGCCTACCCAGTTGGTCGTTTATTTTAGGAAAACTAAGTTTTACCTTTTAAACTGAAGGTTGCTGTGCTTCTCATAAATGACTAACTGTTCTTCGTCATTATCTCATCTGTTTTCCATCCTTTCACCATCTCCACAAAGTCCTGCAACCTACGGGCCGATTACGATGTAGGTCAGAAAGCCTCTGAATTTAGTCGGAAGCTTCCAACCGACTCTCGGTCGGTTTGTGGTCTGACCAACTGATTACGATGTCGGTGGTCGGAATGTAAACCGGTCGGTCATTCCGACTCTGTTCCGACCGACTGTGAGTATTCCTGTCGGTCGAACTGCCCCATAATCCCCCTATAGACTGCGTTTCCGCTCTCTATTTTACGATGTCTGTTTCCGACAGCCTTTCAGTGCTGGCCTTTCTGACATGGGTACCCTGTCAGATAGCAACTTGGGGGTCGCTAGCTGGGCCCCCTCGCCTCTGTACCCTGCGGTTGGTGGTCGAGGGGGTACTCTCCTGTAAAACCCTGCACTGTCAGGCACCATGGGGTGCTTACCACATGGTGCAGGCTTTTACACACACCCCCATTTCTCCATAGGAGCCTGTAATACGTCCGGTTTATGTCTGTAACACAAGCTCGCATAGAGAACAGTGGGAATCCAACTGAACAGCGTTCGGTCGAATTGTAATCAGGTGGTTGGAACTGCCGACATCAGGTTGGTCCGGTGAGGCGAGTCCGACCGACATTGTAATAAGCCCCCTAGTATTTTAATTAATCATAATATTTAGATTGGTCCAAAATACAATTTGCCAATTTTAACGTTTAGCCACCTGTCACTTATGCTTTGACTGGACATTGGCTAAAAAAAAAGTACATATTTGGGGCATGCTTCATAACATTAAGGCTTAATGTTTAGTTGCACCTACCAAAGGGCTATTTTAATTTGTGGGTACATTTTATTTACTGTTCCTAAAAAGCATTTCTGAGAAAAAATAATTAAATGGCAACAGCCGTACTTGAGTCAATTGTTGCCTAACCCAAGAAAGTGGAAGTAGCAGAGTGATATTTGTGAGCACTTAAAATACATTTAGGTTTAGAATGATTCTGGTGCTAGAGGGACTTTAGTTTTTAGTGTTGCTTTCTGTATGAGATTGGGGGGAGGGATCTTGAAGTATAGTAAGTTAATACTCTTGTGCCTTGGGGAACCTAAGAGTATTAAAGATATAGAATCTGAGTTTTGGTCTAGGCTTTTTTTGACAATAAATAGGAGAATGTCCTCTGTGTAAGTAGCCTTTTAGAAGGAGTAGTGTCCTGCTTTTGTTATCAAATCTTCCCTCTATCCTTGGTGTGTGGGTTGAGTGCATTTAGGGAGAGGTATGGGGACAATTTACATCACTCCTGGTTTTCTCTTTAATGATAAACTAATCTTGCATATTCTTCTCCTGTTGGAAGATTAAGTTCCCTGGAGTCTTCCACAGTAGTCCATAGTCTTCACACTGGGTGTTTGGGTGTTTGACTCTTGACAATTGTGGATCGGAGTTCTTCTTAAAACATCATCTGCCGTCCTTTTCCCCCATATGAGTGTTTGCTTGTATGCATTGTTTTGGTGATATTGCTACCAATATGATTCTCTGTGTCTTATGCTAGAGTATAGTACATCAGCATGTGGTAGTATTATGGAGAGGACACTGGAAAGAAGGTAGGCAAATGGTGAGGTGATAGAAAAATCTAGAGATTTCCAAATAGAAGATAAACGTCCTTCTCTCTAGGCATCAAACAGCGCCATTGGGTTCACACTTCACCCTGTCCTCTCCTCCTCATGAATCTAGAATCGGTGTACTCGTTCAGCATACTATAGGTGCCCCCACCCTCGGAACTAATATAGAAGTTATCAGCTTTCTTAACAAAAACCTTTCCTTGAGATTTTGTGGCATCAGTTTCACAGAAACCAACTCATCAGAACATTGATGGAAAAAGCTGGAAGCAGTGTCTTCTCCAGGAATACCTCTTTGGTGGCGTCAACCCTCATCTTATGTCCTTGTGGACAGCTCTTCACCTTAATTCAGGGAATGTTGTTGCTCTTTGTTCCTCTTCTACACAAGTATAAAATGGTTGGATACCACTGATCTTAGACTGCTGTTGATGACCAACCTCTGTCTATGTAAACCCATTAACAATATGGCTAAAATGCTAATTATCAGCAAAGTAAAATTGAGGGTATTAAACTTCCATTACTAAGCATTACCTCTAAAAGAGGCTGAGCCTTGGTTCCACCTAGAAGGGAATGCAATACCTTCTGATAACCTCAAAATGCACAAGCTAGTTTGATATTGGGGACTGCCGGCCTTAATCACTTTTTCACTGCCCTGTACTTTGAGCTTACTTCCCATCAAAGGGAGCTGCTGAAACAAACATGCATGTTTCAGGCATAAACTCCTATGTCTAATTAGTCCCATTACTCAACCACAAAGTAGAATTTTTTAGAAGATTCTTCCTAACTTCACAGCATGGACACCCATGTACCTGTAATCTAGTCTTCAACAAAAAGCTTCCTTTGAAGAGTCTTTCTCGGGGTGTGGTTGGATTGTCTTGCATTGTGTTCTGCTAGACAGCTGGAGCACTACCTCTATTCTGACATTCAAAAAGGAGCTAAAAGGCCACCTTTTGGATCTCCACTTTACTTGACTAATGCAACAACAGAACTACTTCTTGTAGACTTGAGCTTAGCATTTGTGTATGTTACTCAGTTTGTGATGTGTTCTTTTTTTAATTAAACTATATTGTTTTTGTAACACTTATGTAACCTGCTAATCCAGTGCTTCCCAAACTTTTCAGAACCCCAAGCCAATTTTTAGAAAAAAACTTATACGACCTACCTAGATTTAACTGATATGAGCCATGGTGACGTTTAAAAAAATTTAATAGTAGACATGCTTTAAAAAAGTTTTGAATTACCAATACTCTTTACAATGTTTGCGCTCCTCTAACATCTGTTGTTAGTAAATGTCACAACCTTGACTGCACCCTGTGATATGTCTATTGGACTGTGAGCTGCCCTAAATGTGCAATATGGTGAATTGCACTTCAGCTGGGACACTCTTCAGAGTGGGGTGCTGGCCTGTGGCCCCCACTTTCGTAGTTTATGGTGAAAGGCGTCCTATCGAGTTTTGCTTCAAAACAAGGCCTAATGGTGTATTTTGATCTCTTTATATAATCAGTGTTCTATAGTGCGAACATTGCTCAAGGGCGTTGAAGCGCTTTACATGAGTTCCAGATTACATTATAAAAGGTTAGATTCATTTTATTTTTACCACACGACATTAAGTAATTTGCTCAAAGCCAACACCAGGACTTGAGCGTGGTTCTCCAGATCCAAAATCAGCAGCTCTGGCCTCTAGGCAATATCCATATTTCTCAGCAAATGTGTGAAAGTCATACACAATTGGGAAGATTGTCCATGATCACAAATAATGTGCGCTTGGTGAACTAAAAAAAACCCAAAAAGATACAAGAAATACTGAACGGTTCACTGGAATTCTTGCTTGAGAATACTTGCAAAGGTACTTAACACTTCAGAATTAGAAAACAAAATGAGCTTCATTTTTGCTTTCTTAACTGCTAATATATTTTGAAATATGGTCGTTCATTTACAGTATTCTATTTGGTCACAAGAAAGGCACCCTATAGCTTTTCCTTTCACTCTCCCTGTAACCCAGCTAAATTGCCATGTAGTTAACTTTAAAAATTGCTCTCCTTCAGTAGTTGTAGAAAGAAAAGTAAACCTCAATCTCCTGTTCAAAGAAGAAGCAGCAATTGTCAGAAAACCTAGCCTGACATTTGGCCTGTCTTTGAAGCACAGCAAACTTACAAGATAAATAATTAATTTAAAAGCACCGTTATTTATTGCGCCTTCGTGACCTACCAAAATCGGCTGGGTTGCGAGCCACATTTTGGCAAACACAGTGCTAATCTTTTGATTAGATTTTTTTTTTTTTTATATCTTTCGTTTACTCTACATTTGTAATTATGCTCTGTTCAGTTTACATTTTTTAATTGTTCACATGATAAAAGAGAATCTGAAATTCATGTTTATTTAATGTCTCTTTTCTTTACAAGTTGATAGTCTGCTCAAATGTATTCACAGTATTTCTTCCGAGTTGCTTTCTCCGTTCTAAATTAATTGTTGCGGAGTCGTGGATGTGTTTTAACGAAAACTTCTAATTGTATTTATCGTTCGAGATTATAATTAAAGGAGTACTTTTCACTGAATGGAAATAAGTTAAAGGGTCTCAGGCCATTTTCTATTAATTGTTCTTACAGCTTCAACAATAGTTGGGTAATGTTATATAAGTTTGGAACAGTGTGAAAAGCTAGAGAGGACTTCGTGACAAGTGGCCAAAACAAGGCATGCGATGCAGAATCGCTTCACTTAGGCTGAAAGCTAATGGGGGTGTATTCAGCCCTTACTCTTTGGAGAGCTTATCCGGCTTCCTCCCAGCTGAGACGTGAATAGCAAACTATGCCATTATGTTGAATAATAACTTCATTGCTAAAAAGCAGGGATGAGCGATTGGGAACTATCTGTACATTTTAATTAAGCTTTTCTTTAGAAGCTGAGTTTAGATTGTAAGCCAAAGAGGAGTGTGAGGTTGATATAAAGGTAAACATCAAGTATGTTGGAATATGTGCTGCTATTTGTGTTACTCATAAACATTGCAGCTAATAGTCTGTTGGTTTTATTATAGTTACAGCTCATTGTGTGCTCTTTATTAGTATTTTAATTTTAAAATAAAGCTTTAAAATCCATTGTTTCCTAATTTTCGTGTGTGCCTTTCTCACGTGAAAAGGTGGTTGGGTTCCACTAATCACCTCTGATATTTCACAAGGTTGATTGTTTCCTGAAACATGTCTCATTCCTACTGCTCAGTGGCTTGCAGCGTGGTTGCAGTACAACTGGCTTTCTGTCTTTGGCAACATCTTTAGTTCGAGGGGATGTAGGAAACCTATTTTCTGGACCCTGGAGTAGAGAACGTAGAAAATATTTCAGTACATTATATTATATGAAGCACTCAGTTGCTCATGGGCCGTGTTCATGCTCTAACAACATTAATTGGGCCTGCTATTAGCTGATTAAGACCCTAGATATTGAGCTTTTGTACTCCCCATGCACAGCCCCTGCTGGGTAAATGTGCCACGCCCAACCCACCGCTCACTGCATAAACACTTTGGCCAACAGTTTAAAGTAGCACAGGATGATAGTGCAAAAAATGTTTGTCTACCACTAAGGCAAGATTTGTATCCAGATCTAAAAGCTGTTCAGAATTGTATAGCAGATGTATTCATTGCAAACCCTTTACCTTTAGAATGCTCGCTCTAAGGAAATTCAATGAGATGTAAACCCTACTTGCATTACATACTGTAAATGTAAAAATGTGTACACGTATCTGCAGAATTGAACAATTTGAGGCTATTATTTCCAGTACTCCATTATATATTAATATGCAGAAGCGTGAAAGCAAGATTAGTGATAGTTAGTTTTCAAAATAAAATGTACACACACAATTTGCAACACAGAAATATTTTGCTAAGCTATTGTCTAACTTTAAATACCATCTGAAAAATGCAACCCAGAAAATTGCATTAGAAAGAGAAGCAACCCAAACGGGTACTATAACCCGACGCAGTGCCTCCACTGAGGGGACAACCCCTGAAATCTGCACTTCTTGCTGGAAGGAGCTCATGGTCTGCCCAGAACTTAGAAGCATGCCTTTTGAGAGTGGGAAGGAGAGTTCCTGACCCTGCTGGAGGGTAGAATGTTCAGGTGAAGAAGCCAAACTTGTTACTGGCATGACGAACACCCAGATAGAGCTGAATGGCCATCAGAGTAAAGCCAGGAGCAATACCTCTTGTTTGGAGTCTCCCTGAGCATTTGCTATAGTGAACTATACTAAGGCATTCAAAAAGCAACTTTGTGTTGTCAGGTTCCCTACGGTGTTCCTGAAAGACACTTGCTGCCTGACTTCGGAACTCCTGCAAGCAGAATTGCTGATGTGGCCCAGGGCCAGATTAGGACCTCTACAACTGCTGTGACAGAACATCGGTTTGTAACCATTCTGAGAGGCTACAAATCCCATATACTAGTGCTGCCTTAAAGTCCAGCTGTGCATATTTCTGCCGAGCAGTCCATGAACTCAGAAGCAGCTTTTACCACAGCCCGTACCACTGAAGCCACTGCTGCAGTATCTGGTTTGCCAGTCACGTATGTCTGAACCGCAGCACAACAGAACAGGTAAAGGGGGATCTAAATGCGAATAGATTGAGCCCGTGGAGGAAGTGTCTTGAAAGAACAGTAGACTTTTTACCTCTGAACTTTGTGACTATGCTCATTTGACATACTTGGAATGATGGACATTGGGCCTTCTTGAAAATCATAAGGGGTGTAAGGCATTTGTGGGTATCACCGATAAGAGTGCACCTCTATTGAACTGTATGATTTTTCATTTTGCTGTGAGATTAAAGTGTTTACTTTTTTCAACTTTTTAAGCTAAACACTGGTCTGGCCGTTAAAATATTGTTGGTTGACTGAGTTTTGAACAATTGCCCCCAATCTACCTCCCTGAGAAGACTGACTGAGCCCGTGCTGAAAGGGTGTACTTGTCTGAATTTGCAGAGCTATAGTAGGACGAACCCTAAACAACCAGAGTCAAATTACCTAAACTTCAGTGGTTGCTGAATCACAACCGCTGACTGCCATCTCTGGATGGGGTCTAACATTTGGTGGCAGCCGTGGGATCTGTATGTTCCAATTTCTGCTGTCTTGACAGAACAATACGTTTAGCTTGAACACAGTTTTACCTTCACAGTGCAGTGTTGGATACAAGTTTGATGGTGGTTAGACATTGTCACACTATCCTGATCAGTTAAGGGTTCCATGCTTGGAGAGAGGGTAGAGGCTTTCCAGATACCAGCATAATGAGATGTTTCTGGTTTTGTAGGAGTCCCAAGGAAAGAGTGCTGTGGTGCCAATCTTTAACTGTGCTTCATTCATTTTAGCCTGTTATTTCATATGATGTAAACGTTTTTGGTAATTTCCTCTTTAAAACTTTGGCACACTGGAGTGGAAAAGCACATCTGCTCCTACACCATCTTTCCTCTTTGTCTGGATGTACATCAGTGCGCCTAACCACCCAGCATTAATTTCCTGTCTGGGATCAAGCTGCAAAGCAATTTGACTAGTTGGAACCTTCCTCTGACCCCCACATCAAATCTTGGTGAAGGGGCGGAAATGCACTCTTATCATAATTGTAGGAATTTCTAATTTGAAAAAAACTGAGTATTTTTGCCTTTCTTTAAATGCCCGCTTTGCAAAACTAATACTGGCCCTTCGAGCCAGTAACCTTTGATTTGTCTGAACTTTGGGATACTGCATCAGCCCAGAGAAGACATTTGCATGAACTGGACCTTGCTGGTTGCATCTACATGCAAGAGCCAGTCAGCCAGCCTTAAACTCTGAAACCATTCATGTTTATGCACCTTCTCTTGAACAAAGTTTATCTGCCTACCAAGAGAAGCAGAGCATGACCAAGAGCTCATTTGGCAAGGCCCAGCCGACTGAAACCTGCATGGAAGACATCTCGAGTATGAGCTGTTCTGGAGCCATGAACATCTCGGTATAAAACTGGCCAGAATCTAGAAGCAACTGCTCAACCCAGACATTAAGAGTTAACAAGACAAGCTAATTGAAACAGCTGTTTTCCTGATCTTTTGACTTGGTGTGGTCACATCTCTTAACTTTAATAATTCTGGACTTTTGTTTGTGTGGGGCCACAAATCCTGAATTCCATTTCTTTGTTGTCTTTTGTACCGTTTGGTGCAGCGAGTAATCTGTTGCACCAGTTTCTGGATTTATTGATTTGGATTTTTTTTAAACATGGTAAATCAACTGAACGTGAACAGATTGAGTTAACCCACCTTACTGCCAATGCTGCTAAGAAATTAGAGTTTTACTATAAGTGCGTTGTTCCTTAATTATGCAGGAGGTTGGACATATACTACATAGAAAACAAAAGACCATGCATACTTAATTTTTCATTAATCTTTGGTCATAGATCATAAGAAGCTATTTGGTCCAAATCACAGTATTTGGCATGTCTATACATAAAAAAAAAAAAGAAACTCATTTCACAGACTGTATTGGTATTAGGAGAAACCAAAAACCACATTCTTTGGACCTGATCTAATGAATTACTTGTATGATAAAAATGGGCACTGTCATCAGTGAGTGAAAATACTAAATAGTCAAAGCACCATGGTATTGTGAGGCAAATTGCCCAAAAGGTAGATTTTTAAAAAGTGGCTAAAATGCTTATGTGAAGCATGCATATAAAGAACAAGCATTTGCAATGCAATAGGTCTCGCATTTGCGAGAGTTTGAGCTATTGGCATTGAAAATGACAATGCTTTTTATTTATGTGCTTCTCATAAGCAGAGACTCCAAGTACAAAGTGGGTGTTTACGCACCGCTTGCAGGTTTTCAAAACACATCAATAAAAAACATTGTCATTTACAAAGCCAATAGCTCAAACTCTTGCAAATGTGAGACCTATTGCATTGTAAATGCCTGTTGCTGTATGTTTGTCTAATTTTCCTTATGGAAATTGAATGGAGGAAAAGTGTTTTGGCGCCCCGATTGGCGGATTGTCCCAAAGCTTTCCACGAAGGAGCTGAGGTGGGTTACCTTTTTTGTGGAACTTTTCGTGAAGATTCTTCAAACAGGACCAAAGTTATGAGTAAAACAAAAAGCCCTCGTTCTTTGGAAATTCTGACCTAACTATAACTACACAGTGGCTGCTGCCACCCTGAAATATATTTAGAGTTTCAGTAGTGTTGTAGAGTGCTCCATATAACGGAGCTTCTCTCTACCTAAAATTTCGGAACTACCCAGCGTTGCCTACTTCCTATATATAGTTTCACTGGAAAATACAAAGTAATGTCCTAGTTAGGAATTGTAATATGTTACTTTACATTTAAAAAAAAGCCTTAGAAAGTCAATTAAAAAAACCAAAGGTTAATGGATGTTCTAGTTGGGTGGAAATGTTGGTAAAACATACTATTTTAAACTAACAAAGCCACTGAAATTCACCAATTAGTTATCTAGCACTCCCTGTAGCCCCCTCCAATTAAAAAAATTTGGTGGTGCCCTTGCCTCTTCTTCAGGCACCACCTGCCAGATAACATATACTTCAAACATGTCCTAGGATATTTTGGGACGCTCCTTGCTGGAGCAGTCAATAATGAAGGAGCTTTCTGGTAAATTTGGTGTAATTCCATTCTGTATTTGCAGTATCGCTGTTTGATTTTCCCTCAAACGTGTTTTGGAATACCCCCCCTTCTTTCTCTTGGCCCCTGCCTGATGGTTCACAGTGAAACTTTCCAGGATGGAGCTGAGGTGGATGATACTTTTTAGGGGGGGAAGGGTTTGTGAAGATTTGTCAAACTATGCCAAAATTATAAGCAAACCAAAAAATACTTTTTCTTTGAAAATGTGGTTCCAAATATAACTACCCAGTGGTGACCACCACTTGGGGACTCCCTCATTGTGTAGATGTGCAACATTGTGCAAGAGCAAAACGCCATGACTAAGTGGGCTGACTAGTTTCCCCATCCTATATGCTGTGGCGGGCAGAATCAAAATGTCAATGACAATACAACAGAGTAATTGAGGAAAAAGGATGAAATCCCCTGTAAGTAAGCATGTATAGTATATATATTTTTATTAACAGCCACAGGTCTTGGCTAACATACGACCTAAGAAGCATTGGCAAAGCGCTAACAACAGACATAAAAAGCATTGGCACTATCCTTCCGTCTGGCGTATGCTGGCAGCCTCTTGACTTTGTCAATGCCTGTTTTGTTTTAGTAAAATCAAAAGGTCTTCGCTTATGCTATATCAAAAACTTTGTGTGGCAGCTCAATGACCGAGCAATGGTTAATTTGAGCCAGTGGTCTCCGGTGCTCAGCACTGGCACTTAACCATCAGCACGAGTGCTTTTAATGAGCACCCATTAAGGGCCATTCATCTATGGAGCGATCAAGTGATTTAGCCAGAATTACAGGATGTAGAGCTGACACCGCTCTGCAGCTCTGGCCATTGGGCCACATTCTCTCCCCACTTTCTTGGTTAGCAGTTGGTTCTGTTTTAGGCGGCGCTAACAGTGGAAATGGGCTGGTGCAAGATGCCTCCCCACAAGAGCCCTGGCACTTTTATTTCTACAAATTAACCACTGTGACAGATGTCTTTTTCATAACCACATCCAATATTAAAAGTGTCAAATCTGTATTTATTCATGGACGAGGGGCCCTACTGGCCTGTTGCACCCATTTTTAATTCAACTGGACCAAATGTCGTGAGGCAGTCACAGTAGTGGTTTGAAATCACTTCTGTGGGGAGAATGAAAGTATCTACGGGCATGAGCTGACCTTTTGGCTGTAGCCTGGTGATAGTTTGATGTGGTGGGGGACTCGTGTGAGGCGGCTCTTGGCGCAGGGAAAGAGGTGACAAGGATGAGTAACACAGATCTGGCTGGAATGGATAGATGCAGAATTGAAAGATAATTTGTCATGGGGAGGTGTGTTTTGCTGTTTGGTGGTGATTTGCGCACTGGGTTTTTGGTTGGTCGTTTTTTTTTATTTCTTCAGAGGATGCTGCTCTGTTTTAAGGTTGCAAGTTGCTGTGTTCTTTGGAGGCGTGTGTCGCACAGTCGAAGCGGTGGGCGGGTGCTTTACTCTACGATATAGTGAGAACAGGAAAACTAGGGTGGCGGCAGCTCGCTTGCGTTGCCTGGGCTCCGGGGAGGGCTCGTCCAGGGCGAGCCTGGGCCATGGCGTCCATGGCAGCCGCTGCCTCGACGGCTCGCACCGTCTCTGCCGCTGGACGAGTGGGAGCGGAGCCGCTATTACTTTTTGTCTCTGAAGCCCGCGGCCCGGCGGCTGAAGTTGGAGAAACAGTGAATCCTGTCGGAGTATGGCAACCCCTGGGAGAGGATGCCACCGAGGCAATGGAAGACCCCGCGTCACACCGAGAAGCAACCTACCTCAAGCCAGGCTTCACTACGGCGCCGTCGCGGGGGGCGAGTAGACCGTGCCCTCTGGTCATCCAGAAGAGGGGGCTGTGCGAGCAGCAGGTGAGTCTCGGGCACACCAGTGGCGTACCTAGCGCCAACCTGGCATAGCTCTGGGAAAGGGACTGCTAGGGTAAACCTCTTTGAAAAAAAAATAAGTTTGCTGCAAATGCATGCTTTATAATAAGTGACCGACTCCTGATCATTTTTACCTTGCAGGTTCACAAGCTGATAGCAACAGATCACTGCTTAAAATATGGGAGCTAAACTTTGTTGAAGAAGATTTATAAAGTGGTTTTGAAAATTACACGGGGGAAGGTGCATTCTGACCCGGGGCTAGGCTGCAGGGCAGCAAGAGTTCGGTCGATGTCTGATAAACAAGCAAACAAATCCCCCCCGGCCCTCACTTACCTACCTCCAGCCACAGAAATGCTGGAACACGCACCGAAAGTCGGCCTGGAGCGCGCCTCGGAAGAGACGCGGGAGGACAGGAGCGTGACGCGCGTGCACGGACCTGAGTCGGCTCGTGCCCAGGTTTGGAGCTGCTTGTTCACAGCTCTGACTCCCTTGGCAGGGAGGAAGGCGGCTATAAGTCTCGTTGGCGGCAGCGCTTCGCGCTGCAACGCCAGCGAGACCTAATAAAAAAAGGGGGGGGGGGTGGAGGGGTCATCCTCAAAATGGGTAAAATTCTAAAAAATTAAAAAAATGAATAGCTTAAGGAAAAGTAGAGTGCGCATGCAGAGTTAATCTTACATACGTTTTAATATACGTTTCAGAGGGGCGGTTGCCTTTATCTGTTTTCAGAGCGGAAAGGACTGTGGGACCTGTTATGGTTTTTGTCCAGTTTAGGTAGTTTTTCAGGTTTGTGAGGTATCTGGATCAAGTGGCCAACCTCTAAGGAGTGTCCATAAAGCGATGCCAGATTGAAGTAATGTATTCAGGTTTTTAGGGGCCAGGTGGTAAGATCTGCTTTTGCCCCATTTGTGAAAAGCCAGGTGTCATTCATTTATACATTTGTTGGAGGTAGTCATGTGATTTATTTTGTGCCAAGGTTCTTTTAGAATCCTGATAAGAATTGGGGTTTTGACATACTCTGCTGCCCGTTTACTGTTGAGGAATGTGGTCTGTGAGGGGACATTGAGGTGTCGAAGAGAGCCAACGAGAGGAGTGACCTTGCAGCACGCCAACATTTAGGGATGTTTTTAATTCGTCAAAGCCCACGTCTGTGATGCAGAAGTTCTAATTTAAACCATTGGAGCACAATATACATGTACCAAAAGTGGTCTCAAGTCAGGAGGGTGTTCACTGTGTCCTAGGCAACTGACTCATCTAAGAAAATTAAGACGCACAATTGATCATTATCTTTGGCGGAGAGTAATTCTTTCTGATGTGTTAAGCTATTCCTGTCCCTCGCTGAGGTTTGAGACCCGATTGTAAGTTGCTGCAGAGATTAGTTATTTCTAGATCAGAAAGTTGTGTTAACTGGTTCCGGGAATTTGACAACAGCAGAGTGGAATCAGTCTATAGATCGCCAAGACGTTTGGATCCACAGTAGGTTTCTTGAGGAGTCATTTGACAGTAGCATGTTTAATTTTATTGGGGACGCAGCTTTCCATCATGAATGCATAGACAAATATGGGGTTGGTGTTACAGCAGATTAGTCAGGTTTAATGATTTTAAAATTGCAAATATCTAGAGGACAGGGTTGCTTATTGATCTTGTTGATGGTATTTTCTAAAGTTAGTTCAAATGAGTCCTAGGAGTTTCTTGGGCGAGATGAGGCACTGTATTTCAAAGAAGATCAGTGTTTGGCATTTTTACTTTTTAAGGGCATGAGATTGTCACAAAGCGGTTGATTGGTTTCCACTTTGCAGAGAATTCCACACTTTCAGCACTCCACCTATTGAACTATTTGATGCAGAGAGCAGGACCTCCCTGGAAGTTGTAGGCAGGACATTTAGTGCCCTGAGCACTTAAGTTGAACACAGTACACATATACATGATTGAATCGCTGTAAGAAGCCAGAACCAATAAAAGCAAGGTAGAACTAACATGGAACCTCACTGTAAATCGGTACACCTTATAGCCTGTTGCTTGGTGTTCTTAAGTTGATATACTTATTGGCGTCTGTGATTACTCATGAGTCCACGAGGCAGCTCTGAACAAAGGGCGCTAATGTTTGTCCAACTCTGTTTAGTGATGTGGTTAGTAAATAACGATGTAAAATTAATGCTGATGTTCCAATGAAATTGACGTGAGTAGACAGGATAGAGACTGATGAAGGATATTTCTGTAAATCATACCAGCAACACTTTTGTGGTCACGTGGTTAGTTCCTTTTTGCTTGTTTATCATAGTGTAATATGTAACAAACTGTGCAGGGCAAATTAAGTGAGTTTGACAGGGTTGTTTAGAAGGTGATTTCTTCAGTGATTTCTAATTTACTTTTTGCACCGATTTATATATATATTAATAATGTTGATTGACATCCTTGTTGATGACTAAAGTGAATTTCTTTTGTACGAGTAAAATCTGGCTTTTTCATAGGAGACTTCCTCTTTGGATGACTCTGAAAGCCAGCATCAAGAGGTCCATGAATCTGAACTCCCTTATGAAGAGAAAAGGGTAAGTTTATTTGCATTCTTTATTTTTATGCTTTTTTCAACATCTCCAGTCGAATTGCTTTAAATATGGCTCAACAGCTAGTAGCGGAACATTTGTCAGTGATATGTACAGTAAACGTTTTGGTGAAGCTGTGGAAGTTCCAAGCTGTAGAACTATGCCAAGATGGGAAAATATTTACATATGGGCAACATTTCCTTCAAATAGTACTTCATGTTTTTTCTTTTTTCGTGTCTTTTTTTTATATCTTAACGTCACCAATTTTGGATACAGGGCTCAAAAAATCATTTAATTTTGACTAGACCTGCAGGTCTAGTAACCTAAAAAATGTACTCGACCTAACTGAAATGCACTTGACCTTAGTTTCTAGAGGCGGAGTTACAACATTTAAAGGCATTTTAATTGCACATTCACTTGGTGAGCGATAAAGATGCCTTTAAATCTTTAGGTCTTGTCACATTTCCTCTACTTTCAGAGACAGAGGTCAAAAGTCAGTTAGTCTTCCTACTTGCCAGAAAGGACGAGTAGGACCTAAAAATAGCTCACCCTAATTGAATCTAGATCGCAAATGCGAGTGGACAGAGGCCATGTTAAATACATGTGCTGGACACTGGTGATTATGAGCTCCCAAGCTACACGATTGCATCACTGAAACTAGAGATGTTTGGTATCAAACAGCTTGTATTAATAAGCCCACACTGATTCCAGTGATGGATTTGGTAAATACATGCCCCCAGAGGGAACTTAGGAGGTCCCCCCTGAAAACCTACTAACTACTAGTCTACTAGCTGACTGGTGTAGACCAGCCTGCTAGACAGACTGGTTTCTGAACCCCTACAGGTGAGGCCCTGTGTTTTTGAGGGTAGAAGCAATGCCTGCTCCGGCCGGAGGTGTGGTCACCTTCAATCAGGATGGCCTCTGCCGCCTTTGATATGCGACCCAAGACTTCCACAGACCAGGGAAATGCTACCCCCCTGCCCGGATCCATTTGGCACCATGACAGGTGGGAGAATTAGTCGGGATTCGTGTTCGCTATCCCGCTAGTTCCGCCCCCTGATGTGAGCACGAAACTTAGAATTCCACCGTGTTGGTGGAATTGGGCTAAGTGGGACCGGTTTATGCTCGCATCCCACAGGAAGTGGTCATGTAGGAGGTGTAGTTGTCCTAAAGTTAAGTGGCGCAATGGCTGCTAGCGGTCACTTCCCTTCACGCTCCAAAATTTGAGTATTTAGTAGGCACCCCTGATGCCAGGAACATAGATTCAACAGGTCCAGAAGAAGAGGACAAAGAGTCACGAGACCAGAAGAACTGAAGACTGCTGTGGACGTTTGACACCAAACCCTGTCTGCCTGCAACAGTCTCTACAATTGTGACTGAGTGACTCGTCCTTCTGATGAGCAACTACCACGAACCCCTGTTGACTGCCAGCCCATCGCAAATCGCCAGCAATCTCCCTGAGTAGAGGAGTTACTCCCATGCACTCACCGAGAATCTGAGTCCGGTTTACTGTGTTGTGCTCCCCGCCCAGCCCGATGCAGCAGTCACCCAGGAAGAGGTACCTGTGCTCCTGAAGGTCAGATCTGTCCCCCCACAGAGAGAGGACACCAGGACCGACCGAAGCAGCACAGGACCAATACCCAGGATACCGGATCCCTTGGTGTATGAAGCTGGGTTTCTGTTGCAGTAACCCTCCCCACCACACTTTTTGCTAGATTTCTGATGCACTTTGACTTGATGTTCCTTGGGTTCCTGACAGTCCGGTTTTCAGACCTGTGTTCTTTCCCAAAACTGTACATTGGTACTCGCAATTGGCACCTCTGGCCATATGCAAGCCCCTCATAAAAGGTACCATGGGTACCAAGGTGTAGGAAGCTGGCTTTGTATATACTATACTAAAGTGAGGTATAGTGTACAGAGCCCACTGGTACCCCAAAGGTAGGCAGAGGTAAAGTTGGATAGCACCTCACTCTCTATTTGTGGTAGTGTGGTCATGCAGTAATGCAGTATCAGAGGCAGTGTTAAGCATTTGTTGTACACACCGCCAGCAAATGAATTCACACACTCAAAGACTGAACGTCAGACCAATTGTTTTTGTATATAAATATTCTTTTAGTTGCTTTACTTCCTAGAACCAAGCAAGCCTGGCACAAGTAAGTTATAAATACTTTGCAGTAAATATATATATATACAGTTGTAATACAGTTTGGATTGTAATTGCATATGCACTTTGTTTTGACTTACAGTATGGTTGCAGACAAATGCAATACTTTGTAAATGCAGTACATAGACTTGAATGGGCTTTTCAGTAAAATACCAGGTAAGATACTTTTTAGATTACTTTTCTTACTCAGAGTAGTATACCCGAATACTACTCTGGGACATTTCCTGTAAACAGGTAAGTAAAATCGTTTTGGTTAAATAGTACCATTTTAAAGAATTTCTTTAGGTTTTCAAACTCCACACTTAGTAACTTTTACAAGAAAAACAGCCAATGTTATCCTATGGAGCAAAATAGTGTTATCGGTTTTAGGGTAAGTATTAGGTAGTGGGAGTTGAGGTTCTGGGGGTAGACTCAGGGGTTCCCCAGGGTCAAGGATGCACTCTTGTTACACCCTTAGCGGCCCTAGGTAGGCCGGGTGCAGAGTGCTAAGGCCCAATGTTATCCGATGGGGGATAGAGGGCCTCCGATTGGTGGCTGCTGATGAGTGGGCCACTTGGTTGTGGGAGCCAAGCTCCTGGCGTTCGGCTCGGGGCAAAGGGGATCCGGTTTAGCACACAAAGTGCACTCGCAGCGTTGGCTGGGAGCAGGGTGCTGTTTTGGTGTTGGGTGCCCTGTTTTTAATGGGTATTTTTGGATGTGGTTTTTAGCTGCAGGCTCGGTCCAGGAAGACTTCAGGGAGGAACCAACAACTGGCAGGTAAGTTGGAGGGCTCTGGGATGTAGGTGCAGCTCCGGTTCATTTCTCTAGGGCGCAGGGCGGCTGGATGCAGGGGTGTCTCTTGAGGTCGGATTTCACCTTACCGGGTCACTCGCGGTTGGGGGGGGGGGGGTGTCTCCGTGCAGAGGCTTCAGGCGACGTCGGGGAGTCCTGGAGGGGTCATTCCATGGTGGACTCTAACTCTATAGCGCTGGTGGACCTCGCTGGGACCAGTGGGCCACTCTAACTTTGGTCCTAGGCAATGGGTGCGGTGGTATTTCCAGGTGTCCGGTTTCTTTGTCCTCTGCAGGCTCGGAGTCTGTTTTCTGAGTTTTTTCAACAGGGCTGCTGTTCACAGGAGATCTGGTCTTTGTTGATGGCAATCAGTCCTCCGAGGGGTTCAGCGTGTCGCTGGCTGCAGGACAAGAGGATTTTTTTGTGTGCAGGATCTCCGGAAACTGCAGACTGGCTGGTAGGGCTGGGGCCAAGTCAGTTGTTCTCTGGAGTCTCCTCTGCTTGGCATCTTCTTTCGTCCTTTTTCTTAGGTTCTTGGTTCAGGGCTACCCCCAAAATACTGTATTTAGGGTACGTTTAAGGGTCTCTGGGTCAGTAGCCAATGGGCTACTGACCTTAGGGTGACTACACCCTTGGTGTGCTCATCCCACGTGGGGAGTGAGCACAATCCCTAATCCTGATTGGGCAGTGCCTGCCATCTGCAAGATGGCGGGTACTGAAGAGTGGGCTTCACCTCACATCACCTCCCTCACCTGAGGGGTGGAGTTGGCAGAGGTGGGCACACCTTCTGGGCTGGCTAGTTTTTCCCACCTGTCTTCCCGCCGAAAAGGAGGGGCGACAGGAAGGGGCCTGCTCCTGATAGCAGGAGAGGCTGGGGTTCGCATAACAAAGGATGCCGGGCCTTTGAAGCTCCCTTGCCACAGATGGCTCTTCCTGTTCTGGGGGAGGGGTGTATACCTCAGCTCAGGAAAGGCTTTGTTTCTGGGCTCAGGGAGTGAAGGCTCACACCCTAGGGGTCCAGAAACCTGTCTCGTGGTGGTAGGCTGGTGTGTACTAGTCAGGGAACCCACCAGAGGCTGGTCATTTTTCTGGGGGCACCTCTAAGATGCCCTCTGTGTGCATTTTTCATTAAATCTCATACTGGCATCATTGTTGTTTTAAGGTGCTGAGAAGTTTGATACCAAACTTCTCAGTTTTCAGTGTAGCCATTATGGTGCTGTGGAGTACGTAATGACAAACTCCCAGCACCATATACTCTTGATGGCAGCACTGCAACAACAATGTCTAAGAATGGACTTAGACACTGTAGGGGTACATGGCTCATGCCTCTGTGCCCTCACCACTGGTACAGTGCACCCAGCTAGAGGGCTGGCTGATCAATTCTAGGGCAGTGGGTTGTAAGCATGGCACACAGGGATGTGTGCCATGTCAACTCTTAAATTTGGTCTGCACCAAGCCACACAGCCTGAAAAGGCAGTGTGTGAGTGTAAAGGTACAGGACCGCTAAGGATGGCACAATAAGTGCTGCAGCCCCTAGAGGCCTTCCCTGGCCACAGTGCCCTGGGTACCTGGGGTACTATTTACCAGGGGCTGACCTGTTGCCAGAGAGTGCCAATTGGGTTTGGTACAGTTTGGGGGAAAGAACACAAAAAGTCAAAGTGCATAGGTAGTTCTTGCAAAAAGTGGGGTGGGGTTTACTGCAACAGAAACCCAGCTTCTCACTAAAAGGACACTGACCAGGGAAGGCTTCCAGAACATATTGTGCCACCCTTAGAGGTCCTGCACCTTAACACGCACACACTGCCATTACAGGCTGCATGTTTTTGTGCAGAGAAAAGTGAAAAGATGACTTGGCACACATTCCTATGTGCCATGCCGGCAACCCACATGGTATGGTATAGGTAAGACACCCCTCTAGCTGGGTGCACTATACCACTGGTGAGGGTACAGTTGCATGAGCACAGTACCCCTACAGAGTCTATGTCCATTCTTAGACATTGTAAGTGCAGTAAAGCCATAAAAGAGTATATGGTCTGAGAGTTTGTCATTACAAACTCCACACCATAGTGAGTTTACTGATTTCTGGGAAGTTTGGTAGCAAACTTCTCAACTTAATAAACCCACACTGATTCCATTGTGGGATTTATTATACAATACACTGAGGGCATCTTAGAGATGCTCCCCGAAAAACGACCAGCCTTTGGTAGGCTGGTGTTTACCGGTCAGAGAACCTATCACCAAGAGACCTGTTTCTGGACACCTGGGGTGTGACCCATAGCTCCCTGAGCCCAGAAACAAAGCCTTTCTTGGCTTTGTTTCACACCTCCCCCAGATCAGGAAATGTCATCTGTTGCATGGGAGTTTCAAAGGCCTTGCCGCCTTTGTAACGTGACAGCCCAGCTTCTCCTGGTATCAGAAAGAACAGGCCCCCTTCCTTTTTGGCGGGAAAAATTAGAGCAGCCCAGAAGGTGTGCCCGCCTCTGCCAACCCAACCCCAAAAGATACAGCAGTAGATATCCAAGGGAGGCGGTTATTGCTCCTGGGTTCCTCGGTCCTATGGCGCGGTGACTGTTGTGGGCTGCTGGTGGAACGGGATAGCAGGGAGCCTCTAATGAAGTGTGCGGGTGTGCACGGTGGCTGCAAGGGCATTAATTAGAAGCTGCTCAGAAGCGATTGTCGCCTCCCATTGATAGCTACTGCCGCATCTTTTCCTCTTGGTCTTAAACAGAGGCCATTGCGTTCTCAGTCACCTTAGTTACCCCACGCAAGTATTGTAATCCTGCCATGACACCTGTGGTTGTATGTCCTTCAGGCATCTATTTTAATCTGTCCTGATGATGATCCCATTATTCTTTTAAAAGGGATCAAAATGTCGTCGACTCGCTTGACACAGTGCACACAAATCTATATCTATGTAACGTGTAACAGCCGTGTTCTTTATCGCACTTGTTTAACCCTTCACATTTGCAAAACAAGCCTGTTCTCTTGCCTGATTGTTTGTCTTTTGCGTTATTATTATTTTTTGTTCACTTTAATTAGTGTTCACCTTGATGCTTTGGATGCAGGACTGTGTCCCGCTTTATTTTTGTTGAGCTTGATCGTAAAAATTAAGAAATTAAGAAATATTAATTCTGACTGCCTGGCTGGACAGTACCAATATAGCATTGATTCTAGTATATATTTATTGTTTTCTTACTGTATGCTCTATCAAGTTGTTCTCAATTAATGCTACCAAAGTTCCTTGTATACCATATTGGGTTCCCTTGTTTTTGATTAAAGATTCCGGACCCTGCTCGACAAGGGGGAAACAGTGGCCCTCATCCTCCTGGACCTCTCCGCTGCGTTCGACACGGTCTGCCCTAGTCCAGCGCCTCAGCAACATCGGTATCCAAGAGAAGGCACTGGAGTGGATCATCTCGTTCCTCGCCGGAAGAACACAAAGAGTCCGCCTCCCCCCGTTTCGCTCCGAGGCCACCGAAGTCATCTACGGCGTCCCGCAAGGATCTTCACTCAGCCCCACCCTCTTCAACATCTACATGAAACCTCTCGCAGCCATCGCACGCCAGCACAACCTCAACATCATCTCTTACGCCGACGACACCCAGCTGATCCTCTCCCTCACCAGAGACCCCAACACCGCCAGAACCTGCCTACACAAAGGGATGAAAGACGTCGCCGAGTGGATGAAGGACAGCCGCCTGAAACTGAACTCTGACAAGACGGAAGACCTCATCCTGGGATCTTCGCCCTCCGTCTGGGACGACTCCTGGTGGCCCCCAGCCCTGGGCACCGCACCCAAGCCAACCGACCACGCACGCAACCTGGGCTTTCCTGCACCCCTCCCTCTCGATGACCAGACAAGTCAACGCCGTCTCCTCATCGTGCTTCAACACCCTGCGTATGCTTCGCAAGATCTTCCGCTGGATCCCGACCGAGACCAGGAAGACTGTCACCCAGGCACTCGTCACCAGCCGACTGGACTACGGAAACGCCCTCTACGCCGGAACCACAGCCAAGCTACAGAAAAGACTCCAGCGCATCCAGAATGCCTCCGCCCGACTCATCCTGGATGTCCCCCGACGCAGCCACATCTCCAGCCACCTGAGGAACCTGCACTGGCTCCCCGTCGACAAGAGGATCACGTTCCGGCTCCTCACCCACGCACACAAGTCTCTCCACGACCTGGGCCCCAAGTACCTCAACGACCGCCTGACCTTCTACACACCCACCCGCCAGCTATGGTCCACCAGCCTCGCCCTCGCAGCCGTACCACGCATCCGAAGAGCCACCGCCGGAGGAAGATCCTTCTCTTACCTGGCTGCCAAGACTTGGAACTCCCTCCCCATCCACCTTCGGCTGACCCAGGACCATCTCGCCTTCAGGAAACAACTCGAGACATGGCTGTTCGAGCAGTAGCATACCCCTCCCCCCAAGCGCCTTGAGACCCTCCCGGGTGAGTAGTGCGCTATACAAATGGCATGATTGATTGATTGATTAAATATAGCTTTTTCACCTTACGGCATCACTCGCGCTGATTGGTTGCCTAAGACCTATCAAAGCGAGCCCAAGAGGAGTCAGTTGAGACCCCTGGATGCTACATGGAAAGTCGCAGCGTCGATGCGCCGCTGGCGTGCCTATGGCAAGCCCATCTGCGCCCAGACGTCACCAGGAGCCAGGCACTCTGCCTCTCCAAACACCCACAGGTTGGTCTACTCGCAGGAGGAGCTCCTCTCTGATTGTGTTACTCCCTGCAATGAGTATGGCTGGGTCCCGCCGGATGACCCCTCCATTGCAGATTTGGCGATTTTAAGACCAGTGAAGCTAGCTCCACCGCTGAGCCTCTCCCCCATACTACAGAGTACAAATTCCTCAGTTTAAACTGCTGCTCAATTGTTAAACGGTACAAAAGGGGGTGGTAATGGACGGAGCATCTGAACCAATCAAACACTCACACCCAGTCAAAAGATCTGGGTTTAATCCATCACCGTTCTTTAGCGCACACTGCCACCCCAGTTCAGACATGGCTATATGCAAATCAGTCTGACCCTGTGCCTCATGGGAACAGTCCAGCCCGAACTGCCAAGTCATGCCTTCCCTGGACCGGAAACAAGCTTCCGAGGACCGGTTGCTGGCATTGCAGCCGTCTTCAGCCCGGCTTGCTTGAATCCAGTGGCAAAGTGAGCAAGGGACTCACGTCTGAGCATACCCTGCCACACTTATGGCGGCCAAAAGCGGTACAAAAGGGGGTGGTAATGGACGGAGCATCTGAACCAATCAAACACTCGCACCCAGTCAAAAGATCTGCGTTTAATCCATCACCGTTCTTTAGCCCACTCTGCCACCCCAGATCAGACACGGCTATATGCAAATCAGTCTGACCCTGTGCCTCATGGGAACAGTCCAACCCGAACTGCCAAGCCATGCCTTCCCTGGACCGGAAACAAGCTTCCAAGGACCGGTTTCTGGCTAATGAACGGTGATGGATTAGGCCCAGATCTTTTGACTGGGTGTGAGTGTTTGATTCAGATGCTCCGTCCATCACCACCCCCTTTTGTACCGCTCAATTGTTAAACAGCATGCTGAAGTGTTTGACCTGATACAAGACACTGCCCCCATACAATTTTTTGACAGACCGGACTTACCCAGGATACTTCAGCTGCACCTGTTTTAGCTCTTCCCATAGGCTACGCTATGAGGAACCTTTACAGAGTGTGCGGTAGAGAAGGGGGCATAGCAGCTCTTTAAAAAAAAAAAAAAAAAAAACCCTATACGTCTAGTTTTACACTTGGGACTATCCCGATAACGAAAATGCTCTTTAAAATTGCGCTTAATAACAGTTTTAGCTTTTTGGGGCTCTTAATCTACCACCCTGCGGGTCCATCTAAAGCTTTTAGGGAAGCACTGATTATTTCGGTTGCTATTCTGGCAATTAAGACAGCCAATTTTAACATTGTGGGTGACCTCAACCTTCATCTGGACGCTTGCCAAGACGCTGATATTACTCATTTTTTTAGATGATCTTGCAGTGTGCCAGATGACTGTATGCGTCCCAAGTGCCGCACATCTAGCTGGGCACCTTCTCGATCCTTTATTTTCCAACGTTTCCCGGCTAAAGATCCACACTCCTCTCCCCATGACCTGGTCTGTCAATTTGTAATCTTTCAATACGCGTTGAAGGCTCTGAACTGTCTACCAATTGAAACACTATTTTTAAGCGCCCAATTCATAAGCTTGGTTCCAATCATTTTTGTGATCTCCTTTGAACACGGAGTCCTCCATTATCCTGTTATGTTATGTTAAAATGGATTTGTAGAGCGCACAGCTATTCAAGAGAGTGTCCTGGTGTGAGACAGAAAGATACAGAGGCCAGAAAGGGAAAGGACTCGGGTGCCAGGGTGTCGGCCATTCTACTTCTTGGTGGAACAGCCAGGTTTTCAGTTGTTTCCTGAAAGCTAGTATGTTTGTGGGCTGCCTGAGCGAAGAGGCAGCTTGTTCCAGAATCTAGCCACTTGCACTTGAAACGAACGTCTGCCGCAGCGGATTCTGAGACCATTTGGTATGACAATTAGGTGTTGGTGTGCTGACCTAAGGGATCTGCCAGGCACGTAGTATGAGATTCTTCTGCGGATGTAATGAGCTTCCATGCCATGCAGAGCTTTAAAAGCAAGGACCAGTGCTTTAAAGAGGATTCTGCATCGGACAGGCAGCCAATGCAGATTCTTCAGGTGGTGGGAAATCTGGTCTCTAGAGCAGAGTCTCAAGACTGCCCTGGCAGCCGCTTCCTGCACGACTTAAAGTCTATTCAGTAAGAATTCTGGAAGGCCCAGGTAAAGGACGTTGGCATAGTCCAATCTAGAGGTAATAAGGGCCTAGACAACCGTCTTTCTGTGAGAGGTCGGCAATAGAAAGAGAGAACTCTGGAGCATTTTCAGGAGACCAAAACACGTACCTGTCACTGACAGTACTTGAGGTGTCATAGATAAACCTTTCACTCCCAGGTTTTCTACAATCTTAACTGCTAACTGGAGGGGGTGACGACGACATATCAATAGGCCAATGTGGAGGTCGCTAACAGCCTCTTCCACGAGTTGCCCACGCGTGCCCTTGACATGTGTATCCCTGCTAAACCGATCCATAATAAACAAACACAGGCCAGCACTTAGTTCAATTTGCTTTGACATCAGCTTAAAAGAATTGCAAGGTCCTAGAACGTGTCTGGAGAGGCTCCTATTAGCCCTCTGCCAAAACACGATATAGAACTGCCATTAAGGCATATCCTAAACTGATTTGGAGGTCTAGAATGAAATTTAAAAAACAGTAGCAACCCCACCAACATTTTCTTTCTCTCCTGAATGGGCTTATGAAACCCACACTGGCAGCAGAGCCTACCATAATTTCCAACATCCAATGTGAGGAACTGGGAAAGTACTTTATTAGAAAGGTAGAACTTATCTACGGTAACTTTGCCTTGGATTTCGGGGATTCTAATTTAGAGGCGCTTGTCAGACTTCCCTGCCACTCCTACACTTTTTCCCCCTGCTGTCCTTCAAAGAGTTTCAAGCTCTCTGTACCAAAGTCAAATCGGGCTCCCCTGATGACCCCCTCAGGCCTGATCTGTTCCTTAAGTTTTAAGACTGGCTTCTTCCAGTCTTTCTTGATCTGATAAATCTGTTTGACATCGGCGTCAGTAGCTGCTGTGTGGGAACATGCGAAAGTTATCCTTCTACCGAAAAAAAACCTGCTGTGGATGCTTCCAAACCAGAAAATATTTGTCCCATTTCCTTTCTACCTTTTCTTCCCATAATCAGAGTTCCACATTAATGCTACTCTATCAAATATTTTGGAGTCAAACTGCTCCCTCTCAGAAGGACTTTAAGCTACAACCTAGCACAGAATCTGCACTACTGGTGGTTAAAGAGCATCTGCGCAGCTCTTTGGATGAGGGCAGATCATCTGCTCTGATTCTGCTTGATCTAAACGCCACTTTTGATACTATATCTCATGGCACTTTGTTGTGATGCCTACAGGAAATTGGTATTGGCGGAGCACGATCGGGTTCACCTCGTTTCTATCTGAAAGATCCTTTCAGGTTGTTTACTTTCTATACAACTCTCAGGTTCACACTCTACGCCATCATGTTCGTGACTAGTCCAGCTAAACCTGGAATTCCTTCTGCTAGTTTTAACAGATTGGATCTGTTAAGAATGTCGTGCCGCCCTTTAGATTTATATTCGGGTGCCAGTAGAATCTGATGGCACGGTGGATCGTTATTCATTGCCTCCAGAACACTTGAAAAATTTTGGCATTTTCGAGTGACCTGTCTGATTTAATTTCGTATAACTGTTGTGACAGTCGTTGCGGAGCCCTCGTCAAATATAAACTGTGACTGGTCACAGCTTTGGAATCGTTGCAGATAGTTTTAGAGTAATTGATTCTTGACATTGCGTTTTCTTTTCCCGGGGAAATGAGAACCGTCGGTGGTCTGGAGGTATCTAGTGTCATCTTAGGCCCGGTTGCACTTGCCATATCTGAGCTCACCCTAATGGTTTCTGTGTGGGCCCTGCCCTCGGTTGTTTCTGGGGCCATTGTTTGATTGCTTCGGTCCTTTGGACTACTCGCAGAGTCTTGGGTGAGTTTTTCCGGGTAGACTCCCTTGGGGGTAATTCTTTGCTCTGCGGCACTGTTTTTGACGGGGGGGTTTTGTGTTCGACTTTTTTGAAGATGGGTAAGAGTTCATGGTGGACCATGTTGGAGTTTGCCCTAAGTTTGTTTCTGGCTTTGCGCTGGTGTTTGCGTTCTCTTTCACTACTTGGCAAAACTGGCCCTGTGAGGGCCGCCGCTGTTGAGTCATTTTGAGAAACGGGGCTGTTTGTTTGCACAGGCTCAAGATGATCCTGCCTGGTGATGAGTCCGATTGTTGACAAAGGGGGGCCGTTTTCTGCCGTCTGATTTAATTTTGATTGGGCGCTCTGAGTATGACCATTCAGCTTCGTTTGGCCAGTAGTTGCTCCTGTGTTTGGAGCCTCCCCTTCTTTTGAGTTTGTGTTCTGCTTAGCAGGAAACTCATTGGGTTTTAAGTGTTCTTGCTGTGTGGGGGGTGGCGATTTGGTAAAGACGTTTTCTCCTCTCAACAACTTTACTTCCCTTATGACTGTGGTTAGGCATTCTGGGAGCAGTGAAAGAGAGTCTATGATTGGGGAGCAACAGCAAGTTGATTCGGCAAGCTTCGTGGAGGCTTGCGCCCGTAAGATTAGGGAATTGAGTTTATCTAGTTTGCTGTCGATCCCAGACGTGAATAGTGCCAGGGTGTTTAGTAGGTCGACCTGCACCTCCAGTTGTATCGAATGGTAATTGAGTGTGTTAACTGTTTGCTGCAGGGTTTGTAAAAGTT
The DNA here is from genome assembly GCF_964261635.1 of Lissotriton helveticus. Taxonomy (NCBI): domain Eukaryota; kingdom Metazoa; phylum Chordata; class Amphibia; order Caudata; family Salamandridae; genus Lissotriton; species Lissotriton helveticus. The sequence goes on from NC_136059.1 coordinate 1,940,371,055, forward strand.
GTGGCCAAGCACCGGTCCCGGTGTTTTCTTCAATATTTTGTTTTTCTTTTGGGATCGGGCTGGACCTGGGTGAACTTTCAGACATCTTGAGGAGAAGAGACATGTCCGTCATAAACTGATCGTTCTGGGGCGGCAATGCTGGCTGGCTTTGCGATGTATCCTTTGTGTGTCCAGGTGGCGAAAATATCATGTACGGGGGGCTCAAAGCTGGTGGTGCTGTTGTGAGGATTGTTGTTTGTGAGGTTGAAGATTTTTGACTGCTATTCAAGTGCTCGGGGTTGGCTTGCCCATGGATTTGTGCCGTCGTTGTTTGGTGAAGAAAGGCCACAAGAGGCATGGTCGTGGTCGCTGCGTTAGTTACAGTGGATTTAGGCGGCGTTACTTGGACCTCTGTTGGGCGCGTAATGATCTCCAGTTGGGTTTGTAGCGCTTGACTGGGCCAGCGTTCCTCTGCTGGAGACACTGAAAACTTGTCCGATGGAAGGTGGTCAGGTTGAAAGTTTTTACTGGTTTGGTCGTTACAGGAGGACCCAAAAATATAAACCTCTGATGGCTCGATTGCCGTTGCGGGTGCCCAATGTTGCACCAAGGCCAAGTTAGGCGACCCAAGTTAATCGAGCCTGGTTGCGCCAGGGGGGTATTAGTTGTTTCCTCCAAAGACTGCGCTCTTGGTTGAGGCGATTCCGCAGACTTAGATGACGTTTTTTTGAAGAAGTCCCGCATGCTTAGCGGTTTTTGTGTTTTTAAAATGTGGCTGGCGTTGGCCGAGACCTCTGCGACGTCGGGTTGTGTTGCTTTCCTTCTTTTGGGCGCTGTATACTTCCTCACTTTTCCTGATCTCATTATTTCACGAGGGCCCAGGCTTGGGCTCTTCTGATTGCTCTCTGGTCCAACACCAGTGGTACTTTTACAGCTTTGTTACAGCAGCGGGTTTTTGAGATACTAGCTTCTGGCTTCTGGAACTGTATGCAGGTCAAGTGTTGAGCGGCTGTGTTAGTGTATGGCACTCCCCTGCTCACCCTGTCCCTCCTGCGCGGGTCTCCCAGCCCTACCCCAACCCGCTGACACCACCTCACCTGCCTGCCCCGCTGGGTCGGACTGGAGTCCGAAACAACCGGAGCTGCGTGCTGCGCAACTCTGGGAGGCGCGTGCAGGCACCACAGGGCCTGGGGGCGAGATGGAGCCAACAGGGTCCGGGTGGCTAGTCAGGACTCGGCCGGCACTGGATGGAGAGCGAGGGGAACGGCCCCAGAGCTGGTGGGCACCCGTGACCAGCCAAGCGGCGAGCAGTGAGTAAGGGATAGCTGAGGGCAGTAGGTGCTGGAGGCTGAGACACCCACAAGAGCAACAGGAGCACCGCAAGCCGCGAGGGCTACAGGAACTGAGCCGGTGGGGAGGACTCAGAGAACACAAGAACTCTAAGGCACTAGGGCTCTTGAGTGCGTTGAGCACGGACGCCGAGCAGACTCCAGGCAAGCAGCGCGTCAGGGGGAGCTGGCGGGGGGGACCAGAGAAGAGGCTGCCCGCTCACCAAAAGTGATCGATGGTAATGGTGCGAGAGATTGACCTTAAATTACCCTCTCGGTCAGCCCCTGTCAGTCAGCCCCCATGCCCCCACCCGCGTGCACCGAATGCTGCCTTACCGCGAGTCACACCGGTCTCTCAATCATCCTCCCCCAAGGGCTCGCTCGCCTCGCTGTGCCCTCGCTGTGTCCTTGCCGAGCTGAGCCCGCAGCTCCCCGCTCTCAGAGCAGCCCCAGCACAGCAAGCACCCGCCTGCTGGCAGCGTCTCCGCTCACCTGCACTGCCACGCCTACCTGGTGAACTTCGGGAGTCACGTTAGTGGGACGCGGCCAATCACCAAAGATCAGAGGGTAGTGTTAAGCACCTATTGTACACACTCTGGCAAGAAATGGTTTCACACAATCAGACTGAACTCTGACCAATTTATTTTGTGTGAAAATATTATTTAGTTGTATTTTATTTCTAGAACCAAGCCAGTCCTGGTACAGGCAAGTGCAATAGTACTTTGCAAGAATAATGACGTTGGATGCAATTGTATTGGTAAGTCGCGTGTTCAGAAAATGTATTGTATTTTTTATTATGAAACATGCGAAAACTGTGTTCAATAGACCACATGCATCTCTCCCAGCTTCACTGTGACCTCCACGGTAACGCACTTGAGCCTCCCACCAGGAGCTTTGCTTCAACAACCTTGTGGAATGCTCGTGAGCAGCCACCAACCGGAGGTCGCCTATCCCCCATTGGATAACATTGGGCCTAAGCCCTCTGCACCCGGCCGCCCTAGTGTCGCTGAGGAGGTTTCAGGAGTGCTTCCTTGACCCTGGGGGAACCCTGGTCCTAACCCCAGAAAACCAACTCCCACAAACTTGTACTTACTTGCAAACCGTTAACTTTATTTTTCTCACTAGGAAATCATTGATTGTTTTTCCTTAAATTGTTCTGTGTGAAGTTGGTTTTGTATGAAACACTGAAACTGCAAATGTACAAAACTGATTTATTTAGGAAATGTCTGTGTGATATCTAGTCCTATCACACTGAATAGAAAAAGTAACTTAAAAAGTAATCTGAAAAGTAACAAATTTCCAATCTGAACTATGCAGACAATGTCATACTTCTAAGCCAAACAAAAGTGGGTCTACAACACCTAATAAATCGAATATCCTCATACTCAAAAGAAAACTGAATGGTGATAAATGAAACCAAAACTAAAGTTATGGTTATTACTAAAAATGTAAGATTAAAACATAAATCCAAATGGTTTATGGAGGATATCCAACTAGAACAAGTTGAAACATACAGATACTTGGGAGTATTATTTGATGAAAAAGGAAATTATCGCCCACAAAAATTAGAAATACAAAGGAAAGCAAATGCTTTGACGGCAGCATTGAGGATACTGCAGAAATCACTAGGAAATCTTACTTATTGCCCTCTTTTAAAGGTTAGATCGGCAAAACTCCTCCCCACTCTTACATATGGTAGTGAGGCATTAAGTGGGAAAGATACTGTGACTATCAATAATGCAGTCACAAAAAATGTTAAATCCCTTTTTCATCTACCAAATGATGCATCACCTGCACAAATAAGGTTGGAGTTTGGTCTAAATAACCAGTTGTACGTAGAAAGGGTCAATTTATCAAAGCATGGAACAGGATAAAAAACGACCATGACAACCAATTGTCTCAGTTACTATGGCAAGAAATAAATAACAGAAAATTACAAGCCTGGAATTATCTAAAAATAGCGTTGGAAGAATTTGCTGTGATGCCAATCTGGAACAATACAATAAACAAGGAATCGTTCAAAAAGGCAATCAACAGATTAACAAATCGTCTATCAATTATACAAGATAAAGATATATTGGCAAAAAGAAAACCTGCATGGCCAATAATTAGTGGGTTTACAAAAAAACAGATTCAAGCTTATTTAAAAAACAAACCAACCTTTATAAAGGCAAGATTTGGTGTACTCCCTGGACTATGCCATCTTCCCCCATGGATGAAGTCGGAGGGGGATGCAGTATGTAGATTGTGTAAAACAGGAGAGGAGAATATTGTCCATTTGTTGTGTATCTGCCCTGAACTGCAAACTGAAAGAAATACTGTACGTAAAACACATTTTAATGCGCGAGGAATAGGCAAGCTTTGATAAGGTGTCGGCATTCTAATGATGGAAGTATGAATTCTGCTTTTGTAAAGTTGTTATTAAGAGCAAAACTGGGAGATTGCAGTTAAAAAAATGTTTTTATTGTAACCAGTTCAGAATCTGATGTTGCATTTTTTATCTTTTTAGTGGTTTTACATTACAGTAGATATTATATGTATGTCGTATTGTAAGATTTTAAGTAATCAAACAAAGAATTATTGTTATTAATCATAGCGCACTGAATAGAAAAAGTAACTTAAATAGTAATCTGAAAAGTAACGTACAAAGTAATCTGTAAAGTAACTGAAAAGTAATTTCAAAGCATTGACTTACCTGTAACTTAATCAACTGTATTTGAACCTGCATTCAACTGTAAAACATTGCATAAGATTCTGCAAAGCATTTATTTCACTTACCTGCAACAAGCTTGTCTTGTTTCTAGAAATGAAATAAATCATGTTTTTGATACAAATTGGTCTGAGTTCAGTCTTTGAGTGTGACATTTGCTGCGCTTGTGTGCACAACAAATGCTAAACACTACTCTAATAAAGCCTTACTGCTCCCCCCACACTACCACAAATGGAGAGTAAGGTGCTATCTACTTTGATCTCTGCCTACCTTTGGGGTTCCACTGGACTCTAGGCTCACTATTCCTCATTTTGGTATAGTATATACAGAGCCAGCTTCCTACAGCTATTTTCTTTCTAACCCTCTGTACATCTTATGCCATCCTTCTGAGACGAGGGAGTTGCTGAGGCAGCCATGCCCTTTACACATTTTTTAACATAACAATTGAGGCAAATTTTACTGTTTACTTACATAGGGTATTGGGCAGAGGTTTCCACGGCACATAAAGCAAATCCTATTTTGCAGACATGAACCCCTAGGGTTATGACTGATGGTCCAGTATCCGAGACTAAACAAATGAAACTCTGGGTGTAGTAACTGCAGAATGTTGTTCCTAAATGCGGGTGCTATTTAAATCCCTCCATAGTGAACACGTTTCTTGGGAATTATTTAGTTAGCCTTCGGTGCTAGTATTTTCTTGGTGCTGTGAAGACTGATAGACCCTTAGACCAAGGACAAGAAAACCAGCTTCAGGCCAGAAAAAACGATGGGAACCTGAAGCAGGTTTGAATTGTGGAGAACAGATAAAAGTCAAGTTGTTGATAAATGTGCTCAGTTATCTGGTGATTTGAACAAGCTGAACTGCTCCAAAATGGTTACTTAGGTTGGTTTCCCTTTCAATTACAGCAAACTGACAGATCAAACAGATTTGATTATCTGTTAAAGCAGACAGAAGTATTTGCCCACTTTATTCAACCAACTGGTCAAAAGACCCCCACTTCACCTCTAAAGATGAAACCTGGTCGACCTCGTATGAAGAGTGATGACAAACAGAGCCTGATATCAGCTGGAGAGTAAGTATCAATTTAAAGTTGTTGGGTTTCTTAATGTATGGTTAATTGGTTAACATTTAGCCCTTATGGGCATTTATAGTTGATGTTCGCTTTGTTTTTGGCTTTTTGCAGTTGGTGCTTACGTACGTGCAAAGTAGACTTTTGTGCTTCTACTAGTATAGTGTTTGTACTTCACTCATGCAAGTTTAAATTATTGTGTGCTGTATTCTCCGTAGCTATCGACATCGCAGAACAGAACAAGAAGAAGATGAGGAACTTCTTACTGAAAGTTCTAAAGCAACCAATGTATGCACCCGATTTGAGGAGTCTCCTTCATGTGAGTATTATGTTGATCTTTGCTCATTCAGAGAAGGAGGTAATGTGAGTATCCATTAGATCTGGGCACATGGAAGTCTTATCAATGTTTGATTGCCTGCAGGACTGCACAGAATGGACTTGAGGGGAAAATAATCTTATTGCCAGGCCTAAGAATCTGGTTTGATAACTTCATGAAGTTATTTGTCTGCTCTTTTATTGTTTAGGCCTGGCTTGGTGGCAAGTTTAATGCATACCTGTTACCAATTCTTTAAAATATACATAGTGGACTTTAGCACCACCAGGTAGATTACTTCTCTATCGTCTCATTCTATTGGCTGTTTAGTGTATCATTCCACCTTTGGTGTGTAAGTATTTTAGTGCATGGGAGTCTTATTTACATCTCATAGTACATTAAAACGTAGCACTTTTAATTCTTGATCTCATGGATGCATTTTATACAGAAAGCAATTGTTCCTGTTTTCACTGAAGGAAACTTTAATATTTAGCTAGGGCTTTAATGCAAGCCAGTCCTGCAGGTTTTCCCAGTGCTTGTTTTATACATGTAGAGGATTACCAAACCTTTTTTTGTCCGATGAATCGATCGATTTTTCGTTGACAATGAATACACATTTTCTACTGTAATACAGGTGTTACAAGTTGCCCTCTATCTCCTCTTTTGGGTTTTTGTGTTGCTGCCACTTTTTGGAGAAGGTGGCACTGATTGGATCTCACCTTCTTTTATTATATTGCATAATGCAACAGAATGGTAGTTTGTGCATGTGCTGGGCTTAAGTGTATACTTCATTTTTGCTTTAAGTTTTATTTAAGAGCATCCCCAATGCAGCACATACGGTTTTCATGGACCTCCTGTTGTGTGTGTGTGTGTGTGTGTGTGTGTGTATATATATAGATATATATATCAAAGTACCTTCTCCCTTGAACAAGAAAAAAGCTGTATGTATGTATGTGTATATATATTCACTTAAAAACCCATAGGTTTCAGGCCTTGTATAGTTAGGAATTAGCATTTAAAAAACCATTGAAATTGCTCCTATATAGTTAGTTGTACTAACTATATTTTGCGCACCCGCAATCCACTGCTGATGATGTCACATATTACATCATTCATGACATGGTCAGTGACATCACTGATGACATCTCGTATGACATCTCGTATGACATCTCCTATGACATCTCCTATGACATCTCCTATGACATCTCCTATGACATCTCGTATGACATCTCGTATGACATCTCGTATGACATCTCGTATGACATCTCGTATGACATCTCGTATGACATCTCGTATGACATCTCGTATGACATCTCGTATGACATCTCGTATGACATCTCGTATGACATCTCGTATGACATCTCGTATGACATCTCGTATGACATCTCGTATGACATCTCGTATGACATCTCGTATGACATCTCGTATGACATCTCGTATGACATCTCGTATGACATCTCGTATGACATCTCGTATGACATCTCGTTTGACATCTCGTTTGACATCTCCCAGTGACTGTGTGTTTCTGTAAAGTTTAAATATGTTTTACATATTGAAGAATGAGTGGATGTATAAGTGTCTGGATGAAGGATTTAGTAGGTGCGTGACTGTCTGTATGAGGGAGTTATTAAATGTGTCTTACTAAATGCCTGGGTTAGTGACTAAACTGTCTGAATGTGTGCATCAGTATGTCTGTTGTTGTGTAAGCTGCTGCATGTGTTGATCAGTAGCTATATGAGTGGCTATATGGGTTATTGATTGGTTGCCCAAGTATTTGAATGGGAGACTGAGTGTGTGTGTGGGTGGCTGGGAGGTGTGTGACTCTGTGCATAGATGTGTGAGCAGTTGATTCACTAGGTATAGGAGTTATAGAGTGCATGTGGAAACAGCTATATGGGCGGTTGACTGTGTGCATGGGTGTGTTGGTGAGTGAATGGCTATCTCAGTGCTCCATGTCCAAGTAAGTACATATGTAAAACACAGTGCATGTGAGAGTTGGCATATATAAATGACTATACATGAGAGCCAGTGAAATCCTGCATTTATGGGAGTGTAGTGTTGTAACCAATGGGCTATTTACCCCTGGGATGGCTTCACCTGCCTATGTGACCACTTCCTGTGGAGAGTGGGTATGTTCCTGACCCAAAGTTCCTAAATTCACCAAATTCAAAATTAAGAAATCCTTTCTTGGCTGTCCACTTCAGGTGGCACACCTAAGGGGTGTGCCTAGCCTGAACGTGCAACACGCCTACTGACTAATTTTCCCACCTGCTCTGGTGCCAAGTGGGCCTCTGGGGAGGGTATGGCTTTCCCCCGGTCTGGGGGTAAGCAAAGGTCTCATATCAAAGGTGGCGGAGGCTTTGAAGCCATCCTACTGGAGGAGAGAGGAACACCTTCCTCTAGAGCAGGCATCGTTTTTGGGCTCTGAGCACGGGCTCTCACCTACAGGGGTTTCAGAAACTTGTCTTTGGTGGCACGCTGGATGATGCCAGTCAGCCAGCACATTAGAGGACTAGTAGGTTTTCACGGGGCACCTCAAAGTGCCTTCTTGGTGCATGTCACAGTATATCTGACATCTATACTGGCATTAGTTTAGATTTATTGAGAAGAGCTGTTTGATAACAGGCACCAATATTTACTTTGTGTTGAAATTTTTTATTACATATTTTAGAGATGAAAATACAAATGTAATAATAAAGCAGGATAATAGCCTTGATAAATGAAAATAGTACGAATGAGAAAAAGAGTTACATAAGGTATAATAAATATGAGTACACAAAACATATCATATATTCCATATTTCTAAATATAATGATAATGAGGAGATCACAGGATAAATACACTATAGGAGATAAAAGAAGGAAAAAAGAGAAAGAAAAGAAAGAGAAAGAGAAAGAATCCGAGAGCAACAAGAGTATATATTAAGAGAGAGAAGGGGGAAGAGAATGTATAACTGAGTAATATGAAAAAGGGAACCTAATAGAGTAGAATTAGGAAGGGATAACAGTCGAAGGAGAAGGAGGGGTGGAGACAGGGTCACTGTCCACAGTGGCTGCCAGGAAAGGGGACCATACCTGGAGAAAAATGGAAACTTGATCCTGCAAATTATAAATTGTACGTTCATGTAGAGCTGTTTGCATCATCGCCACCAACCACTCTTCCTGCAAAGGGGACAGAGGAGATTTCCAGTGCCGCAGTATACAAATTTTGGCCGTGGCCAGTGCAATATGAAGAAGACTAATTTGTGGTTTAGAAAGCTTCGGAAGACTACGAAAATCATGTAAAATAATATTTAAAGAAGTAAGGGGTAAAGGAAGTGACATGGTATTAGCCAATGCCTTTCGTACAAAAAGCCAGAAGGGTCTCGTACGGGGACATTCACTAATAATATGCGTAATGTGACAACCAGAAGCTGAACACCTCCAACACAAAGTATGTGACAGTAGCTTAGCATGATACAGTTTTACTGGAGACCAGTGCCATTCATGTATAACTTTAAAAATGCAAAATTTTAAACTAGCTTCCCGAACTCCCTTATATAATCCTTCCAATAATTGATCCCATTGAGTATTGGAGTATACAACTGATAAACGAGATTGCCATTTCAACTGGAGAGCTTGGGAGAGAGGCTGCGAAAATAGAGGATGCAAAAAGGTCTTATAAAGACCAGAAGTCACACCTTTAAGATTCCCCCATAACTGCAGATAGTACAAAATAGGAGATACGGATATCAAGTCAGGTGGAGGACCCAAATGTTTTGTGATAGCTTGTTGGAGTTGAATGTATTTACAGGATTGTGTGGATGGTAGACGGAACTCCTCACAGAGTTGAGAAAAAGATTTAAAAGTGTTATCATGAAACAGTTGATCTATAGTCTGGATACCAGCTTCCTGCCACATAGGCCAGGACAAAGTGCGACCATTAACACGAACAGCAGAATTAAGCCATAAAGGAGCTTTGATATGAATACACGAATTAGATTTAAGTATACGATGACTTCTTTGCCAAGATTTATACATTGCAGCTAAAACAGGGTTTTTGGGATCAGAAGGACTGACCCCTTTTACATATAGAAGGGACAAACCAAGACCAGAAGCCAATAAGTGACGTTCGAGTGGGACCCATTGAGGTATGTCTTTAGACTTAGGCAGAAAAAAAGTAAGTTGCGAAAGGTGGAGAGCAAGTGAGTAGTGTTCGATAGAGGGAAGACCCAAACCCCCCTGTAATTGATGAGATTTTAATTTTGCGAAAGTAAGACGCGGTTTAGCCGTGCCCCAGACAAAAAGTTTGATTTTGGAGTCAATGGATCTAAGAGTGGTTAGGGGAATGTTAAGAGGAAGCATACCTAAAACATAAAGAAATCGAGGAAGTGTAACCATCTTGACCGCCTGAACCCGCCCCCATAAGGATAAACCTAAAGCCTTCCATTTATCAAAGTCTCTTTGCATTTGCGCGAATAAAGGAGTCAGATTGTCAGTGATTATATTATCCAACCCTCTATTGATTACAATTCCTAAATACTTAAGCCGGGATGGTTGCCAATGGAAAGGGAAACCAGAAATTACAGCTTTTGTAGTACCAATGGACATGGGTAATGCTTCACTTTTATCCCAATTTATCTTGTAACCGGAAAAGGAAGAGAAATCATTGATGACATGAAGGAGAGCAGGAAGAGAACGGGGAAGATCAGTGAGTGTGAGGAGAATATCATCTGCATATAAATACATTTTGGAATGACCAATTGGAAGAGGGACGCCTACCACTGCAGCAGATTGACGGATTGCAGCAGCCAAAGGTTCCATAGCAAGAAGGAAAAGGGGGGAAAGTGGACATCCTTGATGAGTACCTTGTCTAATTGGAAATGGAGTAGATAGGAAAACGCCGCAATTGACCTGAGCCGATGGGTTATCGTAAAGCAGTCGCACTTTATCTATAAACTGATCACCTAACCCAAACCTTTGCATGATAGTAAAAATGTACTCCCACTCAATGCGATCAAATGCTTTTTCAGCATCCAAAGAAAGAAGTAAAGCATCATCAGTAAGGTGTTTAGCTGACCACAAAGCATGAGATAAAGTACGTAAATGGTTCCGAGATCTACCTGGAACAAAACCTACCTCTGAGTTATGAATTAAAGAAGGTAAAACTTTACGAAGACGTGATGCAAGAATGCTAGCAAGTATCTTAACATCAGAGTTTAAGAGAGATATGGGCCTATAACTACTGCATAACAAAGGATCCTTACCAGGTTTTGGCAAAACCGCTATAACGGCCTTGTTGGAAAGAGGTCCGAGAGAAGACTCCTCCACCGCTTCCCCAAAAGCAGCATGTAAAGTGTCAATTATACTTTGACCAGTCCATTAAAAAAATTCAGGAGGAATACCATCATCGCCCGGAGCTTTGATATGGCAAGGCAGTTATAGCCGAAGAAATTTCATCCTTCGTAATAACACCATCCAGTAGGACTCTACCCTCATCAGTGAGTTTTGGAAGATGAACTGCTTCTAAAAATTTGGACATCCCAAGTGTATCTATATGAGTGCTTGGAGAGTAAAGTGTCATATAGCTACTGTTAATCTGAATACTGTGTTAAGTTAGCATGGGCTCATTAAATGTTTAAACGCCATTTTATCCTTTTGCTGCTTCTGCACACGATACATAATTGTTGATTTAGCTTTCAACCTATTAGTTTACATGAGAATAATATGTTATTGCTCTCAAATCAGCTTTGCTTAATAAACTATGTCTGTACAGTGAGTGCTGAAGCTACAAGGATAACACGACACAGATTGTTGTGAGAACTGATCTCCGCACCTTCATAGACATAACACAAGTGCAGCTCCTGCCAAATTCTGGCTTTAAGCGCGTTTTATATTGCAATGCTTGGTGCACACACAGACACTTGATGCGGTTCGCATGCAGAGAGCTGGTGGAAGCAGATGTGATCTATTCATACTAGGATCTTGAGGTATGGGCCCGCCCTGCTAAAACCCAAAGAGACCTTCTAATATATTAATATAATATACCAGTTAGGGAGGGTGAGAATTAGGTGTGGTTAGCACTTATTCATTTCAGCATATAGCATGCTGTCACCGTTTGCTTTCTATGGACTAGTAACTATGCTGATAACTTTGCTTCTGATAATGTTTCCTTGTATTATCTAAGATACTGCGTTTGAGAAAACGGCATTAGTAAATAAATATTTCAAATGTGCACGTGTCCTCATTTACTCCACGTTCTGGGTTGAAATGATTGTATAACGAAAGAGTGTTCATGTGTTCCACCTAACCTGAGGTATTGTAAGTTCATGTTCTGTTGTCTAAACATTGGGAGTGTTGTTATGACCAATGAGACACTGTAGCTAGCTCGGTAAGGGGATTTCGGGTACTGAGGTGAGTTTTGGGTCACCCTAATTCGCCGAGGTTCCAAATCTCTGTGCACAGTTCTGTGGGAGAACGGAAACCCTGCTACATGGCGCCCATACGTTGGTGGTCTTATATCATGACACTTGAGTAGTATATCGTTCAATCCTTAACCCCTTCACTGTCGTGTCCGGAAAACGGTGGTGTCGGAATAAACCTACCTATTTTTGAAATGGGTCTTTTCAAGCTTGAATCTTTCTAAAAACGGTTTCCTTGAATTACTACCCAGTTGTGCTACAAAGTTTACTTTGTCTTTCTAATTTCCAGTGTAGGCATGGCCCAGGCTGTGGACATACCGCAGCATAGTCGCATTGCGGTGCGCAACCATTTACAGACTTTCCAAATCCCATTGGCGGGCTTGGCTGTGATTATGGTGGTGAGTGCGGATGCAGCGTACCCTTTCGAACTGTTTTATTCGTGGGTGACGTTTCCTGCAGTGGACGCTAATTCTGGTGTGTTCCACCACTACACCCCCTCACCAGTTCCGAATGAATATGCTCCGTACAGAGCACTGGAAATACCTATTGATCATTGGCAGCATCGCGTTTGGTTTGATGGCGCCCTACCCCATTTTTTATCCGCTTCGAGTTTAGGTCCTTTGTCCATTCCAGGCGCTAATTGGCCTGCTTTGGCTGGATTTACCCCTCACCGGAATTACGGCGCTTGTACCCTAGCGGAGGTTCGTAGACTACATGTTTCGATAGCCGTGATTCGTGCATTGGTGCAATACATTGGTCGTCATCTCCCGGGTGGTCTCCCGGGGGGGGTCCGGCTGTTTAAATGGAACATGGCGGTTTAAAACTCAATCCAGTTATGGTCAATGCAGTGTTTGGTAAGCGCCCCGATGACAAAGAAGAATTTCCTTTCTGGCTTGCCGCGAAATTTGACCAACTGGAAGCTGTTTTTCCAAATTCTACTCCTGCTGATAAACATAGAATCTTGACGATGAGTTTACCGAAGGATTTAGCTCCCGAACTAGTTGACTGTGAAAGTTGGGGGAGAACTTTTGCGGCTGTTTATGCAAGGTGTTTCGGCACCCCATCTATGGCTGTACGGCCTACGATCGTTAAACGTGTTCAGGATGATCACGGACCGGAAGCAGCGGTTGAATTGGGTATGCGCCTGTGTGGTTCTTTTGAGATTGTTTGCGATCTCATACTCTCTAATATCAAGGGGGATGCAGTGAACTTTCAGATGTCTAATGCTTTGGCAGCTCTACCCGATGCCGAAAAGCCCCGCCAGTTGGCGAGGATTGTTGTGGCCGCTTATAAAACGGTTGGTCGCACAAGTAAGGGTCTAAAGTATTTTTCGGTCAAGGAGAAAAAACAACCACAAGGGCAGTCTGCTGAGGCAGATGTCCAGCCCAAGTCCAAAAAACTAAATTGGCCTAAAAAACAGAAAAAGCAACAACAGCAGACTCAGGATTCTTATCCTGCGACACAAGTGTCTGCGCCGACAGAAAGAGTTTATGACTTGCGCGATCGCGCAATGATTAAATAACCTGATAGATTTCAGGTTTCTGATCAACGCTCTCCTCGTTCCTTTCAGGACCGGTGGAGGAGGAGGCGGAAGGGGACGAGGTGGTCAGCAAGGACGCGGCCAGCCCCGCCAGACAGACGGCGCAGGGAAGCAGGAAGACTCGACGCCGAAAAGACCGCAGTTTGCGAAAAAGAAAGTCGCGGCTTTAACAGCGCATCGATATGCCACAGATAGTGAGAACGCGGCTTCGGAATCTGGCGTGGGCTCTGACCTTGCTGGACAGCGCGGCGGAGATTACCATAGTGAGAGAGGCCCTGCGTCCACTACTGAAGGTGACAGCGACTGACGTTTATGTTGTGATAGAAACAGCAGACACAAGAGTAGCTCCCCCTGATAGACTTTTTGAAATTGTCCTGTTAATAGGAGACATACAACGTACAGTAAAAGGGGTATTTTGGGAAAATCTTTAGTCTACGTATGACATTTTGCTTTCGGAGGCTGACTGGCCCCCACCTTTTGTCCTCGCAGCGCCGCGAGGGGAGGAGGTAATCCTCCCCAGTTTCGCGAACACTGTCTCGAAAGAGCATGCGCAACATTTTGCAGAAGAGTGGGCTCTGGCTCTCGCACCGGCTCTGTACCGCAACCAATGTGGTTGGGATAAATTGTCCCCAAGCCACGAGATTCCTTTGCGGTCTCAGCCACAGCCTCAACCTCAATATCCCATTCGGCGAGAAGCCAAGGCTTCCGTCGCGGCAATCCTTGAACAATTGGAATATCAGGGTGTAATTGAAACGTGTGTGTCTCCGATGAATAACCCCCTTTTTACTGTGACGAAGCCGGACGGAACGTATCGTTTGGTTTTGGATTACAGGCATTTAAACTCGCATTGCCGTAACTGTGCAGTACAGAATAATCACGGCTCTGCGCTAGTGGATAGTCTTGTGCGTAAGCGTTTTAAAACGACGCTTGACATTTCCAACGGTTTTTATGCCCACAAATTGGACAGTCTTAGTTCCCAATGGACCAGTTTTACTTCGGCCGGGGTCCAAAAACAATTCCGGCGTCTTCCAATGGGCTATAAGAATAGTCCTGGAATTTACACTGCCCGCATAGTCTCTCTTTTGAAGAGAATCGACCCGGATGCTTGTTCGTATGTGGATGACATTTATCTCAGACGACGAAATTTGGGAGCATCTGTGTCGCGTCAACAGCATAATTTGTAACTTTGCAGACATGGGTTACAAATTTAACTTTGCAAAATCGCACATTGCAGAGTACACAGTGTTGTTCCTGGGCTATGAGCTCAACAATGAAGGTAGAGGTTTAGCTCCTCACTTCCTGGAGAAATGCGCTCAGTTGCACGCTCCGACAACACTGAAACAATTAGTCTTTACTGGGTTTTTTGAATTTCGGAAGAACATACATTCCGGAATATGCCCAGCATATCAAGCCTTTGTATGCTTTGATACAACCAACCTTTTCCAAATCATGCTGGCTGTCTGAGCACTCAGCCATCTTGCAATCTTTGCAAGCTGATTTGCTCGCTTCTAAATTCTTACTGACTCGTGATAACCACACTAACCTGGTGATAAGAATAATTCCTGGGACAGTGGGTTTCACGTACCTCACTTTTAATGAAGGAGACACAGTACCTATTGCCTACAAGTCACACTTGTACACTTCGGCTGAGATGCGGTTTTCCACGGTGGAGAAAGTTTTAACAGCTGTACAGATGGCGATTCTTAAGGAACGTGCTCTGTCACAGGGAAAACGCATGTTGGTTGTTACACCCTGCCCTCATTTGGGGGCAGTTACGAAAGCCAGTGTAACAAATTCTAAAGCTTTGCACCCTCGGTGGATTCAATGGGCTGCTTCTTTGACGTCCACAGAGGTCACGTTTATTTTTGACGCCTCATTACGGTCGCAGGAGTACTTGCAGTATGAATTCGTTCATCCTGCTCCTCTAGCAAAGCGACCTTTCGAGGAATTCCATTGCATCATTTACACTGATGGTTCGTCGCAGGTTGCGCATGGCTCTAAACACGCCTACGTTTCCGCATGCGCCATTGTGGTCGGTGCCATGGAGAACGATGGGTTCAAGTCCAGAGTCGTACATTCGCAGACTCTAGGGGACTGCACTGCACAATTGGCAGAGCTTCGTGCTCTTTTACTAGCGCTGGAGTACGCAGATCCTAGTGTGACGACTCTTATTGTGAGTGATTCTTACTACTGTGTTCAGTCTTACAATGAAAACTTGTTCTTTTGGATTCAGAATGACTTTCGTGATTCCAAGGGTAGCACAATAAAACACAAGATCTGGGTTCGAGTGGCTGAGCTTAAGGCTAAACTACCACTTGTTTTTGTGATTCATACTCTCGGCCATCAGCGTGTGGGAGTTCACGCTGTCGGTAATTCGCTTGCTGATGAAGCGGCGAAGTCAGCAGTGTCTAAGTATTTAGTTGCAGCAGTTACACGGTCCAAAAGTAAGATTGATGTTGACATCTTGGCGGCTGTTGCTGCCACTGAGAAGGGAGGTAAACATCCTACAGGGTTCCCTTCGAAGTACACATACCACTTAAGTCCCGAAAAGGTTCCTTTTGTGAAAATACATGATGTTGGAGAACGTTTAATTCCCAACTCGGATCGCAGGTCTGGTTTGATTACAGCGGCTCATGAAGGTGTTGCGTCTGCGCATGCGGGCGTCTCAGCCACTGTAACTCAATTACAACAGCGTTTCTGGTGGCGGGGACTGTACAAACAGACGCGCGACTATGTCCTTCAATGTGACATTCGCCAGCAGATTAAGCCTTCGACTGCTGCGCGTCCGCCACAGACACAGTTGTACATATCGAATAAACCACTAGGTTGTGTTTATTTAGATCACTGCGGTCCTTTTTCCTCTGATACTGCGTATAAGTACATCTTAGTAGCAGTTGATTCATGCACACGCTTTGTGTGGGTATGGCCCCATCGCAGCGCTGATTCACGGACTGTCCTAAGAGATTTGCGTGTCTTTGTAGGGATTTTTGCCTGTGGTACCTTCCATTCGGATCAGGGTCCGGCTTTCGCCTCTAAGGCGTACAAGGATGCCATGACTTCGATGGGGGTCCAAGTCAAGTTTTCGTCTCCCTACAGACCTGAGGGTAATAGTGTAGTGGAGCGAATGAACCGTGACTTAAAGCAATCTTTGACAGCTCGAGTTATAGGCACTGGCAGAAACTGGCTATCCCACCTCAATGGCGTGCAGCGTGCTCTTAATAATCTCCCTAGAAGGTCTCTGGGTGGGCGGACCCCATACGAAATGCTGTTTGGCATCAAGATGTACGTCCCTGACCTTGACGGTCTAGACTGTGTGGTTCGCGCCACATCCTTTGACGCAGATGAACATTGCAATATTTTACAGGATCTACAAAAGACCAGAGACAGTCTTGCAAAGGAACATTTGCCCTCCACATCGGATGTTGCGTTGCAGATCCCGTTAGTTGGCTGGCTACTCCAAGTTGGAGAACTGGTTCGAGAGAAGATCGATAACAAGAAAGAATTTGGACCTTCGTATCAAGCTCTGGTTCCAGTCCTTGGCGTGAAGGGCACAAGAACAGTCATTTTACCCCCTCTTCCAGGCCGTAAGGAAAACAGGTTTATCTCCATTGACAATGTCAAGGTGAAGTATCGAATTATATCACCACCTCCCGACAATAATTATTACAGTACAGAAACCCATTCCCATTACCAATAATCAGTCCGTCGGCAGTGCAGAATGTTCAAGCGTTTATTGGACAAACACAACTCTGCCAGAGGAGATCCTTGCGACCTAACCCAAGAGGTCTGCCAAGAAGACTGCTGG
This sequence comes from Lissotriton helveticus, assembly GCF_964261635.1. Lineage (NCBI taxonomy): Eukaryota > Metazoa > Chordata > Amphibia > Caudata > Salamandridae > Lissotriton > Lissotriton helveticus. The sequence goes on from NC_136059.1 coordinate 1,940,388,200, forward strand.
CACACTGTCAGCACGTCACATATATACAGTTGCATTGGCATCATCATGGCCTAACATGGAAAAATACAAATTGGTACAGACTGGCACAGTAAATAGGGGAAGCCCATATAAGGCACACAATGGGGCTTCTGGTTTCACTCATCCTAGATTTAGCAAGGTCGGACGGGTGACTCCCTTCTGCCTTCCCTGGGACAGTCCGCCCCGCACCCCTCCCGGAATGTGCTTATCGGCTCTTCTTCTGCTACCTACGACCTTGTCGGGCCTAACGAGCTGAAACAGCAGTTTCTGCAACAGTTGGTTTATTTCACAGGAGCAGGACTTCAGGGCTTAAATGGAGAATGAGGCCTGTGCATGCACGACTTTCAGTGAGGCCACAATATGGCGTTCAATAGCGTAACACGGTGTGAAGCTAATATGAGGAAAATATTGCAATAATACTTTATGCGTGCACAAGGAGTGAAGTTTAGGTACACCAAGCTAATCCTAACATATCGATTATTTCTATACCTGATCAGAAATCGATTCCGGTCCCTCAAAGGTACACAGAATGGCCGATTCTTCTTAGTATGACACCAGCGGTATCCTGTCCTTCCATGGTGAGAAATTCAGTATTGGCTACTACATCAAACCCTGAGCCTGATGTGGCCATCGAATTACCTGCCCTTTCCAGTCCTTTATTAAGTACTTTGCCTGGTACAGACCATGATGATATCAATTACACTTACCCCACTGACTTATCAATGCCTGACCTGCAAACCCGTTTGACCACAATCAAGATTTTCATTTGACACAGTTTCCATTGCCTCGAAGAAACCCTCACGGTTTGCAGTTTATGCCACGTTATTTAAAAAAAAATTTTTGATTCCCCCTTGGACATATATTTGGCTGATACTTTTTTCAATTTACCTTTTTATATCAATTGGTTTTGTGTTTTATTTTTTCCGACTCATCAATGGACACTATGTCGAGGAAAGAACATGCATTAGACATCTCAATGGAACATTGGCCCCACTTTCCTCGTCACATTCTGCACACAGATTGAAAAGAGACTTGACATTTGTTAACATCACCGCCTGGCCAGTCCTTGATGGAATTGTGTGGGATGCAGTTATATTTCAAATTCATGGCCCTACAGAAGTTGTTAATGTTCCTAATGTCCTTAGGGTAAACATGGGGGATGTAGTGAAACAAAACATACGTTCTGATGATTGGGATGTTCATGCAGTAGAAAGTTTGTTTTCTGATTTGAAATACTATGCTGCCTTTGAGGCTGAGGATTTATATTTAGAATCCGCTAATTATGGTAATTTGTTTTGCTTCCAACATTTTGGCAATCACTTCTTACATAAAACATCTTCCAGGAGGAATGCTGTTAATTTTACACAGTGGGAACATTGCCCAGCACCTAAACAGGGCAGTTCCGATACATTTCAAAAAAAGTACACTTATTTTACTGACTTTAATCAGTCCAGTCCCGAGTCTTTTTATTTTAAAATATCTCAGAAACCAATGTCCAAGGTTAGACTTACCGATACCAAATTATTGTACTCGAAGTCCTTCCTTGATCAGTTAGTTATTGGAGGCTACGAGCTATGGAAGGGAACAATTGACCTTAAATCAGTTTGGGGTTCAAGAGCCTGGCAGGTACAAGGCACTGAGGCTCTGCACCGTGCATGTCTCATCCCAAATCATATGGTGTTTTTGAATGCCACAATTTCCCAAACAACTTGCTTTGGATTGGCTACTTCTAAAAAAAATTAAATACCCCAACCATCCCTGATTTGGAGGAATACAATGGCTGGAGTAATTTTACTCAGTTCTCCATTAGGGAATTACAGACCCTTTTACTTAATTCTTCCTTTAACATATCCAGTATGGATCCAAAAGGTTGGCTGATTTGGCACCGTAGTGCTGATTCCTGTCAGCACCGTTTTCTGGGTTTATCAGATTGCTTTATACAGGTTAGGCCTGATCCCCGTTTTGACATGGTCCATACTGTCACGACTTATTCAGTGGGCAAGTTATGTCAGAATTGGCTGAAACATTCTACATTGCCTGCAGTTAAAATTCATCTGTCAAAACTGACTGAAGATGTAGATTTAAATGATTTCATAAAAGGCCCGGCTAGTGTTAGATCAAAGAGATGGATATATGCTATTTACAATGAAATCTGGAAAACATCACAGGTCGAGGCAGCGACACGCCTTAGAGCGATTGATCAAGCTAATCTTGAGAAAGTGCTTACAGTAGTTGACAATAGTATTCAGGGGTGTGGAATTTTTTTAATAATCTACATGGCCAAGGGACAAAATGCTACTGAGAACTACATGTCCTGTAAAATCCACTTGTCCCACCTACTCCATAAATCAATTACAAGGGCTGACAGAGAAACAACTGTGTCAATGTTTATGGGAAAATATGTACTTTTCCCACTGCTCGCCATATACGCAGGATGATATCACAGTCCGCTTTATGTGAGGGCAGAATTCATGGTGGATAAATTTGCGCCAGGAACCAGCAGCCTCTCCAATAATACTTAGACCAGGAACGGGCACCCCCACCTTTAAACTGGGTTCAAGAACCAATACACTCTCGGACTTTCACTGGGCTCAGAAAACAGCACCTGCGTTAACAGCTCAGAAAACAGCACCCTCAGGCCCTTCACCTCCGAAGCTGAGGATATGCACGAGCGCCTCCCTAATTTTGTCCCACGAGCCACAGCCCTCTAGAGCACACCCAGGAGTTTTCAGCCACTTCTAGAGCATGCACATGAGTCTCCAGTCTATCGACAAGGCCCAGGAGTCTCCAACCCTGCAACAAAGTTGAGCCTTTGCTCCCTAAACCAGACACAGAAGCCAGCATCAGCACCCAACTTCCCTCCCAAACCAGGCCACAAGTCAGTACCCATTCACACCCAAATAACTACAAGCCACAGTACCTACAGTCAACCAAGACCAATGAGCCAGTTTCGCCAGCCCTCTAAAACAGGCTGATCTGCCACTGTTATTCCTCCTCTAAAACACAAGGTTAAGAAGCAAGCTCCCCCCGAAACATGGCCCAGGAGCAAGAATCCGCTCTAAACTTGTCACAGAGGGAGCGATGAGCATAAATAATTTACAGCAGGGCAGTCTGCACAGTGCACAGGTCCACAGATGAGAAATCAGGCAAGCATACTGGACAGAGAACTCAGTTGATCACAGAAAAGAGCTGAAGTCCACTACTCCAGCGCACGGGTGGCTGGAGCCGAAAAGATAACTTCTGCAGGAGGGAAAAGCTGCCAAGAGCATAAACTGCCTACTTGCACACAATCAGAAGATTATACACATTACAACCATGATGGGAATTAGTTCTCAATCTAGCAACTTTGGAAGGATTAAAAGCATAAACCACACATCAACTTCCCCTTATTTGTGTATGTTGTCCCTCTTGACATCACTGTAATTCCATATTAAAAAAAGCTGAAAACTTTCAAGACTCCAACAGCATTCCCCAAACGCAGAATTCACCCTTTATGGGGGGCCAACAACTTACTTAAATTTCACAACTGAAACTACATGGGATACCACACGCAACGGGTGAAAATTAAAGTGAATGAGTATAGAGAGCTGGAGAACAGAGCCCATCCAATGCACCAAGAAGCCACTGTTCAGACCCTCCAGCTTATCGCGATTTCGCGATTTGCAAAACAATCGCGAAATCGCGCGATCTCTGCAAATGCCGCGATATTTGGCATAAAGCCCGCGAAATTTGCCGTTTCCGCACCCATTTTCCATTTGATTTGCGGCTTGCGAGAAGAGAAGGAGCCAGGAGGTCGAGGACGCGGGAGGGAGAAGACCACGGTGGCCGAGAGAGGGAGAAGACCACGGTGGCCGAGAGAGGGAGAAGACCACGGTGGCCGAGAGAGGGAGAAGACCACGGTGGCCGAGAGAGGGAGAAGACCACGGTGGCCGAGAGAGGGAGAAGACCACGGTGGCCGAGAGAGGGAGAAGACCACGGTGGCCGAGAGAGGGAGAAGACCACGGTGGCCGAGAGAGGGAGAAGACCACGGTGGCCGAGAGAGGGAGAAGACCACGGTGGCCGAGAGAGGGAGAAGACCACGGCGGCCGAGAGAGGGAGAAGACCAGCACCACACCAGCAAGAGGGGGAGAGAGCACGAAGCGGCAGCGACACACAGGAAGACTCTTCCTCATTCCTCAGACTCGCAGCAGGAGGAAAGCCGGCCGGCGGCGAACAGAACACTGACAGGTACCGTCCGTAGGCAAGTTTAAAAGCAGCTGCGTTAAGAAGCGCTGCCCGGGTGGGAGGGGGGCAGTGGAGATGTGGAAGAGGAGAGAGGGAAAATCTTTTATTGCAGGCCTCTCCCGGCCTTGGGTAAAGTTTTTATTATTTATTTATTTATGCACTTTTATATAGCGCGGACTTTACCTGAAGGCGTCAGAGCGGTTCACATTAGGAACAGAGATGAAACATAATGAGAAACCTTACAAAAGGACAGATTGCAAAAACATACGTTACTTACATAAGGTAATAGTGACATTTGTGAGCAAACAAAATACATGAGGTAGTAAAAACTGTGAGCAACCAAAAATACATGAGGTAGTAAAGGTAATAGTGACAATCGTGAGCAAACAAAGTACTTGAGTAAAAATTGTGAGCAACCAAAAATACATGAGGTAGTAAAGGTAATAGTGACAATCGTGAGCAAACAAAGTACTTGAGTAAAAATTGTGAGCAACCAAAAATGCATGAGGTAGTCAAAAGTGCACAAGAGGAGATGAAAGTGACAAGTGTGCAGTTATAAGAGAAAACAGAGTATAATTTGAGGTATAGTACTGCAATAAGTGCTAGACACTCAGGCACAGGAACAAGCGTTACGTGGGCAAGGTCAAACAGTAAGATATCTGTGTTTGGTGTTGCAAAAACCCCAAAATAAAATGCCGCTAAATGCCGCTAAATTTCCATTTTTGTGCCGCTAAATTTTCATTTTTGTGCCGCTAAATTTGCCAATCCATGCCGCTATATCCTGGGGGGTCTGACTGTTGTACATTCACAGAGAGAAAAAGTAACAGACGAAAAGAGCACACAGCTAACTTCCATAGACCTAGAAAGGGATGCATACAAGGACTTTAGAGACAGTTAAAAGCGGACGACCAACAATCTGCGCAAAGGAGAAAAGTTTTAGAGATATGAGGTAAGGGGCAGCCCACCTCCCTGCACCCAGAAGTGGGTATATGCAGCGCGCACAGAGCAGGTGGAATGTCAATGGGACAGACACAGAGTGGAACGCGGGACTCTTGCGACCCTGCACTAAGGTGAATGTGATGTGTACAGAGAGACAAGGGGGAGGGGACCATTTCCCTGAGCCCTAGAGAGGGGGTAGTATATGAGGTGTGTACAGAGAGTAGGGGAAGACCTACTCTCTCCACCCAAAATACAGAGGCATTAAGGGGCCTATCCTGCTGAATCAGGGATACACAGGTTAGAGAGACACACAAAGACTGTACATCACTGAGGGTCTAATCATTTTAAGCATGATTAAATTTTGTACTGGGAAGAACAGATCCAACAAGCCCTTGCACGAATTGCAGGAGAGGAGAGGCAGACTGGGAAGCATCTTTCAAAAAGCGAGTAATTCTGCCGTGGGACGTTTGAAGAAGTTAGTGCTAGGGAAGGCCCCTGTTATGGCTGGGTTTATTATAGCCCAGTCTTTGAAACTGAGGGAGGTAGCTGGCACCAGAGACGGGTTTCAGGTAGGGGCTGGAGTTGGTTCTTTGGTTAGGGCTGGTCAAAGGGAAGACTCGTTAAACGGGGGAGAGGCCAATCCCCCCCGAGGATAAAGGGAGATCGCAAGACTGGGGTGCGAGTGGAGGGTCATGGAAGGCGGGTCGGTGCCAAGTGAAGATGTTCTGTGAAAGGAGGTGCGGCCTATGCCCCCACTGCCACAGCCTCATGACATACTGGAGGTTTAGGGTGATCCTAGCACTGGTAGTTTATCTGCTCCACAGCTGCATCCCTGGAAGTCCCTTAACTGCAGCCTCTTCTCTCTGCTCAGTGGCAGTGCCTGAGCGGATGCCTCGGTGTCTCTCTGTCTCTATCATGTCCCACGCTGCTGGCTCCTCTTCTGGTGGCTGCCCCTTTCTCCCTTCCCGGCGTCTACCCTTCCCAGAGCCCACCCTGACAGGGAGGCTGCCCCTTTCTCCCTTCCCGGCGTCTACCCTTCCCAGAGCCCCCCCTGACAGGGAGGCACACCTATCCCTGTTACAGGCTGCTCTCTGCCGAGCTCGTCTGGTCTGTAATTCCCTGAGCTGCCTCTCTGCACCCTGTTGTGACCCTCTGATAGTTTCTTCCGGGTCTTCCCTCTGAGCAGCCTGCCCACTGCTCCGATCATAGCTTCTGTGAGCCTGCCTCTGCCCCCGTGGCTAGCCTCTTTCTCCCGCAGACCGGCTTTCCCCCTAGAGCCACAGGCAGACAGCCTCTTCTCCCTCCCACCATCATAAGTACACATAGCTGCTAAGGTTTCAGATTGCTATGTGTGACATTTCCATAATTTCAGAGTAATTATGAGTAACATTTCACCGACTATGAGTGACACTTTCTCACGAAAAAAATCAAGCAGATAAGATGAGGGAATCAAATATCTGTAATTACACATTTGAGCAACGTAACTGCGTCAGCAAAAATAAATTTGCATAGTAGATGTTGACTTACACACTCTTCCTGCACGGGGCAATGTAGGTCTGAGACTGGCCTGATTCACAACAGCACAGTAAGTAACTGTATGTGTTATAAACTGACACTGTACAACCAGTACTAGTTGCCTTATCGCGCTCTGCCAAAAAGGAATTTGCTAATTAACACACACACAAAACCACCGCATCCCCCTCACATCACCCCCCCCCCCCCACGCAGTAGGCTGAATGAACTGAAGCACTATATTTAGGGCTTAAAAATAAATATTTGAATATTTCTACCAGGTAAATCCGTGTAACCAGCACTGCTAGAGTCACTTTCATTAACTGCGCAATGTATTCCAGGAGCTGTGTGTAGTGCTGACCGGTCCGGATTAGCTGGTCCACCTGAACAAAGCTACAGTGCTGATTATTAAAAGAAAAGTCCTGGGCAGGCACGTGTGTGAGAGAGGGAGGGCGGAGAAGGCAGCACGGCAGGGTGCAGCTGCAGCATAAGGGAGTCTGGAGGGCTCACAGGCACTTTCCAAATTAATGTAATTTGAGCAACCTGCTGAACTCCAGAACCATAGTTTGCTGGGAACTGTATACTAGGGGCCTTATTTATGTAGGACTTGCACCACCGGTGCGTCACTTTTTCCCATGTTAAAAGTGACGCACCGGCGGCGCAAGTCCTTCATAAATAAGGCCCTAGGTGTTTGGACCGTTCGTTCCGCGCTTCGCTTCCCTCCCCCCCCCGCAACTTTACTTGATTGATGATCCTGTTCCAACAGGAAAACAATTACATTTTCACAGAAACAGAACCCTTCTGATAGAGCAGTGCAACAGCAGTTTCTGTTAAAGACACTTTGCAAAACGACATTCGCAAGCGGCCTCGAAGATTAACACCAGACAGCTTCTGTCCTCTAGGCAGCCTCAGGCCTGGTCCTCCTCTCTCGGGGGTCTGTCTCTGAGACCCCTACCCAGCCACTGTCTTTTAGTGCTCTGGGGGCTTGTGTCTGCTGCCTGCCAGGCCCCTCTCCCGAGCCTGGTCTATGTCTCCAGGCAGCCTGCCCCGCTCCCCTCTTGGGGCCCTGTGCCCGTCCATCTGCTCGTGCGCACACTGGCCTCTCTACCTGCCAGCAGCCGCAGAGAGAGTGCAGTTCTCTGTCCATCTCTGTCTCAGCCCCGCAGCTCCACTTATGGGGCAGCGGCACCGTGCTTCCAGATCACAGAGCCAGGGAGATGGAGGCCAGAGGCCCGTGTTTATTGATTTAATGTCTTATTGTCCGTGGGACAAAATAGACATTAAATCTTCTTGCCCATTAACAAAATCTACATGGTTCGGGCGTCTGGCGATATGATTCCCCCACCCCTGAGTATTAACATGCTTTCTTCACGAATTTACACGTTAGATAATATTGTGTCCTCGGTTGTGGATATTGTACAGGATGAAGTGTCTGCATTATACCATGGTCAAAATCAATTGCGTTCGATCATGCAATTCGCATGGACCCTACAAACGTTGAATGCTGGCAAAGTGCCATGGACCTACATGAATGTCTCCTCTCTCTTTGCCCCTTTTAATTTGACTGACAAGCAGCGCTTGCTTTCTATGCGAGATGCTTCTTTTTCTATGTTACATATTGAGCGATTGGAATCCTTGCCTTTTTCTGTGGCTGAGTCCACTGATGCAACGTGGCTTATCCAGGGTTTGATAACATTACCTTTTGCTTTGTATAAATGTACTAATTGCATGCGATATGTGGCCATAGGGCGATATGAACCCTTAGGTAGCGGTTTCCTTCATGAAGTGTGGTTCCTTCCATTCACTTACAGATGTTTAAAAGATGGACAGGAGGTATATCTGAATGGGGAGGAGTGTACAGACACCTGATCATTCTTTAATGTGTAGGCACATACAATTACACGGTTCTTGCAACCATGACCGACCAAATTTAGCCTGTGTTTTAAAAGGGACACCGGTTCCAGCGATCATCCCAACTTTTACCTTATTGGGAAACGGTAGTTATTTACTTTTGAATAATGAGGATTGTTGTGGGTTAATAAAAGGTGTTCCTTATGTGGTAACTGTAACTGAGCGTGTAGTTTGCTGCAGAAATGTGCTGTACCCACCCACGCATGAGAACAGGGATGTTTCCATCTGGCCGCGCATCCCAACCTTGACGGCGGAGTTCAATGGCATGAGCAGAATAAGAGCTCTATTGTCCCAAAAAGAAGTGACCTTGAGTTTGGCTAGAGAAACTTTCGTGCTTCACATAGCTAACACCCGTACAGAGGTTCAGGCCCTTTTAAATACTGATTTACCGTTGCATTTCAGCGAAATGGTTCATTCTATCTTTAACGCGTCCTCCACAACTGGGCTGGCGCACTTTTTTTAAAACAGTTAGCAGCGATCTCGTGACTTCATTTGAAAAAATATTTGGAGTCTTTCCTGCTTTCTTTCATTCCATTTTTTCGAGTTTGTTTGGTGGATTCCCGGTTTTACTGGCACTAGCGGCAGGCGTTCTAGTGATTTTTTTGCTCAATTAAATATGGATGCCCTTCCTGTGCAAGGAGCCGCCCAGCACCTTCTGGCGCTGTTTCGCAACTGGATGCTTGAATACTATGGCGCCCTGCCGCTTGCTACTTTGAGCACGGCATATGGATTATCATTTCGATTTTCCTACTTCACCTGTGTCCAGCCTGTGTTTCATTGCCTTAGCTGTGATTTTGACTGGGCCATTGATTTGTGTCTCTGCGGACCGGTTTCTCCTGACGTCGAATTTAATCAGCTGATGGGTCCCGTCGTTACTCACGAGTTGGTTTGTACTGGAGAAAGGATTATGGCCTTAGCAGCGATGCATGGACTAATGGGTCCTTGGAACATACTCGCAGCAGCGCAAGATTTCTTGGCACTGAGCTTTCTTGAAAACCCACCGAGTTGTCCTCTGATGGTAATAGAGGCTCCAGTACTAGAGGAACACGTATGTTCTTTTCCACTTTTAAATTGGATGGCTGAACTGTTTTTGGATGAAGATGGTTATTTCATGTTGGAGGCTGTTGCTGCTTATTTTGCATATACGGTCATGTCCTAAAACTTTTCCATGTTTCAAATCCTGCCAACTAGCTTTCTGCTGACGTTATTTTTGCGGATTGTGTTACACTTTTTACCTTCCCAGGCCTATTGACTTGAGCAAACATGAACTTTGGCTTTTTCAAATTGTTTCATTATGCCACAGTTTCACCAAATATTTTTAAAGTATACACCGAGCTCATAGTTATTGAACTCTGCTTTCAAGTGATGGCCCTTATGTTATCTTATCCGTGCTCGGATCATGGGGGGGTGTTATATAGCTACTGTTAATCTGAATACTGTGTTAAGTTAGCATGGGCTCATTAAATGTTTAAACGCCATTTTTTCCTTTTGCTGCTTCTGCACACAATACATAATTGTTGATTTAGCTTTCAACCTAGTAGTTTACATGAGAATAATGTTATTGCTCTCAAATCAGCTTTGCTTAATAAACTATGTCTGTACAGTGAGTGCTGAAGCTACAAGGATAATACGACACAGATTGTTGTGAGAACCGATCTCCGCACCTTCATAGACCTAACACAAGTGCAGCTCCTGCCAAATTCTGGCTTTAAGCGCGTTTTATATTGCAATGCTTGGTGCACACACGGACACTTGATGCGGTTCGCATGCAGAGAGCTGGTGGAAGCAGATGTGATCTCTTCATACTAGGATCTTGAGGTATGGGCCCGCCCTGCTAAAACCCAAAGAGACCTTCTAATATATTAATATAATATACCAGTTAGGGAGGGTGAGAATTAGGTGTGGTTAGCACTTATTCCTTTCAGCATATAGCATGCTGTCACCGTTTGCTTTCTATGGACTAGTAACTATGCTGATAACTTTGCTTCTGATAATGTTTCCTTGTATTATCTAAGATACTGCGTTTGAGAAAACTGCATTAGTAAATAAATATTTCAAATGTCCACGTGTCCTCATTTACTCCAAGTTCTGGGTTGAAATGATTGTATAACGAAAGAGTGTTCATGTGTTCCACCTAACCTGAGGTATTGTAAGTTCATGTTCTGGTTTGTCTAAACATTGGGAGTGTTATGACCAATGAGACACTGTAGCTAGCTCGGTAAGGGGATTTCGGGTACTGAGGTGAGTTTTGGGTCATCCTAATTCGCCGAGGTTCCAAATCTCTGTGCACAGTTCTGTGGGAGAACGAAAACCCTGCTACAAAAGAGATCTATAGAATGAGGCAAATTCCGCAACTATTTCTTGTGGCCGAGTAAGTACATTGCCACCACTTGATTTGATAGCTGGGATTGCCGTTGCGGCCTCCCTCTGTCTCAATTGCGCAGCCAATAACCGACCAGCTTTTTCCCCCTGTTCGTAATGACGGCCTTTCATCTTTTGCAAGGCGTATTCGGCTTTAGAGGTAAAGAGACTATTAAGAGACATTCGCGCTTGTTCCAATAATTTACGGGCTTGCAGGGATGGTTTCGAAATATGATTGAGAAAGTCGGCGAATGTCTTGCTCCAAAGCAGCCTGCTTAGCAGCGTTTTCCTTGTTGCGAAAAGCAGCGTGCCGCATAAGTTGACCTCTAATTGTTGCCTTAGCCGCTGCCCAGACCATCCTCTTAGAGGAGACCGAGTCATTATTAATAACAAGGTAATCTTGTAGATGCGATTGTAAAAGAAGTTTACCTGCTGGTGCTCTATATTTGGCTAAATTCAAGCGCCATGGTTTACGTCCCGGTCTGGAGAGACCCAAATCGAGAGATAAGAGAACAGGGGAGTGGTCAGATATGGCTGCTTCCAAGATCTGTGACTGTGTGACCGATTGGACTGCTTGTTGCGAAAGAAGAAAATAATCGAGACGTGAGAATGTACCGTGTGTAGAAGAAAAAAATGTATATTCTTTGTCCTGAGGGTGACTCATCCTCCAATGATCAACAAGACCAGTATCAGCAAGAATGTCCCGTAAAATGGCTCTATCTGGAGCATTAACGGTATCAAGGCAACCAGTCCTGTCAAGGGCAGCATATGGAGCCAGATTCCAGTCTGCTCCAATGAGAAACTGGGAGGCATTTATTTCTGTGAAAAGGCGATTCAGTCGAAGAAAAAACTGTTTTTTGGAGCCTAATGGAGCATATACGGAACCAAGACAAATAAGAGTTCCCAATCTTCAGCTTGACAAACACATATCGACCTTCCGGATCCGACCATGTTTTGAGAATTGTGAAGGGGAGTGACTTCCGAAAAAGGATGGCTACCCCACACTTGCGAACAGGGTTAGGGTTGGTGGGATCATGCTTGGAAACACTACTATGAATCACTTTACCAACCCAATCTCTGTTGAGTTTACTAGATTCAATAGCATCTAAATGCGTTTCCTGCAATAAGGCAACATCCACATGTTTAGAGCACAAGTATTGAAGGACTTTTTTACGCTTGATATGAGTGAGGCCATGAACATTCCAGGAAATCACTGAAAGCGAATGAGGAGAGGACATGATAAGAAAATTCAAGAAGTAGATAAAGCAGAGCGGAAAAGAAGAAAGATGGTACTCTGGGAATCAAAGAACAAAGTGTGTAGAAGTTGGAAAAAGTAATGAAAAGAAGAAAAGAAGAAAAGAAGAGAGGAGGGAAAAAGGAGAAAGGAAAATACAAAAGTAGTTTAGAAAAGCAAAGTGAGTATCTGAAAGATACAAATCAGATAGAAATAGAAGAAAAACAAGTAGTAAAGATGGAGAGAAAAGGAGAGAAAAAAAAGAAAGAAAAAAAGGAAAAAGAACCTAGACTGTTATCTACGGGTCTGGGCGCACTTAAAGCAGCGCCAAGGATTGGCCGGACCCTCTCCGAGGAAAGAAGTATGGGGATCTAGGGAGCAAAGGATATTATGGAATATAGGAGACTCAAAGTAGAATAAAGTTATCAAAGATCGTAAGAAAACATAAGATACTATCGTGTAACACAGCTAGTAATAAAGAAAAACATTAAAGATGTGGTACAATTGCCATACGAGAAACGAATAACATGGTGAGAAAAAATGGAAACTAAAGGAGGTAACATAAATGAAGGAACCCCCATAGTATTTAATAAAAGAAGAGGAATAAATAGAGGAAATGAAACATGAAAGATAAGATAGAGGAAGGAACACAGCCGACAAAGCCAAATAGAGAGAGGAAAAGAAGTAGTAAACAAAAGAGGGGGGTAAACACATATAAGAAAACATGGGAGGAGAAATAGAGGCAGCTTAGAGTTAAATATGTAGAACAATATAATAAAAATACATCATGCAAAGACAGAGTATCTGAATAAGTAAATGAACAGTATTAGGCTGAAGAACATTAACCTCAACATGGAGAAGGGAAGGAACAGGAAGCGAGCCCCCATGTAAGAGGTAATACATAAGTAGCATATGATAAGCAAGGCCTATAATGGGTATATAATCCTAGGAAACCTATAAGAATGCAAACTTGTGAAAACATACAAGATAACAGTAAGACATAGAGCACAAAATAAAGCAGAAAGCCAAAGTGACCATATTATATAACACTATAAATCCTCATGTAGCTAAGTGAACAGTTAGAGCATCACTGAGAACAAGAGACATTAGAACAGAGAGAGGGGAATCAGTCAGCATCTGAAGACTTTTTAAGAGGTGATCTAGACTTATCCTTTTGTGGTGTGGTGGTAATGGAGGAGACGGAGTGGAGGGCGGAAGCCTTATCATCCTGGGAACGGGGCAGACGGGTGATATCCCTACCACGCTGCCGAGGATCACCAGATAAGCTCAGAGGACACGCTGGTAGAGTCGCAGATGATGCCTTGGACTGAGAAGTCTGAGCACAGGAAGAAGATTGAGTGTCCATGTCATCAGATGTGATAGTATCCAAAAATTGCTGGAGAAGAATAGGATCGTAGAAGTCTTTAGAATCACCATTCCTGGTAATACGAAAACGTGCGGGCTCAAATAATCCATACTTGATGTCCATTTGACGCAACTGAGGTCGTAGAGAAAGAAACGCCTTCCGTCTTTCATTGGTCTCTTTAGAGAAGTCCGCCGCCATATGGATAGTATGGCCTTGAAATAGGAAGGAGCCACGTTCTCGAGCCATTGACGAGATCTGTCGAGTGTGTTCATGTCGAAGAAAACAAGCAATAATTGGTCTGGGTCTTGCAGAAGCACCAGAACGAGGAGGACCCAGTCTATGAGCACGTTGGATTTCAAGTGGAGGAGTAAAAGAAATACCAGTCAGAATGGGGAGAGTCTCATATAGAAAAAGCTTCATGTCTTGCTTTTCAATGTTTTCCGGAAATCCAAAAAAAACGAATGTTGTCTCTACGACTGCGATCCTCCAAGTCAATGATTTTACTATGCAAAAATAACAGATCTTGGTCTGAACCTTGAACAGTGTCCAGTCGAGTTTCCATATCCGATATTTTAGAGTCAATAGCATCAATCCATGTATGGAAAGTAGTAAGTTCTGCACGAATGGACTTAGTCTCTGTAGCCAAAGATGTCATGGTAATGTCTAACCCTTCCAATCGACGATTAACACCAGAACGTTCTTGTAAAATACGTTGCATAGTATCTGACAGTGAGTTGTCACTCTGAGACGATGCTTGCGATGAGGGAGGCGAGGTGGAGCCATTACCTTTCGCCATTGCGTTGGAAGTTTGCTTAACTACTTCAGTAAAAAGTGGCGGCTTGGGCCCACGAACCCCATTTCTGTTATGAGACATCGTAGCGCACCGTCGTAGAGGTGGTCTACAAAAGCGGATTGACAAAATAGGGGGATGTGAAGCAATGATGGAACCAAGGGCACATCAAATAACCACAGTCAAAGAATTATATGCAACAAAATAATGACCAGTATATGTAGCAAACAGAAAATGCATCAAAATAAGGAAGCACTATAACATTGCTACAGAACAGCATGTATTACGATATAAAGCAGGTTCAATACAAGAGCAACAGACCTTATGCATCAAGAAAGAAAAAAACCCACCTCATAAGCAGAAGCATGTGGATAGAGTGAGACAGAGGAGCAATAGCCCTGCAACGTTATGAAAACAAAGGTGAAAAGGGGGAGTATGAAGGTCTGTAAGTACTAAGAAAGTGTCACAAAGATGAGGCGACACATATGAGGATAAAATGTGTTCAAAGCTGCATAAAACAAAACCAAAAAGCATGAACTTATAGCATTGGCATAGAAAGCGGTGGTCATGAGTGAAATTCCAACATTTGTGTTTTTTTTTGTTTTTTTGTTTTTTGTTTTAGAAAGGCATAACAAGCAAAAAAGTCATAGTAGTAGAATATAATTCTGCTCCAAATGTCACACAAAGCAGCAAAATAGAAAGCCAAGGAGAGAGATGAAGCAGTGCTTATAACCCTGCAAATAAATCTGCAAGCACTGTTAAGGCAGCAATAATTCGTGTGGAAAGTGTCTCAAAGGATATCAGCAGAAATACTGAGGAGGATTCCTCCTAATTGAGCCTGGAGAGGACGCCGTATACAACTGATACAGGCAGACTATGCTAGGCTAAAAACATTCCTCAGTTGCGATGAAGCGCGCTCCCACCGTCTGGAGAGGCGCGGCCTGGAAGCTGAAGAAGGCGCGGCCCTGAATTAACGAGGGCGCCGCCTTTGCTGTGGAGAGGCGCGGCTTCGGGAGCGCGCGAGTGCCGAGGCGTGCTCTGGAAGAGCCAGCTACCTCACCGTCATGGCGTAAGACAGGAGCAAATGCCGCTAGCCTGGAGAGGGAACCACCGCTATAATCCTCATGTCATCCTGTGCCCTCCAAGCACCAAAAGAGAGCCCCACACGAACAGGTGAGCCGAGGAAGCTCGTCGTGGGTCCGTCCCTCGGCGGAGCTCCTCTAGCAGGCAGCCATTTCCCTGCGTGGCCAGACCACGCCCCGGCACCAAAATTTTCAGTGCATCCATTATGTAGCTGGGTAACTTGTAAAGACCAGTGCCCAGTACAAACAATGGTACTAGGTATCACGGGGGAATAGCTGCTTCTGCAGATATGCCCTCATGTATTGTAATGCACCCTGCCTTAAGGCTCAAAGGCCCGCTGTAGGGGTGACTTATATACAAGTGTATTTGGGCATTGCACACAGAGTATGCAATGTTGTTTTCAAAGGGCTTATGCCCTTTCACGCGTCCTTCAGTGGCAGTCTGTATGAAGCTGCCTCTGTATAAGGTATAGTGGGCACAGTACAGTGGATCCGCAGAGGTTAAAGTAGAGAATACCTTACTCTAGTTTGTGATTGAGCAGTCAGGCTATCGGGAGGGAAGTGTTAAGCATTTGTTGTATACTCTCGGGCAAGGAATGATGTCACACGCTCGAAGACTAAATCCAGGCCAGTTGTTTGTATAAAAAAGGTTATTTTGTTAGTTTATTTCTAGGACCAGGATTTACTTAGTAGCAGGTAAGTGAAACTCTACATACCGTGTGACTCTTCAAAATACAGTAAACACTGTTTTTTAGGTACATTCAGATTACGTTTTCAATAGAGAAAATGATGTATAAACTGTTCAAAGAAGCTTGTAATTGTTTTTTGATTACTTTCGGATTACTTTAATTACTGTTCTAGTTTGATAGTGGAGAAGTGTGGCTCACTGGTTAGAGGAGGCAGACCCTGAAGCAGAGGTCAGACCCGGGACCAGGGTTCAATTCCCGACTCGGCAGGGTCTTGAGCCCAAATGTCCACGGACAATAATTCTCGCTTCGGTGCCTACTCGAATCACGGGTTCACACTCTGCAATAGCTTGCTTAATCTCCACTACGGCCCCCCCGCGGCGGGATGCCTGGCTTTCACCTTGGGGATGCCCAGTATCGGTTATCTCACAGGGAAAAAGCCAGGACTGGTTCCCAAAGCAAGTGCCTTGAGACCTTGCGGTGATAAGGCGCTATATAAGAACCTTTGACATTTGACATATGAAACACACTCCTAACACAGTTTACACCACACAGGCCATTTGTAAGCAGGTCAACTCCTGTGCAAGTGCAGTGTTAGACAGTTTAACACAAACATTTTTTTTGAGAAAACCCACCTATAGGAAACACGAGAGGTGTAAGTTACAGGTAAGAAACTGTTTTGGAATTGGAGTTTTGAGGGGTAAAACCAAGGTTCTCTAAGGTTCAGGTTGGCACTAGAGTGGCGGCACAAGGGAGACCAGGTGCAGGGTGCCAATGGGGCTAGGGGGCCCCTTGGTTGGGGACTGCTCGCGGACAGGCCATTCGGTCCAGGAGCCAAGCACCTAGGGTGAAGGTCGGAGCAAAAGGGGCCCCAGGTTGGCACAAAGTCCACACCACCAGCAGCACTGGGGTGGCCGGGTGCTGGGGGCTTAGGAGGTGTCTGGAGTCCATTGCAATCCTATGAAGGTTGCCAGTTTTGGATTTTGGCTGTATGCTTGGTCCAGGAAGTCTTCTGGTAGGAACAAACTGATGGGTAGGGAAGTTGGAGGGCTCAGGGACGTAGGTGCACCTTGGGTCCTTTTCCCTAGAGTGCAGGGTGCCTTTTGAAGTCTGGCTTCACATTACTGGGCAGCTTGCGGTGGGTAGACGAGTTGGGGACCCTCCGTTCAAAGGCTGCAGGTGACACCTTGAGTCCTGGAGGGGTCAACCCATGGTGGACCCGGACTCTGAAGTGCTGGGGAATCTTTCTGGGACCAGAAGGCGAAGGGTGCTGTGGTGGTTTCAGGCATCGAGTTTCTTCGTCCTCCGCAGGTTCAGTCTTTGGAGTTTCTTTTGAACAGAGCTGCTGTTTGCAGGAGATTCAGACTTTGTTGAAGGCAATCAGTCATCCCAGGGGTTCTGGAGGTCACTGGCTGCAGGGCAAGTCGACTTTTGGCGCAGGATCTCTGAAAACTGCAGACAAGCTGGTAGGGCTGGGGACAAGTTATGTTATGTTTTGTTATGGGGCATTTGTATAGCGCATTATCACCAAGCGATCTCTAAGCACTGTCAGAGAGGAGCCCATAAAGAAAAAGAAACAACCATGATGGGTGCTTTAAGGGAAACTCAAGGCTTCCAGGAAGAGGACAGTTTTTAGCCTCCTCCTGAATGTAAGGAGGTTGGTTTCTTTACGCAAGCTCTCCCCCCCTCCCCCCCCCCCCCCCCATCGATGACCACTTGAGACGCGGGCATACCAGATGACCCGCTTCTGTTGACCGGAGCCGCCTGCTAGGTACGTATTTGGTCAGTCTGTCCTTAATATAGGTCGGGGCTGAGCCTTAGATGGCTTTGTGAACGATTCAGAGGCCTTTAAATTTGGATCTCTGTAGTATAGGAAGCCAGTGTAAGTACTTCAACAGAGGAGAGTAGCGCGGGTCCGCCTCGGTTTTTTGAAAATTAGTCTAATTTGTTTATGACGACTTGTAGCCTGGCCAAGGATATTTTTGGTAGCCCATAATATAGGGAATTGCCGTAATCCAGGCGAGCCAGGATTAAGGCTGAGACCACAAGCCTGAGAGTAGAGAAAGACAGCAACGGGGACAATTTCCGCAATTGACGCAGTAAACCCACGAAGGTTCCCACCACTGCTGAGACCTGTTGAGACATCGACAACATAGCGTCAATTTTGATGCCGAGACTTTTTACTGTTGACAATGGTTCTGGGAACTACCCAAGCTCAGACGGTCGGAACGTCATTGGCGCCGCACTTATTGCCCCACTCTCCGCCTGAAATATAGGGCCCTGCTCAATATTTACAAATCCGCTATTTTAACAGCCAAATCCAAATACTTCTCGGACCGCGTTGCCTTTTCGGCTAACAAAACTCGCGAGATCTTTTCTCTGGTCCGTAGCCTGGCCACTTCTGACCGTGCTGGTCTTTCCCCTGCTCCTTCGCAATCCCTCTGTCACTCCTTGAACACCTATTTCATCAATAAAATAACCATCATTAAGGCCAACATCCCGATTGTTCCTCCCCCTGATATACCGGACCATCCCCCCCTTTCTTCCCCCGTTTTTGATCACTTCACACCCATCTCACCTGAGCTTTTTCTTGGCCTCCTTGCTAAGGTCAAGTCCGGATCACCGGTGGATTGCGCACCAGCGCGCATCCTCAGAACCTTATTCACTAGTTGTCCCACCCCCCCCCTAACCTTCCTTAACTCCTGTCTGGCTCTGGGTTCTGTCCCCTCTTTTTTCAAGTCTGCCATCGTGCTTCCCATCCTGAAGAAAGCTGGCCTGGATCCCTCCCTTCCATCGAACTTTAGGCCGATCTCCCTCCTCCCCTATCTAGGGAAGATTCTCGAGAGCCATGTAACATCTTGCCTCTCTTCCTACATCGAGGGGAATAACATCTTGGCCTCCCATCAGGCCGGCTTTCGACCGGGCCACTCCACTGAGGGCGTGGTCCTTGCGGTCCTTGACGAACTGAAGGGCAAGGCCGATGGTAACCTTCCTCAGGCCTTAGTCCTTTTGGATCTGTCCGCTGCGTTTGACACGGTCGATCATACTATTCTTCTTGACCGTGTCAGCGCAGCGTGCATTCAGGGCGTTGCCCTCTCTTGGATCGCGTCCTTTCTGCAGGGACGCTCGCAGGCAGTCCACCTCTCCTCTTTCTCGGCCCCTCCCCTCCCGGTCACGTGTGGGGTACCCCAAGGTTCCTCTCTTTCCCCCCTCCTCTTTAACCTCTATATCCGCCCCCTCATTTCCTCTCTTCTTGAGCTGGGGGTCTCAGTGTATAATTACGCTGATGACCTCCAGCTCGTCTTTGATCTATCCTCTCCCACTCACTCTCTTCCCAAGCTCAGGTCAACTCTTGTCTTTATTTCTCAGTGGATGAGCTTCAACCCTTTGAAGCTCAACCCTGACAAGACAGAGCTTGTCCTCACTGGTGGCCCCTCTAACCCCTGGTCCTCGGCCCACTGGCCCCTTTCTTTTGGTCCTCCACCTTCCCCGGTTCCCTCTGTCCGGACTCTGGGCATCAAGGTCAGCAATGACCTCTCGATGCATGTGCACATTAGTTCTGTTGTATCCTCTTGTTTTCTCTCCCTCCGCCTCATCCGTAAGATCTCCCGGTTTTTTTCTGTTGATGCCCTTAAAGTTATCATCACTGCCCTCCTCACATCCCGCCTGGATTATGGTAATGGCCTGTATGTAGGCATTCCTGCCTACGAGACCCGTCGTCTCCAGGCCATCCAGAACCAGGCGGCCCGTCTTGTCCTTCGTTTACCTAAGTTCTCTCACATCACTCCCGCCCTAAAAACCCTTCACTGGCTCCCCGTTCAGTTCAGGTCCCAGTTCAAACTTGCCTGCCTGGCCTTTCGGGCGCAGGCCCGGTCCGCTCCTCTCTTCATCAATTCTCTGATCTCCTCCCATGCCCCTCCTCGCTCCCTCCGATCTTCCTCCCTCTCTCTTCTTCACGTTCCCCGCTTCCGTAAGTCCCGCACAGGGGGCACCCGCTTCTCTGTGCGTGCTCCACAAATCTGGAACTCTCTTCCCCTCTCTATCCGCTCCATTCCCATTTTTTCTCATTTTCGGAAAGCCCTCAAAACTTTTTTCTTTCTTCAGGCTTTCCCGGGCTAATCTCTCTCGCACCAGTTAGGCAGATTCCGATGTGTTCCTCAGCGCCAGGAAGCCGCATGGCCACAGAGCGCTTTATAAATTTCTTTTTCATTTCATTTCATTTCATTTCAAAACCGCTCATTCCAGGGGTTTGCCGCTGTGGTAACGTCCAACACCTCAGTTTTATCTGTATTCAATTTTAATGAGTTTGCCGACGTCCAATTTACGGTAAATTTCAAGATATCTTGCATTCTCGCCTGTGAAGTTGGCGACTGGTCAATTTGGATGAGAATTTGGGTATCATTGGCATAGTTATGCCCTACATTCCAACTGGTTTAAGGCGGCGACCAAAGGCTGTAGATAGATATTAAAAAGCAGGGGGGACAGTGCTGAGCCCTGCTGCACTCCACAAGGTCGCTGGGAGGGATACCAAGTCTGTTAATTGGACTCTTTGGGAGCGGTCCCTAAGGAAGAAAGCAAGCCAAGCCCTGACTATGCCCTGGATCCCAAAGTCAGCAATCCGTGACAAAAGTTGACCATGATTAACGGTGTCGAAGGCCGCGGATAAATCAAGCAGAACCAGAGCACATGGCATTTTCCTATCCACTCTCATTCTCATCTCATCCAGCACGGAAAGCATAACCAATTCCGTGCTGTGATGTCTGAAACCCGCCTGGTTGAATTAGGAGATGATTAGCCTCCAGGTGACGAGCAAGGGACTGCAGCACAAGCTGTTCCAATATCTTTGCTAAAAATGGCAGCTGTGAGATCGGTCTGAAATTCTTCAGATCCTTCTCATCCGCGCCTAACCTTTTTAGCAACGGAATAATTACTGGGGACCTGTCCAGTTTCCAACGAGTAGTTGAGGAGAGAGAGCACCCTGTACTTAATTCCTGGTAATGCCATTTTAAAGATCTTGGGGGGGCAAGGATCAGCCGGTGAGCCTGATTTAACCCTCCAGACTAACCCGGTCAGGTGTTCCTGTGTAAGAGTGGGGAAGGAGGACCGAATATCTCCCACCACTCGTGGGGGGAAATTTTGGCTGAATTGTACAGAGAAAGGTCGGAGTGTGCTGGATTGCCGCCATCAAGTCACTAATCTTTCCCGTGAAGAACGCTTGGAATGGGTAAGCACATTTCCTAACCCTGATTGGATGATGCCCTCCATGAGCAAGATGGTGGGCACTGACGAGTGTGCTTCACTTCACCTCCCCCACCTGAAGGGTGAGATTGGCAGAGGTTGGCACACCTCCCGGACTTGTTAACTTTTCTCCCCTGTCTTCCCACCGAAATTTGGGGAGAAGACCGGAAGGGGGTGTCCTCCTGCTAGCAGGAGGGACGGGGGGGTCGCAGCGCAAAGGAGTCGGGGCTTTTGAAGCTGCTCAGCCCTTCCTGACCTGGGGAGGTGTTATGACCTCCGCCCAGCAACGGCTTTGTTTATGGACTCCGAGAGCGAGGGGTCTCGCCTCAGTGTTCTAGAAACCGGTCTCGTGGTGGCAGTTTGGTGTTTACCAGTCACGTAATCCACCAGAGTCTGATGTGGTTTAGGGGTCTCCTCTAAAAAGGACCCCTGAGTGCAATGGTTAATTAAATGTGACACCGGAATCAGTGCCTGTTTATTATTCTGAGATGTTTGATACCAAACATCCCAGGATTCCTTAAAGCCAAGGGTGACTTACCTATGCTCCTGTGCAGTGACTGGTAGGCATGGCACACAGGGACGTGTCTACTCTTCAGTTTTGGCTGCACTAAAGTACCCAGGCTGCAATGGCAATGGTGCATGTTTGTGGTGAGAGGTCTCCAATGGTGGCATAATACATGCTGCAGTCCTCAGAGGTCTTTTTCTGGTTATCCTGCCCGCTGGTACCATAGGTACCCCTTAACGGGGACTTACAGGTATGCCATAGGTGTGCCAAATGTGGAAAACTATTGTACAGTTTAGGGGAGGAACACTGGTGCTGGGGGCTGGTTAGCAGGAACCCAGTACACACTAAGTTGCATTAAGTATTAGGCAAAAAGTGTGGGGATTGGGTGGGTACTGCAAGAGAACCTCAGCTTCTTACACAGTCTGTGTGCAGTTTGGTGTGGCTCTCTTTGGGTGGTATAATACATGCTGCAGCCCATAGGGACCCTCTTAGTACCTGTGCTTTGGGTACCATATGTACCATTTACCAGGGACTTACAAGGGTCCAAAAGTCCTTGACAATTGGGTTACAGTGGAACATATTTTGCCATTTTTAGGGGAAGAGTTCCGGCACTGGGAGCTGTTTAGCTGGGACACGGTGCACATCCAGTCCAGAACTTCAGTACCAGTGGCCAAAAAGTAGGGGTGAAAATGTCAAAAAGGTCAATTTCCAACATGTTCTAATCTTGTTTTCTTTCTGGAAGGTCTTTGGTTCAGTGATATTGTTCTTAGTCTGAATCCTTGGAGCTTTGGTTTCCTCTCCATGTCAAGGCAGTTCGGTTTGCATAGATATGGTGTCAATGTAGTACTTCCAGATATGGCTATGTTAGGTAGCCATCTTTTGGTCCTTCTGGGACGCTGTGCTGGTTGGTGGCTTTTCTGTTTTGTTTTTAATTAATTCTAACATTTCTTTGATAGATGTTAAGCATGGCAAAATGAGAGATTATCAGGTCAGAGGGTTGAACTGGCTCATCTCCTTATATGAAAACGGAATCAACGGTATCCTTGCCGATGAAATGGTAAGTTATTGAAGGGATGACGTGTGAAGGTTAGATTGAAAACATTACTAGTTATTTATGTGTTTATTTTTTATTAATTATTTTTTTTTACCCCTGCATCCTCCAAAAGCTTAGTGCTAACACTTTGGCTGCTTCTGACTGGGTAGAAATGGCCACCAATTGTTCAGGAATTGACTCTTGTTCCTGGATCATACCTCTGTTTTCAAACTCCCATCCGTGAAATAGTGCCCTTAGTAATAGGCTAAAAGTGGACTGGTGAGTAGCTTATGCCCTTATGACTTTAGTTTTGCAGTTTGATATTGAGGTAAGGCTGAAATATTTGTAGCGGAATGCTCCCCAGTGCTTTATGGCAGATATCCATCCCCAATACAGGAGTGATTCATGACAGATTTCCATCTCCTGCTCAGTGAAAACCAGAAGGGCTGTGATTTACAATGTAGACTGCTGACAACCACTCATATCAGATGGTGAAAAATGCAAGTGTGTAGTGGCTTTCTGATATCACCCTGGTAAGATAGCAAGAATAAT
The DNA here is from genome assembly GCF_964261635.1 of Lissotriton helveticus. NCBI lineage: Eukaryota > Metazoa > Chordata > Amphibia > Caudata > Salamandridae > Lissotriton > Lissotriton helveticus. The sequence continues at coordinate 1,940,411,651 of NC_136059.1, forward strand.
CTTTTTTTGAAGAACCGTAACATTGCAGGAATGCTATTCAAGTATTGGCCCCTGGGCCTTCATCTGATTTTTTTTTTTTTTTTAATTTTTTTTTTTATTTATTTTTTTACTATCTGTTTCCTTTATCATACTGAAAGTTGTGAAAGGTATTGCTGAAGTCTTAAAAAATTTAGGTGAGAGAGCCATAGTTTGCATGCATCGAAATTCCTAGAGCACTTTGTTTAAGGACTTGATGCTAGAAAATAGTGAATGCGGAACGTTTGAATGGGTCAAACTCTGAAAAGAAAAACATTTTAACCTTCGACTTTCTGTAAAGATCATCTTAAACAAGTTATAACATGTTTGTCAAGTCACGTTTGGCTGTAGAGACACATGCTGTACATATTCCTGCCGTCTAGTGCTGGGCCTTGATGTGTGCCACTTGTTTTTCTTTGAAGACGTCTTTCGAGTCCGGAGGTACTGTGACTCCTCCTCCTTGATGGCATAGTCATACTTCATTTTTAGTTTTCTTTTCGAGGTCTGGTTTGGGCGTGTGCTCCTGTGCTCTGGTTCGACACCGCCCCCATTCAGTTTACATGCCTTCCTTTCAGTGGCCGCTGGTGACATTTGAAAGTGGTGGGCGTAAAATGATAATCATACTGCACTGTAGCGAGCTAGCCCGAACACCCCCCCGAGAACATTTTGAAAAAAGAGTGGACAAATGGTGCATTTTCATGCAAATTTGAGAAAGCAGGAAGGTTAATAAAGCAATTGTGAAAGTGCAGTTATTACATTAATAAAGAGGTGTCATATAACATAGGTAGCTGCTTATTCAGTATAACCACAGAGCTTCATAAATGACTCCGAGATGCAATGCATTGCTGAGTACCTCAGATGTATTTTATTTAACAAACAACTAAACCGGACGCAAACCAGCAGCATTCACCAGTGTTCACTTTTTGTAAATAAAATCAGCACGTCTGTCTTTAATGGCAACAAACTTCTCAATGACTTGAACATTGAAGTCTGGTATTCTTTTAACTAAGTCTCTTTCTATAGAGATCATCGCTAAGGCTTTCAGTCTTTCCTGAATCATGGTGTTCCTCAGGAATGTCTTAATTCTATTCAAAGTGGAAAAGCAATGTTCCGCCTCTGCTGTTGTCATCGGAGTGGTGATGACTATTTTTAGTACAGCCACTGTCTCTGTAAGTGACTTTTCCATGTTGAGGTTCTAAATTAAAGCAAGCAAAGAAATTGCACCAGTCGCCTGCCGGTATACATGCATGCCATACAGTACAGTTAATTCTTTTCTCAGATCCTCTTTGTTCAGCATAGGGTAAGCATCCACAGTGGTATTCAGTGCTTGCTCAGGGAAGAAATTATCATATTTTGCAAACCGATCACATCGTAGTAATGTGGCCCTCGCCAAAGGCTTTGTAAAAGAAAAACGTTCTTTTGCCTGCACAATTATAGTTTCATATCTCTTTTGCAATTCGGACCAGACTGATGTTTTTTCTACGGTTAGAGAAACTAGAATCATTTGGCAGTCTGCTGTCTAAACTGTCAACCCCTTCTCTGACTTTGTTCATGCTGGTGACAAAGTCGGTGGTAGCTGTTTCCACATAGACCGTATCTATTTCACGTTTTTGTAACTTTTCATACTGTGCGTCAACATGAGGCATTATTCCATAAAGCAAAAACTGGAACTCCCCGTCTTGCAGTGTTCTAGCAAACCACGGGCCTCATTCCGGCTTTTGTAGTCAGTCTTCATTGGCTTGTATGGTGTCGAAACATTTCGCCAGGTCAACCCTATATTGGTATATTAGGCTGATTGTACGAATGTGAAAATTCCAACGAGTTGGGCCTCCCTTTGGAATCCTTCTGTTGACAATCGTATGCAGTACCTCCGTTCTTTTGGGGGAACGTGAGAAGAATGCTGCCATTCCTCCTACATCCATGAAGAATATCTGTGCCTCACATCTTTCCTACTGCTTGTTGCATAATCCGATTTAGTTGGTGGGCATAACAGTGCACATAATGGGCATTAGGGTACACATCTCTAATTTTTTTTGTACTCCACCGGAGGTTCCACTCATTACTGCAGCACCATCATGGCTTTGTGCAATCAGTTTTTGTTTTCGAGGCTACTCTGGAAAAATCAAGTTTAGTTCATGTAGAATAGCTGAAGGAAGGCTTTCTGCACTAGTCTCTTAACTGCGTGAAACCATAGAACCTTTCCTCAACTTTGCTGTCACTGTCAAGGTACCAAAAGACTAATACTGACCGTTTTAGTGCCCACATCAGTGGTGTCATCAACCTGAATAGCCACAAAGTCTGCGTTTTTCAACTCTTGTACGATATTCCTTTTTACAATCTCTAGGATGAACTCAAGCAGTTCATTTTGTGTTATTTTAGAGGTGCCCTTGAAGACTTTAGCACTTAATAGATGTGCTTCCATTTCATGGTCTATGCTTGTTGTTGAGTCCACAAGGCCTCTGAATATCCCAGGATTTGCAGAACCTTCAGATTCATCATGCCCTTGTAAAGCCAGTTCAAAAGCACCACAGAAACTAAAGCAATCAATGATTTTTGATAGTATGTGTCTATTCCTATCAACTGCTTCATTGTGTTTCTTTATTGTTTTGTGGTAGGCGTCGCTTATGTGGGCTTCAAGCAATGTATCTCCCAACATTCCCAGTCTTGTCCGGTTTTCCATATGTATTTTTGTGTGTGCATGCTTCTTTACTTTATCTGACAAATACTTCGAGTCTTTTACTCCTTTTTTGTTCCAAGGAATGTCACCACCAAACCGCAGGCAAGGGAAGCAGAACATCCTGTAAGCCAATCCACTTTTTTGTACCAGGTGTTTGAGAAAGAACATATGTAAATCTTCCCTCTGTCTAGGGAACTTTATTGTAGGTTTAGGTCTGGCCGGTGAGGTCCTAATTGTTTACAATTAGTTTCTCTTCACGTTTCAGTCCAATGAACGGCTTTGCAAGTAGTTGCTCTACTGTATTCATGGTGTTACCAATGTTAATGTTACTGGTCAATAATCAAAGTACAACGTATGAGGTTTGGTGCATGTATTTAGACGGCACCCACCATGTAGACAACTTACATAGCCATTGACTACTAGAATGTAAAATACAGCCGCAGTTTCCTTACCTTAAACACCGGCGTTGTTGGATGAGTTGTAGCAGAAAAGGAGGTTGGTGCATCTTCTTCTTTGCCTTAATGGCCCAAAATTTCGTTCAGCAGACTGATACTTTACCAGATGCTGAAAAGCAAATACAACAAAATGTAGTTGTGTCAACCAAACACAGACTGTTAATAGTAAAGAACCCCAGGACTCGGATCATACATAAAATAGATTCATCCTGTGACTTCAAGAGTCAAGTTGTGCAGACGTTTCTACCCACCACCATTGCACATTCTTATTTGTTAAGGTATGAGTCGAATAAATGTAAGATCTTAGTGAGTCTTTGAATTGGTATGTAAAAAATCTGCTTCAGAATCGATCCAGGCAACAAATGCCCAAAAATATGCTATTGATGGTGTAATTTATCCTTGCTTCTAATGCCCATTTAATTTAAATAAAGCAATCTTTTTGTTTTTAAATGCAACCAGTTTTCCTTACAGGAAAATGGGATGCGTCCAAAAAAGAAAATGAAGGAGGATATAGGTACTCCCTTGCCAAATCTCCAATTGCCGTACATTATCATAATATGCAAACTTGAAAGAGGTCTATTACAGACATCACAGGGAACGATCAGCGGAGGCCATATTGCTGATACCGCATTGTCAGAGATGAAACAGTGGAGGCGAGATGGTCTTATAGTCCGCATCGTGAAAAGGCATCATTCAAGAAACTAGCAGCATTCCTGGTGCATATACATACGTCCATTTGTAGAACCACCAAATACAGAAAGCAACATTAGGTGATTCATTGCTAACAATTGGGCCTGACGAAGGTGGAACGGTGGCCAACGGGAACAGTCCCAGTGTGTGGGGCAATATCTTCTAAGTGCACGACACGTTTTACTGAAATACTGCCCTTATTTAGTGCACAAAACACAACGGGGGATTGAACAAATATATATACACACCTTGTGCTAAGCTGCGCAGCCTACAGTCCCTCTTCTACGTGCCATCACTGATAGTCACTCACTGTCTAGCACATCGAACGATCGCGAGTCGACTGCACATGCAGAGGAGGAAGGGTGACTGGCCGGCCCGATTTGCCCAGCAACGGCAGAATGTACAATCACTGAATGGCTTAACACTAAGCCATTACAGTGATATTGCCCCACGTTGGACGCTCCCACCCCGCGGTGAATGTCAAGACTAAACTGGCAACCGCACAAGCACTACATGCTGCAGTAGCAGCCAATCCTGACGCTGCTCTCTTCAGAGGAGAGTTGCTCCCTGAAGATAGCAGCGTCAGGATTGGAGTGAGCAGGCAAACACGCTGCTCAATTTGGAACCACTGGGTTCTGTGGGAGTGGGCAAACCATGTACTCATCTATGCTTGCTTTTCAAAGGCCACTGTGCGCATGTAGGGTTCCTAGCTGCAGAAATGCAGCAGGTCAAACCCCACGTGCGCACTGTGCCAGCCCGTAGTTACTTGACAGTCAGTGCAGGCCAGGCTGGTTGTCACGTGATGTGATGACGTGACTCCGCTGCCGCACGGCGGAGCGCAGCTTTAAATTAATACTATTTGAACATTGAAAGCTGAGAATTTTTATTGTAATTAAAAATGGCGCGCTCAATGAGTTGGCCAAAAAATATTAGTGGGGCAACGCCCCACCGCCCAAATGGTAAAACCGCCACTGCTTCCTTTCCTACTTCGCTTTGTGTTTATCTTTTGTTTTGGGTAGAGTATTCCTGCTTTGACCGGGCAGCTCTCGGTAGACCTCTGCCCCATGTGGGCCCTTGCCCTTCAGGCCTCTTTCGCCCCCCCCCATCATGTCTCCATGGGCACCATTTCGCTACTGCCCATGCTGCCACACGAAATACCTTCGGACTGATCTTGATCAGGTCTGTAAATGTTGGCTGTGCCAACGCATAACCAGGGAGCCTGCAACACCTGTTGCTCCTTCCATTCTAAGAATATCCTCTACGACTGTCTGGCTTGACGCCATGAGATGTAGCATAGGCGACATCATGGACCTGTTGGGTTCAGAGGACATAGAGAAGGAACACAACCCCCAACCATCAGCCGCAGAGGAGGAGGCTTTCTCCCCTGACCACATCTTCAGATCAGAGCAGCCAGCTTTGAGTGCAGTGCTACTTCCCCTTTGACATCGGTCGCAAGCTTTGCTTCCCCTTCCCAAGGGTTGTCCAGTCACTCGAGCACCAGAGACAGACCTCCAGGCCACCACTGAGGGTCATGGTTGGCACTGACCACCATCTTTGGACACAATGCCCAATTCCAGATCTGCACCAAATAAAAAATCAAGGCTAACTGCTTTGGTACTGCCTGTGCCGTCCCCAGGGCTGACCCGACTTGCATAGCTGCCAACTTTGTCTGAGTCTAAATCTGCATCTGAGCTTGCACCGACCACGGTTATCGAACCTTCTCATCGATCCTCCATAAACTTCAAGAGGAGATCGACGGGGAGTTCCAGTTTTTGCTTTATGGAATAATGCCTCATATTGACGCACAGTATGAAAAGTTACAAAAACGTGAAATAGATATGGAGAAGTGTGGCTCACTGGTTAGAGGCGGCAGACCCGTAAGCAGAGAACGGCCCGGGACCAGGGTTCGATACCCGACGCGGCAGGGTCGTGGACCAGGGTCAGCGGACTCGATAATTCTCGCCTCGGTGCCTACTCTAGTCAGAAACCACACTCGGCAACTCTGGGCATCAGCTTGCCTCATCTTCACAACGGCCCCCCCAGACCGCCGGGGATGCTTGGTTGCACCTTAGAGATACCCATCAAGGACCATCTCTCAGGGTGAGCCAGGATGGGTTCCCCAGCGGTCGAAGCGTGGAGATACTCCTCCGGGAGTCGATTCCTAGCGCTATATAAACCCACAATTAATTAATTAATTAATTAATCGACACTCGGCAGAAGCATTTGATGGTACATCCCCACATGGCCCAGATTCTTACTCGTCTTCTGGGATCTGCTGCTCAGTCGACAGCTGTCCTTTGAGAAAGCCTTGGACAAGCCACCTCAACCCAAACAGTGCACGATAGTGGATAAGGCTACTAGCAATTTGCCTGCCACTCTGCCACAACCTCATCTTGCGCCAAAGCACTCGCCCTCCACATCCACTTTTTCAGGAGACCCCATTCCCTAAACACCCCATGGGTCACTTCACTCGGACATGGGGGATCAAGTGGGGGGGGGGGGATGTCTTCAACACTCCACCACAGGGTGACCCGTAGGTCTCTTATGATGCTGACCCACTGGGGGACACAGATCCCAGTACCCTGATCATCCCTCGCCTCCTGACGACTCCACATTTTCCGTGAACGGATTGGTTGGGATGCCTCCTTCTATACAGTCGTTGGAGAAGGGGGGCTTGCTTTTTTTTTTTTTTTACCCTGACCTCCACTCATGTCAGTACCTCCCCCCCCCTCCTTTAAGGCATGTGGCAACATACCCCGAACATCTTTCACGACCCTGTTCGCGCCATGGTTATCACACCAAGAGTGGACAAAAAATGGAAAGCTTCCCCCAGTGACCCCCTGTACAATTGTGGCCAGTTCCCGTCTGACTCTCTAGTGCACATGACCATGTGTAAGAGGGCTAACTCCCAGGCTACTGGTGATACCCCTCCACCCGATGAAGAGTAAAGGGATAGATGCTGCAGGTAAGACTATACTACGCAGTCGGACCACCATTTGTGGATTGCCAATTCCATTCCATTGGACTGCTCTCAAGGTAGGACTGTGGCCACTGAGATGAGATGGAGGAGCTCCTCCAACATCTTCCAGAGGAGCACAGGTAAAGGGGCCAGGAGATTGTCTGAGGGAAAGCGTTGGGGGCGGGGTTCAAATCCAGTTTCCTTCTGCTCAGGCATGTCTGGCTCTGTATCTTCGGTTTCAAGCCAGAAGTCCAGCAAAACTTGCTCAATCTGTGTTTCTATGGGAAACATCTGTTCTGCCTGCACGTTGACATGCTATTGGAAAAAGTAAAGATAGATACGGAGACCGCGAATGCAATGGGTACCCTTCAGACACCTAGTCATTGCGGCTCCTTTTGCTGCACGCCCTACCGTGGAGGCTCAAAGACCTCCTTCTCAAAACCTCCACCTCGTACCAACATCCACAGACCCAAAAGTCTTCTCCCTTCTACTTTAGATGGTCCTACAGAGGCAACAACTCAAAAGGCAGGGCTAGAGGTGACTCCCCCCAAAGGAGCTGCTGCTGCCGCCACCACTAAGCCCTGACTTGTCTCTCCTTACCCCGATCATTCAATACCTGTCCGGTGGTGGGAACATCACTACATGCCACAAGCATGGTAAGTAGCCTTTTCCTTTTTGCCATATCCAGCAGCCTTAGAATATTGGCCGCAGGTGAGAAACCAGTCCCAGCAATTGAAGACCAGGTCTTAACACATCCAAGCACAAATACTTAATCTTCATTGTTTAACTGATTGGTTGGACTTCCAGTTTTGATATTAAATCATAGTATATATCACTTGTTTGGTTGATGCCTACAAGAGAGGATTGTTTAATAGTCACTCTAACTCCCTGGCAATCTAACCCAGGTATCCATTGTGTCAGACGTACCTCGGTTTTGTAAATAAATGGGAGCTGCTTATTCGGAACCTAAACATTTGAATGTAGTTTACACCCCAAACAGTATTTTTTTTCAGTCCCATTGCTGCGAAATGCACCCAATGCTTTTGAAGCAAGAATAATAAAAGATGTTATACCAATTTTCCTTTAAATAAAATAGCAGCAAAATATTGAGGCCCCTCAAAGTGCCAACCTTAAGAATGGCAGTCTGTTACTGACCTTTTACGGCCCGACTTTGCTTTTTGTCTTTCCACAAGTCTCTAGTTAACAAAAATGGCCTTTATATAAAACAGAACAACCTACATGGCAAGGAATGATATCAAATGCCATCTGTGTGACATTCTACCACAGGAGTTGAGTCAAGACGAAGCCCTCTGGGTATATTAAACACCTGAAAGTGAAACATTTTATGGGTTTGGAGACTGTTAATATTTCTCTGTTGAAACATATTTAGGCTGTGGGGTTTTAGGTTTAAACCTATAATAACTGATAAAACCCCACTGAAAGAAAAATAGCCCTCACCGGTATAAACATATAAACACTGAAAAAACACCTCCACAACCACAAACTAAACGCCATTCAAAGAAAGGAAAAAGAAAGTGAGAGTCATTTTGTTCTTACTGAAGGGGTCAATAAAATGTAACTTTGTTATACAAGCTAGCAGTAAGAAAGACTGGCTAACATTATTCTGCTTGAGTTTTGTTCTTTAGGGATGCCACTAAAATATTGTTTCTTCTTCCTTTTATTTTTTTCAGTTTTATTGCCTTTGGTCTAAAGATGCAGGGTTTAGTTTCACGTTTTAGGTTAGTTTAATTATTTTATAAACCGTAGAGAATCAGGACATATCAAACTCACATATGATATTTTGGCTTCATTTGATTCTTTCACTGATAGGTAAAATGGCTAGTTTCATAAAAATCTTTCCTAATATGTGTCATCACATTTACCCACAGAGAATGGGTAAAAACCCTTAATACATCAGACCATAGTTTCTAGTGGGTCAGTATTGATAGTAGGTGAATTGCCAACACCTCAGGCTTTAAACATTAAATGCAAGGTATAGTGACAAGTATATATATCACCAAGCATCTGGGATAGTGGTAAAAACGTGACACCAGACTTTTGGAAAACATGGAACGAATTGTCACTTATTATGTCAAATGTCAAAGGTTCTTATATAGCGCCTTTTCACCGCAAGGTCTCAAGGCGCTTGCTTTGGGAACCCGTACTAGCTTTTTCCCTGTGAGATAACCCGTATTGGGCATCCCCAAGGTGAAAGCCAGGCATCCCGCCGCGGGGGGCCGTAGTGGAGATTAAGCAAGCTATTGCCCAGAGTTGCAGAGTGTGAACCCGTGGTTCGAGTAGGCACCGAAGCGAGAATTATCGAGTCCGTGGACATTTGGGCTCAAGACCCTGCCGCGTCGGGAATTGAACCCTGGTCCCGGGTCTGACCTCTGCTTCAGGGTCTGCCTCCTCTAACCAGTGAGCCACACTTCTCCACTCCTCCACTTCTCCATTATGCTCTGCAAAAAAGGTTCTTTCCAAGTTCAACAAAGATCGGAGTGATATTGTTTGTATTTGTAGTGATTCAGCTACGTATATAAAAAATTTGTGTGATGACCTGTCAAAATTGATACCCGAGCTGAAGTGATTCCCTGTAGGAGATCCTTGTCACTTGTTGGATGGTATGCTCAAAGCATCTTTACAATCTTCAGAGCTAATGAGGGATGCTATTGACTTTTTAGTCCATTCTGGTGCACTGTTTTCTAATGCCCAGGAACTAAAATGCAAATATTTATCATTTCGTGCTTTATGTGGCATCAAAGAAAGTCATCCCAACTGTGCCCCTTAGCTGACGGTTCTCAGCCCAAGGGGCTATGAATGCTGAGAGGGCCTTTTCACAGAAGTGTACATGGGAAGGAAAGCACGAGTGCACATGACCAAAGACTCACTGAAGAAGTATTGTATGGTGTACTACAATAAGATTAATTTCCAAAAATCTCTTTGGACCTCATATACACTATACGTACACTGTCTATATACCATGTTCTTTCAGTGCAGAAAGCAAGCAATGATAAAAGCAAAACGTTCCATAAACACAGGAAAAGCACTTTTTCTGTTTTTAGTGGCGTGAAAATGTGTAAACACTGATAACAACTGTTTTTTAAGATATTAAAAACACTGAAAAAACCCCACCAGAATTTACCAAAAATAGAAACTGAAAACAGGACAGCCTAAACATATTTTATTGTATGTTATTTTTAAAACTATGACCTGAGAAGTTAGCAATATGAAAAATGCCCAGTGAAAAATCTCTGCACTCTGGTATGCTGTGGCGGCACTTACTTTAAACGCAGTTTCACTACCGTGGAAGTAATCGCCATCAAGCCATTTTTCCTTTGTTTCCTTTTTAAAATGTGTGGGGTTATAGGTCTTTTTTTCCCGGTTGTTTTTTTAGCCTTATTGACTGACTTAAGCCAGTTATTTTTATTTTACATTCTCATTGAAAAGGGTGGCTCTCAGCTCTAGGGTCATGTGTGGTTTATAATTATTAATGGTCCCCCCAGAATGAAGAACTAATTCAAAGCTATTTTACCTTATTTCAGTGGTTGAATTCCTACACCTGTTCATGGTTTAATGATTCCCCCCAACGTGTTTTGAATGAGAGCAGTAAATACTGTTTTCCATGGAGGCTTGTTTTCCCCCTACCGAGCTTGTTTTCACCTTGATGCGTTGTTTTTGTTTAGGGCTTGGGCAAAACATTGCAAACCATCTCTCTTCTTGGCTACATGAAGCACTACCGAAATATTCCTGGTCCACACATGGTATTGGTTCCTAAATCCACATTGCACAACTGGATGGCAGAATTCAAGAGATGGGTTCCTACGCTTCGTGCTGTCTGTCTCATAGGCGACAAAGATCAAAGGGTGAGTGGAGAATGACCCATTTGTATCTTGGTTCAGATCATCAACTCCCATTCATGTGTTTTTTTTTTTGTTTTTTTTTGGGGGGGGGGAGGGGGGTTGTGATTTTTTATATTTCCTTGTTTAGCCTAGTGCAGCCAACAAGATTTTTAAAGACACATGGACTTTAAAAAGCTTTATATATATATATATATATATATATATATATATATATATATATATATATATATATATATATATATATATATATATATATATATATATATATATATCATGTTTTAAAATGGCTAATTTATGCCCTGCCACAGAGAAGTAATCTCTGCCTCTTTGTTCTACAGGCTGCATTTGTCCGGGACGTGTTACTGCCAGGTGAATGGGATGTCTGTGTCACCTCATATGAAATGCTTATTAGGGAGAAGTCTGTCTTCAAGAAATTTAACTGGCGATATCTGGTCATTGACGAAGCTCATCGAATTAAAAATGAAAAATCGAAGGTAACTTAATGTGGTAGCTCTGTTCATTGTTTATTTGGCACTGGCTTGAAATCCTATATTGCTTAAGTTTCATGTTTCCAAACGTAGGCTTTACTCTGAAATGGATTTCCGGAAGGTCTTAGTTTGCGTTTCCTTGAAATACAAGTGGTCTAATTTGTTCAGATGGATACTGGTTTTCTGTAGTAGTTAGAGCTATATTTAATTTGGAGTATAGTTTATGCAGAGAATACCACCAGGTTTTGTAAACACTTGAATTAAGCTGCATTTTGTAAAATGTTGAATCTGAAGCTGTTTTGTTGTGGGGATGACTTTTACTTTAAAACACATAGGTTTATGATGGTTAGGCAGTTTATGTTGAAGGATGTGTTCTTTTCTATGCCACTCTCACTAGACCCCCAGCCGCACTTATTGCCACAAATGGGCCTTCAAACAGATTTGTATGCACCACACTGTCATTAGGATTTAATGATGTATGTCCTTAAAGGATATTTATACAGTGGTGGTGGTGACTAGACTTCTCCAAAACGGTTATCTCCCCCCTTTCTTAATTCAGTGAATATTTCACAAACTTGCAACATTGTTTTTGTGGAACTGGCTAGTCCGATGCTATAATGCTTTAGAGAAGACATTGGCTACACCTCTCCAGTGCCCTTCCCAGCCCTTTGAACTTTTATTACTCTATTATCTGCACTCAAGCTTATTCACGCTACTTCTTATTTACTGTGGCACTAGGGACTCTATAAATTGATAGTCTTCACACACTGTGAGAAAATGAAACTGACTGTAGACTACTGGGTTGCTGTTGTCCAGGTTCCCAGTACTAGTGTTCTTGCCCTAGAACATGTCCACAATTGGTACTTCTGCCCGTCTGCCAGATAGCATTGCCTGCGATATCTGCATGAGCAGAAATTCCCCTGACGGAGACCTGGCTGACCCCTCCTCGGCACCCGACATCGCCATAGCCATCCTGGACGGCTACAAGATCACCCGCAGGGATCGCACCAATGGAGCAGGAGGAGGAATTGCCATCGTCCACAGGAACACTCTTAGAGTCTCGATCAACACCGACGACACCCTCGGCACCGCTGCACACCTGCACTTCCAGATCCACACCGATCCCACCACCACCCTCAGAGGAACCCTCGTCTACAGACCCCCGGACCCTGACCACAGTTCAGCGACTCCATCGCCGACTTAGTCGTACACACGCCCTCGCCTCCACAGATTACATCCTTCTCGGAGACCTGAACTTCCACCTCGAGAACAACGACCACAACTGCACCACCCCTTTTGCCATCCTTGGATTCCGACAACTCGTCACAACACCCACCCACTCCGGCGGCCACACTCTTGACCCCATCTTCTCCGCAAGTGCCCACATCTCCTTCAACCACACCACCGAACTCCACTGGACCGACCATCGCTGCATCTACTTCAACTTCTGGAAACTCACCACGCATCACCGCACCCAACAGCTCTCCCGCTGCTGCTGGAGCAAAATCACAGAAGACCAGCTATCCACCACCCTCGCACGGAGCCCACCCGCTGACCCCACCGACCCAGAAACCGCTGCCCGCAACCTCAGAAAATGGATCGACAGCGCCAACACTCTCTCCCTGATCAAGAAACCTTCCAACGGACACGTCAACAAGAAAGCCAGCTTGTTCACTAATTACCTCCAGGCGACCAAGCAAACCTGCCGAAAGCTAGAGAAGAAACAGCACCTTGAACAGACACCGGACAGCTACGCAGCCCACAAGAACACCACCCGCAGGCACAGACTCCTCATCAGATCTGCCAAGAGGACCTCCTTCAAGGACCGCTTAGATAACCGCGCACACAACAGCAAAGAGCTCTTCAACATCGTGAAGGAACTCTCCAACCCCAGCTCCAACACCGACATCCCACCTTCGCAAGACCTGTGCGACTCCCTTGCCACCTTCTTCCACCGGAAGATCGCTGACATCCACGACAGCTTCAATGTCACGGCCACCCCGACACCACTGAGACCTCCATCCCCACGGCCCCATTCGCACCAAACCCGCCCCCCCCCCCCCCCCCCCCTCCCCCAAATACTAGCCTGGACCAACATAAACTACGAAGACACCATCAAAGTCATGAACACCATCCACTCCGGATCTCCGTCAGACCCATGCCCACACCACATCTTCAACAAAGCCAGCACCACCATCGCACCCCATCTCCGGAAAGCCATCAACATCTCCATCGAGACAGCGACCTTCCCGGAGAGCTGGAAGCACACTGAAATACACGCCTTACTAAAGAAACCCAAGGCTGACCCCAAGGACCTCAAGAACTTCCGGCCCTTCTCCCTGCTCCTGTTTCCGGAGATGGTCCTCGAGGACCGTCGACCGTCGACCGACCCGCTACTTCGAGGAGAACAGCATCCTAGACCATCCCATTCTCCGCAGCAACCACAGCACCAAAAGTGCCCTCATCGCCGCCACCGATGACATAGGGCCCTGCTGGACACCAGAGAAACTGCAGCCCTCATCCTCCTGGACCTGTCAGCTGCCTTCGACACAGTCTGCCACTGCACCCTACGCACACGGCGCTAGGATCCAGGACAAGGCTCTGGACTGGACCACCTCCTTACTCTCCGGCAGAACCCAGAGTGTCCCCCTCCCCCCTCTCCCCCCCCCCCCCCTTTTCCTCTCCGAAGCCACCGAGATCATCTGCGGCGTACCCCAGGGCTCATCCCTCAGCCCAACATTGTTCAACATCTACATGGCGCCGCTCGCCCATGTCGCCAGACTACATGACCTCAACAACATTTCCTACGCCTACGACACCCAGCTGATCCTCTCCCTCACCAAGGACCCCCTCCCCGCCAAAACCAACCTCTACGAAGGAATAAAAGACTCCGCTGAGTGGATGAAGAACAGCCGACTGAAGCTAAACTCTGACAAGACTGAAGTCCTCGTTCTCTGCTCCACCCCTTCAGCCTGGGACGACTCCTGGTGGCCGGCCACACTGGGAACAGCTCAACATCCACCGACCACCCACGCAACCTAGGGTTTATCCTCGACTCTAGGTTCTCCATGACAAAGCAGGTCAACGGCGTCTCTTCTTCCCTCTTCATCACCCGCCGCATGCTCCGCAAGAGCAACAAGTGGATTCCCACCGAAACAAGAAGAACGGTCACCCAGGCCCGCGTCACCAGCAGGTTGGACTACGGAAACGCCCTCTATGCTGGAGCCTCGGCCAAACTCCTGAAACTACTTCAGCGCATTAAAAATTCCTTTGTTAGCCTGATCCTCGACATCCCTCGCCGCAGCCACATCACACCCCACCTGAGACCTGCACTGGCTCCCAGTCAACAAGAGGATCACCTTTCCAGGTCCTCACCCTCACCCACGCACACAAGGCACTCCACAACACTGGACCAGCATACCTCAACAGGCGACTCTGCTTCTACATCCCCAACTGCCAGCTCCACTCCGCCGCCCTCGCCACAGTCCCCCGCATACGAAGAGCGACCTCCGGCGACGGATCATTCTCCCGCCTCGCCGCCAAGACCTGGAACACCCTTCTAATCTTCCTATGGCAGATCAAGGACTTGCTAACCTTCAGAAGACTCCTCAAGACCTGGCTATTCGAGCAGTAGCAGCATCCCCCCCCCTTACACACACACACACACACACACACACACACACACACACACACACACACACACACACACACACACACACACACACACACACACACACACACACACACACACACACACACACACACACACACACACACACACACACACACACACACACACACACACACACACACACACACACACACACACACACACACACACACACACACACACACACACACACACACACACACACACACACACACACACACACACACACACACACACACACACACACACACACACACACACACACACACACACACACACACACACACACACACACACACACACACACACACACACACACACACACACACACACACACACACACACACACACACACACACACACACACACACACACACACACACACACACACACACACACACACACACACACACACACACACACACACACACACACACACACACACACACACACACACACACACACACACACACACACACACACACACACACACACACACACACACACACACACACACACACACACACACACACACACACACACACACACACACACACACACACACACACACACACACACACACACACACACACACACACACACACACACACACACACACACACACACACACACACACACACACACACACACACACACACACACACACACACACACACACACACACACACACACACACACACACACACACACACACACACACACACACACACACACACACACACACACACACACACACACACACACACACACACACACACACACACACACACACACACACACACACACACACACACACACACACACACACACACACACACACACACACACACACACACACACACACACACACACACACACACACACACACACACACACACACACACACACACACACACACACACACACACACACACACACACACACACACACACACACACACACACACACACACACACACACACACACACACACACACACACACACACACACACACACACACACACACACACACACACACACACACACACACACACACACACACACACACACACACACACACACACACACACACACACACACACACACACACACACACACACACACACACACACACACACACACACACACACACACACACACACACACACACACACACACACACACACACACACACACACACACACACACACACACACACACACACACACACACACACACACACACACACACACACACACACACACACACACACACACACACACACACACACACACACACACACACACACACACACACACACACACACACACACACACACACACACACACACACACACACACACACACACACACACACACACACACACACACACACACACACACACACACACACACACACACACACACACACACACACACACACACACACACACACACACACACACACACACACACACACACACACACACACACACACACACACACACACACACACACACACACACACACACACACACACACACACACACACACACACACACACACACACACACACACACACACACACACACACACACACACACACACACACACACACACACACACACACACACACACACACACACACACACACACACACACACACACACACACACACACACACACATCCCTCCCTCCCTCCCTGTGGGGACTATGTGTGAATACCAGCCTTGTGGGGACTAACCTTTCCCAATGTTTTTAAAACACACAACTAACAGAAAAATGTTAAGAAAAAATTCATGATACAGGATCCCGCTTCAAATTTGCAAATATATTGTTATTTAAACGTGTGCACAGCACCATCCTTGTGGGGACTTGAACACGTGCTACCATCCTTGTGGGGACCTAGTCCGTAACACTATTTGTGATTGAATACAGTCAAAGCCACATGGCTAAATGTTTATTTATCAACAATTTACACAACAACATTATAAACTATTCATATATAAATTGCTACATATATACTAGGGTTATACAATAAAGACAGATTATGTTAATGTGCAAGAAAATCTCATATCATGCTTAAAGAAAGATGCTTAAAGCTGTATTTAACCTATTTATTAGTGCTCAACAT
Organism: Lissotriton helveticus; assembly: GCF_964261635.1. NCBI lineage: Eukaryota > Metazoa > Chordata > Amphibia > Caudata > Salamandridae > Lissotriton > Lissotriton helveticus. Next base: position 1,940,428,598 of record NC_136059.1, read on the forward strand.
CTTAGGAGATAAGGGAACTAACACATAAAGAAATTAATATATGGTACCAAGGAATATGGTCAAGTGGAATCCAGAGCTTGAGTAGCTGATTACATTTTTGCCAAAATACATGTTTAAGTCCCCACAGAGATAGTGGGTGAAGATCATTGTGTTTAAGTCTCCATAGAAATAGTGTGTACATTCAAACCTTAAATCCCATTATAAAGAGTGTGAAGCTAATGATGTTCAAGTCCCCACAAAGATAGTGTGTTATCATAGCGATGTTTAAGTCCCCACAGAGATGGTGTGTTATTATAGTGTTGTTCAAGTCCCCACAAAGATAGTGTGTTATCATAGCGATGTTTAAGTCCCCACAGAGATACTGCATGTAGGTTTTGTGTTTAAGTTCTCATTAAAATGGGGTATAATGCACAAAGGTAAACTTAGACAAAATGTCTAACTTTACTACTCTTCAATATTCACAAAGCCCAATACAGAGAATGTGAAGCTGATGATATTCAAGAAGTAAACATGAGATGATGTACAGAGTCACAGATCTGGGTTGAATCCATCATCGTTCTTTAGCTCACTTTGCCACCCCAGTTCAGACCCAGCAATATGCAAATCAGTCTTCACCCTTTGTCTCATCGGACCAGTCCAGCCTGAATTGCTAAGCCAGGTCTTCCCTGGCCCGGAAACAAGCAACCTGGGACCAGTTTCGGGGTAACACCCCCTCTTTAGCCAGGCTAGCTTGAATCCAGTGGCAAAGTGAGTAAGGGATCCACGCCTGGGCATACCCTGCGAACTTAGGTAGAACAAAGCAAACACAGGAGATGATGGACGGAGCGCTGAAACTTTTCAGTCGCTCACCCCCAGTCATAGATCTATGTTGAATCCATCATCGTTTTTCAGTTCACTTCACCACCCCAGTTCAGACACAGCCATATGCAAATCAGCTTACTGGTGCTTCAAGTGGAAACAGAGCTTGCTTTTAATTACACGAATGCTCAAGTCTCCACAGAGATGGTATGTTTTTATAGTAATGTTTAAGTCCACACAAAGATAGTGTTGTATTATAGTTTTTTAAGCCCTCACAAAGATAGTGTGTTATCATAGTGTTGTTTAGGTCCTCACAGAGAAAGCGCACAAAGGTGATTGTGTGTAAGTCCTCATTGAAATAGGGCCTGATTCACAAAGGTAAACTTAGACACAAAATCTAACTTTTCTACTTTTCAGTTTCACAAATGTAAACTTAGACCAAAAGTCAAACGTTACTACTTTTCTGTATTCACAAAGCCCCATACAGAGAATGCGAAGCTAATGATGCTCAAGCCAAAACAGAGCTTGTGTGTAATTACAGTAATGTTCAAGTCCCCACAGAGATGGCGTGTGACTAGTATTACCAGGGTTGTCAAAGAAAATGTGTGTGATTATAGACTTGCCCAGGTCCCCACGGAGATAGTGTGTGATTATAAACATGTCCAGGTCCCCACAGAGATAGTGTGTGATTATAGAGATTTCAAAGTCCCCACAGAGATAGTGTGTGATTATAAAAACATGCCCAGGTCCCCACAAAGATAGTGTGTGATTATCGAGATTTCAAAGTCCCCACAGAGATAGTGTGTGATTATAAACATGCCCAGGTCCCCACAGAGATAGTGTGTGATTATAGAGATTTTGAGGTCCCCACAGTGATAGTGTGTGATTATAGAGATTTCAAAGTCCCCACAGAGATAGTGTGTGATTATTGACATGCCCAGGTACCCACAAAGATAGTGTATGATTATAGAGATTTCAAAGTCCCCACAGAGATAGTGTGTGATTATAAACATGCCCAGGTACCACAGATAGTGTGATTATAGAGATTTCGAGGTCCCCACAGAGATAGTGTGTGATTATATGTATGCCCAGGTCACCACAAAGATAGTGTGTGATTATAGAGATGTTCATGTCCCCACATAGATAGTGTGTTATTATAGACATGCCCAGGTCCCCACAGAAATAGTGCGTGACTATAGAAATGTGGAGGTCCCCACAAAGATGGTGTGTGACTATAGACATGTTCAGGTCCCCACAGAGATAGTGTGTGATTATATAGTTGTTGAGGTCCCCACAAAGATGGTGTGTGACTATAAACATGCCCAGGTCCCCACAGAGATAGTGTGTGATTAATGGGATGCACAGGGATAGCACACAGTGAAAGTGCATGATTATAGCCATGTACAAGTCCTCACAGAGAGAATGTGCAATCATGTTGACGTCTCCACAGTGATGTGTAATGATAGATATTGTGAAGAACCCATACCGATTGTATTAGTCTGGTGGCTTATTAAATGAATGAATCCACTGAGGGATGCGAGTTTGACCACTCTCTCACTTGTTTGAATCCTGGTACTACCACTAAGCCTTTATTCCTTCCAAACAAGGTGAAACATGGGAAACTTTCACAAAGTTGAAACATCTATTTGTTCAGTCTTTCATATTTGGAGTGTAAAATAGAAATTCTTAAACCAGGCTTAAACAATCTCAAAAGTGCCCATGGCAGCTACAAGACACTTCTCAGAGTTGATGGTCTTGTTATTTGAAGGGCAAAGCATATACAAGAGTCTAACAAATTATATTCCTGAACTGAACTGGTATGCTCATAATGTAAGAGTAGAGAAAGTCACTTTGGCTGACATACCGCTGTTTTTTTCATGGGAATAAAAACCTCAGAATGTGCCTACTTTAATTATAGGAATCTTTCACAATGTTAACAAAAACATATTTGAGGAGTGAGCCCAAATGTTTTACTTCGGTGTGTGGGGTATAAAACTAGGCTTCCCAAAAGGAGTCGGTGAATTCTTTGTTCAGGAATAGAGAAGGACAACATTTGATAGTTATGCACTAGCTCTTTTTTGTGATAAAAGAAACCTTAAAATGTGCCCATGTTAAAGATAGGAGTCCTTCAAAAAGTAAAAAAAACGTGTTTTTGGCAGTGGCATTTTGTACATACAGTCTTAAACACTAAAAGCCTCATTTATGAAAAGTGTTGCATCGCTGCGTGAAAGCAGTGATGCAATACTTTTCATTGCGCCCTCCTTGCGACATGATGGATGTGCCGCATTTAGTATACAGCGCAACATGTTGCAAGGATTAACAGATATGTCAGGAATTCTGACATATCAAAATGGGTATTTATTAAATATGATGAATGAAACAAATATTGATTCCAAAATATCATTTGGCATAATTATGTTGTCAAAAATATCACCACGGCAATAATATAGTGGAACAGAATATCAAAATTAAGAATGCAAGTTTTATAATATACAATATGGTAATGAAGACAAGTGTTGTAATTAATATTGTGTACTTTAGTTTAATTGTAATAAACATTGTTTTTAATGAAATACATATATACTTATAATATTAGTAAAATTCTTTTTTTAGATATAGTTTGAATATGGAATTGAATTTTCAAAAGGTGAATAGTATTTTTTAGGTGGGAAGGGATTTTTGGGGGGGTTTATGGTGGGTATAGGTTTTTGTGTGGTAAGAGCTTTTTTTAGGGTTTAGGATGAGTATGATTTTTGGGCGGCAAGTGAATTTTTAGGGTTTAGGGCGGGTGTAGGTTTTTGTGTGGTAAGGGTTTTTTTAGGGGTTAGGGTGGGTATGTTTTTTTTGGGTGGCAAGGGAAATTTTATCATTTAAGATGGGTGTGGAATTTTTGGTGGCAAGGGATTTTGTAGGTTTATAGGTGGGTTTGGGTTTTTGGGTGGCAAGGGGATTTTTAAGGTTTTGGGTGGGTGTGGGTTTTTGGGTGGCAATAGAACCTTTAGGATTTAGGTTGGGTATGGGTTTTATTGCGATAATGATTTTATTAGGGTTTAGCATTTGTATGGGTTTTTGGGTGGCAAGGGATTTTTTAGGGTTTAGCATTTGTATGGGTTTGTGGGTGGCAGGAGAATTTTTAGGGTTCGGGATATGAGTTTATGAGTGGTAAGGTTTATTTTGAGGGTTTAGGGTGTGTATGGGTATTTGGGTGATAAGGGATTTTTTAGAGTTTAGTGTGGGCATAGGTTTTGGGTGGCAAGGGAACCTTTAGGGTTTCGGATGGGTATGGGTTTTTGGGTGGTAATTAATCTTGTAGGGTTTAGTGTTTGTGTGGGTTTTTGAGTGGTAAGGAATTTTTAGGGTTTAGGGTGATTATGGGTTTTTGGGTTGTTAGGTTTGTCTTAGGGTTTAGGGTAGATGGTTTTTTGTGTGGCAAGGGAATTTCTAGGGTTTAGGGTGGGTATGGGTTTTTGGTGGTAAGGTATTTTTTAGGGTTTAGGGTGAATATAGATTTTTAGGTGATAGGGTTTTTTAGGGTTAAGGGTGGGTATGGGTTTTTGGTGGTACGGTATTTTTTAGGGTTTAGGGTGAATATAGATTTTTAGGTGATAGTGTTTTTTTAGGGTTAAGGGTGGGTATGGGATTTTGGGTGGCACAGAATTTGTTAGGGTTTAGGGTGGGTGTGGATTTCTGGGTGGCTGGTAAGTTTTTATGGAGTTAGGGTGGGTGTGTTTTTTTTGCGTGGCAAGGGATTTTTTAATGTTCTGGTGGGTTTGGGTTTTTGAGTTCTACTGCGTTTTTTGTTTTAGGGTTGCAAGGAATTTTTAGGGTTTAGAGTGGATATCGTCTTTTGAGTGGCAAGGGATTTTTTTAGGGTTTTGGGTCGTATGGGTCTTCAGGTGATAAGGGATTTGTTAGAATTTAGGATGGCAAGGGATTTTTTAGGGTTTAGGGTGGGTGGTGATTTTTTGGGGACAAGGAAAATTTTATGGTTTTGGGTAAGTATCAGTTTTAGATGAATTTTATGGGTTTAGGGTCGGTGTGTGTTTTTCAGTGGTAAGGTATTTTTCAGGTTTAGGTTAGGTATGGGTTTTTGGGTGGAAATTGAGGGGCATATTATCAAGGACCGGTGTTAAAATTATGGGCTCGATAATACGCCCTTGTTAATTCCCATAGAAGCCCATGTTGTGTAACATGGGCTTCCATGGGAATTAACAAGGGCGTATCAAGCCCATTGTCGCTGTTTTATCGGCAGTTTCCTGCCAATAAAACGGCGATAATTTTAACACCGGTCCTTGATAATATGCCGCTGAGTTTTTCAGATTTTTGGTTGTTACAGGTTTTTGAGTGATAAGGTATTTTTTAGGGTATTTGGGTGGCATGTGAATTATTAGTGTTTAATGTGGGTATTGGTTTTGGGGTGGCAAGGGATTTCTTTAAGTTTAGGGTGGGTATGGGTTTTGGGTGGTAATGAATTTGTTTGGGGTTAGTGTGGCAAAGGAATTTTTAGGGTTTAGCGTGGGTATGGGTTTTTGGGTGGCAAGGGAATTTTAGGGTTTAGGGTGGGTATTGTTTTTTGATTGGCAAGGGAATTTTTAGGAGTTAGGGTGGGTATGGGTCTTAGATGGCAAAAGATTTTTTTTGTTTTTTGACTTGCCTATATCTTTTGTGCCTGTTGACGAATCTTCACAAAATGTTCACAAAAAAGTGTGGGTATAGGTTTTTGGGTGGTAAGTTGATTTTTAGGGGTGAGGGTGGGTGTATGTTTTTAAGTGGTAAGGGATTTTTTTTATGGTTTAGGGTGTGTATGGGTTTTAAGGGTGGCAAAGGAATTTTTAGCATTTAGTGTGGGTGAAGGATTTTTGGTGGCAAGGGATTTTATAGAGTTTACAGTGTGTATGGGTATTTGAGTGGCAAGGGATTTTTTGGGTTTTAGGGAACCTTTAGGGTTTAGGGTGGGTATTGATATTTGGGTGGTCATTTTTTAGGGTTTAGCATTTCTATGTGTTTATGGGTGGCAAAGGATTTTTGGGGGGGTTTAGGGTGGGTATGGTTTTTTGGGGGGTGGGAATGGGTTTTTGGGTGGCTATGGAATTTGGGGTAAGTATGGGTATTTGGGTGGTGAGAGATTTTTTTAAGGTTTAGCATTTGCATTTGGTTTTTGGGTGGCAAGGGATTTTTAGGGCTTAGGGTGTGTATGTGTTTTGGGGTGGCATAGGATTTTTTAGGGTTTAGAGTTTAGGGTAAATTTGGAATTTTAGGTGGCAAGTGAATTTTTAGGGTTTATGGGGGGGTATAGGTTTTGGGTGGCGAGGGCTTTTTTAGGGTTTAGGATGGGTGTGGGTTTTTGGGTAGCAAGGGAATTTTTAAAGTTTATGGTGGTGTGGGTTTTTGGGGGCAAGGGAAATTTTATGGCTTCGGTGGGTATGAGTTTTTGGGTGGTAAGCGAATTTTTGGTGATTAGGGTGGATACGTGTTTTTGGGTGGTAAGGTGTTTTTTCTAAGGGTAGGCGTAGTTCGCGAAGTAGCGCTACGCAAAGCTACGCGAAGTGCACTTCGCACTACGCGAACTTCACGTAGCACTACGCGAGCTGCGTAGTAGCATGTTCGCACTGTGCAAGATGCATTTTCAATGATTGCACAGTGCGGACAAGCATCCGGCACTGTGCAAGCATTGAAAACGGCATCTTGCACAGTGCGAGCTGTAGTTTTCTGCTGCTCGAGGAGATTATTACTCGAGCGGCAGCTTTCTCAACGCGAACAGGTAGTTTCTCATTGAGAGCGGTCGCGAGCATGCGCAACCACTCACAATGAGAAACCTGACCTCCTCGCGTTGAGAATCTCGCCGGGATGTCATTTTGCTTGCTCGCGGCCGCGAACATGACGTTCAGGACCGCGAACAAGCAAAAAATGAACGCTGCACTATGCTACGCTGCACTACGCATGTTCGCACTGTGCTACGTGCCGCTCGCGTAGTGCGAAGTTGCAAAAACTTCGCAAACTCCGCGAGCGGAGCGTAGTGCTTCGCCCAGGGTTAGTTTTTTCGGGTTTAAGTTGGGTATGGGTTTTTGGGTGGCAAGGGAATATTTAGAGTTTAGGGTGGGGGGGATATTTGGGTTCTTCCGGATGTTTTAGGGTAGAGGGTAGGCATGTTTTTTGGGATGGCAAGGGTATTTTTAGAGGTTAGGGTAAATTTGGGTTTTTAGGTGGCAAGTGAATTTTCAGGGTTTATGGTGGTTATAGGTTTTTGGGTAATAAGGGCTTTTTAGGGTTTAGAACAGGTGTGGGTTTTTGGGTGGCAATGCAATTTTCCTGGTGGGTGTGAATTTTTGGGGGGGGCAAGGGAAATGTCATGGTTTCGGGTGGGTATGGGTTTTTGGGTGATATGGGAATTTTTGGGTGGTAAGGTATTTTTTCGGGTTTAGGTTGGGTATGGGTTTTTGGGTGACTGGTGAGTTTTTATTGGGTTAGGGTGGGTATGGGTTTTTTGGATTCCCAAAAAAGTGTGCCTGTGATTCTAGATGTGCATGGAAAGTTTTGGGGCCATAAAAAAGGCAGAGGTAAAAAAGTGCATTTCCCATGTTAATTACACAGAGTCTTTAGAGACTCCTGCAGCCCGAACCGCCGGACAGAATTATAAAAGAATTGGGAGAAAAGTAGATTCTGTTCTGGGATCGCGCCTGTTATTTGGTGTAAATCATTCAGTAGCTATTGAGATATTATAGGAAAACTAATTTGTATATCTGGGCATATGTGGTACTTTTGTAGTGCCTTTGTATTTATATTTAAAACTCAGAAACCTTTAGAAAATACTAACAATCACAGGATGATGTCATCAGTGGTATCATGAGCATTGTCACTGACCATGTCATAAGTGATCTAATATGTAAGGTCATAAGCAGTACATTTGGGGGATATAAATTATAGTTAGCTCAGGTAATTATAACTGCTGAATTTCACAAATTTTGTACAAGTAACTATAACATTCGTGTAACCTTTGGCTTTTTCATTGAATGTCTAAGGGGTTTTTAATTCTGTTTCCTAAGTATAATGACCCTGTAACCTTTGTTTTTTTCTGTTAATTTTGATGCCCATCACAATGCACAGTGGGGGGTTAAACACAGGGTCTGGCCTGGCATTGTGCTATCTCCACCCAAGCTTGATGCTCTTGCCCACCCCCCTCCTTGCCATCTATTGTCCAAGTTCCATGATCCTGCTACCTCATGACAGCCATTTGTGGCATTTTGTGCCACTTCCCTTCCTGCCCCATCACCCTCCTCCCTATCCTCTTTTGTCTGAGTCCATGCACGAACCCCCCGCTCCTGCCCTGCATGGTATGCTGTGCTGCCACTGCTCTCCATCAAGCTTGATGTCCCTGCCCACCCCTCCTGCCTTCCGTGGCCCAATTCTATGCCTCATCATTTCCACCTGCTCAGCTTCTGTGCTTAGCTTGCTGCCCCTACTCCCTTTGTACTTGCTCTCTGATGTCTGTGTACATGCCCCTGCTCCCTCCTTCTACCAACCATATTCCATGTACCTGACACTCCTATCTACTCTAAGTGTTTTGTTGAGCTGCCACTGCCCCTTCCATGTGCCTGACATCGTCAGATGGCTGCCACCTGTCCCTGCTACCTCCACCCTGCCTGTCCAGTTCCATGCCCCATCCCATCTCTCCTGTTCTCCAAGATCCATTTTGTTGCTACGCCCTTCTGCCATCCATGCTCTATTTTGCTGCAACTGCCCCTCCTGCCTGCCCTGCGTGGTGTGTTGTGAAGCCCTTCCCCTGCCCTCTTTTGTGTGTTTCCAGCCTATACCCCTCCCTTCTTTCCTCCATGGCCCATTGTGCATGCTCCTGTCCCCTCCCTCTTGCCCACCATGGCCTGTGCTGCCGCTAACCCTCCTGCTTGCCATGCATAGTTTTCTGTGCTGCCACATCCCCTCCTGCCTGCCCTGTATAGTCAGTTTTCTGTCCCTGACCACTCCGCCTTTCCTCCAATGTCTGTGTGTATAGCATTATAGTCTCACTGTTGCACTTCATGGTGTGTTATGCTTCCGGGGTACATACCTTCTGCCCTCTATGGTCAGATTGCTGCTCCTGCCTGCCCCTTTGCACCTGGATTCCGTTTTCCATGCTCAGACCTCTATCTCCTCCCTCCTGCCCTTCATGGTCAGTTAGGCTGCAACTGTCCCTCTTGTCTGTTCGGTATGGTCAGCTTGCTGCCATTGCATCTTCCCTCTCCATTCTCTGTTGTCTATGTTCATGGCCCTGTCCACTCCCTATTGCTTTCCAGCGTCTGTTGTGCTGCCTTCCCATCCCACTTGCTCTGGGTGGTGTATTGTGCTGCTACCACCCATGATGTCTGCTCTGTAAGGCACTTTTGGGCCCACCCTATCTTCCTCCTGTCATCTCTTATCTGAGTCCAAGTCCCTACCCCATTGCTCCTGCCCTCCGTGATCCAATGTACTTTATTTGCCAACATTGTGTACTTTGTAAGAGGGAGATTCTGAAAAAGAAGAAATGGGGAATTTATTTTCCCCGTTGACTCACATTGAAAAAGAGGTGCTTTTAGGTAGGAGACAGATAAAATAGAGCGCTTTCGGGCATTAAAACATTGGGAGTCTCATGCCTGAATTGGGTCTCTTGGCATCTGTGGTTGTAACGCCACTGCCTCTTCCTTCTGCCCTCAATGGTTTTCATGTTGCCACAGCCTCTTTTGCCCGTATTGCATAATTGATTTGCTACCCTTGCCCCTCTTTCCTCTGCCCTCCATGGTACAATGTGCTGCCACTGCTCCTCCCTCTGCCCAGCGTGGTAAACCTATTTCCCCTGCTCCCTCCTCCATGAGAGGGTCTTTTTACCAGAGAAACTATAGTTAGTGCTCTAAACAACTAAAATGAGGACATATTTTCTGAGTTCACAAATAGCGACAAAGCATTTGTAAATAATTAGCTTTCTTTATGTTTTTTTTTTATATAGCTGATTGCTTGATTATTTGCCACACTTAAGAGTGAGGATGTGGTATTTGCAACTGGGGAACCAGGTTTGAGTTTCGACGTCAGCTCAACATCAATCTTCCCATGCCCCAAAAGAAAATGAATTTGTACTTGACTAATGTTGCTCACGTAATGCACTCCAATACTTCCGGATCAAGTCTGTGCTATATAATACTGCATAAAAACAACAAGACATGTTTTGCACAACTCTGACATTGGGCTACATTTGGGTGATATTTGTTCTATATTTGGGCCCTTTTTAGGTCTCGCCTGGTGATGCAGTGCAAAAGCGCTGTCGCCAGCGAGATATATTGTTATCGACTTGCCTGCCAAGTGGTACAGACCGGGGCGCGCGCCGATTGTGGTCTGTGGACGTGCTTCTGAGATGCTCTTGCGCAGACGCGCTTGCATCGAAAGTGTTTACTGCTTTCGCTTTCCCTTGGTGCGCAGTTAATTTGGCTCACATGCTGTAAGTGCGCATGCACACACATACAGCCAGCCCCCCCTGATTTCGCTTTAATTAGGACACACACACATATAGCGATGTACACCGTATGATCCCGGCAGACAGTTAAGCTGAAAGAACTCCTTAATATAGCGCTGTACACTATATGATTAATTAAGATGCCCACACAGATAGACCACAACCTACAGTTCAAACCAGGCCGTCGCGCTATCCCTCCTCACCCCCCTCCCCCCTGACAGGATAAACAATGTGTGCCTCGGCCCGCTCTCACCTGCTGAACTCCAACAAACACACACGAACCAGCAGCACCCAGCCAGTGCACTCGTACTCGTCTCCATCATCCCGTGCATGGCGTGCTTTCGCTTTCCCTTCCTCCGGCATTTCAACCCACTCTCACATTCTCCCACCTGCTGTGGCCCCCTCTTTTCCTCCCTTGCTGCTCACTCCCCTCCTCTTTGACCCCCCTCTTGTTTAGAACTTGGCGGTGCTTGTTTAGTATGGTTTTTAAACTTGAGGCGCCGCACTGTGGTTTACAGTAGAAGATGCATTAACAAAGAGTTACCATTAAAGTTATTCTTTCAATCACATGGTCTCTTTAAATCGCACTACACTAGCACGCTTGTGACCAGCTGTGAGGAGACGTGAATTTTATCCACTGCTACACGCTAAGAAGAGGTGAGTGTTTTAGTCGGTCTTGAATAGTAATTTGTTACCACACATGTATCGTTCGGCAGTAGTGTCACACTAAGTTTGACATTGACTCGATGATTGGCTTTTCTTTCAGATTCAGGAATTCTCATACTCTGGTAAGATAGTTTGAATACTTGAAGCACGGGGTTCTTTCACTTTCAAGTTATTTTAGTGCCATATAAAATCTGACATCAACTTAAAGTCTTGTTTTTCTTTCAGACACGTTGATTACTTTTTGATACTTCGATAAGACAATTTGTATACGCAGAGCGTGGGGTGCTTTTGCTGATTAGCTTTTTACAGCGTCGCTCACATGTTCTCATTTTTTTCCGTGCAGAGAGGAGATCGTGCTCTTCCTCATAAGACGCGGTAAACAAGACGCGAGGATGTTTTAGTATCAAATTTTTGAGTTGGTTTTTATTTTATTTCATCCACACAGGAAGTGGGCTACGTTGTTGCTCTGGCACTATTTACTTAGAGGCACGTTATTATATTACTGTTGACCTTTTTGATACTTACTCTTTTTCTCCTCTTTTCACTATTTTGGTTACTCGTCACTACGAAGAGCAGTAACAACAAGGCTAGCACGCTCCTGAACACAAAAGTAAACCCTGAACTCTCACTCTTGGAGCTTAAAATAGTGCTCCATTGCATTAGTTCGAGTCAATACCTAAGCAGGGGACCAAAGCCCTCTCCCCAGGGCCATGCTGGCCGTAGCGTGCACCAGGCGTTTCCCAGTTGGGCCGCCAGGGTGGGGGCCGGTTTTGGGCCCCTGTGGGGCCATTTTTTACGTCTTGCCTGGGCGTGAGCAGAAAAGGCCTGGCATTGCCTATGTTGCTCCTTTCCCTTGTCGCGTTAACCACAGTGAACCTTTGGATTTCTAAATCATGACTAATTTATGCTGACAGTATTACGGCATAGCAAAGATAGCCCGCTCTCCCTATAAACAATTTTCTTTAAAAACCTCTATATTCCTTTGTGGATGCTATAGGTTTCATTTTTTTCATTTGAACTTCAAAGCACCCATGCTTTGCAGGTGTCATTATGCCCGTGCTGTGCAGCAACACTTGATTTATGCCCTCAAGATGATTTGTGAACACAAACAGTTCATGTATTTAGCTCCGCATGTTCCTTGGCATCTGCACACATGGCTAGAAGTGTGGTGTTGTTTCAATGTCTTTGTATCATGTTACTATTGCCTTAAATTAAAAACTATTTGCTATGCTATAGGTCTCACATTTGCGAAAGTTTGAGCTATTGGCATTGTGAATTACAGTACCTTTTATTGAAGTGTTGGTTTTCAAAACATAAATGAAAGGCATTGCCATTTACAATGCCAATAGCTTAAACTCTCGCAAATGCGAGACCTATTGCATTGCAAATGCTTGTTTCTCTAGTGGACATCTTGGGAGACTTATCTGTTATATAGCTCCCTAATTTCCTCATTTACTGCAGTATCCTCAGAATAAAATGCTTTCAGTTTTCCACTTCCATTCTATTAAGATGGTGTTCAGATGTTCCTCACTTTTGGCATAAATTCAGAATGTTGGCACTCTAGTTGCTCAATAGAACACTATAGTAAAGCTGCTGATCACCAGGAAGTTAACTGGCAATCTGCTGCTGGTATCGAAAGTGCATGTTTCAGTGTGCATGTCAGAATATTTTTGATGAAATAGAAGAGGAAGATATTTGAGTACTGACTCTTTCTACAGCACTAACCATAATTCACACGAAAAGATGAACCCTTCATTATGTTCCTTACTAATTTAAATGTTTTAAGTTCAACCAGTCTGATTCAATCAACATGGTTACAAGTGTGCCATGGTTTTGTCATAATTAAGACTGTTGGCGCTCTAGTTTTTTTTAGCACACTCTGGGAGGCTGCAGTAGAACACAATAGAATCAACTGACAGGCTGCGCCTGGTTGGTTCAAAGACATTACTGGTGTACAGGGATCAAGATTAGGTTGAAATGATGTAAAGAATAGATTCCTGGTACCATTCATTGAATTCAAGTTATTTTCGTCACGGTTCTGGATTTGCCCACTTGATTGAAGCTAGGCAAATAATTAAAGTACTGTGGGCTCTTCAATTCAGAACTGGGATACAAGGATGTTTAGTTGTACGCCCAGGTGTGAATAGGTTGTTGATATTTTTCACGTGTAAGTTATGATTTGTTTTAAATGTTTTGTGGGTTATTAATGAGATTTAAAAAAAATATGCTGGTATTGTTTTTCATGTATGTTGGTCATCTGTCAATCTGTTTTTGATGCAAAAATTATTGATAAATATTTCTGAACATGAAAAAATAAATGGTGGTTGCAGTAATTAATTTTCGTGCCCACAAAACAAGTGAATAAAATAAAGGATTGTCAGCTGTGCCAATTCAATTGCTGTTTTATTGTTAGTGACCTAGCCTTGCTGACGTGGTAGTGGCCCAACTCCTGTTTCTCTTTGTTAAGCTTTAGAAAGTTGGTATTTTCTTGCCTTACCCTTTTGTGACTTCAGACTGTCTCTGGGTCACATGACTGGGTGTAGTTGGGTTTTGTGTACTTCTCCTAGACAGCCACACACCATGTACACAATGGGAGCTTAGGTGTGATTGGATGGGCCGTGACTGGCAGGATGAGAGGGAGCTGCTTGGCACAGCCCCACTTACACTTAAATAGGTTGTGTCCTGTCTCCACACAAAGAGCTTCATATCCCCTGTGGTTAGTCTGGAGCCAGGGAAGGCATGGCATCTGTGCACTTCAAATGCATGCCCCTAGAGGCTTTTCCCCACTGCAAAGGCACAACGGTGTAAAAGTGAAGGACCTCAACACAACCACTTCAGTACAGTTCAGATCGTGTTGATACTCTGCCTGGAAGCACTGCTGTGCTGTTACAAGTAGTGGTAGACTGCTGCCCTGCTGAGCTAACCTGCTGCCCTCTTGCCTGAGGAAGGAGAACTGGACCTACAACTCATCCTGAACCCAGGACGCCACAGTGATTTAAGAGCTAATCTGCTTGCCTCCTAATCTCAGCTTCAGGGTCGGACACAAAAGGCTCCCTAGCAGCTGCTTGACGCATGGTCAGTTCGTTTCTTACCCTTAAGTGATGCCCCTCAGGTCCTGGATCTTTAGTGTGGCTCTAGAGCTCTTGAAATCAAGCTTTGGGTTAATCAGGACAAGTCGCACCAGAACCATGTCCCTTGCCTCAAAAGTCAGCGCACGTAGCCACCAGTCCCTCTTTTCGCACAGCTAACGTCAATCGCTGTGGAGGACCTCTGATGCAAAGCTCCATCCTGCCATCCACGACACCCAGCCTGCTCTTCGCGCTACGTTGACCACCACCAGCAGCACTCTCCATGCTCCCTGTGACCCTCTCCACTGCAAACAGGACTCTTGACACCATCTTGGGAAGGTAAAACTTCAGCAGCACTAATCTGGGACAGTATCTGACCCGCACTCCATCATGGTCTGCATGAACTTTTGATGTTGACCTGGTCCAATGTGACCAGTTATCCCTGTTGGTGATTTTTGCTTTTAGGTGCTATTTTACAGTTCAGTCTCAAAAATTCATACCTTAAGGTCTACCGATTGGATTTTTGTCATTTTGGTCCTGTTTTATTGATTGCATTTTGCTCTATTATCCTGATATAGTGTGGTATCCTAATGTTTGACGTTTTACTCAAATACTTTACACATTATCTGTAAGTTAACCCTTACTTTTCATTGCCAAGCTTTCAGTGGGTTGAGCACAGGTTAATTTTTGAATTACTTGTGCCCTACCCTGACTATGATTGTGGTTGGTGCTTGAATAGGGCTCACACCACAGTCAACCAGTAACTCAATTTCTAACACCTATTGACAATATTGCATTTGATTATTGGCTCGGATTCTTGAAGCATATGTCTGGACATATACTGATGTCTGATTCCAGACTCTGACGGCCACACTTGCTTTTGATGGTGATTTCTGATGGTCAGTTCACGTCTCAATCCTAGCCTCAAAATGCTGGAGGAGAACCATGACCCCACCAGGAAGGAACATCTGACAATTAAAATATCTGTCAGTGTAGGACACACTAAAATATCACAGGAAGTCCCAACAAAATGCTCTAATATCACACCATGTCATGCTAGGCTTGATATGACAGAGAAGAGGTTGAATGTTTTTGGGGACCAACTGAATTCCATCTCTGGCTGCAGATCTTTGGTGCGATGTAGGATGGGAAAATTGTAACAGATGGGACAACATCTATATTTGTGAGACTCGTGATAATGTCAAAGGAAAAAGACATTCTGGGCATTTTGGCGCAGACCACCTACTTTGATGAGGGCCTAAGTGGGACAAGTAGTCAGCAAAAGCGGTTCTCCCTCCTCCACTGTCATACACTCTTCTCCCTTAGAACAGTTAAGCCACACTTTTCATGAACACCTTAGCCACTAATCCTCTTAATTCTTGGATGTACTCTGAGGCGATGCACATCTTTATTAAAATCATTACCATGGACTCCAGGATTACTGGGGTCTCAGTCTCCACAAGAAATGGTACTAAAGCCATCTTTGCCTTCAGGTTATCTAGATTGTAGAATTCATCAGAAATTGTGAAGTAGTAAGCAGTGATTGGAAGTTTGTGATTGTATTTATATAGTGCTTACTACCCTTTATGAGGTATCGAAGCACTTTTTGGTGAATAGTGCACTACTCCAGAAAACGGAAAAAAGATTATTGGTGGATGCCTCTACATGCCATTCTTGACACATTTGTATATCAATAATGAGAGGGCACTATTCAAAGTTGAAGGCTTCAATCTGTTGGATACTTGGGGATTGCTTCACCTGCCCCCTTTAGGAAAGAGTACACATTTGTACCCTGTGTCCATGGGATGAAGTTTAGTATTGGCTTAGCCCTGTTTTTAAATTCTATGCTACCAGTTGTATACTCAAGGAGGTATTTCAGATCATGCCTGAGTGTGCTAGATTTACATCAAGGTCATGTGGTTGTTTCAAAGTTCATGTACGGCCACCACATTTAGAACCAATGTATTTCCCATCTTGGAATGGAAAACCTATGATATACGATATCCATAATGGTCTCCTGGTGTAGAGGAAGCGGCCAAGTGAGATGCGGTGTACTGCGGATGAAATGAGCAGCAAGTAAGTGACCCTTTAGGATCGCCTGGAGAGCTGTAAAATCCTCTTAAGAAGTATTAGAATAAAAATAAGAAAAGCAAAGAAATAAAAGGGGAACAATATGTTACAATCTAAAGGACTGACCAATTAGGCCTGACCTAATGCACCCTCATCTTCAGGTGCCTATGCACACATGATCAGAAAATGCTGCCATTCACAAGAGAGAGGATGACTGATGGCAACTGAACCTTTACCCCATGCACTTCACTTTCATGAATGGAAGCAAAGTTTAAATGACACTCAGACAGACCAATGCATTGACAGAAGAGAGCTGACCCAAAGGCCCTCTATGTATTTATATGGATATAAATGTATGAATAGACTAGATCTATGGCATTGGACATAATATATCCATATTGAGACCCAGTCCTAAAGTTTTGAGCGTAAGCTTTTTCCGCAAGGCGACTATCGGAAACAGCCATAAAGTTAGGAAGGGGTCAAAATTACAGTTGGCCAATCAATATACCTGCAGCCTAGCAAGAATTCTGACAGGGCATACCTTCTATATCCATGGTTTGTCACACTGGGTGGCCAACATCAAAACAAATTGCCCACCATGGTAATCTGTGAGATTCCATCTAACAAAATGCCTAGCTGAAGGTTTTAATGTAGAGTAATCAATATCCACACTTAAATGCCTAATGGTGTTCTCATCTGCTTTTTACCACAAATATGTTAGGTCTAGTGGCTTTGTCATAACATTTAATAACAAATAGATCAGGTGCATAGCCATGATCATTATCACTGGCTTGACACCATAACCAACTTATGTAATGAGCATACATTTTGCCTCAAGCTAAAACGTGCAATTCAAGCAGTGTTTGTAGCAGAACAACACAAATTCATCCCTGTCAAGTCCTGTACTAAGGGAAAGCTACATGTGAGTGGATCCTACATTTCTTCAGCACTCTCAGTAGGACTGTGAAAGCTCTATTTTGTTGATCATATCAGGTCAGGCAATGGGTGCACTGCCAATCCAGTCCTAAAGCTCGATCTAGGTTAGTGTAGCCTTTGCCTCTTAAAAACAGAACTGCACTCTGAAATTTAAAACATCTTCTTTTGGCATAAAATGGAACAGAGTGTCATTAGCATGAATTGGATAGCCGACCTGGTCTAAGTCTATAAAATTGGTAAAAAGTGCCATGGGTATAAAGAAAAGTGCTGAAGACAAAGTTAAGGCACAGGTTACTCTCCACGTGATGTTTGCAGTATCTGAGAGCAAAGGAGAGAGTTTAATTAAATGAGTATCATTTGGAAGAACTAATGCAAAGCAGAACAGTACAGTTCAACAACACCAGCTCTTTCTGATATTGTTTTAAGAAGCACTTGATGGTCAACAGTAAAAAATGCAGCCAAGAGATCCATTTAGAATCTGAGCACAGGGATGTTTTGAACATGACTATTCTTCCCTTGCATTTATACGAAGTGTCATATGCCTCTTCCACAGTCTTGATAATATTTAATTCACAGTTTCACAATTTCAGAATGTAAACATTTCCGATGTTAATTATTTATTACACTTTATTGCTGGTACTCATTTATCTTAAATAACTAACAACCATTGACAAAGAAAATAGTACTGTCAGGTTTTAGGTGTATGTCAGTTGTTGTGTTATATATAAGGATACAGTAACATCTCAGAAAGAAACTAAAATGCTGGTCGAGTGACACACTATGGGAAAGAGAAATTTACTTTTCATTTCCCTTTTTAGAGAGCTCCCACTTTTTTCATCCCACTTTCAAACCTGTCTGCACATATTTCCATATGACTGATTGCAGCCAGCCGGTGTGGTTGCTTCCCGAAACCTGGTTAGAGCATTTTCTTCCAAGTCTATACTGCATGTGGTGCAAGTCGCTTGGCCTAAAGTTGTAGCGCTGTACAATTTTCACATTACAGGCACTGTTGAGCTTGTGAATGCAGTAAGATACGGGGACATTTTCAATTTCTTTAATATTTTAAGACTATAAGATACCACTGCTTTATAAACTTTGCTTTCTCACTAAATTGGTTTGCGCCATTTGCCAATTGTTTTTTTTTTATTCTCTGGAGGAGGATCTCCCAAACTTCATGTTTGTCCATTAAGCTTGCTCACTTCGCTCCCTACATAATAATCATAACCAACATTTACAAAATGCTACTTTTAAATGTCACCAACTGCTACTGGCCGAGCACACACAACTCATACTCTCCCTCTCAGACAAGAGACCCAACAGAAGAGTTAAGTTCACCGCCTGCATGATCAATGTTGCTAAATGGATGGGAGTCAACTGTTTGAAGCTTAACACTGATAAAATAGAACTAGTGATTTTCGTCAAGAACACTTTGCCATAGGACTCCAATTGGTGACAAACTTGGACCCACAACCACACCCAGCACCTATACCGGGAACCTCACAATCATCAACAGCAAACTGGACATAAATGCACAAGTCAGCACCATCACCACACTCTGGAAATGCTAAGGAGGATCTTCAAAATGGCTCCTAATCAACACTAGAAAACCAGTCACTAGCAAGTTAGGCTACCGGAACAGTCTCTACTCTGAGATCACAAAGCAACCCACTAGAAGACTAGAAATCATTCAGAACTCAGCAGTCTTACTCATCCACAACATCCCACATAGTGCTCACATTACACCACACCTTAGGGAGCTTCACTGACTCCTGATACACAAACGCACTCATTTCAAACACATCACACACTCAAGGAAGGCACTAGACAACTTAGACACTACGTATCTGAATAGTTGCATCTCCTTCCACCAACCAGACTGGACACCACTGTTCCCCAGGACTCCAATCTGCATACATTCAATGCATACGCAGAACTAGGATGATGGGCATTCTATTACATCACTCATAAAGTGCAGAACAACGTTCCACTCCACATTGGAGCTTCCTTCTTGCTTCTCTTCTGGAATTCTGGCAGAAGCTGAATCTCCAATCAAACAAATTAGAGTTGTGTCAGGACACTGGCATTATGAGTCAGACTTGAGCCTGAAGCCTGGCTCTGCCTCAGATTGAGGTTCTGTTATAACCTTGATCCAAAAAACAAGCCGATCTTTCATGCGGCTTTTGCCTGCCTTCCTCCCTCTTCCCAGGATGTGGTGTTATGGCCAGAGCTGTAGACTGTGCAACTGGGTATCCAGATTTAAGCCTTGGCACCGGACCATTAGTAATTAATGTTAGTGATGCAGTCTTTGTTTACATTTCATGTTTTTTAGCGTGCAAAAACACGTGAAATGTAAACAGGGACTGCATCAGTTATACTACAATGAAGTGTAATTTAGTTCTGCCAGATGTTATTTTTCTGTAGGTTTTTTCATGCAACCTAGAATTCTTGTCTAGTGCATACTGTGAACTGAGTTGCCCATAGGTGTCTGAGTGAAATTGGGTTGGGGATGGCAATTCATAAAGGGGCACAGTTGAGGGCTTCATAGTTGAAGATGAAGGCAGTGAGAGTTTCTCACATTGCATGGCCTTGGGTCATAAATGTGTGCAGATTACATGCTGATAAAATGCTTGGCCTCTGTGCAGCACACAGAGCGATGGGAACAAGTGTTGCTTTGTTGGGTTGGCCTGCAGTTGCTGCTTCTGTCTGTCGGCAGTGGAAAGGATGGACTTTTGCCTTACTGTGGTATCCTATTTAAGAAGATTCTCCAAGGGCTTGAAGTAGAGTTTGCCTCCTGCTCGGAAGTTTCAGGGACACAAAGACTTCACCAGCACCTGGCTTCCTTTGCTGGACTCCTGCCAAAGGGTGCCAATTCCAGTTCCTGGATGAGCGTTGCTGCCAGTGATGTCGTGGCATGCACCGAGGCCGTAGGCACCTGTTCGTGAAGTAAATGACCCACTGCGCTGACTGCACCCCAGCTCAGACAGCCGCCGTCACCTGCAAGTTATTGTTCTTCTCAACGCCAGAGTTTGCACTTAGGCCGGACGTCACCAGCGCCTGCATCTCGTGATCGCGGAGCCAATAACCGATGAGGGTGACTTCCCGAACTCATCAACATCAACTGCTGAATGGAATTGACGCCTCATCATCGCCTCACCTCCCCTGCCAGCCCAAACTCGATGCCTCGTGGACTCATCATCTCACCTCCCCTAAGGCAGTAAGGAGCCAGCCCTCGCCTTGGCCCATCAACGCTTCACCTCCATGATGCTGTGCACCCTCCATTGACTCTGATTTCCAAGGTACTGTTACTTAGGGATCAATGTGACTCTGTGACCAGCCTGACCACCTTGCAGTCAGCGGTGTGTTTGGGATTTGTGCCTGTTACAATGTCGTAATAGCCCCAGCTGGAGCTATATATAATGCTTACTACCCTTGATGAGGCATTGATGCGTGTTGAGGCAAGTAGCACTCTACCCATGGGTTTATGTTTAGATTTAAATAGCAGATTATTAATTGAAAGGCAGTAAATCAGTTTTGTTCATGTCTCTTTTTCCTATACTCAGTGTCACTGTAATTATGTGATTGTGCAGCCGTTGCATAATTTGCACAATTATAGACTAGCTGTATTTTCCATATAATCCTTCATCTGCTGCATAACCTGTGGATTTTAACAAAAAAATATTCTACCTCAAATGTTTCAAAAGTTGCTAGAAAAACAGCGACACATGTTGCCTTACAGTAAAGGCCCTTTGCAAAGTCTGACTGATTATCTTTCTGTTTCTCAAGGCTAAATATAGGTGTTAAACTGTTACTAATGAAGTACAACCAATGCCCGACCTGTGTTAACAAGTGTAAAAATGAAAAAATTATGTAATACTTTCACAAAATAGCATGTATTAGCCACATAACTTGCCTTTTCTTGCCCCATAATGTACTCAACCGTGCTGCATAATTAGGCTCTGAGTTAGCTAATAAACTTAGATTTTACCTTTGCACCGTTCCAAATTTACTTTTACTACGATGGCATGGCATTATTCACAATATACCAGTGAATTGTGAGAATAAAAAAGTTAGCAAAATTTAAAAAAAGCAGAGCAGCAAACTACATTTGTTGAAAGGCCTCAGTGCTCTTATAGAAATGAAAGCACAATCCCACAAATGTTAATGTCAGAGGCTACTCCATGCCTTAACAGTGAAAAAGAACGACAGATCTACTATTCAGTTTGACCAGAAGGCAGTAGGTTCACACGGGGAAGATCGCGTGTTCTGAATGTATTGAGAGACGAAAATATTGATGTTGCGAGACAAAAAAAAACCTACATTGATTTATGCGTATCTTGCCCTTTATCAGGGTGCTGGTTGTTTTTTTTTAATTAAAAAATATCACATGAAAGAGAGATAAGTGCTCAGGACCTAGAGCTGCACCTTCAGCACCTCCCCCACGGAACTGTTATTGTGTTCCAGTGCTATGAGTGCGGCTGCCACGCCTTGAACACGGACTCAAGGGGTGCTTTTAGCCCCCACCAGGCTTCCACGCTGAGTGTATCAGAAGGGTCGGGGATGGTCGCAACTGACAGCTATTAACTATCTGTGCCTACACAGGGGCGATTTCTCTTCCTCTACATTGCAGTCCGCTTTCAAACAGGTGCACATTTTTTGAGAAATGGTGAGAGAATGTGCGTTCGTTCTTTACTGGGGTTAAACATATGAGAGCAGGAAATAAAATACCACTCTTTCATGTTGGGAAAAGCAGCATTTGATTATAAAAGTGTTTTTGTACATAGTGCTTTTATTTAATCAATTTAATTAAAACAGTTTCCTTCGTTTTTATAATTAAATCTAACATGAAATGTCACATAAAAAATGTTCTGCTCCTTTAAAATCCCACATCACTTAATGGTTGCAATTGTTTATCTGGTGGTATATTGTGGCTGTGCAGAGACAGCCTAGGTTTGCACACCTCAGCCCTTTCATTTCGCTTCTCTGTAGAAAGGTGCACTCTTAGAAGCAGGACCCATCCCCCAGTCTGGGCAAAGAGCGGACGGGTCTTTAGCGATGCTAATGTCGCCCCTTTGTTGTGCGTAGAGGTGCATTTGCATCTCTGTTCCAGCATCCTGAAGTCCTGCCTCGGGTTTCCTCTCGAAGCAGGAAGCATTCACAGAAACAGCAGGCCAGTCGATACTTTTTTTTCAAAAGGCCTCTCGGAGTTTAGAGTGAAGCTAGCCACGCACATCTCTCTAAGTTCTTACGAGTTTAAGCATTTAATCTCCACGTGCCTAAAACTTGTTTAATGTAACTGGTGCTTATGTAAAGTGCACCAAAACCATTTGAGTCGGGTTCACCAATATAAACTGCAAAAAAAGCCACATCAATAATAAACATTGCACTATGAGGTTTGCCAGGCGTGTTTCCTAATGAAAAGAGCTACTCCAATATACACAATAATGTAGACACAATTGGGATGCGCAAAATAAACAGGCGTATGTTTTGTTAGAGCAAGTGTGGATATATTTTTTTTATTTTCTCTTGAGTTTAACATAGGGCTTATGCAAGCTTTTCTGGTGCACTGAGACAAGCACCTGCTTCTGTGGGACTGTACTGAGTAAAGAAAACTCCTTTACACCAGATTTCTCTGTTACTGCATTATTTTTAGATTATAGCTCCATAGCAGTAGTCAAAGGTTACCTGTATCTGTTTCTGAGATGTGCTGTCTGAAACTAAAGCACCTATCAAGAAAAATATAATTAAAAGGCCCAGAACCTAAGCCTGGGACATATTTATCATCATATCATGGAGTGCAGCAAGTGACTTTGCTGCGCTGTGTGATGGGGAAAAGGCAGGAATAGGCTGTATTTAACATTGTGCAGCACCCTTCTGCATTTCCCTGTGCTGGTGCACGCAGGCACTTTTGCACCATAGAGCAAGGGTCACTGCATTGCTAACATGATTGTTTTTGTGCAGAAAGGGGCCCCTTCCTGAGCAAAAACAATCCTCTGAGGCATTTTCCACTTTCCATGTGTGCTGCAGAATGCAGGATAAAATGAGGGGAAATAAACATATTTTTCCTCGCAATGTCTGCATTCCCAGGTCTACCACTTATGGTAAATCTGGGAATGCATCAAAATCCATGGGGTTTGCATGGGAACAACTATGCACCACCCATGGAATGCCTCCCTGGGGCACCATTACTCTTGATTTATCAAGTCACTTAGGGCCATGGAAGATGGCCTTGCAGGACGTAACGAATCAACTCTGATGAGTTGCATTGATTTGGCACCCCGTTGTGCGGCCCTTGAAAATTAAGTGCCGGACAGAGTGTGGGAATTTGATTTGAGCACCTATTGCTTTGTTGCTGTAGCAGGAGGAGTGGTGCCATGGGATGCACAATTGTGGCACACCTGCTCCCGGTCATACATTGAGCAGCACACCACTACAATGAGCAGCACACCACTTCACTACTGCCTCTCCCATCTACAGCGCCAAGACACCCACGGGTATTTGCACGCTCTACAAATTGCTTAAATAAATAATTAAATAAATATAAAACTTTATAAATAAATAAATGGTGAAGCAACAGAAGCCGCTTCTCACATACTTCTGTAAATGCCTCATTCCCACCAGTGCTGTGCTTGTGTCACTCCACTTTGAAGCACTTTACATGAGCACCAGTTAAGTCATGTACAATTTCTTTAGGCACAGGGAGATTAAGTGATTTGACCAGAATCACAGGATGTCAAGCTAACGTCAAGAATTGAGTTTGAAGTTTGCTGCTTTAGCATAACGCCACATCCTCTCCACCCTTCCGACTTGAAGACCTTCTCACTCATAAGGCAGGTGGTTGAGCACAGCCTATGCTACTGCAGTATGTTGTAGTTAAACTAGTATGATCTTGGAAGGCAAACTATATTTAAATACACAGGAAGGGCAAATTGAAGTGGACATCAACATGTGGGTGCCCATTTTACAGCAGAACTTTGCACCTTAGCTGAAGCACTAAGTCCGAACTGTAATATGTGTGAGTGCCAATGCAGTAGTAAGGGCACTGTAAGCCCAAATGCAAGCTAGGGATTTGGTCTTCTATCCACCTCCCTTTTTTGGCTTTTAAAGCATACCCATTAATTAGGGTGAACCAGAAGTCTGTGTGTCTGCACCTACTTCACTACGGTTGACATATATCATAATCTACATTTTATAATTGAATAAGGCCAAGGAGGCTCTGACAACTTCTTTATATACTGTGATCAATAGTGGCAGAGTCAGTAATTTTTCTTTTCCCCATCCCCTCTGTTGATAGTGTTGACCACTCACACGCCCCCACCCTACTGCCAGCAATAAAAATAAATGTCATGATGTGGTCTGTTTTGGCTGCATCATAGTGCTTTCAAAAAATTTTAATTTCAATTTCATCCATGAGGCAGAGCAGGCATGCTGCTGTACAACAGGGCAAAAAAGCCAGTAGCTGTCTCGTAGGTGACACCGGTTGGCTTTGCCAATGCTTGTTATATGCCCGGTCTTCACCCATCTATGGGAATGAAGCTGATTTAATTTGTAAAGCATTAGGAACAGTTTGAGCAATTCAATTAAATGTAATTTCAACTTATGGCAATATTTGAATATATTTTTTAAGAATGTCACTAATGTTCTAAGAACATGCTTTTTCTGTTAAAATTAAACTTCCCATTGCTGTGAGCATGACATTACTGCGTTCGCATCTGAGAGAGCATATCTGTTAGCACAATGCAACTCTAGGCACTCACTCATCTAGCCATCATCTTAAGAACCTATTCCAAAGTGCATATTAATATGTAATCAAATTTGTAAAAAACGATCAGATCAGTTTATATTGTATCATGTTTTAATGCACCATCATTCTTTAATTGCAGATAAGGATCATACCACAATAGTGATGTAACCTGGGATTCAATTTGTATCCAAATTGCTTGTAACAATGTTTAACAATTTTTAAACCAAATAGTCTGAATTCTAAATTTTCATGTAAATAAAGTTTTACTTTATTAAATGGGGAAAATGCTACTTTGCATGAAAAATGTGTTAACCCCGGGTTTTGCAGCTTTTCCTTTGAAATATCTGTGCTTTCTGCTGCTAACTTGTGTTCCTGGTGAACAAAGTGTGTTTAAATGCAAAGTGTGTTTAAGACTGCAGTACCACCTCCTGTCTACGGGGACAGAGCGAGCAAAAATATAAACACACTTTATGAAACACAGGTCCCCACAAGACAATTTTTTTTTAAATTGTAAAAATTGACACAGATGTTCCTGAAGTCATTTTTTTTATCATTTAAAGGACATTACCTTGTGGGGACCTGGGTTCAGGTCCCCACAGTGCAATCAAGTCCCCACAGCGTGAGTGTGTTATCACACCCAAGTCCCCACAAGGATAGACACACACACACACACACACACACACACACACACACACACACACACACACACACACACACACACACACACACACACACACACACACACACACACACACACACACACACACACACACACACACACACACACACACACACACACACACACACACACACACACACACACACACACACACACACACACACACACACACACACACACACACACACACACACACACACACACACACACACACACACACACACACACACACACACACACACACACACACACACACACACACACACACACACACACACACACACACACACACACACACACACACACACACACACACACACACACACACACACACACACACACACACACACACACACACACACACACACACACACACACACACACACACACACACACACACACACACACACACACACACACACACACACACACACACACACACACACACACACACACACACACACACACACACACACACACACACACACACACACACACACACACACACACACACACACACACACACACACACACACACACACACACACACACACACACACACACACACACACACACACACACACACACACACACACCCCCACACACACCCCCACACACACCCCCACACACACCCCCACACACACCCCCACACACACCCCCACACACACCCCCACACACACCCACACACACCCACACACACACCCACACACACACCCACACACACCCACACACCCACACACCCACACACCCACACACACACCCACACACCCACACACCCACACACCCACACACCCACACACCACCACCACCACCACCACCACCACCACACCCCTCCTTGTGGGGACTATGTGTGAATACCAGCCTTGTGGGGACTAACCTTTCCCAATGTTTTTAAAACACACAACTAACAGAAAAATGTTAAGAAAAAATTCATGATACAGGATCCTGCTTCAAATTTGCAAATATATTGTTGTTTATTCGTGCGCACAGCACCATCCTTGTGGGGACTTGAACATGTGCTACCATCCTTGTGGGGACCTAGTCCGTAATACTATTTGTGATTGAATACAGTCGAAGGCACATGGCTAAATGTTTATTTTAGCAACAATATACAAAAAAAAACATTATAATATATTAATTTTTGAATAGCTGCATATATAATAGGGGTATACATTAAAGGCAGATTATGTTAATGTGCCAGAAAATATCATATCGTGCTTAATTAAAGACACTTAAAGCTGCATTTAACCTATTTATTAGTGCTTAAAATCTTTGGAGATAAGGAAACTAACACATAAAGATATTAACATATGGAACAAAGGAAAATGGTCAAGTGGAATCCATAGCTTGAGTAGCTGCTTACATTTTTACCAAAATAGAAGTCCCCACAGAGATAGTGAAATAGTGTGTACATTCAACGCTTGGAACCCATTATAAAGGGTGTGAAGCTAATAATGTTCAAGTCCACACAGGGGTTGTGTGTAATTATAGAAATGCTCAAGTCCCCACAGAGATAGTGTGTTATCATAGAGATGTTCAAGTCCCCACAGAGATGGTGTGTTATTATAGTGATGTTCAAGTCCCCACAAAGATAGTGTTTTATTACAGTGTTATCCAAGTCCCCACAAAGATAGTGTGTTATTATAGCGATGTTTAAGTCCCCACAGAGATAGTGCATGAAGGTAATTGTCCTCATTAAAATAGGGCCCGATTCACAAAGGTCTAACTTTACTACTTTTCAGTATTCACAAAGGTAAATTTCGACCAAAAGTCTAATTGTACTACTTTTCAAAATTCACAAAACCCCATAAAGAGAATGTGAAGCTGATGATGTTTAAGTCGAAGCAAACAAAAGGAGATGATGGACGGAGTGGTGAAACCTTTCAGTCACTCAGCCCCCAGTTACAGATCTGGGTTGAATCCATCATCGTTCTTTAGCTAACTTCACCACCCCAGATCAGCCCCAGCTATATGCAAATCAGTCTTGGCCCTATGCCTCAACAGTCCAGCCCTAACTGCCGAGCCAGGTCTTCCCTGGACCGAAAACATGCATCCTGGAACCGGTTCTGGGATAACACCCCCTCATCAGACAGGCTCGCTTTAATCCAGTGGCAAAATAAGCAAGGGACCCATGTCTGAGTCCCAACGTAGGGCGAACAAAACAAACAAAGAGATGAAGGACTAAGTGCTGAAACTTTTCAGTCACTCACCCCCAGTCACAGATCTGGGTTGAATCCATCATTGTCTTTAGCTCACTTTGCCACGCCAGTTGAGACCCAGCTATATGCAAATCAGTCTTGACCCTGTGCCTCATGGCACACCCTGGTGCTTTAAATTGAAACAGAGCTTGTGTTTAGTTACTTGAATGCTCAAGTCCCCACAGAGATAGTATGTTTTTATAGTGATGTTCAAGTCCCCACAAAGACAGTGTTTTATTATAGTTTTTTTAAGCCCATACAAATACAGAGTGTTATTATAGTGATGTTTAAGTCCCCACAGAGATAGTTCACAAAGATGTTTGTGTTTAAGTCCTCATTAAAATTGGGCCCGATTCACAATGATAAACTTAGACAATCTAACTTTTGTACTTTTCAGTTTCAACAATGTAAACTTAGACCAAAAGTCTAACTTTACTACTTTTCAGTATTCACACAGCCCCATACAGAGAATGCAAAGCTGGTGATGCTCAAGCCAAAACAGAGCCTGTGTGTAATTAAATGAATGTTCAAGTCCCCACAGAGATGGTGTGTGACTATAGATTACCACGGTCACCAAATAGAATGTGTGTGATTATAGACATGCCCAGGTCCCCACAGAGATAGTGTGTGATTATAGACATGCCCAGGTCCCCACAGAGATAGTGTGTGATTATAGACATGCGCAGGTCCCCACAGAGATAGTGTGTGATTATAGACATGCCCAGGTCACCACAGAGATAGTGTGTGATTATAGACATGCCCAGGTCCCCACAGAGATAGTGTGTGATTATAGACATGCCTAGGTCCCCACAGAGATAGTGTGTGATTATAGACATGCCCAGGTCCCCACAGAGATAGTGTGTGATTATAGACATGCCCAGGTCCCCACAGAGATAGTGTGTGATTATAGATATGCCCAGGTCCCCACAGAGATAGTGTGTGATTATAGACATGCCCAGGTCCCCACAGAGATAGTGTGTGATTATAGATATGCCCAGGTCCCCACAGAGATAGTGTGTGATTATAGACATGCCCAGGTCCCCACAGAGATAGTGTGTGATTATAGAGATGTCTTGATCCCCACAGAGATAGTGTGTGACTATAGTATTACCACGGTTGCCAAAGAGAATGTGTGTGATTATAGACATGCCCAGGTCCCCACAGAGATAGCGTGTGATTATAGACATGCCCCGGTCCCCACAGAGATAGCGTGTGATTAATGGGACGCACAGGGATAGCACACAGAGATAGTGCATGATTGCAGTCATGTACCAGTCCTCACAAATATATTTTGTGATTACAGTGACGTTTAAGTCCCCACAGTGATAATGTGTGATTACCGTCATATTCAAGTCTCCACAGTGATGTGTGTAATGATAGGTATGTTGAAGAACCCTTACCGATCGTAATAATACAGATCGTATTAGTCTGGTGGCTTATTAAACTGATGAATCCACTTGAGAGATATGTGTTTGACCTCTCTCTCACATGTTTGAATTCTGGTGCTACCACTCAGCCTTTATTCCTTCCAAGGTACAATAAGTACTATTTACTTGCATAAAACAAGCATTGGAAATGCAATAGGTCTCGCATTAGAAAAGTTGGAGCTATTGGTCTTGTAAATGACACATATTTTATTTATGTGTTGGTTTTTAAAATAGCTAAATTGATAGCTTTGTCATTTACAATGCCAATAGTTATAACTTTTGCAAATGTGACACCTATAGCATTTGTAATGCAATATGTTTTATTTACGCGACTTATATGTATTCATATTACAAATAACAATGGCCTTTATTTTTTTATAATTAATACTTAAATAAAAAGTTATTGTAATTTATAATGGCAATTGATACCGAGGGTTGTGAATAACCTGAAGCGATCACTGAATTTAGAGAAGATACCACAGAGGGTTAATTTGTTTATAGCAGGAGTTCTTGTTGTAATTGCAGGTAACAAGTTCCAGTCCTTGCAAAATAACGCAGTTGGCTATGTCTTTGGAGCAAACATCTCCATGCAAATGGCAAGATTTACGTTTGAATATGTGCGAGGTTTTTTCTAAAATGGGAGCGTTTGGTAGTAATTAATACTATTATTTAGTTACCAAAAAAACAAAAACAGTAAGACGAACAAGACGGAGGGCATTGCTGTGGGGAGGGGGGAGGAGAAATGCAAAACGGCCGCAGCAGGGGGCGGAGTGGGGAGAGCGGCGATGGGGGAGAGACACGGGCCGTAGTGTGAAGCAGCAGGGGCCTTTGTGCCACAGACCTCAGACACAGCTTACAGTTAACTTGCCTGATTGATACGGAAGGTTGTGAATAAGGTAACAAATGCCAGTCCTTGCAAAATAACGCAGTGGGCTATGTCTTTGGAGCAAACATTTCCATGCAAATGGCGAGATTTACGTTTGAATACGTGCGAGGTATTTGCTAAAATGAGAGCGTTTGGTAGTAATTAATACCATTATTTAGTTACCAAAAAAACACAAGATCACAGCGAAATAAGAAAGTATAACTTGAATCCTAAAACAAAGGTGAATGAACACAGGCGTGCTGGCCACAGAATATGCAAATCGGTTTAATGCAGCTGCACGCAAGACCACAGTATTGACATTTGACAGGAGTATACACTTATGAATTCTGTGAAACTTACATGTGCCCTTCGGTGTACTTCTCTCTGCTAGAAAAATAAATACGTAAAGTACACTCTGAGAGCACCAGATATAGAAAAAGCTTCAAGCAGCTATGGCATTTCTTCAACAGGAAAGTGGATTCGGCTGGGGGGGGGGGGGGGTGAGGGGGGAGGCGGTTTGTTTTAGAAACAGAGGAAAGCAGGAGGAGGGGGCAGTCGGTTTTAAAAGACATTGTGATGGTATGCGTTGTGAATGTATGCGTAACGTCATACATTCCATCACCACAGAACCTACGGAAGGTAAAGGCCGATCTGGAAGTCTTTTTAGCTGTTCTAAAGTTATCAATTGTTCCTCTATTATGACTGGATGATGTGAGTAAATACCGAGCTCTATGTTCAGACAGCCATCACATGTTTTATTGAATTATAAAATGAACTTTTCATGACAATCGGCAAATCAGTGAATTCACGATGTAAAAGACATGCCCTGCTCTAAATTGAAGCAATTATATCCGTGCAACGCCTCTGTTCATCCCTAGGGGTACCACCCAGAAAGAAAGCAGTGACGGGGGATGGAGGGGGAGGGGCGGCGAGGCGATGGTGAGCTACATGTTCTGGTGGCCGTACAAAAAGCAGAGCTGCATTTATCGACCTGCACAGTTTATCGATCCTAACCATTGTGCGATCGATGAATCTGCCCCTGTCCTTCCCTGTTTGTATTTATAGCTGAATAAACACAAGGGCTGGGTGCCCACGAGCAGGGTGCAGGGTGCAGCCAGCAGACGCACACCCTTGGGTGAAGGCGCCAGAAACCCAACAAGGGTCAGGGGAGGGAGACTAGCACGAAGCAAAACATATTCTGCGATAATCGCGGAAAATGCACACTAATCAGAGCAGATGAAAAACAATCACGCTCCACACGGATTGTGCTAGTTGGGGAATACAAATCAGCCTGTGGTGAATGGAAATGGCCATTGCAAGAAGAAAGACTAACACGAGTTGATGTCATCAGGTCCAGGCTTTGGTCAAGGTAGCCAGCAACAGAACCTGTAGTGTCAGAGCACGATTATCCTACAAGTTTTGTGCTTCTTCTGTGCTTGTGCTCTCAAGTGAAGTTAATGGCAACCAGGCAGTCACTGGATTCTCAAAAACAGAGTGTCCCACAGTTGCATGGCATTCACTTGGGAGGCGAGGGAGGGAGGAGAAATACGAGACGGCCTTGCGGCCGTGAGACGTGTGAAGCAGGGGGTGGGGGGAGCGGATGCCTTTGAAGTGAAGCTAAGCTTCACTTCAAAGGTGTGGGAGGAGTGCGGCTGAGGGAACAGACGGCGATTTGATGATGTGCACGCGCATTTTAGGTCAATGCGCTTGCACATTGACCTAAAAGCCACGGGCACAGCACCAAATCGCCCAGTTAGGTAAAGTCTGTTTAAGACGCTATAGTCTCGCAAGCTCAATGCGCATGCGCATTGACAGGCGAGACCTACAAACATATGGTATTCAGCAACAAGATACCCTCAGGTGTGAATGTGCACTTTATATATGCACATGAAACGATATGGTGTGATAATAGTGGTACTCAAGCCACCACTAGAGAGGGACTGGATTTAACCCATATCTATGAATCCCACATCAAATGCAGCATTAACTGATTTAAACTGTGTCCATCCAGGAAGGTTCACATTTCCCTAAAAATACAAGTATCTGAGTTCTCATTTTCTTTTCTAGCCCCTATCTTATCAACTCTAGTCTCCATTAAGAAGATAAAACTGTATTTCTGATTGCAATAAACTCCCCATACTGATTTGTTCTGACACTTTAGGATTATTACAATAAAGATGGCGGCCGCGTAGTTGTGGCCGATCGCAGTGGAGCGGTGAGGATCAGGAATGAGCCCTAAGGAACGGTTTTGTGCATAGCCATGAGAAGTCCCCTGGTACTGTAAAGATTGGGAAAAGCCTGGACAAGGATGATTTTGGCTCTTACCTGCCATGGTTCAGCAAGACGGTGGTTACGAGCGCTGGTGCTGGCCGTGACCGCTCTCTCTCCCAGCCACAGGTGCTTCAGGAGTGCAGTAGGGCGGAGCTTCCGCCAAAGGCAGCAGAGTGCAGCAGAGTTTGGTGCGGAGTTTGGAGGAGGAGGAGGTGACAGGAGCCGCGGTTTGCAGAGCCCGTGTTGTTGCAGGCAAAGGAGGAGTATGGCACCTAAGGCTATCTCGAGGGCAAAAGCGGCACAGCTAAAAAAGAAAACCGGGCTGGAAGGAGCAGCGCCCCTGATGGAAGACGCCCCGCTGAAACCCTAAACGCCACCGGTGGAGCAGGTGAAAGAGGCAGCAGGCAGCGAGGACTCACCAGGCAGCCACATCAAACATAGCAGAGATGTTTACTAAAGGTGGTAAGGAGAGGGAGAAGGGGGGGGTTAAAGAAGTCGTATTGCCTGAACTGCTCGCTGTGACAGTATAAATCATGAGCTGGACACCCAGGCTAAGGGGGCCATGGACATTGCTGTCAACGGCGTGGGGGGGTGCCCCCCTCAAGTCCAGTTGAAACCCTCAGTTCAGCAGCATCCCCAGCAAAGGGAACTGCACAACTCCTTCAGTCGGTAGAATGTCTTCAGAGCTTAGCTACCGGGGATACATCTATAAATCCATCCATGAGTACGACTGTTGCAAGCTCCCAAATGCTACACATAGTGTATAACACGGCTGCCGTTGCTCAAGCCTTTGAATCTCCCGTTGTTAGTAGGGCAGAACTATCGGGGGAAGGAGTAATATTCAATGCTGGCTCCCTGGGGGTAGAAGCTGGTATCGCCATTGGAGGTGCGAGTAAAGATAAGGAGAAAGCCCCAAGTGAATGCTTCTTTTCTGTCTCTGAGGGGGCCGAATGGTCCGACGAGGATGAGGATCGTAGCTCCTATTTGGGGGATAGTAATCTGGAATCAGAGAGCGACCCCGAGCATGAAGTTCCAGCAACAGCAGTAAGATCTCTGGCTGTATCAAAGGTGCAAGAACATCTGCAACAAGAACTGAGCTGGGATCACTCATCCGCTATGCCTCTGCAGGGTAGTCCTTGTGTCGAAGCATCCCAAATTTCACTCTTGGAGATAATTCACCAAGAAATTAATGCGCATAGGGAGGAAACTCGCCAGGACAACCGCAAATCTCAGGATGCTATGAGAAAGATGCAGGGGGTTGTGAGAAAGTTGTCTAGAGCCTGCACCAACATCGGGGATCGAGTGTCAAACCTCGAGGAGAGAGTGGTGTCAACGGAAGCCGAGGTCACGGCTGCCACTAGTAAGGTTGATGCTCACTGTTCTCAAGTAGCCGATACACAGTGGAAACTTGAAGATATTGAGAACAGGCTAAGGCGGAACAACCTTAGGAGCCTAGGATTACCTGAGAGAGTAGGAGGATCTCACGTCAGAGCGCATATCATCAAGCTTTTCGAGCAGGCATTCCTGGAACTCTCCAGTTGGAATTGGCCCACAGAAATACAGCGAGCACACCGTACCCCTTTTAAAATACGGAGAGGCGCGAGAGAAGGGGACAAGCCCAGGGCAATTTTAATCTTTCTGGGCAACTTTGTTTTGAGGCAGTCTATCGCAGAGAAGGCCAGACCAGATTCAAGGAGAACCATCGAAGGGTTGTCATTCTTCGTCCGTCCGGACTATTGTCACACAACTGTGGAGAGACGTTGGAGATTGAGGGGAATGATTAAGCCCTTCCAGGAGAAGAAGATTCAGGTTTTCCTGATAAACCCTGCCCTACTAAAAATAATAAACTAAGGGAGAACCCTGTATTTCGCATCAAAAATTAAAGCAAAGGAGTATCTTGACTCTTTGGGCAAAAAGAGACTCACTATAAGTTTGGATATCTTTTGAGCATCTCATAAAATGGTGGGGGTATCGAGTGGCTGCAGATTCTGATATAAGGTTCTGGGGGGGCATTGTGCTTATTTGGTTTTGGGTTGTTTCAATTGGATCCTCACTGCTTACACTGTAACTCCATCAAGTGCACAGACTAGGTCTGAGCGCTTCACTAGAGAGGGGGCAGGGGTGGCATCAGGGAGGTTGGGGGTCAAGGCGGGAGGTTTGGGTGGGTATGGGGGGAGGAGAGGGGTGAGGAGGGGGGTGGGGGTTTGGGGGTAAATCAAAAAATGAGAAAAAACGGTGCACTATGGATTTTGTCTTTTTTGTTGTTGTTGTTGTTGCTTTTTGTTGGGTCAGGGTAGTGGGCCAGTGAACGCCAGGATACAAAGCTGTCAGGTCAGCGCAGGGGTAAAGGTAGATCAGGCAAAGGTTGAGCAACATGATGTTGAATATTAGAATCTGTACTGTTAATGTAGGTGGGTTGAATGATTGGAAGAAGCGTCAAAGGCTGGACCATTTTGCGAAATTTAATGGAATCGACGTACTTTGTCTCCAAGAGACTCATCTCCCTTGGGTTAAAAGGAAAAGGATATTTATTAGGGGGTTTGAGTTGGTCGCATGTTCCTCGCAAACATCATCAACCAGGGGGGTTGCAATTCTAGCAAGATCGTCCCTAGGGGGGGTCAAGCGATCTAAAGCAGATTGTCTGGGAAGATGGGCATTAACCTGAGTTTATCATGGGCTTTACTCTTTGTGTAGTCTATGGGTCAAACCAAGATGATCCAGAGGTGTATGACTTTCTGGAAGGAGAGCTAGCTAGTTGGTCTACCCCGACAATACTCTGTGGAGTTCTAAATATATCGGTGGATTGGTACAATCAACCCATATATGTGGGACGAAAACAGAGAGTTTTCCGGGCCTTAAAGGCACTTATCAGCTCACACGGGCTGAAGGATGTTTTGGGGGCAAAAGAACCGCATAATCCTGGCTTCACATATTTTTCTAATCCCTTTCAGAAATATACCAAATTAGATTACTTTCTAATCTCCTCTCAAGAAATAAATAAGGTCGATATAAAGAAACTACCGAAACTGATCTCAGACCATAATCCGCTGATACTTTCCTATGAATTGGATAACTTAAAAAGGGAAAAAACTAGTTGGACTTTTGAAAGGAAGTTACTAGCCGATAGTAGATTCGTAGAGCACCTCAGGAAATGGACCGATGCTAATCGGTACAGTACATCGCGCAATGGCGTCTGGGAGGCATTTAAAGCGGCCCTAAGGAGAGAATGCATAAGTTGCTCGGCCAGGTTAAGGAGAGAGGATAGGAGAGAGGTAGAGAGACTAATGGGGAAATTAGCTGAAGCTGAAGAACAACACATAAATGATATTAGACTTGCTATTGATGGGGCTGAGAGCCATAGGAATATGACAATTATCAAAGCAGAGCTGCAGAAGATGGTAACACAGAAGGCAATTGGCGAATATCAAACCTCTAGGGCAAAGCGCTATGAAACTGGAGAGCAGGCAGGTAGGGCTTTGGCGTTGCGACTTAGGCAGGAAAAAGTCAAGAATACAATCCCTAATATACAAGAAGATGGTAAAGAGTATACTGAGCCTAAGCAAATACTTCAGGGTTTTAAGAATTTTTATCAAACATTGTACGACGAGGAGGGCTGTGATTATCCCCAGAGGGAGGAGAGGGACGATGAAGGCCCAATACTGGATGAACTAGCAAAGGAAGAGCTGGATAGAGACGTGACTGGGTTTGAGATTATAGCTGCGCTACATGAGTTAGCCTCTGGTAAAGCATCAGGCCCTGCTGGGATTCCCTTGGAGATGTATAAAAGCATTGAATCTGAGATTGTCCCATTGTTGTTGGATCTCTTCAACGGTATTTTGTGTTCAGGTGCTATTCCGGATTCCTGGAAGGAAACCAACATAATCGTTTTCCATAAAAAGGGGAACCAAAGGAAAATCCGGGGTCTTACCGCCCAATATCGCTGATCAATGCTGATACGAAGCTGTACTCCAAAATTTGGGCTAAAAGATTGGGCAGGATCATTGGAGGTCTCGTCTCCCCATGGCAACACGGGTTTGTCCCAGGGCGTGATTCAATGAACCATACGAGACGAGCGATAGCTCTGTTTGATGCCGAAGGCGCCGCGGGGAGGGAGATGGCCATGATTCTGCTCGACGCGGAGAAAGCCTTCGACCGCGTGGTCTGGGACTTTCTGTGGGGCATCCTGGCTGGGAGAGGCTTTGGTTGTAAAACTATGAGAGCTCTAAAAGCTATGTATAAAGATCCAGTAGCTAGAGTCGTGGTAATGGGAGAAAGGTCTGAGAAGATTGTAATCAAGAGTGGGACGTGCCAAGGGTGCCCCTGCTCCCCGATTCTCTTCACCTTATACATCGATAATGATTTTATTAGGGTTTAGCATTTGTATGTCTTTTTGGGTGGCAAGGGATTTTTTAGGGTTTAGCATTTGTGTGGGTTTTGGGTGGCAAGATAATTTTTAGGGTTTTGGTGGGTATGGGTTTTTGAGTGGTAATGGATTTTTTAGGGTTTTGGGTGGGTATGGGTTTTTTGGTGGCAATGGAACATTTAGAGTTTAGGGTGGTGTGGTAAATAAATAAATAATACCTCTATTTTTGAATGGATAAATGAATAACAGATAGCTCAATAAATAAGAGTCAAGATTCGAGGTAGTAGGAGTTTTGCAGGTTTAATACAGCATAAGGACAGGAACAGGACAACCTGCACAGGAATAGGATGGCAGCGCTGCCGGGGGCAGGATCGGAATCGGCGTAACATTTAATAACAGTCCACGATCATATATACTAAAACAGTTGCATTACAATACATACGATAGGCGGAGCAGTGGGTGTGGTCAATAGCAGTCGCGAAAGATAAGGGTGAAAGTAGGTGTAACAGAGGCGTATACATAGACATGTGATGCAAACGTAACAGAATATGTCATAAATGGGGCGGAAACGTGGAGGGGGCTACCTAAGGAGCCGGGACCTCTGACCTAATGGTGCGCGCAAACTGGCAATGACGTGTTACTAGGAGAAGCTGGGGGCTACGAACTCTGTGCTAGGAGCAGAGACTGAAATCTGGAGAGTCAGGGCGACATGTACCTAAGCAGTATCTAGTATCTGATGTTTAGAGAACATGTTGATATAAACTAAGAGTCAGGAGGGGAGAGGCTAACGGACTCCAAGACTGGAGCATGCATTATTCTACATGTAGTGCGTGATGAAGAATATTAAATGACCATTAAATGCAGTATTTCCCTTACATGGAGACGTAAAGGCTAGACTATGATGGTAACTGTTGATGCAGTTCAGTAGCTTTAGGAATGCAGAGAAGGAGGACTAACTGATAACTGGAATCATAACATACTCTTGGCAGACTCAGAGGCAGAGCCAGGCTGGACCGGGCACTGTGAGGCAGGAAGTAAGTGAAGGGTCAGGAACACAGGTGGGGGCTGTATCGCTCCTCAGCGAGGGTACAGGAGACAGAAGCTGAATCTGGTGTCCAGGCCCTTTTGAGGCCTAGAAACGGGGACTTTACAATGGAATAACGTGCACACTGAGAAACGTGGCAACGTAGTTTTACATAGGCCGGATATTCGTAGTAGTCACGAGAACTGGAAACTGGCATACTAGAGATGGACACAACTGTAATTGCGTCTTTAATCGAACATGGGGAATACATATGCATATTAATCATGCACAGATAACATATGATGGAGGACGCGTAGGGACACAGAACATGGCAAAATTTACTTTTCCACATTCCCTCCTTGTCACTACGTTTCCATCAGGAAACATCAATATTCATGATACCATCTATCATTTCATACAGTATCATTTGCTCGTCTCGAATTTTCTGGGAACGGGTTTTAGAACGGGACTTGGGACTAGGAATACAAGAGGTAGCACAAATGCCGCAAATCGCAGGGCCACATTGTATACAGAGGCAGCAGCTGAATATGATCGCTACTGCAATACCTAGAAAGGACAAGACTTTCCATCCCCAAGCGGAAATTATGTTCCAGAACCAACCGGACCATGTCCAGGTGCCTGGGTCTTGGTGCAACAGATGGGCAATTTTATGGAGTCTGGTTATAGCTGAATAAACAGACGGCGCGTTATTTGGAATGAAAATGCAGCAACTAGATCCGATGACTCTACAGGCCCCGCCCCTATCGGCCAGTATGACGTCAAGGACGAGACGATTCTGGAGCACGACAAATCTCATAGCAGATTGCTCTTCGGTTAAGTTACCTAGAGCAGAGGCAGTCTCATTTACTACAGCTTCAAGGGTTCTGGTTAACCTACGGATTAGCTTACTGTTCTGGATAGGTCCTATAAAGAAGAAGAAACCTCTATTGAAATCTGTATACTGTTCTAGAGCAGTTTCAGTATAATCGACAATGGGGGACTCCCTTCTATGTCTAATGTGTACTAGACGTGTGTTTCTGTGATAATCAGATGGGGCTAGGAAAACTGGTGGCAGTAGGAAGGCAATGTAACAGGTTCCCTCCCAATTGAGGGGCAGACGAACATATGCGGTCTGACCACAAATAAAATAAGAATGACGTGAAGCTTTGAAAATAGATTTCCCACTGTCACTATACTTGACAATAGTAGTACAATCGCTGTGTCCTACATGTACGGAACCATTATTTCTAACACATAATTCGCCTTTGACTGGTAGTACTGAAATAGCAGGTAAGTCTGGAGTGGAATCAGACTGAACATTCAGGACCATGAAATTCGAAGAATAATTACCTAAATTGTAAACTTCATTTTCTAGATCTAACCCTGTCCTGTGGGGAAGACCTTGCTTGTCTGGGAAACATGTACTGTTAAGAAAAGACATATCTGTTGAAGATGACGTTAACGTGGACCATGCTCCACACGAACCATTATGTGAAAATGGATAAGGAAAGAGTGGCAGAACTCCCTTCGGTGTCTGGAAAGGGGGGAGTCGACCACACACCCAACAATTAGTGGCATTGCTGGTCTGGTGTGAATAATGTAACATGCGGATAAAAGAATTGTTACGCATAGCGAGGCGGTAAGAGAGTTCATGAGGAGGCAGATCACTAAACGTGTGCTCTACTGTGACATTAGAGGACTTATTTACATGGAGAACTGGAAAATACAGATAAAACGCATAACTGGTGCAGGAAATCATAATACTGAGAAATAATATGAAACATAGAAAAACGATACATCGGATTGAGTTTTGACTAACTCTCTCACTATGGGGGTCTATTTTATACATGTCAGAAACCGGTCTAACCGTTTCACCTAGGGGAGGACTTAGACAATCAAACTGGCTGACTTCTTTTACTAGACCTTAATTTCTTCTTATACTCCCGTTGCGGAGTTTTCTCTAACAGGGAGGGTGCAGTATCATTGTCTTTTGCGGGACAGTCCTTAAGAATAGTACTTTGGCAATCCTTTAAATCCTGGGAAATGTTCTTTGAAACTGGTTTCAATCCATAAAATTTCTTGATGTGCGAAAGATGCACCCAGCCTTTGCCTCCCTCCAACTTCACGGCTGTGCGGGTGGCCAGGAGGACCTGTCGGGGCTCCTTCCAGCGAGGCTCCAGCGGACTTGAACGATCGAAATTTCGCACTAGGACCATGGATCCGGGAACGATTTCATGCGGTGCCACCTCGGTATTGTCTGGAAATGCGGCGGCAACCTGTGAACGACAAGAGTTGAGGGCAGACATCAAGGAAGCTAGGTAATCTGTCAGCATATTACTTGAAACATCGGTAATACTTCGGGGTCTAGGAGTACCCCACATGTTAGGGGGGCGGCCGAATACGACCTCGTACGGGGACAGACCTGATCTGGAATGTGCGACCATGCGCATATAGAACAGGGCAACTGGCAGAGCTATTAGCCAGTCCACACCTTTCTCTTGACAAACTTTTGCAATTCGAATTTTCAGGGTCTGATTATGTCTCTCTACGAGACCGGCTGCTTCAGGATGGCGTACACAATGGAACTTCCACTGGTACCCTAACAAAAGGGACACGTGTTTCATGAGTTCAGATGAGAATGGCTGGCCGTTGTCAGAATATACGACCCTAGGGAGTCCATAACGGGGGAAGAACTCACGAACCAACTGCTTGGCAGTGGTCGCGGCTGTGTAATCTGGGACTGGATATGCCTCCGTCCACCTGGACAAAGCGCATACAACTACAAGGACATACTTGAAACCTCGACATCGCTCCATCTGAATGTAATCCATCTGGAGGACTTCAAAAGGGTGGTCAGGGGGCTGGAATCCACCTTGTTCCACCGGGACACTTTTACCTGGATTAAACTGACAACATATCATACAGGTACGGACTTTCTGCTTGGCTGCAGCTCGTAAATGCTTGTTGAACCAAATATTCTGGATACTGTCTAACATAGCTTTTTCTCCTAAATGTGCTGGACTATGTGCGGTATTAATAATGACTTGAACCATGGAGTCGGGGAGAAACCATGTGGCTTTACCTTTTGTTAACCATCCCTGATCTGTCTGGACCCCTCCTTGTTCGGACCATTTCTTGATTTCATCGGGAGTAGCATGTAACTGGATATCTATGACATCTTGTGTAGGGTCTTTAACTGTCATACATGTAGTCGGATCTGGAGTGTGTGTCGGTGTCTTATTAACTGGAATGTCTGGTGTCTGAGCTGTAAGCTTGGCTGTTCGATCTGCTAGATCATTACCTTGGGAAATAGTGTCAATAACTTTCGTATGTGCTTTGCACTTCATGATAGCAATGGATGTCGGTAAATGTATTGCATCTAACAGAGCCTGAATAAGGAGACCATGCTGAATCTTGGTTCCATGAGAAGTCATGAAACCTCTCTCTTGCCAGAGCACTCCGAAGTCGTGTACGACTCCAAATGCGTAACGTGAATCTGTATAAACATTAACTTTCAGGTTCTTGGCGTGTATGCAGGCTTGAGTCAGAGCAACTAGCTCTGCTGCTTGAGCAGACAGGGTGTCAATGCGGTGTGTTTCTATAACTTCGGTGTCGGTAGTCACTGCATACGCGGCGACTAGTTCTCCTGTACTTGTTCTCATACATGAACCATCCACATAAAGTGTCAGGTCTGGATCTGGTAATGGAATATCTGTCAGATCTTGTCTTGGCTTGGTCATGATGTTAACTACTTCCACACAGTCGTGTGTGGCAGTATTCGAAGTAACTGATGGTAACAATGTAGCAGGATTTAAAACGTTGCAGCGTCTGATTTCTATGTGTGGCTGGAACAGTGTCAATTCATAACCTGTTAAACGTGCAATTGTCAAGTGCTGAGTTTGTGTTCGGTTTAAAAGAACTTCCACGGAGTGTGGAACTTGTACTGTCAAGGAATGTCCTAATACTATGGAATCACTTTGTCTGATAGCTAGTGCTGTGGCTGCAACTGACTTGAGGCACGCAGGCAGAGCCTGGGCTACAGGATCTAATGTGCTCGAAAAATAAGCACAAGGCTTGTATTGTCCTGCTTGATCTTGTGTGAGGACAGATAATGCTGTACCTTCGCGTTCTGTGACGAAAAGTGTAAAAGGCTTACTGTAGTTCGGTGTTGCTAGAACTGGAGCTTGACATAAAGCTTTCTTTAACTCATTGAAACTAAGTGTATGTTCAGATGTCCAAGGGAGGACAGTCGATACGGCTGCCTCCTGTGTCGTTAACTGTATCAGTGGTTTAGCTAGAAATGCATACTGAGGAATCCATTGTCTGCAATAAGAAGTAAGGCCGATAAAAGCACGTACCTCCTTCTGGGTCTTGGGCTGAGGAAGACTCGCTATTAACTGGATACGATCTGGTGTCAACTGCCTACCCCACTTGGACAGTAAGTGTCCTAAGTAGACCACTTGCTGGACACAGAATTGAAGCTTCGAAGGGGACACCTTGTGCCCCATCTCGGCTAGGAAATACAAGACTGTAAGGGATGCTTGTTCGCAAGCATGTTCAGAACGGGCTGTGATCAGTAGATCATCGACATACTGGAGCAGGGCAGTGTCAGTTGGCATGTGAATGTTGTCTAGTTGTCTCTTTAGTGCTTGACTGTAAATACTAGGACTTTCTGTGAAACCTTGAGGAGCGCGTGTGAACATATAGCTCCTTCCATTTAAACAAAATCCGAAAAGAAACTGGCTGTCTGGATGAATGGGGACACTGAAAAACGCATTCTTGAGGTCTATGACCGTAAAAAATGAGGCTTCAGAATCAATGGCTGTCAATAGGGAAGAGATATCTGGGACAACTGGATACTGGGGAATAATACATTTATTAAGTTCTCGGAGATCAATCACTAAACGATATACTGGAGATGCATTGGGATCAGTACGTTTCATAACAGGAATGATCGGAGAATTACATACATTGGAGTCAGTTTCTACAACTACTCCTTGAGCCATGAGCTCGTCAATAATTTTGGATAAGGCTGCTACAGCCTCAGGTGGCAATCTGTACTGCCTGATTCGTGGTAACACTACACCTGGCTTGAGAGTCACACGATGGGGTGTGATTTGCATATAACCAACATCAGTTGGACCTTGCGCCCATAGATGCTGCGGAACATTAGACAATCTTGGATCAAAATCTCGTAATACATAGTGACCCTTGAAGTCACGTAGGAACAATCGTATTCCCTCTGGGGAACAGCATATAACTGCACCTAACTCTTTCAGTGTTTTAATGCCTAATAGATTCTCTGGACATGACTTAGTAAGTAACAGATCAGTAGTGCGGGACAATGGACCTACTTCTAGAGTAACTGGCTTTGATATTTCATTTACAATAGGTTTTCCTGAAAATCCAAGGGAAACATTTCTAGAGCCTGAGAGCGGAGCCCCTGGAACTTCGGCGTGACTTATAGTGGTCCTACTTGCCCCTGTATCAATCAGAAACTTTCTATCTTTCCCTAATACTTGACTGTGAACATATGGACCTTCTTGATCTACAGGTATCTCGATGAGAGGCAAGCCTACCTCCCTCTCCAGGCTGTTTCATGAATACGGTTGATACTCTGGATATTCTGACTGTGCATACTGGTACATCTGCTGTGTAACATGCTGTGTTGCAGCGATAGGCTGCGGTGCTGTAACTGTCTGTGGTGCATTCTGTGACTGAGGAGTCTGTGTAACTTGTTCTTGTCTCGGCGGACGTGGTCTTTCTTTAGTCTTACCGGTAGCTATGTTGTGTTTCAGAACTGCACACTCGTTTATAAAATGACCTGGCTGTTTACAATAATTGCAGTTCCCTTTAACGGGAGCTGCAGGATGACTGGCTTGATTTGGTCCCCTTTTCTGGCTGTCTTGAGGAACGGATTGTGCAACTAGTACTTTCATTTTCGTGTCTTTCATACGTTTCCTCTCGTGATCTTGTTCTTCTCTGATTCTATTCTGGTGATATTGAAGCATCTGTAACATCTGGGACGGGGTATTAGCTTGCCAGGTACTTTCGACTTTCAAAACTCGATTCTTAA
Organism: Lissotriton helveticus; assembly: GCF_964261635.1. Lineage (NCBI taxonomy): Eukaryota > Metazoa > Chordata > Amphibia > Caudata > Salamandridae > Lissotriton > Lissotriton helveticus. The sequence continues at coordinate 1,940,472,255 of NC_136059.1, forward strand.
CTTGTGGACTTGAATTCTCGACTAGTTTAGTAACAAAAAGATGAGGGTATGACTCGCTACTCGTCTTGAGGCCACTGTTTATAATAAAACATTTTTCAAATCTAGAATAAAAATCACTAGTGTCTTCGTCTTGTTTCTGTTTACAGGCTGAGATTGCATCCCAGTCTTCCTTTTTAGTTGCTAATAGTCTGGGCAAAACTTGTATTAACAGTTCAGGTAATTCTTTACATTTATCTCCAAGACCGGTACCTGGTACTCGTGCCTTGTCTTCGGCTTCTAGAACTGCCCAATCGATCTTTTTCTCTCCCACCTCCCATTCTTTTTCCTTGAGTTTCTCATATACCCCTGCGGGCAACAGGACCTTTAACATTTTAATGATATCTGGATACGTGTATTCTCCCATACGGAGCATGTCTTTTAATTCTCGGTGGAACCCTGCTGGATCTTTGTCATGACAGGGAATTAACTTTTTCATCTCTAAGAGTTCCATTTTTGTGATAGGGGTGTAAACAAACACTCGTTGCATTTCACCACCCTCTGTCTTAACTGGATGCACTTCTCGTAACGGATTCTGTCTGTCTATGTAAAAGGGTTTACTTTCTGGAGGTGAGACATGAACAAAATGCGGGTTCAAAAACGTTCTGTATTTGTGGCGCTGTTCTAGAATGACACTAATCAAATCGGTACCTAAACCTTTCCATTTGTACTGGAGTAACTCGTTCAGGACATCATGTAACGGACCTGGATCAGAATGTTGACCCTCATACAGAGTAATGAGGTGCTGGATCATATACATACCCACCAGTCGTTGCTCGGCTGGGGGCAATTTCAGAAACATTTGTGCCACTATTTCATCTGGAAAAGTGGTAGAATCAGTAATCCATCGGACTGCTGATCGGGCTAGTTCTTGTTCATGCATAGTACTTAATTCACTGTAACCGATTCGTGATTTCAGAATATGGTCGGTAGCTTGAAATACTTGTTCTAGAGAACCTTGTTCTGATGCTGGATGATGTAAAACTGACTTGTGTTCTAGGCGCAAATGGCGATCTGGAAATCTAGATTTTCCTACATACGCTATTCTGGCGGGATTCTCGTCCTCTACCTCTTCTGTAGAAGAGTCATTTTCTTTCTCGCTTACTTGTGCTGCTTTACGTTGTTCGTGTAACTTTATTATTTCTTTACGGATTTTCTTGTACATACTCTCTATACTACTGATGGTCTTATGCTTACCCTCGGCTATATTATCACTCCACCTTGTCAGGATTTTCATTTCGGCCTGATCTTTAGTCGGGGAATCTTGTTCTCTTATTAAACAATTAATCAGGAACTTTAATAACATGAGCTGGATCTCAGCTTTCCTTTGAGACATGACTTCACTAATACTTTCTGGATCATCCCCTGTACAGATGAAACGATATATTCTGTCTAGATCTTCCTTCATATTCGGTAAAGTGACTAGATACTCGTCACCTTTCTCACGCGTAATGAATATAAAACCATATTATCCTCGCCTGGGACAGGATCATAGCCACATTCGGTAAGGGCTTTTCTTATTTCTGCAACAGACTGATATCTGGGCGTACGCTGTGACGCTTGTGCATGTAATTCGGCTAACGTTAAACGCTTGTGTGGCGGCGGGGTTCCTGGAGGACCTCCCCCTGCGGCCCCTAAACTAGAGTCGTCTACTGATGCTCTTCGTCCTGGCAGAGTGGGAAATGGAAATGCAGGCTGGACTTGTATGGCGGGCTGGACCGGGGGTACCGTAATAGGTACTCCGGTGTCTGGAGGAGCGGGAAGTGCCTGATTTACAGGGACTGGCGGAGCGGGATTTGCATATCCTGGGACTGTGTCGTCCAAATAGGACGAAATAAAAATATCAGCTGCGGTTGGTTTGTGACGTAGCTTGAGCGGAACTAATGGTGGCGGGAAATTACTGGATGCCTCCGGGGTCGCTTTTGGCAAGCCCTCGGCAAGAAGAGGATACATACCCTTGATGAGGGCATGCCTCTGTCTGGCTGACTGTTCTGTTTTAACTCGTTCACCTATCTCGATTAGTTCCCTTTCCTGGGCTCGTTCCAAGGATTCTCTACTTAGTTCTGACTTTCTGATTTCTTTTTCGGTTCTTTTATGAGATTCTTTGCGCCATAACTCGATGGCATCTTTCTGTGACTGTCTGGCTTTCTTTTTCCATAATGCTTCTTCTACTCGCATGATGCACTCGGCATCCCATGTGCCTGATACAGGCCATCTATACTTTTCTTCTAGCTGTTTGGTATACTCTACCCATAAATCTAGATATAGTATGGCACTTATGCCATGCTTTTGATACATAAAATGACCTGGACTGTCCCTAGGCGGGACAGGAACTGCTTCTTCTAGCAGACCCTTTCTAGTTTTTAACTGACGTAATCTCGAAAAGAGGGACATTGCAAACTTGAATCTGAACACAATACAATACACGAGGAACAATAACAATTGAGAAAACAATTCAGGCATACCACGACATTGAAAATACATTGAATAACATTATGAAGCAACAGTTCGGACAGAATACTACCTGGAACACTGAGAACAGAAACACATGAATTTCTCGAGAACGGAACAGACTAGAATTACTGGATGCGCTGCTGAAACAGCACGGAACATACCGGTCCCATAAAGGGACGCATCAAGACCCGTATCCACCTAGGTGAACACTTCGTTTCAGATCTGCGTACCCAGACCCATCGGACCAGAGACAATTTAGATTGACCCTGTCTAGATACTACCCCAGCAACGGTACTCACCGGGCAGCAAGAACGGAAGGCCTCGAACTGGACTGGACTGCTTCGACGCCGGACGGACGAACTTCGGACTTCTGTTACGGGTGGGCCTCCGGATACCTCGGACCTTGGACTCTCGGCTTGGGCTCTGGTCGGGACTCGCCGCGTTCCTCCACCGTCTCGTCTGGATGCTGGACCGCCTCCTCCGTCTCCTCCGTGGGCCTGAGGGATACTTAAAGCAGAAATATCTGCCGGTGCGCAGAAGAGTTCCGTCACGACTGCAGAGGGTCAGGGGGCCGGCGTGGCTTCACCGACGCGTGGGGAAAGGGCAGGTCCTATTCGGGCGCCATTATGTGGTAAATAAATAAATAATACCTCTATTTTTGAATGGATAAATGAATAACAGATAGCTCAATAAATAAGAGTCAAGATTCGAGGTAGTAGGAGTTTTGCAGGTTTAATACAGCATAAGGACAGGAACAGGACAACCTGCACAGGAATAGGATGGCAGCGCTGCCGGGGGCAGGATCGGAATCGGCGTAACATTTAATAACAGTCCACGATCATATATACTAAAACAGTTGCATTACAATACATACGATAGGCGGAGCAGTGGGTGTGGTCAATAGCAGTCGCGAAAGATAAGGGTGAAAGTAGGTGTAACAGAGGCGTATACATAGACATGTGATGCAAACGTAACAGAATATGTCATAAATGGGGCGGAAACGTGGAGGGGGCTACCTAAGGAGCCGGGACCTCTGACCTAATGGTGCGCGCAAACTGGCAATGACGTGTTACTAGGAGAAGCTGGGGGCTACGAACTCTGTGCTAGGAGCAGAGACTGAAATCTGGAGAGTCAGGGCGACATGTACCTAAGCAGTATCTAGTATCTGATGTTTAGAGAATATGTTGATATAAACTAAGAGTCAGGAGGGGAGAGGCTAACGGACTCCAAGACTGGAGCATGCATTATTCTACATGTAGTGCGTGATGAAGAATATTAAATGACCATTAAATGCAGTATTTCCCTTACATGGAGACGTAAAGGCTAGACTATGATGGTAACTGTTGATGCAGTTCAGTAGCTTTAGGAATGCAGAGAAGGAGGACTAACTGATAACTGGAATCATAACATACTCTTGGCAGACTCAGAGGCAGAGCCAGGCTGGACCGGGCACTGTGAGGCAGGAAGTAAGTGAAGGGTCAGGAACACAGGTGGGGGCTGTATCGCTCCTCAGCGAGGGTACAGGAGACAGAAGCTGAATCTGGTGTCCAGGCCCTTTTGAGGCCTAGAAACGGGGACTTTACAATGGAATAACGTGCACACTGAGAAACGTGGCAACGTAGTTTTACATAGGCCGGATATTCGTAGTAGTCACGAGAACTGGAAACTGGCATACTAGAGATGGACACAACTGTAATTGCGTCTTTAATCGAACATGGGGAATACATATGCATATTAATCATGCACAGATAACATATGATGGAGGACGCGTAGGGACACAGAACATGGCAAAATTTACTTTTCCACAGTGGGGTGGGTATTTGGGTAGTAAGGGATGTTCTAGGGTTTAGGGTAGGTATGAGTTTTTGGGCAGCAAGTGAATTTTTAGGGTTTATGGTAGTATAGCATTTTGGGAGGTTAGGGCTTTTTTAGGGGTTAGGACGGGTGTGGGTTTTTGGATGGGAAGGGAATTTTTAAGGTTTATGGTGGGTGTGGATTTTTGGGGGGCAAGGGAAATTTTATGGTTTTGGGTGGATATGGGTATTTGGGTGATATGGGAATTTGTAGGGATTTGGATGGGTGCGTGTTTTTGGGTGGTAAGGTATTTTTTCGGTTTTAGGTTGTGTATGGTTTTTGGGTGGCTGGTGAGTTTTTATGGTTCAGGTGGGTATGGGTTTTGAGTAGTAAGATTATTTGTTTTGGGTGGCAAGGAATTATTAGGCTTTAGCGTGTGTATCGTTTTTCGAATGGAAAGGGAATTTTTAGGGTTTTGTGTGGGTATGGGTCTTCCGGTTGCAGGGATGTTTTAGGGTTTAGGGTGGCAAGGGAATTTTTAAGGTTTAGGGTGGGTGTTGATTTTTTGGGGGCAAGTAAAATATTATGGTTTTGGGTAAGTATTGGTTTTAGATGTTTATGGAATTTTCAGGGTTTACGGTTGCTGTGGGTTTTTGAGTGGTAAGGTATTTTTCGGATTTAGGTAGGGTATGGTTTTTTTAGCTGGAAATTGAGTTTTTCAGGTTTTTGGTGGTTATGGGTTTTTGGGTGATAAGGTATTTTTGGGGGTATTGGGTGGCTATGGGTTTTTGGATGACGTGAATTTTTAGTGTTTAGCGTGGGTACAGATTTTTGGGTGGCAAGGGATTTGTTTTCGGTAAGGGTGGCAAAGGAATTTTTAGCGGTTAGCGTGAGTAAGGTTTTTGAGTGGCAAGGGAATTTTTCGGGTTTAGGGTGAGTATTTTGTTTCTGATTGGCATGGGTATTTTTAGGAGTTAGGGTGGGTATGGGTTATAGGATGGCAGCGGAATGTTTTGTGTTTTTTTACATCTTTTGCGCCGGTTGACGAATCTTCACAAAATGTTCCCAAAAAAGTGTGCTGATGATTCTAGCTGTGCATGGAAAGTTTTGGAGGCATGAAAAAAGGCAGAGGTCAAAAAAGTGTATTTTCCATGTTAATTACCTATAGGCTTTAGACACTCCTGCACCCCAACCGCCGGACAGAATTATAAAAAAAAATGGGAGAAAGTAGATTCTGTTCTGGAGATCCCACCTGTTATTATTGGTGTAAATTGTTCAGTAGTTATTGAGATATTATAGGAAACCAAATTTGTATATCTGGGCATATGTGGTACTTTTGTAGTGCCTCTGTATTTATGTTTAAAACTCAAACTTTCAGGAAACACTAACGATCACTGGATGATGTCATCAGTAGTGTCATTTAAGATGTCATCAGTGGTGTTAGGAGTAATGTCACTGACCATGCCATAAGTGATCTCATATGTGAGGTCATATGCAGTGCATTGTGGGGGCATACATTTTAGTTAGGTCAGGTAATTATAACTGGTAAATTTCACTGGTTTTGCACGGGTAACTGTAATGTTCCTGTAATCTTTGGCTTTTTCAGTGAATTTCTAGGGGTTTTTTAATTATGTTTTTAAGTACAATGACCCTGTAGCCTTTGTTTTTTTCAGTAAATTACTGTCTTTTTTACAGTTATGTAAGATGCCCATCACAATGCACAGTGGGGGGGTTAAACACAGTGTCTGGCCTGGCATTGTGTTGCCCCCACCCACGCTTGCTGCTCCTGCCCATCCCCCTCCTTGCATCCATTGTCCAAGTCCATGACCCTGCTCCCTTATTACAGCCATTTGTGGCCTTTGTTCTGAGACTGCCGTTCTTGCCCCATCACCCTCCTCCCTCCCCTCTTTTCTCTGAGTCTATGCATGAGCCCCCTCGCTCCAGCCCTGCATGGTCTAATGTACTGCCACTGCTCTCCATCAAGCTTGATGTCCCTGACTTCTGCTACCCAATTCCTTGCCTCATCATTGCCCTCCTGCTTAGCCTCTGTGCTTAGCTTGCTGCCGCTACTCTCTTTCCACTTGCCCTCCAATGTCTGTGTGCATGCCTCTACTCACCCTTTCTGCCCACCATATTCCATTGACCTGCCACACTCCTATCTACTGTAAGTGTTCTGTTGAGTTGCCTCTGCCCCTTCCACCTGGCATTGTCAGATGGCTGTAGCCTGCCCCTGCTACCTCCACCCTGCCAGTCAAGTTCCATGCTCCATCCCCTATCTCCTGTCCTCCAAGATCCATTTTGTTGTGACTCCCTTCTGCCCTTCGTGCTCTGTTTTGCTGCAACTGCTCCTCCTGCCTGCCCTGCCTGGTCTGTTGTGAAGCCCTTCCCCTGCCCTCTTTTGTGTGTGTCCAGTGCAATACCCCTCCCTTCTGTCTTCCATGGCCCTTTGTGCATGCCCCTGTACCTCCCTCTTGCCTGTCATTGCCTTAGTGCTGCCACTAACCCTCCTGCTTGCCATACATGGTCTTCTGTGCTGCCATATCCCCTCCCACCTGCCCTGTGTAGTCAGTTTGCTGTCCCTGACCGCCCCACCTTTCCTCCAATGTCTGTGTCTATAGCATTATAGTCTCACTGTTGCCCTCCATGGTGTGTTGTCCTTCCAGTGCCCATTCCTTCTGCCCTCCATGGTCATATTGCTGCTCCTGCCCTGCCCCTTTGCCCCGTGGATTCCATTTTCTATGTTCAGACCTCTATCCCCTCCTCCCTGCCTTATCTGGGCCATTGTCATGCCCCTGCATCCTCCCTCCTGCCCTCTATGGTCCGTTAGGCTGCAACTGCCCCTCCTGTCAGACCGGCATGGTCAGCTTGCTGCAGTTGCATCTTTCCTCTCTATTCTCTGTTGTCAATGTGCATAGCCCTGTTCACACCCTATTGCTTTCCAGGGTCTGTTGTGCTGCACTGCCATCTCGCCAGTGGCATATGGCATTGTGATTGGCATATAGTGGGGTATACCATGAAGTTACAGCAGTATACTGCGGCCCAACACTTAACCTTTTGTTTTTTTACTTATATCTGTAACCCACTTAAGTAATTTAGAGCTACTTCCAAAATTACCCTTTCCACCCCATATTCTCTATTCTGGCCAAATTGAATCTGCATCCATTCAGACAATTTCATCCTATGTCTGTTTAAACTAGAATCAACTACACTCTATTCCACTCCTCTCTATGCCATTCCGCTCTATGCTATTTGCCTCTATGCCACTCTTCTCTATGCCACTCTAGTCTAAGTCATTCCACTCTGTGCCACCCTACTCTACCCCGTCCGACTCTATGCCACTCGACTGTCGCACTCCTCTCTACTCTGTGTCACTCTACAATACTCCACTCTATGTAACTCAACTGCACGCCACTCAAACCTGCACCATTCCACTCCACGTTATTCCACTCCATGTAACTCCACTCCAAGCCACTCCATTCTTCCTCACTTCATGCTACACTATACCAGTCTACAGCACTGCACTCTATGCCACTCCCCGATACGCCATTGCATTGTATGCTATTCCAGTCTACACCACTCCTGTCTACTCTAGTCCACTCCATTCAGCTCCAGTGTACACCTCTCTATTTTACACCTCTTTACTGTATTCCACTTCACACTCCAGTCTATCCCACTCCACTCAATGCCACTCCACACCACTCCACTTTACAAGACTTCATGCTATGCTATTCAGGTCTACATCACTCAACTCTGCACCACTCTAGTCTGCACAACTCCACTCCATGCCACTCCACTCCACTTTGACATTTCATTCTATAACACTCCGCTCTTTGGTATTCCACACTATGCTACTCCTCTCTATAATATTATAATATTGATTCTAATGAGTGTTGATGACAGAATGTGATGGCGAGGTGCCAACTCTTAGGCTTTGGAGTCTTGTTCTATGTGATGAGATAAGGGAAAGTGTCTAATGTTTCAATTTGTTGTGGGGTAAGGTTTACAGGTAACAATGTGGATGTTGTGCTGAGGTGGCAATGCTTAGCCAACTGTGTGATTCTGGTGTGTTGTGTGAGTGATAATATGTGCTTTCAAAAAAGAATCATACACTCTACAATTTACAAGTGAGGTAATGTTTACCACCCTAAGAAATTACCCAAGTCAGATTACAAGATTGTCCCTTTAAAGCAAATATGGCCAACAATACTAATCTAACAATCATAGAGTAAGATTTTAAAGAACACCCAGTAGCGAATAGAGCATCTACCTCAAGCAAACTGTTTCATAGTTGGTACAAAATGCTTGATGTCACAGTACTTTTGGCATACTTCTCTAGTATAAAACTGATATAGAGGTTTAAGATGCTTACTTTTTTGAATGCGATAATTATTGACCCATTATAAATCCAGATAGGTAGTGAGTTCCTCTTGACAAAAAGGCTGTCCCATCCTCACCAGCTGAACAGACTATATCTCATTAACATACTCTATTTTTCCTCTTTCTCCAGCAGTCTCCCCTCTTAATTCTCTTTACTCTTTTGTCTCTGTTCTGAGTCTCGTTTCTTCTTCGTGCCTCCTTTCTCTCACCATTGTTTGCCTTCTCTATCAAGTCTGTCAGCCTAAAACTGTTTATGAATCGCTGTTTTCTTCATTTTTGCCCTCCCCTTTCTTTAGCTTCTGTTTTTACTACTGCTTCTCCCTTACTACACCCCTTCTTTTCCTCTTCATTTTCTGTCTCTCACATCAATCCTCCAAGGACTTTGTTTTTGAAGAAAGTGGCTAACTCAAAGAGTTAGCTACTTTCTTCAAAATCAAAGTGAAAAACATATATAACTCATTGCACATGAGCCCCATGGGTGGCTCTGAGATGGAGCAGGTCACTTCTGGCAGGACAGGCCCAAACCAACCTGGCCCATCAACAGTCAAAGTGCTAGACACCTTTCAGGTCCTAAACAAAGAACAGACAGGTGTCCTCCTGAAGAACATCAAATCAGGTTCACCCCTAGATCCAGCCCCCCTTAACATTTTACTCCAGGGCGGGGATCCCTTCCTCTTCACGATGGCTGACCTGGTCTTGCTATCCCAGAGCAGCGTGAGAGTTTCCAAGAAGTGGAAACACGCTATTGTAAAGCCCTTGCTCAAGAAGCCTCATTTTGATCCCATGGTACCTGGAAATTGCCGTCCCATCTCACTGCTACACATTCTGAGTAACGTAGTGGAGAAATATGTCAACAGTATCATTTCACAATTTCTTGAGGAGAATAACAACTTGCATCAGACTCAGATGGGTTTCCATCCTGAAAACAGCACGGAGTCTGCTCTCCTCTTGATCACCGAGAAACTTAAAATGATACTTGACCAGAGTGGATCCGCCGCCATTTTGCTCCTTGACTTAAGTGCGGCATTTGATACAGTTGATCATAGAGTATCTTAATACACAGATCAAGAAAGTTTGGGATTAAGGACAAAGCCATCCAATGGTTTGCCTCCTTTTTAAGTAAAAGATTGTTCCAGTTTATGGAATCTGACACCTTCTCTGCTCCATATGGAGTTCTTCTGGGCTCGGTCCTGAGCCTCACATTGTTTAACATTTATATGAGCCCACTAGCACAAATTGTGCAGGAGTTTGGACTGTCAATTATGTCCAATGCTGATGACACACAATTAATAGTCTCAGTGTCTCATGCGACGAACTCCAATCATCTGCAGCTAGTTCCATACATGGAAAAGATAGCAAGTTGGATGGCCAACTGTAGCCTAAAGCTTAACAGCGAGAAAACAGAGCTGATGTTCCTGGGCATCTGCACAGGGCCTTGGAATTGGATCATCTGGCCTGAAAACTGGGGTGCACCCCCCGCTGCTAAGCCCTCCATTAAGAATTTGGGGATGTGGTTGGACCATAATCTTTCTATGGAAACCCAAGCGGAAAAGCTCTCAGCTACCTGCTGCAGTATTCTACTTATGATACGTAAGATTATAGACCTCATCCCAGAACAGGCCTGGATAACAGTAATTCGGGCATTAGTGGTCTCACGATTGGACTACAGGAACTCCCTGTATCTAGGGGCTTTCAGACATCTCTCTTCATCTATTGGTCTGTTGTTTCATTCTCATTTCTTCCGCTCACTATAACATAGAGCAGTGATGCTCAAAGTACGGCCCGGCGGCCGCATGCAGCCCCCCTGACCTTTACATGTGGCCCCGTGGGAAGCATCAGCACTGAGCTGCTGTGTACTCGACTCAGCACTAACGAACTTTTTTAAATATCCAACCAGCACTTATTTAAAGTTTAATAGCAGTTAGGGAAAGGAAGTAACTAGGCTCTTAACTTTAGGAACACCTTCATTTTTAACAGCAAATATGTAAAAATACAAAAGTCTTTTCAAAATTCAAAAAGTGTATTTCATTGACCTGTAGAACCATTTCACTTTAGTAAATAAATTATAGCAGTGCATTCAGAAGTATTTTTCTTAAAGTGATGGTTTTCAAACATGAATTTAGAAACGTTCATGCTTCCCCCCCCACCCATCCTGACAACAATGCCATTTGTGATTACATCCAAGCATAGGAAATGGTTTTGAACAGTATGCATCTTGAAGTTGTGTATTTTGACTTCCTCTTATATGTGATAATGAAGAAAATGAGGAAAATTTAATTAAACATTTGCCTAGGGTCACACAATGTGGCCACGTGGAGAAGCCGGGATTCATCCCATGTGTTCTGGTTTCACATTACGCAGTTGAGTTTAGCCATGATGCATGCTTTGCTTCAAATATACTGACTTTACACCTCTTGCTGACATCAGTGCAGCCCTCGGTCACCCCAAAGACCAAACTTTGTGGGCCCCAGGAAAATGTTTGTGAGTACCCATAGCATAGAGCATGAACAATGGGTCAGCCCACTTTAGCCATTGGCTAACTTCACTGTCTGCATTGGCATTGTATTCTATCACAGTTGTTCCATTCAGTGCCAGGAATTGCTATGGCGATTTGTGGTTTTCAGACCTACAAAGAGATTAGCTGTTTTGGTAATATATATATTAAGGATTCTCCAGCACCTACCCCAACAAAATGTTTCATTAAAAAAGTGACAAAACAAGCATTTACAAAGTCAAAAGGCTGGTGGCCAACGCCAGACCTATTTGCTTTGCCAATGGTTGTTATGTCTTGTACTTTGTTCCTGTTACAATATCAACGTTCAAATACACATGCTTCTTTACTGCACAATTATGGTGATTTGTGCTTTATGTAGCACTTGCTTTAGCAGATTTCTGCCATACGTTCATTAATACATGTTTCATAAATTCAAGAACTTGATAGGCTGTGAATCCCCTGCTGATATTAATAACTGTGCCTTATAGGGTAGATACAGATATCTGCAAAAGTCACTAGTGGACCATTTACCCATATTAGAACTTGCCAGACTGTGTTATATAGGCTAACTCTTTTGAAATTCACAAATGTTGTGTTTTAGCAAATTCTCCCAAATTTCTTGGCATTTCATGAGTGCAAATCTGTTTTTAATTTGTGCCCACGGGACACTAGTCTGAGCATAAAATGTCTTACAGCAAGAGCAAAACCACAGTAGAGGTACATTTTTCTTCAGACCAACCTCCCACTGGTTTCTAGTGGGGCTCTTGTACAAAAGGCCCTCACGTCCAATTTTTACTCAGGATACAGGCCATATATATGCAAAAGGGCCATCTATATGCAAAAGGGCCACCTATATGCACACATTACATGCATTTTGAAAAAAATGCGATTGTGGGCACTCCTGACCTATATGTAACATCATACTATGACTATTATATACAACCCAATGCCACATTGTAAAATATACAGTTCAAGTCAAAATATTGCTGTAACTTATGATTCTACTTGCATTACTAAAAAACACATACAGACTACTATTAAGATTTTATTCTAATTTGACAGGCACTGTTCTTTGTCTTTGGAAAGCAAACCTCTTTCCAGAATATCATCATAGCTCGCTTTGCCATGGTATGTCATATCATGCCGTCATACTGTTAGTAACTTCCCTTTTTTACTTTTGTTTTAATGGGCGCATGCAAGGCACGAAACACAGGTCAGATGGCTACACCTGATGTTTGTTCTAAATTTGTGGTCTCTTCTATTTTAAACAAAGACACTAGGACACATTATGTAGCCCACTTGTCTGTTTATTATAAAGAAAGTGAAACAATGAACAAAAAGAATTTAACTAAACGGAGGCCAGTAAACTTATAAATGTCTCTCCATCTTCAAGCAAGATGAGTGACCTTTGGCCCGTCTGCTGCAGTCCAGTTGGCCCCTCTTACGGCAGCTGACGGGGGCTGGAGGCTGGAGCCCTTTCAACCCAATGGGTGTTGCACCCTTGTACATATTTCGATATGCCTGGTTCCTTTCAATTGAGTGCATCAATCATGCACTGCTGTCACATGATGCAGTCGCTTACATAGGTCTCATAAAAAACCTTACACATTTTCAATGCTTTTAAAATGCTTCTATGACTCACAAGGTGATACACTGGTTTTTCATTATTTTGACAGTCATACTAGCATGGCCCTCTTCGGCAATGAAACAGTGTTCTTTTTTAAAGTACCTCAGATTTGGAATTATGGGGAGTTTAATGCAAAAGAAGCCTGTCATGGGCACATCAGGGGCTGGAATGTTATGGAGAGGGCAAAGCCTACATGCCTATGCATATCAAAGTCGTTTTTTAAGAGGCGCATACAATAAAAGATAAATACATACACATTTTTTCGCTGCTCCTAAATCTATACTGCACAAATAAAGACACAACATAGTATTTTCCCCTGTAAAAACAAAGAAAAAGGGACCTTTGGATGTACTTCTAACAAACAAAATGAAATGAAAATGCATTGAGGGCTATTCACATTACTTTGTTCCCTCATCTCCATTAAAAGAAAGACGGAAACTTTGCATTTTGAGCACAGTAAAAAGAAAGGCCCTGCAAAAAGCTGTCTTGCAAAGTGTAGAAAGGAAAACCTGCAGTGTCCTCAGAACAGGAGCGCAGAGATCCCGGGATTAACAGCACAAAGGTTTCCAAGCCACCCACCTGACGAGGTGTTAACACATGTAAATGACCTCTTTGTTTTTCACCTCTGTGGCTGGAAGCGGAGGTCAAAGTCAAAGGGTGAGGCCAGCACTACAGCAACACCTCTCCCTTCCCCCAGCCGGGGAAACATATTGGCGGCTGCAACTTCAACATTTGAAAGGCGTAGAGCTGAGCGCCGAAAGCAATGTTTGGTGTAATGCAAGCAGGAAATCACTAATGTTACTTTGCACAAAAAAGTCTTTATTTTTTTGTCACTGTACACCAATGAGACTCCAAAAAAATGTGTTACATACCAACCTACAAACCTTCCAATGAACGTGATTTACAAATTTCAATGTTATTAATTGTAATTGTCATTTGTAAAAAAAATACAAAAAAACATAACTAATTAACTCTAATATAGTGTCCAGAATATAGGCCACAAATATCCAGAGGAAACATCCTAAGTACAAACTAAGAAATAATTTTAAAAGTGCTTATTCGTTTTAAAATATGTCATTCAACAGGATACATCAAATGGTGTGAAAAAGATAAATAAAGATTAATGTAACCTCTTTCTGGGACATTTTGTCCGATGCAATAGTACTAAAGTGACCTCATACGCATATTGTTCCCATTTTAGCACTAGAATTGATTAGTAAAAAGGTCGCTCATATCTCCCATTAGCACTGAAATCTACAATCAGGTTTTACTGTGTTGTTTCTGTTAATTTATGAACAATTACCTATATCATGTGGATAGTGGATATTATTGCTGTTTGTGTGTATTATTACCTATTTCATTGCAAAGAAACATTAATCAGCTGTAAATAAAAAATAAGCATTGGCAAATCTAATTGGTCCCTCCTTTGGTACCTGCTGGATTGTATACATGCTGAACATCGCCCTTGATGCCGTGCAGCATGGCTAAACAATTTTTTTAAAACAACTTCTTGAGGTGCCCCTGTGCATCTTTTTGTAATCATGTGCATCACACATGCCTGCCTACAAAATGGTGCAGGCTTTTAAAATTATTTATGGTTAGTGATCCACGTCAGATCAGTAACAAAGGAAAAAATGCCAGGGAGGAGCACCAAACCAAAACAGGGATGAGAGTGGACTGGGAAGCAAAACAGGGGATGCTGGTCATGTGAAAGCAACATGGGGAACAGAAACAACACTAGAGGGGCAGAAGAGCACAAGTGCAGACAAACCAGTATAGGGCGAGCACAGAAGCACGGGGAAGCACATGACAAGACAGAGCAACACGCAGGTGTGGGAAGCAACAAGGGGAATGGAAACAACATGGGAGTGGTAGACAACCACATGAATCATATGGTGGAATAGAAGCTCCTAGGCAGTCACAAATGGATTTATGATATGCAGCCAAATATTCCCTTGTCTTTGTCCGTATCAGGATTATATATTTACAGTGGAAGAAGTTGGCCATATCTGGGGTGGAGGAGTAACTGAACCAGGCATTGGTGATGACTGAAAGACAGATATGTTAATGGAGGTCACAGGTTGTCTTAACTGCTCCATAGAGCATCAATAAAAACACAGTACGGCATTAGATGGGAAAGGTGATGATACTTAGTCATCAGGGGAGTAAAGAGAAGGAGGAACATGAAGTGGAGGCACAGTAGCAGGGTCGTAGGATAATTCATCACATGTTTGTGAGCAGGTGGGCTTGAGACTTTGGTTATGGAAAGGTCACTTGAGAGTGCTTTGATGTCTGACACTTTGACCCAGCTAAGGAGGGGCGGACTTGGAGGCTTGGTGGAAGTAATGGGAGGGTCTTCTGATGACGAAGTGGATAATGGTGTGGTCAGTCTAGGTGAGCTTGTGACATGACTGTACTTGACTCTGTCGCTGGCCGTGAAGATTGGGTCATGCATGTGTCCGGCGTTGTGAGTGTGGCTGGTAACTAGTTGGGTGAGGCTGATATTGTTCATGCTTTCGAGGAGGATGGCAGTGTTGTTGAGGTTGTTGAGGTGGAAATGTAGGACTGATGAAGATGTAGCTCCTACATTACTTTACCATACTATGCTGCTCTATAACACTATTCAATACCCCTCCACTCTACATCACTCCATTCTATGACACTCTATTGCACTCCACTCTATGCCACTCCAATGTAATCCATTTTACTCCACTCTATGCCACTCTACGCTACATCACTCTATGCCACTTATCTCTCAGCCACACAATTCCACTCTGGGCCACTATACAACTTTACTCCGCTCCCGACCACTTTACTCTGACACTTTACTCTCCTCTAAGCTACACCACTCCACGACACTTCACTCAAGGACACTCCACTTTAGCCACTCTATGCCACTCCACTCTACGCTCCTCCATGCCTTACTACGCTTCTCCTCTCTACCACACAGTATGCGACTCTATGATACCCTATGCAACTCTATGCCACTCCATTCTATTACTATTACACTCCATGCCACTGTACTCCCCGTTACGACCCTCCATGTAGCAACACCCCAGTCTATGCTACACCACTTCTCTCTGACACTCCACTCAATGCTACTCCATGCCATTCTATGACACCCCATTCTGTACCAATCTACAAAGCTCTCTGCCACTCTACTCTTCTACCCTCTACTACCCTCCACTCAACACCATTCTACACCACTCCACTCTATGCTTCCCCATGCAGCTCTATTCTTATACTATACAACGCTCCACTGTACTACACTCTACTCTATACCACTTCCCTCTACAACACTCAGCACTATTCAACTCTGTGCTACTCCATGACACCTAACTCTGTGACACTGTGCCACTCTATGCCACACTGTACCACTTAACTACTACACTCCATGCCTCTTCACTCCACTCTGACACTCCACGCTATGCAACTCCTTTATATACTACTTTACTCCTCTCTTTGCTATGCCACTCCACTCCACTCCACTCCACGGTACTACACTGTACTCAACAGCACTTTACTCAATTTTTACAACACTTTACAACACACTATGCCATGCCACTATGCCATTCTAAGCCCCCCCCACTCTAGATCACTCCACTATATGCCACGCTATGCTATGCCACTCCACTCTGTGCTACACCACTCTATGCCACTTAGATCTAGGCCACTCTCCTCCACTTCACTCCACTCCAAGCCACTATGCAACTTTACTCCATTCTACACCCCTCTGATCTACAACACTTCCACCTATGCCCCTCTAGACCACTCTGCAACACTCTACACCACTGTATGTCCCTCCACATTATGCCCCTCCCCTCTGCAACACTCCATTCCACCTCACTCTTTGCTCCTCCACTTGCCTCCACTCTGCGCCCTTCTGCTCTACAACCATCGACTCTACGACCCTCCACTCCATGACACTCCACGGTACTCTACTGTGCTCCAAGACACTCTACTCAACAACACTCTACGACAGTCCACTATTCCCTGAGACACTCCACGCCCCTCTACACCACTCCACTCTGCATCACTCTACTCCATTTCACTCCACTCTAATCCACTCTATGCCGCTCCACTCCATGGTCCTCCACTCTATGCCTCCCCACTCTACGTGCCTCCACACTATGTCCCTCTGCTCAGTGACACGCCACTCAATACCACTCCATGCCACTCCACTCTATGGCACTGTACTCCATGCTACGACACTCTACTTGACTCAAATGTACTCCATGACGTTTCACTCACTGTAGGACACTTTAATCAACTTAATGTTATGCCACTCCATTCTATGACATTCCACGACACACCACTCTGTTCCACTCTACCCCTACCCACTCCACTATGTCCCACTTCACTCTATCCCACTTCATGTCACTCCATGATACTTCACTCTATGACACTCCACTCTACGACAGTAAATGCCACAACACTCTATGCCCCTCCACTGTACTCTCCCTGCTCTACATCACTCCACTGTATGACACTCTGCTCCAGAACAGTCAACACCCCTCTATGTCAATCTATGCTACTTAACTCTAGGCCACTCAACTCCACCCTACACCACCCCACGACACGCTACTCTACAACACTTTATGTCACTCTACGTGACTCCACTTTATACCAATTCACTCCAATCTATTCAATTCAAAGCTGATTTACTCCACTCTGTGACCCTCCACTCTACGCCCCCACTCTGCAACCCTCCACTCTGCAACCCTCCACTCTGCAACCCTCCACTCTGCAACCCTCCACTCTGCAACCCTCCACTCTGCAACCCTCCACTCTGCAACCCTCCACTCTGCAACCCTCCACTCTGCAACCCTCCACTCTGCAACCCTCCACTCCGCAACCCTCCACTCCGCAACCCTCCACTCCGCAACCCTCCACTCCGCAACCCTCCACTCCGCAACCCTCCACTCCGCAACCCTCCACTCCGCAACCCTCCACTCCGCAACCCTCCACTCCGCAACCCTCCACTCCGCAACCCTCCATGCTTTGACCCTCCACTCTCCAACCCTCCATCCTATGATGATCCACTCCATGACTTTCCACGCCTCCCTAATCCCCCTCTGCTCTACACCCATTCACAATATGACCCTCCACTTTGCACCTTTTACTCTATGCCCCTGTATGAGACTCCCCTCTATGACACTCTACGCACCTCCACTATATGTGATTTTACTTTACTCCACTCTACATCCCTCCACTCTGTAGTCCTGCAATCTATGCTACTCTACACCACACCACTGTACTCTACAAAACTTTACTCTACAACACTTTACTCCCCTCCACACCACTTCACTCTACTCCAATCTATACCATTCTAATCCTTTCTACACCACTCTCCACAACGCTATTCCACTCTACTGCACTTTACACTACAACACTACATGACACTCCACTCTACTGCACTCTACCCTACTCCAAGACACTCCACCCCACTCTACACTACTCCACGACACTCCACTGCACTCTACAATACTCCACTCCACTCTACTTCACTCCATGACACTCTACTGCACTCTACACTACTGCACTCCATGACACTCTACTAACCTCTACCCTACTCCATTCCAAGGCACTCCACTCCACTCTACACTACTCCATGTTACTCCACTCTACACTACTCCACTCCACAACACTCCACTCTACACTACTCCACTCCATTCCACACTACTCCACTCCATGACACTCCACTCGACACTACTCCACTCCACAACACTCAACTACACTCTACACTACTCCATGTTACTCCACTCTAAACTACTCCACTCCACAACACTCCACTCAACACTACTCCACTCCATTCCACACTACTCCACTCCACTCGAGGACACTCCACTCTACACCACTCCACTCCACTCTACATTACTCCACTCCACAACACTACACTCTGTATATAAGGAATAGTGGCAAGGTGTGGTCGATACTCCAGGCAGTAACACTGGACGCAAAGGAGGGCCTTCTGACTGTTGCACTTCATTTTGCGAGGCCTCACGTGGCCGTGGGAATTCCCCTCTTTGTGTCCAGTGTTACTGCCTGAAGCATCGACCACACCTTGCCACTATTCTGGAGGGAGAGGTGTGGCGCTGCGGCCAGGGCGACTGACGCTGGAATCTGGGGACCACGGTTCGATCCCCGGCTCCGGCGGCAGGTTAGCCCAACACCATGTGACTCTGGGCAATAGCTCGCTTAATCTTCCCGACGGCCCCCAGCGCCTAGAGACCCTTACGGGTGATTGTGCGCTTTACAAATGTGGACTTTTATTCCTTATATACAGAATCCAGCCCTACAATCAGAGGCCAGAATTGGCTCTACTGCCTTCCCAAGCAGTGCCCGACAACATGTTCTGGAGCATGTTCTTGCAATTCAATAGTTCCTTAATTAAGGACTCGTGCCTCTTTTTAGGCTCTAGGCCGGATCAGGCCCCTTTTACACTCTACACTGCGCCCAATATTAGTTTATTGCAGCATTATTTATGTGTAGCCATACATCAGTATTGTGAGGGTACTCGCCCGATTGAGCCCTGATGAAGTTCTCCATGAGAGAACCAAGCGCGTTGGCTAAGTTCATTGTTTCAATATTATGAGGAAATTAAGAATTGAAAATAAAGACTGTTTTCGAAAATCCACTATCAATCTCTGGACTTCATTATCCGGCACACGCCGACCTTTTGCATTAATGAAAAACCTGACTGGGAACAGCAAGAGTGGTATGTTTTTATCTATGAAAGTCTGTATGCAATAGCACGTCTTACTTTTGGAACCAGCGATTTGTGTACACAAACCAAATAAGAAATGCAGAACTGGGTTTGAAGATCCTCTAAACCTTATATTATTTAGATTGATTGGCTTATCATTTAACAAAAGTAGCCCTTCATCCATTGCCCTCAAGTGACCCTCATTTAGGGGTGAAAATTAATCATTCTTTTATCTTTTTACTTAAAAAAATGACTGCATCATCACTACACAAACACCTCAGAAATGCATTTTATACAATATCCAGGCCCATATTTACTAAAATATTGTCTGGGTTGCATCACTTATTTGGCGCAGTTCAGATGCAAAATCCATTGTGGCCTTAAAAAGCTATGAAAATCCTGATATGCGTGGCCTTGTTAAGAACAAGTAAGGCAAGGCAGCACATAGAACACCCCTTTGTAACTGGCAGATGAACAGGACTAATAGAAACCTACATACATACTTAGAAATCCCGGACAAGCTATTTAGAATGATTGACAAGTTTGTCTCCTCCCAAAGTCACAGAGGCACACATAATTAACCATCTTCTTGCTCCTCATAGGACAGCTATGTCTGCCTCTTCTCTTTCCGCGCCAGACTTTGCAACCAGCTTCTCATTAAAAATCACCCTCAGATAAACCCTAGCCTCACTACTAACTTGTCCTCTTTCCACACATGGCAACTTTGCCTGTAAATCCATTGGACCGTCCGCCGATACTCAAATATAGTAACTTTT
This sequence comes from Lissotriton helveticus, assembly GCF_964261635.1. Lineage (NCBI taxonomy): Eukaryota > Metazoa > Chordata > Amphibia > Caudata > Salamandridae > Lissotriton > Lissotriton helveticus. The sequence continues at coordinate 1,940,492,519 of NC_136059.1, forward strand.
TGCAAGATTTTTACCCTTGAAATACACAACCATTAAACTTCCTGCTGTAACCACTACTACTGTGTCTGACATCCCTATTTCGCACTCTCTCCTCTCTGGTTCCTACAACTCATACTTTAAAACTGTGTTGGAGATACCTTTATAAAAAACAGCAAACCTGCATCCCCATCCAATGTCTCTACTGCCCTCCTTTTCCCAAAAATTAAATGTCTCGCCTTCAATCACCTTCAAGTCTTACATCCTGCTCCATGTGTTCCAGTCGGGATTGGGAGCCCTCCATGCCACTGAAATTTCCCTCATTCACATAGCTAACATCCTAAAATCAGCCTATTGCTACTTTCTCTGAGCTATCACACTCACCACATTTGACACCATTAACCACCTACCTTACTTAAACTACTAAGGCCCATAACATTATAGGCTCGACATCGAACTGGTTTATCCACCTCTTTGGCTGGTATGTCTGTGCGGACTGGCAATCCAACAAATCATCTCGCACCCCCAACTACCCGCTGGTGTCCAACAAGATTCTGACTTTGGTCCTCTCCTTTTGTTGCTTTACAGCACCTCCCTTAGTGATCTGATCTACTTGTTTGTGTTAGCTAAGAAATGTATGCAGACATAACCAAATTTCCCCAACTCTTTCACCCCTTCTGAAGCCGCAGATATTAGACTGACTTGAAGCAAGACATTTTCTGCATAAACCAGTCTTATGTAGGCAAAACGATGGGAAATTGCGTACGTTAAAAAATGTGTGCAGTACAACATACTCGGATATTCGTCAGTTTTGCTGGTGTCTTTACATTTATGCCCATGCCTACTACTGAAAGTGAGGGCAGGAAAGCCTAGGATAGATGTCCAAAGGCACATAATTAGTGAAAGTAACCCAGGAAACTACTGCTCCTGGCACAACGATAAGCAGAGCATTATCAGGTGCCTTGCAAGTATCCAAACTGCTACTCGGTTGAGACCCTCTACTGGTCATTTTCCCAAGAGCACAGCAGCAGATTAGAGATGTCTGCAGAGAGAGAAATCGGAGTCTCATATTTTCTTTCTGAAAGGAATATGTCACTAAATATTGTTAATTTCTTATTTTACAAAACTGTACACCTTGTATCAAGAAGCAATTAAATGAACATGAAATATTTGGAATATATCCGTTCCTCTAAACATATAAATATCACATTTTCAAGTTTACATTGATGCGTTTTCACTATCAAGTATGTAAAGATTATAGGATGTAACATAGAAAGCTTTTTTCTCGGTTTTTCATCTGAAGGAAGTGTAGCATATACTTTAAGGGGCATCCAAGAGTTGTGTTCAGGGCAGGTTCTGGCATTTACCTATTACAGTACATGTACCATAGCTGAAACCACATATTTGGGATGTGAGGGATAAATTGAAGGATAGCTGTCCTGTGTGAGAATTAGATTTGTGAGGCTTGTAAATCCGAAATATAGCTGTGTTCCATGAAATACAAGCACTCAAAGCTATATGTAACAAGAAGGGAATTGATTGGTGTTATGTCTGAACCTGTAATTTGTACTCTGCAATACCTGTGCCTGTATGAATATTTGTCCCTTGAGATATGGTTGAGACAAGAGTCAATTGATCTTTGCAACCTTTGGATTACTTTGAATTTGTAAGGCCTCTGAAAAGTGCATATGTGGGGAAGTGGTTTACGATGGGATAAGTATGTGCCAGGGGCCCTCACACAGTACTTTCTAGTGTGTGCCCTAAGGATTTGTTATGTGTCTGGAATACATGTAGCATCGTCACTCAGGTACATCAGTGAATTGTAGAAGTTTTCAAACTAAGAGAACGTGTGCCGATAACTTCCGAATACCTTAATGCAAACATCTGAAAACAGAGAAATACCCACTAGGATGATGCTCCGTTTATTCTGATCAGAAGAAGAACAGCTGATTCAGAGTGTAAGGGAGTTAAGGAGTTGATCGTCTCCATACAGCCATAGGTGATGGTGTTCCCTTTAACCTGAGGCCGTGGGAGGAGGGGATGGCAGGCTATTCATTTTGAGTTGAGCAATTAAGGCCCCTTGAGCGAGCTGCTCCTAGGCTTTCACATGCAAATTGACCTTGGCCTCGCAGGTTGTTTTTAACTTCCCAGGCTGGTTTCACTTCATTCCTGAGAATGGACCAGGAGGGTGGAGTGGTAGACGATTTTCACTTTATGTGCAGAAACCCAATTCGAAATAAGGCCATATTCCTATTGAAGCTTTAATGAGATGAGAAAGACTGTCTTATGTGTTCCCGAAATTGCACTTTTGAACGCTGTTTAAACTGTACTAAAGACATAACAAAAGAAAAACGCTTTCAGCTTTGTACTGCTTTTACAGCTACAAATGAAAATATGCTTTAACCAAATTTTAGACTGCTTCTTATTTCACTTGGGCTGCGCATTCAGACACAGAATGAAATAAACGGCAGCTTAGATTGCCGAACATGTTTGCGCAAATACATGGTTAATGTAACCATCCGAAACTCCTCATACTTTCAATTGATATAAATAAGAAATAATGCAATGTGACCCACATGCTTCTATTTTTTTGGGTTTATCAACATATTCATTTCTATCAGACTTTCACAATAAATAGTGAATCCGTTAAGAGTTGGAAGTGTAAAAAATTAGGTTTCAATTAATTCTTCATGTCAATGCTTTTCAAAGAAAATAGCCACCAAACAATATAAAAGTGGACTGTCAGTAGCTTCATTTGCTTCTAAAAAAAGGAAAAAAGGTTACATACAATTAAAAAGGTCATTGCATTCTGGCAGTATGGTTTCTGATGGGTATGCTTCTTTAAAATCACTATCCTCTGTGATGCTAGATAGGATACAATTACTGAAGTGTGTTTAATATGCTAAGTGTGTTTAAGGCTGCAGTACCACCGCCTGTCTACGGGGGCAGAGCTGAGCAACAAAATAAACACACTTGGTGAAACACAGGTCCCCACAAGGCAATTTTTTAAAAAGTTGTAAAAATTGGCACAGATGCTTTTGAAGTCATTTCCAATCATTTAGAAGACATTACCTTGTGGGGACTTGGGTTCAAGTCCCCACAGTGCAATCAAGTCCCCACAGCGTGAGTGTGTTATCATACTCAAGTCCCCACAAGGATAGACACACACACACACACACACACACACACACACACACACACACACACACACACACACACACACACACACACACACACACACACACACACACACACACACACACACACACACACACACACACACACACACACACACACACACACACACACACACACACACACACACACACACACACACACACACACACACACACACACACACACACACACACACACACACACACACACACACACACACACACACACACACACACACACACACACACACACACACACACACACACACACACACACACACACACACACACACACACACACACACACACACACACACACACACACACACACACACACACACACACACACACACACACACACACACACACACACACACACACACACACACACACACACACACACACACACACACACACACACACACACACACACACACACACACACACACACACACACACACACACACACACACACACACACACACACACACACACACACACACACACACACACACACACACACACACACACACACACACACACACACACACACACACACACACACACACACACACACACACACACACACACACACACACACACACACACACACACACACACACACACACACACACACACACACACCACCCACCCCCCCCCCCCACCCCCCGGTATGTAGTGCGCTCTACAAATGTCCTGATTGATTGAAGGTCTATTCCTTAATATTGTAAGTGCCTTTGAAGCCTTAACCCCTTGCGTGCTGGCCAAATTTTTGCACTGTGCAGGTGAATTGATGAGTGGGCGGGGTTAGGACAGCCCCGGACGTCCTCCGCACACGCCAACTGTGACTTGTGACAACCGGGGGCCGTCCGCAGCATGCACGGGGTTAAAGAGTACATGGGCTGGGAACTTGACAAATCTAGATCCACCATGATGGCTTCACTGGATCCAGAGTGTTTAGTACCATACAGCTCTTGTAATAAATCCACACTGATGCTACTGTGCGAGTTAAGACCGGTACTCCGAGGGCACCTCAAGGTGCCTCCTTAAAACTACCGACCCTGGTGTGAGCACTGACAGTCTTTAAGCAGACTGCCACACAGACATGTTTCCAGACCCCTGGGTGGAGAGCCGTTGCTCTCTGGGACCACAAGCAATGCACATCCTGGGTAGAGGTGTCAAATCACCTTCTCCAGGATGGACCAGTGCTTGAAGGGGAAGCTTCAAGGGCCTGCTACCCTTATAATGGAACTGCCAGCCTCTGCTGCTAGCACCAAATGGCAGCCCCAGTTTACACCCCCACTTTAGGTGGAAAAACTTAGAAAGGCTGGGAGGTGTGCCCGTCTTTGCCAACTCCACTCCTTTCATGGAGGAGGTAAAGTTAGGCACACTTTACAGTCCCCTCATTCTTGAAGATGAGGGGTTTCCTCCAATCATGGCTAGGTCTATGCCCCCTCCCACAGAAGGGTGGCATAATTGAGGATGTAGTCACCCCAGGTAAGGTGCCTTTTGGCCCTACCTGCTCCTCCCCTAAAACGCCTCCTAAATGTGGTATTTTGGAGGCTCCCTCAGACCAGAAACTGAGCCGCTGTAGGAAAAATTCTGCAAAAACAATGGCCTCCTGAGACCGGTTCGACCACTGGGCCTGCTGTTCTTCCAGAAACCCTGCAAGGTCTCCAAGAAACCTTGGAGACCTGTCCACCTTCACCAAAGCGCTAAGAACCTCCCTTCAGACTAGAGGCTCTAGTCCCCGGTATCAGCCGGTAGAAGAGCCACAGCGGTGAGGACCGACATTTGTGTCGACGCGACTCACTGCTACCAAAGAACTTCACAACCAAAGTAGTTGAGGACCGGCACTTGTGCAAACGCGACTCTGCCCTTCTAGGCTAAAGCATCCCAGCCCGATGGCCTCCACTATCTTGAGGTATCCTCTTGACTCTTTGACCCACGCTGTGCCCAGCTCCAGGCCCGAGAGCCTGTACCCTCCTGCAAGAGGCATTGTCTGCCTCCTCCAGCACCACCTGTACGGCTGGCCCGACCACAACTGCTCTCTGATAGTGCAATGGCGGAACTCCCCCATCCGATCCACAGCAGCCTGCTGCTGGCGACAGTAGCTGTGTTGACGGTCTGCTGTATAGCATTTAGCTTCCTTGCCCTCTGCGGACCGCAAGGGTAACTATCATTACTGGTATCATTCCCACACGACCGAAGTGAACCCAGTGCTGGTCTGAAACACCCAAAGACTGGACTTGAACTGTAAGTGGCATACTTGCCTGTTATACGCCTAATTGTTTTTCCCTAACTGGATAATATTGAACTATTCTGAAATTGCACTGTCGACTCTGAACTATATTGTTCGAGGCATGTGGGCTGCTAAATTCATATCTGATGCATAGATCGCCGCCTAGTGTTGGGTCCGGATGATTGCACATTGTTGTCCTGGAAGAGTCTTCGAAGTATCACGAGATAGGTGGCTCCTCGCCTGGACTACAGTGCGCATGGGCATCGGCTCCATCCCCAGATTGTTTTTTTCCGCCATTGGGTTCGGATGTGATTTCGACGGCTCCCTGTCGGAATCGAAAAACCTTCCTTCTCAAGGCCAAAAGGCCTTCGGTATTCGCGTCGGTATTGTATGCGAACGGTCCCGAGCATCGTCTGACTCTTCCGATCAGATTTCGGCGGAGTGGTTTACCCTTCGCGCATCGAGGCCCTGTACTCGCAGCAAGACCCCGACTGCTTCATCATGGAACGGAGCCCGTTCAAGCGCTGCCCCGTGTGTGGGTCCAAATACCCACACATCGACGTGCATCCAGTTTGTAATAGATGTCTTTCGCCGGACCACGACGAAGACAACTGCATGGCCTGCTCCAAATTCAGGTCGAAGACGCTCAAGCATCGGCGCGCGGCGCGACTTGAGGCCTTCCACGCAGCCCCGGCACCCGACGACATATTCGACGACCCCGCAGAAGAAGGCCACGGCCATCAACTTCAGATCTCACCACCATCGACGGAGGTCGAGGCGGATCCAGAGGAATACATCGAAGGACAGAGCCAAGACCTTGAATACGTCGAGGAGGTAGGGGACGACGACGAAGTCTATGGGGCCGCGGAAGATAGCTGAGGACGAGCTATGCCCCGAACGTTACTCGACTCAGGCTCCGGTCACGGGATCGCCACTCGGCCTTACCCTCGACCCTGCACCGATATCCCCAGCCCCGCCTTCGGGCCCGGCTACGGATACACCGGAGGAGCCACCGTTGCGCGTATCGAAACCGAAACCGCAACTACTGTTGTCGACGGCGCCTAAAATGGCCGACATCACGCCGAAACCGAAACCTTCGGTCTCCACGGCTCCGAAGATGGCTGCCGACTCAGCAAAACCGAAACTTACGGCTTCCACAACATCTAAAATGGCCGACGTCCCGTCCAAGCCAGCAAAGCCGACTCCGTCTTCAACTCCGTCAGCTTCCAGCCACACGAAGTCCAAGAAGACTGTCGACGCATCGGCGCCACAAACGGTGGCTAAGGACAAGTCCTCAAAGAAGGTCGTCCATCCCGCCTCGGCGCCTAAGGCCCAAGATCCGACGACCGGAGCCGCTACTCATCGGCACAAGGATGCCGGGTCGGCATCGCCGGCGTCGGCGCCTACACCGACCGCAAAGCAGCGTCCCGTGGGAGGCCAAGAATCATCGGTGCCCACTTCTGCTACGCCGAAGTCCTCCGAAGCAGACAAACATGAAGCATCGGTTACCAAACCCTCGGCTTCTTTTACAAAACAGGTCACCGACTCCCTCAAAAGGATTCGGGAGAAGGCACAGACGTCAACGTCTACCGCATCATCGGATCCGACACCGGTGAACATACCGGCGAAGTCGTCCTCCAAGCTTCTCTACGTCCTGCCACCAAAGGTGGCGCCCAAAGCGTTTGTGGCCAAGACGGTTTCGAAGAACACCGACACGTCGGAATATTCGACGCCCAGTCCCAATTTGCAGCGGCCAAAGGCGTCGGGGGACAATTTAGAGCATTACATCGATGCCAACACAGGAAAATTTACACTTTATAAAAGAAAGATCACTTCCCAACCTTTAGAAGCATTTGTTATTCCACTGAAAAAGAAAAAACAAGCACAGGACATACCTCCACTTGTTGAACCTCTTCAGCCTCCACCAAGGAGGAGTCCAACACCTTCCCCCCACCACTCAGGGGGTGAGGATGATGAACAGGATGACCAATATGATTTCCCTACTGACACTGACCCTGATGTACACCAGGACCCATATGATGACGCTGGGGACCAGGACAGCCATCAAGTAGTACATGACCCTCAGGTTTTTGGAACACGTACATCACCTACTGAGGACTCAGCAGCATTCACTGCTTTAATAGAAAGGGCAGCTGCAACTCATAATGTAGACATGCACTCTGACCCGGTGGAGGAAGATTTCCTGTTTGACACTTTCTCTGTCTCCGAAAGAACAGTCAAAACACTCCCCATGCTGAAGGGTGTCCTTAAACATGCACCAGAGATCTTTAAGGAACCAACAAGGGCAAGAGTGGTAAACCCACGTATTGAGAAAAAATACAGGCCAGCACCTGGAGACCCTGCTTATATTCGGGGACAGTTGCCTTTGGACTCATTGGTGGTCGCAAACGGGCCAACTCCCAAACAACGGGTGAAGCTCCTCCCCCGGACAAAGAGTCGAAAGTGCTTGAGGCTTCTGGCAAGCGGGTGGCTGCGCAGGCTGCCAATGTATGGCGTATAGCAAATACACAAGCACTACTGGCGCGTTACTATAGGGCGCATTACGACACCCTAGAACAGCTCCTTCAACATCTACCTGATGAGTATAAAGAAGCAGGCGAAATGCTCATTCAAGAGGGGACGCTTATATCAAATGCTGCCATTAAGTGTGCACTTGATGTCGCGGACACAGCGGCTAGGGGTATTGACACTAGCGTCATGCTAAGGCGCCAAGCCTGGCTTCGTATATCTGGGTTTAAGCAGGACATCCAGACTACGATCCTCAACCAGCCAGTCAATCCTGACAGACTGTTTGGCCCTGATGTAGACACCACACTTGAAAAAATTAAGAAAGACAACGAGACTGCTAAGTCCATGGGGGCTCTCCAATCACAACAGTTCAGAGGCAACACTTTTCGTCGCTCAGGTGCATGTAGTGGTACCAGAGGACACTTGGGACAACAAACACAATTCGCAAAAGGTGGTGCGCAATCCTCGTACCCCAAGCAAGGTAGAGGGGGTTACCGAGGTAACAATGCCAAGGGCAGAGGCAGAGGAAACAACAGCTCACGTTCCTCTGCCACCACCAAACAGTGACTCCTTGTCGCTGCCCCCCGACCATCCAACACCTGTCGGGGGAAGACTACAGCAGTTCCTGCCAGTCTGGTCGTCCATCACCACAGACAGGTGGGTGAGAACTAATCCAGTACGGTTATTGCTTGGAGTTAACATCCACTCCTCCCAACATCCCCCCAAGACAACGTCCTATGTCGGCAGAGCACTTGCACTTATTGCAGCAGGAAGGGCTAGTTATGCTGCAAAAAGGAGCAATCAAACTCGTGCCAGTGGAGGAGGAAGGAACAGGGGTCTACTCCCTGTACTTCCTCATCCCAAAGAAGGACGGATCGCTCAGACCCATTCTAGATCTGCGCCCCCTCAACATGTACATACTGTCAGAACATTTTCACATGTTGACACTGCAACAAATCCTTCCCCTTCTAAACCAAGGGGATTTCCTGGCAACCTTGGACCTCAAGGATGCTTACTTCCACATCCCACTCCACCCATCCCACAGAAAATACCTCAGGTTCACCATTCTCAACAAGCACTATCAGTTCATAGTCCTACCCTTCGGGGTGACTACTGCCCCCAGAGTGTTTACGAAGTGTCTAGCGACAGTGGCGGCGCACCTCAGGAGACAAAACATACATGTCTATCCGTACCTCGACGACTGGCTCGTTCAAGCAAAGTCGGAAAGACAGTGCGCCTCACACATGTCCCACACTATTCACCTCCTTCACAGCCTGGGGTTCTCGCTAAACTACCCAAAGTCGCACCTTCAGCCAGCCCATGTGCAGCAGTACCTGGGCGCGACCATAAACACCCTGACTGCTATGGCTCAACCAAACAGTCAGAATCAACAACATTCAGTCGCTAATCCAGAGGTTCAGACCGCAACACTCCCTGCCAGCGAGAGTGTTCATGCAGTTGATAGGCATGATGGCCTCCTGCATCTTCATAGTCCCGCACGCAAGGTTGCACATGCGTCCCCTCCAAGAATGCTTGGCAAATCAATGGACACAGGCTCAAGGACAACTGACAGACCTAGTGTTGGTGACCGGTCGGGCATACAACTCTCTGCATTGGTGGAATCCACACAACCTTTGCAAGGGACGACCGTTCCAGGAGCCGGTGCCACAGATTGTCCTAACAACGGACGCATCTCTCCAAGGGTGGGGAGCGCATGTGCTCCACTACACAGTGCAGGGACTATGGTCAACCCATCAACAAAAGTTGCACATCAACTACCTGGAATTGATGGCAATCTTCATGGCGCTCAAGTCCTTCAAAGTGCATTTGTGCAACAAGGTCGTGTTGATCCGGACGGACAACATGACAGCCATGTACTACATCCAAAAGCAGGGTGGTACTCACTCACCACAGCTGTCTCATCTGGCTCAGAGCATGTGGAAGTGGGCCATTCAGAGGAACATCTTCCTCATGGCAGAACACCTCCCGGGCAAGGACAATCAGATGGCGGATCTGCTCAGCAGATACAGCCATCAAATGCACGAGTGGGAGATTCATCCATCAGTACTCCACCCGTACTTCCAGCAGTGGGGTCATCCAGAGATAGACCTGTTTGCCACAAGGGAAAACGCAAAATGCCAAAGCTTTGCCGCCAGGTTCCCTCACCCAGAATCGCAAGGGAATGCGATATGGATGAACTGGTCAGGCAAATTTGCGTACGCTTTTCCCCCAGCGCCTCTCATTCCGCTGGTGGCAAGAAAGCTAAAGCAACACTCGATGACTCTCATCTGGTTGCTCCAACATGGGCACGCCAACCATGGTACACCACGTTTCTAGAACTTTCCGTGGTACCGCATCAAAAGCTGCATCTCACACCCAGGCTCTTGACGCAGAACCATGGCGACATTCAGCATCCAGATCCGCAACAGCTCAATCTGGCGATCTGGCTCCTGAGGTCTTAGAATTTGGCTACCTCAACCTGCCTCCGGAATGCATGGACATTATCCGAGAGGCAAGAAAGCCCACAACCAGAGCTTGCTATGTAGCAAAATGGAAGAGGTATGTCATTTACTGTACTAACAACAATATCAACCCGCTAGATGCATCCATCCCTAACATCATTTGCTATTTGTTACATCTTTACAAATGCAATCTAGCGTACGCTTCCATTCGGATACATCTATCCGCCATAGCGGCTTATCTCCAGAATAGGCAGCACCTCTCTGTTTTCAGGGTGCCTGCCATTAAAGCCTTCCTGGAGGGACTGAAGCGAGTCATTCCTCCAAGAACTCCACCAGCTCCAGTGTGGAACCTCAATGTTGTCCTCACTAGGCTGATGGGCCCACCTTTTGAGCCACTGCTTTCCTGCGAAATTCAATTTCTGACGTGGATAGTGGCTTTTCTCATTGCTATCATGTCGCTCAGACGTGTTAGCGAGCTGCAAGCGCTCACAATCCAAGAGCCGTTCATCCAAATACATTCTAACAGGGTAGTGCTCCGCACTAACCCCAAATTCCTTCCCAAGGTGGTGTCAGTTTCATATCAACCAAACTATTGACCTGCCAGCATTCTTCCAAAACCCACAAACCGTGGCGGAAAGAATGCTTCATACACTAGACTTTAGGAGGGCGTTGATGTACTACATCGACAGGACTCAACAATTTCGAAAAACACAACTTTTTGTTGCCTTCTCACCACAGCACAAAGGCAACCCCATCTCCAAAGCAGGGATAGCCAGATGGATAGTTAAGTGCATTCAAATCTGTTACCAAAAAGCTAAGCGCACTTTATCTATACCCCCAAAAGCGCACTCCACACGCAAATTGGGGGCATCCATGGCATTCCTAGGGAACATTCCCTTAGAAGACATTTGTAGAGCAGCCACTTGGGCTACACCACACACGTTCACCAAACACTACTGTGTGGATGTGCATTCCAAACAGCAAGCAGCTGTAGGACAGGCTGTTCTCAAGACACTTTTTCAAGCTTCTGCAGCTGGCACGGGCAACCGCCGTTAATGGAGGGACTGCTATGTATTCTATGCATCAGATATGAATTTAGCAGCCCACATGCCTCGAACTGAATATGCTACTTACCAGTATGCATCTGTTCTTGGCATGTAGGGCTGCTAACATTCATATCGCCCGCCCTCCTCCCCGGTGCCCGTAGCGGCTGCAGACACTCTCTTGCATTCATCATTAGCATGGACATCATTTACACTATTTAACTCCATCACTGCCACAATGGCTAAAAACAATCTGGGGATGGAGCCGATGCCCATGCGCACTGTAGTCCAGGGGAGGAGCCACCTATCTCGTGATACTTCGAAGACTCTTCCAGGACAACAATGTGCAATCATCCGGACCCAACACTAGGCGGCGATCTATGCATCAGATATGAATGTTTGCAGCCCTACATGCCAAGAACAGATGCATACTGGTAAGTAGCATATTCATTTCAAAAGCGTACTTCCCAGATTGCAACGACCTTGGTCTTAAAAATAAAGTACAGTTTATATTTCTGGATCTCCTATTTGAGTTTTGTCCATTACTGATCAATATTTTTCAATAAATGTCTTCCAGTTCTCTGTTTTAGGCCGAACGCTGCACACCCACACTCCCACTAGTAGAGCACTTTGGGTTTTATGTTTAGCCCTCTTCACTTTTGGGGAACCCTCGGACTCCGTGCTTGGTATTATCACCTAATGGAAATGTCCTATACAGAGCCAGCTTCCTACACCCTCAAAGTACTCTTAGGCTGCACATGCTTTGGTCTTGCTTCTCCGCTTCCTAACTCCTGGTTTACTTTAGTAAAATCACTTCACATTTGATACAAGGTCTGTTAGCGAGATTTAACCAAATGCTCCAATCCTATTCTTTCTTTACTACAGCTGTCTGAAATTGTAAGGGAATTCAAAACCACCAATCGTCTGCTGTTAACAGGCTTTGGGCACTTTTGAACTTTCTGTTGCCAGATGTCTTCAACTCCTCAGAGGTAACTACTGCCCTACCTACTGTAATGATTAAAATGACACAAACGTGTAATGGTTAGGTAGCAGTGTCATTTTTGAGTTTTGCTATTATCAATCTACATGTGAAATATTTGTATGCAGATTTGTCCAATTCTTATAGGCTCAAGTGAACGGTAACATTGCCTCATGCTCTGTATACAAGGTTGTTTTGCAAGACTGGCAGGTGAGTTTTTTTTAAGCTGCAGCTTACCATTCATTGTAAAAATAGAGGTATTTATGCAATAATTTTAGAATGGTACATTTTTTTAAAATGTCCAAATGCTATTATTCTTACAGTAAGTTTGACAGTCAATCCTTGATTTTATCACTTTAGGATTTTGACTCGTGGTTTGATACCAACAACTGTCTTGGGGATCAGAAGTTAGTGGAGCGTCTTCATTTGGTGAGTATTGGTTTGCATTTTTGAGTTGCAAAATAGTATTTCCTTATGTAAAACTCAATCAAATTGAGGTGTTACTAGATGTCTTCTAACCCACTAAGTTGAATTAGATTTTTTTTTCTAGAGATCTCAGCACGGTGGGAATGCATTGCTGCTTTGTGATTTATCTGCGTTAGACATATTTGGCTTTTGCAACCAAGAATGCATGGTCTTTTCACATATGTATCTTCATGAGGTCTAGTTCGCCAACAAGTTACCTTGACTTCAATACTGTAAAAGTGATCTACTTAATTTTGAAAACCTCATTGTCACTTGGATATATTTTGGTTATTATTGTCTGTAGTATCATTTTTCTTTTAAAGCTTTATATTCTGAAACCTGGTGGACATGTTTTTATACATTGGGCTGTGTACTGTGGGTGGGGAGGATCATGAAGGTTCATGCACCATTAAAATGTATTCAGAAGTTAGCTTGATCTTTAGTGGCAGTATACTTCAGGGTATAATGTTGGTTCTTGGACTTCTTGACTGGATTAGTTCAAAATACTCTTACCCTTTTTATCTGCCCCATTCTGAGTGTTTCAGCTATAAATCGCTTTGCAATTGTCTTTTGTTGCAAGTCCGGAAGGGTCCCCAGAGTTTGTTTACACCCGATGCACATCTGGTTGCGGTAGCAGAGTTATGCAATTTCTCCTAATTAATTTGCTAAACCTGCCGAAAGAAGACCCATTTGATGCATGGATTTTCCTTACTACAGGTGCTACGTCCCTTCCTCCTTCGGCGTATAAAAGCTGATGTTGAGAAGAGTTTACCTCCAAAGAAAGAAGTTAAAATCTACGTTGGACTCAGCAAGATGCAACGAGAATGGTAATATACCCTTATAGTCTATGTAGTATTAGATATCTGTGAATTAAAGTTAATGGAAACTTTGTTTCCAATCAGACATTGAAGTTTGTAGACTGACCTGTTTAAATGAATTGATCCTGAAGGTAATTTATCTTTGTCTTTCTCTTCCATCCCTTCTGGAGCAGTCAGGGCTTTACTTTTCCCACTGATTCAAGGAGCACATACAGGCGCTCTTTTAGTATACTGTGGATTAAATGCACTGTCTAATCTAGTATGTGTTTGCAGCTTCTTGAGGAAATTGGCTTCTTTTTGTTCTCTTTCATACTGAAGTAGCACCACTATGGAAGCAGTCCGTTTCCTGCATTGTTGTGTGGCTGTAAGTGATACGTGGTCCAGGTTAATGCTGGTTGTATGTTAATGTACTGTTATTGTAGCTGATCCGTAATTGAGTGAGCTGTTTTATTTGGCTATTTTTCTGTGTGTGATACCTTTTTGTTTTATTTGGTGAGTATCCATTTTTAAGTTGGCAAATGCTTAAAAATAGGTTTGTAATTTAAACATTTACGCTTACTATGATGGCAATTTCCAAGAGTAAGCCTATTAGAAATTGGATGTCTATCCACCTCATTTAATAATCCCACGCGTTGTCCGGGTAATCCCTCAATCGCAAAATTAATGTGATCTCAAATCCCTGGTAGCCAATCTGAAGCAGTAACAAAGTTGAAATTCAAAACAATAAAAGATCCCATATTGAGTAAAATGGAATAAATTGATAAAAAATAAAAGTCCAAAAATGGGACCTAGAAATATGAATGTATAAAGTTTAAGGAGGAATAAATCCAAGAAGTGCAAGTACAGATTTTAGTCAATGGTCGCGATATACTGGTTCCTAGGCGCAATCTGAGACTGACTAATCTGATTTGATAAACCAACCAGGTTTGCCCTGTTCAAAGATTTTACTTTCTGACTTGGTCTGTAAAAGTCCCAATCCTCCACTGCAGTACACTTCTAAAGCCCCAAGATCTCAGGGGTGGCTCCTAGAGACTTGCAAGTTGTCTGGGAGAGGCCAATGTCAGGGTCTAGTTTAGGTGCCACTGTTCAGTTGCAGGAAAGGCTTCTTGTAGCTTGTATCACTGTAGCTTGATCAGGATGTCTGCTTTCGGACCCTTGGAGTCTACTTGATTGTCCTAGGTACAAGAGTGAGCAGGTCCAGTTCTTTAGGGCTCTTCTCAGATAAAACACAGTAGGTCTAGGACTGTTCTGAAGTGAGTGCCAGAAGAGGTCACGTTTTGCCTGGTACGAGCTAATGGGTGCGATTGGCTAAACATTTTGGGGCCAACCCTACCTATTTTGGGCATTTTCATTATGGCGAAAGTCTTCGGTAACACTAAACTTTAGCTCTAGGTGTGTGTGGGGAGTGTCCTCCCACATCTAACACTAAAATCCTATGTGAGGCAGCTATGGTACCACCAATAAATCCAGAAGTCTAGTTGGACAAAAGCAGGGGTTTCCAGCAACCACACAGTACATACAATAGAAAGATCTTGGCAGTCTGTTTCTTTTCTTTCAAGTGTGCCCCAAGTGTTTCATGTCAACCCTAGCAGGAAGTTCAAGCAGGATTTGACGCTATGTCAAAACCGAATTCTCACAGCCCCCATCCTGTATTTTGGGATGTTCAGAGAAGTACCGTACTCTCTGCCCAGTCAGGTCGACTCGATCGCAATGAACTATTGTGTGACTTCTTGCAGGAGTTTTCAGAAAATTCAGGGAGGTAACATTTTACATTCTTTAAGTTATTTTTCCCAAATATTTTTTACAAATCGGACTTCACCATTGAATTGCATTTTAGACAATTGTTTTGATGCATTTGTTTATTGGCTTTTTAGGTACATATTAGAACAGCAATAAACAAGGCTTGGCATCGTTCAATAGAGAAAAGCTATGTCGCTGCATAACTGCGACCCAGTGCTTAACACAATAAAGCGCATTGAATGAGGGCTAGACTTTGGCAATAGCTGATCCTAATTGGGATTTCTATCCTATCTATCTATCTATCTATCTATCTATCTATCATCAGTGTTACCACTTGTCCATCATTGCTTTCTAGTTTATATACCTTCCTATATAATGATGCATTATGGGTGAGTTAGTTTTAAAGTTACAATTGGAAAAATAAAACTTGTTTCGCAGAATAAACAGTACATAATATATAGTCCTTGCTGTCAACATTAGAATTGTTCATAATTCTCAATTGTACAGTTTGTATCCCCATTATTTTAGTCGCTTATCACTATAGGAATTTCCTATTTTAACCATTGTATAGGTTGAAAGACGACTTAAACAAAGAATAACACATCTATCACTTAAAATGCTTTCACTTATTCATTTGTAATGTAGTCTTTAGTATAGGCTAAGTGCCCAGGGTTTCAAATTTGTACAAATTGGTTCATACTTCTTAGTAATGGCTAAGTGCCTTTCCAATTCATGGTCTTATTAATGTTGCAGCAGTTCTGGTTTCAATGGTTGTTTAAGCAGTCCAATTACAATATTTAATCATATACAGTTCACAGGTGGACGTGCATCTCTTCGTCCATATTTAATCCCCTCGGCATTTTTGTTTGAAATCTGATGATCAGGCGCGACTCCAATCGTCTGAGTAGTTGTTTCCTATTCCCTCCTCTTTCATGTTGAGGGATGGTAGCAAGTCCACTGTAGCGAACATCTTTCCATGTTTTTCCAGTATGTTTGGACATCTGTTTAGCTATAGCGTAGGACATGTCGCCATTCTGAATTGCCCTAATATGTTCCAGGATCCTTTTGTGCAATGGACAAGTAGTCATTCCAATATAATTTTTACCACATGCACATGTTAGCATATATACCACATAAGTTGTTTTGCATGTGATAGTATCCTCCACATTGAAGATCTTGCCATGTGGATCTTTCAAAGATTTCAAAGACTGGCCTATAGTACATGCCTTGCATTGATAACATTTATTAAAGTCATTTTGTTTCGATGTTAACCAGTCCTTTTTCTTTTTCAATTGAAAATGGCTTCTCACCAGTTTGTCTTGTAGTGATTGTGGTCTCCTATAGGTCATTTGCAGATGATCTCCAAGTTGTCCACCAATGTCCGGGTCCTTCTTTAGGACATTCCAATATTTATTCAATATTTTTCTCACATTTTGACTTTCTTTGCTGTAGGTTATCATCATCCTAATGGGTTCAGGTTGTTTTTTTGTTGTTGTATCCAATTTTGCTTTGTTGATCAATGTTTCTGTTCTATTCAAAGCTCTAGCTTTTAGTTCTCCTTTTTTTTCATCATTGTAGCTGTACTCTTTTGAGGAATCTCTTGGCAGTTTCTTTGTATTTACAGTTCATTTCTTTCATATAGGAACAATTTCTTTTCATCCTAATGAATTCCCCATAAGGGATACTTTTTTTCAGATTTGTAGGATGAAAACTTTCTCCATGCAATATACTGTTCGTCGCCGTGGATTTGCGGTGGACTGTTTCAATTTGTCCATTTGCCACATAGACCCTGGTATCTAGAAAAACTATTTCCTTATCACTAATTGTGGATGTGAATCTTAATCCTAATTCATTGTTGTTTAGTTCATCCAGATACCTGTTAAATTCCACGGTTGTACCATTCCAGATCAGGAAAAGGTCATCGATAAATCGGAGCCAGAGTACGACCTTGGATGTATAATGGTCATACTCTTCTCCCCAAGCTGTTGTTCTCTCCCACCAACCCATTGCTAGGTTGGCGTAGCTTGGGGAAAATGTCAAGTCAGTCAAGTCAAGTCAGAAGATTTATATAGCGCACTACATACCCAGAGGGTTTCAAGGCGCTTAGGAGGGGGAGGAGGATTATTTGTCAAATATCCATGTTTTAAGCTGTTTTCTGAATGCTAGGTGGTTCTGGGTGAGACGGAGGTAAGCGGGGAGTGAGTTCCATGTTTTAGCAGCTAGGTATGAAAAGGACCTGCCTCCCATGGTGGTCTTGTTGATGCGAGGTATAGTGGCCAGGGCTAGGCTGGAAGAGCGAAGTTGGCGGGAGGGGGTGTAGAAGGACAGTCGAGAGTTGAGGCAATCTGGTCCGATGTCGTAGAGTGATTTGTGTGCGTGGGTAAGCAGTCGGAAAGTGATTCTCTTGTTGACGGGTAGCCAGTGGAGGTCTTTAAGGTGGCCAGAGATGTGTTCGTTGCGTGGGATGTCTAATATGAGTCTGGCTGAGGCGTTTTGGATTCGTTGGAGTTTCTTCTGGAGTTTAGCGGTGGTACCTGCGTAGAGGGTGTTTCCGTAGTCCAGTCGGCTCGTGACCAGAGCGTGGGTGACTGTTTTCCTTGTTTCGGAGGGGATCCAGCGAAATGTTTTTCTGAGCATGCAAAGAATGTTGAAGCAGGAAGAGGATACCGCGTTGACTTGTCTGTTCATTGAGAGTGAAGAATCTAGGATGACGCCAAGGTTCCGTGCGTGGTCTGTCGGGATGGGTGCTTTTCCGAGGGCTTCCGGCCACCAGGAGTCGTCCCAAGCAGAGGGGGATGAGCCTAAGATGAGGACTTCTGTTTTGTCCGAGTTCAGTTTCAGACGGCTTTGTTTCATCCATTCGGCAACTTCTTTCATTCCTTCGTGTAGGTTAGTTTTGGCGGTGCTGGGGTCATTGGTGAGAGAAAGGATCAGTTGAGTGTCGTCCGCGTAAGAGATGATGTTGAGGTTGTGTCGGCGTGCGATGGCCGCGAGGGGGCTCATGTATACGTTGAAGAGGGTGGGGCTGAGTGAGGATCCTTGAGGTACGCCGCAGATGACTTCAGAGGCCTCGGACTTGAATGGAGGAAGGCGGACTCTCTGGGTTCTTCCGGTGAGGAACGAAGTGATCCATTCAAGTGCTTTTCCTTGAATTCCGATATTATTGAGGCGTTGTAGAAGGGTGCTGTGGCAGACTGTATCGAATGCTGCAGAGAGGTCGAGGAGGATGAGGGCGACTGTGTCTCCATTATCCAGTAGGGTTCGAATGTCGTCTGTTGCTGCGATGAGGGCGGTCTCAGTGCTGTGTTTTGCTCGGAAGCCAGATTGTGAGGGGTCGAGGGATTTGTTGGCTTCGAGGAAGGCGGCGAGCTGGTTGTTGACGGCTTTCTCGATGACTTTGGCCGGGAATGGAAGAAGCGAGATGGGGCGGTAATTTTTGAGTTCGGTGGGGTCCGCTGTTGGTTTTTTCAGAAGGGCGGTGAGTTCAGCGTGTTTCCAGACTTCTGGGAAGGTAGCGGAGTTGAAGGAGCAGTTGATGACGTCTCGGAGGTGCGGTGCTATGACGGAGTCTGCTTTGTTGAAGATGTGGTGAGGGCATGGGTCTGTGGGGGATCCTGAGTGGATGGAGTTCATCAGGCGGATGGTGTCCTCTGTGGAGATTGGGTTCCAGGCGTTAAGGGTGTTCACGGGGGGAAGATGGTCAGCAGATGGTGGGGTGGGTTGGTTTCCGGGTTGGTTGTCAAAGCTGTTGTGGATGTCTGCAATCTTGTTGTGGAAGAATGAGGCTAGGGAGTCGCAGAGGGCTTGAGAAGGGGTGATGTCGTTGGAATTGGCCGAGGGATGGGAAAATTCCTTGACGATGTTGAAAAGTTCCTTGCTGTTGTGGGCGTTGTTGTCAAGTCGATCCTTGAATGCTGTTTTCTTCGCTTTTCGGATCAGTTGGTGGTGAGTGCGGGTGGCGCTTTTGAAGGTGTCCTTGGTGCTGGTGGTTGGGTCTTTTTTCCAGGCCTTTTCAAGGGAGCGGCAGAGTTTCTTGGACTTCTTGAGATCGTCGTTGAACCATGATGCCTTCTTGCTGCCAGGTTTGCTTTGTCGTTTTTTCAGTGGTGCTAAGGTGTCGGCGGTGTTGGATAACCATAGGGTGAGGTTGGCGGCGGCTTCGTTAGCGTTAGAAGAGAGGGCTGGGGTGTTTCGAAGAAGCGATGCGGAAATCTGGTCGATGGTGATTTTGTTTGTTTCTTTGCAGGGTAGGTTGGGAGTGGTTGATGGGTTTCGGCTTGTTGTAGGTGAAGTGAACGCAGCTGTGGTCAGTCCAGAGGAGATCCGTAGTGTGGCTGAAGGAGACATGATTGCTGGATGTGAAGATGGGGTCGAGTGTGTGACCTGCGATGTGGGTGGGGGAAGTGACTAGTTGTTTAAGTCCGAGGTTGTCCACGAGGGTGGTGGTGTTGCGGTCGTGACTCTTTTCAAGGTGAAAGTTGAGGTCTCCCAGAAGGATGTAGTCTTTGGAGGGGAGCGCGTGTGGGGTGATGAAGTCTGTGATGTCTTCACTGAATTTAGTGCGGGGTCCTGGTGGTCTGTAGAGGAGGGTGCCTCTGAGTGTGGTCTTGGGGTCGATGTGGATCTGGAAGTGGAGGTGTTCGGAGTTGGCGAGGTTGGCGTCAGAGCTGGTTGAGATGCGGATAGATTTCTTATGGACGATTGCGATTCCTCCTCCTGTGTGGCTGGTACGGTCTTTGTGAGTGATCTTATAGTCTTCAGGGATGGCAATGGTGATGTCAGGTGCGGAGGAAGCGTTCATCCATGTTTCTGTCAGGAAGGCGATGTCCGGAGAAATGGTGTCTAGTAGATTCCAAAGGTCAATGGCGTGTCTGTGGACCGAGCGGGTGTTGAGAAGGATGCATTGTAGGTGGTTGGGGTCGGGGATCTGTGCTGTGGGCGTAGCGGAGATGTTGACGGTGCCGATGAATTTGCAGGAGTAGCATGAGAAAGGTCCGTGGGTGTGTCCAGGAGCGGCTTGGACGCAGTTGGGGGCGCGACCGGGGTTAAGGGCTAGGAGGGAGGCGGCATCGTAGGTAATGCGGGGGGGCAGGGCAGCGTGAGGGGCAGGGGGTCTGGCGCTGGGCGCGGTCCAGGCGCGGACGGGCGTAGACGGGCTTACCTTTGGCGCACCTTCGGCGCGGGTTGGGCGCGGTAGCTGCGCGTGAACGCTGCGCGCGGGAATAACTGTCATATATGGATGGTGAAGGGGTGAGGGCGGCTCAGCTGGGGGGGCGTGGCGGGCTCAAGGGACGGAGCACAACAACAACAACAAGAAGCTCAAAATGGAGGGCAGGGCGCCGGGGGATCTCACCGATAATGCACCGGTTTACCTGAAATGACCGAGTAAAGTCAAGTAAATGCACACCTTTTCACAGCGCCAAAACAGTGCAGCTCACAAATAACAATGCGCAGGACTAATAGAAATGAACGAGCAATGGCAGGTAAATGCTTTTCACAGCGCTAAATAGTGCAGCTACCAGATAACAATGCGCAGGACTAATAAAAATGAGCGAGCAGTGGTAGGTAAATGCACACGCCTTCACAATGCCAAACAGTGCAGCTTAAGAATAACGATACCAAATGTTACACAGAGCGCAGGCAGGGGAGCGATCTCTCGAGGAGTCTGGGTCAGACGGCGGCACTGATCCTACTGGATCTCAGTGCCGCCTTCGATACGGTTTCCCACCAGATCCTTTTACATCGTCTGGTGGAGGCAGGAGTTGGAGAGGTAGCACTGGAGTGGTTTCGCTCATTTCTTAAGGATCGCACCTTTAAAGTTTCTACCCCTCCTTTTGTCTCTGCTCCTCGATCTATTCTTCAAGGTGTCCCTCAAGGATCGGCCCTTAGCCCTACCTTATTTAACTTATATGTTCAGCCGTTGGTGGAGGTAGCCCACAGTTTTGGTCTCTCCTTGGTGTCATACGCCGATGACACGCAGCTGGCGGTGGCACTTAATGGTGATTCCCACATGGACGCCCCCGCCTTTCAGTCAGCTCTTAAAGCCGTGGCAGGCTGGATGGCGAACAACCGACTTCAACTCAATGCCTCTAAGACCGAGGTTATCATCTTTGGTAAGGATAGAGGGTTATGGGGAGATCAATGGTGGCCTTCTGAACTAGGTCCCGTTCCCACTCCCGTGGAGGAAGTCAGAAACCTTGGGGTGTGGTTTGATAAACTTTCTTTTACCTCCCACACAAAACGTGTGGCAGGCACATGTTTTGGTACTATGCAGTGTCTTCGACCCATCTTCAAGTTTTTTGATGCGGACACTCGACAGATCATAGTCCAAGCTCTGGTTCTTACCAGACTGGACTACGCTAGTTCTCTATTTTTGGGCCTGAATCAGGCAGAGCTAACTCGCCTCCAGAGGGTCCAAAATGCGGCGGCCAGGATGCTGGTTGGCCTTCCGAAGTTCGTCTCTGCCCGTCGAACTATCCAAGATCTCCATTGGCTACCTGTGGGGCAAAGAATTAAGTTTAAAGCTCTATGCTTAACTTTTAAAATTCTTAAATTAGCTTCCCCTCCCATTCTGTTGCAGACTATCCTTCATTATGTCCCCTCTAGAGCCCTTCGATCCGCTGGATTAAATCTTGCCATTGTGCCACGCTTCAAAAAAGCTAGAATGGGCGGACGGTCTTTTTCAGTGTTGGCGGCAGCTCTCTGGAACTCTCTGCCTGCCCCTCTCCGTTCCATTCCCGACCTGTTCCCGTTTAGAAAGGCACTAAAAACCTTCCTATTTTCTACAGTTTAGTCCTATTTGCTGGTTCTATTTGCTGGGTCATCTCTACTATGTTGTGTTACACAATCTCCAAAGCGCCGGGACGCCACTTGGCTGTGGCAGCTGTGCGCTATATAAAAATAAAATAACATAACATAACATATGCGCGTGTGTGTGGTGGAGGGCCCGGGAAACGGCTGTGTGTGTGTGTGCTGCAGGTGCACCCTGGGTTGTAGTATAGCTTAGAGCTGCACGGATGGTTTTCTGAGCCCTGATATTCATAGTCCTAATTACGGACACAGCGTAGCTCGTTTTGTTAGATACATTTTCAGAAGCATCTTTTATGAAAGGCACACCTCCCTTTCTCGTGCATCGTAGAGTCAAGGGCATGGACGGTAGTCTTTCTTTCATGTGGCTTGTGCATGGCAGACACAGATGCAGCTAATAGCGCAGTGTGCAGAATTTCAGCCTTTGTCTGTCAATGCAAGGAACAAAACAGTAAATGCATCTGCTCACTGGGATGTGCAGCCATCGTCATTGTACGCTCACGATGGAGATATTTGCACAATTCTGCCATGGGGTCTGGGCACTGCGTATGCGGTGAACACAGTCCAAATGGAACAATATCCACAGTGCCTGGTTGCAACCCTGCGCCTAATTGTTTAGCATTATTGCAGAAAGACCGCATTACTGTGAGTGTATATTATGGCACAGGTTAGCGCGGTCAGGAGATGCTGGATTCTTTCTCCAATGCCTGTTGGTGCAGTTATTCACAGCGGTCTGGCCTATGCGTTCCTAATCAAGGTTAGAGACTTCAGAGCATACATCAAAATTTGAATCCAAAATTTAAATGAAGATGCGCTTGCATGCTTTTGTGCTCTGAGAATGCAACCTGCTGCTGACAAACATGCATCAATTTGGAAGGTAGTTTGCCATCTGCGATTGTCGACGACCTCTGCTTTTGGTTAAAAAAACAACAACAATGTATCAAGGTCATCTTTCATTCATATTGTAGCATTCAACGGAGGGACCCAATAGGAGTCATCACTGCACCAGATTTTGGGTTATATCATTTACCCTGCCCATGCGCAGTTTGCCCCTTACTGTTTTCATCTTCCACCCTTTCATGCCGTATCTGGCGGTGGAAGCAGAAATTGCTTCGCCTTATAACCTTTCAGGGATATTATGCCATTCC
This sequence comes from Lissotriton helveticus, assembly GCF_964261635.1. Lineage (NCBI taxonomy): Eukaryota > Metazoa > Chordata > Amphibia > Caudata > Salamandridae > Lissotriton > Lissotriton helveticus. The sequence continues at coordinate 1,940,515,904 of NC_136059.1, forward strand.
AGCAGTAGACCAGTTAGTGATGTTAACCCGGTACATTGCACCCATTGGGTCTGGTACAAACTGAGGGAACGAGCTAACATACTCCCTGCATACTGCTTTTGGGTAGACCTTTTCAGTAACCTGATTGGAGCCAAAAGCACAGGCGTAGTTACAATGGCTGGGAATTGACGCAATGGGCAGCATTTTCCCAGTTGTCAGTTTTCTGACAATACAGGCAGTACACACCTGAATTTCTTCTGGGATTTCTGCATACATGTTGTAAGGCAGTCTACATACCTGTCCAACAGAACTCCAATTGTTTCCACCAATCTTACAGCTGGTATCTCGCCAAGTTCCACACTTTGAGTACTTGTTTCAACATGTACCAACATGCACCATTGGGAGATTGTTGGGTGTGGTCTGAGAGTGAGGGGAGGCAAATCTAGGGCATTCACTCAGCTATGCTGAATGGCTCCACTGTGGTACTCAAACCAGTGAGTGCTTTAACCGAAAGCATAGGTGGTGACAGTACAGATATCTCCACAGGGTGCACCACACAACGTAGAGCCTGTTTAATTGCGGTTGGAGGAAGGATGTGAGATGGTACTGCTGTTACGCTGCCACTTTCTTAACCTAGACTGAAGGTGGTTGTAGGAAAGTGCGCTTTTGTTGCAGTTGTCCTCCCACTTTTTACCCCCTTTTTAGCTACTGGATACTGCTGTCGGGTACTGTGGGGAGCAGAAACTAACTTTCAGGGAAGCGTAAGTATATTCCCTCACCCACCAAACATTTACAGGGTTTCACTGATAGAACCCCAAGGGCAGCACCATGCAAGTTATATCCAAAGGAAGTACAGTGACAAGCTGAGTGGGAACAGCAGTTTTGTGCATACATTCCCTGTCTCAACCATAAGACCCTTTTCTCTATGCACGCAAGTTTCCAGGCATTCACCCACATTTGACAAGTCACGCACAGATCTGGACGGAGGATTGGACCCATATTATGGAACTCTGGATTTTCCTAGGAAATGGTAGTAGGCTGCCTCCTATCAGGAGTAAAGGGAAATAGAAATTTGCCAATGTACTTCAGTCATGTTCCAAGAAGCCTCTTTCCCCGCAAAGCCTGGTATAAGGAGACATTAGTCACTGTCCAGCTGGGATGGGTGCATTTAGGCATAACCCTTACCTCTTTTGTCACCTGCCATGAACCAAGCATGGTTCACCTCCTGCAGATACACGGATTGTCAAGTTTACTGTTTGAGCACCACAGGTGAAGCCCAGCAAATCGAAACCGTTTCAGTGTGGTCCTGATTTTCCAGCCATAAAGTACTTTAATCCATACAAGTACCTAATATGTTTCCCTTATGTTTCCCTGTTGTTTCATCCTTCTCCCCTCACTTAACAGTTGGTGATTATTTTACATTCAAATAGTTCCTATTTCCGTAGAACAGGAACCTTTGTTTTCAGTGTTTTGGCATCTTATGCTTCCCTGAAAAAGCGTTGATATACCTATCTTACTTCATCCCGTTTGCCCACTTCTGCCACCTCTCATTCTCCCTGATTCTCCTTGATCTTTGTGTAGCTTTTAACGCCATTTACCATCCTAAAATACTTGGCATTCCGAAGAACCTTGGTATGATAGGCTCCGCATTCTACTGGTTCTCTTCTTACTAATCTAACCGGTCTTTGATGGTTTTTATTGGTTTTAATTGTAGTCGAGAACTGACACTGATTTTGTGGGAGTGTGTTGCTCCCATTGTAAAGCTGCATCATTGGACTCACTGTGTATCATGCTTTTTAGGTCGAGCTAGAGTTGCGCATGCGTAGCATGCGGTCTAGCTCGACAACTATTGTATTCAGTTTCCTGGGAATCTGAGACAGCGTTCGGCCACGCGCCTCTGCTGTCTCAGATTTGTCCTCGTGATCGCGCTTTTCCTGCTGGCTGTTTGCTGTGTGTGCGCTGTTTCGCTTTCGGGTTTGTGTTTCTCAAGATGTGTAGTGCTGGGTGCAGACAGACACTCGCGTACACACTCCCTCCTCCCCCCCCACCCCCCCACGGTCATCGGGCTCTTTTAACACACAAACACGCATACATACACACACACGCGCGCACACATCCCCCTCACACCCCACTCACCAGGTTCTTGTCGCGTGTCCCTCGGCAGCCAGCGGGTCATTCTTGTTAACAGGCGGGGGCCGCGGGGCACTCCACGAGCACGGGAGCCCCGCTAGCTGAGACGCAAATCTTCCGGCGGGCACAGCAGCGCGGCTCCTGTCTGCTTCCTGTATTAGTCCGGCCCCGCCCCCGTCCCAACAAAGGTTGCCTGGCTTCCTGTTGAAGCCGGGCTGCGGCGGTGAGTTTGCTTGTTATATAAGGCCCTGTCTTTTACATGCTTGTGGTAGGAACATGAGGTGGAACCAAGATTAGGCAGCTGGGGAGGGTCATTGGCTGGTGCTCACACATTCCCTGTACAGTGCATGGATAATACCCAAGTCCTATATGAACTGCAGGTGACTCTGCCGGGATGTGACGCTTCGGGACCACGGACCAATCCAAGAGCTGCATTGACTCTGCTGTTGCTCGGTGCCCGTCCTGGGACGCCGGCCAGACTCCCTGGAGACGGGATAATCTGCGAGGAGTTATCTCGCAGCCCCTTGTATTGTGTGAATGATGTGATTCTCTCCTGGAATTTTCAGAATGTCAGGGCCGATGGGGTGTGCGCGTGCAGAACGAGTGACAAGGTGAATGGAATGGATAAATGAACTAGTGAATGTATGCTCGCGGCGAGTAAATGGGTTGCTGAATATTCTGACGCATGCATGAATTAATCAAAGAAGGAACCGATAAATAAATAAGAGTGGACGAATAAGTGAATTAACTAAGGGTCTGAAAAATACAACTCTATTGAGTCTTCTGACACCGCACGATCATTTTCAGATTGCTCCATGTCTGAAAGGCCCAAAAAGGATAAATAACTATTGCTCACATCCTTCGGGCCGGTCACTATTTAAACAGTAGTTCTTTCACACTAAATCCTAAATTCCTCGACTCCACACATGTCCTTAGCGCCACGAAGCATTCGGAGATGAGTAACTCAGAGCGGGCACTCACAGATGGTGTGATCCTGTACATGCTGAAAGGCGGTGTCTGCTGGCAGGCATGGATGGAAACTAGGCGCTACACGGTGCTACTTTTGAGAATATAATAATATCATGAGCTTGTTTGTTTACGGCACCGCTTTCAGCGTCGTCCACTTTGGCTGTGTTTGTTAGAATTGCCGATGTTGTGCATAGGCAGGACTCTGCCTACTTAAAGCCCTGAGTGCATCCACGTAATCACGGGGGTGCTGTCTACCACAGAAGAGTTTAAAGTCACTAGTGAGGCTGGTACTGGCCTTGCATATGTGACTTTTGTGAAGCGCAGAAACAGGCTCAGGATTGGATGTAAAAATAAAAGCCTGCAGAATTGGGATATGCACAATTGAAAAGCTTTCGGTTTACATGGCAAGAGATACTGAATGGAATCATGGTGCTTTTTCTGTTATTTGGAGATGGCGTTTATGGGAAATCCTTATTGTTGCGAGCGAAGTGAGAGAAGTTTTAGCACGGAGAGCGGAACACCCTTAATTTCGTACCAAACACAAGCTTAGTTACAGGGAAATCCATAAACTGTCCAACCCTCTTAGTTTTATTCTGCTCTCATTATCAATACTTTAGAGCTAAAATGTAAAAATAACTATCGTAATACAGCAGTACATTACATACATCAAACATTTGCATTTTCAATGTATAATGTTAAGCTGTATTAAGACTTCTTGTAGTTGTCTAACAAAATTAAAAACAAGCATGCAATAGGTCTCAACAAATATGATTAGAATCATTGTTAAACATGCTAAAATTGATGTTGATGAACTGCATGAGAAAATAGCTGAAGTAGAATCTCTCATATTATCTCATGGTAAAGAAGATGAGGCAAAAAAACATAGGAAAGACATGGAAGCCTCATTGGATAAACATGAGACAGAAGTAGAAGAACGAAAGGAACGAAAATATAGAAGAGATGAGCAGGACAACTCATGCGGAAAAATATTAACCTTTGCTAAAAGATTTGAAAACCTCAAACAGCAAATGAAGATGCAACCGCAACCGGAAACTCCCAATACATCATTGAGCGAATCTGACAGATTGGAGTGGTGGTGAAGAACAAGGAAATCCAGGAATTAGAACCCCTTTTTAGAAGAGGTCAAGTTGGTATACTTAGACCAACAACGATCAAGAGGAAGAGGACGAGGGAGAGGAAGAGGCCGGGGACAACAGAGAACAAAAGCAAAGGGAAAAGGTCAACCAAATCCGACACAAAGCCAAGGAAAACCAGAAGAGGCTCCGGAAAAAACAAGGGGGTATCATTTAAGAAATCGAGTAACCAACTGATTTTGGAAAATAAAGAACCTGACCCTTACTTGATTTATTAACCTATCAAAACATGTACTAACAAGGGCAGAGGAAAATTTACTGAATAAAGGCTTAACTTTCTGCCCGGAAACTCACTTTGATCCAGTGGAAACAAAAATTGATCTGTATAAATATACGCGTAAACTGAAATTGGCAAAATAAAAAAAGAGAAACACAAACTGATACTGAAGATCAGAATATTGATATTTCTGATGGAACTGATATGCGGATCACGATTGGGGAAATTCCAGCGATGCGCATTGCATTTGAGCTTGCTAATGAGGTGGAGGATTCCACGATGACAGATAGCCAAATGCTACAAACCATGGGACAGAGTATAGATAAACATCAAAAAACTAAATTTAAAAACAATCGAGATTCTGCCCTGCATTACATCCAGGCAATAAAATAGATATATTCTTTGATCTAGTAAATGAAGATCTTGAAAAAATGAAAAAAAATGTACAAAACGGAAAAAAAGAAAATATGTCAATTTCAGAACGCAAAGCCCTCAAGGCACTGATGGAAAATGACTTGTTAGAAATCAAACCCGCGGACAAAGGCGGTAACAGTCATTATGGAGAAAACTGATTATATGCAGGAAGCAATGCGCCAACTAAGTGACACAAAAAATTATGAGAAACTGAAGAAAAATCCAATCAATGAATTAATTGTTGAATTGAATATCAAGTTGGCCAAATGGCATAATCAAGGACTACTTACAGATCAAGAAGTACAATTTCTAACTAATGAAGATCCTATTATGCCAACAATGTACTTCCTGCCGAAAGTGCATAAGACACTAAAGAAACCTCCTGGGAGACCCATCATTGCCAGTTGTGGCTCAATATATGAGAACCTTTCAATCTATGTGGATTCCTTTCTGGCACCGATAGTCCCTACTTTAATGTCATATATCAAGGACACGGGAGACTTTTTACGCAATTTGATAAACATTGCCTGGGTGGAAGGATACCAACTAGCTACCATTGATGTAGTATCTTTATATACTTCCATAACTCATAACATGGGTCTCACAGCTATGGAATCTTTCTTCAAACAGAAACCTCTTGAAGAGTTACAGCATTGGTATATGATAAAGGAAATGACAGAACTTTGTCTAAACAATAACATCTTTCTCTTCAATAAAACATACTATGCTCAACGATGCGGAACAGCCATGGGAGTTGCATTTTCCCCAAGCTACGCCATCCTAGCAATGGGTTGGTGGGAGAGAACAACAGCTTGGGGAGAAGAGTATGACCATTATACATCCAAGGTTGTACTCTGGCTCCGATTTATCGATGACCTTTTCCTGATCTGGAATGGTACAACCGTGGAATTTAACAGGTATCTGGATGAACTAAACAACAATGAATTAGGATTAAGATTCACATCCGCAATTAGTGATAAGGAAATAGTTTTTCTAGATACCAGGGTCTATGTGGCAAATGGACAAATTGAAACAACAGTCCACCGCAAATCCACGGGGACACGCCGGGAGGCGTCACCAGGCGCTTTATAAACTCCTTTAAACTAAACTAAACGGCGACGAACAGTATATTGCATGGAGAAAGTTTTCATCCTACAAATCTGAAAAAAAGTATCCCTTATGGGGAATTCATTAGGATGAAAAGAAATTGTTCTAATATGAAAGAAATGAACTGTAAATGCAAAGAAACTGCCAAGAGATTCCTCAAAAGAGGGTACAGCTACAATGATGTAAAAAAAGAACTAAAAGCTAGAGCTTTGAATAGAACAGAAACATTGATCAACAAAGCAAAATTGGATACGACAACAAAAAAACAACCTGAACCCATTAGGATGATGATAACCTACAGCAAAGAAAGTCAAAATGTGAGAAAAATATTGAATAAATATTGGAATGTCCTAAAGAAGGACCCGGACATTGGTGGACAACTTGGAGATCATCCGCAAATGACCTATAGGAGACCACAATCACTACAAGACAAACTGGTGAAGCCATTTTCAATTGAAAAAGAAAAAGGACTGGTTAACATCGAAACAAAATGGCTTTAATAAATGTTATCAATGCAAGGCATGTACTATAGGCCAGTCTTTGAAATCTTTGAAAGATCCACATGGCAAGATCTTCAATGTGGTGGATACTATCACATGCAAAACAACTTATGTGGTATATATGCTAACATGTGCATGTAGTAAAAATTATATTGGAATGACTACTTGTCCATTGCACAAAAGGATCCTGGAACATATTAGGGCAATTCAGAATGGCGACATGTCCTACGCTATAGCTAAACATATGTCCAAACATACTGGAAAAATATGGAAAGATGTTCTCTACAGTGGACTTGCTACCATCCCTCAACATGAAAGAGGAGGGAATAGGAAACTACTCAGACGATTGGAGTTGCGCCTGATCATCAGATTTCAAACAAAAATGCCGAGGGGATTAAATATGGACGAAGAGATGCACGTCCACCTGTGAACTGTATATGATTAAATATTGTAATTAGACTGCTTAAACAACCATTGAAACCAGCATTGATAAGACCATGAATTGGAAAGGCACTTAGCCATTACTAAGAAGTATTAACCAATTTGTACAAATTTGAAACCCTGGGCACTTAGCCTATACTGAAGACTACATTACAAATGAATAAGTGAAAGCATTTTAACTGATAGATGTGTTATTCTTTGTTTAAGTCGTCTTTCAACCCATACAATGGTTAAAATAGGAAATTCCTATAGTGATAAGCGACTAAAATAATGGGGATACAAACTGTACAATTGAGAATTATGAACAATTCTAATGTTGACAGCAATGACTATATATTATGTACTGTTTATTCTGCGAAACAAAAGTTTTATTTTTCCAATTGTAACTTTAAAACTACCTCGCCCATAATGCATCATTATATGCAATTGGATAGGAAGGTGTGTGTGTGTGTATATATGTGTATATATATATATTAAACAACCTTTTATTATCCTAGCTAGTCCCATTCTTCACATACAGTATTAGGATTTTAATTTGGGCTCTGATTTTTTTTTTTACATGGGACAGAAAGGCCTGCTGGAGTGAAACTGAGTGCTAGCCATTGTAAGGACGTGATTACATAACAATTCTACATGTCCTCCACTTAAATGCCGTGCACCCTACCTTGTCTGCCACCTGACCTACATAAGGATGACAACATTTAAAAGGAAGATTTTTACCTGTCAAAAAGGTTTCATTTTAGCAGGTTGTAGTGCATGTTTTGCACTATTAGTGAGGCTACAGTGGTAGGCCTGAAGCTATATTTGCACCGCTACTATAATGGATTCCACAATGGGTGCTACAGCCAACTAGTTGCATTTAATTCCAGGCCCTCTGTACTTATCTTACCAAATGCTAAGAACCAGAAGGCAATTTAAATGTACAAATTAGGAGTATGTCAATCCAACCTTGTTTAAAGGGGGAGCACATGCACTTTATTACTGGTTAGCTGGGATAAAGACTACAGCATTTATCAAGCTAGCAAAAGAGTAGAGTCCAGCAGAAAGGCAAAAACTCCAGTGTGACCATGCCGAAAAGGTGAATTGCCTACGCACCCCCCTCAAATACATTGCTATTCTTTGTTCTAGAAGTGTTTCGAATCTACTTAGTAAAGCTATATTACATATCTTGTAGAATACATATACTACAGTTAACTCCTGCTAAATGGCCTGGTTTTACAAAGCTAAATGTTAAGGCATATTGATGATATGCTCACATGCTCTTGTTCTCGTTTTGTTAGCAGTCAAGGTACTAGATATGCCTGTAAACTGAACTTCGGTTGACCTCACCTCCTTTCACAGTATATGTATTAGCTAACAAATACTGTTAATCTACTTTTACTCATACTCTCTACTCCAGTCAGAATTCTTTCTAGGCGAAAAAATCGGCCATAGATCCTGGAGACCCTGCCTGCCCAATCCCTTTTCCCTACTTTTATTCTTAACTTGATTGAAAGCAGAAGCACACATGAAAGCAACTGTTCCCCCACCTTTTCAACATCTATATTCGCCCCCTGATTAGTGCCCTCAAAAATGAAGAAATCAATTTTTTTTTACTATGAGGATGACATGCAACTGCTATTCCAGTTTAACCCCTTCGACGCTCATGACGAGCTCAGCTCGTCATGGAGTTTCCATTGATTTCAATGGAAATTAAATGGGAGAATATCAGGTACCTTAGCATCCAAGTGGTTTTAATGACAGCCCGATGTCTCGACAGCTATTTCAGGACACTATATGCTGTTCATCAGAGATTGGATGAACATCAATCATCTGAAGGTGAATCCCTATAAAATGGAGATAATTGTTACAAAAAGTAAGATAAATTATCGGTCCCCATCGTTCTGGCCTAGCGAGATGGGCTCTCCTGCTCCCAAAAAGGCGGTAAAAAGCTTGGGTGTTATAATCGATGAGGAACTCTCCTTCAAACAGCAGGTAGGAGCCGTGACTTCAGCAGCTTCTACCAGCTACGACCTATAAAAATGAAACCATTCCTTTCTAGGGAGGCCCTTATCCAAGTAATCATAGGTCTAGTTATGTCTAGAATAGATTACGCCAATCCGATTTACCTGGGTCTTCCCAAAATCCTCCTGTGCAGGCTCCAGCTAATTAAAAGGCATCTGTTTCCTGTTCCTAGGTGCACTTCATGCTTCCTGGAGAGGGGGGGGGGGGACAACTGTTGCAGGTAAATAAGAAAGGCTAACGAAGATTTGGGCACTAAAGTGGTGACTTTCTAAAGTCCTGTAACATTACCATATATCTGATCTCAGCAGTAAGTCTTGTTTAATGTAACAAATTAATATGAGATTGTGGAATAATATCTTCGGTGCTTCCAGATGGAAGTTGTCACTTAGCAAGGTGGCTAGTGAAACTCCATGTTAGCCAATGGGACCACAGGCCTTAATAAAGTACAAATTGCAATTTCGTGTGTTCACTGTCTGGGCATGTTACGTATAAAAGGAAAATGCCCTTTTTAATCTGCACCCTTACTGGTGGGCTACTGAGGCCTTCCCTAGGTATGACTTACTAATATTAGGATGGTTTCAACATGGCAAAAGGGTTTATTTTACAGGGAGGAGCTGGCAGTTTTAAGCTGCCTGAACAGACTGCGGTGGCAGTGGTAGGTGCATGTTTTCACCTTTGTCACTATATTGGTGGCACAATTAAGTGCTGCTGTCTACTAGAGACATTTAACTTACTAGCCCTGGGTACTTCTCGTATTATATGGGTTGGACTTAGAAGTATGTGAAATGAGCCAATCCGTTTTTAACCAATTGTACACATACTTTGGGGGTCACAGCACATGCACTGGGGCCTGAAGAGCAGGGCCCAGTGCGCTACAGAGTTGGAGAAACTAGCCGCGTTGTTAGTCCTAACATTCTTGGTGCATTCTTCCCCCCACTAACCTTTTGCCTTCACTCCTTCTGTTTTCTGAATTAGGTTTTGTTTGCATTGGGACTCTGTGCACTTTACCACAGCTAACCAGTGCTAAAGTACTTGTTCTATCTCTAAAACAGGTCTACACTGGAAAGTGGGTTTCTGTTGCAGTAACCCTCCCCACTTTTTGCCAGACTACGGATGCACCTTGGCTCGATGTGCCCTGGGTCCCTTCCCAGGGCCTGTGTTCTTTCCCCAAAAAGCATTCCCCAGAAGGTTTGCTTGTTCACGCCACTAGAGCAAAGGCTGCTACCACTGCGCTAGTGCACGGTGGGCCAGTTTTGCCAGGCTGTGTGGATGTCACCACAGGCGTTCACCAAGCATTACTGCCTGGATAGTAAATTCATGCGGGATGGGCATTTTGCCTGATCGGTCCTTAAGGGTTTCCTTGTGAGAGTCCTTTTACAGACCCACCACCTGGGAGATACACCTTTGGTATCCATTTAAAAGGCAAGTAATTTGCGGCTAGAAGTCTCTTATCAGAAGAACAAGTTACTTACTGTTGGTAATGTATTTTCTGGTAGACTTTAAAAGCAGATTACTCCCCTGCCCTTCCTCTCCTCTCCATTATGTTTTAATGATCTCATTCAATCCTGTATTAATATTCCATCTCAACATTCTGCACACTTTTTCTTAATGATTTCTATCTGCTCCATGTCTGTTGCCACAGATTGGAGTTGAGAAAGCAACTGATGCCAGCGAGAGCAGGTGGCATATACATACTGGTCCCGGCGTCCCATTCGCATGGGACAGAGCAGCATGAGGTAGAATGACGCCGCCTGATCCCATTTGTCTGCCCAAGAGAATTGCTATGCAAGAGTTTACAGATCAAATTTGATGCCTGGGAGTATTCAAAAGGTGAGTAATCTGCAGTCTTTTTTAGGAAAGATGTTACGAAAGATAAGTAACTTGTTCGTTTGCACCAGACATTTGTGTTAATGATCGTGGGACCAGTGTCCTAATAGTTCCACTGTTTTCTTGGTTTCAGAGATCCAGCTTCAACTTTCTTCGATTGCATTTTGCATTACCTACTTATATATGCTCTCACTGATTTGTAGTAAAGTGCATCTTTCGGCAGCTATTGGCTGCTTATTTAGATCAGTTTAATATCTTTATTTTCTCACTCCTTGTAAAATATGGTTCCGATGGACACTGCTAACCAGTTTCCTCATCTTAAAATATTCTCCAGTCAGACTAAATCCTGACAATTTTGTAGCAGTGCTCCCACATGCCATTAAGTGACTAAGTGTATCTTCAAATAAGCATCACCTCTGGGTGTTGACATTTCCGTTCTACGCCTTCCTAAAATGACTACATAGTGTGCTAGGGAATAATATCCTACTAAAAATGATGACTGCTGGAAGTATATGCTGGTCGTACACTTGCACGAGGTGTGCCTTTGTTGCCTGGACTTTGGGTACAAATGCACAGTTGTGTGATAAATGTGCCCTATTTCACCGATAGACCACTCGAGACCTAGAGGTGAAGTTTGTTACCGAACGCAAGAAGTTGTGGTTTTCTTCCAGGTCCTGCTGAAAGTCACTGGGCTCTTCCTGGGGTGGTTCTGTGCTGTTCTACTTCCTGCGGGAAATCTTAGGGTAAGACCAAATCAAAGAGTAAGAGTGAAGAGTGACTGAGACTCTTAACTGTGCCAGGTGGCACATTTAATCCCTACAGTGGAACTTAACATTCTTGTGGGCCCAGCATCACTGCTGCCTTTACAACAATATCCAGGTCTCAGAGGAGCCAACCTATAGTTTGCAGTAGTTCCTGACCATATCTGTTCTGTGGCTTGTCTTTCTCTCTTCCCCCAAACAGGACTGGCAGTGGTGACAGATGCATTGGTACTAGGTTGGGGAGGGCAGTTTACCTGGATGTGGTGCATATCGGAGGCCTGTTTTCAGTGGCGGGCAGCTCCACATCCGCATGTAGGAGCTACAGGCCATTAATCTGGCCCTGAAGGCTTTCCTGTAATCCAAGGGAAAGCTGGTGCAGGTTCTCACCGACCACACATGATACTGTAACAGGCAGAGTGGGGTATGTTGCTCGGTCCTGTGCAGTAGTCTTTGTGACTTTGGAAGATTTTGGAGCACCAGGACATTCTCTTGATCACCAACCACCTAGCAGAGCAGACAAACTGTTCGGTAGACCACGAGTGGTGCTTACAACCCTAGGTGGTGCAAGGTGTATTCGAACATTGATAGTCCTAGCTAGATCTTTTTGCAACTGTTTAGAATCTACATTTTGTTCACATTTGAGCTTACATGAGAATACTCCTAAGATGGATTCCTGCTGGGATGCAACAGAGGACTTCGATATGCCTTCCTGGCATTACGTCTCCTGGCCAACTGATCAGGCTACTACTTTGACATGACTTCCTCTCTGAGCTGCAGGACAGGGTCCTGCATCTGTAGCTCCACACCTTAACCTCCATGCATGGAGTTTGAGTGATGTCAATGGACTGCTTTCAATTTGCTGCCTGAAGAAATGAATGTCCTTCCAGGCACCAGATCCCTCTCCCTGAAATCAATCTATGCTGGACGCTGACAAGTTTGTAACCTGGTGTGACGCCCAGGACACTGACCCCTTATAGGTGAAGCTGTAGGACATATATTGTATCTGTATCTATTGCAGTCAAAAGTCTATTGCTATTTGTAAATGTTCAATTGTAATGTCTCATTCTGAGAAAGTATTTGATACCTACTTGTGGTTCTAAAATAAACAACTATATATTATATACAAAACAATTGGCCTGGAGTTCAGTTCTTGAGTGTGTATTAGACCATTTGCTGACAGTGTGTACAACAAATGCTTTACACTGTCCTCTGATCCTGCCTTACTGCTCGACCAAGCTACCACTTTAGAGAGTAAGGTAATATCTAACTTTAACCTCTGCCATACCTCTGGGTCTGTGGCTGTGCACACTGTACCTTACTTTGGTCCAGTATATACAGAGCTACTTTCTTACACTAGTTCATCCTTGCCACTCCCCTTTTCCTTTTATGGTGTCTATTCGAAGTTTATGTGAACGTTGCATTAGTTTTCTGTATTTCTTAATAGTTTTAATTTGTTACTGCCTTCTTTCTTTGTACCTCATGATTACATTCTAGAAGTTCTGTCCAATACTATGCTTTCTTTGGTTGCGTTTGTCAAGCCCTGTATTAGACGGAGCCTGCAGAATGCAGTTTGGTGCAATGCAAGAGTCCAAATGGGAGCAAGCCTTGTATGTTGTGGACTTTTTGCCATACCTAAATGTTGTAGTTTTGCATTGATGTAACTCTTGCCCCTCATCTCTGCACCTTTTGGGGCGAATATCTTGTTTACTGGGTCTATACTTATTTTTTCCAACACGGTTTATTGGATTATAACAGTTTAGTAAAAAGTACAGTAGCAGTGCACATCAGGTTCCATATCACTACCTCCAGGACCGTTCTATTGATGTATATTCTATATAACAGTATGAAGTCCTATTAGAAATTCCATCTCATGTCTCATACCATGTAATATTTCTGGATACAGCCCCTTGACTTTTGGTCCATACCTTGAGCCCATTCCTTCGAGGGTGCCCTCTCAGCTCTCTAGTGTCTAGCAATGACCTGTTTGGCTACCGACAATTCAAGTGTTTTACAAGTCTGGTGGTCCAACGACTTCCCCAATTCATCCATGAGTCGGAGTGGCACCATTTTGGGCTGAGGGTAATTAATCTGCCTGCCCAATACTCTAAATAGTATTTTGCATATCTGGGACCAGTAGTGTTGTATCAGTGGGCTCACTCTGATCATGTGGAAAAATAAACCTCTTTCTCCTCCACACTGCGAGCATTATTTTTATTTAAAGAGTTTTATATAGCGCTGGCTAGAACTGGAGGTATCAGAGCGCTTTACATGAGGTTCAAAAGAATTACAAGATTACTTCCGTTTCAAAATACAACAGTTGCTAGAAAAACAATTACAAGATCATAGAGCACGCGATAAGTGGAGTATAGAGGAGAAGGGGGTAAGGGGAGATACAGCAGAAAGACGAAGGAAGGTCTGCCCAAAGTCCGGCTGGGTAGGTGAAGGTCGAGGGGGAGTCCCAAAACCCATCTCCTCTATAGCCATCAGGTAGCTCCATTGGGCTTTGGCCAAATAGCTAGGTCTCAAGGGAAACATAAAACAAGCATGGAGAAGGAGGAGGAGAGACCTAGAGGGAGGATGGGGGAAGAGATGACAGAAGAGATGAAAGGAAGTCTGGCTGAAGACCGACTGGGTAGGTGACGTCCAAGGATGGAATCCCCGACCTTTCTCCCCTACAGCTAAACCAGGTAGCTCCATCGGGCATCAGGCAAAATAGATAGATCTCACATGCCAAGGGAAAATTCACGGGTAAGCAGGGTGGGGACTAGGGCCAGGACAAGGTGAGGGCAGAGGTCAGTAGCAGGTAAGTGGAGAGGAGTAGAGCGGGGAGGAAAGAAAGAATTGCAGATGTTCGCATAAGTGTAGGGGCAGTCCTGGACGGGAAGAGTAAGTCAAAGTTCAGTTGGGGGGGGGGGGGGGGAAGAAGTCATCATTTTCGGCCATGATGAGGTCGCTCTGGTCACCTCAGTGTCTTACTCTTGCCAATTTGTCGTCGCGGGGGGAGGCGGGTGCTGTTGAGTGTGCTGTGGCACAGTTTGCGGGCCGTGCAGACTTTGGAGTTGAGCTGTACTACACCCTGTGAAAATATTTGAGCTGGATGAAATGCAGGTGCATGTACACCACGAGGACCCTGGGGGCCATCCTCAACTTGTTCCAGTTCTCATCTAGGACCCTTACGTCTGTAGAGACTTATTTAACTACTTTTTTTAGCTTCAGTATGAAAGTTCTGTACACTGAAGATGCAGCAGAGGCCAGACATCGAGTTTCATGTCCTTTACTGTTGTCTAGTGCAAGGTCACAAACATAATAAATGGGTTATCCAACTGTAATGCAATAGAGTTGGTAGCTCTTGAACCAATCACATTTGACTTACGGTGGATACACCCTAGTAACCACAGGCTGCACCCAGGAACCCATGGAAAATAAGGGCCTCTCTTGGAAGTGAAGGTGACCTCTTTCCTAGGTCTCCCAAGTATTATGTCTTTAGCTATCTATATAAACTTTTGCACTCCATATTCCAGCAAATCCAGAAAGGATGCCTTTTCGATTAACTCAGAAATCCTTTGACTGACTTTCACTGCTTAGAAAGAAAAATTGTTCCCTAACCCTGGAAATAGGGACCTCTATAGCTAGTAGAATAGTCTCCTAATTTCAGCAGGCTTGGAAATAATTTTGTCCAGGTTACTGGATGTTGTGTTGCAGCATTTCAGTTTCCCCACGCCCCTTCCTCTCCTAACTGCTGATGTCATAACTCTTTCCACTAGAATTTTTGAATTTCTTTTCTTGAACTCTTACATTGTGATTGACCTACTCTGTTCAATATACATTTGGATTTCTGTTACATTCCGGTTTTTGTCCAGAATTAAGTTACTAAAATGCCATAATTCCTAGTTGCTGATTGAAGATTGTTTGAACTACAGACAAAGCAACTCTTACATGGTTAATTTCTGTTCTTAGCCGCAATGGGAAGGCAATTAAACACATTATTAAGCAGATTATCTCCCATATGAAATTAATTTGTTGTAGTCTGTTTTATACATAAATGTCAATTTGAAAAGTGACTCTTAAATGGTTACTATGCCACAGGTACACAAAGATTTTGATGAAGGATATAGACATCTTGAATTCTTCAGGCAAGACTGATAAAATGAGACTGTTGAATATTTTGATGCAACTTCGAAAGTGCTGCAACCATCCTTACCTCTTCGATGGTGCTGAGCCTGGCCCTCCATACACAACAGACATGCACTTGGTTACGAACGGAGGCAAAATGGTGGTGCTAGATAAACTGCTACCAAAAGTCAAAGAGCAAAGTAAGTTGAAATACCTGTACAAAATCACTTTACTGAAAGACACCACTGCTTCTTGTCTGTACTGTAGAAAACTGTGTATGTTATATGAATGGATGAAGGGGAGAGTATGCGAGGCAGTGTGGGGCATGGGATGGTGGTGTGTGGAAGAGAAATTGGCGTGTTTTAGGATACAGGTTAAGGACTTCAATATGGGGTTGTTTGCAAAACCTCAAATATCGTGTGACACTAGTAGATTGTATTGTGCACTCACTTTTATTTGGTTTTCTCATTTGCCTTTTTCATTTTTAAAGATCATTTTAATTCTATTGTGTATTTGCTTTTTGTGTCCGAGTCCTTTGTTACAGGTGTTTCACTTTTTCTTTAAGACTCTCGTGTCCTGATATTTAGCCAGATGACTAGGGTGCTGGACATCCTGGAAGATTACTGCATGTGGCGAAACTATGAATATTGCCGGCTTGATGGACAAACTCCTCATGATGAACGACAAGTGAGTGTAGCTGGTGTGCCACGGTTTGCTGCAAGATTGCATTCTGAGAATTTTAATGCATGAACCAAGGAGCTTGTTGATGTGTGGCATATGTATTTGGATTTTTCTGGTTTCTCTATTCTGCTGGTGAACAGTTAAGAATAAGTCTTTCCTTTTGCTGTCTATGTTGGGAAGAACGTTTAGTATCTGCAGACTGCAGTATCTCGTCAGGTTACATTTTGAGTACTGTCCAAGCTTTGAGTGGAAACGTGTATCCTTAAACCCACCCCAGCAACCCCCCGCCCCCCCAATCAAGACCTGTTCCAGTATTTGCCGTAACATAATATTTTGTCTCTTATTGGGGGAGGTTTTGTCTGTCACTTACCTCTGTTCTACTGTATCAACTAATTGAAAATGTCATGTAAAGAGGTGCTAGTCTACGTTTTGAAGAATTTGCAAATGCTTGGAATACTGATATGGTTCTTTTTCTTACAGGAATCGATCAATGCCTACAATTCACCAAACAGCTCGAAGTTTATCTTTATGCTGAGCACTCGAGCAGGAGGACTTGGAATTAATCTGGCTACTGCTGATGTTGTTATTATGTATGATTCAGATTGGAATCCTCAGGTCGATCTTCAGGCAATGGTGAGTACCCACATGCAGTGCTTGCCTGGTCAGTAAGCTAAAAGCCTTTTCAGAGCTTGGCTTTTGCTCATGGTATAAACTCTCTGATCCAAACACACAACCAGGGTGATTTCATAGGCTTTTTAAGAATGTCTAGGCCACATGCAGTGAATGAGTTGGAAATGCACCCAAACCTCTGTGTATAGCAGAGGAATAAAAGCAGTTTAATAATCCATAACTGTAGGGTTTCTGTGGCAACACTAGTAACTTTAGTTTCCATTTCCCCTGTGCCCTTTCATGAAATGATGAGGCATTAATGCCTCACTTTGCTGTACCTGTACGCCTAGAATACCATAATTGGCTCTAGGGTTTCATTTAAAGCAATGACTATTGTAGATTGGAACAATATACCAAAAACAGGTTTTCTGCCTTTCAAACTTAATGTATTCTGGCCACTTTTTTCAATGGGCTCTTAAAATCTGTCTCCTCGTGATACACAAGGACAGATCAGTCACTGTTTGAGCCCAATCTTTCTATAGCAGTTGCATAACTACAATTTAGTACCCTATGAATTCTGAGTTTATCTGAAAATCTGTATAATAAACTTTCTCCTTGTTCCTAAGTACTCCATAACAGTTTTTCTTTTTAGACTGGTCTTGTCATGTTATAAACTGTACCTATAAATTCTGCTATTGTGTGCTTGTATTTGTATATGGAATTTATAGAGCGCTAACTGTCGCTCCGAAAGGAGCATCCTGGCGCTGATATAGTGTACAATAAAATATTAAAACCTAGATAGCAGCCATTACAACACTGTCCGACAAGCTGTAGATCCAAGTTTTTAATTGTTTCCTAAAGGAATTCTCCTGAACCAGAAGTCTAAGGTCTTTAGGCATGGTATTCCAAGCCTTAGAGGCCAGTACGGTAAGGGTCTTACCTCCCTTGGTTTTATAATTAAATCTAGGGATGTTAATTAGGTTGCCGCCTGCAGACCTCAGGCATCTTGCAGGGTTGTAGCGAGCAAAGCGTCTCGCAAGGTACTTTGGACCTGTCTTATTTCGAGCTCTGAAAGAAGTCAACAAGATCTTAAATAAGATTCTCTTATGTAGCGGCAGCCAATGTAAGATCTGAAGAGCAGTGGTAGCCGAGGATCTTCTGGGTAATTTAAGTACTAATCTCGCTGCTGCGTATTGGACACTCGGAAGTTTTTTTAACGTGGATTTTTTTAACCCCAGCCATCAAGCCATTGCAGTAATCCAACCGCGATAGTATCAAGGCCACTGCTACAGTCTTTCTCGAATCGTTGGGCAAAAACTCGAAAAACTTCTTTAGGGATTTAATGATACTAAAGCAGTTTCCTGCTGTGTTCCTTACGTGTTGGTCGAAGGAGAGAGCGGAGTCAAATAGAACCCCCAAATTTCTTGCGGTTTCCACTGACTGGGGCGGAGCAGGTGAGTCCTCAGGCCACCAATCCTTAGGACAAAAATGTATATCTTTTCCCAGAGGTAAAATCTGTTTTATTAACATTACATTTTAAATGGCTGATGTTCATCCATCTGAAAACCTCCGTCAGACAGCTCTTGAAGTTTTGTTCCATGTTGATGGAATTTTTATCCATAGAGAGTGTCATCCGCATATGACGGGACAAGTATCCCGTGTGACTCTATTAGTGCAATAAGGGGGACCATGTAAATGTTAAATAATAAAGGGCTTAAGACGGAGCCCTGCGGGACCCCAGATGGAACTTTCTTTCTTTGAAAATTTTATTTCCTATAATATAACATTAAAATGTATAATTTTGCAGGTATTTGAATTTTTAGCCCATTTCCTGCCCATTTGTCACATGTTTTTCTTTTGGTGATGTACATCCTCTCTAGGATCGTGCCCACAGGATTGGCCAAACCAAGACTGTTCGAGTTTTTCGCTTTATCACAGACAATACTGTGGAAGAAAGAATAGTGGAGCGTGCTGAAATGAAACTCCGCCTCGATTCAATAGTTATTCAGCAGGGTAAGAGGTGTTTGACTTAAGTTTGGAAACAACATTTGTACAATCATAACAGCAGGTACCTGTTTTCGGATGCTCAAGTGTTGTCGTTTGAGGTGCTTTTAATGTTTGCATGACAGCTGCTATAGTTTAAGATATTTTCTTTTAATCAGAAGTCCTCTGTGCAGCTTGGAAGAGTTGTACTGTCCTTTCTTGTATGTTTGTTCTGTCCTGAACTATGTTTTTCCTCCGTTGACTTCTACAATCCTAGGACCATAGAGGCTACACCTTGTTGCTGTAATGCTTGCTGGCAGAGTGTTCCTGACAGTGTTCACTCAAAATGAATGCTGCTCTTAGTGAGGGTCACTACATACCTCTCGTGAGTTCAGAGCAATGATGTAGGAAGCTGGTATTTTGTTGCAGTTGTTCCCCCACATTGTGAACCTATTAGTTCCATGACGTGCTTGTTTTCAATAGTGCACTGAAGCCTTCTAACCAAGTGCCAGTGTTCATTCCCAAAAACAAAGTAACTGTTTAGTTGTGCCCCAATTGGCAAGTACTTTAGCACCCCTATAAGTCCCTAATAATAAATAGAACTACTGGTACCTGGGTACTAAAGAGTGTCCCTAAGGGCTGTAGCATGTATTAAGCCTCCATCAGGGACCCCCATGCAATTTGCATACAGACGTAAACCATATACGAAACCAAGAGATGGCACCCTCACTGTGTGCCATGCCAAAGTCACTGCATGTAATATATGTAAGTCACCCCTACGGCAGGCTTTGTAGCCCTATGGCAGGGTGTTTATAAGTACATGAGGGCATATCTGCATGAGCAGCTATGCCCCTGTGCTGTCTAGTTCTATTACTCAATCAATCAGTCAATTTGTAAAGCGCGCTACTCACCTGAACACCCTAAAGTGAGAGCCTCCAACACAAGCGACCTGCCGAACAAAACACCTCGGCACATGAGCACCACAGCCCTAGTCGACCAACAGTGCACCCTTGCTCCAGAGACCCTCAAGAGTTGAGCCCCCTTTTGGGTTCTGCCAGTCTGGTTCCCCAATCCCCACTTGCTATCTTTTTCTTATTACAGGTTTCCCCATTGCCTTCATGTGAGAAAGTGGCTCTATATATACTGGACTAGAATGAAGTACAGCAACCCCAGAGGTATAACGGAGGTTAAAGTCAGGACTGACCTTACTCTCCAAAGTGGTAGCTTGGTCGAGCAGTAAGGCTGTACCAGAGGACAGTGTAAAGCATTTGTTGAACACACTCAGTCAGCAAAAGGTTTCACACACTCAAGGACTGAACTCCAGGCCAATTGTTTTTATATCCACAGATATAGGTGTTTTATTTTTAGAACCAACAGTTATGAAAATATACTTTTCTTGTTATGAGTTCTCTCATGTAATTACTTTGCAAAGGAGCAATAAGGTTCGTGCACACAATTAATACAGTACTGACAGTAAGCAACACAATCTTAAAACACACTATAGCATTGAGCTCAATGGGTTTTCCACATGTAAGTACAGTTATTATTATTATTATTATTATTATTATTATTATTATTATTATTAATCGGGTTTTATAAAGCGCAAACAACCCGGAGGCCTCGTAGCGCTAAGTACCGTCATACTAGAAGGGAAGGGATTAAATGAACAGATAAGTTTTCAGATCCTTCCGAAATTTTAAAAGACTAGGCTCACTGCGAAGGGAGGTGGGCAGAGAGTTCCATTCTTTCGCGGCATTCCAAGAAAAGGAGCGTCCGCCCCATCTGGTCCGTCTGATTTTGCTAACAGTAGCCAGAAAGGCAGTGCTGGATCTTAGGGATCTGTGAGGGAGATAGGGTATTGCCAAAGAACAAATCATAGTGGGGGCATTCTTCCACATAGCTTTGTGCATAAGACAAAGAGATTTAAACAGCACTCTGGCCTTAACAGGGAGCCAGTGCAGTTTCTTCAAGGCAGTGGTGGCTGACTCTCGTTTGTTGAGGCCCAACAGGAGGCGGGCTGCAGCGTTCTGGGTCACCTGTAGTTTTTTTATTGTAAATGCGGGGGCACCTAGATATAACGAGTTCCCGTAGTCTAGGCGGGACAGAATAATGGCTTGAACCATTATTCTGCGGGCTTCAAAGGGGAGAAGGGGCAACACTTTTCTCAGCATACGCATTAGTCCAAAGCATGTGGCAGAGAGAGTGGTAGCTTGCTGCATAAAGCTGAGATTGGAGTCTAGCCAAATGCCTAGGCTCTTTATGTGGCACTTTGGTTGGGGTATGGGACCCATGCACGGTGGCCAATTTGACAGAGGGCTGGGAATGGTTGAATTGCCCAACACCATGAGCTCAGTTTTCTCGCCGTTTAATTTTAAATGCGAGGTGGCCATCCACTGAGCTACCGCTACCAAACAGTTACTTAAGTTGGATGAGGAAGAGTCTGCCTGGTTCATAGATACCACTAATTGTGTATCATCGGCGTAGATGATTATATCAAGGCCGAAAGAGTGCACTATGTCAGCTAACGGTTGCATGTAAATATTAAAAAGGGTAGGGCTCAATGAAGAGCCCTGAGGTACACCTTGATCCAAGGGCCAGACTTTTGAGTGAATGGTACCCTCAACTACCCTGAAGGATCGATTTTCCAGGAATGACTGGAGCCAATGCATGGCCTTCCCAGAGATTCCCATCCGATTGAGGCGGTGAAGAAGAATGCTGGTATTAACGGTATCGAAGGCGTCTCTAAGGTCGAGCAACATAATTGCTGTAGTGCCGCCTTGATCCATTTGCTTCCTGGCCAGCTCAGTTACCGCCAGGAGGGCCGCCTCAGTTCCCAATTTTGGGCGAAAGCCCGCTTGGGAATCGTGGAGAAGATGATGGTTCTCTAAAAATTGGGTAATAGATGAGTTGACATGTTTTTCTAAGAGTTTGCTGATCCACGGAAGGAGGGAAATAGGCCGATAGTTGGCCATATTACCTGGATCCAGGGTGGGTTTCTTCAGCAAAGCCCTGACCTGTGCACATTTCCATGCGGTGGGTACAGAACCTGTGGAAATGGATGAGTTTAGTATATTGAGGATAACAGGTTTGACAATGTGCTCAATTTTTACTAACTGATAGGGAGGGGCAGGGTCTGTAGGAGATCCTGATTTCATTTTCATCATAATAGTCCCAAGTGAGTTCTCATCCAGCAGTGGAAACTCATTTAATGTTGGAGTCGTGACATTAGATGAGCTGGCTCCCATATCCTGGGATAGATTAGGTGAGCTAAAAGCTGAGGCAATTTTTTGTATTTTACTATAGAAATACTCAGCTTGACTTTCGCAGCGGGCCTGAGCTGTGCTTGGGTCAGCAGGAACCAGGGGGACATCAACCAGGAATTTTGCTATCTGAAAGATTTCTCTAGAAGAGTTGGAGGCAGTTAAAATTTTTTCCTCGAAGTATAAAATTTTGGTTCGTCTAATTTCTAATTTATATTTTTTAATGGCCTCAAGGTGTGTTGTTTTGTCTATCTTACTACGAGAAATCCTCCAGTTTCTTTCAAATCTTCTGCATGCCCTTTTTAGTTCTTTAAGTTCAAGAGTGTACCAAGGTGATTCCTTGGACTTAGTTTTTTCTTTAAGGGCTTTGATAGGTGCAATAGAGTCCAGGGCTGTGCACAGCCATTTGATGTAATTCTCATATTGCACTGCAGGGTCTGTTGCCCTTTGGGGAGGGGCGGCCGAAAGTAAATTGGCCCATTGGTCTGGGGAGACTTTGGACCAATCTCTTCCAAAAAGGGTGGTGCGAGGAGAGGGCTGAGATGGCGTAGCTGGGGTCCACTGAATAGGTATTAAATAGTGGTCTGTCCAGGTAAGAGGTAATGGAGTCCCTACTTCCAGTCTATTATCATTGCTGAAAACACCGTCAAGAAGATGGCCCTTTTCATGCGTAGGCACAAAGCCTTTCTGTGTAATCTGGAGAGCAGCCATACTGTCCAGAAATGCCTTAGCCATGGAATTGTTAATTTCATCTAAGTGAATATTTATATCTCCTAATACAGAGAAATTGGATCTACTAACCACAGAGTTAGCTATTTTTGACTGGAGTGATTCAATAAAATCCCCTATTTGATTGGGAGGGCGGTATATAAGTACACCAGAGAATGAGTCTGTGGGTGAAAGTTCAAGAGTGAATAACAGACTCTCACAATTAGAAATACCGGCCGATGAGGTTCTACAAAGATAATGATTTTTAAGAAGGATGCCTAGGCCGCCTCCTCTACCTTCTGATCTATCCAGTCTCTGCAAGGTATATCCCATTTGTAAAATAGAGGTGATATCCATGTCAGAGGCGTCTTTTAACCAGGTCTCCGTCAGGAATATTGCATCTGGTTCATGTTCCTCCAGCAGGAGAGACATTTGTGTGGCATGTTTGGTCAATGACCGGCAATTTAAAAGAAACATTTTGTAGGTTTTGTTAGATGGGGATTTATCTTGATAGCTGGTCAGTGAAAATTTACAGTGTAAACAGATACCGGAAGGAGCGTCCGGGAGGACAGAATGCTGACAGGTATGAGTGATCGGAGGCATTAAGGTTTTTAGTGTGATAGAATCATACCTCATCGACCTGCCACACTCTGTACCGCCTCGCACAGGGGGCATGGCCCCTGGTCCCGTCCGGTCGCGGACGGGCGCAGGCGGGCTCGCCTTTGGCGCGCCCTCGGCGCGCCGCCGGCGCGCCCGCCCGCTGCGCGGACGGGGGACTCTGATGTTTATATCCAGTGTAGGGGGCGTGAGGAGGGCGGGGTCGCCGATCAACTAGACCGCGATCCTACCCCTACCCAAGATGTCGCCCAAAATGAATTCAGCGCCGAGCGCCCAAACTAGCGAGGCTTTCGAGCTGAGGAGGGGGTGTGAGGCCGCTCTGGGCAACGTAGTTCTTGCACCAAAGGTAGGGCCAAACAGGATCTTTAAAATCGACCTATTAAAATATTTACAGTTTCTAAAAGTAAAGCTGTTGCATTCAGTAAATCCTGTTCTCTTTGCAATTCAAGAGGAGCAAGAGTGCTCAAGGGCCCCCGGCTTCCGCCTCAGGGGAGAAAAAGGAGTATAACAATAGTTGATTACTATATAGATTACTTTAGTAATCCTAGGACTAGATCTGAGATTCAGTCCTGGGGTCTAAGCCGAAACCAGGTTAGCAAAAAAGTTTTAGTTACTGTAGTGAATTTTCATGCATATAAAGCTGTTTTAAAAGTTCACACTTAGAAACTTTTCAAAGGAAATCTGACAGTTATTCAATGGGAGAAAATTCAGGTTGCAGTTAAAGTATGATCGCATTACTTTTGTAACCCAGCACTGGTCTCCTAGGGCCAGCACCGGGGTTTTAACTCAAAACAGGTAGGTAATTGCGTTTCAGTATTTCATGTGATTTTTGAAAGAATATTTCAAGTTTTCAAAAGTAGACACTTATAAGAAATTTCATAGAAAAGCAGACAATGGGTTCCTATGGAGGAAATACAGATTACTAGTAACCCCGCTAGGGATTACTTTTGCGGTTCAGTACTGGGCTGAAAGGTACAGCACTGGCTTCTCCCCTGATCACAGGTGAGTACTTTGGAATTCGGACTGGCTATTTTTTTTTATATTTTCAGGTTTCAAATCTTCACACTTAAAAACTTTTCGAGTCAAAATTAGTCAGTTATCCAATGGCAGGATTTCCTTATTGAGTGTGTTCATGACAGCATTTCATAGAAGAATCGATTACCAAATGTTTTTATCTGAATCCCTTGAGTTTCAGCCTACTAGCTCACCTCTATAAAGCGCTGCTTCTATGTACTTGTCTAAACCCTTGTGCGGTTACCCAGCTTTCATGTTGAGTGTGATTATCTATGGTGGGTGAGTAATCATATTTGTTTTTCCTATGAGCGCCTTTTAAAATCCCCCCCCTGGCCTGACATTGCACAAGATGGAAAGTGAGAACTATTCTCCCAGATAGTGGATGTACGTTTTCAACATTCCTGCTCCTTAATGGACATTTAAGAGAGGAGTGGAGACTGGGATAATTCAGAAATTCTTGGAGACCTTTTGGTTGCAAGGAGCTGGTGATTAGTCTCCTTGAGCACTGGCATATGGTGGAAGTGACAGGTGGGGCTGCAGGCTCTGTTGAGAAAAGAAGGCGTGCCATTGGGTCTTTCCCCGATTTACTCTTTTGTTTCAGATACTTCACATCTCATTGTGCCCCCTTTTGTGGGCTTCGGGATTGAGACCGCCTCAGTGCGATCTACTGCGTGAAACCTCACACTAGACAGAATGCATGTATAGACTGCAAAACCGCTGAACAGACGGTCAAGACCCTGTCGACGGCTACGGTTTGTCAACAACTGCCACCATTACGTCTCCAGCTTCCGAGTCTATTGATTACTTCATAGTAGACCAGGCTGCCAGTGACTACTCCGGGAATGACACAGTTGCTCCGTTGATGGCATTGACAGTCAAATCGACACCTGCAACTTTTTACCAGAGCCGAACCAGTATTTCAGGTAGTCTCGCATATGACATCAAAGACCGAACAGTCAACGAGAAATCCTGATTTTTTTTTTTTTGAATGCCATGGAAAGGGAGAGGAGTTGGCCTAACTGCTAGGGCGGTCCACATTGAATCTGGGGAACTGGGTTCGAGTCTCGGCAATGATGCTGAACATCCTGTGGTTCTGGGCAACTCACTTAATCTCCCCGTGCCTACGTAAATGGAGCTATGTTAAGCGTTCTGATACCCTATTCGGATCAAGTTTGCACTATATAAAACTCTGCAAAAAAAAGTTAAGCTACCGTCATTTGGGTGAGTGAGTTTCCTTCATAGAAAATGTGGCTTTTAGCGTCTGTCCGGATGGCTCTCTAATGTTCCTGTATCATTAGTTTGAGCGTTCCGATAGTGCTGCCAACATAGGTCAGTTGGCAGTTACATACTATCACATAAATCAAATATGTACTGTTTATAATACAATTTATAAATGAATTTATATAGTACGTTTTTCCTGAACTGTAATAAACATAATGTGTTTATTCCCATCTGACATACATTACATTCCAAACAGATAAAATTACTTTTTGGGTGTATGGGCCTCCAACTTTTTTCCCCTAAAGATAGAGGAGGCGTGTAACTGCAAGCTTTTTTTTCTGTTTGGTCATTCGACAGACCCGGTACTCCTAAAAGTAGTCTCCAATGTTTCCATAAGACCCTATGTATCTCATTTTGATCTTCGCTATGTTGACCCAAAATCTAATTTTCTTCTGCCATAGGGGCATAAGGGGAGGAACACTTGTGTATTGTGTACATGTAGTCACTATGATCATTGTGGATAACCAGTGCTCTGGTGCACACAGATGTAGATATGGGTAAAATCGGATTAAATGATGTATGTA
This sequence comes from Lissotriton helveticus, assembly GCF_964261635.1. Lineage (NCBI taxonomy): Eukaryota > Metazoa > Chordata > Amphibia > Caudata > Salamandridae > Lissotriton > Lissotriton helveticus. Next base: position 1,940,542,198 of record NC_136059.1, read on the forward strand.
CATAAAGTTTATACTTCTAAAATGTTACATATGAAGAAAACTAGAAAATGCCAAAATAAGGTGTTAAAATAATTTGGGAGGAAAGGTACAAAGGTTTAATTTTTTTTTAAAGTATTAATATATTAAAGTGTTGATTATTGTATATATGTATTTTTTAGGCCCTGATAATGTCCCTGTATATGAACGAAATGCATTGGCTAGGTCGGTCTTAACCGCATCGCCGCTAGCGGGTTTCCCGCTGTGTGCGGCGTTTAAAAAAAAAAAAAAACGCGTTACATGACGAGCTGCGCTCGTCATGAGCGTGCGAGCGGCACAACTCATGACGAGCTCAGCTCGTCATGAGCGCGGAAGGGGTTAAAAAGATCAAAAAAGTTGGCGTATAAATAAAGAATGTGAAAGAATTCCAGCGCTGCAAAGACCAAATCTTTTCAGCAAAATTATAAACTTTGATTATGACAACTGACCAGGAGTGATTTCAGTTAAAATACTATGGACATTTTTAAAATATGTTGCCCTCCCACAGAGTAGTTTTTATGAGTTGCCTTGGGTTTTGTGGGCAGTCAAAATTCTGAGAGTAAGCACAATGACAACAGAAAATATGCAATATTGACTGGTGTAGTCCTAGGAAGCACTACTGCCACCCATTTGTGTTTTTTCAAAGTTGATAACACTCTTGGCATCAGAGCACTCTCCGCGGCGGCTTCATCCTCTTCATTCGATAGGCCGACATGGATCTGCATTGTGTAGTGTACCTGTCTTGGTTTCTCTTTAGTCTTTACAAAAGGGGATGATGGACGGAGCGTTTGAACAAATCAAAAACTCACCCCCAGTCAACTGATCTGGGTTTAATCCATCACCATTCTTTAGTTCACTCAGCCACCCCAGTTCAGACATGGCTATATGCAAATCAGTCTGACCCTGTTGCCTCATGGGAACAGTCCAGCCTGAACTGCCAAGCCATGTCTTCCCTGGACCGGAAACAAGCATCCTGGGACCGGTTTCGGATTCATAATCCTCATCAGCCAGGCTATTTTGATTTGTTCAAACGCTCCGTCCATCATCCCCTTTTGTATCGCTTTGTTCGCCCTAAGTGTGGCAGGGTATGCTCAGACGTGAGTCCCTTGTTCACTTGGCCACTGGATTCAAGATAGCCTGGCTGATGAGGATTATGAATCCGAAACCGGTCCCAGGATGCTTGTTTCCGGTCCAGGGAAGACATGGCTTGGCAGTTCGGGCTGGACTGTTCCCATGAGGCACAGGGTCAGACTGATTTGCATATAGCCATGTCTGAACTGGGGTGGCTGAGTGAACTAAAGAATGGTGATGGATTAAACCCAGATCAGTTGACTGGGGGTGAGTGTTTGATTTGTTCAAACGCTCCGTCCATCATCCCCTTTTGTATCGCTTCTCTTTAGTCTTTAGCATTTTTTGCTTGAACTCTGCGCACGCCTCGTAGGAATCAGACTTGTTTTCTATTGGCCGGCAGAGGTGGTCCTCTCTGTAGGTAGCTGGCTCTGTATATTGTATTACCACTAGGTGGTTATACCGTGCACAGTCAGGGGTTCCCCAAAAGTGTACATGGTTCCATGTAAAACCCAAAGTGCTCTTAGTGCTCTTAGTGGTAGTGTGGGCGATCAGCCGTAGGCCTAACACAGAGGAGTTTAAGACATTTATTGCACAGCATTGACCAGTAATGGACACACGACTCGAAGAAAGATCCAGACCAATTCCAGAGAATTATACTTTGTATTTTATTTTAAGATCAAGATCTTCGCAATAAAGTAAGTACATTTTTAAATGGAATTGGTCTTCACTTTGAAAAATTGACACTTACAAACTTTTCAGAACTGTTCAATCTTATTGGGAAAACAATATCCAGTTTAAACAGGTAAGTAATTAACTTACAATGCCAGTCTTCAGGACCAAAGGTTAGCAAGGGTCAGGTTAGTACCAAAACTGCACCTGCAGTGGCGGCGGGGTCCAGAGGTCAGAATCTCCGTTCTACCCAAAACTTTTCAATGGTGTCATGGTGTTCCTGGAGCCACACTACTCGCAGGTAGGTAAATCGGTTGCAGGGGCCAAGCTTTGTGGGATAGGACTAGCACAGGGAGACCACAAAGCAGCACCAAACCTACACCACCAGCAGCACAGGGGTGGCCGGGTGCAGAGTGCAAAATCGGCATCGGGCACTCAATCGTTTTCTATAGAGATTCTTCTTTTGGCAAACCAGCCGGAGGTTGCAGAAGTGAGACCAACAACAGCAGAGTTAAGTAGAGATGTAGGAGGGTGTAGGGGCACCGTCGGTTCAGCTTACCAAGGCCCAAGGGCTTTGGGTACAGGGGTGCTTGTCGGCATTTGAGTCTGGAGGGAGCCTCTGGATTTGAACTGCAGGCACCGCCAGGTAGATAAGGAGAGGTCAGAAAACGCTGGACATGAGGTTAGAATCTTCTGGGAGACTTCACTGCACAGGTAAGCCATTCAGACTCTGGCCGTGGGCATCGGGTTGCAGAGTGGGCAGGGATTGCAGTTCTAACTTGGAGTGTATTTCTTCTGGACGGGGTCTGCTGTCCTCAGGAGATTGGAGTCTTTTTCAAAGGGAACATTCCTCCCAGGCTTTTCAGAGGTAGCTGGGCCCCAGACAGATCGCTGGTTTGCAGAAGCTGGAGACAGGCTGCTAGGGCTAGGGCTGGGGCCAAGGCAGTCGTTGTCTTCAGTCTCCTCTGCAGGGATGTCTTCTTGCTTCTTAGGTGGCATCCAATCTAGTTTCTAGGTCTGGGGAGCCACCTAAAACTAAATTTGGGATGCGTTTTAGAGGAGTGGTAGGTAGGGCCGTGGGCACCTTACCTGGGATGACTACACCCTATATTATCCCACCCTCCAGTGGGAGGAGGTAAAGCCCTAGGCCTGATTGGAGGGGGTCTCCCAATCTTTGAGATGGTGGGGACTGAAAGATTTGCTTCACCTCGCCTCCCTCACCTTAGGGTTGTAGTTAGCAAAGGTAGGCACACCTCCTAGTCTCCTGACTTTTCTGCCCAAAGTGGGTGGTGTAAACTAAGGGCTGCCACCTGCCACTAGCCGCAGAGGCTGGCAGTCGCATTACAAAAGCGGCAGGCCTTTTAAGATTCCCTCTTTGAGCACTGGCCCATCTTGAGGTAGGAGGTGTGACACCTCTGCCCAGGATGTTCATTGTTTCTGGTTCCATGGAGCAGAGGCTCTCTATCCAGGGTTCCAGAAACATGTCTAGTATTGACTGGATGCCTACAACCACTCAGAGACCACACCAGGGTTGGGAGGTTTACATGAGACACCTGGAGGTGCCCTCTCAGTACATGTTTTTATAAATCTCACACTGGCATCCGTGTGGATTTATTACAAGGAGCTGTTTGGTACCAAACTCTCCTGGGTTCAGTGAAGCAATCATGATGTTGTGTAAGTCGAGTTGTCAAGTTCCCAGCCCATGTACTCTCTATGGCCTCCCTGACACTTAAAATATTAAAGAATAGACCTCAACAGTGTAGGAGCATATCTGCTCATGCAGCTATGCCCACACCTGGGATGTAGTGCACCCTGCCTTAGGCCTGGTAGGACCTGCTAGAGGGGTGACTTACCTATAATCTTAGGCAGTGCTGGCTGGCATGGCACACCGGTAGTGTGCCATGTCGACTTGGTAATGTTTTCACCTCACAACGGCATGCCAGCTGCAGGGGCATGGTCCTAGTGAGGGGGTTGCCAGGGGACCCTCTTCAGCCTCCAAGCCCTTGGTACCCAGGGCACCACTTACTAGGGACTTGCAAGGAAACCGAACTACCAATTGTGGACAGCTTTGTAGGGAAAACCCTGGTACTGGGAACTTGGACAGCAGGGACCCAGTACTCTGCAGTCAAAGTTGCATCAAAAGCTAGGCAAAAAGTGTGTGTATGTGGGTGGGGGTTACCTCAATAGAACCCCATTTTCTCACACACCCGATGTGCGAATTTATGGTGGCATTCTGAGCAGGAACAGAATGGCGTCTTCTCCATTGCACACACAGCAAGGAGCCCCCTGTCCACGCATTCTCCTTCTTGCCTGCTATGCAAGTAACACTGACTTGTATTTTGCGGTTAGTCGGTGGAACCCCTTGTTAAAACTCCCTTACTTCGCTATAGCAATGATTTTCACTTTCCTCGGCGCAAATCCCATTTTATTTTTTTTACTTTCTGTTGGTTTTTGGAGATCTTCACAATGCTTCCAGACCCAACGGTGGGAAAAATAAAAATATGAAGATGGCTACCAAGAGTGGACAGTTCCAGGCAGGGTGTCTGACGTCAGTTGAGGCGGGAACAAATGATGGGAAATGTCAGCGCCCAGAAAAAAAAGAGGACTTCAAGACTAGGAGAAAGCTCCGAACCCAACCACTAGATGGTGGAATAATGCACAACTTGTGAATCTAGAAAATGTTATAGGCTGCAAAACTACTCCGACAGGTAAGTAACCATTTTGTTATGCCATGAAGTGGAAAACCTCTACATATGTTGCCAGAAAAATGTTTGTTCTGATCCCGTGTCACGAGGAAGTCCTCGTAATATCTACTTCATTTAGCCCACTTAAAAATGCAATCATTTTTTTTTAATTTTTTTTTAGAAAGGACTCCATAAAGGTGTTCCTGTAGGAAGCAGTCTCTTTATATAGTGGACACGAAAGAGGTACACCGTGTAAAGAGTCCAGGCAACCCTTTTTTGTTTACAGAGACAAAATGATAACACCAAAAACTTTTGTGGTATTGTGGGTGAGTAGTTTAGGCTTATCAAAGTAGTGCTAAGCATTGTTGTACTTGGAGGCAATAAATGAGACCAACAAGAATAAATCCAAGACCAATTTAGAAAAATAAGTCCTATCTTTATATACATTTTGATACCAAGAACTTTATCAAGCAAGTACTTTTTTAAATATTGAATGTCACAGGTAAGTTAACAATCCACTTAAATCTAGCAATGCTTTCCTATGGGGAAGGGGGAAAGGCTTCTATTACATAGTTATTTACAGTCTTTTTCTGGGTGGTGTCCTTATAGACTTAGGGTTGAGGGGGAGGGGGAGGCCAAGGACCAACGTACCACGAGCAGTTACCTGCCCTTAGGCGCCCAGGTGCAGAGGTTCTGGACTGGTTGGAAGCTTTGTGCGCTACATGGTGGAAAAAAGGGGGGCCCAACTAAAACAGGCTGCAGAGCGGGACTTGGGGACAAGTCCGGGAGCTCCCAACAGGGGGCTTGGGTCACAAGGGTCCTGGGATCAAGAGGGCACAGCTGGTTCGTCAGTACCCGAGCTGGGATGCTCGGGTGCACAGTAGATAGGTCAGCTGGGCTCTGCATCAAAGGCCCTCGTGGTTGTCTGTCTCGTCGGTTGAGGGTTCAAAATCAGGACAGCTTGGCTACTCTGGAAGTGGGTCTCTGCGATGCGGACTTCCCTCAACGGCTGCTCTGTCCTGTTAAGAGTCCGAATGGACTTAAACAGGCTTTGGTTGCTGAAAGGCTTCTGGTACCCGAGTGTTGGTGCTGAACGACTCCGGTCAGTCCTGGTGTCCTCTCACTCGGTGGGGTGGGACAGATCTGACCTCCAGGAGCCACAGGTACCTCTTAATGCTATGTCGGGCTGGCCCAGGAGCTGCAACACTGTAAACTGGATTCTGCATCTTCGGTGTCTGCGGGTTGCAGGGTAGTAGCTCCTCTACTCCAAGGGAGATTGCTGGCAATTAACGAACGGGTGGCAGCATACCATGTTCCTTGGTAGTTGCTCAGCTGCAGGATGAATCACTCGGTCCCGATTGTCCGGATTGATGCAGGCAAGGTTTTGCACCAAAAGTCCACAACAAATATTCAGTTTTCCTCTTCTTCTGTATCTTTCAGTCTAAGTTTCTAACATCAGGGGTGCCCCATAAATTTAGGGGAGTGACCGGTAGTAGCCAATGGGTTACTTAACTTTGGGGTGACTTCACCCCCTATATGACCACTTCCTGTGGGAAGTCGGCATAACCCTGACCCAGTGAGTCTATTTCCACCAAAACCCGAAGGTGGTATTCTCGTTTTCATGTTCACATCAGGTATCCCACCCTAGCGGTGGAAATAGCCTGATGGGAGCACTTCTCCGGATTAACTTTTTTTGCTTGCCTATCTTGGCGCCAGATGGCCCTCTGGGCAGGGAGCAGCATCTTCCAAGTCTGGGAGAAGCCGGGGTTGCATTTCAAAGGCGGCAAAGGCCTTTGAAGCCCCCTGCCTTGATATGCTGATAACTTAGCCATTCTGCTTGGAGGGAGGGGGTCAATAGCTCCGTCCGGAGCAGGCATTGCTTCTACCCTCAAAAGCACAGTCTCATCTGCAGGGGTGCCAGAAACCGGTCTGTGTTGGCAAGCTGGTCTACACCAGTCAGTCAGTACACAAGAGGTTAGTAGGTTTTCTCTAAGGTGCCCTCTGGGTGCATGTATTAATGAATCAATCACTGGAATCAGTGTGGGCTTATGTAAGAAAGTGCCCTCTTTTTGCATGGTTGCCCCCACTTTTTTAGGTCTCGCGACCTATCGATGCGCGCATGCGCATCGAGCGGAGCGAGAATTCAAGTGGCGAAAACATCATGAAACCACCAGCTTTTTGCTGGCGTTTTCATGGCGTTTTCATGCAGTTCATGTGAACCACGTGAGCAACATGCACGCGCATTCACGGCCAGGGCTTCTCCTCCCCTAATTATTCATGGCCGGCCGCAGGCCGGCCGTACTTTGTTTCCCGCTTCTCCTCCCCTAATCATTCATTCCCGGCCGCTCACAGCACATCAAAGGGCTTCGCCCAGCGTGCGCTCTGCATTCTCTCCCCAGCCAGCTTCCCCCAGGCCGTGTTCCCTCATCCCTCGCACCCCCTCCTCCTTCAGGCCCCCACCATTTGCTTCCATTTGTTTTTGCTTGTTTTGGAAGCATGTTGTTATTCCAACTCGTGTAAAACTTCAGTCGTTTCAATTTTTGTTGCTTTTACTTTTTAAAGAATCTTGCAAGGATTTCCGCTGTGTGCTGTCTCTACCGGAAGCTGGGATCTACAGGAAAAGGCTAGGTGTGTGAGGACAGTCAGCGCTTCTTCACAGTTCCAGGGCGCTTGTCACACTGTGAGGCCCCTCCGTGCTAGACGAGGCCTTTCACTACCTTTTGAGAGCTCTCACTTGGTGAGAGACCTCTTGTGCCAATCCACAGTACCAGAACCATCGCAGCGAGCCCCCTCACTTTGCAAGATCTGTGTGTCTCTTGTAGTGCCAGACCTCTCACCTATGCACGAAACCCACTTTCCCTCTCCATGGGCAGGGCCTCTCTCGGCCTCTGTGATCTCTTTTCACAGCGCTCGGCCTCTCATCACTGCTGTGTGAGACACCTCAATACTGTGTCAGCTGAGACCTCTCTCCTTTGCTTCCTAAAACTGAACTGCTGCGCCTGGCATGCCAATCTCTCTTTCTAGGGTTTGATTAAGGCCACTGGAATTATGCGATTGTGAGGCTGCGGCAATTTCAGCATAATTATAGATTTGTCACGTAATCCACCATCTGCCGCATAACCTGCAGCTAAAACAAAAATAGTTTCTACCTCAATTAGGTCAAAATTATACTGTGCAAAGGAAGGCCCATTGCAAAGCTAGACTGTTCACCTTTCTTTTGCTTATTGCTATATTTGGGTATTAAACTTGTACAATGCCCAGACAGTGTTACCAAATTTAAAAATGACGAAATAAAGTTGTAGTACTATTACAAAATGTGCTGCTTAATTTCCCTTTTCTTGGCGCATAATTTACTCGCCCTGTCACATAATTTAATTCAACCTGCCGCATAATTTACCAGTGGCCTTGGTACTTTGTGAGACCTCTCGGCCTATCTCTAGAGAACCAGTCATCCTGCCTTCTTTCTGTTTGAGTCATCAAGCCACTGTGCAAGATCTCACTGCAGGCAGGACTCCTTGCTTCAAAAGACATGCTTGATCCCTTATCTGACATTTAGGGAAACTGTCAGAACATGTTGTTTACATCAGTTAGTTCACAGATGTTGGGAGGCCCTGAGGTCTCTATGATTGGCTCTGGAAAGGTCAGTTTTCAGGTCTTTCCTGATGTTGAGCAGGGCGTGGTTGAAAAAATAGTGTACTACCTTTGAGTAAAGTTGTACTATCGGTAGGTCTGGGAGAAATGTAAATTAGGCGTCCGAATTTGCATGATTTCTAAATTTTGCATATTTTTATAAATTTCTCAAAATGTTTGCGAATTCTCAAAATATTGCTTTGTGCAATTTTGCTTAATCTTTACCTATGGGACTGGTTTATGCATGAAATATGTTCCGAGTTATGTTTGCTTCTCAAACCAATCTCCTGCCGGTAACTTGTTAGATGCTTTTTCATCGAAGTGTGCGCTCATGTTAAACAAGCATTGGCATTGCCAATAGGTCTCGCTTGGGGACCTTATAAGTATTTAGTTTTGCAGCACAATATCCGATTATGCAACAAGGATATTGTGCTGCAAAACTAAATACTTATAAGGTCCCACAAGCGAGACCTATTGGCAATGCCAATGCTTGTTCTAAACTGCTGATGTGCTTTGACTGAGTTTACCCTTGGTTCTTACCAACCATGTACCCAGCGCCTATGTTTCCCTAAACTGCATTGAAAACAAAACCCAAGTGGCACTCTTTTGCCACAGGTCAGTCCTTTGTAAATGGTACACCCAGGTACGAAGGGCACTGTGGCCAGGGAAGGCCTATAAGGGCTGCAGCACTTATTGTGCTACCCTTAGAGGCACTGTACCTTAACACACACACTGCCTTTGCAGGCTGCGTGTTTTGGTGCAGAACAAAGTGAAGAGTGGACATGGCACACATCCCTGTGTGCCATGCCTACAACCCACTGCCCTGGCATAGGTCAGTCACCCCTCTAACTGGGTGCACTATACCAGTGGTGAGGGTACAGGTGCATGAGCTCTGTACCCATACAGTGTCTAAACCAATTCTTAGACATTAGAAGTGCAGTAATGCCATTAAGGGTATATGATACTGGTAGTTTGTCATTACGAACTCCTCAGCATCATAATGGCTTTATATGCTTTACTGAAAACTGGGAATTGTGGCTTCCAACTTCTCAGCACATTAAACCCACACTGATGCCAGAGTGGGATTTAATGAAAAATGCACACCGAGGGTGTCTGAGAAACGCCCCCTGAAAAACTACCTAACACTAGTGTCCAGGCTGAGTGGATTTGTTCACCATCAGACTCTAGCTCCGGCGAAATCCTTGAGTCTGCACCACAATGCACCAGTCACCCATGGCCTGTGTTCGAGTGGCCCAACACCACGAGGAGGTCTCCCCGGCGATCCAGACCAGAGATCCAGTGATCCCTCACCTGCCTAGAGCCTGAAGGACTATTCCCCCCCCCCCCCCCCCCCCCACCGCCACCAGTAGCTGGTAAGAAGATCCGACCCTAAATGACACCCCTGCACCTGACTCCCCACAGCCTTGGATGGCCCAACTGATCGTGTCCAGCATCTCAACTCACCTTTCCATGTGGTGGTCGCACCCAGAAGACCTTCGTCCCCGAGCCTGCAGTGTGTTTGCAAATCAGAGACTCCCCATTGAAGTAACAGAACGCCTGACAACAAACCAGCACCCTGCACCTAGCCGCCCTAGTGCTGCTGAGGATGTACCTTTGGTGCTGTCTTGAACCATTAATTCCAGAAGCTTTGCTCCCACAATCTTGTGGCTCTGCTCCTATGTAGCCACCAACTGGAGGCCCCCTATGCCCCATTGGATAACATTGGCCTCAGCACTCTGCACCTGGCTGCGCTAGTGCCACTGCAGGTGTAACAAGAATGCATCCTGGACCATGGGGGACCCCTGAGCCTAACCCCAGAAACCCAACTCCCACAACAAAGTGCTTACCTGTAACCAATAACACTATTTCTTCCCATAGGATAACATTGACTGTTTTCTACGAAAAGGTTTCGAAGTGTGGAGTTGGTACATCTATAAAAATCTCTAAAACTGTAACCAAATAACCAAAACGTTTTGGAAATGTCCCAGTGTAGTATCCAGGTATACTACACTGTAAGAAACTTATTCTACTTGACACCCTTTTGAAAAGCCAATACAAAGTATATGTACAGTATTTCGATAGCATTGCATTACCAGTAATTCTATTATAAAACCAAAGTTTATATACAACTGCAATTCAAACTGTATTATTACTAAAAAGTATAAATCAAATACCCGTGCTATGCTAGCTTGGTTCTAGGAAATAAAATAACGAAAATAATATTTTTATACAAACAAAATTAGCATGAGTTCAGTCTTTGAGTGTGTGATAATCATTTGCTGATTGAGTGTGTACAACAAATGCTTAACACTACCCTCTGATTAAGCCTTATTGCTTGCCCACACTACCACAAATGGAGAGTAAGGTGCGATCTACTTTTACCTCTGCCTGCCTTTGGGGTTCCACTGGACTCTCTGCACATTATACCTCACTTTGGTATAGTGTATACAGAGCCAGCGTCTTAAAGCCTATTAACACGATATGTTTGATACAAAACCGCTATAGTTTCAGTAAAGCCATCGTGTAGCTGGGAACTCTTAATTGCCAGTGTTCAGCATGTGTTCTTAAAGTGGCTTCTCTGTTCACATGTGATGTCTAAGAATCGACTTGGACATCACAGGGGCACATCTGCTGATGTAGATATGTCCACATGTGTTGTATAGTGCACCCTGCCTTATGGCTGTGTGACCTGCTGTATGAGTAACTTTCCTATTCTGCATGCAGTGTCTTAGGCATGAGGCACAGGAGGTGTGCCATATCATGTCTTCACTTTTCCCTGCACCATGTTTGCAGCCTGCAATGGCAGTTTGCATGTGTGTGAGGGTCTCCCTTAGAGTGACCCAATGCATGCTACAGCCCTTGGGCACCCTCCTTAGACTCCTACCAGGGATATAATTTGAGGGACTTGCAGGGGGTGGTTAAGGTTTACCTGTTGGGGGAACTATAGTACAGATTTTGGGAAGGATCTGGCTCTGGGGAACTGGGTAGTACGAACCTGGTGCCCTTCTGCCAAAATTGCATCCGATACCAGGCAAAAATTGGGGGTGACCATGTCAAAAAGGAACACTTTCCTACAGTTCCCACTAATAAACCACCTCCTCTTTGGGAGATGAACATAGTTTTGTAAAAATACGTAATTTCCAGCCTGCTCAAGGCTTCATTGCAGCATCTTTTCTGGAAAGCAGCCTTTTTGATTGCCATTACGCTGCTCCAATAGTGAGCGAGTTGGAAGCTTGATCGTCCTTCGAGCCTTCTTAATTCATCCTTAAAATCATTTCCGGTTTCCACATTAATCAGATTACATTACCTAATTTTTCCTCTTTCCATCCACTCCAGCAGAATGCTCAATTCATTCCTTAGATGTCAGAAGCTTCCTTTTATCTAATTAGATAAAACAAAGTATCTCAGAAAATCTAAACCGTTAATAAATTATGGCTCTATGAGATGGGGTCTATTCACGTCCAAGAAATCTATTGCCAGATGCCTAGTAGCTAACATCACTTTGTTACCAAATAGCAAAATATTCTAGGAAAGCCCAGGGCTCATTCTGCTTGATATTGGTTCTTTGAAATTTAACAGTCTGTATACCGGCTAAATTATGCATTTGATAGCCTCCCAGAGGGTGCTGCTCGTCCAATCAATCAATCAAAGCATTTGTATAGCGCACTACTCACCCGGAGGGTCTCAAGGCACTTGGGGAGGGGGTGTCCGCTACTGCTCGAACAGCCAGGTCTTGAGCTGCTTCCTGAAGGCGAGGTGGTCCTGGGTCAGGCGGAGGTGGGTCGGGAGGGAGTTCCAGGTCTTGGCGGCGAGGTAGGAGAAGGACCTTCCCCCTGTAGTGGCTCTTCGAATGCGGGGGACGGCGGCGAGGGCGTGGCCGGTCGATCGAAGCTGGCGTTTGGGAGCGTAGAAATTGAGGCGGCTGTTGAGGTATCCTGGGCCTTGGTTGTGCAGGGTTTTGTGTGCGTGTGCGTGGGTGAGGAGACGGAAGGTGATTCTCTTGTTGACCGGGAGCCAGTGCAGGTCTCTCAGGTGTCCGGAGATGTGGTTGCGACGGGGGATATCCAGGATGAGTCTTGCTGAGGCGTTCTGGATCCGCTGGAGTCTCTTCTGCAGTTTGGCGGTGGTTCCGGCGTAGAGGGAGTTGCCGTAGTCCAGTCGGCTGGTGACGAGGGCCTGGGTGACCGTCTTCCTGGTCTCTGTGGGGATCCACCGGAAGATCTTGCGTAGCATGCGTAGGATGTTGAAGCACGACGAGGAGACGGCGTTGACTTGTCTGGTCATGGAGAGGGAGGAGTCCAGGATGAAGCCCAGGTTGCGTGCGTGGTCTGTTGGTTTGGGTGCGCTGCCTAGGGCGGGGGGCCACCAGGAGTCGTCCCAGGCGGAGGGTGAGGATCCCAGGATGAGGACTTCCGTCTTGTCCGAGTTCAGTTTCAGGCGGCTGTTCTTCATCCATTCGGCTACCTCTTTCATCCCTTCGTGTAGGTTGGCTCTGGCGGTGGCGGGGTCGTTGGTGAGGGAGAGGATCAGCTGGGTGTCGTCGGCGTAGGAGATGATGTTGAGGTTGTGCTGGCGTGCGATGGCTGCGAGGGGACTCATGTAGACGTTGAAGAGGGTTGGGCTGAGCGAGGAGCCTTGAACGCCGCAGATGACTTCGGTGGCTTCTGATCTGAAAGGGGGAAGGCGGACTCTGTGTCCTTCCGGAGAGGAAGGAGATGGTCCACTCCAGTGCCTTCTCCTGGATTCCGACGTTGCTGAGGCGCTGTACTAGGGTACGGTGGCAGACAGTGTCGAAGGCCGCGGAGAGGTCTAGGAGGATGAGGGCCGCTGTTTCTCCGTTGTCGAGCAGAACTCTGATGTCATCGGTGGCTGTGATCAGGGCGGTCTCGGTGCTGTGGTTGGCCCGGAAGCCAGACTGCGAGAGGTCGAGGGATCCGTTCGTCTCGAGGAAGGCGGCCAGCTGTTTGTTGACGGTCTTCTCGATGACTTTCCTATGGAAAATGGTGCCCTGTGTTTATAGTTCCATAGACAAATACATTTATTTTAAATTCTCCAGGGTCCCTGTAAGCGGCAGGGAATCATTTTAACGTTTTACTTTAAAGAAAATGTCTATGATGCAGAACCAGGACTACAAGGAACAAAATGGTTACTTACCAGTAGAAGTAGTTTTGCAGCTTCAAGATTTTTCTGGATTCACATACTGTGCATTATTCCGCCATCTAGTCGTTGGGTCTGGAATTGTCTGATTATCGTGGATGTCATCAATCACAATTTGGTGGCAGGTCCATCCCTTGTGACATCAGACGATGCCCCGAAAGTTCCTGTGCATGGTAGCAATCTTCGGAATTCTTTTTTTTTTTTTTTCTTCTTTTCTTTCCTTCATAAATAGTATTTTACGTGATCTTTTCTCCCACCGTTTGCTTTTCTCAACTGTGTGGGTCACGTAAATCTAGAAAACTCTTCAAGCTGCTAAATACTCTCACTCTGCCTCTCTACTCCCTGTGCCCTGCCACGCTCTACTCCCTGTGCCCTGCCACGCTCTACTCCCTGTGCCCTGCCACGCTCTACTCCCTGTGCCCTGCCACGCTCTTTACTCCCTGTGCCCTGCCACGCTCTTTACTCCCTGTGCCCTGCCACGCTCTTTACTCGCGGCGCCCTGCCACGCTCTTTACTCCCGGCGCCCTGCCACGCGCTTTACTCCCGGCGCCCTGCCACGCGCTTTACTCCCGGCGCCCTGCCACGCGCTTTACTCCCGGCGCCCTGCCACGCGCTTTACTCCCGGCGCCCTGCCACGCGCTTTACTCCCGGCACCCTTTTTGCTTTGCCAGTGGTTGCTGTACTCTGGCTTGACGGCAGAGTTGTCGCCTTATGTGAGGACCACCAGGAGGGGAGCTTTGGCTCCTCCCACATGTAGCGTACATGTTTTGATTGGGCAAAAGTTGTGTGCTGCACAGAAAACGTTTTGCATTCTCCAAACAGCTGTGATAATTTTGTTTATTTATCCAGCTGCCTGACTCGCGCGTTGCATACAGACGGTTGCTGTTACGGCTCCCGAAGTGATCGCGGCTGCGGCACTACAGGCTTGAATCTCTAATCAGGAGGTTGCGTTACATGCAATAAGATACAACGCCCTGAAAATCTCGACAAGGCTGTAATTCGATCTGCAGCACCTTCCCCTATTTGTACACCGGATGGTGACAAATACTTGAGAATCAACGCTAGAACATAAGAACCACGAGTGTAGAGGCAGAAATAGGACGCCTATACCCTCTCTAAAATACGAAATTTCAGGTTGTCCCTTCTACTCTTTCGTCCTGATGAAGACCCGAATTGGTTGCTAATAAGACAGCACCGCACCCCAGGGTCGAAACGTCGACGTTAACTCTTCAACTGGTCCTTGTTATATCCCAGCAGAAAAATATAAATAATTGTACTGTTTGTGGAAATTGATACCATTTTTGGACCGTGACTCCTTTTAATTTTCGCTGTAAAAATTGTTTCACTGTATTATACACTTAAATCACTTGATCACATTTAATTCACTTGTGCACTTTGTTTTGAAATTTATTGTATGGACAACCAATTTTTTAAGTGTTGAAATGAATTTCTGTAAAGGGATTGATGAATAAGAACCTTTCTCTTTTTGAAAAATGTGTGGTGTGTGATTTTCCTATTCAAATACTTCCAAGTATAACTAAGTAAGAAAAGTTATTGGAATATATGTTATATAACTAAGAAATTGTTCACTCCCCGACAGAACCAATTTTTTGTTTGCCACGCGCTTTACTCCCGGCACCCTTTTTGCTTTGTTAGTGGTTGCTGTACTCTGGCTTGACGGCAGAGTTGTCGCCTTATGTGAGGACCACCAGGAGGGGAGCTTTGGCTCCTCCCACATGTAGCGTACATGTTTTGATTGGGCAAAAGTTGTGTGCTGCACAGAAAACGTTTTGCATTCTCCAAACAGCTGTGATAATTTTGTTTATTTATCCAGCTGCCTGTACTTTATCTTCAAGGGGCAAATCCATGATATTGGAATGCTTTTAAAGTGCCTTAGATAACTAGATAATTTGGGCGTTTGTCTCTGGTAGTAGCACAGATAGACAGTGTATTCGTTGGCCAGACCTATTGGCATTGCCAGTGCTTGTTCTTAAATTGAGGCCAGTATGTGAGTAAGCAAGGGAACCAAAAATGCCAAAAGGGCCTGCCTGAGTGTATGTTCGAAAGTTTTAACTAAAACTGCTGTTACTTAACTTTTTTTTTCTCACTTTAACGTATTGAACATTTCAAATGCTGACCTATTCATCCCATTTTGTCAATGCAGTACACTTGTTGGAATAATTTTATAAAGGACATGTAGAAGCTACAGTGCTGTAAGAGGAGTGTGTGCCCCTCGACTTTAATGGCCTGTGTTTAACCAAAGTTTGTTAAACCTTGATACTGGTTACATATCTTTTTCATAGTTTTACATTTTTCTGGGAACCCACATTGGTGGGGGCTAGTCAGTGAAGATTCACATGATGAATAGCTAGACTTGCTTACAAGTAATTTAGTGTCTATGGTGTTGGAATGAACGCTTTCTTTCATCTGTCCTAATTACAGGAAGACTAGTGGATCAGAACCTGAATAAATTGGGCAAGGATGAAATGCTTCAAATGATTAGACACGGTGCAACACATGTGTTTGCTTCAAAGGACAGTGAAATCACAGACGAAGATATCAATGCCATCCTAGAAAGGGGAGCAAAGAAGGTAAAGTTAGTCTTTGAATTGTTAATAAGCCTGCCCCCCCAGTGGTCTTTTGTAAAAAGATTTTCAGCTCGGGAGTACATTTTTGTAGTTTTAACAAACCGGTCTGTCACACAGTCGTGCAAGCCATATTTTAACTAGAGTGGGTTTTGGGTCTACCAGTTGCATTTTATTGACTTTTTAGTCCAATCCAGCACCCTGGTCTTGTTCAGTGACTTCTCCTTTTTTTTTGTTCCTTTCCCAGGTGTGGTTTTTTTTTTTAATAGACCGATGTAATCTTTCAGAGTTGATGTCGGAACTATTCCAGGAATACTAGTCATGGTAATATGACTACTATAGCCAGTTTCTGAAATGTCACTGTTGGTGGCTGACATTTTGGGAGTAGTCACACTGATCTTTCCTTACATTTGCAATCCACTCCTTCCTGAATTTATTCTAAAGATCACCATGGGGCCTCGCTTCTGGGGGTCAACCTGTGTGTATAGTTTATGGACATTTTCTAATTGTCCACCTGTTATGTACTTGCCTAGCCAGATGATTATGCATGTGCTTTATTTTTGATTGTTTTCTCCTCGTGTGTCTGATTTACAGATTGATTGGCTTCTTTTTGGATTAAAATATAGTGATTCCTTTAAATTTGTTTTTCCCCCCCACAAAACCGTGCTCCTGGGAAGTGTTTTGAGCTCCGCACCTTGGAAGAGCCTATTGAGTGGGCCTTTTCAGTGACGATTCCCGTAGTTAAGATTTAGTATTATGAATAACTTAAACTGTATATATATATATATATATATATATATATATATATATATATATATGGTTACATGTTATTGACTCTAGTTATGGCTGAATCATAGTTTACAGTAAGTGCCCTGTGAACCAATTTGGTCCCATTGAGTTAACTTGCATGACATTCTTATCAAATTATGTCTATGTATGTTGACTTCTGTAATTTTGTATACAGTTCATGAGTGAAATTTTATTGTAGGGTGATGTTAAAAATGCATTCTTTTTCATTTGTGTGGAATTGTGCTCAAGAACAGTCGAAGTCACTGGATTCAGACCAAACTTTAGATACAAGAAGCGTGGCTCAACATAGTTCCATTCGTTATTTTTCCTCTAAATCAATTTGTAATAGAATTATCTTGTCTGGGGTTGTGAGCAAGTTTTCAAATAGAAAAATCAGACGGTCTAGAAGCTTTTAATTTTTGCTCAGGCCCACCATACCCAGGTTTTCAAATGTCTCTAGGTGGAACACCCTGTGGTGGTTTAAGCTTTGTCCAGGCTCAGAACCTAGAAGACCTAGCTGACTGATTTACCCTGGTCACAGATTAAGCCTTTCACCTTAGTCCACTGGGCATGACTGCCGACTTTGGACAGGTAAGGAACCAGCTAGGAGTTCTCAGCGCGGTGTATGGCCAAAACCTACTCCAAGTGCACAGATAAATCCTGGTTTTACTTAATATCACATACTAATAGTATGTTGACAACTTATAATGAAGGTGCTCTAATGGTGTACTTCATAGGTGCCTCACACATGCCCCCACCAGTGCCTCCTGTAGGCCTTCACTGTATCTGCACACATTGCTTTATTCAGATATACATGAGGGGTGTTGAAATGTGAAATTGGGCTCACTGTGTAGTCTTAGATTCTGTTAAACTTTAAAGTCCACTTTGATCAGTTTACATAGGTCTGGCATTGGTAGAATTTGCTGCAACTGTTAAGGGTGATGGGAATAATTTGGTCTGATAACAGTTTGCATCTTTTTAACCTTTTGGAAAATGTATTCTCATGAAACAAGTGGAGTTTCCCCCCCGTTTTTTTAAAACGTGCCCATTGATCACCAATGAGTATTCCCAAAGGTTCCCACTCTATACAGTATCATTGAATTATACCCCGCTGTTTCGGGAATCAATTTAAACATGATTCACTATCATGCAACGAGGTCTGGGTCCCTGGTATGTTGAATTTCAGCACGCAAGGCCGATGGATCTTTGCTGTTGTGGCTGAAAAAGGAAGGAGCTACAAAATGCAAACTATGACAATTTGAATTATGTTCTGAGTTAAGTCAATAATGAGTTCATTATTGGCTTCAAAACCCTCAATTTTCTCACTGTTGTGATTTATTCTTTATTGGGCATGAATTGTATTAGCAAAATAATAATTTTTACTGAATTGATAAGAAAAAAATGGTTAGTTTACTATTTAACAAATTGTATCTGAAAGTGAGATCTAGCTGCAGATTTCTTACCTTTTAATTTCCAGGCGTCTGGCTCGATCCGTAAGATTTTGACAGCAGTACCCCTGCATTGCAACAGGGGACGTTGGTCGACTGCATGTGACATCATAGGCATTCTGGTTAGTCGTCGTCCATATAGGCACCACACTGGCGCACTGACATCAGTTCTCTTCTTTCCACAGATCCATTGTAAAGAGCTAAACCCTGTCACTTTTTGGCAAACTTTTTTGGCTTCTAGTCACACTTTTGGTGTGTAGGTCATGTCCAGTAAGACCACCACTGGGTTGGAGACGAGTGGCGATTGTGACTGCCCCATGTCGGTGACGGATCCCCATTTGGCGTGTCTGATGCCTGGAGCGCAACCATGACACAAAGCGATTGCTGGGCGTAGGCGCTGAAGGCTTAGAAGGGACAGTCTCTAAAGTTGATAGCGGCATGGTGTCCAGCACCTCAGAGGTCATCTAGTCGATCCCGGTCAAGAGGAAGGTCCGAACACCGCTTCGAGGTTTGGGGGGTGAGGAGGCCGAAGTTTTCTTCCTCAAAGTCCTTGCGGTCCAGTAAGAAGCCCCATAAAAAGTACAAGAAGTCAAGCGTGCTTTGACTTCGCCCCATCTATCGCGTGACGAGGCTGATGAGCCTCGGAGTTCAAGACTGCGCTCCCTGGAGTGGGTGCCTGGGTCGGCTCCACGTTTCCCTTCCTTTCCTGGTCCGGGAGCTACCCCGCCCATTTAAAGGAATTTTATGACACCATGTGTGCCATATTTGTGTGGCCTGACCCTGCCGATGAGCCTTTGGGCCCCACAGGTTCAGCTGAAGGAGATCTCGTGGGTTCCGTGCCTCCAGCTTCCACCACAGCCTCCTCTTGGATCAGTCTCTGGATCCGGACCACCACTGGTCATACTTATGCAATGGTCCCCGGTGCAGTCCAACAATCGGCAGCATATGCCCCATCGTCATTCCAGACGAGACTGAGCTGTTCGGGCATCTATCGACGCAGAAAATGGTGTCCCAACTGAGCTTTACGGCTCCATGCTGTTAAACTTGCCCTATTCTGAAGGGTTAGGTAATGATGACCAGGATTGGGAGGGACAGATTCTTTAGAAGATCCCTCAACCCAATCAAGACCTGGACTGGTGTGTGTGGACCTGGGTGATGCCAGCGGTCTTGACACTTCTCCACATTTTGGCATGCTGTCTCCCCATTCCCTGGCTACGGAGGAGTGAGCCTCATTTGCAATGGTGGTGAGTAGGGCTGCGGCGGTCTTGGACCTGCAGCTTCCTACAGTGGCAGTGAAGACTAACATCTTGATGGAGGTCCTGCAGCCTGGTGTCTCCTCCTCTGAACCCTTGGAGCCTTTCAACTAGGCCTTGATAGATGTTCTACTGGGTACCTGTTCCAAGCCCAGCTCAGGGGCCCCTGTGAATAGAACTATTGCCCGCCTCCACCACCCTGCACTGGGCGACCCTGCTTTCCTCTCCACCCACCCAACCCCACAGAGCTTGATGGCCCAAGCCTCCATTTCCCATGGCGCGTTCCCTTCTGCACCTCTGGACAGGGAATCCAAAAGGCTGGACAGCTTTGGTAAGATGTTCTTCCACCAGCCTAACATTGTGTTCGGTTAACACTGCATGCCTCTTGGGCCGTTACTTCTGTTCGCTCTGGGATACGGTTGAGCAAGTGCTGCCCAGAATCTCAAAAGAGGACCAGGTTCTCCTCTCCCAAGCTGTTAGAGATGCAGCGAAGTTTGCAATACGATGTGGCTTAGACATGATGACAAACTTGCTAGGCAGAGCGATTGCCTCGATGGTGGCCGTTAGGTGCCACGCCTGGCTGAGGACGTCTGGCTTTTCGGGGGATGTCCAGGCTAACCTCATGGACATGCCCTTTGATGGCTCCTGTCTCTTTGGAGACAAGGCAGATGCAGCGCTTGAGTGCTTCAAGGATTCTCAGGCTACGGCCAAGTCCCTGGGCATCTCAACTTCATCCTTGCCTGTGTCTGCTTTTCGCTCCTTTCGTGGCTATGGAAGGGGCTTCCAATCGCACCAATCCTATTCCAGCCAGAGGACTCAAATTCAACAACCTCTGTGGGGCCATGGACTCATTCATCCTGACCTTGTGGGTCAGGTGGCCAGAAGTCAGGTCCAGCTACAAACCCCTCCTCCACTGCAAAACCTTCCTAGTCTGATTCCTCTGGATCATGGGCATCCAGTTGGTGCCACGATATGCCGCCATCATCCTCATCACCACCACTGGCGAGATATCACCTCAGACAGGTGGGTGCTGCAAATAGTCTGAAGGGGCTACTCTCTCCCCTTCGAGACTACCCCTCTCCCCATGCCTCAAAATTGCAATGGGCTGATGGAGGATTACCTTGCCTTACTCCGTGAAGAAGTCAAGACTCCCTGGGCCAAGGGAGCTATAGAGGATTCCTGAGCCAGAAATAGGCTCTGGTTGCTATTCCTGCTATTTTCTGGTTCCGAAGGATAGAGGCCTTCATCCTATCCTTGACCTCTGGGCCCTCAAATATATTTCCTCAAAAAGAAGTTCAAGAAGCTCACCCTTGCTCAGGTCTCGTCTTCCCTGGACCCGGGAGACTGGATGGTAGCATTGGAGTTGCAAGACGCCTGTTTCCACATTACTTCTGCCAGCCCCTCAGAGCTATCTGGCCACTAGCACTTAGTTTACCGTGTGCCCCTTGGGTGTTCACCAGGGTGATGGCAGTGGTTGCAGCCCATCTGCATAGATGAGGGGTTCCAGTCTTCCCCCTATCTCGATGACTGGTTGTTGAGGATGGGCTTGTCCCAAGCAGTCATCTCCCACCTCCAAATTAAGGCGAACCTCCTGCATTTGCTAGGGTTCACTATCAATGTGCCGAAGTCACACCTGACTCCCTTTTAGGCACTCCCTTTCATCTGGGCAGTTCTGGACACAGTGCTGTTTTGGGCTTATCCTCCTGAGGAGTGAGCCCAGGATATTCAGGCTATGATACTGATGTTTCAGTCTCTATCCTGGATTTCGGTGAGTGACTCTGAGGCTGCTGAGCCTCGTGGCCTCCTGCATCCTGCTGGTTGACCGTACCAGATGGCACATGCGGACTCTGCAGTGGGGCCTGAAGTTCCACTGGGCATAGCATTGGGGAAATCTCACCGACCTAGTTCAGATATAGAAGAGAACTGCAAACGACCTGTGGTGGTGGCTAACAAATCCCAATTGAGTCAGAGGCAGACCCCTCTCTTTCCCACCTAGATCTTACAATAGTGATGGATGCGGCCCTCTGGGATGGGGCGGCCCTCTGGGATGGGGCGGCCCTCTGTGAGTGGTTGAGATCAGAGAACTCTGGTCTCCCGAGGAGGACAAGCTCCAAATCAACCTGTTGGAGCTTCGGGCATTCTGGTTTGCACTGAAAGCCTTTTTACCATTCCTCAAAGGAAGTCTGTTTCAGGTGTTCACAGACGACACTACCGCCTTGTGGTACTGCAACAAGCAAGGCGGAGTAGGGTTGTGGACCCTCTGTCAAAAGGCCCTGCGTCGCTGGACTTGGCTGGAACAACCAGGAATTTTCCTGGTGGTTCAACGTCTGGCAACTTCTCTGAAATCCAAAGCATATCAACTCACCCACCTGTGCCTTGTGGATCACGAGTTGCGTCTCCATTCCGAGGTGGTGCAAGGTCTCTTTCAGCAGTGGGGAGTGTCCATGGTGGCTCTTGCTCCGACTCTTTTGGTTGCAGTAGAGCACAGGACTCCTGTACGCCTATCTGCTCATACCACTCCTGTCCTGAGTGCTCAAGAAGATCGGGAGCCACTGGGCCCAAGTCATCCTTGTAGCTCTGGACTGTGTATGAAGGGTCTGGTATCCCAAGCTTCTGAAAATGAGCATTGATACTCTGGTTCGGCTGCCCTTCCGGGAGGATCTTCTGTCGCAGCAGTAGGAGAAAGTTCTCCACCCGAACCTGTCAACTCTTCGCCTCCTTGCGTGGCAATTGAGCAGGGACAATTGATGGATTTTGACCTTCCTGACGAAGATTTAGTGGGTATTCTGGCAGCCAGGCGTCCCTCCACGAAGTCTGTATACGCCTGCAGATGGCAAAACATTTGTAAATACTGTACAGAACAGTCTGTTGACCCTTTGTGTACCTGTATCAAATGTTCTCTTTTTATTCTCTCCTTGGCCCAGCAGGGCTCTGCTCTGGGCACTCTGAAGGGCTACCTTTTAGCCCTTACTACTTTCATTCGGCTGCTAGATCAACCATTTCTTGTACAGAGATTTTTGAAGGGGCTTACCCATTTGTTCCCCCCTACTTCTTTTATTATGCCCCAATGGGACCATAATTTGGCCCTTGCTTTTTTGAACTGTGCACTGTTTAAACCTCTGCACAATTGTCCCCTCCGGCTGCTCACTATCAAAACAACCTTTTTAGTGGCCACAACTTCTTCCATGAGCATGAGCTAACTACAGGCATTGTGCTCTCCACCTCCTTACCTGACTGTCTTTCCAGACAAAGTACTGCTGTGTACTAGGGCATCTTTTCTGCCTAAGGTGGCTACACCTTTTCATCTGGCTCAATCTGTTACTCTGCCCACCTTCTATGCACCTCTGCATCTTTCCAAGGAAAAAGAGCGTCTCCACCGTCTGGACCCAAAAAGAGCGCTGTTCTACCTTGATCGCACTAAAGAGTTCTGGGTGGATGACCAAATTTTTGTAGGGTACGTTGGAGCAAAGAAGGGGCGAGCAGATCAGATGACGATTTAACGCTGGGTCATCCTCTGTATACAAATGTTACACCTTAGCGGAAAAAACTGCCTCCTAAACGGCTTGAGGCCCATTCTACCAAGGCGAAGGCAGCTACCACCACTCTTCAGCGTGATGTTCCGGTAGTAACATTTGCCAAGCAGCCATGTGGGCATCTCTGCAGATGTTCGCCAGACACTATTGTCTCAAGTCGGCAGAGAGGGCCTCTTTGGCCACTCTGTCTTGCTGAATTTCTTAGTCTAAAACCTTTCCACAGTCCCTCCACTAGGGATGGCATTGCTTGATTATTTGTTCAAACAGAAGCAATCTGTGGCTAGATGTGTCAATCAGATGGACAAGTTACTTACCTTTTGGTAACTCTTTATCGCGTAGACATGATCTAGCTGCAGATTCCTTACTGACCCACCCACCCATCCTTCCCGCACTGCGGATTGGTTAAGGGGTAGGGATGTTCCCATTCAGGGCCCTAGTGTTCGAGGCTTGTGAGCTGCAGATTGTATACTTTTGCATAGATCGCCGTCTTGTGTTGGGCTTGGATGTTTGCACGTTGTTTTTGACTTGGAAGAAATCTTTGTAGTCACGAGGTAGGTAACTCCTCTCTAGGACGATAGTGCGCATGGGCATCAACTCCACCATAGATTGTTTTTTTCCGCCATCAGGTTCGGATGTGAATTGCTGCACTCCGGGTCGATAGCTGTTTCGAATCCCCCTTTGACGCGCAATCCCTCTCCACTCGACGGTATTGTCTCCATCGCGTTTCCTTTTTCGACACGCATCTTCAAATTAACTCCTCGATCTCGACGCGGGCAGCTGGGCCTCTCTGCGCTGACCACACCTGCAGTCAATGGAAAGGACTACTTTCAAAAAATGCACCGGGTGTGGTGCTAAGTCCCCATACACAGACTTGCACGAGGTGTGCAATCTCTGACTCTTCCCGTAGCACGAAGATAAAAACTACAAGGCCTTTGCATCGTTCAGGTCAAAGAAAACAATCCGTGATCGGGCTCGACGTCACAAAATGTCTCGCGGAAGCAGTTCTATTCCGGGCATCTTCGAAGCAGACCCCGATCTCCAGCCGGAACAATCCGCTGATGAAGAACATGTCTCTGTCTACGAGGCCGATGACGCCGAACAAGAGACAGTCACCCTGGCTCAACGGTCCATGAGTACAGAAACCCCTCTCCCAAAAAATTAACCAGAAGGCTCCGGTAACACCCTCTTCCTCCAGCTCGGGTCGACAGCAGCAACATGTTTCAGACGCCCGCACCCGGCTACGAAACCTAAACCTAAGCCGTCTGGCTCGGGCTCGATCCAACTCCCATTCCGACGCCGGAAAGTCTTCCTCGACACCGAAGCAACAAGTCCAAACACTTGTCCACGCCGAAGACAGCCTCGACGCCAGAACCCTCGGCATCGAAACATAGCAAGGACAAACACTCGGAACCGAAGAAATCTTCGGAGCCGAAAAAGGCTTCTGACTCAAAAAAATCATCAGAGCACAAAAGTTTGAGCCCCAAAGAGTTTAAGACCCCACGGAAAGCCTCACAAACTCCCTTCAAAGAAGGTTCGGATTCAAAATCTTTGACACCGAACAAAGACATTTTGCCCATGCACTGCACCTGATTTGGCAGATCCAAAGCAAAAAATTTTGTTTATTGAACCACACGCGAGCAAACTAGTCACCAAGCCCCAAAAAAAGAGGAAACCGGAAACTGCAGAAGAACCTGCTATACTTCTCAAACAGGACATGGGAACCAACATATCCCCCACCTCCTTCTCCCATCCAGTTAATCCACATCTATTAATTTCACCACCACACTCCCCACAACCTGTATTTTCACCTCAACCATCAGATAGTGAGGATGACACAGGTAGAGATCTAGACCCACTTGGGGATGATCATTCACATAACATCCCACAATATGGGGTGACTACAATACAGAACCCGACCCACATAAGGATCCGGATCTCTATCCTTCTAAGCCGTCTCCACCAGATAATACTGGGTTCAGCAACTAATCAACAGGGCTGCCCAATACCTTGGGGTCACCTTACATTCCGACCCCTTAGATTTTTTTTTGCTAGAAACTTTCGCACCCTTGCAAAAATCAACAAGCACCCTGCTAATGTTAAAAAGCTTGCTAAAACATGCCCCAGAAGTTTTTAAGGACCCAGTCAGAACCAGGGTTCTCAATCCCCGGGTGGATACAAAATACAAGGCAGCTCCCAATGACCCAATTTACATTAAAGATTAGATTCCCTTAGATTCCCTTGTGGTAACTAACCGAGGCAAGCGTGCAAACTCAAAGTACAGGCGACACCCCCTCCCCCCTTCTGATAAAGAATCCAAATTAATTGACACATCCGGGAAACGTATTGCGTCGCAGGCTGCAAGCCATTGGCAGATCGCCAATGCCCAAGCATTATTGGCCAGGTACGACAGGGCTCTCTAAGACGAGCTTGAAAAGCTCATGGAACACCTTTCTGACCAGTACAAACAAAAAGCCAACGACCTTATCCAGGAGGGCAAACTAATTACCAACACCTCAATAAAATGTGCGCTTGATGCGGCTGATACCACATCTTGCACAATTAACACTAGCATCTTATTGCGTAGACACGCTTGGCTCTGGGTTTCCGGATTCAAGCAGGAAGTTCAGACTGCTATTTTAAATCAACCATTTGATCAGGAACATCTTTTCGGCCCTGCAGTTGGCACATACCTAGAAACGATGAAGGATACCGAAACTGCTAAATCTATGGGGGCCTTACAGTTTCCTACCCCTAGAGGCTCTTTTTGCTGCTCCTTCTACAGAGCTGGCTCCAAAACCATGGGTTCATAACATCCCTCCTCCTCCTACAAGGCTCTCACTCAATCATCCCAAAAGCATTCTTTCGTGGAAGCTACAGAGGCAACAACAATAAAGGGAGAGGTCATCGCAATAGTAGCCGCACCCCCCCTCCATACCCAACTAAACAGTGACTCCCCTGCACTTCCCCCTGATCATTCCACTCCTGTCGGGGGGGGCGTCTTACAGTCCCTACCTGTCTGAAACTCCATCCCAACAGACAAGTGGGTAAGACAAATTTTCCAGTATGTTTATTGCCTGGAACTCCCTTCTACCCCTCCCCCAAACATTCCTCCCAGACAACGTCCCATGTCCTCCGAACATCTGACACTTCTCAAACGAGGTTCTCTCTCTCTATTACAAAAACATGCAATAGAACCAATCCCGTTGCCTCATCAAGGCCTAGGGGATTACACCCTGTATTTCCTAATCCCAAAAAAGGACGGCTACCTCCGGCCCATACTGGACCTAAGACTGCTAAACCTCTACTTTCAGCCAGACCACTTTTACATGGTCACCCCAACCGGTGCTCCCACTACTTCAACAGGGCTACTTTCTTTCCACTCTGGATCTAAAGGATGCATACTTCCATATTCCCATTCACAAGAAATATCTTACGTTTGTGGTAGATGGTCAACACAACCAATTCAAAGTCCTCCCATTCGGGATCACTGCAGCACCCAGAGTCTTCACCAAATGCCTCGCAGTAGTTGCAGCCCACTTAAGGATATTCATGTCTTCCCTTATCTGGATGACTGGCTTATAAAAGCCAAATCAGACAGGAGCTGTGTGCAACACGCATGAAACCCAATTCAACTGCTTCACAGCTTGGGATTCACAGTAAACCTTGCCAAATCCCATCTCCAACTGTCCAGCATACAACAATACCTACGGGCTACAATAGACACTTCAAAAGCTCTAGCATATCCTAATCCAGTCAGAATAAGCGCCATACAGGCTCTAATCCAAAAATGTCAGCCTCAACACTCCCTACCAGCGCGAGTGTTCATGCAGTTAAACGGGATGATGGCCTCCTGCAGTCTCCTCTTCCCTTATGCAAGACCTCAAATGCGTCCCTTACAGGAATGTTTGGCACGTCAGTGGAACCAGGCTCAAGGTCAGCTGACCTATCTGGTGAACGCCCGCACCAATCGCTCTCTGCAGTGGTGGAACACACAAAACCTTTCCAAAGGGCGGCTGTTCCTCGACCCGGTTCCACAGACCGTGCTAACAGCAGACGCATCGCTCACCGGCTGGGAAGCTAGTCTTCAAACACATACCATCCAGAGCATGTGGACCCCCCAACAAAGACAATTCCACATAAACTACCTGGAATTGTTAGCAAGATTACTAGTGTTAAAATCCTTTCTACACCACCACCTAGGCAAAGCTGTCCTGGTCTGTACAGACATGACAGCAATGTACTACCTACAAAAACGGGGGCTGGGGAGGTAGGCACTCTCTGCAGCTTTCCCACCTAGCTCAGAGCAAATGGAGATGGGCCATTCTGTAAAACCTATATCTCCTTGCAGAACGCCTCCCAGGTGCACACAATCAGATAGCAGATCTTCTCAGACGTCAAACACAGCAGATCCACGAATGGGAACTTAATCCTCAAGTTTTTCCATTCTTTCACATGTGGGGCCACCTAGAAATGGATTTGTTCGCCACACACAAACGCAAAATGCCCAACCTTCATGTCCAGATATCCACACCCATTGTCCAAAGGCAATGCGCTATGGATGAACTGGTCAGGCAAATTTGCTTACTTTTCCGCCTCTCCCTCTCGTTCAGCTAGTGGTTCGGAAGCTCAAACCGCATTCCCTCACAATGATCCTAGTTGCTCCAACATGGGCCCAACAACCATGGTTCACAACCCTATTGGAACGATCAGCAGTTATCCAGTATTTGGGTGTCTTTCATAGATTCACATGCCTGAATCATTCCCCGTCGTCGAGATGGGAGCCTCCGGTATATAAAAAGTAATGTCCTATAGACATACATAGAAAAGAATAGGCCTAAGGATCTCACCTTAGTGTCCTATCCACGTCCTTATGTAAAAAGGACCAAAACAGAGTAGGCCCAAGGGTCCCACCTTGGTGGCCCATCTGTGTCCTTTTGTAAAAAGGACCAAAGTAAAGAAAACCAACCAATCAGCTACCACCTCCTTCTAGAACCTTCCTGTCAGGAGCCCAAGTCTCTCAGATTTTCTACCGCACGTTGTGCTAGGGAGTCTCCACCTGAGTTCTCCTCAGGAATCTTTCTTCTTACTTCAAAAAACGAATTTATTCAACTTCTATCATTGATTGATTGATTGTGGGTTTCTAAAGCGCTAGAATCGACTCCCGAAGAGTATCTCTGCGCTGTAGACCGCTGGGGAACCCGTCCTGGCTTTCCCTGTGAGATGGTCCCTACTGGGTATGTCCAAGGTGAAACCAAGCATCCCCGGCGTATGTGGGGGCCGTTGTGGAGATGAGGCAAGCTAATGCCCAGAGTTGCCGAGTGTGATCCCTAGTTAGAGTAGGCACCGAGGCGAGAATTATCAAGTCCGTTGACCCTGGTCCAAGACCCAGCCGCGTCGGGAATTGAACCCTGGTCCCGGGCCGTCCTCTGCTCCCGGGTCTGCCGCCTCTAACCAGTGAGCCACACCACTCCACTCATTATGGTCTCTTTAGAGCCTGTTCCTCTTGTGGGAAGAAAAGGCTCCATGTGGAGGATAAACATGAAACCTGTTTATATTGCCTCTACCCTCAACGTCAAGCCAAGGACTGCAAAATATGTAGGACCTTCTCAAACAAGACCCTCAAGGACCAAGAAGGACGCCTACTACTCTGGCTAAATAGGCTGAAGACCAGAACAGACGACTTGGTGTCAGACGGTGAGAGTGTTTCTGGTACTTCGCATTTTTCCTTGAAGAGGCCAAGGGTTACTTCCCCTAGCCCCTCAGACACCCCTCCTAAGAAGACTTCCAAGAAGTCCTCAGAAGGCAAAACCTCAGTGTCTGGCAAGGATCTTCCTGTCACCAGGAAGCAGCCGCTGGTCTTGACGACTACGACCGCGTCGATGGTCTCTTCAGCGCTAAAAACTGCTTCAACGACGACCGCATCGTCGGCCACCTCCTCGACGACTAGGACGACGCCTTCATCGTCGGCGAGTAAGCCTGTGCCGTCGACCATTCCAGTCACTCAATCAACGACGAATATCCTACCGTCGACGACGAGATCGTCTACGTCGACGAAGACCATACTCGTCGACGAGGTGCATTCCGTCGACGACAGGGAAACCGTCGACGACGGGAAAACCGTCGACGGCGGAGAAATTGCCGTCGACTAAGGCCGCGTCGACGAGGACACCGTCGACGGAGACACCGGGACATGGAAAGAGTCTGAGCTGCTATCGCATGCCATGGATACCTTCCCGCCTCAGACATCCCATATCACCCTTAAAATCACGAAAAGGCCAATTACGCCAGTCCTGACGTCGCCCAGTAAGGTGCAACAACTACCTCCAGCCTGCCTATTACAAGGTGAAGAGTCGGAGGAAGAGTTATATACACAAGCCACTAGCCCATCAGACTTGGTGCTTAAGTGCCAAAGCACAGACGAGGAGCCGGAAGAGGAGGAACATATAGAACAATCAGTGCACACACAGGTTACACCAATGGTGTGCCTACCAGCATCCATTGTCTCAGACCTGCAATTCTTAATAAAGGACTACAAAGAGCGGTTTCCGGAGAAACCCACTACGCCTACACTTCCAGCTGCACAGGTACCTACTCCTTTGTCTCGACACAAGCCACCTCCACTGGTGCTTAGTAAAGACCAGGAGCCAATACAAGAAATTCACTCGTCTGAGGACGAGGAGAGAGATCAGGAAGAGGGCGAGGTCCGTGACGACGAGTCGGACCCAGATGTAGACCAGGACTATATTGCACATTCTCCGGCCTCTCCGGAACCACAGTCTTCGGAATCACCACCCGCAGACATCGGTGGATTCCATAATCTTGTAGAGCGGGCTGCCAAACCATTCCATAGGTCTATGGAAACTCAGGAGACTGAATGCTTCCTTTACGACTTCAAGGAGCCCACTAAAAAGACAACCAGGTCAATCCCCATCATTGACTTTATCTGGAAACAAGGCAAACAACTAATGCAAACGCCAGCTTCAATCCCAGTGGTAGTGCCCAGGCTCGATTAAAAAAATACAAGGCAACCTCATCGGCGCCAGCATGCCTTACTTGTGTAATCCAGCATCGCCTCTGTGGACGCCACCTGACAAGGAAGGCAGAAAACTGGATACTATTGGCAAACGTTTCTCCACCACGTCGGCCATGACGGTGAAAGTGGCGAATTCAATAGCACTTCTGGGCCGTTACAATCGACAACTCTGGGCAGACATTGCACCCTACCTATCTAATCTGCCAGAGGATATAAAGGAGGAGGCTCATTCGCTTCTCTTAGAAGGCCAAACATCTGCCTCCGAGCTCATTGACTGCGCAATGGATGTCGCCATGACCGGTTTCAGGCAACTGGCAGGTGCTGCCGTACTCAGAAGACAAGGTTGGCTCAAGGCCACCTCTTTCCGCCAGGAAGTGCAAACGAAAATTCTCGATATGCCCTGCGACGGCCAGCATCTCTTTGGTGAAAAGATTGATGAGGCCCTCACCACTATTAAAAAGGACACGGACACTGCCAAAGCCCTTGGAACTCCGCAATTCCGGAACCAGTCCTTTTGTGGAAACAGAGGTAGAGGACAATCTTCATATAGGGGCACCTACCAGAATAGGTCTTCCTATTCGTACAACCAGAGCAAAACGCAATACCAACCGCGACAAAACTAGCAAGGGCGTCAGACTTCCTACAGCAAGTCGAACTACAGGGGGAAAAACCAAAAAAGACCTGCTGGCAACCGCCAATGACTCGTTTCAATGGCCAGTCCATCCACCATTGCATTTTTTAAAACTTGGAGGGAAACTCACATACTTCCTAAACAATTGGCAGAGGTAACAACAGATTGGTGGGTACTCCAGCTCATTCAATTTGAACATTCTCTTAAATTTGTCTCAATTCCCCCAACACCACCTTGCAAACGGTCCCACAGGCACCTACGATTGCTTCTTCAGGAAATCGCTTCCATGCTCCAAAAGGGAGCGATAGAGAGAGTTCCACAGGCCCACAAAGGGAAAGGTTTCTACTCCCACTTCCTAATCCACAAAAAAGGGAAAAAGTGGAGGCCAATCCTCGACCTCAGGGCACTCAGCGTGTTCCTAAAGAAACAATCGTTCCGTATGGTAACACTACAGGAAATCCTGGGTCTCCTGGAGGAAGGGGACTACATGACGTCCTTAGACCTGCAGGACGCCTACTACCATATTCCTATCCTCAAAGGGCACAGGAAGTACCTCAGGTTTGCGGTAGCAGGACAACACTACCAATTTCGTGTCCTTCCGTTTGGCCTCAAATCTGCTCCATGGATATTTACCAAATGCCTCTCCCCTGTGGCAGCCTTCCTTCGTCAACAGGGTCACCAGGTCTTCCCATACCTGGACGACTGGTTGGTAAAGGCACCATCTGCGACCGCCGCAGCCACATCCTCCAGCGCCTGTCTGAATATTTTCCACCGACTAGGTTTGACCCTCAGCCGCGAGAAGTCTGCACTGGAACCCAACAAGGTCATTACCTTTCTTGGAGCGACTGGACACGGAACGCGTCAGAGCTTTCCCCTCTCAGGAGAGAAAGGTCAAACTCATCTCCCTGGCCACGTCAGTGGCATCACGGAAGACTCTACCGGTCCGCACCTTCAAGTCCCTCCTCGGCATGATGTCCTCATGCATCATGCTCATTCCCCACTGCCGCCTCAAAATGCGCCCTCTCCAGGAGGAACTAACGAAGCAATGGACACAAGCTACAGGATCATTCGAGGACCGCATACGTGTCACTCGAACCATGGTCAACCACTTACAGTGGTGGAGATCGCTCAAACACCTGTCACAGTGACTACCGGTCCTGCTTCCTGCAGAACCACACGTAATAACAACTGACACATCCCTAGAAGGCTGGGGAGCGGTCCTCCAAGAACTCCAGATCAACAGCAAGTGGACGACACAGGAAACCAAGCTCCACATCAATCTACTGGAGTTAAGAGCGGTCTTCCTAGCTCTGCAAGCGTTCCTACCACGCATTCGAAACTCACCAGTGCTCGTCAGGACAGACAACACCACGACGATGCACTACCTGAACAAACAGGGGGGGGGACGAGATCGCTCTCACTATCTCGAGAATCGCAAAGAGTCTGGAACTGGCTTCTGGAACATGGAATAACGCTGAAAGCGGAGTACGTCCCGGCAAGGACAATGTCTTGGCGGACGCTCTGAGCAGAGAGAGGTCTCATCCCACGAATGGGAGCTGGACACGGAGGTGCTGGAGCACATCTTCGCGGAGTGGGGAACCCCGCGAATAGACCTTTTTGCCACCAGAGAGAACGCCAAATGCCCAAGCTTCGCAAGCAGGCATCACCACCCAGGAACACTCGGAAATGCATTTTCCATCGCATGGCGCAACATATTTGCGTACGCCTTTCCGCCATTTCCACTGATACCCAGGGTTCTCAGGAAGATGAAGTCGGAGCCCTGCACTCTGATTCTAATCGCTCCATCCTGGCCGAGGCAGCACTGGTTCACGGACCTTCATCGCCTCTCTGCCCGGCCACCTCTTCGTCTGCATCATTATCCAGCCCTGCTCACAATGTCCCAAGGACAGGTTCTCCACCCGAATCTGAGCTCTCTAAAGTTGTCAGCTTGGCTCCTGAATACCGCGAATTCAGCCACCTAAACATCCCGCAGGAGTGTAGAGACGTCCTTGCAAAGGCTAGAGCGGACAGCACTAATAAAACCTACTCCCTAAAATGGAAGCGGTTCTGTTCTTGGTGTGTGGCTAAAGGCTTGCACCCCTTCCACATCACCCCACAACAGCTGCTACCATACTTACTGCATCTAGCGCAATCGGGCCTCGCACATGCATCCATCAAAGTGCATCTAGCGGCGATCTCCAGATTCACAAGGACTTCTAAGTGTCCATCCCTGTGGGCGAACAGACTTATAAAACAATTCCTTAAAGGTCTATTCAGGTCCTTCCCACGACCAAGACCAAACTCTCCGTCGTGGC
Source organism: Lissotriton helveticus (assembly GCF_964261635.1). NCBI lineage: Eukaryota > Metazoa > Chordata > Amphibia > Caudata > Salamandridae > Lissotriton > Lissotriton helveticus. The sequence continues at coordinate 1,940,575,011 of NC_136059.1, forward strand.
ACCTCAATGTGGTCCTTCACCAATTAATGAAGCACCCCTTCGAACCCATCCATAAAGCGGAGGTCAAATTCATTTCATTGAAAACGGCCCTCCTCCTAGCTTTAACCTCTGCCAGAAGGGTCAGTGAGTTGCAGGCTCTCTCAATCCAAGATCCTTTTATGCAGTTCAGGGAGGACAGGGTCATTCTACGAACTAACCCTCGGTTTATTCCGAAAGTCCCCTCGGACTTCCACCTTAACGAACCAGTGGTACTCAGGTCATTCTTTCCAAATCCTACCACTGCAGCCGAGGGAACTCTGCATTCATTAGATCTGAAGAGATGTCTTAAATTCTACATCGACAAGACACAACACTTCTGAAAATCATCTCAACTCTTTATTGCCTTTAGTAGACCACGAAAAGGCATACCCCTGACAAAACAAAGTATTTTAAGGTGGATTTCTTCAGCGATCACCTTTTGCCATGACAAGGCCGGACGGCCTTTGGACTCACGAGTCAAGGCTCATTCGACAAGAGCCATGTCCACGTCTGCGGCGCTGTTCGCTGGAGTGCCGGTATTGGACATCTGCAGAGCGGCGACCTGGAAGTCCCCGTACACCTTCACCAGGCACTATTGCCTGGATACTGAGCTGATGAAGGATGCAGCAGTGGGCCGAGCAGTGCTTCGCCATCTATTCCAGTGAGGTGAGCCTTCCTACATCCCTCCATCCTTTACTGGTATGCACATTCTTTTACTAATATTTACATGACCATGCATTTTGGTGGTTTGCAGTCGCGCGATATGTATTATCTACAGACTCATATATGATGTTCCATCAAAAATGTGCATAATGTATTGCTTGCTACTCTGATTCAGGCATGTGAATCTATGAAAGACACCCAAATACTGGATAAGAAATGCGTTACTTACCTGTAACTGCAGTTATCCAGTATTAGTGTCTTTCATAGATTCACATGCACCCTCCCGCCTCCCCTGGAAGGACTCACCCATCTCTCTAACAAGTTTACGCCTAACTAGCTTGGTGCATACGAAAATCTGAGAGACTGACAGGAGGTGGCAGCTGATTGGTTGGTTTTCTTTACTTTGGTCCTTTTTACAAAAGGACACAGGACACCAAGGTGGGATCCTTGGGCCTACTCTGTTTTGGTCCTTTTTAGGTCGAGCCTGGAATACACGCATCCGAAGGATGCGGTCCAGGTGGAGAACTATAGCTAGCTGACTCGGGGGAATGAAGGACAAGAAAGTGCACGCGCACCCACACTCACGCATGCGCACATTACAGCCACACGCATACACAGCCAGAAGCGCACACACCCCCCCTCGCCGCACCTACACACACACTAGCGCACCTACACGCACACAGAGACCCCCCCACACACCAGCGCACCTACACTCACACATACAAAGACCCCCCTCCATCGCGCGCGCGCGCACACACACACACACGCACACACACACACACACACACGTGTTACCATCCTTGTGGGGACTATGTGTGAATACCAGCCTTGTGGGGACTAACCTTTCCCAATGTTTTTAAAATACACAAATAACAGAAAAATGTTAAGAAAAAATTCATTATACAGGATCCTGCTTCAAATTTGCAAATATATTGTTATTTAATCATGCGCACAGCACCATCCTTGTGGGGACTTGAACACGTGCTACCATCCTTGTGGGGACCTAGTCTGTAACACTATTTGTGATTGAATACAGTCAAAGGTACATGGCTAAATGTTTATTTTATCAACAATATACACAAACAACATTATAATCTATTCATTTACGAATTGCTGCATATATACTAGGGGTATACATTAAAGACAGATTCTGTTAATGTGCCAGAAAACATCATATCACGTTTAAAGAAAGACCCTTAAAGCTGTATTTAACCTATTTATTAGTGCTTAAAATCTTAGGAGATAAGGGAACGAACACAAAGAAATTAACATATGAAACTAAGTAATATGGTCAAGGGGAACCTAGAGCTTGATTAGCTGCTAACATTTTTGCCAAAATAGATGTTCAAATCCCCACAGAGATAGTGGGTGAAGATCATTGTGTTTAAGTCTCCATACCAATAGTGTGTACATTCAAAGCTTAAATCCCATTATAAAGAGTGTGAAGCTAATGAAGTTCAAGTCCACACAGAGGTTGGGTGTAATTATAGGAATGCTCAAGTCCCCACAGAGATGGTGTGTTATTATAGCGATGTTCAAGTCCCCACAGAGATAGTGTGTTATCATAGAGAGGTTCAAGTCCCCACAGAGATGGTGTGTTATTATAGTGATGCTCAAGTCCCCACAAATATAGTGTGCTATTATACAATGTTTAAGTCCCCACAGGGATAGTGCATGTAGGTGATTGTGTTTAAGTCCTCATTAAAATAATGCCCAATTCACAAAGGTAAACTTAGACCAAAATTCTAACTTTTCTACTTTTCAGAGTTCACAAAGGTAAACTTAGACCACAAGTCTAACTTAACTACATTTCAGTGTTCACAGAGGTAAATTTAGACCAAAAGTCTAACTTTACTACTTTTCAATATTCACAATGCCCCATACAGAGAATGTGAAGCTGATGATGTTCAAGTCGAAGCAAACACAATGAGATGATGAAACGTTTCAGTCACATACCCCCAGTCACAGATCTGGGTTGAAACCATCATCGTTCTGTAGCTTAGTTCGTCACCCCAGTTCAGACCCAGCTAAATGCAAATCAGCCTTGACCCTGTGCATTGTGACAACCCCTAGTGCTTTCTGACGAAACAGAGTTTGCATTTAATTACAGGAAAGGTCAAGTCACCACAGAAAGGATGTTTTTATAGTGATGTTCAAGTCCCCAAAAAGATAGAGTTTTTTTAATAGTTTTTTCAAGCCCCCACAAAGATAGTGTGTTATTATAGCGATGTTTAAGTCCCAACAGAGATAGTGTATGAAGATTATTGTGTTTAAGTCCTCATTAAAATAGGGCCTGATTCACAAAGGTAAAGTTAGGCACAAAATCTAACTTTTCTACTTTTCAGTTTCACAAATGTAAACTTAGACCAAAAGTCTAATTTTACTACCTTTCAGTTTTTCAAAGCCCCATACAGAGAATGAAAAGCTGATGATGCTCAAGCCAAAACAGAGCTTGCGTTTAATTACAGGGATGCTCAAGTCCACACAGAGATGGCTTGTGACTATAATATTACCACGGTCACCAAAGAGAATGTATGTGATTATAGACATGCCCAGGTCCCCACAGAGATACTGTGATATATAGACATGCCCAGGTCCCCACAGAGATAGTGTGTGATTATAGACATGTCCAGGTCCCCACAGATATAGTGTGTGATTATAGACATTCCCAGGTCCCCACAGAGATAGTGTGTGATTTTAGAGATGTTGAGGTCCCCACAGAGATAGTGTGTGATTATAGACATGCCCAGGTCCCCACAGAGATAGTGTGTGATTATACACATGCCCAGGTCCCCACAGAGATAGTGTGTGATTATAGACATGCCCAGGTCCCCACAGAGATAGTGTGTGATTATATACATGCCAAGGTCCCCACAGATATAGTGTGTGATTATAGAGATACCCAGGTCCCCACAGAGATAGTGTGTGATTATAGACATGCACAGGTCCCCACAGATATAGTGTGTGATTTTAGAGATGTCGAGGTCCCCACAGAGATAGTGTGTGATTATAGACATGCCCAGGTCCCCACAGAGATAGTGTGTGATTATAAAGATGTTGAGGTTCCCACAGAGATGGTGTGTGACTATAGTATTACCATGGTTGACAAAGAGAATGTATGTGATCATAGACATTTTGAGAAATACATATTCATGCTGAATCATTGGAAATTAGGTGGAAGAGTTGAGTAACGTTGGGCCAAGGAAGTTAAGACAGAGGCAGGTTCAGATTAATGCGTTGTCGAAAACAAATGTGCCATTATCTTTGTCCCAAATACTCTGTCCAAATACTAAGTCCATTGTTACCCTTTTAAGATTTACTCCACTCAAGGATATTCTCCTGATATGATTTTTGAAGATTGATGGTTATATAATCTGTTTTGGAGGAGTTTTCCCCAGCCTACTCTCTATGCAGATCAGCAAAAAGTATTTAATTAAAAGTTGTAACCCTCTGATGGTTTTTGAGGCAAGCAGTATATCTTTCGCAAACAATAACAGAGAGACTTTGCTATCTGCCTGTATTGGAGATGCATTAGCACGAACTATGCAACTAGATTACATAAATAAAAGGAAAATAATGGAGTAAGCATGTATCCCTGCTGCACCCCTTTATTCATGGTGATGCATTATGCCAGTTAACCCTAACTAGCCCTTCACACCTGGACATAACTCATTGAGCAAGCAGATTAAAGTTGATATGTTACAAGGGACCCCCATCCTCCCCAAAACTGACCGGAGTTTTGTTCGTGGGACTAGCTCAAATGCAGGTTTTAGGTTCACAAACACTATACCACCCTATTATACCCTGCAACACACCACTCCACAATACAACACTCTTCTCTACACTGATATTTTACACTTGTCCATAACACTCTACTCCACTGCTACACTCTATTCCACTCTGTGCCACTGTACGACACTCTACTCCACTCTATGCCACTATACTCCACTCTACAACACTCTATACATCTCCAGCTAGGCCACTCCACGCCACTTTACTTCACTGTACTCAATGAAACACTACTGCACTCTGCTTCATTGTACTTCACTACTTCACTCTACACCACTATATGCCACTCCACTCTAAGACACTCTATGCCACTTTACTCTACCACAATGTACAACACTCTACTCCACTGTAGCCACTCCACTCTATAGCACTCTCCTCCATTGTATGCCACTCCACTCTACTGCACACTACAACACTATACAACACTATTCAACACTCCATTCTACAGCACCACACTTTGTCACTACACTCTGACAGTCCACTGTATGACACTCTCCTGCACTCTACACAACACTACTCTACACCACTCCACTCCACTCCACTTTATGCCCCTACGCCGTATGCCATGCCACTCTATAACACACCACTCTACTCTACTATATGGCATACCACTCTACTCTACGCAGCTCCACTCTACTCTGACACACCAATGCACTGTACTCCACTTCTCTCTACTCTACAACACACTCAATCTAGTCCACTCTATGCCACCTCACTGTACACTATTCCACTCTACGCCACTACACTCGATTCCACTCTACCACACTGTAGGACACTTCATTCTATGGCACTCTACAACAGTCCACTGTATGACACAATCCTCTGGTCTACACTACGCTACTACACTGTACGACACGCAACTCTATAGCGCAATACTCCACTCTAATGTACGACATGCCACTCCACTCTTCTCTACGGCATGACACTCTACACCACTCCACTCCACTCTAAACCTCTACGTTTCACGCCACTCTACTGTTCACAACTCCACTCTATGCCACTCCACTCTATGCCACTCCACTCTATGCCACTCCACTCTATGCCACTCTACTCCACTGCATGCCACTCCACTCTACAACGCCCTACTCTAGGACACTCCATTGTACGACGGTCCACTGTTTAACACCCTCCTCCAATATACGCAAATTATAATATAGTTAGAACTAAAAATAAATAGGCAGCACTCACCTAGTCAGATGGACAGCAGGGTGATGTGTGCAAATACACTATAGGGATAACCAAAAAAGGCCTAGTAATCCTTTTGGCAACATCTGCAAGGCAGACATCCCGTCAAGTGTGTAAAATGATGCCTGGGCCAATCTTCCGCTCTCCCTAGCGGGGAGAATAGCAATTGCAAAATGATGATCCTACCAAAACTGCTCTACCTGTTTGTCAATATCCTGATTCAGCTCACGCAACATTTTTTTAATTCAGTTGCTTCTTATTGATCTCTATGATATGGGCTGGCAGACAGGCGCATATCTCATGGGAACTACTGACACTGCCCCTGTCTCAGCGAGGGATGGGCGCCCCAGATTACCAATTGTATGCCTTCTGTGCTCAGGCGCAATTCCTACACTTCAGGCTGCACCCGACCCCCATCCAGCCACATACTGCTGTGGATCTGGACGTGGCGGGCCGATCCAACTCTTGGTGGCATTATATCAGTCAGGTAGACGCCTTTGTGGGGAAATAGACACGGTGGAGACATTGAGCCGGCATGGGACAAACTACGGGTCAGAGCGCACCTTAAACTCCTGTTTGCCCCATCTATCCCCCTAGCACACAACCTGATGTTACCAGCCATGGGAGATGGTACAAGTAGGGCACTAGCTCTCCGATTGGGACTGCGCACTTTCACGGACCTATACCCAGGGGAGACATTTAGAGCTCCTTCTGAGCCAGAGGAGGGACGTCCGGTCCGATTTTCGGAACAATTCTTCTATCACAAACTTAAGGCCATGTGCAGAGAATTACACAACACATTCCCAAGCCCACTCCCACACTGCTAGTGCTTGAAAATAATTTTCTTACGGTTGACACACCTCATATACTCATCATCAGACTCTACAATAACATGCAAAACACGGCCCCCTTGTTAACGCCCAAAGCCCTGCAAGCATAGAATGCAGACCTTCCCACTGAGCTATCTGAGGAACAATGGTCATGTTGTTGCAATCAGCTTACAGCACTGTCCCTGAACTATAAGCTACGCCTTATTAATTTCAAATGTATACATAGATTCTATAGAACTCCTGCTCAACTTCAACGCATGGGACTTAGGGACGATGCCGGCTGCTGGAGATGTGGATTCGCTCCAGCAACATTTTCGCACATGGCATGGCTCTGCCCCAAACTAGATGACTTTTGGACCTCCGTTTTTAAAATTATACATGACATACTGAGCACGGCAAATGACCCAGACCCCCTGTTGGGCTTATTGGGATATGTAAAGGACGACACCACAGGGACTCCGGAAATTACGCGCTCTTTTGTTATTACTGGACAAGCATAGAGTTGCTATACATTGGGGAGGAGAGGGTCCCTGACTGTGAACGATTGGATTTGTGATGTACCATTTAGTCAGGAACAGTTATCAACCTTCTGGAAGCTGAAGCCATCAGCATCTCGGCCTCGTGACATATGGGGCCCCTTTCTGTAGTGGGCCCGCACATGACAACAGGCAGAACCGGACCACCTAAACACACCGATGCACAACCCTTCAGCACACAATAACAGGGCGTTTGCTGCTAGCACTGTAAGCAGGAAATGTTTTTGCACATACCAGGGGAATAATGCATTAACAATGTGTAACGTGCTTTGGCAGGATTTACAGGGAAAGTTTCAAGACAAACTGGATAATAAGCTTGTAAAGTTATACCATGTTAATTGCCCAATGATACTTCATGGGGTGATGTGGAGCAACAGACCTCCAAAATGTTTTGTATGTTTGGTTTTATAAAAATGTCAATTAAATAAAAACTTTAAGAAAGTGTGTAAAATGATAGCGTGTACACTATTTGCTTAGTTTGTTTTTGTTTAATTATGCAAAAGTTCAGGAAAATTATGCGAAATCATATAAGATTACACAAATGCAAAATACATTATAAGGTGCTATATTTGAGCACAAAATGAGTTTTGCAATTTTGCAGTAAAAACATAGCACGAAAAAACATAAGTGGCAAAAGGAAAAGGCTCTCATGTTCAGAACATTTGTATTAGTCCCATGAATTTGCGATAAACTTTTGCCACAAATGCCATATAGTTATGTGAGATGGCACTGGAATTTCTATCACAAGTGTAGCATGAAATTCTAGAAATTGCATGACTCAAGCCGCTTAATTTAAATTTCAACCGGGCCTCAATATTATGCCAAATGGTAATGATGGGAGTTGGTACTATGAGAAGTAGGCATCCACCTATTTTTTTTTTTTAAAGGCAGCAATACTTCCTACTAATGTACAATTATATGTCATTGACGAAGAACACCATGAGATGTGAAAAAAACTGTTATGGGTTTTTGGTTGTGAGGTTTACGATAGGTATGTGTTATTGGGTGGCAAGGGAATTTCTGGGGATTAGGGTGGGTATGGGTTTTTGGTGGTAAGGTATTTTTTTGTGTTTATAGTAAGTATAGGTTTTTAGGTGATAAGGGCTTTTTTAGGGTTTAGAGTGGGTATAGCTTTTCAGGCGGCACAGGAATTTGTAAGGTTTAGGGTGGGGATGGGTTTTTGGGTGGTAAGGGATTTTTTAGGTTTTAGGTTGGGTATGGGTTTTCGGGTGATATGGCCTTTTTTTAGATTTTAGGGTGCATATGGGTTTTTGGGTGGCAACGGACTTTCTAGTGTTTATGGTGGGTATGGGTTTTTGGGTGGTGAGGGAATTTTTAGCGTTTAGGGCGGGTATGGGTTTTTGGGTGGCAACAGAATTTTTGAGGTTTAGAGTGGGTATGGGTTCTTGGGGGGCAAGGGAAATTTTATGGTTTAGGTTGAGTATGGGGTTTTCAATGATAAGGAATTTTTAGGGTTTAGGGTAGTTATGGGTTTTTGGGATTTAAGGTTTGTCTTAGAGTTGAGGGTGGTTATGGGTTTTTGGGTGGCAATGGAACTTCTAGGGTTTAGGGTGGGTATGGGTTTTTGGTGGTAAGGTATTTTTTAGAGTTTAGGGTGAGTATAGTTTTTAGGTGATAAGGGTCTTTTTAGGGTTAAAGGTGGGTATGGCTTTTTGGGCAGCATAAGAATTTTTAGGGTTTAGGGTGGGTATGGGTTTTTGTGTGGTAGGGGTCTTTTTATGTTTTAGGGTGGGTGTAGGTTTTTAGGTTATATGGGATTTCTTAGGGTTCACGGTGGGTATAGGGTAGCAAAGGAATTTTGGTATTTGGGTAGCAAAGGAATTTTGGGGGGTTTAGGTTGAGTATGGGTTTTTGGGCGGCATAAGAATTTTTAGGGTTCAGGGTGGGTATGGATTTTTGGGTGGTAAGGTATTGTTTAGAGTTTATGGTGGGTTTGGGTTTTTAGGTGGCAACTGCATTTTTTAGATTTAGGGTGGTTATGGGTATTTGGGCGGCATAAGAATTTTTAGGGTTTAGGGTGGCTATGGTTATTTGGGTGGCAAGGGTATTTTTATCGTTTGAGATAGGTGTGGGATTTTTGGTGGGAAGGAATTGTGTAGGGTTTACAGTGTGTATAGGATATTGGGTGGCAAGAGAATTTTTAAGGTTTAGGGTGGGTGTGGGTTTTTGGGGGGCAAGGGAAATGTTATGGTTCAGGGTGGGTATGGGTTTTTGGGTGATAAGGAATTTTTAGCGTTTAGGGTGGTTATGGGTTTTTGGTTGTGAGGTTTAGGGTGGGTATGTGTTTTTGGGTGTTAATAGAATTTCTGGGGCTTAGTGTGGGTATAGGTTTTTGGTGGTGAGGAATATTTTAGTGTTTAGGGTGAGTGTAGGTTTTAGGTGGCAAGGGAATTTTGAGGGTTTAGGGTGGGTTTGGGTTTTTGGGTGTCAGGAGAATTTGTAGGGATCCGGGTGGGTATGGATTTTAGAGTGGTAAGCTATTTTTTTAGGGTTTAGGGTGGGAATGGGGTTTTAGGTGGCAACTGCATTTTTAAGTTTACAGTGGTTATGGGTGTTTGGGTGGTAAGAGCTTTTTTGGGGTATTTGGGTGGGTACACTTTTTGGGTGGCAAGTGAATTTTAAGGGTTTAGGGTGGGTGTATGTTTTTGAGTGGTTAGAGATTTTTTAGGGTTTAGGGTGGGTATGGGTTTTTTGGGTGGCATGGGAATGTTTAAGGTTTTCGGTGGGTGTGGGTATTTGTGGAGCAAGGTACATTTTAGGGTCTGTATAGGTTTTTGGGTGATAAGGATTTTTTAGGGTTTAGAGTGAGTATGAGTTTTGGGTGGCAAGGGAAATTTTAGGGTTTAGGTTGGGTATGGATTTTTGGGCGATACTAATTTTATTAGGGTTTAGCTGTGGTATGGGGTTTTGAGTGGAAAGACATTTTTTAGGGTTTAGCATTTATGTGGGTTTTTGTGTTTCAAGAGAATTTTCAGGGTTTGATGGGTATGGGTTTTTTTGAGTGGTAAGCGATTTTTTAGGGTTTAGGGTGGGCGTGGGTTTTTGGGTGGCAGGGGACCTCTTAGGGATTTGGGTGGGTATGGCTTTTTGGGTGGCAACAGATGTTTTTAGATTTAGGGTGGATATGGGTATTTGGGTGGAAAGGGATTTTTTTAGAGTATAGGGTGGGCCTGGGTTTTGGGTGGCAAGGGAACCTTTAAGTGGTTAATCCCTCAATTTACAATGGGCCAGGGGGTGTGTTTCCAGACTTGTAATATCAGGCCCCACCTTCCCTGGGCCTCTTTTGGCCCCAGGGACCCCATCCCTCCAGGGCATGGCCTTTTCTTTTTATTAAAACTTACGTCCCCTTCCCTGGGACACTACTAGCCCCAGGGACCCCATCCCCCAGGGCCTGGCCTCACCGTTGGGGACCGTGGGGGTAGCCCCAATGCCCCCACGGTCCCACCGGCTCCCGGCCTCCTGCGGGAACCAGCATTGCTTTTGAGCAAGGGGAGCTGCTGACATGCAGCTCCCCTTGCTCAAAAGCAATTCTGCTTTACTTGATTGAAGCGAGAGCAGGTTTTCCTGTTCTTGCTTCAATCAAGCAAAGCAAAGTTTGCTATGGCAGGGTGGGAGCAGTGCTCCCGCCCTGCCATAGCAAACAGCAGTGTCCTGGGGTGGTCACCCTGGGACATTGCAGGAGCCGACCCTGGGGGGCGGCGGTCCCCAGGGTCATCACAGGCTCCAGGATGTGGGCCGTGTGGAGCCACTCCCAATATTTTCAAAGCCCCAGGGAGGTGGTGGTCCCCGGGGCTGGGGGGCCGTACCTACCCCCAAATTTGCCTATTTATTGCCCTGGGGAGGTGGCGGTCCCTGGGCTGCAGGGGGGTGCAGGCTGTGGGGGGTGTGTGCCTCTACTTTTAATTGGAAAAAGCCCCTAGGAGGTGGTGGTCCTTGGGGTGTGTGCGGTGCTTGAACCCCTCCACACACAATCTATTTAATAAAAATAGGAGCCCCTGATAGGTGGCGGTTCCCAGGGCTGTGGGGGACCTGTGGGCCCCCGCTATATCATTTGGGCATGCCCCCGGGATCTGGCCCACCCGGGTGCTGCTCCTGCACTCTGTTTTTTTTTATTTTCTCGGCAGGATTCGCGCAGCCAGCGCAAATTCTGCCTATTTTTTTTTTAATGCTGTTTTGGGACCCCCTCAGCAGGCCTAGGGGGTCAGGGTGTTTTTACCCTTCCCCCTTTTCTTGTTTTTCGCCTTTTTGTTTTACTCTTTTCTTGTGACTCGGTTACAGAGTCACAAAATGGCTGCCAACACATTTTAGTTTGGAATGTTTTCAGCCAATTAGAATCAAGCTCCTACTCGGGAGGGTTCGCGGCGACTCCTCGGGATGCTCCGATATCAAAACTTTTCTTTTTTTTTTATTTCTCAGGAACTACTGAACTGATTTACACCATTTCAAAACAAGTTTGCTTTTTGAACCAAGCTCTACCTTTTTGCCAAATTTGGTGCAAATCCGTTCAGTAGTTCGGGCTGTAGCCTGGGCTTAAGTTTCCTATGGAAATTAACATGGAGAAAACGCGTTTTGGTATCCCCCTTTTTTCTCAGCCTTCACTTGACAAATCACCCCAGAACTTTCAAGACAGGAGCAGACCTGAGTGAAACTTTTTTTGGGGAGAATTATGTGAGGATTCTTCAATCGCCGCTAAAGATATTGTGAAATCAAACTTGTAAACAAGGCAAAGCCCCTATTGCCCCCAAACGTCTGAAATGGTGACATTGTGGTGGCTATAGGGGATTGCAAAAATGCCCCATAGTGTCTAATCTGGTGGTATCCAATCAGTTGAACTGGTGTTATGAGGTTTTAAAGTTCCTTGTGAAAAATAGAACCTAAAAGATCGAAGGGCCAACCACTGGCATCTAGTTCTATGCGACCGGGACTAAGTTGAAAGTTATGGCTGACCTTAATAGAGTGTGGTTCGGATGCACAAGGTGGATTGGGCCTAGTCTCAGCTTACTTTTCAACTTAAAAGAAAAAAAATATATACTGCTTCAATTGGTCTCCTCTTGGGACACTCATTTGAACAATATTATTTTGTAATTTATTATTCAGTGTTGATACAATTAAGTTGTAAACAAATATTTTTGGAATTCGTTTTTTTAACACAATTCCCTTGTAAGCTGTAATTTTCTGTAACCTTTACCCAAGCTCAAATGGGGTTATTGGGTTGCCCAGTTGTGTATTTATTTTTCACTTTTAGAAAATTAGAGGATGTAATCCCTTCACTCCAGGCTGCTTTTTTCCGCCTTTGATTTGGGATATGCAACACCGGACAGACGGATGCTTTAGACATGGATGCCGGTGTCTCTAGTGGGTACATAATACCTATTATACATGGAGGATGCGATTTCTTGGTGTAGCATATTATGTGAAGACTGGAATCATATCTATCCTGGAACAGAGGAATTACAGCATCCAATTTCTTGATTGCACAAAGCTGTTTTAAGCCCTGAAGAAGTTCATCCTTATGGCTGAAACATGTTGGCTAGTAAAGAAAGAAAAATAAAGAAGACGTTTATTTAAAACAAATTATACTTTGGATTTTTCCTCATTGGGTGCACCTTCATAAATCTATTTCCATCCTTGTAAGAGATCGGCTTCAGTCAGTTCAGAATGTTAGAGAGATCTTTGTGGGAGATAGTCTTGAGGAATTACCAGTTAGTGGTGTACTGGCTAAGTATAGGTGATGGTGTGGATTAAACTGATGAATGGCTGATGTTAAATCGGATTTTATTGATTTTTTCATGAAGAAGGGGTTGAACGTGCTGCATCTGTTGGCTGAGGGCGGGATAACTGGTACTGGGATGGGTTTGTCCACTGTTTGACAGCCTTAAAGTGGGCTATGCCTCTGTTGATTGCTCTGTTGAATACACTCTTGTAGCATGTGGCTTTTGCTGGGGTTATAATTGAATGAAAGCTGTAGCAGAGTGGTTTCAGAAGGATTGGGTCTCCTAGAATTTCATTCTTCTCCATTTCTTCTCCAGTCTTCAAGTACTGTGCTGGTCTTCAGTAAGTTCTTGGATTTTTCAGGGTGCTGGCAGCTTATTCTTGGTGGCACGAGTTTTCAGAGTAGCAAAGCGTTCTAGCCATTAATCTTGAGAATTTTATCTTTAGACAGTTGGAAGTGGAATTGAGGCTGTGTTTGTAACATTTCAGTGGGCACTCTGTACCTGACTGTCTTCATTGGGGGCATAGTGTTCTCAACAGTCAACACTATTAGTGGGCCTCATAGATGGTGGTGGCCAACAAATGGGTTTTAACGACCTATATGAACCAGCACTTACAATGCCTAAAAAAATGGATGAACAACATATTCCAGCACTTAGTACTTAATTTGACCCAATTGTTTCTTGTGCTCGGCACCTGCACTTAATCATAAACACTGTTGCTTTTCATGAGCACTAGTTAAGAACACATTCATTTATGGTAGGCATGGAGAGATTAAGTTATTCGTCCAGAATCAGAGGATGTTGAGGCGACCCCGAGACTCGAACCTGGTTCCAACTGACTCCGAAGTCAGCAGCTCTGGCCATCACACAACATTCTCATCCCATTTTTATGATTAGAAGTTGGTTCTATTTTAGGCGGCGCTAACAGGAAATATGGGCTAGTGCATGCTGCCTCCTGACGAGAGCTGCATACTTATTTTTTTTTACAAACTAACCGTTGCCTGCAATACTTAATGAATGAAGCTGGGATGCGAATGTCATGATTGGAATGCTATGATTGGTGGTCATTTGAGTACTTACCTTATCACATCCTACAGCATCTGTGACAATTTTCCAAACTTTCCAAAGTGGAATGGAGAAATTATGGGGGATGTGAAACAATTGAGAAATTTCTGAAAATGTGATACAATAGGCGTATCAATTTGGGAAATATATTCCTGCGAAGATTTTCACGTCTCACAACTGTACATATAATTAAAGCTTAAATATGCCTTCCTCCCACTCGAGAGACTGGACGAAAATTGAAAATGAACCACTCTAGAAAGAAGAGTACTGAGAGAAGCGATAGGAATGTGCCATCTCCAAAGACTATAAAACACACTCAAACCTTGGGAATGACCCTGCAGACAAGGCCGAGTCCAAAACTATTCATCTCTTTCTCACACATGAGACACTGCCCTAGACTCACACTTTAATTTATGTATTAGACTGGAATGGGAAGCAGTGACACATTCCACTCAAAAAAGTTTATGGACAGAAGAGCTTACATTGGAATACCCGGATTAATGGAACAAATTTGCGGGAATGATTCCCACTTTTCACAGTGCAACAGTGTAGAGCGCAAGAGGAGTGCTCTTTTAGAATACTTCATATTGATTGTGGTTTGGGGCGATCCACGGACACTGATCGCACGCACCCACACAGAAGTCTCTAAACATTGAGTCAGGCGAAAGGGAAGGAGTGCATACTCCATTACACATTTTCTTGCTAAGCCAGGACAATGGCAACTTTCTAAAAGTAGGGGGGTACAAAAGGGGGAGGTAATGGACGGAGCATCTGAACCAATCAAACACTCACACCCAGTCAAAAAATCTTGGTTTAATCCAACACCATTCTTTAGCCCACTCTGCCACCCCAGGGGCAAAGTTAGCAAGTGACCCACGTCTGGGCATGCCGCCAACTTGGGGTGAAAAGCAAACACAAGGAGATGATGTACGAAGTGCTGAAACTTTTCAGACACTCACCTCAAGACAGAGAAAGCTAGCCTAGCTGATGAGGGGCATTACTCTGAAACCAGTCCCAGGATGCTTGTTTCCATTCAGGCTAGACTGTTCCCATGAGGAACAGGGTCAAGACTGATTTGTACATGCCTGAGTCTGAACTGGGGTGGCAAAGTGAGATAAAGAATGATGATGGATTCAACCCAGATCTGTAACTGGGGGGTGAGTGCCTGAAAAGTTTCAGCGCCCTCCATCATCTCCTTGTCTTTGCTTTGTTTGCCTTAAGTTGGCAGGGTATGCCGAGGCGTGGATCTCTTTCTCACTTTGCCACTGGATTCAAGCTAGCATGGCTGATTTGGGGTGTTACCCCGAAACCAGTGCTAGGATGCTTGTTTCCGGTCTGGGGAACACCTGGCTTGGCAGAACTGTTCCAATGAGGAACAGGCTCAAGACTGATTTCGATATGCCTGTGTCTAAACTGGGGTGATGAAGTGAGCTAATGAATGATGATGGCTTCAACCCAGATCTGTGACTGGGGAGAGTATCTGAAAAATGTCAGTGCTCTGTCCATCATCTCCTTGTGTTTGCTTTGTTCACCCTAAGTTGACAGGGTATGCCCAAACGTGGGTCCCTTGCTCACTTTGCCACTGAATTCAAGCTAGCCTGGTTGATGAGTGGGTGTTACCTCAAAACCGATCCCAGGATCCTTGTTTCCGGTCTAGGAAAGACCTGGTTCGGCACTTCGGGCTGGACTGTTCCCATAAGGAACAGGGTCAAGATTGATTCGCATATGGCTGGGTCTGAACTGAGGTGGAGGCTAGAGAACGATGATGGATTTAACTCAGATCTGTGATTGGTGGTGAGTGTCTGAAAAGTTTCAGCACTCCATCCATCATCTCCTTGTGTTTGCTTTGTTCTCCCTAAGTTGGCAGGGTATGCCCAGGCGTGGGTCTCTTGCTCACTTTGCCACTGGATTCTAGCTAGCCTGGCTGATTTGGGGTGTTACCCCAAAACCAGTGCGAGGATGTTTGTTTCCGGTCTGGGGAACACCTGGCTTGGCAGGACTGTTCCAATGAGGAACAGGCTCAAGACTGATTTCCATATGCCTGTGTCTGAACTGGGGTGTTGAAGTGAGCTAAAGAATGATGATGGCTTCAACCCAGATCTGTGACTGGGGGGAGTATCTGAAAAATTTCAGTGCTTTGTCCATCAGCTCCTTGTGTTTGCTTTATTCACACTAAATTGACAGGGTATGCCCAGACGTGGGTCGCTTGCTTACTTTGCCACTGGATTCAAGCTTGCCTTTCTGATGAGGGGGTTTTACCTCAAAACTGATCACAGTATGCTTGTTTCCGGTTTAGGGAAGACCTGGTACGGTACTTCGGGCTGGACTGTTCTTATGAGGAACAGGGTCAAGACTGATTCGCATATGGCTGGGTCTGAACTGGGGTGGTGGCTAGAGAACGATTATGGATTTAACTCAGATCTGTGATTGGTGGTGAGTGTCTGAAAAGTTTCAGCACTCCATCCATCATCTCCTTGTGTTTGCTTTCTTTGCCCTAAGTTGGAAGGGTATGCCCAGTCATGGGTCCCTTGCTCACTTTGCCTCTGGATTCAAACTAGCCTGGCTGTTGAGGGGTGTTACCAGGATGCTTGTTTACGGTCCAGGGAAGACCTGGCCTGGCAGTTAGGGATACATTATTCCCATGAGGCACAGGGCCAAGACTGATTTGCATAAAGCTGGATCTGATCTGGGATGGTGAAGTGAGCTAAAGAACAATGATGGTTTCAACCCAGACCTGTGAAAGTTTCAGCGTTCCGGCCATCATGTCATTGTATTTGCTTTGTAGGAGAACCAGGCAGCCAGCTACTTTCCTTCATACAGCAAAAGTCAGACTGCAGAGAAGTGGCCTTCTCCTGTCTGTGCACACCGAAAACAAAATTCAGATAAACACTTTTTGAAAATGTGTGATGTGTTCTTAGATCAGCGAGAGTGCAAAGACTAGTCACTTATGCATTATAGTCAGGGTCACTAGAATTATGCAAATTTACAGTCACGGTGTTTTCTGCATAAGTATGGATTTACCCCCTTTCTTACATAATCTATCATCTGCATCATAATCTGCAGATTTTAACACAAAAATGATTGCTATCGCAAATGAATAAAAAGTTTGTAAAACACAGCAACACGTGTTGTTGCGCAGTGAAAGGCCCTTCGCAAAGGTTGAGTGATCACCTTTTTGTTGCATATTGCTGTATTTGGGTGTCAAACAGATACTAACGATGTTAAACCTTTACCCAAATAGTGTTAATGAGTACAAATTACAAAAAAATGAGGTAATACTGTCACAAAATGTGCTGTATTATGCTGCATAACTTGCCTTTTCTTGACATATAATTTAGTCAAACCTGTCACATAATTTGGGGCCCTCCTGCTGCATAATTCCAGCGCCCCTGAATGGAGTGTACTGGACTGGATATGACAACCTAACTAGAGAGAACTTCAGGAATTAATTTGAGCTCCTTCCCAGTGACAAAAAGCTAATTTTACCAAACGGAGCTTTACTTTTGCCATGCTTACTAAACTTCTAAGCTGAGAGTCAATTAATTAGCCAAACGAGCATGCTTTTTTCGCAGATAATGTTATCCCATATTGATTATGTTACTAGGGATCATGGATTTGCTGAGTCTGTCTTCTTTTTTCACCATCTCTATTCTGGAAACTTCAACAGATTTAGCATGTGTCCGGTTTTAGGAAAAGGGCAGCTGGACACAGAGGAAAGCAGGTTCATGTGTTCTAGTGCAGTGGTAGTAGTAGTAAAAGTATGTTTATTAGACCATTGGTCTCCAAACAAAATACATATTACAATAAATAGTATACCCAATATTGTAATCAGCAATACAGTGAAGCTTTAACTTAGAGATAGCGTTCCACCCTAGACACAATATTCTAGAGCGTGACCTACTATTACTTCATGCCAATTTCTATCCAGCCATATTTGGTTGGATAGAGCAGTGTTAGCTAGCTCCCCCAAACCAAAAGAAATGTTGTTAACACAGATTATACTGTGTAAAGGTTGCATTCAATTTCTCTTACTGTAACGTGGACAGTGTTGGAGAATGCTGGCATTTAAGATATGTAAGGTATGCAGTGGCCCTGGGTCCATGCACAATTATATTTCTACGTCTATGTTCAGGGAACACTAGGGTTTTGATTTTCAAAATTTGGTCGCCATGAATATCGGACCTTTTAATATTTTTCATGCGTCCTGTGATTTTTTGTTCCCATGTATATTGATACAAAAAGTTCTAGAATGAAAAGGATAAAAGTCGAATTTAATGAATTATTCTTTAGGAGTGCAGTGTTTATGCGCTAACATCAAGGAGATGCTTATGAGACCATTGGGGCAGATTTATGTTAACTGGCGCATCCCCAGGGATGCGCCAGTTAATGTACGCCACAGTGCGCCACAGCTCCGCCACCCATGGTGCGCTGCATTTACAATGCGGCGCACCATGGGGCAAAAACGGCACAGATGCGTGACGCATCTGTGCCGTTAAGTTGGCGCATTGCTGGAGTTGCGTCGCAAGCGCGACGCAGCTCCAGCAAGGCTCGGGGGTGCCCCATCTTAACAATGCTGCGTCAAGACCTACGCCTGCTTCAAGCAGGCGCAGGCTTTTGACGCAGCATTGGCCTGAAAGTGACTGAGTGAAATGTTATAGATTTCACTCAGCCACTTTTGCGAGGCGCACCTGCCCCGGAACGCCCACCCTGCGCCGGAACGCCCACAAGCGGCGCAGGGCTTTACAACTTGACGCATCTGCCTAGATGCGTCACGTTGTAAATCATTCGTAGGGATGCGCCACGTTTACGCCGCCTTGTGTGACGCAACAGCGGCGTAAACGTGGCGCAAGGTCCTCATAAATCTGCCCCTTAGTGTCAAGAAGCCACGCAGCTTACAATTGAAAATTTGCAAAGTCAGACATTTTCCCTACTAAATTGAAATAAGGGAAAACGCACAAGCAAATACAAAGCATTTCACTGTCTGTTCTTTTCAAAGTACTCCCTCTCTAAAGCACCAGCACCGAAAACGAATTATACATTTGAAATTAGAAATATTGGGTTTCTCCAGTCATGGACACTTAACAGTTTACTTAAATTGGTATATAGTTGACAATGGGTTATTTCAGAATGAATTTCCAGCCAGCGCTTAAAGGTGCCAAAATGACAATGTTTAAAGGTCAGAGAATGTGAGTTCCTTTTCACTCCTAACAGGATAGTATGTGTCATTGGCGTTGGCAATGTGTTCTTTGCCTTTGCAGATTTTGTCCTTCCTCCTTTGGGAAGAGCGAGCCCCTTCACTGCCCGTTCTCCTTGGCAGCCCTTCCCCCCTGAAGGTGTGCTGGGTGTGGACCCTGCAGCGCAAGAGAGCCTCTATTGTCATGCTCTTGGCTGTGAAAGAGGTGTGAAGGGGAGCTTCCGTCAGCCGCCCTGCATCACAAAGACATTGACTTTGCCGGCTCCGTCAGGCCTCTTTCAGCCCACGCCCCCAGTGTTTGCAGAGCTGAGAGCCTTCCCAGCAGGCTGATTTCTGAAGCTGTCCGTCTTTGCTTATAATTCCTCTCTCATGACACTAGAAGCGAGGATACTTGTTTAGTGCCTTTATTTTTGGTGCGCACGCATTCTTTGAGCCTCGGGGGCTTCCTCTCATTAATTAGCCCCTTTCTTCTTGCATTCTCACGCCTAAAAGTCCAGTTTGCTCAGTGCGTTTGTACGAGGAAGTAGATCTCTGTCCTAGATGTAAAGTTTACACTTAGGAAGGCATGTGTTCATAAAATATTCTGTATTCAGGACTCAGGAGTACACTCAGCGTGTACACACAACAGCACCCTAGAAGCACATCTGTGAAAGAAGTGTCGCTGTTGAAACCATTGTTAATATTGCCTTCATTTCTGAACTATCAACTGACGCAGGCCACACTAAGACTTTCCTAAATACTTAAAGCAGATTTTTACGATGGGATCCACGTTTATTTTCCCAGGGTATCCACTACTTTTTAAGTCAGCTCCCAGTGAGTGCACGAAAGGTGCATATGAAAGCAGCTTGTTGTAAATTAAAGTAGCGCTTGTTCCAAAACTGTCACTGAGACTAGGAAAAACGTTTGTTATTATGAAGTGCTTGTGCATGAACAGAGTGAGCACAAAACATGTGCTCTCATGAAACAATTGTGCGCCTGAATAAAGTGTACATAAATTACATTCGTGGGAGAAAACAGTGGCCTATAAAAAAAAAAGTGCGCTTACGGCAGAGCGCACCCATGAAATAAAGCAGTGTGTGCATCAGCGAACATGTGCATAAAGGCAGTATGTGCATGAATCCAATGCATGTATTAAATTAGTTTAGACACAATGTAATGTGCAGGAGACAACAGTGTGCATGAACTGCACTTTTCCATTCAACCGATCCATTTATATCACATTTTCACCCTTCCATTCACCCACTGATATCCACCATTTCAACTTTGCATTCAGTCACCCATTCATTCATTCATCTATCATTTAATCTAGGGAGTGCAGAGTGCATAGGGAGTGCAGAGTGCATAGGGAGTGCAGAGTGCATAGGGAGTGCAGAGTGCATAGGGAGTGCAGAGTGCATAGTGCATAGGGAGTGCAGAGTGCATAGGGAGTGCAGAGTGCATAGGGAGTGCATAGTGCAGAGTGCATAGGTAGTGCATAGTGCAGAGTGCATAGGTAGTGCAGAGTGCATAGGGAGTGAAGAGTGCAGAGTGCATAGGGAGTGCAGAGTGCATAGGGAGTGCAGAGTGCATAGGGAGTGCAGAGTGCATAGGGAGTGCAGAGTGCATAGGGAGTGCAGAGTGCATAGGGAGTGCAGAGTGCATAGGAAGCGCAGAGTGCAGAGTGCATAGGGAGTGCAGAGTGCATAGGGAGTGCAGAGTGCATAGGGAGTGCAGAGTGCATAGGGAGTGCAGAGTGCATAGGGAGTGCAGAGTGCATAGGGAGTGCAGAGTGCATAGGGAGTGCATAGTGCAGAGTGCATAGGGAGTGCAGAGTGCATAGGGAGTGCATAGTGCAGAGTGCATAGGGAGTGCAGAGTGCATAGGGAGTGCATAGTGCAGAGTGCATAGGGAGTGCAGAGTGCATAGGGAGTGAAGAGTGCAGAGTGCATAGGGAGTGCAGAGTGCATAGGGAGTGCAGAGTGCATAGGGAGTGCAGAGTGCATAGGGAGTGCAGAGTGCATAGGGAGTGCAGAGTGCATAGGGAGTGCAGAGTGCATAGGGAGTGCAGAGTGCATAGGGAGTGCAGAGTGCATAGGGAGTGCAGAGTGCATAGGGAGTGCAGAGTGCATAGGGTGTGCAGAGTGCATAGGGTGTGCAGAGTGCATAGGGAGCGCAGAGTGCATAGGGTGCGCAGAGTGCATAGGGTGCGCAGAGTGCATAGGGTGCGCAGAGTGCATAGGGTGTGCAGAGTGCATAGGGTGTGCAGAGTGCATAGGGTGTGCAGAGTGCATAGGGAGCGCAGAGTGCATAGGGAGCGCAGAGTGCATAGGGAGCGCAGAGTGCATAGGGAGCGCAGAGTGCATAGGGAGCGCAGAGTGCATAGGGTGCGCAGAGTGCATAGGGAGCGCAGAGTGCATAGGGTGCGCAGAGTGCATAGGGTGCGCAGAGTGCATAGGGTGCGCAGAGTGCATAGGGTGCGCAGAGTGCATAGGGAGCGCAGAGTGCATAGGGAGCGCAGAGTGCATAGGGAGCGCAGAGTGCATAGGGAGCGCAGAGTGCATAGGGAGCGCAGAGTGCATAGGGAGCGCAGAGTGCATAGGGAGTGCATAGGGAGTGCATAGTG
Organism: Lissotriton helveticus; assembly: GCF_964261635.1. Classification (NCBI taxonomy): domain Eukaryota; kingdom Metazoa; phylum Chordata; class Amphibia; order Caudata; family Salamandridae; genus Lissotriton; species Lissotriton helveticus. The sequence goes on from NC_136059.1 coordinate 1,940,596,628, forward strand.
CAGAGTGCATAGGGAGTGCAGAGTGCGTAGGGAGTGCAGAGTGCATAGGGAGTGCAGAGTGCAGAGTGCATAGGGAGTGCAGAGTGCATAGGGAGTGCAGAGTGCATAGGGAGTGCAGAGTGCATAGGGAGTGCAGAGTGCATAGGGAGTGCAGAGTGCATAGGGAGCGCAGAGTGCAGAGTGCATAGGGAGTGCAGAGTGCATAGGGAGTGCAGAGTGCATAGGGAGTGCATAGTGCAGAGTGCATAGGGAGTGCAGAGTGCATAGGGAGTGCATAGTGCAGAGTGCATAGGGAGTGCAGAGTGCATAGGGAGTGAAGAGTGCAGAGTGCATAGGGAGTGCAGAGTGCATAGGGAGTGAAGAGTGCAGAGTGCATAGGGAGTGCAGAGTGCATAGGGAGTGCAGAGTGCATAGGGAGTGCACAGTGCATAGGGAGTGCAGAGTGCATAGGGAGTGCAGAGTGCATAGGGAGTGCAGAGTGCATAGGGAGTGCAGAGTGCATAGGGAGTGCAGAGTGCATAGGGAGTGCAGAGTGCAGAGTGCATAGGGTGTGCAGAGTGCATAGGGTGTGCAGAGTGCATAGGGAGCGCAGAGTGCATAGGGTGTGCAGAGTGCATAGGGTGTGCAGAGTGCATAGGGTGTGCAGAGTGCATAGGGTGTGCAGAGTGCATAGGGTGTGCAGAGTGCATAGGGTGTGCAGAGTGCATAGGGAGCGCAGAGTGCATAGGGAGCGCAGAGTGCATAGGGAGCGCAGAGTGCATAGGGAGCGCAGAGTGCATAGGGTGCGTAGAGTGCATAGGGTGCATAGAGTGCATAGGGTGTGCAGAGTGCATAGGGTGCGCAGAGTGCATAGGGTGCGCAGAGTGCATAGGGAGCGCAGAGTGCATAGGGAGCGCAGAGTGCATAGGGAGCGCAGAGTGCATAGGGAGCGCAGAGTGCATAGGGAGCGCAGAGTGCATAGGGAGCGTAGAGTGCATAGGGAGTGCATAGGGAGTGCATAGTGCAGAGTGCATAGGGAGTGCAGAGTGCGTAGGTAGTGCAGAGTGCATAGGGAGTGCAGAGTGCAGAGTGCATAGGGAGTGCAGAGTGCATAGGGAGTGCAGAGTGCATAGGGAGTGCAGAGTGCATAGGGAGTGCAGAGTGCATAGGGAGTGCAGAGTGCATAGGGAGCGCAGAGTGCAGAGTGCATAGGGAGTGCAGAGTGCATAGGGAGTGCAGCATGCATAGGGAGTGCAGCGTGCATAGGGAGCGCAGAGTGCATAGGGAGCGCAGAGTGCATAGGGAGCGCAGAGTGCATAGGGAGCGCAGAGTGCATAGGGAGTGCAGAGTGCATAGGGAGTGCAGAGTGCATAGGGAGTGCAGAGTTCATAGGGAGTGCAGAGTGCATAGGGAGTGCATAGTGCAGAGTGCATAGGGAGTGCATAGTGCAGAGTGCATAGGGAGTGCATAGTGCAGAGTGCATAGGGAGTGCATAGTGCAGAGTGCATAGGGAGTGCATAGTGCAGAGTACATAGGGAGTGCATAGTGCAGAGTGCATAGGGAGTGCATAGTGCAGAGTGCATAGGGAGTGCAGAGTGCATAGGGAGTGCAGAGTGCATAGGGAGTGCAGAGTGCATAGGGAGTGCAGAGTGCATAGGGAGTGCAGAGTGCGTAGGGAGTGCAGAGTGCGTAGGGAGTGCAGAGTGCATAGGGAGTGCAGAGTGCATAGGGAGTGCAGAGTGCATAGGGAGTGCAGAGTGCATAGGGAGCGCAGAGTGCATAGGGAGCGCAGAGTGCATAGGGAGCGCAGAGTGCATAGGGAGCGCAGAGTGCATAGGGAGTGCATAGGGAGTGCAGAGTGCATAGGGAGTGCATAGGGAGTGCAGAGTGCATAGGGAGTGCAGAGTGCATAGGGAGTGCAGAGTGCAGAGTGCATAGGGAATGCAGAGTGCATAGGGAGTGCAGAGTGCATAGGGAGTGCAGAGGGAGTGCAGAGTGCAGAGTGCATAGGGAGTGCAGAGTGCATAGGGAGTGCAGAGTGCATAGGGAGTGCAGAGTGCATAGGGAGTGCATAGGGAGTGCAGAGTGCATGGGGAGTGCAGAGTGCATGGGGAGTGCAGAGTGCACGGGGAGTGCAGAGTGCACGGGGAGTGCAGAGTGCATGGGGAGTGCAGAGTGCACAGGGAGTGCAGAGTGCATAGGGAGTGCAGAGTGCATAGGGAGTGCAGAGTGCATAGGGAGTGCAGAGTGCATAGGGAGTGCAGAGTGCATAGGGAGTGCAGAGTGCATAGGGAGTGCAGAGTGCATAGGGAGTGCATAGGGAGTGCAGAGTGCATAGGGAGTGCATAGGGAGTGCAGAGTGCATAGGGAATGCAGAGTGCAGAGTGCATAGGGAATGCAGAGTGCATAGGGAGTGCAGAGTGCATAGGGAGTGCATAGGGAGTGCAGAGTGCAGAGTGCATAGGGAGTGCAGAGTGCATAGGGAGTGCAGAGTGCATAGGGAGTGCAGAGTGCATAGGGAGTGCAGAGTGCATAGGGAGTGCAGAGTGCATAGGGAGTGCAGAGTGCATAGGGAGTGCAGAGTGCATAGGGAGTGCAGAGTGCATAGGGAGTGCAGAGTGCATAGGGAGTGCAGAGTGCATAGGGAGTGCAGAGTGCATGGTGCATAGGGAGTGCAGAGTGCATAGGGAGTGCAGAGTGCATGGTGCATAGGGAGTGCAGAGTGCATAGGGAGTGCAGAGTGCATGGTGCATAGGGAGTGCAGAGTGCATAGGGAGTGAAGAGCGCAGAGTGCATAGGGAGCGCAGAGTGCATAGGGAGCGCAGAGTGCATAGGGAGCGCAGAGTGCATAGGGAGCGCAGAGTGCATAGGGAGCGCAGAGTGCATAGGGAGCGCAGAGTGCATAGGGAGCGCAGAGTGCAGAGTGCATAGGGAGTGCAGAGTGCATAGGGAGTGCAGAGTGCAGAGTGCATAGGGAGTGCAGAGTGCAGAGTGCATAGGGAGTGCAGAGTGCAGAGTGCATAGGGAGTGCAGAGTGCATAGGGAGTGCAGAGTGCAGAGTGCATAGGGAGTGCAGAGTGCATAGGGAGTGCAGAGTGCAGAGTGAGTAGGGAGTGCTAGAGAGTACAGAGTGGGTAGGGAGTGCTAGAGAGTGCAGAGTGAGTAGGGAGTTCTAGGGAGTGCTAGAGAGTGCAGAGTGAGTAGGGAGTGCTAGGGAGTGCTAGAGGGTGCAGAGTGACTGCAGAGATTAAGCTAATGGCAATGTAAATGACAATGCCATTTATGTATCTGTTTTCAAAACCAACACATAAATAAAATGTTGTCATTTACAATGCCAATAACTCTAACTTTTCCAAAGGCGAAACCATTGCATTGTAAATGCTTGTTTTTAACGCAAACGATGTATTGGATTACAACTGGAGGACACATTTCTCACCCCAAGAATTTGTTCAGACGGAATTTTCATCAGGAAAAATGTGTCACGAAACTTGCTGGCAAATGGTGCAGATTTTGTGTTTGTGTAGTAAAGAGGTAAACATACATTTTGGGGCAGATGTATCATCCGTTTTTTTCTCGCAAACGCTGCGATTCGCAAAAAAACAGCGTTTGCGAGAAAAAATAAGGAAAATGCGATGTATCATGGAAATCGCATCGCAAAATTAAGGAATCGCAAAATTTGCGATTTCTTAATTTTGCGTCAGCATTTAAGGAAACGCAAATTGCGATTCCTTAAATGCTATGTATAAAGCACTCAAGTTGTGCGAATTCCAATTAAGAAATCTCAAATTATTTTACAAATGCACTTTTTGGCATTTGTAAAGGTGCCATGTGGCGCACATACATGCCCTTAGGGCATATATGTGCGCCATATGCACACACATGTAAATTTCAGGGGTGCAGCACCCCTGCACCCTTCAAATTATTCTCAAATTGCGATTAGCAAATTGCGAATCACAAATTGAGAATAACTTCCCATTCCTTGCTATGGGACTCCTGGTGAATGGGAAAGTATTTCTTATTTGCGAATTCGCAATTTGCAAATTCGCAATTAAGGAATATCAAGAAATCACCAAAAAAGACTGTTGCACCAGGCACCACCAGCACTGAAGTCGACTCTGGCTGGCTAGTCCACCAAAGGATGGCCAGAGTTTTGGAGTGAATTGACTTTGCAATAGCGAAAAAAGACAAGGGCTCTGAACACTGGGCCTGAATAGTCCTCTAAGTTATTTACAAAACATGATCAGAATCATTTACTTTATATCACAGTCCAGTGCACCATCATTCATTAATTGAAGATAAAGATCACATGGCAATAGTGAAGTGTTCCAACTCAAATAGATTTTAAAAATGCTCATAAAACCACACTTTTCAGACACAAAAAGACTAAATTCAATAGCAGCATCATGTAAATAAGTTTTTATGTAGAGAAAAGGTTAATTTACATTCAAAATATTTGGATAAATAAAGGGATATGGAGCTTTCCCTTCGAAATGTGCATCCTTTCTGCTGCTAGTATTTGTTTCTGTGAGCAATGTGTGTTTAAAATGCAAAGTGTGTTTAGGACTGCAGTACCACCTCCTGCCTACGGGGACAGAGCGAGCAAAAATATAAACACACATTATGAAACACAGGTCCCCACAAGGCAATTTTTTCAAAAGTTGTAAAAATTGACACAGATGTTCCTGAAGTCATTTTTAATCATTTAGAAGTCATTACCTTGTGGGGACCTGGGTTCAGGTCCCCACAGTGCAATCAAGTCCCCACAGCGTGAGTGTGTTATCATGCCCAAGTCCCCACAAGGATAGTAACACAAACCCACACACACACACACACACACACACACACACACACACACACACACACACACACACACACACACACACACACACACACACACACACACTCACTCACTCACTCACTCACTCACTCACTCACTCACTCACTCACTCACTCACTCACTCACTCACTCACTCACTCACTCACTCACTCACTCACTCACTCGTGCCAAGCCCCACTTACAGCCTCAGCCGCCTCTCCTTACTTCTGCTGCCATCCACTCTGTGGGCGCGGGCTTCTCGCAAAGTCGGAAGTCCCGCCCCACGACTGCCGTGAGCGTGCACATCCCAACACCGGAAGTTCGGGAGAGTGCACGCTCACGGCTTGTTAACACCGGCGCCGTCACTTTCTCCTAGTCTTTTAATTTACAGTTTACTAACGAAAGCGATTGGAAATATTAAATGGGGTCTGTGTCTGATTTTATCAGTAGTCGTTTTTGTAAAATGTTTTGTTAATGTATAGACGTGTTTAGAACATTAAAAGGTGACCCTTTTTTTCCATTTTTTTCCTGGAGTTCCAGCCGGAACGCCGCGGTAGTTTGAGACCCTGCCACTGATGCAAGGGAGCTCTCGCTTGTGAAAGGTCAAAACGGAGATTTCTGCTTTTGTTTTTCTTGCTTAAAGGACGTGTTTTTCCCACGGCTGGAGCGGATTCATTTTCGCCAGCGCTGCCTGAGTCACTGGCACCGGTTTAAAGGAGATGCGAGTCACTGAGACAGCTCAGTCGGTTGTGTGCCTGCTGCAAACATCTGTGCGTCCTCTGCACACCAGAAGTTTGAGTCCGGCCAGAGTGGCTAAGCCACTCATCCATCTGCAGGAAATAGAATAAGTTCCATTGAGGCGGTAATAGCAACGTGTTATTCAAGCGCCTAGATTCAATTCCGTTTGTGGTGTATGCTAAAAAGCATGGCAGTGATTAATTATTTACAAACCTACTCTCTTTGACTGGCTTAACAGTGAACATCCGCATAAAAGTGTGCCAATATTGTAATTGCATTACGCATATAATAATAATTTAGCGTTTGTATAGCGCTTCGTACACTGAAAGGGAAGTCGGTGCGAATTTTCGGGCGGGCAGCGGCTTTATGACAAAGGATTGTGTGATTTCCAGAACGCTGTATTTGTGGTGCTCACGTGTGCTGTGGCGTGTTTTGGTGTGCTGCCTGCATGGCTGACCAGAGAGGCGCTATGCTGTTGTCTTGGGTCATAGCGCCTGGCGGTGCGATGGCGGAGGGGGTATGAGCCTTAGCCATACAAAAACGAGGCATAACTGTAAGTGCTAAGTTACTCTGCAGAGTGCAGTGATCTTGAATGGTCTCAGGCTAGGCAGGGATTTTATAACACAAACAGGGGGAGGGGGCGAGGGTGAAGTGAGCACGTGCGTCGGACACAGAGGGGTTCACAATGTACTATTGATCTACTGTGTATAGCCAATCAAACAAACAGCAGCAGCTACCCCCACCCTTCTGTGCCTGAAGGCTGTCTACCAGTGAACCGCTATCTATACCCCACTTCCCCCGCTCTCCCAAGGTTACACGCACTCACGCACATATCGATATCATATGACTGAGGAACGGCAGACAGCCCGAAGCCTCCCCCAGTCGAGCAGATTTGCCGTTTTCCCCTGCTCGTGTCACTGTGACTTTGCACGGGCTGCGGTCTCCCAGCTGGTGTCAGAGCCTGTGAAACAAAAACAGAACTTTGTTTTACGTTGTAAAAACATTGAGCTGTGAGACTGAAAGACTCGGTGCCACCTGGGCACCTTTTAGGTTCGCCTGCCTGCTTGCAAATCTCTTGTGAAGAAAACAAATCTTAAAGAGGGCTTAGAGCCGGTCCATCACTTCACTTAATCTACCATTGGTTGACCATGAAATCACTCTCGGTTCCTCGCTTCCAATTGGTTCGTCTCCTCCTCCTCTCCGCCTGCTTCCTCCTGGGTTTCAGCCTTCCTGTCCATACTATGGACCATGGACCAAGCACTGCTCCTGTGTCCTTCCACTGGCCGCAGCCCCTTCAGGTACTCTTGTTTACTCTCCAGTCACCCTGCCCCGACGTCATTCTCTGTAACCCACTCATCCCCGCTTTTATTGCCCACCCCCTAGCTCTCGTTTAGTCTTTTTAGTTGTTGTCAGGTTAATATAGTGGTAACTCCACAGCTTTAAGTTAGATTAAAACACTGTTTGGAGGTGGGGGCTGGGGGTTGGAGGAGTGGGAGGTCTCTCTAAGGGTTGTTTCCAATGTCATTAAGGGCGCAGCTTAAAAACACATGAGCTAAAAATCTGTGCTTACAATAGTGTACCTACCGACTTGTTGCTGTTTCTGTCATTGCATCCAGATATATGAAACAACAAGTAACATCATACCTACAACAAGTCAGGACTATTGGCTTTGTCAATGGTTGTTAGTTGCATAAGATAATAAAGCAGCAACTATGGCTTGTGTATAATATTGAAAAAGCATCCACTTAAATCCCTGGTGACACCACTACAATGTTGCTGCTCCCAAGTTTCAAAAAGAGAAGGGAAATCCAGAGAAAAAATGACTCTTTAAAAGATTTACCTTCCCCTACAACGCTCACCTTTCATGACGTCATGACGTAACTTCTCCACTTGTGAGAAGTGAGCACACTGCTCACTTCGATGTGCCTGCTGTCACTGCAGTCTGGAAAAAAAGGGACAAAACAGATCCCAATAGAGACCCGTTTTGAGGCCCCCTTTAAAAAACTGCCGGTGCTCAGCACCGGTGAGACCTGGTCCACTTAAAGCCCTGGGTAACTCGACCCAGAGGTACAGGGGTGGATTACTTGAGCACCAGTTACATTACACAAGGACACCTTCATTTTTGTTTTTTTAGGCACAAGGATATTAAGTGATTTGCCCAGAATCACAGGATGCTGAGCAGACAAGAAGACTCAAACCCAGTTTACCAGTCCGCAGCTCTTGCTGTTTTGCCACATCCTTTCCCCCAGAGGAAGGGTTGCTTGCTAACACCGTGCTGATTTAAGGCTTTTGCACAGTGAAACAGGCTGCGGTGCAACATGCTTTAGAGTGAATAAAAGCGCTATGAAGTGGTCAACGCTGGACGCGCCATAGCACTTTCTTTTTATTAATTTGAGTCATATTGCGCAGCAGATCGAGCTGCTCTGCAAACACCTTTAAAATCAGTGACAATGCCAATAGTTCTCGCATAGGTGAAACATGATTGCTTTGCCAATGCTTGTTTATTAGGTCGAGCGTAGCGAAGGGACCTCTAGTATACTTTAGTATACTTTGTAAATGGGACAGGGGAGGTGCACGCGCTTTCCCTCGCGGATTTGACCTCGTGGGCGTGCACGCCCAGGCCGGCGCCGTGCACATCCCCTGTCCCACTTTCACTGCAAGTCAGCCTCTCGCGCGCGCATACATGCACACAGACACACACACGGCGCACACGCACTTACACAGACACGAAGGCACCCAGACAGGCAACCCCCTCCCCCCCACAGTCACACACACACACACGCATACACACAGACTGCAAGACACATACACACACACGCTCACACCCAGCCCGCCGCCGCACGCGCGCGCACACACACATGCCCCCCGCCCTCGCAGCCCAGCAACAACCCCACTCACCGGCTTCCTTGGTGCAGCGGCTCTCACCGGCAGCAGGACTCTTCCTCCCTTCTTCGGCACCGGGGCGCAGGGTAGGCTCCTGCCTGCTCCGGTGCTCCAAACAATCGCGGCTCTTCTGTGGGAGGCGGGGTAGGCTCCCGCCCTCCTACTTCCTGTTTGCGGTTGTCCCGCCCGCCTGCCTGACTTCCTGGTCGCAGGCCGGCGGCGCGACGTATTATTGCGCTCTCTGATACACTGAACATAATTTCACAAAAGTTCTTTAGAAAAGTTTAAGCTATTGCCATTATAAATTACAATAACTTTTATTTAAGTATGTTATGTAAAAAAATTAAACTCCATTGTTATTTGTAATATCAATACATCTAAGTCATGTAAATACAAAACATATTGCATTACAAATGCTATAGGTATCACATTTGCGAAAGTTATAACTATTGGCATTGTAAATGACAAAGCTATTAATTTAGGTATTTAAAAAAACAAAACATAAATAAAAACTTTGCCATTTACAATACCAATAGCTCAAACTTTCCTAATGCAAGACCTATTGCATTGCAAATGCTTGTTACATAAGGACGTGGATAGGACACTAAGGTGAGATCCTTAGGCCGTGAGGTGTTCAGGATCATGAATGAACTGACCTCGGACGACAGAACCCTCCCAGCCCAAACCCCGACTAAAGAGACCTGTGAGGCCCTCAATCTCTTTTTTATCGAGAAGATTATCAAAATAAAAGATTCTATCATCCCTGCCTCACAGCCGTCACTATTTTCGGACACTCTCCCGGATAATCCATCATCTTTTACTCTGCTTCCTACCTTAGATCCCCCTACCCTAGCGAAATTAGCCATCCGGGTAAAATCAGGCTCCCCGGACGATCATTGTCCTCCTGCAGTACTTCGTGATGTCTGTCTTAAGCTGCCTGAATGTATACTACCTCTTCTGAATGCCTCCCTCACCTCTGGCACAGTCCCTGGCTCCTTCAAGGAAGCCACTCTTGTGCCTCTCCTGAAAAAACCAGGGGCTGATGCTGCCGAACCCTCTAATTATCGCCCAATATCCTTGCTGCCTTATTTGTCAAAACTCCTTGAAGCCCATGTCACCTGGTGTCTCTCTAATTTCATTGAGAGTTCTCGCTTCCTTGAGTTCAACCAGGCCGGCTTTAGGCCGGCCCATTCCACGGAAGCTGTCATCTTGGCAGTTATGGATACGTTGAGAGGGAATGCAGATGCCAAGAGACCACAGGCTCTGGTCCTTCTGGACCTGTCTGCCGCGTTCGACACGGTGGATCATGACATCCTTCTCCACCGTGTCGGACAGGCTGGCATCCAGGGCCTAGCCCTTAGGTGGGTGGAATCATTCTTGACAGGAAGATCACAGGCTGTACGCCTTGGTCCCTTCACTGCATCAAAATCCCCCATCACTTGCGGTGTCCCCCAAGGTTCATCACTTTCCCCGTTATTATTTAACCTTTATCTTCGTCCTTTAATTCATTCCCTCCATAATTGGGACGTTACCGTCTTCAATTATGCTGATGATTTGCAGCTCGTCTTCCCACTCGGTTCTCCTCAGGCAACTAACAACTTCCACGCCGTCATGACTCATATCCAACAATGGACAAACCTGAACCAGTTAAAGCTTAACCCTGGAAAGACTGAGCTACTCCTCCCGGGCTCCAGTGCCGCATACTGGGGTCCGCAGTTCTGGCCTCCCGACCTGGGTCCCTCCCCTACACCACTCAAGGCCGTTAGGAGTTTGGGGGTGACGATCGACGCCGAATTTTCACTCAAAGCTCAAGTGGGTGCCACGATTTCCTCGTGCATGTTCCAACTTCGAAAAATCCGGAAGATCAGGCACCTACTTCCACACGCGGCTCTGTGTCAGGTCATCATGTCCCTTGTCATATCGCGCCTCGACTTCTCCAACTCCCTCCATCATGCACTTCCGCGTTTCCTCTTGCACCGCCTCCAGGTCGTACAAAACCAGGCAGCCCGCCTCATATTTAAGATCCCTAGGTGGCAATCTGCGAAGCTTTTGCTACGCAAGATTCATTGGCTGCCAGTGAAGGAGAGATCAGCCTTTAAGATGGGCTGTATGGTATTCAAATCCCTTTTTTGTACCTGTCCCGTCTTTCTAAAATCTTTGATCACTCTGTATCAACCAGCACGTTCCCTCCGTTCAGCTTCCCTTCACTTGGTTGTTATCCCCAAATTCAAACTCAATAAATTTGGAGGCCGTCGATTTGCTTTCCTTGCCCCCAAACTTTGGAATTCCCTTCCCCTGGCCATTAAATCCAGCAACTCCCTTCAGTTCAGGAAATTTCTTAAGACTTTTCTGTTCACTCTTTCTGAATAACTTTTCTGTTTCCACTTTACATGTCCCTTCAGCCAGCGCCAAGAAGCCCTCGGGTGTTAGCGCGCTCAAAAAGTTTCATTTAACATAACATAGGCCTATTCTTTTCTATGTATGTCTATAGGACATTACTTTTTTATATACCGGAGGCTCCCGTCTCGACGACGGGGAATGATTCAGGCATGTGAATCTATGAAAGACACTAATACTGGATAACTGCAGTTACAGGTAAGTAACGCATTTCTTCCTCATCAAAAACTACGTCTCACCCAAGCTTCTCACTCAGAACCATGGAGAAATAAGACATCCAGATCCCAATCAACTCAACCTTGCAATCTGGCACCTGCGATCTTCGAGTTTGGCTACCTAAATCTTCCATAACACAAGAGTTTGAATAGGGTCAGAGGACAAAGTTGAAAGACTCCACTAGATACGTAGCCCCATGCACGACATTCATAAATACAAAAAATATCTCGAAGTCTAAAAAAAGGTAATACGAATAATCACAAACCAAGACTCTTAACAAAGTATATTAAAAAATATACAAAAATTTGTATGGATTCCCATCACTCACCGTTCCCGGTGACATGCTTCATCATCTGAGTCTCCATTAGCAGGGCTTCAACTCCACTCTAATGAATGAGGAGCCCAAGGATGTTTTCAATTTGGACAACTATTAGCACATCCTTCAAGAAAAATCAAGATGAAACAAACAAAAGTAATAGAGAATTTAAAGATAACATTCTCTTCACAAAAATTAAAAAATTTAAAAAGGACCGTGCCAAATTTACTTTTGGTTGCGATCACATCTGAGTTGGTGAACTCCAGGCATTAACCATTCAAGAACCATTTTTACAAATCCATCATAACAAAGTGGTTCTTAAGACTAACCCTGAATTTTTACCCAAAGTCGAATCTGCAACCAGTCTGTTGAACTCCCAGTGTTTTTCCCTCAACCAGACTCGGTGGCAGAACGAGCTCTTCAAGCTATGTACGTTAAAAGAGCAATACTCTACTACATTGAAAGGACAGATTCCTTTAGAAAGACCAAACAACTATTTGTGGCTTTTTCTCCACCTCATAAAGGCGATCCCATCTCAAAGACCTGAATTGCAAGGTGGATTGTTAAATGCATCCAAATATGCTATATCCAAGCCAAACACACACTAACCATTCAACCTAGAGCTCATTCCACACGCAAACTAGGGGCTTCCATGGCATTCTTAAGGAACATTCCTCTGGATGACATCTGCAAATCAGCAACTTGGGCTACACCACACACCTTTACAAAACACTATTGTGTAGATGTGCAGGCAAAACAAGCTAGTGTGGGCCAGGTTGTATTAAGAACACTTTTTCAAACCACTGCAATAGATACAGGTAGCCACCCCTAAGGAGGTAACTGCTGTATAGTCTATGCAAAAGTAAATAATCTGCAGCTCATATGCCTTGAACGGTAAATGCTACTTTCCAGTATGCATCTGTTCTTGGCATGTAGAGCTGCAGATTCATATACGCTCACCCGCCTCCCCGGATAGCTCTATGTGTTCCAGTACTATCTTACTTGGAAACATTCCACATGGACATCTCTTCTACTTCTCCATCGTAACCCTGCGTGGCAAAAAAAAGGATGGAGTTGATGCCCATGCACACTATCGTCCTAGGGAGGAGTCCCCTACCTCGTGACTGCAGACTTCTTCCAAGACAAAAACAAAGTACAAACATCCGAGCCGCTCCAGATGGCGATCTATGCGAAAGTATACAAATCTGCAGCTCTACATGCCAAGAACGGATGCATACTGGTAAGTAGCATTTACCTTTTCACACACCATGGTCAATCACTTAATAGCTCCGTGCTACCCGCATGGAAAGTCGTAAAAAGTACTGACGTCAGCGTGCCGCTGTGGTGCCTATATGGACTCTGCTGACGTTATGACGTACCAGACTCCTACGACATCACGCAGTCGACTGATGCCACCTATCAGCGCGCGGGGGTACTGCTGTCAAAATTTTCTGGATCCAGCTTGATGCCTAGAAGTTAGAAGGCAATGAATCTGTGGCTAGATCATGTCTCTACCAGATAAGGCATTACTGACGATAAGTAACTTGTCCATTATGTGTGTTTCATAAATGAAAGGAATCCCTATTCTAAGGAACAGGATGGAAATAAGGCTTTAGTCAAACACATAGTTGAAGTTCGAAAGGGAGTGAGATCAAGGATGAAGCTCAAATATATCAAAATTAATATCCAAGTTGATCAGATAGGTGCTCCCATCAAGAGTTTCTGGAAGCTCAATAGAATCTTCAGTCACCAAAAGACTCCACATGAATCAGGAATGCAATAGTAAAAGCAAATAATGGGGTGCATCCTTGTCTTCTCTAGGAACATGTACATTTATAAATAATTAAACGTAATGTTGCAGTCAGTGTTGCATCTCCTCCTCCTTGTCTTATCATCGTTCATAGTTTTTCTTGGTAACAGGGTCTCTCAACCAGTGCAGCAATACACTTCCAGACTGTAATCTTCAATAGTGAAATTTTGTTTTATTTCAAACTACTCATAAGCTTTTACAATGAAGATGCCCTTTTTTACGATGAGGCTACAGCTTTAACCTTCTAAATAATACAAATTGCATGTTAGCTAACAATTGCTATGCAGGGAAATGAAGAAACTACAACCAAGTAACATTAATCAGTCGCTGAATCACCCTTTGAAATGAAATGTTAGGAGTTCAAGTATAGTGTAATACGTCTTTTTCTATGTGATTATTCTGAACAATTAATTTCTAATCTGACCTCATCTCTTTCCCATTTGGATGGAAACATTCTACAGCACAATATGTCATTTTCATTTTGTAAAGCGTAATCTGGAGAACCTGGCCTTAAAGGCCAAGCGGCGCAGGGCACGCCTAAGATCCCCGAGTTCACCTGCCTTGACCGACAGACACTGGACACTCGGTTAGGCGTAGAAAAGTAGTTTTATTAGCTGCAGCTAAGCACAGTTATCTAAGAAGTACCAACAGGTAGGTTCTCAAGAGACTGCCACTTCAATCTGTGGCGCACAGTCTATTATACAACACAACTTTACAATGACAACTCCCAAAATACACAGAACTAACGAATAGGAATAGTTTGAAAACAAGTATCCGATGTCTAAAACACACCCTCCTTTCAGACCCCGTGTGCTCCCCTCCCATCAGGTTAATCAACACAGGCGACCATAATCCAGCTTGCAGGTGGTAAAACATGTGTAGAATGCTTCAAAAGGAGAGCTATGTAACAAGAGAACACACGGAGAGAATAGTGAAGGCCAGTTAAATAAGATAAGATAGAGAAGAATGGTGGGACCCAAACAGTGGAATAGAGTCATGGATTAATCAGTCTAGACATGGCTTTGCGAACCCGGCCGGACCCTGACATCAGCATTGCACACAAGGACAAAGGTTGCTCGTTGACAAAAAACACCGAGCAGCTGAAAGTGGCAGAAAAACCATTTTCCTTACGTTAGCCGTGCTGCCTGAGTGAGGCAACATAAAATGGCGACTGAACGTAAAATGGTGATTGTAGCAAAGCGAGGCTGATTTGATTTGATTTGAATAAAATTTATAACTCGCAAAAACAATAACCCGCAGGTATCAAGGCGCCTAACAATCACACGTAACCTCAGACCCTCCTTTTGCCATACTCAGGCAAAGCAAAGGAACCCATGTCAATCTGAGTCAATGTCAATGGTCATGAGGTCACTAAGATGCTGTTGCACCATCATCTTAATATGTTCAGTCTGTTGTGCTACTGGTTTAGAAACACAGATCGTGGCACAAAGTCCACAAATAGCTGGACCACACTGCAGACAAAGCCAGCAGGAAAAGACAAGTGCTAGAATCATTCCAAGGAAGGTTAACACTTTCCATCCCCAAGTGGACAGTAGTCCCCAAAACCATCCCATCACAGACCAATCTCCAGTATCTTGGTGTATAGATTCAGAGATGACATGTAGCTTAGAGATGGCTTGGTATACCGTAGGGGCGTTATCAGGAATGTAAATACAGCAACTAGACCCAATCAATTTACAAACTCCTCCTTTGTCTGCAAGCACTGTCTAGCACCATCCTGTTCTGCAAAGTCATAAGTCGGTCTGCCTGAAGCTCAACAGTTAGATTTTTCAATGCTCCAGAAGTGACATTAATTGTGGCATCAACCACACGGACCAACTGTCTGATATTTCTACTATTGGCCATCGGACCCCAGAAGGGAAGGAATCCTTTCAGAAAATCCCCTCCTTCTTGCCCTGCTGTGTCTCCCGAATCTATTACTCCTCTAGTAACTCTCTTCTTGTGATAATCAGCAGGAGCAGTATATGTAGGAGGGAGGAGAAAAGCTATATAACATGTTCCCGAAAAGTGTGTGGGAAGCCATGTATATGCCTTGTCGTAACAGATAAAATATGTACCTTGTGATGCCACTAACGGTGCGGGAGTAGAAGGAGTATAGACATAAGTGTGGGAACAGTTGCTCCTCTCTTGCTTAGTTTTCGTATTCTGGCCATTTATTTGTAAGCATAAATGACCTTTCTGGGGCAGTACCCAAATAGGTGCAGAATTTCGCTGTTTAAGCTTGTCAGTGAAACTAAGTGTAACGAGTTATATTCCACCCATCATACGCTCTCTTTTCGTCTTTGGGAATCTTGATGATGTCAGCAATCTTTGCCATGGTTACAATGCCCTTAATCAAAGAACTGTGACTGAAATCCACTCCACCATTATAGGATCCACCAGAAGGATATCTGAGTAAATTCTGGTATGTATTGGAGAACATAGCCAGATAAGCCCAAGCAGAACCTTCGTATGAAAAAGGAAGAACTAGATACGGCATTCCTCTTTGTGTATTATGTGGCATGAGACCACATACCCAACAATCAGTAATATTTACAATCAATTGATGCTGGTGTAACAGTTGAATAAACGAATTGTTAAGATATTCCATTCTTCTCATTTGCTCATGATCTGGGAGTGAGTAAAATTTGTGGGGTGAAACAGTAGTAGATGGAGTTAAAGGGGCAGAAATAGAAACAGGTACTAACTGTAGAACGTGAATAAGCCATCCAATGCATGCTAATAAACTACTCAAACCTACTAAAACACATAATGCTACGCCACATCGACCAAATAATAATTTCTTATAGTGAGCTCTCTTCAGTATTTTCGCATCACTTCCTTTCCCTGCACTATCCATTACTCTAAAAGCGTTGCTCACGATAATCTTCCTAGATCACTTGGCTGTGATTGTTAGCCGTCCTATGACACTGCAAGTCCTGTTGACCTAGTCACTATTCAGGTCACAGCTCAAGACTCATACCGCGACCCTGCAACTTGATGGATAAGGGAAGGAAAAACTTTTCTTTATTAGCAGAAAGTAAAGAAAAGGAAAGTTTGAATTAATTGTCTTCAGAGGATCTTTTCCTTAAATTATAACGTCTCTTTCCGGATGCTGTTTGGTCCTGGAACAAATGTTCGGGATCTGTGGTGTCAAGTCTTAGATGAGAAGGTACAGCTTCCTGCAGAACATCATCGTCCTCTTTCTCTGAATTAGTCCAATCCAGGTGTGCACTGCTAAATGGAATAAACTTGGGTACCTTTTCGCACTCACTATCACCAACGCCTTCTCGGACCCACTGGTCATAAGGCAAAGGCAATGGTACCCTTTTGCAGTGCACACCATGAATCCAGTGTCTTTTTCCCAGGACCTTAACAGCCGTACGAGTGGTGAGCAGGACTTGTCTAGGAGGCCCCCAGCGAGGTTCCAAATTCTTTTTCCTCTGGAAATTTTTCAGACACACCCAATCTCCAGGCTGGATGGTGTGTCCGGGATCGGAAGAGGCCTCTGGTAAAGCGTTTTGAACCTGTTGACGAATGACATGCAATTTAGTGGTGAGATCATGCAAATAGTCAATCAACAGTGGATAGGGAATATCTGAGTACTCCTTGGGTCTGGGGACTCCCCAGACGTTAGCTGGACGTCCAAACACAATCTCGTATGGGCTAAGCCCCAAACGAGAATGAACAGTTGTTCTAGTGGAAAGGAGTGCTAAAGGTAGTGCATCAGGCCAAGAAAGGCCCGTGCTGGCCTGAATCTTTGCTAGCTTAAGTTTGAGAGTACCATTGTAACCCTCTACCAGACCCGCTGACTGAGGATGGTTTGCCGCATGGAACTTCTGTTTGATGCCTAAACCTATACACACCTTTTGCATAATTTGACCTACAAATTCACTTCCATTGTCACTCCAGACAATGCGCGGCAAACCAAACCTCGGAAAGAATTCTTTCAAGAGTATTTTAGCAGTGGACAAAGCAGTATTGTCCTTTAGGGGGTAGGCCTCTATCCATCTGGAAAAGGCACAAACCACCACCAGGACATACTTGAGATTATTGGAACGTTCCATATGGATGTAATCTATCTGCAATACCTCGAATGGGTATGTAGGGGGCGCAAAGTGACCTGCTGGAGTTGGAGTCCCTTTTCCTGGATTGTGCATTAAACAAACAATGCAGTGTTTCACCACATTTTCTGCACATTTTGGAATACCCTCATTCTGCCATACTGGAGCTAAAAGCTTGCATATACCACGGGCATTAATATGAGCTGGTCCATGAGCCATAGTAACTACAGGCAACACATACGCATCAGGTAACAACCATCGCTGATGCTCTGACAATTCCGTCCAACAACCCGTATCATCCAACATTCCCGTACTTTCTTTCCACGTACTCAATTCTTTCTCATTGGCCTCCTTCTGGATTGCTTTCACACTTTCCACTGTGTTTTCACACATACCAGCTTCTGCAACCCATCTAGCAGGCCCTGCAACATACATGCGACTTTCAACATTCCTCGCTGTTTCTTTCGCTACTTCGTCTGCAAATGCATTCCCTCTACCCACGTCATCAGTAATCTTCTTGTGCGCACTGCACTTCACAATTGCTATCTGAGTAGGCAAGGCAAGTGAGTCAAGAAGATCCGTTACCAACTGACCATGCTGTATTTTAGTGCCGTGGGAGGTGAAGAATCCTCTTTCCCTCCACAGACGACCAAAACTATGGGCAACGCCAAACGCATATTGACTGTCAGTATAGACAGTCACTCTTTTCCCTTTCGCCAACACACATGCTCTTGTCAACGCGATCAGTTCTGCAGCTTGCGCTGAATTATGCAAAATACGTGCAGTTTCAACCACTGTGTACAACGTCGTGACTGCATAAGCAGCTGTTGTTTCGCCATTAGGGAGCTTGAAACATGACCCATCCACCCATAGGGTACCATCTGGATCCACAAGTGGTGTATCCTTGAGATCTATCCGACCCTTCGTTTCTTCTTCAGTGCGAAGAAAACAATCATGCTGATCTTGTATATTACTAACATCCAAAACAGGCAACAATGTGGCTGGGTTCAAGACATTACATCGTCTTATATGTATATGACTAGCTAGAAGCGTCAACTCATAGCCTGACAAACGAGCACTCGCTAAATGCTGAGTTTTTGTCCTGTTCAGAAGAGTATCCACTGCATGTGGAACCATTACATTAAGAGTATGATCTAACACTAATCCAGCGGACTGACGAATAGAAATGGCCGCTGCTGCTGTTGCTCTAAGGCAACTAGGTAATGCCTTCGCTACTGGATCTAATGTTGCAGAAAAATAGGCACACGGTCTTTGTTTGTCACCAAATCGTTGCGTTAAGACTGATAATGCGCAACCTTCCCTTTCATGCACATATGGTGTGAAAGGCTTACTGTAATCTGGAGTACCTAACACAGGAGCAGAACACAAAGCAGTACGTAAGTCTGAAAAACTCTTTTGGCATTCATCAGTCCACGGCAAAGGCTGAGGCGTATCTTTAAGTGTAAGTGCCAACAGAGGTTTAGCAAGAAGGGAAAAATTTGGAATCCACTGCCTACAATAAGAGGTGATACCTAAGAAAGCACGCACTTCTTTCTGTGACAACGGTACAGGCATTCTTGCAATTGCTTGAATACGTTCTGGAGTCAATCGCCTTCCCTCCTTCGACAAGAGATGACCTAAGTAGGTAACTTCTTGTCGGCAATATTGTAACTTGGAAGACGATACTTTATGATTTAAATCAGACAAATGCTGTAAGAGCGATACAGTCGCTGCTTTACAAGCAGTCTCAGAATCAGCAGCAATCAATAGATCGTCCACATATTGGATAAGAGTGGTACCTGAGGGCAAAGAAAATGTATCAAGTTGCGACTTCAAAGCTTGACTGTATATTGAGGGACTCTCACAATAGCCTTGAGGTGCGCGTTTGAACCGGAAGCTTCGACCTCCGAGAGAGAAGCCGAAAAGATCCCTACTTTCTTCAGCAATAGGAATGCTAAAGAAAGCATTCTTAAGATCGATCACTGAGAACCAGACCGCCGAAGAAGGAATCATAGTAAGCAAAGTCGTGATATCTGGCACAACAGGAAATTGAGGGACAACAATTTTGTTGACCTCTCGAAGATCAATGACAAAACGGTAAACAGGTGGCTGAGAAGGATCAGTACGTTTTAGAATAGGCAAAACAGGACTATTGCAGACGTTTCCTCTAGTCTCTTCAACCACACCCTTCTGAACCAGATCATGAACAATGGCCAACAAGGCTCGCTCACCATCACTGGAGATCTTATATTGAGGAACACGTGGCATCTTAACATTGTCTTTGCTAGTAATGACATACGGTGGAATTTGTAACAAACCAACATCATTCGGACCCACAGCCCAAAGTGTAGCTGGAAGAGATTGCAACTCGGGTGGCAGTTGTTCCTTAGAAACATACATCGGAGAAGTCGTTTTATCACCCAATGTAAGATGTACACCAGAAGGCGAACAATACAACGTAGCATATAAACGTTTCAAAAGGTCTAAACCCAACAAATTCTCTCCGCAACCTGTCGGTAAAAGGAGTGGAGCTTCCAAATCATATGGACCAATGGAAATGGGCAAAGGACAAGAAATAGGATTTGAAACTGGGGCGCCAGAGAATCCTACAGAAACATTTGTTAAGCCGGACAAAGGTGCCCTAGGGAGTTTAGAACGCATGATAGAACTTCTCATAGCGCCAGTATCCAAGAGAAATGGTTCTGTAACACCTAATGCCATAACATTAACATAAGGTCCTTCCTGATCTACTGGAACTGATATGACTCCCTCACTTTGTCTCTGGCTGTCCTAGCTAGTATGGAAAGCAACATTCTCATTATCGTAACAATAGTCATCATTGTAGTATTGTGCAGATTGAGAAGCCTGCTGGTCAAAATAATTCGCAGAAGCTTGAGGGAGGAGAGGGACGTTGTTCCTGAGGGGCACCACGGCCTCTACCTCTAGACATGGATCGAGAATCACCACGACCTCGTGGCGCTAACGATCCACCATACCGTTGTAATAAAATCGGACAAGTGTTCTTAAAGTGACCATCTTCCTTACAGTAAGCACACTGGTTGGGGCCCAATGGAATCCTAGGAACAGTGGAAACTGGCTTCTGCAACAACCTCAAACTGTGGGGGCTGGGGAAATGAAGGTTGAGCAGAACGAGGTGGATAAGCCTGTTGCAAAAGAACCTTCGTCTTCAAGTCTTTTGTCTTTTTATCTGCTTTCTCCTTATCTTCCTTCTCCCTATTCTCATAATATTGAGAAATGGCCAGTATCTGGGCAGTGGAAGAGACCGCCCACAAACTCTCCGACTGTTTTAATTTGTTCGATAATTCTGGAAGTAAGTTAAAAACGAACTTGTCTACGAATAATTGCTGTCCCCCTTCAGTGCTCATATCTTGCCCACTATGGTCGAAAGTCTTCTCGAAACGAGTAAAGAAGTCAGAGACTCTTTCATCCGTCTTTTGCTTACATGCCGCCAACTTATCCCAGTTAACACGCATCGCCGGCATTAGAGTTTTCATCAAATCTATAATTCTTCCAGGTAATTCTGTAATCAAAGCGTCTGGTTTAGCCCCACCTACTTGACCTACGTCTGCAGCCGTAATGGCAGCCCAATCACCACCTAAAGCTGCCGCATGATCCTGTCCACGAATCTTAGCCCATATAGCTTGTGGGACTACATTACCCATGAGTAAGTCAATGTCCGCCAAATTCATAATACAAGCGTCAACAGTCTGAGACAGCTCCTTTTAATATCCAGCAGGATTCTTACGAGGGTCCGGTAAAGACTGTTTAAGAGCCAATACTTCCGATCTTTTCCACGGGTCATGTACCCATATACGTTGGAAATGAGCAGGAACACCTGGAACATTACCGGCTTGAGGAACTGTATCTCTCCATATGGGAGGAACTTCTCGCATAGGATATTGTGTAGTCTTACGATGAACCGCAAGATCAGGTTCAGGAGAATTCTGAGAGAAAAGGGTAGACCTAAAAGCAACAAGCTGTTGAACAGCACGTTCCACAGCAGGACCCACTATCAATCCCTTATCAAATTGATCCTGGATGTCAAATAAATCCCGAGGAGGCGAGTCTATATCCACGTCTCCCCATGCTTTAATCAAAGTATTACACATTACGTCAAATACGTATCTCTGTGTGGGCGCGTTCCATTGAAGAAAAGTATCTAATATATCACGTGTGTCATACGGTACACGACTTGTGATCCAATTAGAAGCAAGGGAATCTAATTTAGTTCGTTCTTCAAAATCTGGAAATTGACTACGAGATTGTCTCCTAGACGAAGCAGGAGAAAAGAAAAGAGGACCAAGCAAAGGTGATAACAGACCTGTGACAGTGTTAACCAAACGCCGTCTAGCAGTAGGGGAATCTGAGACTAAAACAGGAGACAATGTATTCTGTAAAACAGAAGAGGAATCTGTAGCAAAGGAAATGACAGATGGAGAAGGCTGAGGCACAGGAGATTGAGGTACAGGTATTGTCGGCAAAGGAAGCTGAGGCAAAATAACAGGGACAGGTATCTGTGTAGGAAGTACAGCGGCTGCATTGGCAGCAGGCTGCAATGGAGGTGCATTGGCACCCACCACGTAAGGTGGAGGTAATGTCAACAAATGGGACATGAAAGAATCGTCATCAGGACTTTTACTCTTTGTAACGGTAGGCAACACAGGATAGCATCTATCCACTACCATACGATGTTGTCTTTCCGACACCTGAATCTGATCGGTTTCATCATTTTTAAAGTGCTGGGCAGCCTGTAAAATCGTCACACTCTGCTCTTTCTTATCTTTCTTCATTTGCTTAATTTCTTTCTGTTTGGCTTTCTTGAATAAAATCGCTTCCAAATTATCTAAAATCTCGGTCTCAAAGGACCCATGTTGTGGCCATTGTAAAACACCATCTTTTTTTAGTGTAACGGGTCCATATTTCACTAAAAACTATAGGACCCACACCATGCTTGGAGTACAACTCGTAATTAGGAGTTCCAACTGGAGGAATCGGACACGAATCCTCCAACCGGGAGTCCATAGAACAAGCACAACAACAGAATTTCTTAAATTTGCTAAATCCAGGCATTTTAACCTTACAAACGTCAAGGGATCTATTTAGACAATAGTCACAGCACAAACGTACTTACCCCTTGGCTTCGGTTAGCGCGCTAATCGAATAACAAAAATACAAGACAAAGAGAGTGGGCGCTACCCACAAATACTTAACTAAATGCTTTTCTCACGCCAACAGATGTCCGTCTATCGTCTCGCGATACCAATCATCACCAGGGGCCAAGGCAGGGCGACAGTCAGGGCAGCAGTCGTCAGCAGCCGTCGGGAAGGAGTAGCCACGCTTCAAAAGACCTTCGGTCCACTTCGACATGCAGGGGTCGCTCACGTGGTTCGCGAAATCCTCCGGAATTTTCCTGCGAAGCTCCTCACGACTCTCGGGCAAAACTACTACCGCTGAAGTCGCCCACACGTTGGGCCGCCAATTGGAGAACCTGGCCTTAAAGG
This sequence comes from Lissotriton helveticus, assembly GCF_964261635.1. Lineage (NCBI taxonomy): Eukaryota > Metazoa > Chordata > Amphibia > Caudata > Salamandridae > Lissotriton > Lissotriton helveticus. Next base: position 1,940,619,369 of record NC_136059.1, read on the forward strand.
CCAAGCGGCGCAGGGCACGCCTAAGATCCCCGAGTTCACCTGCCTTGACCGACAGAGACACTGGACACTCTGTTAGGCATAGAAAAGTAGTTTTATTAGCTGCAGCTAAGCACAGTTATCTAAGAAGTACCAACAGGTAGGTTCTCAAGAGACTGCCACTTCAATCTGTGGCGCACAGTCTATTATACAACACAACTTTACAATGACAACTCCCAAAATACACAGAACTAACGAATAGGAATAGTTTGAAAACAAGTATCAGATGTCTAAAACACACCCTCCTTTCAGACCCCGTGTGCTCCCCTCCCATCAGGTTAATCAACACAGGCGACCATAATCCAGCTTGCAGGTGGTAAAACATGTGTAGAATGCTTCAAAAGGAGAGCTATGTAACAAGAGAAAACACTGAGAGAATAGTGAAGGCCAGTTAAATAATATAAGATAGAGAAGAATGGTGGGACCCAAACAGTGGAATAGAGTCATGGATTAATCAGTCTAGACATGGCTTTGCGAACCCGGCCGGACCCTGACATCAGCATTGCACACAAGGACAAAGGTTGCTCGTTGACAAAAAACACCGAGCAGCTGAAAGTGGCAGAAAAACCATTTTCCTTACGTTAGCCGTGCTGCCTGAGTGAGGCAACATAAAATGGCGACTGAATGTAAAATGGTGACTGTAGCAAAGCGAGGCTGAAACTACGGAACCTCAAATCGTGGAAATCAAGAATTGGGCATTTGTGCATTGTGAAACTCTTCCAGTTTAACTGTTCATGCATAGTGCTGCACTAATATTTTGAGGCTTAGCACGTATAAATATGGCTACTTAGTGCACTGATATTATTTTCAAACATTTAACTGTTAAACTACACGTTAAAGTAATACATTAATGTAGTCACTTAGTTAAATTTACATTTTACTAAAAGTTACTCTCGACTCCATTATGTAATGGTACTCTGATTTGTTTCTAGTTCCTTCACAGTAATTATGATGAGTTGTCTTTTTGTCGATACCAAATCTTTGAATTACCTGGATTTGAAATGGTGTGATCCATGGGTTGTGAGGACAATCGACCTTGTAGCAGGTGTTTTGAAAAGGAGAAGAAAGTTGGGTGTGGACTTGTATGTTGTTACTACACCAATTTTACATCAAACCTTTTTATTTCAGACTGCAGAAATGAATGAAAAGCTCTCAAATTTGGGTGAAAGTTCCTTAAGGAATTTCACAGTCGATACAGATAACAGTGTCTACAACTTTGAAGGTGAAGACTACAGAGGAAAACAAAAGGTAAGAAGCATATAATTTCCTCATGCATGCACCAGTTTCGTAAGCCATATTTAAGAGAAGCAATAAGTGCATTGTGTAGAAAATTGAGTGCATCCCACAGACTGTAGTACTACAGTTTATCACTACATGTGTGTAAAATGTATATGCTTTGATGTTTAGAAACAGATAATCTAAGCTAATTTTACTTCCTGTAACTGGCGTACACCTCCTTGTTAAACCTGTGAGTCTTTAATCTAGTCTCAAATATTTTGAGAAGCCTTCAGACACCTTGCACTCATGTTGTAATAGGAAGCATCCTTCTAAACTGTTTTACTAACTTAGAGTTTTGGATTAATCCCTGAACAATACTGTGTGGGCTTATATTTCAGATGGCATTCACAGAATGGATTGAACCTCCAAAGCGAGAACGAAAAGCAAACTATGCTGTTGATGCATATTTCAGAGAAGCACTTCGTGTTAGCGAGCCAAAGGCACCCAAGGTAAAGAGTGAACTAGTGTTACTGGAAAATGTAGAGGAGAAGGAGTTTGCTTTTGAACTGATTATCATTTATTAATGACTTTTATTCCTACATTCTTAAAATTTAACATTTATGTTCATTTTAAATTTCTTGCAAACAGCAGTAATTGTTACACTTACAATTAAGATAAGCAGTGTTATTTTCTCTCCCTAAAGTGTTGTAATTTCTGCTTACACTTTTGATAGATCCCTCCTCCCATTTAGCCAACACTCTTAAAAATATTTCAAAGATTTTTTCCTATCTGTAGCACTACTGGTTAACTATTATAGTCTGCATCATATTCCCAAATCGTCCTTGGCAATGTTAAGTTTGTTCATCTACCTTTTTCCAGCAAACCTATCCCACAGATCTAATGTTTATTAGTGTACCTTATCATTTTAACCCTTTTCACCTTGTGCATTCATTTTTGTCCCCCGGAACCCATTGTATGAGTACAGTAGGAAATCTTCACTTCCCATTAAGTGGTATGTCTTATCATAGCTTTTTAATTTTTACGGAGAAGTGTTCGCATACAAAAGGCAATCTCCACTTTTTTAACCAGACGTTTTAACCTTGCAGAGACCACAATGCTAGTTCAGGCATACATACAGCATTTTTTAATTTTTTTGTAGATACCTACTGCAGAAGAGTCTAGCCACTGCCTGCAGGCTAGTTATTCTGTCAATAAGTTGTCACCCTGCAAAGAGGAACTTCGCTATAGTCACCCACCCACCCAACATATGTTTCAGGGGGTCTGAGTGGCTGTTAGCCACGGCACAACCCACTGCATAGTGAACATGGATAGGAAGGTATAGTTTGGCTAATGCTATGGCATGTCTGCCCCACCCCTAAATCCATTCTTCTAGCACTCTATTTAAATTACAAAAACGAGTCTTCTAAGTACAATACAAGGCTCGAAAAATCTAGAAATTTTTACTAGACCTGCATTAAAAAAATCTACGTGACCTAACTGTAATGCACTTGACCTCTGTCTCAAGCCATGCAAATATGACAAGTGAACAAGATTTTTATTTTTTTAAACCTTTATATTAATTTTTCACGAACAGTAAAAACCAATAGAGGCAGAGATTATTAGTAGAAAGAAAACTGCTAGGTGAGATCCATGACCGAGGGTAAGGATTATTATCCACTTTACCAGTCATTGAACAGTGCTAATCTTAATTTAAGAATATCACAGCCTCAACGGGCATCCTCCTCGGCCGAACATCCACTTGTCTAAAACACGCAGATCACTTAAGTGTACCTCAGTTTTTAAAAATGTGTGGCATAACTCCCTCCATGACCTGAGATCCTCTTCCAGCTCCTCATTCCTTCTACTAGCTTTTATATGCATCTCTTCTCCCACGGACCACTCGCGCACATCCCTCATCCAGACATCCAGAGGGGGAGCACATCCCCATCCAAGTTATCGCCACCCTGCGCTTTGCCAGGGCAAAGAAGTTGTAGTAATTTGTACGCCAATTTGGGCTTTGTAACTTGTCAGAATAGGCAATGTAGCAGGGTTGTCTGTACCTTAAGACCCGTACCCCTTCTTACTATCTCTACCACACTGGTCCTGAAGCAGTGTACCTCTGGACAGCCCCATCCCAGGTGTAGAAAATCTTCCCCCGTTGGCACCCGAGCGCTTGGGGTCGATGCGGCGAAGACCCATCGGGGTCATATTTGCGATGTAAGTTGTTGAAATGTATTTGCTGGAAGCGCGCATAGCAGGACACTAAGAGTGTGTTCATCGCTTTCCACTTTGACTCAGAGGTCCGTCAGATCCCTAACCCATGCCAGCGGGCCCTAGGGGTAGGGTTATTACGTCTGATCTTCTAGCACTATAAAGGAGGGAGACAAGCAGACTACCAGATCCGCAATTAAGCATGATGTCCAGTGTTTGCCCTGTCGACAGGATGTTTGGGTATGTGAGCCACGACATCCTAGATAGATCTAAAAGTCCAGCATATTGAAGAAACTGGCCCCTGCCCAGCTGGAAACAGCCCCAACTTGCTCGGCAGGAGAAGTTTAATTTAGGTACAGGTCCCCCAACACCTGACCCCCACCCCAACACACTCCCTCCATGCCTGAAATGTCATTCCCTCCATCACCTTCTGCACTGGGTTGAGTATCCATATCGGGAGTTCCTTGTAGAATGGCGCGTTCTTTAATATGCATTCTAAAAGCGATTGCCACACTTTTGCGGTCTGTTTAACCACCTATGGCATGTCACCAGCAACCTCCATCAGTGCTGTTTGAAGTCTATCCGGCTGAACTCGTCCCTTCTGATGCCTTTTTTCCCAGCTGTCTCCCTCATCTAACCACCGGGCAGCTTGCTGCAACTGTCCTGCATAGTAGTGTAAATCCATTCCGCGGAGCTTAGAGTTCCCCCCCCCCCCTCCTCCTACCGCCTTGTCAATACATGCATGGCTACTCTATTGCGGCGACCCGCCCAAAACAGAGACCAACAGTGAGTTCAATTGCTTAAATACACGTGTGGGAATGCTGCACATAGAGTTCTGAAGCGCCTTTAGGCACTGCAGAATTACCACCATCTTAGCAGCCGCCAGCCTTCCCATAAGGGAGAGCGGCAGAGTTCCAAAATACCACTGATCCCTTGAGCACATCTACCACCCTAAACACATTGAGGTGACGGCATTGCAAGTCATCGTGAGTAATCTGTACTCTTTTTTATTTTTTATTTTATTTTTTTGAATTTTTTTTTTAAAAACCTTTATTCAAAAAAAACAGGGAGATACATGCGCAGGCCAACAACCCTCATGGCCGGCCGCAAATACATTCAATAAAAACAGGAGAAATTTCAGGTCAATCAGCAAACAGGATATGTTAAAGTACACCAGGCGCGGTTGTGAGGCTCGCAACACAGGATACGAGGTTTTCATTTTTAAATTTTGAAGAAGAGTAGGGGCTTCAACAGCAAGGACACAACACCTTACAGGAGAGATATACAGAAAAGACGAGGGGGACGCACCCCAATGGCAGTCAGAGATAGGCTATGGCTATGGCAACAATATAATCTAGGCAGCCGCGGCGGTAACATTAAACTACAGACAATATTACAGTAAACAACGTTCCTAAATATCACCCCAGAGAGCCCACCCCCAAGAACAAAGAAACAGGGGCTAGTGGAGATGCCGAAAGAAGAGGTAAGATGCAGGACCAAGAGACAGTCAACCCTACTAAAGAGGAAAGAACCCTCCCAAAGCCGGAAAAGAGCGATAGGGGCCATAGAACAAAACAAACTAAAATAACAAACCCCCCCCGCACCCGCCACCCTGCACCCCTGTAATGGCTACGGCCTGTCGCCCCGGAACTGCCCCACAGAAGAGAAAAAGTACAAGAAGTGGAGGAGGAGAGAAACAAATACACCCCCGACACCCAGCACCCCCCGCCGACAGTGAAAAGATGGAGGGGGAAGACAACCAACAGGTGTGTTCTCAGCCGCCCAACCCCGGACCCCGAACCGATAAATACCAACGTTCAACCCAGTCAATGTCCAGCCAGTGCGAGCAACCGCAACCAAGAAAACATCCTCAACCCTGCCCCCTGCGATCCAGTGCGTCGAATAAGACTAGCCGTCCAGGCACCATCTTAGATGAAAAAGGCGAACAGGAGGGCCACGACAGAATTGGATGCTGTCCAATAAAGTCTGTCCGATCCAACACTGTGAGTTCAATAACGGTACAAAAAGAAGCAACGCACAGCAGCAATCCTCCAAGGCCGGCTGGCCGGAGCAATAACATCGGTTCTGAAAAAGGACGGGGAGTCACGTCATCAGACCACAAAGGAGTTGCCGGACTTGGCATCCGGAGACGATTTCCCAGCCATCGCACGAATCCACGAACACCAGACCTCTTCACGACCATCGCGGTCAGCACCGCGGCGGTATCAAGATCTCGTTCCTCCAATACCTCCGTACATACCCGGATAGGCAGTCCACTGCGTTCGGAGACAGGGTGTGGCGCAGTACTCCGCACTCGAGAACAATCACGGCCCCTCGAGGGCACATCAGAAGCAATAGCATCCAGCCGGCCCCCCAGATCCTGGGCACTAATATGCAGGGCAGCTCGCAAAGCACCTAGAGCGCCCAGAATATCGCTGATCACCAGCGGTGCCCCAGGAAGAAAGGATGCAGCAATTCTCTTCATCCGGGGCTCACAGGCATGTAATAGCCCTCGATGCTGACCGCCATCATCCCTTGCGACCAGCTGTTCACCCCGCCGATACTCTGCATAGCACAACCGGGCCAGAGGCGCAGGAACAGCAGACTTCATTCCGTCACCCCACACAGCGCTGACGCAATGTCGGCAATCACCCGGACCCCCAGTAGCGGCCCAGGGTCCGCAGTCACAAGTGCCGAGTGAGCGACACACAAAATGGCTCCCACCACAGCGCAGGGAGAGATGAAAGAACTGTCCGGGTCTTCTACGGGCTGGGGAGGCGATACAATGTATCCCTCGCAACTGCAACACTGTCCAAACATGCAGAATCGCGGAGCAGAGTAGATCCCTGCAGTGGGAAACGCAGTGAGGCTACCTCTCTCCGGCCGTCCGACTCCTCCCCGTCTCCGATAGCCGCTGTTATTGTGGTCGGGCTGGCCGTCTCTCACGCACAAAGACCCGGTCTCGCCGCCATGAAAAGCCGGGGAAGAAGCGAGGACGTTCCTCCACCTTCGCCGCTAGAAACATGCCGGGGAGCACACCATCGGGATCGGAGTCACTTCCCCGTTCAGAAAACTCCGCTCGTAGACAGGATAATTTGCAGGATAGATCGCAATGCTGGAGGAAAGCGGGAGGGTCGGCGGAGCCGAGGGTTTAAGCGGCCATCATTGTTGCAGGCTAGGCTCCTCCCAGTAATCTGTACTCTTAAATATCTGAAGTGACCGGTTTCCCATCCCAGCCCAAGATTCAGAAATTGCTTCAACGGCAATGCAGATAAGTCAGCCAAAGGGAAGAGCAGAGATTTGTCCCCTTCGGCGTGAAGCCGCTGGCGATAACGGAGCGTATATTTATCCAGCCTGACCCATGTGTCACTGATCCGTTCTCAAATTTCGCGCTCACGGCAGTCCGCATTGGGAAGCGCTATGTCACCCGTCTGGGCCTCTACTAGTTTGTCTTCCCCCTTCTCTTAATTCCTGTATCTGATAGACCACTAGCTTCATGTAGAATTATCCCCAGGCATGAGACTGGATCTGGAAACTTTTTGCCACAGTATCCCTGCGCGCAGGGGCGACCTCACGCGACTCCGCCCAGGCGTCGTCCACATACATGATATCAGCGAGGTCACATAAGCCCCACCCCGGCATGCCCACGTCAGTTTTTTCCTTTTTTTCTTTTTCCGCCTATCCGGTCTTGCTGCGGGCCTGTTTTGGGCCCTTTTTTCTTCACCATTGTCTTTTCTCTTGGTGGAACAGTGTGCGAATGCCTTCGGACTTCAAAACTTGCACTTCGTGTTTGGGCGTCTTAAGTCGGCAACGGACCCTCACCTCATTTGTATGTGGTGTTTGGGGAAGGATCACGGCACCACTGATTGTGAGGCGTGCCAACAGTTGAAACCGAAGTCGCAGTGGTAGTACTGGATGAAACTACTCTCGCCGCGTCTCTCCAGGTCGACTTCCTCCCCTCGATCAGCCTCGGCAGACTGCTTCAGACACGGCCGTGGTAGTCGTCCTAGTCCTTCTCCGATGTCGCTAGAGCGTCGCTCCCCGGTGGGCAAGTGTCGCAGTTTGTCCCCGGAGTGCTGGTGTTCGGCCTGTTGGGGGCGTGGACGGGTGGTGCGACCCACGTGTCGGCCTCCTATCCACCGTTTCCCGGTGCTGGGGCGTCGAGAGTCCAGATGCAGACATACGCGCCGGCTTTGCAGGCCTTGCTGGCGTCACCGGATCTCTTGCATTGCGCCGGCCCTCCACGGCGCTGCCGGCAGCTCTGGCGCAGACTGGTTCGGATCCAGTCTTGGAGGATGGGGTGCGTGCCCCTTGGGGGGGTCCCCTCCTTCAGGCCACAGCGCCTCTGCGCAAACTCCCGCGGGAGTCCCTGTGGTGTCGCGGGAGGCCGCCGGGGCTCGGGTCCCTCCCGAGCCCGGTTCGGCCCTCTTGGCAGGTGAAAGCCTAGTCCATGACTAAGCTGACGCCGCCACGGCACCGGTGCCTGCTCCGGGCGGCGCCACAGGGGTCTGTGACCTCTTCTCGTCCCGCTCAGAGTCGAGGTGGGGTGGGGACCCCTCGTCCCTCCCCACAGACTGCTGCCTCGTCGGATGTTTCGTCGTCCCTGGCGCTGCCGCATGGGTCACCAGGCCACCTCCTCCACATTCTGGGCCGAGACTGGCGGAGGGCTTCGTGTCACTCCCCCGGTCCCTCTCGTTCTCTTCCAGGGGATCCTCATCAATAGTCATAAGCATTAGAATATTCCCGCCCATGCGCGGGAATATTCTAATGCTTATGACTTTGATGAGGATACCTCTGGAAGAGAACTAGGATTACAGGTAAGTAACTAATCCTTCCTCCACGCAGGCGGCTGCCTCGGTGGAGGTAGAGTCAGCGTCGTTCGGCTCCACCCCTTGGCCACTTAGGCTCCAGCTCCTCTCCGGTCCCTGGCGCGGTGTGACTTGGAGGAGCACCATCTGGTCTCCCCTTCGGCGCCGGATGGTGCTGGCGTCCTGCCTCAGGGTGCGGACTATACTGCTCCACACAGAGGTTGCGCCGCGGATTAGTCTTCGGACGCTCCCGCTTCTCCGAAGGCTGGCTGCATATTGGTGTCCTCTTCCCCGGAGACTGGTCGCCGAGTAGTGTCTTTTTCACCGGCATCGTTGAAGGGTGGCTCCTCGCCTTTTCTGAGGCCGAGATGTTCGTTGGAGGAACGGCAGGTCCCCCCCATTATTCGGTTCCTTCTGGCTTCCAGGTCTGGCCTTTGCCCATCCTGCTTGGCTTCGAGGACGGCCGCCTTAGTTTGCAACCATCACCCATGGAAGAGCTGCTTTCTTCTCCGCTGGGCCCTAGGGAGGCGGGTGCGGCCTTCGCTCACGCGGTGTCCACGGCTGTGGGCATTCTGCACATGGGTGACCCGATTGCTCATTTCCCGGCAGACCATCTCTTGGAGGTTCTCCACCACGGCTCTGGTGGGAGGGAGATCTTGCTTCCCTTTGAGGGTTTGCTCCTTTCTTCCCTGACTGGGGCTTGGCGACGTCCCGCCTTGGAGGGGGGTGGGGGGGATCCGGTGCCTCAACACCTTCTGCACCGACACCTTCCGGCGTTGCGTGGCCGGCGTGCCTTTCCCTCCACCCTTCTGCTGCCTGTCCACATTTGCAGACCGCTTTTCCCTCCCTGCCGCCACTCTTACCTCCGCCGTCCCAGGAGGCCCTCTGGCTGGTCTCTTGGTGGCGCAACATGTTCGCCTCGACTAGCGCTGCCCTGCCAGCCCTTAACACCTTGTGTGTATTAGCTAGGGCCTCCTCTTGTTTGTAGGACTCTGCTGAGTCTCTGGGATCCACAGCTTCCCAAGAGACTGTTCAAGTGGACTTACGGCATCATGCTTTGGATGGCCGAGAGCTAGCGGCATTTATTCTCCTCTCCGCTCATCTCGGAGGTGCTTGGCCGGGCCATGGCTTCCTTAGTTGCCCTTCGTCGCCATGCTTGGCTTCAGGACGGCGTGTTCCCTGTAAATATTTGGGAGCGGCTCATTGACCTTCCGCTTCATGGCAGCCTGTTTTTCCATGCCCCGGCTTACTCCACCATCCATAGGTTTCTGGCAGAGCTCCGTCCTCCTCCTCCACCTTATTCTCCTCCTCCTTCTTCCCCTCCTCAGTGACTGCGGAGTTGGGCTGGTTTTTGGGACTTTTGGGCCAGTTGCCCTTGCTGTGGATTGTGTTTTCTGGCCATTGAGTACTCCTTGCTGGGACTTTGGCATTGTTGGCTGCTGGACGGCCTTTTGTTGACTGTGTGTGGTTTTTCTGGAATTGTTACACAGACTTGGCCCTGAGATTAGGCCTTCTGTTTTTCTTTGGGCTGCGGTCAAGCCTTCCGCGGTGCTGTTTTCCCCCCCTGTGACTTTGTTTTCCCCTCTACTGCAGAAGTTCTTCCAAAGAAGGTTCCCATGTCCTGGGACTTACCGTACCCTATGTTGGGTAGTGGTAGCTGTTATACAGCTAAGCTCTGCTGCGAGTGCTGGTTGCCTTCGGGTGCCTGTTCTCCATGGCGTTTCTGTATGTTGCTATTGCTTCTTGAGGTTGTGTGCGCGACCCTTGTAGTGGTGGGTCCGGGCATTTCTTCTCTTTCCTGCTCTTGTGCTGAGAGCTGGGATTCTTCTGTGTTCTTCTTGCTTCTGGCAGCGTATGGCTATATGTGCCATTCTGGCTGGCCTGTTGCCTTCCCTCTGGGTGGCTCGCCTCTTTACCTTGTTTCCTTGGGCCCTCTAGGCTTCTTGTTCCTCTACCTGTCCTGGCATTGGTTGGAAGCTCTGTAATCTTGGGGGTGGAGTGGGGTGCTTCGGCCATGCCCTTGGTTCCTCTGTTGTGAGTGTACAGGCCTCTTCACTCTTCCTTCTTCCTCCTACATCCCCCTTGGGGTTGCTGGTGTTCGACTTGTGGGGGTCCTCTTGCCTGGAAGGAACTAGGTTACTTACCTGGTCTACTTGTCTGGTCACCTGTGGGCCCTCTGCCCTGTCCAGGCTGGTGGGGTCCTTTCGCAGACCCTCCTTCCCCGTGGGTATTGCTAGGGTATCTATTCTACGTGAAGGAATCTGCTGCTAGTAGTCTCTATCAGATGTATGAGTTACTTACCTTCGGTAACGATGTATCTGGTAGAGACGAATCTAGCTGCAGATTCCTTCACGGCCTGCCCTTCCTCCCTGTTCTGCGAGGACCCCATGGCTTGTCTTCGGTACTTGCCTCCCGGTGGGGGGGGCTATGTCTCCTGTGAGTACCTTCTTTTGCTCTTGACGGTGGCTCTGTCTTGTTGCTGTTCTTTCCTCCTCTTTGTTCTTTGAAGATAGGGTTCCGGGGCTCCTATGCCCCTCTGCTCTGGCTGCTCCAGATTGGGGAGGTTTGCCTTCAATCTCTGGCCCCCCTTCCATTCCTCTTGCTGCTAGGTGTCCTGGCCCCTCTTCTACCCTCTGAGTTGGGGGTCCTCTGGTCATGCCTTACCCTTGTTTCTTGGGGAGTGGTTGCCCTATGCTGGGGTGGCTTGGAGGTTGATTGTTCCTGCCTGTTGGGACTATCTCCCTTTCCTTGTTTCGGGGTGAGGGTTGTAGGCCTGCTACGTGTTATGACTTTTTATGCAGGGGAGTGTGTCTGTCTATGTACTGGCAGGGCTCTGCTCTGTTTCCTCTGTACCTGCCCCTGGACACTGCAGTGTTGCACTGTTTCTTATGGGACCTTTCTCTGTTTCATATACTCTTTCGCACACTGTTCCCATGCTCCCACAGTTTTTTGTCTGGTGGCTCCGCGTTGTGGTGCGGAAAAGTTCTCCGAAGAAAACTGACGTGGGCGCGCCGGGTGGGGCTTATGTGACCTCGCTGACACCATGTACGCGGACGACGCCTGGGCGGAGTCGCGTGATGCCGCCCCGGGTGCGCAGGGATGCTGTGGCAAAAAGTTTCTGGATCCAGTCTTGTGCGTGGGGATAATTCTACGTGGAGGAATCTGCAGCTAGAATAGTCTCTACCAGATACATCGTTACCGAAGGTAAGTAACTCATACGTCACCAGGCGCCTGACCATACAAGTTAACCCCCATAGCCTCACCCCCCAACACTGCTTTTAGTGCCTCCCACTCCGTGGCTCTATTATGGGCCACCCTCCAATTGTGTGACAGTCTGTTATTGTACGAAAAAGCGTCTCCCTTACCTCCTGATCTTCCAATATGTCAGGCGGCATCCTCCAACTCCAGAGTCCAGATTCCATTGAGCCATGCAGTTTACCCGAGCTTGGTCCGACAGGAATCTGGCTAAATGAGTCACCTCCAACTCCAGAAAGGCCGGCAGACCAGATACTAGTGTCCTGTCTAATCTACTGTGCATATTGTGTGTCGGTGAATAACACGTGAAGTCTTTCTGAGCTGGGTGCGGCTCCTGACAAGCCTAGCACATGCCCTGTTTCCTCATAACAGCATGCAGTTTCTTAGTCATTTTTGGCTTTGTACCGCTTCTAGGCTGGTGCCTATCCAAGTTAGGGTCTAGGATGCAGTTGAAGTCCCCTAGCCACAGGAGTGGCACATCAAGGTCTGCGGCTACCAGGTCTAGTATTGTCTGATTAAAGGCAGGTTCATCGGTGTTTGGTGCATAAGGGTTCAGTATTGCAATTTCAAGACCCTCAATGACGCAGAGTAGTAATGCATACCAGCTATCCACGTCAGCCTCCATGTATAGTGGGGTAAATGGTATCCTCGGACCCACCCACACTAGGGTTCCTCTAGCATATGTTGAGTATGAGGAGTGAAACAACTGTCCTGCCACTTTTTTGCCACTCTGGCAGCACCAGTGTATTCTAAATGGGTTTCTTGTAATCAGGCAATCGAGACACAGTGCAGTTTTAAGGAGGAGAGCACCCTGTGATGCTTTGTGCAAGTACCCAGACATTCCAACCTGAGAAACCTAACCTCTGCTGTCCTACTGACTCAATTGGGAATTAGCGCTGCACGCAGACCCCCAGCCAACTTGAACAATCTCTGCTCAACATACTCTCATGATATCCACAACAAAGAGCAAACTGTGTAACAGAACTCCCCACCCAAGGACAATATACGTGCAAATACGCTAGTGGTATTGCCCAACCCATGCTCAGCTTCCCGATACACCCAACCGGGGCTTATAGCAAAGCATATCTGTGCAACAAGGCTCCTCGCCCAGCTTCAGACCAGCAACCACTTATAGATACGTCATAGACTCACAGAAGTACCATACTTTTAGGACCAGTCAAATGTGGCTTACACTCCTACACATTACACCTTGACTGCTGGGTATGGCTACATTGCTTTTGTCCACCCCGGGGCCGCCACCACACACCCCAGACCTCACCAAGTGAGCCAAAGGAATGTGCCCGACCCTGCAACAGGACTTTCAGCTTAGAAGGGTATAAGAGTGCATATTGCATTTGTAGCTCCGGTAGCTTCCTCTTAACTCCTAGGAAGGACTCATTTCCTGTACCTGTCTTGTGTAGTACAGGTAAATGGTGATTTTGTTATTCTCATAACCTAGATCAGAGGTCTTCAAACTTTTGTCGGCCGAGCCCCCCCCATCTAAACCTTTTAAACGTCGAGCCCACCACCACCACCACCTGACAAAGTTCTGGAAGCTGGTACTCTGCATCATGGATGACCATTCCCCCTGCAGAGCCCGGGGTGAGCGGTGGGTTGAGTGCATAGTGATCAGTGTGAGTACATTGTGATTCCTGTGTGCAGGGTGAGTGTGAAGGGCAGGTATGAGGAGTGAGTTGTCTGAATGCAGGGTGCATTTCCAGACACAGTTGGAGTAACTCAGCATGTCCTTGAGGCCTGGCATAGGGTTTCAGATATTCGTTAAACTATTGCTTTTATGGCATTAATCAGGGTCCAGGGGTCGAGGGTCGAGGAAATAAATATTGTGCTCATCCTGCAACAAACTTCCAGTCTTGCGATTATGGTTGCCAGCTCATTATAGTGATGTCCCAGACGGTACAAAAGTAAGCAGTCCACTAAAGCTTATTTTCAGCACTTATCTGTGCATACTTGGAACAGCAAAAATTTATAGAAAACATTTTTAATTGTGTTCTAAGGCTGCCTGAATGATCTATGACTTATAAATAAAAGGAACAAAGTTAGAAACCTCACATTACAAATAAATACATACTATTTTATGTATAACCCTATTTAGTGTCAAGAAAATTTGCTCATTTTTTACATTGACTGTATTGTGGTGATATACTGTATGCTGGGATAACTAACAATTGTGCCCCACGCTCCCCCTATGTTTGTACTGCTCAGAAATTAATAAGACCTGATAGAACTCACCATTTTGGGTAACCTCAGTGCTGCCTCACTCCCGACCGCCATTTTGGGTGTGGGCTCAGAAGCGCTTCAGGGGCTAGCGCTCTAGTGTTTGCAAATACCTTTCTGCCACACACTATTTAAAGATCAGTATGCTAACGTGCAGCGCTCGCGCGCAGTGTCGCGCCGGAGGAGCGCCAGAGGAAAGCCCGTCTGTGCCCGTCCGTGTCACGGACGGGCTTAGGGCTAAGTCCGCTGCTGGTTGCAGGTACTCCAAGGACGAGCTATTGGCCATAGGTAAGAGGGTAGAGGGAACATCTCAAAATGCCCTACCACAGCCCCCTGTAAAGTTGGATTGTGGGCTGATCAATAGCAGATCCCTGGTGAAACATCACCAGGAAGTGTCTGAGCTGCTAAATGATATGGACCTAGATGCCCTATTCATCACGGAGACGTGGACTAGCGTGGACACCTCCGTAAAGTTGGGTTTTTCGTGCCCGGAAGGGTATAAGCTATTCCACAAACCTAGGCCAGTAGGAAGAGGTGGGGGCTTGGAGTGATTCATAAAGACAAGTGGGACTTTTCCACTCTACAGATCGATGAGGTGGCGGGGGTGGAACTACTGGGGTTCTCCTTGCAAGAACCTAAAGGTAGGATCCTGACTGGATTGATGTTATAGACCACCCAGTGCGGATACACAATACCAGGCACTGTTTGACACCATTGCTGCTCTTGCCCTGACCCACTCCAGACTGCTGATTCTGGGAGATTTTAACCTATGGGACAAAGGGTCCCTGGGGAGTCATCTGAGGGATCTGAAGGACATATGTGGAAACTGGGGTTTGGATCAGCTGGTACTGAAACCAACTCACTCAGGGGGACACATCCTTGATATGGTCTTCGCCAAACCGACTGAGACTAAGATGATTGAAATCTTACCTCAGTGCTGGACCGACCACTCCTTAATCCGTTTCCAGATCTCCATACCCATGGAGGGCAATGGAAGTGAGTGCCCGGTGACTTATAGGAAGGGACGGTTTTGGTCTAAATTACCAAAGGATAAAACAAAGCCTACTTTTACTGGCAACATATCCTATGATCCAGTGGAATCGGTTGACGTGAACTACCAAAAGTATTGCAATCACATCATAAATACCCTGGATAGATTTGCCCCTTTGACAAATATAAAGAATAAAAGGAAACCATCAGCCCCCTGGTTTAATAAGGAGCTGAAATCCCTACGTAATGCACGCCGGGAGGCAGAAAGGAAATGGCGTAGAGGCTATTTAGAGCCGGATAAAATATCACTTAAAGTGGAACAGGCAAAATATAAAGGAGCCATTGCCAAAGCGAAGGCACTCTTCTATGCCACTACTATTCTTCAGTCCCCTAACAGTACTAAAACCCTTTTTAATATCATAAGGGATCTCTCGCACCCCACCTGTATGGGTAATAAGGTGGTTGCAACTCAAGAACTATGCGATGAGATTGCGATCTATTTTGAGGAAAAGATTGCCAAAATTGTGGGGGGGCCTGAGGAGGAAAGGACCAGCTGCAAAGATGTAGTGGCACAGACAGAAGAAGAGGAATCTCTACCAATATTGTCATCATTGGAAGATTTCACCCCTCTTACAGAGGAGCTCTTTTATGGTCTGGCCCATAATGTGGCATCAGGGTCGCCTCTAGACCCCCTCCCGCATAGGATCTGGAAGGAATATGGGCCAGAGCTGTTTCCTTGGATGCATCGGATCTGTCACCAATCCCTCGACAAAGGCATAGTGCCGGAAGCATGGAAGCAGGCAGTGGTTACCCCCCTGCTTAAAAAGCCTTCGCTGGACCCTACTATTCCGGCGCATATCCCTCCTGCCCTACCCGATAAAAATAGTGGAAAAGGTGGTCAGTAAGTCCCTGTCAGGATATCTGGAAGACAATGGCTTATTGGACAGGGACCAATTTGGCTTCCGCCCAGGCCACGGAACAGAACCTGCATTGGCAACCATGCTGGACACCCTTCGAATGCGAGCCGACAATGGCAATTCCTCAGTCCTGGTGCTGTTGGATATGTCGGCCGCATTCGATACGGTTAGCCATGCGGTTCTGTTAAGTAGATTAAAAAAACTGGGCGTGAAGGGCAAGGCATTGAGGTGGATACAGTCTTACCTAACAGACAGACAACAGGTGGTGACCTTAGCACCCTACTCATCTTCCAAGTCCAAGGTCTGTCATGGAGTTCCTCAGGGCTCCTCGATCAGCCCTATTCTTTTTAATCTTTATTTGCAGCCTCTGATCCCCATGATCAAATCCTATGGAATTGATTTGATAAACTACGCCGATGACACCCAATTGGTGTTCTCCCTAGAAGGTAGACAGGCAGTGACCATGGAGACCTTTCAGGACTGCAGGAGTAGGGTCTCCAGGTGGCTGAAAATAAACTCCCTCCAATTTAACGAATGGAATACGGAGGTGGTTTATTGTTCGTCAGCCAAACTGAGTCACCAACCTTCTTGCGAGATCAGGCTTGCGCCGGGAGCTGATCCTTGCATCCCAGTGAAGACCGTGCATAACTTAGGGGGTACTGTTTGATGCGGATCTCCAAATGACCTCCCAGACCAATAAAACCATCAGTGTCTGTTTTGGATTGCTGAAAGCACTCCGACAGATGTTGCCCCTTTTGCCTGATGAGTCTAGACCGCTAGTGGTCAGGAGTGTGATCATGGCCAGACTGGACTATTGTAACTCTCTATATCTAGGGGCCCCCTTATACATCCTACAGGGGCTCCAGAGGGTCCAGTCTATAGCGGCTAAGCTGGCTCTCAATAGACCTCGTAGTTCTTCCACTACGTTGGCGCTTAGAGATTTACATTGGCTGCCAATCGGGAGCAGAGTCGCTTTTAAGTCCCTATGTATTGTGTATAGAGCCCTGCACAACATGGGACCTATTCCCTTACAGGAAAGGCTCTCCTGGTATAAGCCTACAAGGTCCCTGCGCTCCTCTAGCCTGGCAGCAACTACCAGGATTAGGAGATCGAGGATGGGAGGCAGAGCTTTCTGCACTTCTGCATCTAGGCTGTGGAACGAGCTCCCCCAGAATATCAGGCAAATGGACACCTTGTTGGGGTTCAGAAAGAGCCTGAAAACATGGCTGTTCGTCAAAGTTTGATTCTTCTTGAGTCCATCTAACAGTCCAGGCGGGTGTTTTTGTATGACATGACAGCCAGTGTATTGTTGTTTCCATCTGACTATTTTCTGTTGGCGCCAGGATACCCGTAGGGTGACAGTTGCGCGTTATAAATAATAAATACAATACAATACGACAAGATCTTTGCAGGGTCTTTAAAAAATACATGGCTGGCATTTTTATTTTGGTAACCCTACTTTATATTCCCTGTTCATGAAATGCATTCTCACATTAAGGCAGTAAAATGTAAAGATAGGCAGAGTGGGGGCACAGGGGGTACTTGAACCAGAAAACAAACAGCCTCTGTAATCAGTTTACAAAGTTATGTAAATATGCACAGCGCCCCCCCCCCGCATATTGTGTCAGCCCGGACTGAGACGGTCACCAGGGCACACACAGACAGTTTTGGAGCTGCCAGCCGCACCTGAGTACTTCACACGTCTTTAAAAGACCATTTACGCATTAAAGAGAGGCTTTGTTTTGTCACCCCTTCTTAGAGCCCCTGCATTTCCACTCCTCATTTGCTGGAAGAATTAGGCTCCCCACCCGAAATTGTTGCACCTCTGGCCTTTAAGACCTGTGACCCTAGACACACTCAGCCGGGCCCCAGGCAGCTGGAGCTGCAGCAGCCTGGCTGAGACACACTGCTCGACTCGCGCCTGGAATCAACAAAAAAAGATGAAGGTGGGGTGAAGTGCGCGCCCCCCCCTGTAGGGATGCTGCGCCCCCCCCAGTGGGGCGCGCCCCACAGTTTGAAGACCGCTGACCTAGATCTTTCTGGCCGATCGTAGTATACAGTCTATAGCATGGTAATTTAACACTTTGGCTATGATGGACCTCAGGTGTGAGACAGACAGGCGCTGGGGGTGGCGGCACCAGGACCCTGTGTGATCTCTCCAAGACCAATACCTCCAAAAGTCCCCATGGGTGCAGCTGGGTACGAATCCACTGCTCCACGAATTGTTCTGCCGATCCTTGCTCCGGGAAGCCCAGCACTTGGTCTGCCTGTATTCAGTTTTCCTTCTGTCGTTTCCAACATAACGTTTTTTCCACACGGAGTCTTCTCTTATTATGTGGGCAATTTTTAAAATAAACTATTTGAGTGAAAGTTCTGCCTTGATCTTCTCAAGTATTAATTTATTTAGTCTTCTAGCAGGCCATTGGACATGCAAAAGCCAGTGCCAGAGTTCGAAGGAGTCAATTCTTTGACTATCATTTTTATTTGTCTCAAGCTTTCACAACCATGCATTGTTACAGGAAAGACCGTTGCATTGGCGATTCGTATCTTTGTTGTCAGCAAGGTGTCCTTGCTCCATATCACGTTGTCCAGGCTTGTAATCGCTTTTCTTCCCAGTACTAGCAGTCTTCTGGCTTCAGGTGTGCAATCCCACTTCTCAACTTGACTGCGAACCTCAGCAAATTAATTCTTACACTATATTCAATTCTGAGACTTTGTAAGATTCCTGTCGACATGATTTGTCTTTCAATGTAGCTTTGGTTTAGCTGCATCACTGTTTTCTTTGATCTTGACAATTTTTACCTACATTACTTGAGATTATATCTGCTTCTTTCCTGTAAATATTGACCCCTACAGATTTCATTGTATGATCAGCTTATTCAACACCATTGATATCTTTTGCAGCAGTACTTGTGCACCAAGGTCTGTAAAGGGAAAAATGCAGGACTTATTCCTGTTCAGTTTTAGCCTTTAGACCCTACCAATTTCTCCCAGTTCTCGCAAAGCTACTGAAGAGGCCCATACAGACATCTTGGAGGTACAGCAATACATCTGCATGTTGAGAGGGTACGGGTGTGACCCTCCATTACTAATCTAATTTAGTTTCCTATTTACTGCATAAGATTTGCAAAAGTCTCCATAGTTAAAGAAAACCACAGTGATCAAGGACAACCCTGGCTCTTTCCTCATTCTAGTGGGGTTTATTCTGATATTCTCCGAGTTTTCATTTGTACTGTGGGGATAGCTTAAAGAAGTTTTTTCCACGCTGTTCGAAACCCAAACCTTTGCAGGAGCAGGAACTAGTATTTTCATTCAGTTATGTTAAACGTTTATTTCATATCTATGGAAATGACCGCCACATAGTCTTTGTAGATTAGCTACAGAGATCAGGTTAACTTAACTTGTTTACTCACCTCGGAATATTAGCTTTCTTTGTGTGTAAAAAAGCAAAAGTTAAAGTGAGTTGAAGCGCTCAGTGACATTGTTTTGAATAAACACAAATTGAGCAGTTAGTTAGCAGCACTAAATATAGTTTGCACCCTCATCATACACTGCCTATGACCTCACATAAAACCTCAGTCATGGCATGGGATATAACATCACTGACATCATCCAATGAGTGTATTTTTTGTTTTTTTATAGTTTCCATAGTGCCGAGTAACTGCTATATTAGTTTTCAACCTAATGTTGTACAGTTTTGGTTTTACAGCTAATGGGTTTAAGTGTTTACAAAACGCATGTGCTCCTAATGCACCATAGCTGCATAGAGGTATTGAACACGTTTTAAATCTTTGTATGAAAGAGTAACTATGCTTGACAGTTCAATTGTCTTCATTCTACTCCACACACATTTTCTGGTTCTGTAGAAAACATTTTCAATAGGAGTAAAATCCTACGGAGTGGATAGTAGCTTTTGTAAGCAGGCTTGCGTTATTAGACGGAATTGTATCAGCATGCAATTTCTACATAACTTAAGACTGTGTTCACCCGGTACTATCCTATATACATGTGCTTGTTTTATTTGTAGATGGGATATCGGTAAAGTTTTGCGACAGTATTAAGGGTGCAGGTGGTAGGGGGTTTAGCACCTTTAAATCTTGGTTATTTTTAGCAAATCGTTTTTTTGACAACTTTTGTATGGTGTACACTTTTATTAGTAGATACTTGTTAATACTGTGGTGTTTCTTATGAAAGTTTGTTTGCAAACAGTGTTGTATACAGTACACTCTCCCCATAGCACAAGCACTGAGAGGTGTGGCTCACTGGTTAGAGGCGGCAGACCTGTAAGCAGAGAACGGCCCGGGACCAGGGTTCAATTCCCGACGCGGCAGGGTCTTGGACCAGGGTCAACGGACTCGATAATTCTCGCCTCAGTGCCTACTCTAACCAGGGAACACACTCGGCAACTCTGGGCTTTAAGCTTGCCTCATCTCTACAACGGCCCCCCACAGACGCCGGTGATGCCTGGTTTCACCCTGGAGATACCCAGAAAGGGACCATCTAACAGGGAAAACCAGGACGGGTTCCCCAGCGGTCTACAACGCCAGGACACTCGGGTAGAGTAACAGTGCGCTTTACAAGTATCCCACACACACACACACTGTGTACAGTGCCCTGTACTCTTCTGATATCACCTTAATTTCTCAATGTAGGTTGGTTGAGTTTCAAGTGTTTGTTACAGATAATAGATGTATATAGTAGGTAATTTGTTTTGGAATGGACAATCACTATTCTTAGGTCGAGCCAAGAGACTTGTGGTGGAGTAACGAATAGAAGCCCCGCCCACACTCCACCCATATTTGCCATGGTCTGTCCTAAATGCTGGATTCTGGTTGGTAAATAGGCTTGTTAGTCTCTCCTTAGTACTGCCGCCTCTTGATTTGTCACTTTATATTGCGACTGGCCCCTTTACTTTGGTTGTTACATGGTATGCTTTATTAAAACTTTGAGTACTATTTTCTTTAATGAGGTTCTCCTACTGCAGGCACAACATGCTTTGGTGCCTTCTTTCCCCGCCCGACCTCCCTCCCATTGTCCGTGCCTTCTCCCCTGCCCTCCCATTGTCCGTGCCTTCTCTCCCCCCCCCCCCCTCCCATTGTCCGTGCCTTCTCTCCCCCCGCCCATCCTCCCTCCCATTTTCCATGATGCCCAACCATTTGCAATGCAATAGGTCTTGTGTAAATGCGAGACCTATCAAATTGCAAATGCTTGTTAGGAACTTGGCTTTCTCTGAACAGTTGTATACATATTGAACACCATACTCCATGAGGTTTTCATATATATATATATATATATATCTCTATTTCTCTCTGCTTACTTATGATCTGTACACTAACTTTAAAGTGTGTGGTATAGGGTCAGTGTTGTACATAATGCATGCTTTCTACACCTATGTGAGTAGCATCTGTGATGGCAGTAATGATGGCTGATCTTCTCCTGAGCTAGCTTGTACTCGAACGTCAATCAATTATAGAGTAATATGTGGGAATGTGAAGCTTTGATTTCATCAACGAGGTCATAGAATGTCATTAGGCATATGTGAGGTCATAAGCAGTGCATTGCAGGGGTGAAAGTTATAATCTGTGCTGCTAAATATAGCTGCTAAACAAGGGCGTTTTTGTTAGTTTTCAAAACGTTAATGCCGTCACTGAGAAATTCATATGACTATAACGTTACTTTAACCATTGTTTTTTTTCAGTGAATTTCTACTTTAAAATAAATTAAGTAAATTAATTCTTTTTTTTATTGGGTGTTTTTATTAACAACATTAGCAGGTCATACGACAGACATAAGATACACGTTGGATACAACTGTGCATTGTAATCAGCAGTGGCAATATACTGTACGATAATAAAAACGTCAGAAGTGCATGGACATTGGTACATAACTCGATGCCCTCGTACCCTCCCATCCCCTATTCGGAGTCACTTTCCCCATCTGGCATTGGTGGAGCACACAGATAACCCCTATATTTATTTCAAGCCTCCCAGATTTTGTCCCATTTCCGGTTTAAGTACACCACTCTCTCCGCCAACATCGCTGCATCAAGATCCTTACACCAGTCGGTAAGCACAGGCACCTCTCCGGATCCCCAGTATTTGGCTATATTTCGTTTGGCGTACCTTACCCCCAGTGTCACCCAGTCCTGAGTTGGGTGGGTAAGATCGTTTGGTTCCCATATGTTCAGCAGGCAGCGTCTCTGCTCCGGAACCACAGATTCCTTCACCTGTGACATTGTTCTCATGACCGTAGCCCAGTACGCCGCTATCCCATGGCACTGCCATATGGTGTGAAAAAATGTTCCCTTCTCCCCGCAACCTCTCAAGCAGAGGCAGTGCTCCGCCCTCCCCACGGTGTGCAAAGTAACCCTGGTGTAATACACTCTATGAAGTATCTTCAGCTGTATCAGACGTATTCTAGAGGGTATGGCCACCTCCCGTGGGGAGGACAGTGCTGTCTTCCAATCCGCCTCATCGAAGTCCCCCAAATCATTAGACCAACTGTGCTTTAGTTTTAGTGTTGGGTCCGGCAAGTTATTGATTAATTTACGGTATGAGAAGGTCGCCTTTTTGGGCATGTGCTCAGTGAGTAATCTATCTTCTAATGGGGTGGCTTCAGGCACATCCGTGCCTGGTGGGATGACAGCTCCCAGGGCATGGCTAATGTGGAGGTATCGGAATCTCTCGGTGGGTGTTAAATCGTACTGGATCTGGAGCTGATCAAATGGTATTACTGCACCTTTCTTCCATAGGTCACCCAACGTAGATATACCTATCATGTCCCATTCCCTGAAGCCCTTGCTATTGCGAAGTTTACCCAGCTGTCGTGTGGACCAAAGCGGTGTCATTTGGGTAACAATGTCCTTGCATTTAAGACAACCCTGGGCTTTGTACCAAATGCCCACTGTGTGTCCCGTAGGGCCCAGGAGGGATGAAGTGCTTCTTTTACGATATAGCGCTGAAATAACTCCTGCCTCCCCCAGCTCATACCTGTCCGCCTGAAATGCTGGTTTCGTTTGGGGTGCGTGCAACCATTGGTTTATTTTTAAGTGGGCAGCCCAGTAATATAACTGTATATCCAGTAGAGCAATGCCTCCGTCATACCCGCTCCTGATTAACTTGCCATGTGATATGCAGTCTGGTTTACTACCCCAGAGCAGGCCTGAGACTAATGTTTCTATACTTTGAAAATATTTCAAGGGGACCGGAAATGGGGCATTTTCCAAGACCTACAACAATCGAGGAAGTGTCATCATTTTGTAAAGGGCCGTCTTGCCCAACAGAGTCACGGGCAGATTATGCCAGTGCTGCACATCATTCTGGAACCGCTCTGGGGGGGCTCTATATTTTTAAGCAGGAAAACAGTCGAATCAGGAGTCACCCACACACCCAGATATTTAAAAGACTCTTCTGTAACCCTTAAGGGGCAGTCTGCCGGGAGCAGCGGGGGCGAGCCCCTTAAAACAAACAGGACCGATTTGGACCAATTGATGGTATAACCAGACGCCCGTCCAAAAATTTCACAGATATTCAAGAGCACTTTTATAGACCGTCTGGGGGAAGTAAAATATTAAAGTACGTCATCCGCATTTAAAGAGATGAGGTCCTCCCATGATGCAGTCCAATTCAGTCCTCTAATCATGGGGTCCCATCGAACCCAGGTCGCCAGTGGCTCCAATGCCAACGCAAAAAGCAAAGGAGACAGCGGACAACCCTGGCACGTCCCACGACTCAACGGAAAGTCATTGGCTACCACGTGTGCCAGGGGATGCGAATAGAACAGTTTCACCCAGGCACAAAATCTGGGATCAAAACCCAGATGTCGGAGGACTGCGAACAATTAGGGCCACTCCACCATATCAAATGCCATGCGGGCATCTAAAGAGAAGATGACTGCAGGCTCCTGGATACATGGCATGTGCGCCATCACTGCGTGCACCCTCCGCAGGTAAAGTGCGGTGTTCCTATTGGGCATAAACCCAGATTGGTCGGGTGAATCAGAGTACTGAGATGAGGGGTTAATCTGATGGCAATCATTTTAGCGAGTATCTTAGCTTTGGCGTTGAGCAAGGATATTGGACAGTATGACGAACACTCATCAAGGGGTTTTCCCGGTTTAGGCAGCACAACTATAGTAGCCATACGCTGGTCTTGCGGCAGTTCCCCGGCTCCCAGGCTAACGAGATACATCGCTAGAAGATGTGGGGCTGTTAAGTCAGACGCACGTTTGTATAGTTCAATGGGTATCCCATTAGGCCCCACTGCTTTTCCGGACTGCAGGAAATGAATGGCTGACAGAATCTCATCTGTCGTGAAGTCCGCCTCTAGACACATAGCCGCCTCATCAGACAGAGTCGGCATTTTGATATCTTTGATGTATGTTTGCACCTCCTCCGTCGTCATGCGAGAGTCGGAGGTATAAACCTTTGTAAAATATTCAGCTAAGGTGTCTACTACTTCTTCAGGGGCAGTAAAGACTGTGCCAGCCAAGGTATGAAGCTGAGCTATTCTTCGCTCTTTCCCTCCTGTCCAACCACGCTTTGTCTCCCACCTCATAGACCCTATGTCGCGTGGCCTGAAGTCGAAGTTTAACCTGTTCACTCTGGCATTCCCTGAGTGTGCTCTGTTTAAGGCACAAAGAATGCGCCGTCTCTGGAAATGTGTTTTGTTCATGCTGCACTTGAAGCTCGGCCAGTTCAGTCTCAAGTATATTTAACTCTCCTCTCGCCGCACGCCTATGGCCCGCTATAGAGGCATTTGCCTGCCCCTTACCACAGTCTTGTATGCCTCCCATAGAACACCAGGGGATTGCACAGAGTTCTCATTTTGCTGCAAATAGTGTTTAGTAGCCATAACTATTTCTTTGCGGATCTTGGGGACCTGAAGGTAGCCTGGAGCAATAGGGAAAATTCTCTTTCTCACCTTTGTGTGCACTCTGTAGGTCAGGATAACTTATGAGTGGTCAGATATGCCCCGAGGACGTATCTCTACCTCAGTCTAGTGGGATAGGCTGTCTGCAGAGAGAAGAAAATAATCTATACTGGAGAGGCTACTGTGCACACCTGACTGGAAAGTGTAATGTTGCTCCGTAGGGTGTCTGTATCTCAAAGCGTCCGTGAGACCCAATGCGTCAAGAAACTGCCTGCACCCACTGTTCTACTCTGGTAGCGGTCCCTGCATTAAAGTCGCTCCCATAAGTAGTTCTCCATCTGGGAGGCCCAGTAAGAACGTGGTAAGCGCTGGAAAGGCCACAGAGTGCAGGGCAGGAGGGATGTACACAGACACATTAAACCTCTTCCCCTCCCATTGACAAGATATGGTCGCAAACCTCCCCTGAGTATCTGTCCATGTTATGTATAATCAGCGGGAATTGTTTACGAATCAGAAATGCCCACCCCTCTAGACCCCGATGAGAACTCTGAGTGTACAATCCTTTGGTACCCCCAACGATCCATAGCTTTACAAGCCGAACTGTGAGGTGCGTTTCTTGCAACAATGCCATCGCCGACGCAGTACGCCTCCGGTATTGCATCACCAGTCCTCGTTTTATCTTATCCCCCAGACCGTGCACATTCCAGGTAAGCAACGTTAAGGGAGACACTGGGGCTGCCGAGGGGACATCAGAGCATGTCAACACTGTCTCCAACGCCATGAGTAATATATCTGACCACACGTCCCCCAATGCAGCGCACCCTTACAATGCTATCATGCTTAGTGTCCTTCAATCTTTGCCCCAAACAGAAAACCTTTAAACTTTGAACAAACTGTACAAACCCACCCGCCCCAACCACCCCCAACCTGCTCCCCTGCTTGGCGAAAATACATCAACCCGCCACCACAACAAAGCAGAGTGCTTAGTACCCACTCCCATTCTTCAACGATGGGAGGGGTGGGTGGGGGGGGGGGGGTAAATTGGTGAACAAAATAACAATGGATTAAACCTAGATCTGTGACTGGGGGTGAATGTTTTGCAATTGTGCAACATTCCGTCCATCTTGTTTGTTTTCCTTTTTAGGTCTCGCACCTGGCGATTACAGCACGAAAGCGCAGTCTCGTCTGCGAGACCTATAGTCACCGGCTCTGCTTTCAAGGAGACGGGAGATGGGCACGCGCAACATGCCGGAATCTGATCAGGTCGAGCGTGCGTGTTCACCAGGACAGTTACGCGCTGTGCCCATCTCTCCTGTCTCCTTGCATGCAGTAACGACCAACACACACGCACAAACACTCAGACACGCACACACACACTCGCGCACACATACAGAGACGCGCGCACAACCCCCCCCCCCCCCCCCCCCCCCCCCCCGCCTCCACTCCCAGTACAACTAAGCCCCACTCACCGCATCAGCGCCACTCCTAACTTCTGCTGCCTCCGCTGGGCTCTCCCTCAGGCATGGGAGCCCCACGTCACCACTGCTCCTCTGGGCCAGCCACTCCGTGGGTGCGGGCTTCCCGCAGAAGACGTAAGTCCCGCCCCACGACGGGCGTGACGCTCCCGAACTTCCGGTTTCAGGATGTGCACGCTCACGGCTTGTTTTCCTTTGGGTGAGGGCTTGTTTTCAGGGTCTCGAATTTGTGCTCTGCGGTCAACCACTTTGTTCTTAACATGAATGTTCCCCTCACTGAGGCATGAGTCCTTGCAGCTTAAACCGGAGTTCTACAGCTGGAAGACGGTTACCGCATAAGGCCATTACTTAAATATTTTCACACTTAAATATCCGACCACGAGTTTAATCCAGCGAGTTTTCAAAGCATGCTTTTGAAAGATAAAAAAAAAAATATCACAATAACCCCCCAAAATCGGAGTCTCTCGCCAATATTGGTGGCGTCACCCGCCAAGCTACTTCAAAAGTTTCACAGATATGCTTCTGAGTCCAAGAGGCTGCATTCGCCGTGAAGTGCCGGATGGCTCTCGGCTCTGTGATTCGCGGGTCTGGTGAACCCTTTGTCTCAGCTCTGAGGCAGCGTCAGCTGTGAGTGAAAGAGTGAGAGAGAGATCGAGCTGTCCTGGGCACAGGCAGGCCCTGGCAACCCTGCACAGCACGGCAGGCTCTTAGGGGCACGCTAATTCCTTGAAATCGTCCGGACTTCCGGTAACCAGGACTTCGCTTTAAACATGGGCACTGAGCCGGGATTAGGCGTCAGAGCCACACTCCGTGACCTGTATCACTCCATCTTTTCTTAGAATGTGCGCCACTTTTTTCATTCTCAGAATCTTTTCTGTCTCGTACATCTGTATTTTTTTTAACAGCGACTTGCGCCCTAAAGGTTGATCTGCATACTTTAATGAACATCTGGGCCTAACTCGAATGTGTGCAACCCTGCACATCAGAGATTTACACTTTCTAAAGTGCATGCATTTAACTGGAAAATTTCTCCGAACTAGTAAATGTTCTGCAGAAAGCACGGCTGGAAATCTGGGAGCAGTGGTTGTCTCTCTCCATTTCCAAGCTCTGCTGGCTGCAGCTCGTGCACTACACTAGCTATAGAAGTTCTCACTTGAATATGTATGCACTTTAGAAAGTGCAGGCAAACGTCACACACAGAATATAAGGACGATCGCGTCGGTGCCCACACATAGGTGTAGAAAATAGCGTTGCCCTCAGCATACCCCCTAACTTGGTAACTTCACGCTAGTGTAAACACTACAGAAATAATAATTTGGAAACAGTCAGCTTAGCCTTTGCACAGCACTATCAAACTATGCGGCCTTTTGGCCTGGCCAAACTTGAGGTGGTAGTGTGTGCAAAATAACGATGGACTGGGATGCAGCCCAAGTAATACCAGTTGCTGAGATTAATTCAACATTTCACCTTTCGTATCGTCATTTACAAGGCCAATAGCTCAAACTTTAATAATGCGAGACCTATTGCATTGTAAATGCTTGTTGACATGGTCACCCTCTCCACTTTTTTCCTGGTAAATGATGCAATTTTTAAAACTGCACTAGGTTTCTGCCATCTATGCCCTCAGTGCCAAATCTTTCCCTAAAACTTTACAGTTGGTCCTACAATTGACAATAACTTTTGCACCCCCTGCAAGTCCCTAGTAAATGGTACCCCGGATACCTGGAGCATTGATGCTAAAGAGGGTCCCTAAGGGCTGCAGCATGCATTGTGCCACCCTAAGGGACTCCCCACCACAAAAATGCAAACAGCCATTGCAAACTGCGTGACATCATGCAGATACAAGTGAAGACCAACCATGGCATTCCTCCTGTGTGCCATACCTGCAGTATATGTAAGTTAACCCTACAGCAGGCCTTGTATCCCTTTATATGCATTAGATTACATATGGGGAAATGCCTGGGCTAGCAGATATGGCCCTGTGATGTCCAGGAATCGACTTGGACATTGCCAATGAACAGGGAAGCCATCTTGAGTATGTTATTGGCAGTGGGGATTGAGATCCCCAGCTGATGGCTTCACTGAGACTAGAGATGTTTGGTATCAAACATCTTGTATTAATAAACCCACACTGATCCAGTGATGGATTTATTAATACATGCACCCATAGGGGCACCCCCTGAAAACCTACAAACCTCTTGGAAACTGGCTGACTGGTGTAAACCTGTGGGCCACCACAGACCGGTTTCTGACCCTTTGCAGGTGAGAGACAACGCTCTCTGGGGGCAGAAACAATGCCTGCTCTGGCCGGAGTTGTAGTCCCCTTCTCCAAGCCAGAAGGCTAATAATCAGCATACCAGGGCAGGAGGCTTCAAAGTCCTCTGCAGTCTGATACGAAATCCAGGTTTCCCACAGACCAGGGAAATGCCCACCCCTGCCCTGGGCCAATTTGGCTCCAGGACCGGCTGGAAAATTAGCTAGTCAAAATGCTTGTTCACTATCTGGACATTTAACACCACTAAGGTGGGATACCTCGTGTGAACACGAAAACTAGAATTCCACCATCTTGGATTTTGATGGAATTTGGTTCACTGGGTCCGGGTTATGCCACTTCGCCGAGGAAGTGGTTTTATAGGGAGTGAAATCTCCCTAAAGGCTACCGCCTGCCATTCCACTTAATGCCTCTAAATTGATTAGCCAGGAAATCTGATTCGATGGACCCAGAAAAAGAGGACACAGAAGCGAGAGCTGAAGACTTGCTGTGGAATTTTTAACACCAAACCCTACCTGCCTGCACCAGTCTCAACAGTTAAGAAACAGACTCGTTCTGTAGCTGAATGTCTACCAATAACCCCGGTAGAATGCCAGCCCTCTGCAAATTACCAGCAATATCCCTTGTAGTAGAGGAGCTTTACCATTCTGCTGCTCTTCATGTTGTATCGATGCAGCAGTCAACCAGAAAGAGGTCACCATTCTCCAAAAGATCAGATCTGTCTCCCTACCATGTGAGAAGACTCCAGGACCAACAGGAGCTGCACAGCACCAATACTTGGGGTACCAGACCCTTTCAGCAACCAAAGCCTGTTTAAGGTCAATATGGACTCCAACAACAGCTGTCCTGATTTTTTTCCCCCCTCAACCGTCAAGACCAACAAATGCAATGACCTGCGATGCACAAGCCCAGTCAACCTAACCCCTCTGCACCAGAGTGCCTGAGGTGCTCAAACAGACTGTGCTGCCTTGCTTCCGGGAAACCTTGTGAACCAAGCCCTCTGTTGGGAGCTGTGACTTGTCTCCAAGTTCCCCTCTGCATCCTGTTTGTAGGTGCCTTCTCACCCCCTTAAGGCTACCAACTCGACCAGCACCTATCTATCCTTGGCATGTTCTACCAACCCTATTTCTCACTTGGGTGCTGTGTGACCCTTCCAGACAAAGCCCCAATGCACACAAGCCCCCCAGTTCGAGTTGGAGTGGACTGTCTGTGCCCCTGTGTGCTCAAGACCCGAGCCTCCCTATGGGTCAAAAGGAATTGCCCCCAGTGTCCATCTGCTGCTCCATTTCAACATGAGTCTCCCATTGACTTGAATGGGGCCCCCAACGCCGAAATCACCTCTGCACCCGGACGCCTCAAAGTCAACCTGTGGTGCTGCCTTGGACCCTTCCCCAATACCTACCTTAAGTCCAGAAAAATAGTCCTGGAAGTTGTTGCCTAGTGACAGAACGCAGTATGTTTTTCCCCAATAGGATAACATTACTGCTGTAAAGACGCAATACAGTGCATTTTCAAGTCTTGGAAAATCACTAACTCAAAAAGTACTTGTGTGATTACGATTCTTGGTGTCCAAATTCATAAAAATCTGTTATTTTTATGAATTGCTGTCTGATTTCTTTAATGAGCGTGTCTCTCACTTACTGACTGTGCGTGTGTATCCAATAAATACTTAACAATATCCTCTCAGACTAAACTGCTCGCTCCCACTACCACAAAAGAGAGCATTTGGGATTATTTTTACCCCTGTAACTAGTAAGGGTTGCTTCGACTCTCTGCACAGTGTACCTCATTTTGGGGCACTACATAGACAGCCGGCTTCCTACAATCCCAAGACGAGAGGAACATTTTGTTACATGTAAAACTAATTCACCACAGCTTGCTTTGCCTATTAGAGGCCCTATTTTCCTTTTACTGAGTGTTTTATTCAGTGATGGTCTCAGCCAAATATTGTTTTAATTTGAATTCATTTTTAAAACTAGAAAAAGTGGATATGCTAAAAATATTGCCTCTTTTAGGCATGTTTTCTTTTTGTTCTTTTCATCAAATTATTTAATGGCATTCTGCGGAATCACAAATGTTTGCATGGATGTCTACTGTTTATAGCTTTAGGCACTATTCTCATGATTTAGAACTTGGATTACAGGTGAGTAACTTTTACTTCAATTGTAACTTTATGCATTTTAATCCATGGTCACATCCCTATCACTTCCTGCCCTTATTCACAAAGCTGAAATATGATTATTTGACTGTAAAATGCCCCTATATCCGGTTCTCACGTTTTTCTCTCATAAAGGAGAGATGTGTTTACAATCAATAGCTTTATAATTTCTGCAGCACCAAGATGACACTCTTGACCATGCCAGAGTTAGTAACTTAATTGCTAACCAAATTCCACCCATTAAACCATAGATTCCAAAAAAAAAACATCGATTCTGCAGGCACACTTTCAAGCCGAACAACCCTAGTGAAAATGTCACTTGATTCACTGGACTTCGTTAAAAAAAAAAAATGGATTGCTTTCAAGCTATTAGATCAGTAATTCATCGAGGGTTATCCACTCCCTAAAAATCTATTGCTACTTGCATCAACTGTTAGAACTGATGGGATTTTCACTCTTTCCTCAAAGCATATCAGCGAGTGTAGTGTCCTATAAAGAGGTCCCTTGGTGGACATTTGTATAAAAGCAGCATTGGGATGCCACCATGCCTTCATAACTAATAATGTACTTGATGTGTAGACCAGAGAACCAAATAGCAGCACCATTACGTTGTTAACTGTAAGACTTTATTAGTTCCTTTTTTCTGCTTGAAGGAACATGAATTCCTAAACAATGGCTGATGCTCTTCAGTAGT
The DNA here is from genome assembly GCF_964261635.1 of Lissotriton helveticus. Classification (NCBI taxonomy): domain Eukaryota; kingdom Metazoa; phylum Chordata; class Amphibia; order Caudata; family Salamandridae; genus Lissotriton; species Lissotriton helveticus. Next base: position 1,940,650,508 of record NC_136059.1, read on the forward strand.
GACAAAAACATTCTGAAGTGTTTGCTTCCCATGACATGCAAAGCCTCTAACTTTAGATGGACCGTTTTTTCTGTTGGATTAAATGTTTTTTCTTTAATCACTTTTGCCTATGTTTCAATGAATTGAACAGATTTCTGTTAGAAGTGATTATTAATGAGACGTGTATCAGTGACAATATCGGTCTTCTCTTGGTCTAATACTAGACCAAGTTTTACAAATACATTTGGGGGCCCTTTTTTTCCGACTAAAATGAAGCATGGGCTTAAGTGGAACTGGGAAGGAAGTGGCACTTTTGTGCAGGACTCGAATGTTCAATTCTGGTTGCCTTCTTTTAAATCTGGTTACCTTAGAGAACAATAATTTCATACACCGGGCAATGTGCCTACATAATGGGAGATGAGGAAAAACGCAAGGCATTTACAGAAATTAAAATGGAGTTACATGCTTATTGATTCAGCATTTAAGTTGTGACTGAGCTCAACTCTGGTTCCTTCAGAGATTAATACTAGAGGTAATGGTTAAAGGTTGAGCGGTGCGAGACCTCCAACTGTCTGACGTGGAATGGAGAATCTATTTTGTATGATCCTTGGCAGTATTAAAACCTGAGAATTTCAGAACCTAGATTTGCTAGTGGGTATAGTAGGACAGATCCTGCCCTAAAACCAACAGTGGTGTTCCTGGTGATAAATATAGTATGCGCTAGTATATGCACTTTACATTTGCCCAAACCCAGTAGCCATTAGTGCCTTGTCGGGGTATGTTAAGAGCTTGTTGACTCTGGTTTTTCTAATAGAGATGACGTACATGCCCGCAATGTATAGGGAGATGTAATCCCCAGAATCTATGATGGATTAGAATGCAACACTACATGTTCTAGGAGACCATGATATATAGAGAGCCCAACGAAACTCCAGAAAACCTAATCATGAAGGAAACCAATTACTTTGATAAAGAGCCCTATAATGGGGTTTATGAGACTGGGAATAAAGCCTATATGAAAAAGAGATCAAAGTGATTATTGATGTAATTTGTTGCACACATTGCTCAATCATTGACATGTGAAATCAAGGCTGACCAAGGTACTTGTGTGGTTCAGCTTTTTCTGCTTGTAATATTCTCTTCTGTATGTAACATTTGTGCTCCTTAAAAAAATATGAAAAATTGGCAAAGCATAATGCTCTACATTTTGTTCTAGGCTCCTCGACCTCCAAAACAGCCAAATGTTCAAGATTTTCAATTCTTCCCTCCACGTTTGTTTGAGCTTTTGGAGAAGGAGATTCTATATTACAGAAAAACTATTGGGTACAAGGTAGGCACACATTGTTTTGTTTAGTGATGTAGCAATTCAACATTGACGACATGCTGTGGTGTATGAAGAAAGTGACTTGAGTGCAATATCATTTATTTATTTATTTCCTAAACCTATAAACTAGCACTTCTACACCATTCTGTTCCTTCCTTGATCTTGCCTGTGTTGTCCTTTTCTATTCTGTAGCACTAGAACAGTCTGACAGCAGCTAAGGGGTGGCATTAGCCAGGACTCAGTACGGCTAATTGCTATCTAGCCATGTTTCAGGGCCTTACGGAATGTACGTTTTTTTAAAAGCATACTTCGTTCCAGAGGAAGTGTTTCAAAGTTTGGGGGCAGTATAGGACAAATAACATACACCCAACAGGATCTGATAAACTTAAGGACGTTCAGAAGATGTGCTGATGGTCTTCTAAGTAGCCTTCCAGGAGTGTAGGGGATGGCTAGCTGTCTTAATAGGACAGGACCTTTTTTGTGAAGTGATCTGTGCAGGATGCAGAGAGTATTAAACTGGACCCTCTGCTCAATTGAGAGCCGGTGGAGGTCCTTTAAGGCTCTTTTTACCTATGAAGTTTGCGCAGGCTGATGTGAGTCCCTTACACAGACGTTAAATCCTTTTACCATCACACAGTGGCCTAACCTGCCAAACAAGAGTTTGTCTGTAGGAAACTGGCTCTTTATATATCAGAGATATACTGTGCAAAGAGTCCAGGGATTCCCTTATAAGTGGACAGCGGCTTGCACTAGCAATCCCATGGTGCTCTTCTAGGGGGTAATTTGGTCGAGCAGCCTTAGGCTTATCATAGAGGAGTGTTAGATACCTGCAAATACACACAGTCAATAATGCACATGACTCAATAAGGAAATCAACACCAATTTATAAAAAAAAACACTTATCTTCATATATGTTTAGGCACCAGAACCAATGCGATCAGGTAAGCATCGGGCGGGGGTGTAAACACCCTCTGCCCGAGCAGTCTTTTTTTCTGACAACATGAGAGCAAAGGCCCTCATCCTTGGGGTCAGAAACTTGTCTCGGGTGGCAAGCTGGTGAAAACCAGTCAGGCAGCCCACCGGTAGCTGGTAGGTTTTCAAGGAGCACCTCTAAGGTGCCCTCTGTGTGTATGTATCAAGACATCCAACACTGGCATCAGTATGGGTTTATTACTACGAGATGTTTGATACCAAACATCCCCATTTTCAATTGATTGGGTGCAAAAATGGGGACCGCCAGGTACTTGACTTTGAGATCTAGACGCACCATCCAGTCCTCTGGCTGCAGCGGATTGCTCGAGATGGATACCTTTCCTCTTGAAATGGGGGTAGACCAACGTCCCGTTGAACTCTGAGGTTGACCATGAGCCGTTGACCACCGACACCTTTCTCAACCAAGAGGATATTGCTGAGGAATCCTAGTTAGCAGAAACCATGAATCTGTGCAAGCGACTCCCAATTGTTTAGAAACCATGGCAGGCGACCTCACACCCTTTGTAGGGAAGAAGAGTTAACACTCACCTGACGGGGCCTTGTGGAATTGTTCTCTAGCAGGCCCTCTTCCGTTTGGAGCTTTACAATTTTCTCCAGTATATTTCAGACCGTCAAGACGTTCGACTGGATGAAAGTCTTGATGGTTTGCAACATACTGGCCCTATTATGCCTGCAATAACTACAAGGGGTTCCAGCGCAATATATTGGAGAAAATCTTAAAGCTCTAAAGTTTCATTTAGGAAAATTCCTGTGTGAACAGTTCACCTTTGGATATCACTTGACGACCCTATATGCCCTGATGAAGTTCCCCTTGAGGGAATGAAAAGTGTTGGCTGTAAAACAGAAATAAAAAAAATTAAGTTGTGGATTAAAAACAGAATTAGATCTGAAGGGAAGTAAAGACTTTCATATTTCACTGTACGGAAAAAATCCTCTGTACGACTACCGTGCACATTCAGTGTAATTTGGGGAATGTTTCAAGGTGGGGGTAGTTTTTTAATGTTATTTCTGCTACTGCCATGATTAATGTTTTAAAGCTAACTTGAACATGTACAGACTGTAGTAACCAACAGTCCAATGCTTTCAGGTAGCATTGACAGTGTGGGCTTAAGCAATAATGATGGCCAGCTTGGACTGCCTCAATCAATCCGGGGTTTATATAGCGTGGCTACTCGCCTGTAAGGGTCTCCAGGTGCTGAGGGTGGGGGTGGGGGGGGGGGGGGGGGGTTGCTGCTGATCTGTCTGGGCGCAGGGGTTCAGTCGAAGAGCCAGGTCTTAAGATCCTTCCTGAATTTGGTTAGTGAGGGGGATTGCCTGAGGTTGAGAGGCAGGGTGTTCCATGTGTTTGTGGCGAGGTAGGAGAAGGATCTTCCTCCGCTCTGGACTTGTGGGACAGTGATTTCATAGACTACTACCCGCAGATTACTTAATGTAGAATTATCCCCAGGCGTGAGACTGGACCTGGAAAACTTTCTTGCCCAGCAGCCAGTACAGCGCGACTCCGCCTCCACGTCCTCCGCAGGCGTGATGTCAGCGCGGTCACATAAGCCCCACCCCGGCACTCTGACTTCAGTTTTCTTCTTTTCCGCATGCAACGCGGACCCGGATCGTGTTCCTGGCCTGTTTCAGGCCTCTTTTTCCGCTTTTGATCGTTTTTCTTGGGAATTGTGTGCGAATGCCTTCGGGCTTTAAGACCTGCTCCTCTTGCACGCGCCAGATGTCGGCGACTGATCCTCACCCCATCTGAATGTGGTGTTTTGGGGAGCACCAGGACTCCAGACTGAGAGGCGTGTCAGCAAATGAAACCAAAGTCCCGGTGGGAGTGCCAGATGAAACTCCTTTCGGCACGCATATCCAGGTAATTGATGATAATTACGCAATTGTATAGTGCATGACTACCCGGAGGCATCTCGGCGCTTTTACGAATACCGCTGAGGAACCCTTCCTGGCCTTTCCCTGTGAGGTGCCCACTCCTGGGCACCCCAAGGTGAAGCCAGGCATCCTAGCGTTGTTGGGGCCGTTGTGGAGATTAAGCAAGCTATTGCCCAGAGTTGCAGAGTGGGACTCATGTTTAGAATAGGCACGAGGCGAGAATTATCAGGTCAGAGGAAATTGAGCCAGAGACCCGCCGAGGCGGGAATTGAACCCTGGTCCCGGGCCAGACTTCTGCATCGGGGTCTGCTGCTCTAACCATTGAGCCACACTTCTCCACCTCGCTGCCACGTCCGTCCCCCGCGGACAGCTTGAAGAACCATTGCCTCTGTCTCCGACATCATCCTTCTCCAAGAGCGTCGCTCACCTGTTGGTAAGTGTTGCAGTTTGTCCCCGAGGGCTGGTCCCTGGCCTTTTGGGGGCATTGGTGCTCTGTGGGTGGTGTGGCCCCGCGCGTCGCCACCCTATCCGCCGTTTCCCGGTGTGGGGGTGACTAGAGCCAAGATTGAGGCCTATGCTGTGGCCTTGCAGGCCTCGTTGGCTTCTTCTCCTCTTGAGATGTCTGCGGATCCCTTGCCGCGTGCGGGGACTTCTGCGGCGGCACCGGCGTCTACAGGTTCGACTCAAGGTTCAGAGGATGTGGTGCTGTCGGGGTGCGGCCCTTTGGGGTTCCCTCCTTCGGACCACGGCGACTCTGCCTTGCCGCAAACCCCCGCGGGGGTCCCTGTGGTGTCGCAGGAGGTTGCCGGGGCTCGGGCGTGTCCTCGTCCTCAAGTCCCCCTCGGTCCTCTGGGCATTCGGCGGCCTTGTCCGAGGCCAAGGTGGCCCGCTCAGGCGCTAGCGGCTGCTGGCCCTGGCGGCGCCGCAGGGGCAGGCTAGGGGTCGGGCGTGTCCCCAAGCCCCCCTTTTCCCTCCATGCAGGCGGCTGCCTTATCCGAGATCGAGTCCACGCCTGTTCGGTGCCGTTCCATAGCCGCCTCGGCTCCTTCCCAGCCTCGGTCTCGTGCTCCGTGTGTTGTGGCGGAGGTCTTTCCGGCGTTGTCTTCGTTGTCTGTCGACATTGACCGGTCGCGGACTCTACTGTCAGGGCCGGCGTCTGGTCGTTGATTCATCTTCGGAAACCCCTCTTCTCCAGAAGTTCGGCGTTTGTTGGTTTCATCTTCTCCGGAGACTGGTCGCTCCGTTGTGGTTTTTTACCCGGTGTCGTCTAAGGACGGCTCTTTGCCGTTGCCTCGGCCGCAGTCTTCGCCGGAGGCACCTCAGACTCCCCATTCCTCGGTCCCCTTTCCGGACTTGGCCTTTCCTTCCTCCGATTGGACTGGGGGATGGCCACCTTAGCTTGCAGCCGCTGGTTGGATTCCTGGGTACGCAATATCTTTGCCTCCACCAGCTCAGCTTTGTGGGCCCTTAACACTCTTTGTGTATTGGCTAGGGCCATTCTTGCTTGTGGGATTCGGCAGAGTCCCTTATGTTAGCCACTTCTCAGGAGGGTGCCTGTGTTGATCTGCGGCACCATGTGTTGGATGGCCAGGAGCTGGCGGCATTTATTCTTCGCTCCGCTCTGGACATTTCGGAGGTGCTTGGTCGTACCATGGCTTCTTCAGTGGCCCTTCTTCGACATGCCTTCGCAATGGGAATAGTGTGTTCCCGGAGAACGTTGGGAAACAGCTGTTGGACCTTCCCTTTGATGGCACTCTTTTGTTCCACGCCCCTGCGGACTCTGGCATTCTAAAGTTTCGTGCGGGGCTTCATCCCCCTCCTCTTCCTTCTCCCCTTTCAGTGACCTGTAAGTCGTCTGGATTTTGGGAGGTGTTCTCCCGTTGTTTTCTGGGGGCTTGCAGCGAGTAGCCCCTGTTGTGTATTCTGTGTGGTTGTTGTGCCTTCAGGTACTTTTGTTAGGGCTTTGGTGCTGTTGGCTGCTGGTCCGGCCATTCTTTGATTTGAGGTTTTGGCTGTTAGTAAGCTGTGTTGGCCCTGAGATTAGGCCTTCTGTGTATTCTTGTTGGCTGATTGGCAAGCCGTCTGCGGTTCCTCCACAGGTCTTTCTGTTTGTCCTCTGCTGCACAAACTTTTTCCTAAGAGGGTTCTTGGGATGTAACATGCCCTATGTGGGGTAATGGTAGGTATTATATAGCTCTATCATGTGCTGGGGAGGTGTGGTAGTCCTTCGGGCCTCTGCTCTCCGTGGCGTCACTGTATTTCGCAGGTGCGATCCTCTTGCTGATGGTTTTGGAGTGGCTTGCGTTGCGCCCCGGTCTGTCCTTCCCCTGGATCATTGTCGAAAGCCTGGTCTGGCCTGCTGTCTGCGGCCTAGCGTTGTAGCTCTGCCTGGTTCCACTTCTTTCATGGGTCTGTGTGTGCCGACCCCTCCGCTAGGGTGTGTCCTGGCCCTTCTTGGCCTTTCCTGGCCTCTACCTTTGGCTGGCGTCTGCTTTGTCCTGGGTGCACCGTTCCGTGGTATTTGCTGCTGGCTGTGCATGCCAGTGCAGGCTTGTTTTACACCGTTGTGCCTTTATTCTTCCGTCTGCACTTTAAGTGGTGCCGCTGTCCCTGTCTTGTTCGCTGCTTGAGGCTGGGGTGTGTTCGGCTTTTCTTAGTGTTCCCTGCCTCCGGTTCTACCTCTCCTCCCTAGGGGTTGAGGTGGTCCTTGTCTTCCTTAAGGCTCTTTGTGCGCTGTCTGTTCCTGCGGGGTGTTGGGCAGTTCTTCCTTGGTGGGGCTTAGGTTATCCTGGCCTTTCCCTTCTTGTCCATGCGGTATGTCCCCTGCTGGGGCCCTGTCTCTCTCCTGGTGGGGAGGCTCTCTTGCAGGCCCTCCTCCCTTTTTGGTATGGCTAGGGTATCTATTCTACATTAAGGAATCTGCAGCTAGTAGTCTCTATCGGATGTACAAGTTACTTATCTTCGGTAACTATGTATCTGGTAGAGACCATTCTAGCCGCAGATTCTTTCACGACCCACCCTTCTTCCCCGTTCTGCGGGGACCCTCTGCTTGGGTTTCGGCAGTCGCCTCCCTCTGGGTGCCTTGTCTTCTGTGGGTGCCCTCTTCATTTTCTTCCGGTCAGGCATCCCTCCAGCTGGTTTCTCTCCAGCATGAGGGCCTACTTTTGCTCTTCCCTCTGTTAGTTTCTGATCCCCCACCTGATCTTCTTCGTTGGGGTGTCTTTTACCCGTCCTTGTCCTCCTGTTCTTTTCAGATGGCACTGTAGTCTGTGAATGGATTACTTGTCCTTGGCCTCCTCCTCCTTTCAGGAGGTATGGCCATCCTTGGCAGTGAAGTCTGGGGATGGAGTACTGTTGCTCCTCTGTTCCGGGCTTGTGGCCCTTCCCCTTGTGGTTGTAGTTGCAGACTCTTTCTCTCTCTTTCTGTCACGGCGCTTTCACATTCTTGTTATGTTATGTTAACAGTTTTTATAGAGAACACAGCTGCCCCAGCGAAGGGTAGTCCCGGCGCTGGCCAAGAAGAGGGCATAGACCACATATACCATACTGATAAATAATGAGAAAAGAGAACCTATAACCGACTATAATGGAGGGAAGAGAAAGGTCTTAATAGCTTTCCTAAAAGCAAGTAGGCAGTCAATGGCACGAATATGTGAGGGCAGGGAGTTCCATAGCTTGGGCGTGAGATAGCTGAAAGAACGTCCACCCGCCCGGGCAAGTCTGACTCTAGGCACAATCGCCAGATGTTGCTCGGCAGAGCAGAGTGGACGAGAAGGAACGTAGGAGGTAAGCATATTCCCCAAGAGAGCGGGGCTCGAGGATGGCTTTCGCCTTGGCTTGCCAGGTGGTTCACTGAGTGGTGCTTTGCGCTTTTCTTGCTATGGCTTCACTGCTCTGGCCTTCTGGTGCTTTACTGCCACCTGATGCTTTCGCCTTGGCTTGCAAAAGTTGTTCCTCAGAGTGGTGCTCTGCTACTTTCCTGCTTCTGGCCTGCTATTGTCGCCTTCTGGTGGTGTTTCTCACCTTTTTTGTTTCTCTCTATTCGGTCTATTTTTTTCGCAAACTGTTCCCATGCTCTCCTCAGTTTTGTTGTGATGGCTCCGCGTTGTGGTGCTGAAAAGTTCTCTGAAGCAAAGTGACGTCAGCACGCCGGGGTGGGGCATATGTGACCTCGCTGACATCACGCCAGCGGAGGCTGTCGGGCGGAGTTGCATGGTACCGCACCCCCTACCCCCACCCCACCCCACCCCGGCGTGCAGAGATGCTGGGCAAGAAAGTTTTCCGGGTCCAGTCTCACGTGCCTGGGGATAATTCTACATTAAGAAATCTGCTGCTAGAATAGTCTCTACCAGATACATCGTTACCGAAGGTAAGTAACTTGTACACCAGGGCCAGTTGTGCAGAGCGAAGGTGTCTGGGTGGGACGTGGAACAAGAAGCAGTGGGTCAGATATGCTGGTCCTGCGTCATGGAGAGCTTTGTAGGCATGTGTGAGGAGCTTGAAGGTGATTCATTTGTTGACTGGAGCCAATGGAGTTCACAGAGGTGTTTGATGTGGCTGCGGCGGGACATATTGAGCCCCAATCTGGCTGCTGCATTTTGAACGTGCTGCAGTTTCCTGAGGAGTTTCTAGGTGACGCCAGCATAGTGCGTTGCCGTAGTCTAGTCTGCTGGTGATGAGTGCGCGGGTGAGCGTCTTTCTGGATTCTGTGGGACTCCATCTGAATGTCTTTCGAAGAAGGCAGAGCGTGTGGAAGCATGATGAGAATACTGCATTGATCTGGTGGTTCATTTTGAATGAGGAGTCCAGTATAATGCAGAGGTTGCGTGCATGGTCTGTTGGGGTGGGGGATGGGGGGGTGGGGTCCCTTTGCGGCGGTCCACCAGCAGGCATCCCAAGCTGAGTGACTGGGTCCCTGGGTGACTACTTCGGTCATGTCAGAGTTCAGTTTGTGGCAACTATCTTTCATCCAGGTGGCAGCGGCCTTCATCCTGCTGTGGAAGTTGATTTTGGTGGGTGAGGGTTCGTTGGTGAGGATCAGCTGGGTGTCAACGTAGTAGACTAGGAGTCTGTGGCTCCTGACGATGACCGCAGGTGGGGGTGGGGGGAAGAGTCATGTAGATGGTGGAGCGGTGGGAGTCTGGGTGGAGCTCTGAGGCACTCTGGGTTCTGAGAGGAACCGAGGTAGTCTGGCACGTTGTGTTCATCCTGATATACAGCCACTCATTTATTATGCGCTGTGAATGTTGAATGCCAGAAGGTTGTGGTTTGTAGATTGTTCTCCTGCTCTTTTTCTGTCAGTAGGAGGTGGTAGTTCAAAATGTTAACATGCAAATTGATCAGAACTTTGGAATTTTAATGTTCGAGGCATATGAGCTGCAGATTGTACACTTAGCATTAGATCGCCACCTGGTGTTGGGCTCGGATGATTGCATGTTGTCGTCGTCTTGGAAGAAGTCTTTGTAGTCACGAGATAGGTGACTTCTCCCTTGGACGATAGTGCACATGGGCATCGGCTACATCCTTAGATTGTTTTTTTCCGCCACTGGGTTCGGATGAAAGTTTTCCGCTCCGGCTAGAAATGCACTTTCCCAGCACTTCGAAGCGCAAAAAACTTCCTAAAACTCTCCAAACTAATTTCGATACCGACTAACATCGTCTCGACTACATCAGCTCGATTCCGGTCATCGACGCGGGCCGTTGGGCCTATCCACGCCGTGGGGCCTACACCTCATGGAAAGGATGCCGTTCAAGAGATGCCCCAAGTGTGGAGCAAAGTTTCCACGCAGTGACCATCACAAGCTCTGCAATCTCTGCTTATCGCCAGAACACGAAGAATCCAGCTGTACAGCCTGCACGTCCTTTCGATCCAAGAAAACCATCAGAGATCGGAGGGCCCGTCGACACGAGATGCAGAGATTAGCTCTGGAACCGGTGGATATTTTTGAGGAGTAGGTTCCGCTCGTACCCGAAGAAGATTCCGGTGATCTCCAAATCGTATCAGTGGCAGACGACTCCGATGACTCCATACCACCAGGTCAGCGCATGAGTACTACTGCCCCTGCACCACATACAGCACCCAGATCGAAGGCAAAGGTCAACACTCCGCCTCCGGAGCCCAGTCGCGACCGAAAAACCCCTTCGACAGCCCCGCTATCTAGCCCAGCTCCGAATAAAATAACTAAGCCTTCCGGTAGCTCGGTACCAAGCAAGCCGCACGTGCCGATCCCACCAGCGTCCTCGGCGCCGAAACCAAAAGAAGTCTCGGTTCCGAAACTGTCGACTTCTAAAGACAAGGATACGAAGCCAGCGTCCGACGCCTCGAAGCAGAGGAGACCAGCTTCCACTCCAAAGACAGTCTTCGGTGCCGAAACCGACAAGGCTTGATTCAGACGCGTCAAAGCCCTCGAAACAGCCTACGACACCGAAAACAACACCTTCGGTGCCGAAAACTACGCCAAAGGACACTGTAACCACTCCTAAGGCTAAAGACAAGCAGCAATCTCGTCCGGTACCGAAAAAAGCGGTGCCGACAAAGGTTCCACAAGGGGAAGAACTTTTCCAGCCAGATCCTCTGCAAAAGATCTACATTGACCCAAAAACAGGTCATGTGTCCACTACACCACACAAGAAAAGGAAGGCAGAAAAAACACCCACACCTGTGGTTTCTGCCAAGAAGGACTCTGCCACATCCCCTATGCACCCTTCTTCACCTATACTTCCTTCTCCTTCATCTCCTGCTCCTCTTAACAATTCACCACAGATGTCTCCTTCACATTCTTCTCCTTTATCCTCACACTCGCCTCAAAATGATGAGTATAGTTTAGGAAGAGGGATAGACACAGATGAGCCTTTCCCATTCCCTATAGATGTTACAGACTGGGAGTACCCAAACATACAGGATACACCAGATATTCCTGACCCACAGTCATACCCATCAAAACCTTCTCCCCCAGAGGATAACATTGGCTTTGGGCACCGATTGAACAGAGCTGCCATTTACCACGGGGTCACTATGCATTCTGATGAGGCAGAGGAAGATTTTTATTAGACACATTTGAACAATCGCAAAGATCTGTTCAAATTCTTCCTATGATCAAAGGGGTCATTAAACATGCTCCAGAAATTTTTAAAGACCCTGTACGTACTAGGATTTTGAACCCTAGAATTGAGAAAAAATATAGGCCTGCACCTGCAGATCCAACCTACATTAAATGTCAACTACCATTAGATTCACTAGTTGTGTCAAATGCTAGGAAGAGAGCAAACTCACAAACTTCAGGCGAGGCACCCCCACCGGATAAAGAACCCAAGGTTATAGATGCCTCAGGCAAAAGAATAGCTGCACAAGCCACCAACATATGGCGTATAGCTAATACACAAGCCCTCCTTTCCCGATATGATAGGGCTCATTATGATCAGTTAGAGAAACTGCTACAACATCTACCTGACCAATATAAAACACAAGCAAATGATCTTATACAAGAAGGCAAGCTTATTTCTAATGCCTCAATCAAGTGCGCACTAGATGTAGCAGATGCTGCTTCTAGAGCTGTAAATACTAGTGTCGTACTTCGAAGACTTGCATGGCTACGCATTTCAGGATTTACACAGGAAGTACAAACTACCATTTTAAATCAACCATTTAATCAAAACCAATTATTTGGACCAGAAGAAGACACAGCACTTGGAAAAATGAAGAAAGATACAGACACTGCCAAATGTATGGGAGCTTTACAGTCCACACAAACTAGAGGTTCCTTTCATCACTCTTTCTATAGAGGGGGCTCCAAACAAACTGGTGCAGACAATACAACGTCCTTCAAATCCAACACACAAACATCCTCTAACAAGGGATATTTTAGTGGAGGATATAGAGGGAATAACAACAAAGAAAGAGGTCGAGGTAACAACAGTAATTAAACCTCTTCCACCACAAAACAGTGACTTCCCTCTGCTACCCCAACAGCATTCCACTCCTGTGGGGGGCAGATTAACGCAATTCCTGCCTGTCTGGAACTCAATCACAACAGACAAGTGGGTAAGACAGATTATCCAGTATGGCTACTGCCTAGAATTTACAGCAACCCCTCCACACATACCGCCCAGGCAACGTCCAATGTGTACAGAACACCTTACTCTGCTCAAACAAGAAGTTCTGTCACTTCTACAAAAGGACGCAATACAAATAGTTCCTTTACAAGAACAAGGAACAGGGGTTTACTCGATGTATTTTCTAATTCCCAAGAAGGACGGGACACTAAGACCAATTCTCGACCTCAGGCCCCTCAATCATTACATACAATCAGATCATTTTCATATGATCACTTTACAACAAGAGCTCCCACTGCTGCAATAAGGCGATTTCCTCACAACACTAGACCTGAAGGTGCCTACTTTCACATTCCTATACATCCTGCTCACAGAAAGTATCTAAGGTTTATACTAGAAGGACAGCATTATCAGTTCAAAGTCCTTCCATTCGGAGTGACAACGGCACCACGAGTATTCCCAAAGTGCCTAGCAGTAGTAGCAGCACATTTCAGGAGACTACAAATACATGTCTTCCCTTATCTAGACGATTGGCTCATAAAAGCCAAGTCATCCAATCAATGTGTTCAACACACACATCACACAATTCAAACATTACACGACTTAGGGTTCACAATCCACTACACCAAGTCGCACCTGCAGCCCTCTCACATACATCAGTATCTAGGGGCTACCATAAACACGTCTACGGCTCTAGCATATCCCAGGCCAGCAAGGATAAAGAGCATTCAAGCCTTAGTCACAGCCTTTCAACAGCAACAATCTCTGCAAGCCAGAGTGTTCATGAGACTAATAGGCATGATGGCATTTTGCATCTTCATAGTACCATATGCAAGACTACAGATGCGTCCATTACAGGAATGTCTAGCACAACCGTGGAACCAGGCTCAAGGTCAACTAACAGACCTGGTGTTGGTAGACAGCCGCACACATCGCTCTCTGCAGTGGTGGAACACCAAAAACTTGACAAAAGGGCGGCCGTTCCTCAAACCTGTTCCACAGTTAGTGCTCACAACAGACGCATCCCTCACAGGATGGGGAACCCATCTCCTACATCATACAACTCAAGGACAATGGAACAGTCAACAAAAATTGTTCCATATCAACCATCTAGAGCTGCTAGCAATATTCTTAGCACTCAAAACTTTCCAAGTACTAGTACAGAACAAAGCTGTCTTGATCCGGACAGACAACATGACAGCCATGTATTATATACAAAAACAGGGGAGGGGGGGGGGGGGGGGTAAGGGGGGACACGCTCTACAACTGTCCCAGCTCGCACAGTACATTTGGAGATGGGCCATTCCACAAAACATATATCTGTTGGCAGAGCACCTTCCAGAAGTTCACAATCAGATAGCAGATCTGTGGAGTCGGCAGACACAACAAATTCACGAATGGGAACTACATCCGCAGGTTCTTCAACCATTCTTTCACAAGTGGGGTCATCCAGACATAGATCGGTTCGCCACTCATGAAAACGCAAAATGCCCAACCTTTGCCGCCAGGTTTCCGCACCCGCTGTCCAAGGGCAATGAGATATGGATGAACTGGTCAGGCAGATTTGCGTACGCTTTTCCGCCACTACCACTGATACCATTAGTAGTACGCAAGCTCGGACAACAGTCTCTCAAACTGATCCTAGTAGCTCCCACATGGGCACGTCCACCGTAATTCGCCAGACTGCTAGAACTATCTCTAGTCCCACACCAAAAGCTACGACTGACTCCATCTCTGCTAACGCAGAACCATGGAGACATCCAACATCCAGACCCAAATCAACTGAATTTGGCGATTTGGCTCCTGAAGTCTTAGAGTTTGGGTATCTTAACCTACCAGCAGACTGTATGAACATTATTAAAGAGGCCAGGAGACCTACTCCCAGAGCTTGTTATGCTGCTAAATGGAAAAGATTTGCCATTTATTGCAACAATAACCAAATTCATCCCCTGGATGCTTCCACCCAGAATATCATTTGTTACATTTTACATTTACAAAGGTGTAACTTGGCATATTCATCCATACGTCTGCACCTTGCAGCAATTGCAGCATATTTACAAAATAGGCATCTGTCCCTTTTCAGAGTGCCTGCAATTAAAGCATTTATGGATGGATTAAAAAGAATTATCCCTCCCAGGTTGCCACCTTCTCCAGTATGGAACCTAAACGTTCTTACAAGACTCATGGGACCCCCTTTTGAGCATTTACATAAATGTGAACTGCAATTCCTCACATGGAAAACAGCTTTCCTTATTTCCATTACCTCTCTTAAAAAAGTAAGTGAAATACAAACATTTACAATACAAGAACCATTTTTACAACTACATCGTAACAAAGTGGTTTTAAGAACTAATCCAAAATTCCTTCCTAAAGTCATAAGTGCTTTTCATTTAAACCAATCTGTAGTTACCTGTGTTTTTTCAAAACCCAGACTCTGTGGCAGGAAGGGCTCTACACACATTAGATGTTAAAAGAGCCCTTCTCTACTATATAGATAGGACTACGTCTTTTAGGAAAACAAAACAACTGTTTGTGTCTTTCTCTCCACCTCATAAAGGCAACCCCATCTCTAAAGGTGGGATTGCAGGTGGATTGTAAAATGTATACAAATATGCTATCAAAAAGCAAAACTAACATTAACAGTTCCCCCTAGAGCGCACTCAACACGCAAACTAGGAGCCTCTACGGCTTTCTTAGGAAACATCCCCCTAGAAGACATATGCAAAGCAGCAACATGGTCTACAACACACACCTTCACTAAACACTACTGTGTTGATGTGCAATCCAAGCAGCAAGCTGCAGTAGGCCAAGCTGTCCTTAAAACTCTTTCTAACCACTGCAACAGATACAGGTGACCACCGCTAGGGGAGACACTGCTGCACAATCGATGCTAAGTGTACAATCTGCAGCTCATATGCCTCGAACGGAAAATGCTTCTTACCAGTATGCATCTGTTCTTGGCATTTATAGATGCAGAGTTGTACACGCCCTCCCGCCTCCCTGGGACCTGTATCTGTTCCAGTTTTTCTTATAGATGCATACGCATGGACATCTTTTTTCTTTACTTCCACTAACTCCATTTCCCATCATGGCGAAAAACAATCTAATACTGGAGCCGATGCCCATGCGCACTATCGTCCAAGGGAGGAGTCCCCTATCTCATGAGTACAAAGACTTCTTCCTAGACGACAACAACATTCAATCATCCGAGCCCAACACCAGGCGGCGATCTAATGCGAAGTGTACAACTCTGCAGCTCTACATGCCAAGAACAGATGCATACAGGTAAGTAGCATTTTCCTTGTCAAGGTAGAACATGGTCCTAGCTTTAGCAATCTCAACTATGGGTGGGTGGGTGGTGTGCCTCCTCACATAGCAGTCATGTTTGGCAGACAGGCTGAAGTCGTTGAACGTGCTATCCTTTCAGTTCAGCTGATTTGTTCCCACCCTTACTGCTATTTAGTTCTGTAGGCTAGATTGCCAAAGGTGAGAATATTATAGTTCAGTCCTGGTAGCACTGCTAGGATTGACTGTCTAGTAGTCCTTTTAGATTGGTATTTAAAAAAAGTGTTCTAGCCTTCACATTGAAAATACCACTAACCGTCTACATTGACTGGTGCCTCAGCGCTCTACTAAAAGAAAGAGCTAGAAGTATTGTAACAAGACCATGATCAATTAAACGTTCTTGGTGAGAGATCTCTGAAATGAACACTAAAATGAGAAAAAGGTGCAAAATAACCAACTGTTGGTGATACTTGTTTTAAAATGCTCAGGTACCTCGTAATCCTGAACTACCAAATTCATCTCAAGCACAGAAAGAAGAACAAGTTAAAATAGATGAAGCAGAGCCTCTCAATGAAGAAGAGTTGGAAGAAAAAGAGAAGCTTCTGACACAGGTAAGTCTGCACATTGTGAAGGTATTTTTTCCCTTTGCAGTTATTGGTGTTCTATATTGTATTGGTACTTGTGAAATGTATTGCTGCCATTAGTGTGGCTTTCCATTTAAATTGGGTGCAAACTGAAGCTTCACTGAATGGTTGCTTTGTTAGAAATAGTACAAGCTGGCTTTTTGTGTGGTGTGCTGTGTATTGTTCGATGTAAGTAGAGTTTGAAACCATGGTTCTGTAGTAGGGGATCTCTGTGTATAGTCATAATCTAGTGAATAGTCCCGCCCATGTGCGTGGACCCCGGCAATCAAAAATAATCTCTTAAGTTGTCAAAAAATTGCAGAACTGCAAAGACACTTAAGAGAAAATTTAAAGACAAATAATGCAGCCTATATCCACAGGCTACACTGTCCAGTACTTCAACTAGAAATTCCACCAAAAATCCACAAACAGCAAAGCCTGTCCAGATTTCCCTTGCTTTTACTGCAAAAACCCCTCAGAAATGATAGAGAGGAAGGCCTGGACAGACAAGCCCCATAGGCTGCCATTATGTGGCTTAAACAGGATACTGTGCCTTTAAGGAAACCTTCTAGAACCTTCTCCCAGTATCCCAGAATGCATAGCAGGTCCCACTGACTTCAGTTCTTTTTTCCGGCTCCTGCTTACAGGACCCTGGCATTGAGCTCTCCCTTGTTTCAAGGGGTTATTGCATGTTTTGGCACTTTTTGTATGCTAAAAGTGTTGCAGTTTACTTTCTTGGCTTTCTCTTCTCTTCTGTGTGCTGCTTCAGGTGTTTTAGGGCTCTAAAATGCCTGGACTCTTTGTGAAGTGTCCAGCATGTGAGAGGAAGAAGGCCAGAGGTGATCCCCATGATGTCTGCATCGTCTGCCTCCCTGAAGATCATGTCCCTGAGGAGTGTGTCATCTGCCAGCAGTTTACAACTCGCACTCTGAAGGAAAGGGCGAAGATCAGGCTGTCTGGCCTTGAGGAGAGGCGCCTGCAGGCTGCAGGTGGGTCTGGGCAGTCAGGGAAGGTTCCCTCTGCCTCTGCTGAGGCCTCTGGGGGGCTCCCCAGAGGCAGGAAGCCCAGCAAGCGATCCCGGTCTCCGTCGACGTCGATAGCCTCGACGTCGAGAGGGATGACGGCGGTGTGCTCCCCTTCTCCCCGGGGCTCCGGGACGAGACATCGGGACGACTCGACGTCGAAGCCACCGCGGACGAAGCCGCCGTCGACGTCGTCTTCGGCGTCGACGTCGAGGGCTTCTTACCGACGTCGTAGACATCGGCGCTCGCCGTCGAGGCGACGCCGCCGGTCGACGTCGAGGGGATCCTCGACGTCGAGAACATCCAGACGACGTCGGCGACGCTCATCGTCGAGGAAGGACCGTTCGGCGTCGAGGAGACGTGCGACGTCGAGGAGAGAGAGGTCGACGTCGAGAAGGAAGAGGTCGACGTCGAGAAGAAAGAGGTCGACGTCGAGGGATCGGCGCTTGACGTCGAGGGATCGGCGTTCGACGCCGAGGAAGGAGAGGTCGACGTCGCGGAGGCGGCGTTCGACGCCGGAGTCAAGGAAACGCCCTTTGACGCCGGAAAAGCGACGCTCGACGTCGAGCGGACGGAGGTCGACGTCTAGGAGTCGGTCAGGCTCTCCGAAGCGTCGCAAGAGGGATTCTAGTCCCAGGAGTCACACTGCTTCCAGCGGGGGACGCAAGAGGAAGCGGTCTCCGGCTGAAGGGGCGGGCTCTCAGCCCTCTTCGCCTAAAGGATCACAGGGCACGGTGTACTCTGCGGTGTACACTCCTTCTCGGCCTCGGTCGACGCATACACCTGGTCCGAAGGCGGTCACTCCTCCTCCTCCTCCTCTGCCTCGAGAGGACCCGCCGACGCTGCCTCCACTTCCAGCGGACGACCCGCCTCCACCGGTTCCTCCGCGTGGGCCGGCACCGCAGCCGGAGGTTCCTCCTCCGAGGTCCACTTCGCTGCCGTTTTTGCCTGTACCTCCTAAGGGGACCCCGAAACCTGCGCCCAAGGAGGCTCCGAGGAAGACTCCACCACGGAAACCGGTGGGGAGGCCACGGACTGGCAGGTCTCGCTCTCGCTCTGGGAGACGGGACAGGTCGCGGCACAGATCGTCCTCGCGGTCTAGACGCCGCCATAGGAGGCGCGAGTCTCGCTCCCGCACGGGATCCTCTGGCTCCAGGGATCGTTCTCCTACCCTGTCGGGATCACCGGATACGAGGGTGTCCCCGATTGATGACCTGGTGGCGTTCCAGGATGTCCTCTTGAGGGGCGCTGCGAAGCTGGGCATTCCCCTGACAGTGCCCACGCCGAAGACGTCCGTAATCTTTGAGACGTTGCACCAAAAACACTCGTCTCGCCCTCTCCTTCCTCTGGTACCGGGCCTGGAGGAACCAGCTATGGACCTTTTCCTCACCCCAGCGGTGACAAAGGCGGCACCATCTAGATTGCTGAGGAAGTACCGGGCCCCGGACTCGGACCCGGCTTTTCTGAGGGCGGAACCACCTCCGGACTCCGTCATTGTGACGGCGGCACGCAAACAACATGCCTCCGCTCCGTCATCCACGGTTCCCCCGGATAAGGAGTCCAGGTGGATGGATTCGGCAGGGAGAAAGGTCTGTGGAACTGCCGCCACCTCCATGAAGGCTGCGAGTGCCACGGCTCTGCTGGGTCGGTACGCCCGCTCCCTCTGGGACTCCCTGGAGCGGTTTGCGGAGCACTTGCCTCGTGAACAGCGTGAGGATTTTCAGGAAGTGCTGAGTGAAGGGATGCTGGTGGCCAACCAGATCATCAGTGCGGCAGCGGACTCTTCCCTGTTGGCTGCTCATGGTTTTTGCCATGGGGTCAACCAGAGGCGCCACGCCTGGCTCCGTCTTACGTCCCTGAAACCGGACGCACAGCAGAGGGTGGCCAACCTGCCGTTCTCCGGCAAGTCTCTTTTTGGACAGCATGCGGACGACGAGATGGCCCGCATGAAGGCGGAGGCCGAGACGCTCACGGCGGTGGGCCTCGAGAAGCCTAAGGAGACGAAGAAGCCGTACCGCTCATTCCAACGGCGGTCCGGCGGACAAGGCCGTGGACGTGGCCAGGCTTCGGGACATTCGCAACAGCAACAACAGTTCCGTAAGCCGTTCCAGAAACGCCAGAGGGGCAGGGGAGGCCAGCAGTCGGCTCCAACGCCCAAGGGCCAGGCTGGGTCTAGGCCCTAGGAACTTACTTCCCCCGGATCCGTTACCCACTCCGGTAGGGGGAAGCATCCAATTTTTTCCGGCAGAGTGGAGAAAAATTACTCAGGACAAGTGGGTGCTGAATATTGTTTGCAATGGATACAGTCTTCGGTTCACCAGCCCGCCTCCATCGATTCCTCCGGTCAGCTCGCGGTTTCAGCTGCTCGAGCTCCAGGTGGAGGCCGATACCCTGTTAAGGAAAAGGGCGATAGAAGACGTGCCTCTGTCCCAGAGGGGACGAGGCCTGTACTCCCGGTTCTTCCTGGTTCGCAAGAAGGACAAGAACGAGTTCAGGCCCATTCTGGACTTGCGACAGGCAAACAAGTGGATTCGCAGGGAAAAGTTTCGCATGCTGTCGTTGCATCAGATTTATCCTCAGTTGCAACAAGGGGACTGGCTCTGTGCCATAGACCTACAGGATGCATACTTCCATGTGCCCATTGCGCGCAAACACAGGAAGTTCCTGCGGTTCCAAGTCGGCACCAATCATTATCAGTACACAGTACTCCCATTCGGACTGAAGTCTGCGCCGAGAACATTCTCGAAGTGCATGGCGGTGGTGGCGGCGCACCTGCGGAAGAACAAGGTGTTTGTCTACCCGTACCTGGACGATTGGTTGATCAAGGCATCCTCCTTCTCGGAAGCGCGAGCACACTTCCAGAAGACGTGCGTTCTCTTGGACAAGCTGGGGTTGCACATCAACATGGCCAAGTCGGTCCCGACTCCGGTCCAATGCATACAGTACTTGGGAGCCTCCATCGATACGCTGTCAGCAAGCGTGTCTCCTTCGGAAGAGCGACGATTATCTCTCCTTCGGAAGGCTCAGGCTCTTATGTCGACTCCATCTACAACAGTGAGGACGGTGTCTTCTCTACTGGGTTCGATGGCCTCTTGTATCTTCCTGACGCCGCACGCACGACTGCACATGAGACCGCTGCAGGAGTGCTTGGAGGACCAGTGGGATCAGAGGACAGGATCCTGGGACGACAGGATACGACTGTCTCTGCATGCTCTTGAGTCTCTGAAGTGGTGGTGTTCAGCGGAGAATCTCCTCAGAGGGGTTCCTTTTCACAAGGACATTACCACGCAGACTGTCGTGACGGATGCTTCTCTCCTGGGATGGGGAGCGCACTCCGGGACTCTACAGATTCAGGGAACGTGGTCACCAGTGGAGGCCACGTATCACATCAACTTCCTGGAACTCAGAGCTGTTCACTTGGCGCTGAAGGCCTTTCTTCCGTCCTTCCAGACCAGCTCCCTGCTTGTGCAAACGGACAACACTACCACGATGTACTACCTCAACAAGCAGGGGGGCTCGAGATCCCGCACTCTGTCACAGGAGGCGCAGGCGATCTGGCACTGGCTCCTGGCCAGAGGACTGACGGTCACGGCTACCCATCTGCCAGGTGTGCAGAATGTTCAGGCGGACGAACTCAGCAGACTCATTCAGGAAAACCACGAATGGGTCATAAACGACGAAGTGCTGGGAGAAGTCTTCGCAAGGTGGGGAACTCCAGACGTAGATCTGTTCGCCACCGCCGAAAACAGCAAATGCCGAGACTTCGCCTCCAGGTACTACCAGCCGGGGTCGCTGGGGAATGCGCTATGGATCAGCTGGTCGAACAGCTTTCTGTACGCTTTTCCTCCCATTCCCCTGATTCCTGCGGTACTCATCAAGCTGGCCCGGTCCAGGGCTCGGATGATTCTCATTGCCCCGGAGTGGCCCAGGCAGTGGTGGTTCACGGACCTGCTTCACCGTTCTCTCCTTCCTCACATTCGGTTGCCGTGCAGGCCGGACCTTCTCACGAAGTTCGGGGGGCGGATGTTGCACCCCAGCCTCTCGTCTTTGAGTTTGGCGGCATGGCTCCTGAGAGAGTGCAGTATGGACATCTGAATCTGCCCGCGGATTGCATGGACATACTGAAGGAGTCTAAGAGACCTTCCACTAGGACTTCATATGCTTACAAGTGGAAGAGGTTTTGTATCTGGTGCCAGTCTAGGAACCATGACCCTACGACCTGCAAGGAAGATGTCATCCTTCCTTACCTTTTACATTTGGCGCAGTCTGGCCTTAATGTTCATTCCATTAGGGTTCATCTTGCTGCATTGACTGCCTACAGGAAATGCCCTTCACAGACTTCTTTTTTCCAGATCCCTGTGATCAAAGACTTTCTGGAAGGATTGAAGAAGGTGTTCCCTCCTGTCAGGCTTCCCTCGCCTTCATGGGAATTGAATGTGGTGCTGTCCAGATTGATGAAGGAGCCTTTTGAACCCATTCACAAGGCTTCGTTGCAGCACCTGTCCTGGAAGGCGGCGTTCCTCGTGGCCATTACATCGGCCCGCAGGGTGAGTGAAATTCAGGCGTTGTGTTGTACTGAACCTTATACTGTATTTCATGCTGCTAAGGTTGTGATGCGTACTCACCCTAAATTTCTTCCCAAGGTTATTTCTGATTTTCATGTCAACCAGACCATAACTTTACCTACGTTTTTTCAGAATCCTTCCTCTCCGGCGGAACGTTCTTTGCATTCCCTGGATGTTAGGAGGGTGTTGAAATTTTATCTGGATAAGACCAAAGATATTCGTAGGTCAGACCAATTGTTTGTCAATTATGGATCAGTCAGGACGGGTCTTGCTACCTCTAAGCAGTCCATTTCTAGGTGGATTGTGTCCTGCATTCAATTGTGTTACCAAAAAGCTAATAAGACCTTAGGAGGTAAGCCTAAGGCTCATTCCACCAGGGGCAAAGCTGCCACGACAGCCTTGCTCCGTAATGTGCCGATTGCAGAAATCTGCAAGGCCGCCACTTGGAAGTCGGTTCATACCTTTGCTAAGCATTACTGCCTGGACTCTGATGCCAGGGCAGACGCTCAGGTTGGGCAGGCTTCGCTGCGGAATTTGTTCGCACAGTAGTGGCATCATGTTTTTTCTCCACCGCCGCTTTGGTGTGGGGATGGGCTTGCCATTCTATTCACTAGATTATGACTATACACAGAGATCCCCTACTACAGAAGGAGTAGTTTCTGTTCTGTAACTCCAGTTCTGTAGTAGGGGTATCTCTGTTATAGTCATAAGCGCCCGCCCTCCTCCCCGGTGGAGAATTGTTCATGTAATTAATGCTACAGGTCTGGCGTTTTTACGCCTTCAAAAAGAACTGAAGTCAGTGGGACCTGCTATGCATTCTGGGATACTGGGAGAAGGTTCTAGAAGGTTTCCTTAAAGGCACAGTATCCTGTTTAAGCCACATAATGGCAGCCTATGGGGCTTGTCTGTCCAGGCCTTCCTCTCTATCATTTCTGAGGGGTTTTTGCAGTAAAAGCAAGGGAAATCTGGACAGGCTTTGCTGTTTGTGGATTTTTGGTGGAATTTCTAGTTGAAGTACTGGACAGTGTAGCCTGTGGATATAGGCTGCATTATTTGTCTTTAAATTTTCTCTTAAGTGTCTTTGCAGTTCTGCAATTTTTTGACAACTTAAGAGATTATTTTTGATTGCCGGGGTCCACGCACATGGGCGGGACTATTCACTAGATTATGACTATAACAGAGATACCCCTACTACAGAACTGGAGTTACAGAACAGAAACTACTCCTTGTTGTGTGAGCTGTCGAAAGAGTGAGGGGTTGGATGCTAGGGTAGGGGCAGTTCGAAATGGTGCTCTAAACTGGTTATTGTAAATTGATGCTGCATGTATAATTTTTGTGCTATGAATGTGCTGGTTGTAGAACTAAACACTTTTTCTTCATTGTATACCCTCACTGGTTCTGATCTTCGGTGTGATGAGTTGAGCAAACTGCTGGAACTGGTTTGCTTTCTTTAGTTTGGTAAGGGGTAGAAATTGCAGGTTTGGATGCCTTGTCTCAGGTGCAGCCTGAGTATGTGCATGGCTACCTTGTCTGATAAGTGGCCAGGCATATTTTGCATTGTCATTTGTTATAAGGGTATCTTACCCAGGCATAAAAATCTGGGGATCATTGAAACAAAGTACATTATCCTGTGGCAGTTAAGTCAGAGGAACTATAAACCAGGTAATGAAAGATCAGTATACACCCATTCACTGTGTGCTGTCAACATGGTTCTGTAAGTGCTGGAGGTTTGTTTAGATTATTTTCCAGAATGCAAGATGGTCTGAATGTTTTCTTATTCGTGTTGGTGCTTTAAAGTTCAGAAGCTTGAATGGAGATTGCTTGAATAACTACTAGTGCACGGACATGAGCTGAAATTCTTCCTTTTTTGGCAAGTTTGTAGCTTTTGTTGTAGGCAGAGGTGCGTAGCCAGTGCGATACTTGTAATGTGGGAGAGAATTGGTCCCAAGATCTGATACGAACTTCTAGCTGCAGATCCCTTATCTTAGAATTTGCCCCTGGTGTCTGACTCGATCTGGAAACTTTAGTTGAGCAGTACCCTTGGGCTCCAATAGGTATCTTTGTGAGCTCAAAGTGGCGTTGCCCTTGCCGGAAGTGATGTGCGCTGTGCTTGTATATGCGCCACCCCAGCATGCTTCGTCTGTGCTGGTCTTTCTGAGCCAGTCAGCACAGATCTGCAAAGAGCTACCCCTAGTCTATTTTGACTGATTGCCCCCCCGCCCCCTGTTTTTAGGTCTCGCAGACCTAGTGCTGGAGCGCGCATGCGCTCGTCGCTCTGCGAGGCTTATTGTCATCAGTACGCTTTGAGAAGGGGTCTTGATGCCCCGCCCATCTGATTTGCTGGCGTCATCCTCCTTGCTAAACACTGGCTCACTATTGCAAATGAGGCTTCTTAGTCGCTCCTGGTTACCGCCCTGTCTCCTTTTAGGACGGCCCATCCCGACTGGCTCTTTTACTTGCGGCGTTACACAGTGGGCTTCATTAGTCAGCAGGCACTATGTTTTTTCTGGCAGTTTCGAGTTCTCTCCCGACCACCAGTTTCCTTCTTGTGCTCGCCAATGGGATTGTTTCATTGATAATGATGCGGCTGTGGGTGTTGAAACATTTTTCTGGAGCAGACTCCCCGGAGCCAGGCTTCAGCTTTACGAAGCTGGAGTGATAGTGAAGGGCAGAGGGAGGGGGGCTCCAGCGTCTCAGACGGGTCTCAGTCAGTCCACTTCTTTTGTGCATCCACGTAGAATCTTCGTGGTCCAATCCAGTGCCCTTAAGTACTACAGAGAGGTAAAGTATTTTCTTCATTTGAAGCCTTCCTGAAAATGTCTGTTTTGTCGTAGTTATAGAGAAAAAAAAGAAATGCAAATGACTGGTCACTGAATGGCGCAAAAGGTCAAATCTTTGTGGATTATGGTCTTCCTGATGCATGAACATTTGTCGTAAACATGTTGGGTAGTTCAGTATGTCAGTTTCCCTCCACCATCCTTTCCGTGTGCATCCAGTGAGGCAGAAAGAGACTCTTGCTCCCGCTCAGCCCTCGATCACTTTCACTGCGCTCAAAGTACTGCAAGACTTTTTTGTGGGTTTCTCAATTGTCCTCCATTAATGGGTCAGCTAAGCAGAGGAACGCCAATGACAGTCTCATTACCAGACTGAAGAAAAATAAGACATGCGGCGCCTACTTCCGTCACCTCCGCCTATAAGGCGGGATTGCTCTTAGTACCTTTGATTTGTGACGCAGATAGAATCCTTTTTTTTTAAGTTTAGAAAACTTGGAGGTACTAAACATTGTAAAACATCAATACAAATTACATGATGGGGTGAAAATACTAGAATACGTTTAACAGTAAGGTAAAAAATGAATCACACCTCAGTTGAGAAAGCTATACACCGTCAAATGCATTTTTAAGGTTATAAGGAGGAGGAGGGGAGAAGAGAGGGTAGAGGGAAAAGGGGGGAGAAGAGAGAGGAGACTTAAAGGGTCTAATACAAGAAGAGTAACAAGATATGTAACCGCAAATAAATACAGAAATGAAATACAATAAAGAATGCATGTACAAGCTTAATTGTTTGACCTGGAAAGAAAAGAGGTTAAAGGCAACCATAACAAATCTTTTTTGATCAACAAAGCAGTAGAGTTGGCGAAAGCACGATCAAGTCTATAATGATGGCATAGTAAATTCCACCAAGCTTGGAATAACATGTTCGAAGTGTCTTTCCAGTTGGTAGTAATATTTTGAAGGGTGATAGCAAAAAATAAATCCATACATTTATCCACAATACTATGAACATCCCAAACAGGAGAACTTCCCAAAAAAACTTGTGAAATCTCATAAGTAACATTAGTCGATAAAATATCATTCAATTTTAACCAAACTTGAGACCAAAAAACTTTGACTAGAGGGCAAAGGAAAAAGATATGAAGGAAATCACTATTAATGTCAGGACAAGACCAACATTTCGGGTAATCTTTTAACTTACATTTTTACATGTCACAAGGGGTGAGAAAAAGTCTGTTGTAAAAATAATATAAGTTATGCGTGGTGCTAGCAGAAAGTGAGGAGGTGTGAATTTTGGTCCACAGGGAATCCCATGTACATAAAGGGATTACTAGGGCTAGATCCTTTTCCCATATAAGCTCTAATTTGGATTTGGTCGTAATTTTCGAGGAGTGGGATAATATTTTATATATAGAAGAAGCTTTGAATTGAGTAGAGAAATCAATGGGGGAAGGGAGAGTTTGATCAGGAGTAATCGTGGAAGAAACCTGAAGAGAAAGACGAGTGAGATTCCTTGAGTAGAGGATAGTGAAGGGCATAAGAGAAAACATTGTAGGAGGTTTGGCGATCTATGAAATCCATAAAAGATCCATCTTTCATTGTGTTAAGATGTAATAATACCCTTGTCAATCCATTCTTTCCAAAATAAAGTACGTTTGTTAATCCTAATGGATTTGTGATACCAAATTGGGGTGCGTAAAAAAGGGTCAGCAGAAGGTAAGTGAGGGCAAAACCGAGGTAGTTAATGCTTTAGAGTAAAAATAGGAGACGAGAGCAGTTTAGGAGGTTGGGACAAATTTACCGCAGAGATAAAAGAAAAAGGAGAATGCTGAGCTTGCTCCAACGAGCTCCATGCTGTTAGAGGTGGGTCTGAGGTCTCAGATAAAGAAGTCCAGATTTGCTTTAAGGTGAAAGCAGAATGGTAACGTCGAATATTAGGAAAATTAACTCCTCCCAGTTCCTTAGAACGACTGAAGGCAAGCCAATGAGATCCTGGGTTTGCGATTGTTCCAGAGAAATTTGGAGAGAGAACTATTGACAACACGAAAAAAGGAATTGGGAAGAGAAATAGGAAGCATGGATGAGTAAAAATGTATAATGGGAAGAAGCATCATTTTGATGGTAGCTAATCTACCCCACCATGAAAGAAATAACGTAGACCAGCCATCAATCCGAGAGGACATTTTCTTAAGGATATCTGCAAGATTAATCTTGATAGTTTCCTTGATGATGATGGCATAAAGGATACCGAGACATTTAATATGTTTAGAAGTCCATTCAAAACTAGTATTAGAAAACATAGAAGGAAGACAGAATTTGTTGAGAGGGAGGATGCCTGACTTATCTACATTTAGTTTATAGCCAGAGACTCTGGAGTATTCCTGTAAAAGGGTAAAAAAAAGCTGGCAAGGAAGTGGATGAGTTAGAGATATATAAAAGAATATAGTCTGCATATGCAGTAAACTTAATATCAAGTGACTTGAATTGAAAACCGGTATAGTGAGGAGAGCGTCTGATTGTTTCTAAAAAGGGTTCCAATGCAAGGATAAAAAGATGGGGAGAAGAGGAAAATAACAGGACTGACGCCCATTTACCCAAATAGAAGTGGTCGGAGCGGAGTAAAGAAGTTGAATGTATTGGAGGATAGGAGGGCCAAAACCATGCCATTTAAGGGCACCAAAAGAGAACTCCCAGTTAACCCTGTCAAACACTTTTTCAGCATCTAATGTTACGACAGCTTAAGGAGAATCTAATTTAAAAGCCAAATGAATGATATTCAGAAAAGCACGCGAGTTATCTGTAATGTAACTACCTTTGACAAATCCGGATTGGTATATATTAACAAGATCAGGGATAACTTTATTAATACGTATGGCGATTAATTTAGCAAATATTTTAGTCTGTTCATCAGAGAGATGGGCCTATAATTTTCACAAAGGAACGGATCTTTATCTTTTTTAGGTATCAGGCAAAGCATAGCCTGAGTAAAAGTACCATGAGCTGCACCTGTGATAAGGAAGTGATTAATTAAAGAGAGAAGATGAGGAATCAAGTGATTTAAATTGAAGGAAGAATCGAACGGAAAAGCGATCTGGGCCTGGTGTCTTATCTTAAAGCAAAAGGGAGATAGCTTTGATGATTTCATGTTCGGAGACGGGGGATTTCAAAGAAGGAAGTTAAATCTGATTCTCAGGAGACTTAGGAATTTGTTGAAAAAAGGAATCAATAAGATCAGTAGAGGGGTTAGATTCTGGGGTGTACAGAGAGGTGTAATCAGTAAAGCAGTCCATAATCTTGCCATCTGAGATATGTAAAACTCCAGAAGAATCCATAATAGCGTCAATTTTAGTCTTTTGCTTTTTAATTTTAAGATAATTGGCTAGAGATCTGCCGGCTTTATTCCGTCTGCCATACATTTTTGCATTGAATTTAAGGAGGTTATTACAGGCAGAGTCCCAAGACTGCATTTTTGCTGTAATAAGTTTGGATAGTGTGTCAGGGCAATTTCCGGAAAAATATTGATGTTCCAACATTTTTATTTGTTTAAGAAGAGACATTGAGTTAGTTTTCTTCTTTTTCTGGGAAACAAAGTCAATTATAAAACCTCTGGCCGAGTCCTTAAATACGTCCCAAATGAAATGAAATTGAGAGATAGAAGAGATGCGCAGGTAGAATCCTGAAGAAAACAAACTGAAAAGGAAGTTCGTTTTTGCCCTGAGTGGAGCTATAATTTAATTGCGAATTACAGTGGTCCATTTCCACCTTAGACTTTCTAGGTTGTACATTGAGACATGGGTGCCATTTTACATATCTATAGGCAGGCCAGCCTTTCTCCTTTCAACCTCGTCAGACTATTTTTCAACACCCCTTTAACCAGTCTGAATAAATCCTTCTGAATTGTTCTTTTAAAAGTAAGTACGCTTTCAACATTTGTGTAACTTTTTACTAACTGGGTGATTGCGGTGGGCGATTCTCTAGAGGTTCACGGGTCACATTCTACCTGCTTGTGGTGCTTGGATTCGTTTAACTTCTGTTTCATCTTTCACGTTGTTACCTTCAGACCCACCCAGTACCCGGGTTGTTCTTCCAATATCATTGTAATCCCCTTCACTGTGCTTTTTTCCCCCTACAGAAATGCAACACTGTGCCTGTTATAAGTCACTATTTATTAAAGCACCAATGCCCTGAGTTTACAATAATGTCTATTTAAAAGAAACTGTGACAGTCATCAAAATCAAAGGTGTGAAGTAATTTCATTTTTTTTAAATTTGATCCAAACAATGCAGTCATGACATTCAATACAATAATACATCAAATTATAAATCCGATTTAATTTGACAAAATATGCAAAAGATTTCTGCAAAGGAAAAGTGGGAGACAAAAAAAATAACCCGCAAAAATAAATATTATACAAAACCTACAAAATACTCAAAATTAAGGTGGGTGCAGAAGATTAACCATAAACCAATGAACACCTAATAGATATCCTATCATTTTATCCACCCTTCAATCGGTGCCCAGATCTTAGACGTCAGCTTCCTCCTCCGCTTGCCCTTTAAAGAAAATACTGAGAATTCAAGCTTATGAATAGCAAGCAGTCTAGCTCTCCAGTTCATAAATGTCGGTGCGTCAGGAGACCGCTATTGCGAAGTTATACACAGCCGGATCTGAGACATAGCTATAAACAAGAAGGCAGACATATACCACGTATTTCCAATATTCCCTGAATCATAGCCCATTAACACCATGTTCGAGGCATGTGGGCTGCTGAATTTATATCTATGCAAAGATCGCCGCCTAGTGTTGGGTCCGGATGATTGCACATTGTTGTCCTGGAAGAGTCTTCGAAGTATCACGAGATAGGTGGCTCCTCCCCTGAACTACAGTGCGCATGGGCATCCCCTCCATGCTCAGATAGTTTTTTTCCGCCATTGGGTTCGGATGTACTTCTTGACTCAAGTTCGGAAACTTCTAAAAGTTGCTTTTTCGAGGCCAAAAGGCCTTAGGGGCGTCTGTATTGTCTTTCGTTCGGTGCCTTTTACCTTCTAGTTCTTTGAACTCTACGTCAGAAGACCTTTCGACGACACAGGCCCTTCGACGATGGAACGGAGCCCGTTCAAGCGCTGCCCCGTCTGCAACTCGAAATATCCCCACATCGACGTACACCCGGTGTGCAACAAATGTCTCTCACCGGACCACGACGAGGCCAGCTGCATGGCCTGTTAGAAATTTCGATCCAAGAAAACTCTCCGTCTTCGGCACGCCGCACGACAGTCGGCGCGGGACTCGGCACCAGACCCAGAGAACATCTTCGGTGGCGACGACGAAGACACTGTTCATGCGGAGGATCCGGAGCACTCGGATCCCGCTTCGGAGCCCGACTCCACCAAAGACGAGGAAGAACTCTACGTCCATGATGAAGACATCGTCGAGGTAGGGGACGACTTACAACCTACCGGAGCAGTCGACGACGACTCGGGTGGAGACCTAAGCCCAACCGCAGTTGCGGGGGCAATAAAGACTCTTCCACGGCTCAAGTCGAGGCATCGCCGGAAGGCCTTAGCCGAGATCTTCAACATGTTAATGTTAATGTAAGCCAAACTTTTAGAGCGCACGGCTACCCCAAGAGGTGTCCCGGCGCTTTAGCAAAGAGGCCCCTAGAAACAGAAAAAAACCAAGGCAGACACACTACAGTTATCGCGGGTTACTTGGTGAAGAGCAGAGTCTTCAGCTCCTTCCTGAAAGCCAAGAGGCTGCTAGCTTTCCGAAGGGAAAGTGGGAGTTCGTTCCACAGGCAAGCTGTCACGTGTTGGAAGGAGCGACCTCCCATCCGGACACGTTTGACCACAGGCACCTCCATTTTGGCCAGTTCCGCCGACCGCAAAGACCTCCGTGGCACATAGAAAGCAGTACGCTTCCTCAGATAGTGAGGGCCGATCGCATGGAGAGCTTTAAACGCCAAAGTGAGGAGTTTAAATCTAATTCTCCCAGCGATAGGCAGCCAGTGCAGCCTGGCTAAGAGCGCTGAGGCACTGGCTCTCCTGGGCAGGCCATAGATGGCTCTGGCCGCCGAATTCTGTACCATCTGCAGCCTAGATAACAGATATTTAGGTAGGCCCGCAAAGAGCGCATTTGCATAGTCGAGGCGTGATCCCACCAACGCCTGAACTACATTCCTACGGTACTGCAGTGAAAGCAGGGGAAGAAATTTCCTAAGCATCTTGAGGATGCTGAAACATTTCCCTGCTAATCCCAGGATGTGAGGGCGAAAAGAGAGGTCGTCATCAAACACCACTCCGAGATTTTTTACTTGAGCGGAAGGTGTCTCTGGGGGGAACATGTCCTGGGGCCACCATGTCTTCCAGTCCGGGTCTGGGGCACAGCCGAAAAAGAGCAGCTCAGACTTGTCTGAGTTGCATTTCAGGCTGTGCCGCTGAAACCACGCAAAGACTGCACTTAGACAGTCCTTGATTCTGCCGCCGTTGAAGACCTCTCCCTTCCTGCAGGTGAACAAGAGCTGGGTGTCATCAGCGTATGAGATGACCCGTTCTCTAGTCCCGCTTCCGGGCCTGACTAAGAACATTTCTAAAGAGCCATTGGTCGATAGGCCCCACTCGGTGGAGATATCGAAAGAGAAACCGAAGGAAGCAAAAACGAAACTGAAACAGGTTCAAACACCAGTCGGCTCCAAGACTTCGGACCCTTCCAAGTCAAAGCGTGCGCTCGACACCTCGGGGTCGAAAGGGGGCGTCGAGCCGAAGATCGGATCGACTACGCCTGTGTCTGCTGTGAAGCGCGTCACGCTCCCGTCGACTTCCGGCTCCAAAGATGGCGGCTCTTCCAAGGGACTCGAGACCCAGCGATCCGTCGATCCGATGTTGGAGTCCATGTTGGTTAAGGCGTTCAACCCAAGGCATAAAGTCGGATCGAAACACCCGGCCGCGTCACAGCACAAAGGTGTTCCTGCGAAGCAACAACGACTCGACTCGCCGCACGGCCTCAAACGTGCTGAACCGTCGAAGCCGGTCGAATTGAAGAAACCGCCTCCGTCGAAAACCGAAAAAGGGTGCCATACCGAAGCCCGTAACCCGGCCGGAGAAGGCTATCAACCCAAAAATAAGTGCTCCGAAAACACCAGTCGATCCCAAGACCATCGACTCGATCCCAAGACCATCGACTCGATCCCAAGACCATCGACTCGATCCCAAGACCATCGACTCGATCCCAAGACCATCGACTCGAACCCAAGACCATCGACTCGATCCCAAGACCATCGACTCGATCCCAAGACCATCGACTCGATCCCAAGACCATCGACTCGATCCCAAGACCATCGACTCGATCCCAAGGCCATCGACTCGATCCCAAGGCCATCGACTCGATCCCAAGGCCATCGACTCGATCCCAAGGCCATCGACTCGATCCCAAGGCCATCGACTCGATCCCAAGGCCATCGACTCGATCCCAAGGCCATCGACTCGATCCCAAGGCCATCGACTCGATCCCAAGGCCATCGACTCGATCCCAAGGCCATCGACTCGATCCCAAGGCCATCGACTCGATCCCAAGGCCATCGACTCGATCCCAAGGCCATCGACTCGATCCCAAGGCCATCGACTCGATCCCAAGGCCATCGACTCGATCCCAAGGCCATCGACTCGATCCCAAGGCCATCGACTCGATCCCAAGGCCATCGACTCGATCCCAAGGCCATCGACTCGATCCCAAGGCCATCGACTCGATCCCAAGGCCATCGACTCGATCCCAAGGCCATCGACTCGATCCCAAGGCCATCGACTCGATCCCAAGGCCATCGACTCGATCCCAAGGCCATCGACTCGATCCCAAGGCCATCGACTCGATCCCAAGGCCATCGACTCGATCCCAAGGCCATCGACTCGATCCCAAGGCCATCGACTCGATCCCAAGGCCATCGACTCGATCCCAAGGCCATCGACTCGATCCCAAGGCCATCGACTCGATCCCAAGGCCATCGACTCGATCCCAAGGCCATCGACTCGATCCCAAGGCCATCGACTCGATCCCAAGGCCATCGACTCGATCCCAAGGCCATCGACTCGATCCCAAGGCCATCGACTCGATCCCAAGGCCATCGACTCGATCCCAAGGCCATCGACTCGATCCCAAGACCATCGACTCGATCCCAAGACCATCGACTCGATCCCAAGACCATCGACTCGATCCCAAGACCATCGACTCGATCCCAAGACCATCGACTCGATCCCAAGACCATCGACTCGATCCCAAGACCATCGACTCGATCCCAAGACCATCGACTCGATCCCAAGACCATCGACTCGGCAAAGGACAGTCAACCAAAAAAGCCTGTCGAGCACAAACGTGTCGAACCGAAAGATCCAGTCGACCCGAAATCACTTGTCGACCCGAAAAAAGGGCCTGAGCGAAGAAAAGCAATAAGACACCAAAAGTCGTCGAAGCAGAAGGTGCTATCGACCCAAAAAGGTCAAACACAAAACCAAAGACTGTAGAGGAAGACCTCTTCCATCCAGATCCATCAGACGACCAAGCAAAAATATATATTAATCCTGAGACTGGTAAAGTCACAATCCTGCACGGGAAGAAGAGGCCACTGGACACTGACTCTCATTCCCCTATTCCACTAAAGAAGGACTTTGGGACTTCTCCCTCTAAACCCTTCATCCCTTTCTATCCTATTATGCCTACTACACCTTTTGCTCCTTACACTCCTCCTTCTCACCACAGGGACAATGAGGGGAACACAGGGGAAGATCCACAGCCTCAGTATGATTTTCCACAAGATCCTCACCCACAAGATGAACCATGGGAGGAGCCAACAGACCCTTACAACACCCATCCCATCCCTGATGTATCCTCTTACCCAACTAAGCCGTCACGTACTGATGACACCATTGTCTTCAACCAACTAATAGACAGGGCAGCGCAGTACCACAATGTAGACATTCATAATGACCCTTTTGAAGAAGACTTCTTATTTTACACCTTCCCTACTTCAGAAAAGAGTGTCAGAACACTTCCTATGTTAAAGGGAGTGTTGAAACACGCACCTGACATATTTAAAGATACAGCCAGAGCACGAGTAATAAATCCCAGGATTGAGAAGAAGTATAGAGCAGCCCCTACAGACCCTACCTACATCAGAGGGCAGTTACCATTAGACTCACTGGTAGTGGCTAATGCACGTAAAAGGGCCAACTCACAGAACGGGGGAAGCACCTCCCCCCGATAAGGAATCAAAGATACTAGAGGCCTCAGGTAAAAGGGTAGCAGCACAGGCCTCCAATTCATGGAGGATTGCGAACACACAAGCTCTACTGGCTTGTTACGACAGGGCACACTATGACCAGCTCGAAAGCTTAATGCAACACCTACCTGAGCCTTTTAAAGCACAAGCTGATGACCTCATACAGGGGGGAAAATGAATTACAAACGCCTCCATCAAATGTGCGCTTGACGCATCCGACACCGCAGCCAGGTCTATTAACACCAGAGTTTTACTACGCCGCCATGCATGGCTGCGTATTTCCGGCTTTAAGAACGAGGTGCAGTCCACCATTCTTAACCAGCCAGTCAATCAGGACTTTCTATTTGGCCCTGCTGTCGACACCATTTGAGATAAAATGAAGGACACAGAAACCGCAAAGTCAATGGTGGCATTACAGTTTCAGCAACATAGAGGCTCCTTTCGACGCTCCTCATACAGGGCAACCACACGAGGCAATACCTCGCAAACGTCATCTTCATACAAAGGCAACACACAAGGTTCCTTCACCAAGAACTAAAACAGAGGAGGTTATAGGGGCAACAATAATAAGGGAAGAGGGCTTGGAGGTAATAACACCAGAGCATCCACTGCCACAAAACAGTGACTTCATCACTATACCTCCAAACCACCTAACACTGGTCGGAGGCAGACTCCAACAGTTCCTACTTGTCTGGCATGCAATTACCTCAGACAGGTGGGTGAGAGAAATTATCCAGTATGGTTATTGCCTGGAACTCACTTCTACACCACCAAGCATACCACCCAGACACCGTCCTATGTCCAAAGAACACATCACCCTGCTCCAACAAGAGGTGAAATGCATGCTGGAAAAGGGGGCCATAGAGCCAGTCCCTTTCCAACAACAAGGTACAGGAGTATACTCCCTATACTTCCTTATTCCCATGAAGGACGGTTCCCTCAGACCAATATTGGACCTCAGACCCCTAAATCAATACATACTGTCGGAGCACTTCCATATGATCACACTACAGCAAGTGCTCCTGTTGCTACAACAAGGAGACTTCCTAGCAACACTGGACCTCAAAGATGCATATTTTCACATACCCATCCATCCAGCTCACAGAAAATATCTAAGGTTCACAATACAAGGTCAACACTACCAATTCAAGGTTCTGCCCTTCGGGGTAACCACGGCTCCAAGAGTGTTACAAAATGCTTAGCGACAGTAGCAGCACATCTCAGAAGGCAACACATCCATGTGTTCCCGGATCTGGACGATTGACTAATACAAGCGAAATCGTACCAACACTGTGCAACATACACGTCTCAAACACTTCAGCTGCTACACAGCCTAGGGCTTTCGATAAACTACCTAAAATCGCATCTGCAACCATCCCACACACAACAATATCTGGGAGCCACCATAGATACCTCCGTTGCAAAGGCATACCCAAACTCAGCAAGGATAGCCAGCATGCAGATGCTCATTCGCAAATAATGCCACAACACTCTCTGCCAGCTCGGTCTTCATGCAGCTCATAGGCATGATGGCCTCCTGCATATTCATTGTCCCCCATGCCAGACTTCAAATGCGTCCATTACAAGAATGCTTAGCACGGCAATGGAACCAGGCTCGAGGACAACTAAAAGACCTAGTGTTGGTAGACTGTCTCGCTCACAACTCTCTGCAGTGGTGGGACCCACAAAACCTTTCCATGGGGCGACTGTTCCAAGAGCCCGTTCCACAACTAGTACTAACAGCGGACGCATCACTGACAGGCTGGGGAGCCCATCTTCTTCAATACACCGTACAAGGGCTCTGGACAACCAAACAAAAGAAACTGCATATCAACCAACTAGCGATATTCCTAGCCCTGAAAGCATTCCAAAAATACTTGTACAGCATGACTGTGTTGATCCGGACGGACAACATGACCGCAATGTACTATATACAAAAACAGGGAGGAACACACTCCACAGCCGTCCCACCTGGCACAAAGCATATGGAAGTGGGCAATTCCCCAAAACATTTTTCTCCTAGCAGAACACCTTCCAGGGAAAGACAATCAGATAGCATACCTGCTCAGCAGGCACAGCCAACAACTACACGAATGGGAGATTCACCCCCAAGTTCTCCAGCCATTCTTCAAACTGTGGGGTCATCCAGAGATAGACCTGTTTGCCACAAAAGAAAACTCGAAATGCCAGTACTTTGCCGCCAGGTTCCGACATCCGTTGTCACAGGGCAATGCGATGTGGATGAACTGGTCAGGCAAATTTGTGTACGCTTTTCCCCCAGCACCGCTGATTCCGCTGGTGGCACGCAAACTGCAGCAACAGTCACTCACACTAATCCTAGTTGCTCCCACATGGGCGAGACAACCATGGTACACAACGTTCCTGGAGCTTTCAGTAGTTCCTCATCAAAGACTGTGCATCGCACCTCATCTTCTAACTCAGAACCATGGAGAAATCAGACACCCAGATCCCAATCAGATGAACCTAGCGATCTGGCTCCTGAAGTCTAAGAGTTTGGATACCTTAACTTTCCTCCAGACTGCATGAACATCATTAGGGAGGCAAGACGGCCAACTACACGAGCGTGCTAGGCAGCTAAATGGAAGAGATTTGTTATTTACTGCAACAATAACCAAATCAACCCATTAGACGCTTCCATACAAAACATGTTACCTGCTGCATCTACAAAGATGCAACTTAGCATACTCTTCGATACGACTACACCTCGCTGCTATAGCAGCATACCTTCAAAACAGGCAACACCTTTCACTGTTTAGAGTACCAGCAATCAAAGCCTTTATGGAGGGTCTTCAACGAGTGATCCCTCCCAGACACCCCCCTTCCCCAGTCTGCAATCTAAATATAGTACTTACCAGACTTATGGGACCTCCCTTCGAACCTCTACACTCCTGCGAACTGCAATTCTTAACGTGGAAGGTAGCATTCTTGATTGCCATTACCTCACTCACACGAGTACCCGAATTACAAGCACTAAGAATTCAAGAACCTTTCATGCAAGTACATGCCAACAGGGTGGTTCTTAGAACAAACCCCAAGTTCATGCCAAAAGTTGTATCCAATTTCCATATTAATCAATCAATAGAACTGCCAGTATTCTTTCAAAATTCTGTCAGTAGCTGAGAGAGCCCTACACACACTAGATGTAAAAAGAGCTCTGCTTTATTATGTGGACAGAACTAAATCATTTAGAAAGACAAAGCAATTATTTGTTGCTTTTGCACCACAACACAAGGGGAATCCAATATCAAAGTCAGGAATAGCCAGATGGATAGTTAAATGCATTCAAATATGCTATCAAAAGGCAAAACACACTTTAACCGTCCCCCCAAGAGCACACTCTACAAGGAAAATGGGGGCATCCATGGCTTTCCTAGGGAATATTCCTCTTGAAGACATTTGTAAGGCGGCCACATGGACCACCATACACACTTTCACAAAACACTACTGTGTAGACGTGCAAGCAAAACAGCAAGCTGCTGTAGGCCAGGCTGTCCTTAAAACTCTTTAAAACTGCTGCAGCTGGCACAGGTAACCACCGCTAGGAGATACTGCTAAACAGTCTATGCACAGATATGAATTCAGCAGCCCACGTGCCTTGAACGGAATATGCTACTTACCAGTAGGCATCTGTTCTTGGCATGTAGGGCTGCTGACATTCATATTGCCCGCCCTCCTCCCCGGTGCCTGTTGCAGCTGCAGCATTATCTTTGGCATGGCCATCTCTTACTTTCCTATCTCCATCTCTGCCACAATAGCGAAAAACAATCTGAGGATGGAGAAGATGCCCATGCGCACTGTAGTCCAGGGGTGGAATCACCTATCTCGTGATACTTCGAAGACTCTTCCAAGACAACAAAGTGCAATCCTCCGGACCCAACACTAGGCGGCGATCTATGCACAGATCTGAATGTCAGCAGCCCTACGTGCCAAGAACAGATGCATACTGGTAAGTAGCATATTCCATAGCAGACATTCTTCTGTCAGTGGGGAATGCCGCAAAAGGATATTTAATTTGAGCCTTTGGACCCACCAGCACTCTTCTTTTGTGGATAGGTACACATTTTGCCACATCAGACAGTGACCACAAGCAAGAGAGGGAAAAACATATACGAAAAGAAGTAGGAAGAGAAAAACTGAAACATTGTTACAGTAAGAGCAACCTTGAAACCGCATAAGTGAGAAAGGGTCGGAGTGTCTGATTGTGGATGTACGAGGCAATTTAAGACATTGCCGCCTTGGTATTAGGTGTGCTGACAGGTAAAAGCTTCAGACATGGATTTCTTACAATAGCTGTGTGCACTTGCACTCCTGCTATTAAAAACTAGGCACTGCCACAAATAGATTGTTTTGCAGCTTAAGAAATCAAAAATTGCTGGGTCTTCATATCCACCTTAATCTCTGGTGAATGCCCTTTAAACTGGGTACTATTTTCCTCTGGTACCACTGATTGCAACATTTCTGGAGAAATTAAGATCTCCCAACATTACATTGGTATTAATAGCGCCCAAGTGTCCTTACCAGCTGTGGTTCTCATTTTTGGTACAACTGTTGAAGCAACAATACATACAAATTCCCTTGCACAAGGACACTCAAAAGTTGCAGCACAACCAAGCCACGGGTGTTGTCCCCAAACCTAGGGGTACTGATGGCTTTGCTCCCAAGAAACATGTCTCCATTCAAATGTATCTGAGGAAACCGTACAGATCATCAAGGACGTACATAGGCCTTCCACTATTCTGTGCTCTGCAAGGCCACACTTTACATTAAATACTGTTTTGGTATTGGTGATCACATGAAGTAGAGTAGGTGAGCGGAAGGCACTCACTGTGCAAGAGCAATGCATAAGGGTAAAATTATCATGAGAATACACCCTAAATTCTTGCTGAAGATGATATAGCCTTTTCACATCCATTAATTCATAATCTTACTGGCCTTTGCTCAGAGGCCATACAGTGCAGTTGATAGAGCCGTACACACTCATAAGAGCAATTATGTATTGCGGGCAGTTAAATGTTAACATCAGGAGAACCACAACTTTCACCTAGGACACTCCACACTGGCCTACTTTTGCTAGAAGGATGACCAAACATTGAACTGTTATCCACTAGCCGGCAAAACACCAGTGACCAGGCCAAGCGCACATTCAACCAGAAAAAAAGGGCTACAGTGAGCTTTATGACCAACGTTTCAATTTAAGACCCCTTCGTGGCAGCCAAATGGTCCTCTGAACACACTTTCACAAAAGACCTATACTCATTGAAACAAGTTAGTCTGTAAAGCAGTACTGCAAGTTCTGTTGGCATTCACACCTTCAGGCCCTCCTCACTAAGCGAGGTAATACCGCTACATAGTCTGTGCAAGCATGTGAACATATAAGAGATTTCATGCTACAGCCTGCATGTGACCATCCTGCCTCATTATTGAAGGGTGTTATGGGGGGGAAAAAAATCTAAGATGGTGGGCACGCACAGGGATACCGTGGGCTTATGGTCGGCGACATACTATAGCTTTACTTATGTTAAAGCACTTGCAATACAAAGGTTTACACAAAACATTTCTGCACCCAAGTACTAAAAATATCTTGATGGAGGGACCCCTCCAATCGGGGCTAAGTCTATGCCCCCTCCCACAAGTTGGTGGCATAATAGAGGGTGTAGTCACCCCAGGTGAGGTGCCCATTGGCCCTACCTGCTACTCCCCTAAAACGCCTCCTAAAATTTTTATTTTAGGTGGCTCCCCCAGACCTGTACGCCAGATCTGCGACTACCAAAGAAGACACTCTGCAGCAGGAGACAACTGCCTTGGTTCCTGCCCTACTGGCCTGTCTCAAGCTTCGACAAAACCAGTGACCTGTCTTGCAACACAACTTCCAAAACCCCTGGGAGGACTGTTGATTTCAATAAAGACTCCAGTCTCCTGAGGACAATGGACCAGTCCAGAAGAAACTGACTCCAGATCCCAGTGGGTCTGCGTTTCCAGCCCACTCTGCACCGGACGACCCCGGCCTGAGTAGCTCAACTGTGTAGTGAAGTCTCCCCGGCGATCCTGACCTAGTGTTCAGCATTGGCTGTCCTCTCCTGCTCTCCACAACAGCCCCTGCAGCGTGAATCCAGAGGCTCACCACAACTGGCTCCTGTAAGAAGATTCCAACATCCAAAGGCACCCCTGCACCTGAAGTCCCTGGGCCTTGATGAGCTGTACTGACGGTGCCCCTACAACCTACATCCCAACTTCTCTCTGCTGTCATTGGTCTTCTTCCTGCAAACTCTGGTACCACGCCTGCAGCCTCTTTGCCGTCAGGAAAATCCTCTGTGAAAAGCAATGGGTGCCCGATGTCTAATTTGCATCTGGCTGCCCCTGTGCCTCTGGTGGTGTATGTTTGGTGCTGCTTTGTGCCCCGTGCTGTAGTATGGCGGTTAGGGTCATTGTCGACATTGGTAAGTTGTCTTGAGCTCTGCAGGCACAATGCTACTTTTGCGCACATTATTAAATGGCTTTATTATGCAAGACTGTTTGTACCTTTCACATGAGGACTTTCTGCGTTCTCTGCCTGTTCCTGGAGTTTAATCAGAACAAGTACAAGTTCGATAAACAATGCCCCCTGTTCTGTTCTGGTCAGTCCCTAGCACTTAGACAAAACATGCTACACAGCTGCAGCTGCTGGAAACTCGTGCTTTGATATTATGGGATTGCATGTTGATTTAACACACACTTGGAGAGGGACCTTTCCAGGGAGAAGAGCAATGCAGTTCCTATGATGTAAAACTACAATCTAGGTACTAACTTATGGGGTCTGCTGACAAAGCCCAGTGATCTTCCTTTATATAATAAAATGTATTTTTACCAAGGGGAGGGTGGTTAGGCCTTATAGTCCTTTATCCACTGCCTGCTAACTGTTTTAGGTTTATGCGATTTGCTGCTGGTAGTGGCTCGTATTCTGCATTATAGAGCACTATAGTTAAAATAAACATTTCAAACTAGAACAGTGACTGTCTATTCTTATTGTGGACACGTACGAGTGAGTGAGCGAAAGGTTACGTCTTGCTATCGCGATTCCTGAGAGTTGGGAGTGTTGTGTTCTGGGTTGTCTAATCATGTGCAGCTTTGTGATTATGTAGGAGAACAAATGACACTATAGCTAGTCTTTTCTGGGATTTTGGGTCCTGAGGTGGTACGAAGGCTTAGCCCCTACACAATGAGATCTTGTTTTCCTGCGCATAGTTCTCTGTATGTGCAGAATCCTGGCAACTGTGCTTGTGCTAACCCCCAAAGCTTGGCCCCTACAACAGATTTACCTACCTGCAAGCAGTGTGGCTTCAGGCACCCCCTGTCTCCATTGGCAAGCATTGGGTTGAACTCCGATTTTGACCTCTGCACCCGATCGCCCCTGTGCCGCTGGTGGTGCAGTTTTGGTACCTCCCCTGACCCCTGGTGCTTGCTAACTTTTGGCTTCGAAGACTGAAAGTGTAAGTTCGATACTCGCCTGTTTAACAGCAATATTGTTTTCCCCATAGGAAAATATTGGACAGTGTGAAAAGATTCCAAGTGTTGATTTATTTTTTTAAAGTGAAAAGTATTTTTTTTAAAAAAATATGCTTACCTTATTACAAAGATCTGAGTCTTAAAATGAAGTACAAACAAATAGTAATTTTATCAAATTGGTCTGCATCTCCTTCTGGAGTCATGTGTCTTTTATCAATCATGTGTGTGCAATAAATATCTTAAACCCCTCTGTGTTGGGCCTAAGGCTGCTCGCCCACTGTACCACTAAAAGAGCACTTTGGGTTTTGCTTTGAGCCCTGTACACTTTTGGGGAACTCCTGGACTCTGTGTGTGGTATTACCTCCTAGTGTTATCACCAGCCAGCTTCCTACACTTATGCACAGACTATTAGATGTTGAGCCTGCAAACCTTTGCAGCCATCTCAGGAGTGGAATTTTGAATGACAAACTAGTAGAAAGCTCCTTTTATGAGAAGGAAAACCTTGTAATACTGTCCATGGTATGGTGTGATGTAAGATTGTGGAGTGGTTTGACCATTGATTAAGGACATAATGCTATTAAACGATAAACATTTTAGAGTTGAACTATTTGTATTTACCATTTCGGCTTTCAGGGATTCACCAACTGGAACAAACGAGATTTCAACCAGTTCATCAAAGCAAATGAAAAATGGGGCCGCGATGACATCGAAAACATTGCTAGAGAAGTAGAAGGAAAAACACCAGAGGAAGTCATTGAATATTCAGGTATCATTGTTTATTTGGACTAGAAATGCACTCACATGCTACTCCTAACAAAAGGGCATTGTCTGTTATTGAGGACCTGTGCCTTTCACTCTGCTTGTGATTTAGTCAGTTTTATATGGGGCATTGCCTCATCAGTTTTGTTTTCACAAGCCTTAGTTTCGTAAATTACATAAAATGGCTAACTGTTCATCTGAATTCTTCATTCTGATACCCCATATTTTTATATTATCTGCCAAGGAGATTCACTCCTGCAAAATATCATTGTCTGCATTCTCTCACCAACGGATATTGGATGGGCATCTCACTGTGCAGGCAGTCATTGT
Source organism: Lissotriton helveticus (assembly GCF_964261635.1). Lineage (NCBI taxonomy): Eukaryota > Metazoa > Chordata > Amphibia > Caudata > Salamandridae > Lissotriton > Lissotriton helveticus. Next base: position 1,940,692,854 of record NC_136059.1, read on the forward strand.
ATGTGGTTATTAAATTGCCTATTCACTTAAAATGGTGCTATTTCCACCTGCAATGGAATAGACTGATCATGCAGCACTGGAGCAACAATAGTTTCCTCTTGTGAAACAATGTGAGTTTTAGACCTTGATAGTTAAAATAAGGAGATTCGGCTAAACATTGCTTATTTTGACAATTTCAAAACCTAATTACATATCAGTATTTTAATGTTTTTAAAAACACGTAATTTTTTTTTATCTGAAAGAGTAGTTATAAATTCCTTGCCTTAGAATTGCCCCCAGGCGTTGGACTGGATCCGGAGAAATGTTTTCATAGCAGTACCCCTGCGCGTCGGTAGGTGGCGTTGGTAGACTACGTTGGTGGCGTTGTGGTTGCCGGGATGACGTCATTGTCTACTTAGACGTTGCTCCAGCACGCTGATGTTTATTTTTTATTTATTTATATATTTTGTTGCACATAAACACTACAACTTATAATCGCCATGTGACATCTGCCTGATCCCCTATGTAGACAGACAATAAAACAATTTTCAAATGAGTCCTGTTTACACAGCTGTTCAGCCAACAACCCGCACGGGGCAGGCAGCGACAATTATCACATTTAGCTTTGACCTGCTTATAAGGCCTTTACTACATTCCACCACTAGCGCATCACCTTCACGGTTGTCCTACACACCACCTTAGTCCGCCCCACAGCCGTCCTCTCGCCATTGAGCCATTGAGCCACCTATGCAGTTCTCTCAGCCTCTGACCCACCTGTTCTCTAGCCCTCTATCGTCCATTCCATCTGGGCATCATCCCCATCCAAACGCTTGTGCATCCCAGGCTGTCACTCCCACTCCGAGTCTGCGCCCATCGGCATCTAGTCCCCGCCCGTCCTACCTTCTTCCGCTGCCGCTTCTGCTTCACTCAGCTCTGTTTCGTTTGTCTGCTTTTCTGTGTGGTCTGCTACCTCCCCTTCGCTCCTGCATTTGTACGTCATATACAGACCCCATAAATTCTTCGGTCTGCTGCGAGGGGGTAGGAGCTCACTATAATTCTCCGTCTGTGTGCAACAATATAACCTATTGTGCGCCCACCTCTTTACCGTAGGTACTGGGCCTCTCATCCAGCACAGTGCAACCACCCGTTTAGCAATCAGTAACCCCATATCTACCAGTCTGCTTATAGCCTTAGGTAGTTTCTGTTTGTATCCCAATAGAGCCACTGCGGGGTCCCAGGTCAGCTCCACCTCCGTTATCCTCCCTAATTCTCTAAATATGTCCTCCCAGTATGCATGGGTGCTCGGGCAACTCCATGCCAAATGCATGAAGTCTGCAGAAGGTGAATGGCATCTCTCACATGCGTCTTCCCTTAACCCGCACCTACACAGGCGTTCTGGTGTATAATAGACTCTATTGATAAATTTGAAATGTATGAGCCTGTGTCCGCCGTGTAGTGAAACTCTTCTTATACTTGTACAGCAATACTGCCACATCTTATCATCTATTGCAGTCTGCAAGTCCCGTTGCCAAGCCAACCTGGCCTCCGTGTATTGATTCTCTCTGTGCCATTGCTATTTTATATATATAAGTGACCATCCTGCGGGGGGAAGTGGATTTAATGACATATGTTTATTCCAGTACTTCAGGTGGCTCGCACATATCCTCCCTAAACATTGCCAGCATCGCTCTCCACCCCCTGTGATACTGGAAGCGTTGCAATAGTGTTCCCGCACCAGCCTCCCCCTCTACTTGGTCCCAGGTATTTGCAATCCCTTCCTGAAATAGGTCTCAAGCTACTTTAATGTTCCACTTCTACAAAGCGCTAATGACTCCCCTGTCCCTTCACGGAGCCAACAAGAGTGTCCAATCTATTGGCATAACCGGTGTATATAGTAATGCTCCTGCCAGCTGCTGCAATATACTGTGCTATGCATGTCTGGTAGCGTTCACGGAGTCCAGGATCCTAGCCCTGCGGTCAAAGGTTTCAAAAATTGTGGCGAATAGTGGTAGTGGAGCGGCAAACAGGGTTTCCATTCGCAGAAACAGAGTCCCAGAGTCCCAATGTATCCATGCATGCAAGTGTGCGCCTTGAGCCGCTCTGAAGTAGAGCACAAAGCTCCCTGTCACCCCATATGGTATGGCAGTGTGAGGACCCGCCACTGTACTCTCGCCTGCTTGCCTGCCCATGCTAATTTCAACATTAGTTGGTTTAGTCTCTGAAAAAAATGGCGTGTCAATACTATTGGTATATTTGTGAACAGAAATAGAAGCCTGGGCAGGACCACCATCTTCATCACCGATACTCTTCCCATCAGTGACAACGGAAGTCTGCAACCTCCACATCGTCCTCCAGCTTATTTATGGTAGCACCATAGTTCTCCCCGAGTATAATCTCTGGGTCTGTGTGCAGTTTTATACCCAAGTAGTGGACCGAGTCCGTAGACCACTGCAACGGATATTCCATCTCAAACTCATCTGTAACCGGTGTCAGCGGCAACACTATGGACTTAGCCCAGTTAACTTTTAGGCTTGATAACGCACCAAAGTGTACCACCTCCCTAAGCATTGTGGACAGGTTACTCTCAGAATTTTTCACATACAACAAAGTGTCGTCCACATACGTGGACACCACTATTCTGTACGATGTGAACCCTATTCCCTCATGTCCGTGGTATTCTCTGAGCGCACATGCCAGAGGTTCCGCAACCAAAGCATATAGTAATGTGGACAACGGGAAGCCCTGCCTGGTGCCTCTGGTGATAGCTAACTGACCCGTTACCAGATTACCTATACGGAGCCGAGCCGTGGGCCTATCATACAGTGTGCAGATCAGCTGTAAAAAGACCGATCCCAGCCCCATCCTGGTCAGTACCTGTCTCATGAAAGCCCAGTCCTCTGAATCAAATGCTTTCTCCATATCCAGGAACACCGCCACTGCCTTCGTGTCCTGGTTCACGTGTTGCATGGTGCCAAACACTGTACAGATATTCTAGGTGAGATTTCTGGTAGGAATGAATCCCGCTTGTTCCAGCGCCACTAAAATCGGTGACACTGGGGCCAGACGGTTCGCCAAAATCTTAGCAAATAACTTAGTGTCCACGTTCAAGAGCGACAATGGACGATACGAGCCGCATTCCTACGTCTGCTTCCCTGCCTTGGGGATAGCTACCAAGATAGCTTCTCTCATGGACCGAGGCATACTACCGGTAGTGCATAAATCATCAAAGAGGGTTGCCAGATATGGAAGCAAGATATCAATAAAGGCCCTATAAAAGTTGACGGTGAGCCCATCTGCCCCCGGGGCACTTCCAGATTTCATGCTCGTTAGGGCTTCGAGTATCTCATCTTTTTCAATAGGCAGCGCTAAAAACTCCCTGCGAGTGTTCGAGAAGAAGGGCAGTTCTATGTGCTCTAAATAATCTTGTGTTTGAGGCATGTGGGCTGCTGAATTCATATCTTGTGCATAGATCGCCGCCTAGTGTTGGGTCTGGATGATTGCACATTGTTGTCCTGGAAGAGTCTTCGAAGTATCACGAGATGGGTGGATCCTCCCCCGGACTACAGTGCGCATTGGCATCCTCTCCATCCTCAGATTGTTTTTTTCCGCCATTGGGTTCGGATGTACTTTTCTTTGCTCAAGTTCGGAAACTTTTCGGCAAGGCCAAAAGGCCTTCGGGGTCGTCTGTATTTCGATCGGTGCCGAGTTCTTGTTCCAGTTCTTTTCAAGCAGGACGTCGAAGAGAGCCGCGTGGCCTTTTCGACACCAGAGGCCCGATCGTCGATGGAACGGAGCCCGTTCAAACGATGCCCCCTTTGTAACTCTAAATACCCGCACATCGATGTGCACCCGGTGTGCAACAAGTGCTTATCACCCGACCACAATGAGGACAACTGTCTAGCTTGTGCTCGATTCCAGTCAAAGAAGACACTTAGGCTCCGACATGCAGCGAGACAAACAATGACGAAGCCAGCGCCCGACCCGGTGAATATCTTAGATGAAGACGACGATGAGGTCGTCGAGACTGAGGATCCAGACCAGCCTTCGGATCCGGGGTCGGAGCACGACTCCAACTATTATGAAGACGACTAAGAACACGTCGATGAGGAAAACGTCGACGAGGTAAGGGACGACGCGTCCCCCATTGGAGCTGTCGACGACTCGAGCGATGAACAAGGCCCAGCAGTGGGTACTGGGCCCGAAAAAGACACTGAAAAAATTCCAAAGGCTCAGGTCGAGGCATCGCCAAAAGGCCTTAGCTAAGATCATGACAAACATTATATCGCACCAGCCATCGGTCGCAATACTGAAAGCGAAACCTAAAGCCACTGAGTCAAAACCGAAACTGCTGAAAACAGTCTTCGGATCGAAGAGTTCGAACACGTCGGAGTAGACGACCCTGTGGGGTCGAACATAAAGGCTGTCGAACCGAAGATTGGTGCGCTAAAGTCCATCGCTAAAGCCAAGCACGTCGAACCGACAAGGTCGACGTCGACGGACAGCGACACAAACCAGGGACTACAGGCTCGGAAGGTTCTCGATCCGAAGCACCGAGTCGACAGACCACAGCTCGTCAAAGCCCTCGAGCCAAAACACAAAGGCGCCTCGAAGGAGCAAGTCTAATCGAGGAAAAAGAGCGCACCTTCGACGCCACAAGCACCGAAGTCGACGCAAGGCCAGAGGCACGACGACTGGGCGAAGTCGGTCGGTCCTATATCGACGCCGGCACCGAAAAAGGTCAGTCTGTCTAAAGACGCTATGCCACCGATAAAATTTGGGCTGCCCCCAACTGCACGCCCTAAGGCGATTGATCCGAAAACAGGGGTCGAAACACCCAAGACGGTGTCACTTGGAAAAAGGAGTCATCCTCTGGAAGAGGACGTTCTGTACCAGGAGCCCTCCTATGATAATCAGTCGAAGCTACTTATCGACTCTGACACCGGCAGACATACTGTTCATCAAAGAAAGATCAGGTCGGAAAATCATCTGGAATAATATAAAATTCCACTCAAAAAGAAAAGGGATTCTTCTACATCGCCTGTCCTTTTCGAGGCTGTAGGGTACCATGGCCAGGCCACTTCTGCATACTCACCCACACGCTCTAATGAGGATATGGGGTATGACTATGATGAACAATATTCTCACCCTGCGGACATTGATCAGGATGACCAGACTCAAGCCTGGACAGACCCTAATGACAAGGGGGAGTCACAAACTTCCTGATACTCCTTCTTATCCTGTCAAAACTTCGCCAACAGAAGATACAGCGGCGTTTAACGCATTAATAGAAAGGGCAGCTCAAAATCACGATGTGGACATGCATGCTGACCCAATTGAAGAGGACTTCTTGTTTGACACTTTCTCCACTTCAGAGAAATCAGTTAAAAAATTGCCAATGTTAAAAGGTGTCCCTAAACACGCAGGAGACATTTTCAAGGAAACCACGAGAGCAAGGGTTGTTAACCCCAGAATTGAAAGAAAATACAGACCGGCGCCTGTGGACCCTACATACATTAAGGGACAGCTGCCGTTGGACTCTTTGGTGGTATCCAATGCTCGTAAACGTGCCAACTCACAAACTACTGGTGATGCTCCTTCTCCAGGCAAGGAGTCTAAAGTATTAGAGGCTTCTGGGAAAAAGGTAGCTGCTCAAACAGCTAATATCTGGAGAATTTCCAACACACAGGCCCTATTAGCCAGATACGATAGGGTGCATTATGACACATGAGAGCAACTGCTACAACATTTGCCTGATGCCTACAAGGAGGGAGCAGAAACACTGATACAAGAAGGGAAACTGATATCCAACGTATCCATTAAATGTGCGCTAGACGCAGCAAACACCGCAGCCAGGGCCATCAACACAAGTGTCATTCTCAGAAGGCATGCTTGGTTGCGCATCTCTGGGTTCAAACCTGAGATTCAAACCACATTATTAAATCAGCCTGTGAACCCTGATTTTTAGGTCTCGCGCCTGCGATGCATATGGCGTAGCCATATGCATCGCGCAGGCGCGATACTATAGTTGCGGAGTCTGCTTCCCAGGAGACAGGAGATGTCACGCGCACGCTCTGGAAAGCGATCGGCGCCGGCCGCGCGCGCGCGCGTTCCCAATCTCCTGTCTCTCTGGGAAGCACACAAGCAAGCCCAGCAAGCCCCGCCAAGGCACCACGAGCACGTCCCACGTGGGCGCCTACCACGAGGACAACGGCAGCAGGGTAATGCTTTTTTATTTTTATTCTTGTCAGAAAGGAAGCGGCGTGAATGAGGACGCTGAAGCAGCGTGATGCGCATCACGTTGTAGGCACTGCTGAGCTGAGGAGAGTTTACCGGCAGGCATGGCTCAATAGGAAAAGCTCCCCTTTGAGATGGCTTCTGCCAGGGACGGGACAGGAGGAGTTGAATGGACCCTCAGCCCAGCCAGCCGCAGACGCGCTTTTTATGCACACCTACCTGATTTCCCGCTGCAGACAAATAATTCCCTTTGGACGGCATTGAATGGAAAATGTAAAGTTTCTCTTCAGGACAGCCTATATTTGTGATGGATGTTTTAAAAATATATTTAGAAAATTGAATTGCAAAATGAACGCATGGCCACATTTCTTTTTATTGAAGTGAGGCTACCCGGTCTCCGTATAATCCAATTTAGGAGAGTTTTGAGCTTGCTTGCTACTCTCGACTTTTGGCGCACGAATTAAATAAATGATTTTCCAGGGCGACTGTTATCACCTGGTTCAACCTACCTACTGCATTCACCTCTCTGCTAAACAGGAGGGCGCTAGGTAGAGGTGGCATCAGTCTACTTTAATATGCCTACAGGAACGTCCGTTCGAGGAGGCATGCAACTTACTCAAACGTGTATTAGTTACATCTATGTAAGCTATCTCATTGCACAGATGTAACCCCTTCTTTTTGAGTTATACTACCAAATGCATATTGAACATCACTTTATTTGGCATAAAATTGCATTGATTTTTTTTTTTTACTTGCGTCCTTTGTGGACGTGTAGTGTGGAATTGGCTGGGGAACTACAGCGGGTGCTTAGAGGAAATACCAAGCCTGGAGGAAAAGGGTGCCATTGGAGAGACCTCTCATAGTGTACTTAAGGCATTTTCCCAGCTATACTTTTTTGGGGGGAGTCTTTTGTGTCACAGTGCCCATAAAAAACAGGTGTGGAAACCAGTAAGTCTTTTTATGATACCCTTTGGCTAGAAAAAAAATCTGTCCTCTGCAGGTAGCAGTGCTATTCTTTGCAGAGGCCACCTAACCATTATTCTAGGAGAAAATGCCCCAATTTCGGGTGCACTCATTTCCAAATGATGCTACATTGTGTAGGAAATGAAGTGATATGAAGTGCCTGCAAGCAACGAACAGAGTATGCTACAACCATCCCGGTGTTACCTCCTGCTCTATGCAGTGACTGGAGTTGGTGAAAATATTAAATTAATAAAGTTACTAAATCCATCATTTAAAAAAAAAAAAAAATTCACCTGTCCAATTTCGCTCTGCAGACAAACTTGAGAATCTTTGCTTCTTGGGTTCTCCTTGGCCAAACAAGTTCCAAGGAGAACTAAACCGTATACGACGAAGGCAGTATGTTTGTGGTTTGTTCAGATCTCTCAGGGTCTCGTTTTGCTTCTGAAAACAACACAAAATGCAGAAGCTTTGAGATTGGAGAGTATTTACTATGTTTATTGACATTTGAATAGTGCCTTGTTCTATTAGTGTGTTACTGTCGTCCTTTCTTGATCTGCATGTCCTTTTCCTAAGATTCCGGAATTTCGTGCATAGCTGTGTGTGGTTAGGAATAATGTGTTTGTTAAGAGACACATTTACTAATGGCTGCTGTTATTTAATATTGAAGTTATGTGTGTTCTATCCATATAAAGATTATACTGTTGTATGGGCATTGATAGATGTGCCCAATGACTCTACTGTTTTTCGTTGACCTAGTTGGTCCGTCGCCCATTTTGAGGCCAGTGCAAACTGCTTTTAAGATAGGCATTGCCAGCAAGGTATATAGCTAGGATGTACATATGAAGACTACTTCAAAGTTGTATGTTGGTATGGTGAGGAAAAAGTGCTCTTGAGATGGCAGTGCAGGGCCACAAAATGCACCAACTCATGAAGAAGGGATGCAGTCATCACCAAGTATGTACTGCCCTTCATTCCATGCGCATGTTGCCTGGTACTCTGTCACATCTGGTGACGCACTCAGATGTAATATGTAGCTCATTGGTGCTATTCAGAGCACATATGTGTTTATTCATACATGTGGCTTGCAAGCAGTGTTTTTGGGAGACTTCATACTCACTCTGCATTTGCTCTCCAAGTTCATCGGATAAGTATGACACAATAGATCATGTTGGCCAGCTACCAAATATGGCATAAATGTAACAGTGGCTAATGTGCCTTGAAGCTCTACAGACCTTCACTTCATGTTATCCTCCCAGTCCACTCTTTAGAGACCTGTCTAGTGCTTAACGTATGTCAGTTGCTGCTGGTGATGGTCCACGGGACTCATTTACTCATTTTTGGGAACTAGAACTTATTTTTCAAACTCATACTCTGACACAGAGCAAGAGAGAAAGGTTAGAAAACAGACGAAAGAAGGAGGAACATCGGAAATCAGTGATAAGGGAGAAAGCAGGAATGAAAAAGAATCTACAACAGTGAAATAAAGCGCGAGAAAGTGTAGCAGTCTGGAAGAAAGAGCAATAAGATGGAATCAGAGCTAAGCTGCCTTGTTATTTGGCAACCCCGTCATTTGGCAGCACCGGTGGCAAGTCCCTACGAAATTCTTTGGATCAATCCACTTATCTTTTCACGAATTAGGGACTGGGGCTTTCAAAGTACTCCAAGAATTTACAGTGAAGCTCTCGGTCACTAAAGCCTGTTTGAACTAGCCCCGAAGGCAAGGGAGTGTTGTGTCATAAACGACTGGTTGTGCCTGTTATCAATGGTAACCAGAGTGTTCATTGTGGTTATATTCTGAAGAGCAGTTCTTTAAGTGGAAACCAAGATTCTAGGAACTGACTCAACTATTAGTGGTATTTTATGTTCCTATTCAGATTTTCTTCTATGTACAAGTTTTAGATGTGTGCCTTCTTAAACCCCTAATTGTCGAAAAAGGAAATGCAGTATATTCAAGGTTGTAGCTATCAATGGAGTGGCAGGAGCAGTGGCACCGAGGCCCAGAGGCTCGAGGGACCAACTGAACCCTGCTAATTATGGAGTTTTCTTCTCAACCAGTGTCCAGAGGGCATTTTTTTGTGTGCACTAGAGCCCATGGCACCGTTACTACTCCGCTGATTACATCAATAGGCACATGCTGAATCGAGGTGGGCAAAATTTGAATCTCACCCAAGATGATTACAATCTTAGCGATTCGCGAAGGTCGATACATTTTGTAAACTTTGTATGTCTTTGCCAGTTGGTAGATATTCCTTCTTTAAATTTTTTTCCACTAGAAGGTTCTCACAAGACATTTTTTTGCAAGAGAAGAAAAGTGGATTTTGATGAGAATGTTTGCACAAAGCCTACTATATGGGATATTTTTCTTGCATTCGTGTTGTAAACTGCCCTGCCGTCACAAATGCCGCCTAAGTTTGGAAATGTTGCACCAGGTTTCCGAGGGAAAATCTTCACGCCTTTACATCATGACTCCTTTTTGTCTGTGAAGTGGCCTGACTGAATACTCAATGTTGATGATGGTTAGTTACACCTTGGGGAGCAGGAATAATATTTACCTTTAAATAGCGATTTAAGTGACACCTGCCATTTCTAAGAGCTTTTAAAAAAATATTTTTTTCTACTACCCAATGGAATGTTATGCAATGGAGTTATAGGGCCTCTCACTTAATTTTGCGCGGCCTTCATTCCCCTTATTGTCTTTAATACTGATGGACGTTGGGTACCAAAGCCAGGATTTCTGTACTCTTTCAAAACAGATAACACTTTTTAGGTCTCGCCTAGACGAAAGCAAAAGCGAAGCTTTTGCTGTCTAGGGAGACAACTTATGTCGCCACTTTCCGGGGAATGTAGACTGCAGACTGTGACGAGCTTGTCCTCCTGGAGATTGTAGCTCGTGAGCGCGCACGTCGCGTCGCCGTCCCTGCTATTCCCATGCACAGAAAGGCTCCCGCACGCATGCGCACATACACACACTGCATACACACACACACACACACACGCACCCCCCCCTTTAACAGACACACGTGCAGACAGACACGCACGCACAGACACACTACAACAGACACACGTGCACACCCCACCCCCACTCACCCCTCCTCCTCCGCAACACACTCACCTGTTCTGGCGGTGCTCGGCGTGCCTCTCGGGCGGCGGTTGCGCTTTGCGGGGCACTCTCACCACATGAGAGCCCCGCCTTCTTCATGCGCCCGGCCGCTCTTCACCCGGTCCCCCATCTCGTGACCGGGACTCGATCAGGAGCCCTCGGGACTCCTCGGACAGTGGCTTCTCTCTCGCGCCGCGATGGGGGTGGGACTTCCGGTTGGGGCGGGGCTGCGATTGGCCGGCTGCCCAACCGCTTCCGGGTCGTCGCAGGCAGCGCGGCGGCCCAGCGGGAACTTGAAGAAACTCCGCTGGAACACACATTCCAACATGTAGCAAGCAGCAGCTACAACAACGCAAAGTGTTTTTTTTTTTCTTTTTTGTGTATGAAAACACTTTGAAATATGTGCGCTACCAGTTGTAGAAAACCTTCTCAGTGCAGAGCGATAACGTGCAGCATTAACACCAAGCCTTCACATTTTAAAGAACGACACCTTTTTTAAAGAGGCCGTCATATTTTGACGAACTCTCGTTATTTACCGAATCACATGCTCATGCTGCTGCCTGGTTTGTCTACATGCACACAGGCAGAATCACTCGGTACAAAATGGCTCCTGTTCACTCGTCAGTACGGTCTTGCGCCGCCCCACCTTCCCCCTGCCAAATACATTCATTCCAAATACTGCTTATTTTTATATCAGACTGACTTCTCACATCTGGGATAGCAGGGGCACCTTCCACAGTGATTAGTGCTTCACAAAAAATAATTCTCGGCTAGCGCTCAGAAGTCTTGAAGCTTTGATTGAATGACACTGCAGTTTGATGCCCCGCTCGTCTTTGATGCTATGCGTTCCAGACACTGATTTTATTAAGACTCACTTGGAGCTCTAAACTGTCACTTGATCTTTCTTTGGGTCATTTCGTTTGCCCGGAAGGACTAACATATCTGTGAAACCCTCTTCTTTTATAGTTTGAGCATCGTCTTCGTTTAGCAGGATAACATTATATATTTGAAAATACAAATATCCGGGAAGAGCAGAGAGCAAATCTCCGTGATGTTGGGCATTCTCCTATCATAAAGGAAGCGTGTTGGTGGGACCTGTGGCATCTAACGCATCATTTAACCCTATATGCGTGGGCACCTACCACAAAAATGTATAGGATGAGTTTGTTCCGTTCCCGTTTTTAATTTGATGTAAAACTCAAATCACTGCACACTCTCTACTACACACTCTCTACTACAGTCACTACTCTCTACTACACACTCTCTACTACAGTTACTACTCTCTACTACACACTCCCTACTACAGTCACTACTCTCTACTACACATTCTGCTACACACTCTCTACTACAGTCACTACTCTCTGCTACGCACTCTACTCTCTACCACACACTCTACCACACACTCTACCACACACTCTACCACACACTCTACCACACACTCTACTACACACTCTCTACTACACACTCTACTACACACTCTACTACACACTCTCTACTACAGTCACTACTCTCTACTACACACTGTACTACACACTCTCTACTACACACTCTCTACTACACACTCTACTACACACTCTCTACTACAGTCACTACTCTCTACTACACACTGTACTACACACTCTCTACTACACACTCTACTACAGTCACTACTCTCTACTACACACTACTACACACTCTCTACTACAGTCACTACTCTCTACTACACACTCTACTACACACTCTCTACACACTCACTCCTACAGCCACTACTCTCTTGTACACACTCTATACTACACACTCTCTACTACACACTATCTACTACAGTCACTACTCTCTACTACACTCTCTACTACACACTACATTATACACTCTACATTACACACTCTACATTACACACTCTCTACTACACACTCTCTACTACACACTCTCTACTACACACTCTCTACTACACACTCTACTACACTCTACTACACACTCTGCTACACACACGCTCTACTACACACCCTCTACTACTCTCTACTACTCTACTACACATTCTCTACTACTCTACTACACACTCACTACTTTCTACTACACTCTACTACACACTCTCCACTCTCTACTCCACACTCACTACACACTCACTACTCTCTCTACTACTCACTCTCTACTACAGTCACTACTCTCTACTACACTCACTACTACACACTCTACTACACACTCACTACTCTACTACACACTCACTACTCTCTACTACACACTCTACTACTCACTTACTACTCTTTACTCATTCTCTACTACTCACTACTACTCACTCTACTACTCTCTCTCTACTACTCACTCTCTACTACTCACTCTCTACTGCTCATGACAATGCCATTTATTTATCTGTTTCCAAAACCAACACATAAATAAAACATTTGTCATTTACAATGCCAAAAGCGCTAACTTTTGCAAAGGCGAGACCGTTGCATTGTAAATGCTTGTTTTATTTGGTCCTGATGTGGACACAATCTTAGAGAAGATTAAAAAAGACACAGACGGCCAAATCTATGAGTGCCTTGCAGTCACAACAATTCAGAGGAGGCTCCTTTAGTCGCTCCAATAACAGAGGATCTACAAGAGGCCAGGCTTCCCAGCAGACTCAATACAGTAAAGGGAGCACGCAAACCACCTATAATAAAACAAGCAGAGGTGGATACCGTGGCAACAGCAGTAAAGGCAGAGGACGAGGGAATAACAGCACCAGATCCTCCGCAAATACTAAACAGTGACGCCTGGTCACTGCCCCCGGACCATGTAACACCGGTCGGGGGCAGGTTACAACATTTCCTGCCAGTCTGGGAAAGCATTACCACAGACAGGTGGGTGAGACAACTTATTCAGTACGGCTATTGTCCAGAGCTAACCTCCACTCCACACAACATACCCCCAAGGCACCGTCCTATGTCCGCAGAGCACATACACTTATTGCAGCAAGAAGTCATCAACATGCTGCAAAAAGGGGCCATAGAACTCGTCCCTATACAGCAACAAGGTACAGGGGTGTACTCGCTGTACTACTTAATCCCCAAGAAGGACGGGTCTCTCAGGCCAATACTGGACCTCAGGCCCCTAAAACAATACATCTTGTCAGAACACTTTCACATGCTCACTTTACAGCAAGTTCTACCATTGCTCAGTCAGGGAGATTTCCTCGCAACACTAGACCTAAAAGATGCGTATTTCCACATACCAATACATCCAGCGCACAGGAAGTATCGGAGGTTTACCATCCAAAATCAGCACTACCAATTCAAAGTACTGCCTTTCGGGGTGACAACAGCCCCCAGGGTGTTTACCAAGTGCCTAGCGACAGTGGCGGCGCACCTACGGAGAAACCATATTCACGTCTACCCCTATCTGGACGACTGTCTCATCCAAGCAAAGTCAGCCCAGCAATGTGCCAGCCACCTGTCCCGCACTATTCACCTCCTACACAGCCTCAGATTCTCATTAAACTACCCAAAGTCTCATCTTCAGCCCGCCCATGTACAACAGTACCTGGGAATAACAATAGGCACTCTGGCAGCAAAGGCGCAGCCAAACTCCAAGAATCAACAGCATTCTACTACTGATTAAAAAATTCAGACCCCAACACTCGCTCACAGCACGGGTGTTTATGCAGTTGATAGGCATGATGGCCTCCTGTATCTTCATAGTCCCTCACGCGAGACTACACATGCGTCCGCTTCAGGAGTGCTTAGCACGGCAGTGGAACCAGGCTCAAGGACAATTACAAGACCTAGTGTTGGTGACCGGTCGCGCATACAGCTCTCTGCATTGGTGGAACCTACAAAACCTTTGCAGGGGACGACCGTTCCAAGAGCCTGTACCACAAATAGTGTTGACGACGGACGCATCTCTCCTAGGATGGGGAGCGCATGTCCTCCATTACACAGTGCGGGGACTATGGACGACACGGCAAAAAAGGATGCACATCAACCTGCTGGAACTGATGGCAATCTTTATGGCAATGAAGGCGTTCAAGGTACATTTGTGCAACAGTCGTGTTAATCCGGACGGACAACATGACTGCCATGTACTACATACAGAAGCAGGGAGGGACACACTCTCCACAGTTGTCCCATCTAGCGCAAAGCATGTGGAAGTGGGCCATTCAGAGAAACATCTTCCTCATGGCGGAACACCTCCCAGGCAAGGACAACCAGATGGCGGATCTGCTCAGCAGACACAGCCACCAAATGCACAAGTGGGAGATACATCCCTCAGTGCTGCAACCGTACTTCCAGCGGTGGTGTCACCCAGAAATAGACCTGTTCGCCACAAGGGAAAACGCAAAATGCCAAAGCTTCGCCGCCAGGTTTCCACATCCGCAGTCTCAGGGCAATGCGATATGGATGAACTGGTCAGGCAAGTTTGCGTACGCTTTTCCCCCAGCCCCGCTCATACCACTAGTGACACGCAAACTGCGACAACACTCAATGACACTCATCTTGGTTGCTCCAACGTGGGCGCGGCAACCATGGTACACCACGTTCCTAGAACTTTCCGTGGTTCCTCATCAAAGGCTGCGATTAACACCCAGTCTTTTAACGCAGAGCCATGGCGACATTCAGCACCCAGATCCGCAACAGTTGAACTTTGCGATCTGGCTCCTGAAGTCATAGTTTGGTTACCTGAACTTGCCTCCTGACTGTATGAATATTATCAAAGAGGCAAGAAGACCTACAACCAGAGCATGCTATGCGGCGAAGTGGAAACGATTTGTAATCTATTGTAACAATGACATAAATCCGCTAGATGCATCTACTCAAAACATCATATGTTACCTGTTACATTTACACAGATGCAATCTGGCTTACAGTTCCATATGTATACATTTAGCTGCGGTGGCAGCTTATCTTTAGAACAAGCAGCACCTTTCCCTCTTCAGAGTACCTGCTATTAAAGCTTTCTTAGAGGGACTCAAACAAATCATTCCTCCAAGACACCCACCTTCACCTGTCTGGAGCCTAAACGTGGTTCTAACCAGACTAATGGGACCTCCTTTTGAACCTCTACACTCGTGTGAGATACAATTCCTAACATGGAAAGTGGCTTTTCTAGTGGCGATTACATCACTTAGAAGAGTTAGTGAGCTGCAAGCCCTAACTATTAAGGAGCCATTCATACAAATTCACGCAAATAGGGTAGTACTGCGAACAAACCCTAAATTTATGCCAAAGGTGGTATCAGTTTCACATCAATCAAGCTATAGAACTGCCAGTATTCTTCCCGAATCCAGATTCCGTGGCAGAAAGAGCTCTACATACCCTAGACGTTAAAAGAGCTCTCCTGTACTATATAGACAGAACAAAACTTTTCAGAAAGACTAAGCAACTGTTTGTTGCCTTTTCACCACAGCACAAAGGCAACCCCATTTCCAAATCGGGTATAGCCAGATGGATTGTTAAGTGCATACAAATTTATCAAAAAGCTAAACGCACATTCATCGTTCCTCCAAGAGCGCATTCAACACGCAAGTTAGGGGCATCCATGGCTTTCCTAGGAAACATTCCTCTAGAAGACATATGTAAGGCAGCCACATGGACTACCATACATACATTTACCAAACACTACTGCGTAGATGTACACTCCAAACAGCAGGCAGCTGTAGGGCAGGCTGTACTCAAGACTCTTTTTCAGACTGCTGCAGCTGGCACGGGCAACCGCCGCTAGGGGGAGACTGCTATACATTCTATGCACAAGATATGAATTCAGCAGCCCACATGCCTCGAACGGAATATGCTACTTACCAGTATGCATCTGTTCTTGGCATGTAGGGCTGCTGATATTCATATCGCCCTCCCTCCTCCCCGGTGCCTGTCGCAGCTGTAGCACTCAGAATTAATCTCTAGCATGGACATCACTTACTGTATCATACTCCATCCCTGCCACAATGGCGAAAAACATTCTAAGGATGCCCATGCGCACTGTAGTCCGGGGGAGGAGCCACCTATCTCGTGATACTTCGAAGACTCTTCCAGGACAACAATGTGCAATCATCCGGACCCAACACTAGGCGGCGATCTATGCACAAGATATGAATATCAGCAGCCCTACATGCCAAGAACAGATGCATACTGGTAAGTAGCATATTCCATCTCTGCTTCCATGTCCTCTGAGCGTGTTCTGCGTAATATTGCCTAAATCTTTCCGCTATTTCCACTTCTTCCGTGAGTTCACCCTCTGCGGATCTCACCTGTGTTATCTGCGTTTTCCCCCGTTTCGCTTTCAGAATTGGGGCTAGCACTGAGCCCGGCCTGTCCCCTTCACCATATGTACGTGCTGTAGCGTACTTGCCCATATGTTTTACCTCGTTGTCTGCTTCGTGATATTCTTCAAGCATTGCTTTTATTTCTTCCCCTCGTTCCCTATCCTCCTCGGCCATCTGTCGCTCTTCGAGACCTTTAAGCTTCTGCCCTAGTTCTGTTAATCTCTGCTGTAGTGCCTTTAGCACCCCAGAGTGTTTCAACATCGCCACTCCGCGTATATGTACTTTAAATGTTTCCCACACGGTTTGAAAGCTATCCACCGAGCCAATATTTACATTGAATAAAGTTTCAATTGCCTCTGCGAGTCCCCCCCTGAACGTCTGGTCCAACAATGAGTAAGGGGGAAAACGCCAAGTGAACGGTGGCAGAGTTTTCTTAGGGGTTGCCAATGCCAGCAAAATCGGCGAATGATCCGAGAGTGTGCATGGCAAAACTATGCAAGACCGGACCTGTTCCACCAGCTCCGTCGAGGCCAGCCAATAGTCTATCCGCGTGTGTATATTATGGTAAGCAGAGTAATGTGTGTAACCCCCTGGGCCTCGATTTCACATTCTCCAAACATCCTCGAGGTCCATACATGTCATCACTCCTTCGAGCTCCCTAGCAGCTGCTACCGGCCTCCTACTTGTGCCTGCAGACCTGTCCAAAGCTGGGTTTCTCACCAAGTTTAAGTCCCCTCCCCATAAGAATTTCACATTCTGGTATCTTCGTGTCACAGTGGCTAATTGTGCAAAAAACTCAGGGCAGTCATAGTTGGGGCCATACACATCAACTGTGATCAGGTCACATCCCCTACCCCTACATCTTGAAACAACATAACGCTCATTGAGATCCGAGTCCAGCAACTCGATCGAGATGTCGGACTTTGGGTTCACCCAGGTTAACACTTCCCTGGCGTGAGTTGTGTACCCTGCTGTGTTGATGTTCCCTGGTAATCCCCTACTTCGCAGTATGTTATTCGTTTGCTGGAGGTGCGTCTCCTGTAGTGGTGCTATAATCAATGTGTTGTCTGTTCAGGTAGCTAAGCACTTTACGGAAATCATTGAGCCCCCTAACCTTCCAAGTCACCGCCCTCAGTGAATCTATTGTCGTCCATTCCGGTCTCTCAGTCTCTGTCGCCATTTGCATGGTGTGGCCTAGTGTAGTGTCCTGCCGTCATCGCTAAGGGTAGTCTAAATGTTTAGTAATATCCCAATACCTGTGTATGGTACCCTTTTGGAACTTGCACACGTCACTGTTTGTAACACACTGTTTGCTACCTCACACATTTTGTTTGTTTTAGATACTTGCACAAGTGCCACCTTTGCCTACGTAACGTTTGTTATTGTGCTAGAGTGTCTGCCTTTTATTGCAGTATTATACCTCTAATTGTATTTTGTACGTTTTTGTAACCTGCACCCTTATCACTTTTTTCTCCTATAATGCACCGATTGCTACCGCATGTATTTTGGTTGCTCACTAGTGTCACTTTTGATCCATGTAACTTATTGTTTGTTTGCTTTTGTATTTTGTTCCTGTATATCACTATTGGTCCTTCTGTGAAGCGCTCTGACACCTTCGGGTAAACTCCGCGCTATATAAAATTGCATAAATAAATAAATAAAAAATAGTGTGCGTCACATGACAAACCTAAAACCTTATACCCCCCACAACATGCCAGAAATACCCAACCCCCATACCTTCCCGCCCCCCACCCACAGCCGACCTCCCCCAACATGGTCGCGCAGTACCCCTGGATACTCCCACCCGTCTCCAACAATGCTCTATTTGGTGATTCTCACCCCCCCCCCCGAGTGTTACTTCAGTGATAGCACACGTGGGCAGAGGTCGCTCAATTCGCGACTTGACAAAAATAGCTCATCCTCAACTGCTCTGTTTCGCCCCGCCGTCCTGCATCTCTCTGCAGCTTTCCACCAAAACCAATGCTCAAATCCAGTGTGCGTGACCTCCCCCTAACAGCCGCCAAGATCCCTCGCTTCACTCTTGACACATCTCCCACCCACTCCTAATACTGTATCAACTGTGGACCGGGAATCAACCATTCCCCGGTGTTGGGGCATAGAGAGTCCAAATGGAGACTTACGCGGCGGCTTTGCAGGCCTCGCTGGCGTCTCCACCTCCTTCCCCTTTTGGGGCGTCGGTGGACCTCTCACCTTGCGCAGGGCCCTCAGCGGCACCACCAGAAGCTCCGGACCCGTCGCCGACTGGTTCAGATCCAGGCTTGGAGGGTGTGGCTCTGTTGGGGTGCGGCTCCGCTGGGGCACCTCCTTCAGGCCACGGCATCTTTGCCTCACCGCAAACTCCTGCGGGAGTCCTTGTGGTGTCGCGGGAGGTCGCGGAGGCTCGGGTCGCATCCCCGAGCCCCTCTCGGTCCCTTGACAGGGTGGTCCTGTCTAAGGCCGAGGTGACTCCGCTACGGCGCAGGCAGTTGCTGGACCGTGCAGAGCCACAGGGGTCGGTGAATCCTTCTTGCCTGCTCCGCGTCGAGTCCGGGTGAGGACCCCTCGTCCCTCTCTGGGCCCCTCTCGTCCTCCCCCGCAGGCGGCTGACTCTACGGGGGGTGAGTCAGGGGTGGAATCGTCCCTGGCACCGCCTCATGGGTTGCCGAGCGATCTACGCCTCATTCTGGGCTGGCGGAGGGCTTCGTTTAACTCCCCAGGGCCATCTCGTTCCCCCGCGCGGATGGCTACATCGGTGGAGGTCGGGTCGGCGCCATCCCGAGCTGGTCTTGCTCCAGCCCTGCTCCGGTCTCCCGGTGTGGGTCGCCTCAGACGGCGGACTCTACGGCTCCGTGCCGCGGATTCGTCTTCGGACGCTCCTTCTCCAGAGGCAGCCTGTATTTTGGTGTCATCCTCCCTGGAGACGGGTCGCCGTGTGGTGTCTTTTTCCCCGGCGTCGGATGGCGGCTCTCTGCCCTTCCTGAGGCAGAGGTGTTCGTCGGAAGAGAGGCAGGTACCTCATTTGTCGGCTCCTTCGGACTTCCAGGGCTCGCCCTTGCCCGCCCTGCTTCTCCTCGGGGACAGCCGCCTTAGTTTGCAGCCGTCTCCCATGGAGGAGCTGCTTTCTCCGCCGCGGGGCCCTACAGAGGCGGGTGCGGCCTTCGCTCACGCGGTGTCCACGGCTGTGGGCATCCTGCGTATGGGTGACCCGGTGGCTCACTTTTCAGCAGACCATTTACTGGAGATCTTGCGCCAGGGCTCTGGTGGGAGGGAAAACTTGCTTCCCTTTGAAGGTTCACTTCTTTCTTCCTTGACGGGGGCTTGGAGGCGTCCTGCCTCGGGGGATCCGGTGCCTCAGCATCTTCTGCGCCAGCATCTCCCGGCACCGCGTGACCCGGCGTGCCTTTCCCTCCACCCTTCTGCCTCCAGTGCTCTTTTGCGTACTGCTTTCCCCCCCTGACCCCACTGCTGACTCCGCCGTCCCGAGAGGCCCACTTGCTGGACTCTTGGGGGCGCAATATGTTCGCCTCAACCAGCGCTGCCCTGCGGGCCCTGAACACCTTGTGTGTGATGGCTTGGGCCTCCTCCTGTTTGTGGGACTCAGCTGAGTCTCTGGGATCTGCAGCATCCCAGGAGGGTGCTCAGGTGGACTTACGGCATCATGCGTTGGATGGCCGGGAGCTGGCTGCGTTTATTCTCCGCTCCGCCCTGGATATTTCAGAGGTGTTAGGCCAGGCCATGGCTTCCTCGATCGCTCTGTCGCCATGCTTGGCTTCGGGATGGAGTATTCCCTGAGAATATTCGGGAGCAGCTCATTGATCTTCTGTTTGATGGCAGTATGTTCCATGCCCCAGCCGACTCCGCCATCCAGAGGCTCCTGTTAGGGCTCCGTCCTCCTCCTCCTTCGCCTTATCATCCTCCTCCTCCGTCCCCTCCTCAGTGATTCCTGAGTCAGGTTGAGTCTGGGCCTTCTTCGGCCGGTTGTCCAGACTGTGGAGTGTGTTTTCTGGCCATTGCGTCCTTATTGGGACTTTGGCATTGTTGGCTGCTGGACGGCCCTTTTGTTGATCATGTGTGGAATTGTTGCTCAGACTTGGCCCTAAGTTTAGGTCTTCTGCTTAATTGGGCTGCTTGTCAAGCCTTTAGCTGGGTGTTTTTTTCCCCGTGGCTCTTTTGTTTGTTCCTCTGCTGCAAAAGTTCTTCCCGAAAGGAGTTCCCATGTTTGGAGCTTAACGTACCCTAGGTCATATGGCTTGCGCTCTGCTGGAGGGTTCTGGTCGCCTTCAGGTGCCTGTTCTCAATGGCGGTTGTGTAGGTTGCTTTTGCTCCTTGAGGTCATATGCACGGCCACTCATAGTGGTGTACCCGGGCATCTCCTCCTTTCCCTGCTCCTGTCCTGAGGTCTGGGACGCTTCTGTGTTCTCCCTTGCCAGGCGCTGTCTACTCTGCCTTCCTGGGGCCTCTGGCTGTTTTTTCTTCTCTTCTTCCTGCATCTGGCGGCTTGACTGCCGGCACTGTTCTGGCTAGCAGACTGCTCTCCATGTGGAGTGGGTCCACCTTCTTTTCCCCTCGTTTCCTTGTGCCCTCTAGTAGTCTTCCGTTTTTTCCTGTTTTGGTTTTGGGCGGAAGTTGTGTTGCTTTGTAGGGGAGTGGGATGCTTTGGCCTCTCCGCCCTTGCCTTTGGTTCCCTTGCTATCAGTGTACGAGCCTCTTCAGCCTTCTTTTCCCTTTTACATCCCCTTTGGGTCAGTAGAGTTCTGCTGGTGGGGGGTTTGAGGTTCTTCCTGGTCCACAGATTTGGTCCCCTGGGGCCCTCTGTTCTGTATTGGCTGGTGGGGTTCTTTCGCAAACCCTCCTTCCCAGGGGATATTGCTAGGGTATCTATTCTACGTGGAAGAATCTCCGGCTAGTAGTCTATCAGATATACGAGTTACTTACCTTCGGTAACGATGTATCTGGTAGAGACTATTCTAGCCGTAGATTTCTTCACGGCCTTCCCTTCATCCCCTTTTCTGAGAGGACCCTTGGGTTGGTCTTCGGTACTTGCCTTCTGGTGGGGGGCTGTGTCTCCTGTGAGTGTCGTTCTTGACGGGTCGCTCCTTCTGGGGGCGGTTCATTCCTCCCTGGTTCTTGGAGGAGGGTGCCCTGCTGCTCTGGCTACTCCACTTTTGGGGAGATTGCTTTTTATTTCTGTCCTCCCTTCCCTCCCTCTTTCCAGTGTTATCCACTGATTAAGGGTCATCTGGCCATGCCTTGCCTTGTCCCTTGTGGTGGTTGCCCTCTATGTTGGGGTGGCTTGGAGGGTTGTTGTCCCGGTCTGTCTTGGGACTGGTCTCCTTTTTTGGGATGGGGGTGGTAGGTTTACTAGGTGTACCATGACATTACGCACGTTTCTTGCCTCTGGGGCACGGGAGTGGGAGGCTGTCTGTGTGACAGGGTGGCTGCGCAGGGCTCTGCTTGCACTTTTTTCTTTCGTGTCTTTGGGTTCTACGGTGTTGCCACTTTTCTGTGTGGCGTGGTTAGTCACCGCTTCTTTCCAATTTGCTTTACGCACACTGTTCCCATGCTTCCAGTTTTTTGTGGTGTTGAAAAGTT
The DNA here is from genome assembly GCF_964261635.1 of Lissotriton helveticus. Lineage (NCBI taxonomy): Eukaryota > Metazoa > Chordata > Amphibia > Caudata > Salamandridae > Lissotriton > Lissotriton helveticus. Next base: position 1,940,714,939 of record NC_136059.1, read on the forward strand.
CTCCGAAGAAAACTGATGTAGGCACACCGGGGCGGGTCTTATGTGATCTCGCTGACGTCACATGCGCAGACGACGCCTGGGCGGAGTCACGGGATGTCGCCCCACCCCCGGCGCACAGGGATGCTGCGGCAAAAAAGTTTCCGAATCCAGTCTCACGCATGTGGATAATTCTACGTGAAGAAATCTGCGGCTAGAATCGTTTCTACCAGATATATTGATACCGAAGGTAAGTAACTCGTACTTCTCGGATATAGCAACCTCTACTGAAGGCCCTTGCATGGAGTTAAAAAAAGGTGCTTTTACCACCCTCAAACACCAGACTATCTATTTCAGAGGCTTCATGAAGCTATTTCCAGGCTTCATTTCTTATTGTGGCTTTTCTTTCCCTAATGGCCACCGTATATTCCGCTCTTGCCATTCTTATTTCCAGCATTTTTAGAACTATTATGTAATTCCTTTTTTGAGTTGGAATAGGCCTGTATACACTTCGAATTGAACCAACCATTGGGTTTTCGTTTACTCTTCACCGGAACGAACAGCGACTCTCTGACAGCCTCTGCTATTGACTGAAAGGAGGAGAGGATCATAGCTGGGGTAACTGCCTCACTCAAACAAGTCTCAAAGGCTGGGCTGCACTTGTCTATCCCTTTTTTGGTGATCGCTACTGGGTCCACCATCGACCAACGAAGGCTGTAGCCATTTATCTTGTTGATAGCAATATCTGATAGAGCCTGGTCTTTTGCATCTTGATTATGAGGCTTACTACTTGGTATTAGAACTGAGAGACACCATGGGAAGTGGTCGGTCAGTGAGATCTTGTCCACATAAAAAGAATTCAGTCTATAGGCTTGGCAGCTCGATATAAGAATATAATCAACAGTAGAATGGCAGCCCCCTGCCATTTAAAGTATAGGGCATAGATACAGTTTTGGTAGTTAATTCATTAACAAACCCTAATAAAAATCTAATTATACAAATCCCCCAGAGTGACAAAAGTGGGTATTACTAGTACCTTCTTCAATTAAAACACCACAGGTTTTGCCTCCCTCGCTTGGGCCCAAGGCACAATTAAAATCCCCTACCATAATCAACATCCTATCTCTGTAGATTTTTCTTTGTAGGGCCTGCAAGTTTTTAACCCGTTTACCGCGGCGGCAATTCCGCCGCTGTGCGGTCGTTCAACGGAGTGGGCGGGGCTGCGCCGGTCAACGGTCATGCACAGCACCCTGCAGGTAGTGCTCGCGACGGCCGTTGGCCGACGCCAGCACGAAAGGGGTTAAATAATTGCGTTAGGATGCTATATACCTTGTGTGCTGGAATAGTAATATAAAAATGTATCAATAAAATACTGTAGTTTGCATCAACATGGATAGAAACCAGCTGATAATAGGGTTCCTCACTCTGCAGCTCCATCTTTTTCACTTCTAACTTGCTAGATATACATGTTCCAAGTCCCCCTTTTGCCCTTCCACTCCTGCCTTCGATGGCTGGGGTATGGAATGTTTTAAATCCATTAATGTGATTTGCCTCCTTTGCCCATGTTTCTTGAAAGCATATAATGTGGGTCATTATAAAATCCCCGAAAAAGGGGTTAGTCTGTTTTGACAGTAAACCAGCAGTGTAAGAGTTGCTCTGTATATACTGGACCAACGTAAGATACAGTGTGTACAGAGTCCCCAGTCCCCAGAGGTTTGGCAGAGGCTAAAGTTAGATATAACCTTACTCTCTAAAGTGGTAACTTGGTCGAGCAGTAAGGCAGTATCAGAGGACAGTGTAAAGCATTTGTTGTACACACCCAGTCAGCAAATGGTCTCTCACACTCAAGAACTGAACTCTAGGCCAATTGTTTTGTATCCAAAGATATAGTTGTTTTATTTAAGAACCAACAAGGTATCAAAATATACTTTTCTCAGAATTAGTTACATTAGTTAAATACTTTTCAAATAGGCAATAGACTTTTTGATTACAATAGTTACCGTTGTTGCAATAGACGACACAATTTCAAACACAATGCAACATTGAGCTCAATGGGAATTTCTAGTTAAATGCAATTAGTTACTTTGTAGATTACTTTTCTAACCACAGGACTGGATCCTAGATTCAGTCCTGGAACATTTCCTGTAATCAGTTAAGTAAAAGCATTTTGGTTGCAGTAGTGATTTTTAAGGAATATTATTGTATTTTAAAAGTTGACAGAAATTTCACATGGAATCACCAATGTTATCCTATGGGAGGAAATTCACTTAGCAGGTAGGTAGTGTTATGATTACTTTTTCTTACTCCGTGTTGGATCCAGCACTGGTGAATCTCCTGTAAACAGTTGAAAGAATGCATTTAAGTCAAACAGGCGATTTTTTAAGGAATATTTGTAGTTTCTGAAAATCGACACTTTTCTGTTGAAAACCAGACAATGGATGCCTATGGAAGGAAATTCAAGTTACTGGTAAGTACGGTTAAGATTACTTTTCAGGGTCCACACTTACAAGAATTTCCAAGTGAAACCAGTCAATGTTACCCTATGGAAGAAAAGTGAGGTTCGAGGCATGTGGGCTGCTAAATTCATATCTTAGCATTAGATCGCCGCCTAGTGTTGGGTCCGGATGATCGCACATTGTTGTCCTGGAAGAGTCTTCGAAGTATCCTGAGATAGGTGGCTCCTCCCCTGGACTACAGTGCGCATGGGCATCGGCTCCATCCCCAGATTGTTTTTTTCCACCATTGGGTTCGGATGTGGTCTCGACGTCTTTCTGTCGAAACCGAGAAAAACTAACTCTTAGCGGCCAAAAGGCCTCGCTTTTTTGCGTCGGTATTGTCTGCGCACGGTCTCGAGTCTTCCGTCTCTTGGAGCCGGAATAAGCGGAGTTTTCTTTCGCTCTTCGGACTTTGAGGCCTTCTCATCGCGACACGACTGCAAAACTTTTCTGAACATGGAGCGGAGCCCGTTTAAGTACTGCCCGCTCTGTGGGTCCAAGTACCCACACATCGATCTACACCCCGTCTGTAACAAATGCCTTTCGCCTGACCACGACGACGGCAAGTGCAAGGCCTGTGCACAGTTCCGGTCTAAGAAGACTCTCAAGCTTCGGCGCGCGGTGCGCATGGAAGCTAGACAAGCGGCCCCGGATCCGGAAAACATCTTCGGCGACCAAGATGAGGAGGACCAGGGTCATCATCTTCAAATCTCCCCACCCGAGACGGAGGTCGAGGCGGATCCGGTAGACGACGACGGAGTCGTGGGTCAAGGCCTTCAATACGTCGACGAGGTAGGAGACGACGAAGAGATTTATGGGGCCGCGGCGGATAGCTCAGGGGACGAGCTCTGCCCCGAAGGTTTCGAGGATACCGACCGGGTCACGGGATCGCCTGTAGGCCTTACCCAAGACCCAATGCCGCAAGCCACAGCCCCGCCTTCTGGCCCGGCCACGGACTTACTTGCTGAGCAGACTGTATCGAAACCGAAACCGAAAGCATCGGGATCGACTACATCTAAAATGGCCGACCCGAAAACGAAACCGAAACTTAAGGACTCGAGTGTCCCTAAGATGGCTGCCGTGCCGGCGAAAACGACTGTACCCGCTACTCCATCGACTCCGTCGACCTCCGGTCCGCAGAAGTCGAAGAAGTCCGTCGATTCCGCTGCTGCACATTCAAAATCGACGCCAGAGGAGGGGTCCTCTAAGAAAGATGGTCGGCACGGGTCAACAGCGGCGCCGCCGTCCAAGCACGCCAAAGCTGGCTCCACGGAGTCTACGCAGGCGCACGGATCGAAGACTGGCACGTCTGCGCACCGGTCCCAGGACTCGGGGTCGGTGACAGCGGGATCCGCGTCGAAAGCCCACAAGGCCCACAAAGACGTCGGATCCGAGGGAAATGTCAAAACATCCTCGTCGGCGCCAAAACCAACTGAGAGTGAGGCGTCCCTCATCGCCGCATCACTACAGAGAATCAGGGAGAAGGCCTCTGCTCCGTCGGCTCCGATATCATCGCCGCAGGCGCAAAAGGACATTCCAGCAAAGCCTTCTGGCAAACTTCTCTTTATTTTGCCGCCAAAGGAGGCGCCGAAAGCCTTTTCCACCAAATCGGCACCGAAGAAGACGGTTTCTTCACCGGCTGGCCCACTTCCACGTCGGGTACTCTAATCAGAGGATGATTCAGAGCATTTCATCGACGCTGACACAGGCAAATTGACCCTCTATAAGAGAAAAATATCTTCAGAGTCAGTGGACTCATATGTCATCCCACTGAAAAAGAAAAGGGTGCCCCTTGACGCTTCAGGCCTCATGGAACCAATCCAGCCTCCTCCGAGACGGAGCCCTACTCCCTCACCAGAACACTCTGCGGGTGAGGGGTATGATGAGGACGAGCAATACAATTTCCCTATCAATGAACCAGATGCACAACCGGATTCATATGATGACACTGGTGACCAGGGCACCCAAAGTGTGGGGCAGGACCCGCAGCTTTTTAATGCACGTGCATCCCCAACTGAGGATTCAGCAGGTTTTCATGCGCTAATTGAGAGGGCAGCGGCCAATCATGATGTGGACATGCATGCTGACCCGATAGAGGAAGACTTCCTTTTCGACACATTTTCAGTCTCTGAAAGGACAGTAAAGACGCTGCCTATGCTTAAAGGAGTCCTCAAGCATGCTGGGGATATATTTAAGGAGCCTACCAGAGCACGAGTGGTCAATCCACGCATTGAAAAGAAGTTCAGACCTGCACCTGCAGACCCCGCATACATTCGGGGACAGTTGCCACTGGACTCTCTTGTGGTCGCCAATGCCAGGAAACGTGCCAACTCCCAGACGACGGGTGAAGCTCCTCCCCCGGATAAGGAGTCCAAAGTGCTAGAGGCAGGGGGCAAAAGAGTAGCTGCGCAGGCCGCAAACTTTTGGCGCATTGCCAATACACAAGCACTCTTAGCACGTTACGATAGGGCGCATTACGACACCCTAGAACAGGTTATACAACACCTGCCTCCAAAGTTCCAAGAAGGCACCAAACTGCTTATTGAGGAAGGGAAGCTAATCTCAAACGCAGCCATCAAGTGTGCACTTGACGCCGCAGACACAGCTGCTAGAGCTATCAACACTAGCGTTATGCTGAGACGACAGGCGTGGCTCCGCATCTCGGGGTTTAAGCCAGATATTCAGACAACCATTCTTAATCAGCCAGTCAATCCTGATAGTCTGTTTGGTCCAGATGTTGACACCACCCTAGAAAAAATTAAAAAAGACACAAACTGCTAAGTCCATGGGGGCCCTACAGTCACAACAGTTTAGTGGCAGCAATTTTCGTCGCTCAGGTGTACGTGGAGTCACCAGAGGACAAATGGGTCAACAATCTCAGTTCTCAAAAGGTGGAGCACAATCCTCGTTCACGAAACAGAACAAGGGAGGTTACAGAAATAACAGCAACAGAGGTCGCGGCAGAGGAAACAACAGCTCCCGCTCCTCTACCCCAAGCAAACAGCGACTCTCTGTCGCTGCCCCCCGACCACTTAACACCTGTCGGGGGGAGACTGCAGCACTTCCTGCCCGTCTGGAGAAACATCACCACGGACAGGTGGGTGCGACAACTAGTCCAGTATGGTTATTGCCTAGAGTTGAAATCCACTCCACCCAACATCCCGCCAAGGCAAAGGCCTATGTCCGCAGAGCACTTGCTCTTATTGCAGCAGGAAGTAGTGGTGATGCTGCAAAAAGGCGCAATCGAGCTCGTGCCGGTGGGAGAGGAAGGCACAGGGGTGTATTCCCTGTACTTCCTTATTCCAAAGAAGGACAAATCTCTCAGACCCATTCTGGATCTACGTCCCCTCAACCTGTACATACTATCAGAACACTTCCATATGCTTACACTGCAACAAATTCTTCCCTTGTTAAACCAAGGGGACTTCTTAGCAACCTTAGATCTCAAGGATGCTTATTTCCACATTCCACTACACCCGTCCCACAGGAAATACCTCAGATTCACTATACAAGGCAAGCATTATCAGTTCAAGGTCCTACCCTTCGGAGTGACCACAGCACCAAGAGTGTTTACCAAGTGTCTGGCGACAGTAGCAGCGCACCTCCGGAGGCAGAACATTCATGTCTACCCCTACCTAGACGACTGGCTCGTTCAGGCCAAGTCGGAACAACAGTGCGCCGCAGACATGTCAACTACCATTCACCTCCTTCACGATCTGGGCTTCTCGTTGAACTACCCAAAGTCGCATCTTCAGCCGGCACATGTCCGGCAGTTTCTAGGTGCGACGATCAATACCCTGACGGCCATGGCTCAGCCAAACCAAGTTAGGATAGACAGCATGCAGTCTCTAATCCAAAGGTTCAGACCACAACACTCACTCCCAGCGAGAGTGTTCATGCAGTTGATTGGCATGATGGCCTCCTGCATCTTCATAGTCCCGCACGCACGGTTGCATATGCGTCCGCTCCAGGAATGCTTAGCAAATCAGTGGACACAGGCTCAGGGACAATTGACAGACCTAGTGTTGGTTACCAGTCGGGCATACGACTCTCTGCATTGGTGGACTCCACACAACCTTTGCAAGGGCCGACTGTTCCAGGAGCCAGTGCCACAAATTATCCTGACAACGGACGCATCTCTCCAGGGATGGGGAGCTCATCTGCTCACTTACACAGTGCAGGGACTATGGACGACGCAGCAACAGAAGATGCACATCAACTATCTGGAACTGATGGCAATCTTCATGGCGCTCAAGTCCTTCATTGTACATCTGTGCAACAAGGTAGTGTTAGTCCGGACGGACAACATGACCGCGATGTACTACATTCAAAAACAGGGGGGCACCCACTCGCCACAGCTGTCTCATCTGGCTCAGGGCATGTGGAAGTGGGCCATTCAGAGGAACATTTTCCTCATGGCGGAACACCTCCCGGGCAAGGACAATCAGATGGCGGATCTGCTCAGCAGATACAGCCATCAAATGCACGAGTGGGAGTTACACCCATCTGTACTCCACCCGTACTTCCAGCAGTGGGGTCATCCAGAGATAGACCTGTTTGCCACAAAAGAAAACGCAAAATGCCAACACTTTGCCGCCAGGTTCCCTCACCCACAGTCGCAGGGCAATGCGATATGGATGAACTGGTCAGGGAAATTTGCGTACGCTTTTCCACCAGCCCCTCTGATACCGCTGGTCGCGAGAAAGCTAAGGCAGCACGCGATGACTCTCATCCTAGTTGCTCCAACGTGGGCGCGCCAAGCATGGTACACCACGTTCCTCGAACTCTCAGTGGTGCCGCATCAAAGACTACGCCTCACGCCCAGTCTTTTGACGCAGAACCATGGAGAAATTCAGCATCCAGATCCGCAACAGCTCAACCTGGCAATCTGGCTCCTGAAGTCCTAGAGTTTGGCTACCTTAACCTGCCTCCGGAATGCATGGACATCATCAAGGAGGCTAGGAAGCCGACTACCAGAGCATGCTATGCTGCGAAATGGAAGCGTTTTGTCATTTACTGTACAGCCAATGACATCAACCCGCTTGATGCATCTATCCCTAACATCATTTGCTATCTGTTGCATCTTTACAAGTGCAATCTAGCGTACACTTCCATTCGGATACATCTATCCGCCATAGCGGCTTATCTTCAGAACAGGCAGCATCTCTCGGTCTTCAGAGTGCCTGCCATTAAGGCTTTCCTTGAAGGTCTGAAGCGAGTCATTCCCCCAAGAACACCACCAGCTCCGGTGTGGAACCTCAATGTGGTCCTCACCAGACTAATGGGACCACCTTTTGAGCCACTGCACTCGTGTGAACTCCAGTTCCTAACGTGGAAAGTAGCTTTCCTAATCGCTATCACGTCGCTACGGCGTGTTAGTGAGCTGCAAGCGCTCACAATCCAAGAGCCATTCATTCAGATTCATCCAAATAGGGTAGTGCTACGTACTAACCCCAAATTCCTTCCGAAGGTGGTGTCACAGTTTCATCTCAACCAAACTATTGACTTACCGGCATTCTTCCAAAACCCACAAACGGTGGCGGAAAGAATGCTCCATACGTTAGACGTACGGAGGGCGTTGATGTACTACATGGACAGGACACAACCCTTTAGAAAGACAACAACTTTTTGTTGCCTTCGCACCACAACACAAAGGCAACCCTATTTCCAAAGCAGGAATAGCCAGGTGGATTGTTAAGTGCATCCAAATATGTTATCAAAAGGCCAAGCTCACTTTAACGATACCCCCAAGGGCGCACTCCACACGCAAACTGGGGGCATCCATGGCTTTCCTGGGAAACATTCCTTTAGAGGATATTTGCAGAGCAGCCACGTGGGTTACACCACATACCTTTACAAAACACTACTGTGTTGACGTACATTCCAAGCAGCAAGCTGCTGTAGGACAGGCTGTTCTCAAGACACTCTTTCAGGTTTCTGCAGCTGGCACGGGCAACCGCCGCTAATGGAGGGACTGCTATGTATTCTATGCTAAGATATGAATTTAGCAGCCCACATGCCTCGAACTGAATATGCTACTTACCAGTATGCATCTGTTCTTGGCATGTAGGGCTGCTAACATTCATATCGCCCACCCTCCTCCCCGGTGCCTGTCGCAGCTGCAGATATACTATTGTATTCACTTATTAGCATGGACATCCTTTACACTTTTCACTCCATCTTCTGCCACAATGGCGAAAAACAATCTGGGGATGGAGCCGATGCCCATGCGCACTGTAGTCCAGGGGAGGAGCCACCTATCTCAGGATACTTCGAAGACTCTTCCAGGACAAAAATGTGCGATCATCCGGACCCAACACTAGGCGGCGATCTAATGCTAAGATATGAATGTTAGCAGCCCTACATGCGAAGAACAGATGCATACTGGTAAGTAGCATATTCATTATCTGCTTTTGGGTAAGTACCCAATTGGTAGAGTTCTGGGCATGGACTCTGGGGTCTCTCAGGGTCCGGTAGGTGCAGTTGGTACACCCTCAGCGGCCCTGGGGCAGCCGGGTGCAGAGGTAGTTAGGCCCAATGTTATCCAATGAGAGGCAGGGGGCCTTCGGTTGGTGGCTGCTGGATAGCAGGCCACGCAGCTGTGGGAGCTGGGCTCCTGGTCACTTGCTCAGGGCAAGTGGGGAAGTAGAATAGGGGACAGGTTGCACTGCCAGGGGCACTCGGGAGGCTCGGTGCAGGGTGCTTTTGAGCCGTCGGGCGCTCAATGTTATTCAATGGGAAAGGGAAAAAGGGAACAAAGACTGCAGACTTGGGGACGGTGATTCTTCAATTGTGACCACCACTTTGAGGTAAGTTGGGATCCTGGAGAAGAGGTAGGTACCCCAAAGGGAGACACAGGGGGTCGCAGGTCGCCAGGTGCAGGCGTGTCTTTGGGAATCGGGAAATCTTACCCTCTGCTGGTCGTGGTCGGAGAGGTCTCTGGTTCTGAGGCTGCAGGCGTCGTCTGGTTCGTCGAGGAGGGTCTTTGGGCACTGGACTTCGGGTCCAAGTCGCCGGGGGGACGTCCTCGTGGTTCTGGATCACTCTGGCACGGGCCGGGCTCTGCGGGTGCAGAGTGGGCTGGTCCGGAGCTTCCTGGCTGGCACCAGGGGGTTTGTTGCAGCAGAGCCTCTGCTGATGGGAGTCCCAGTCTTTAAGAGGGTCAAGGTAGGCAGGTCCTCTAGGTGTCCCAAGGTTGCTGTCCGCAGGAGTCGCCAGGATTTAGGCAGGAGCTGGTTCCAGGATCGACAGGCCGGTAGGGCTGGGGCCAAGTCAGTTGTTGTTGTCCTGTTAGCAGCTGCACGGCGGGTCTTCTTCCTCTTGGTCTTCTTTTCTTATCGGGATCTGAGGAAGGAAGGTTCAGGGATCCCCTAAATACTGAATTTAGCGGCGTTGTAGGGAGGGCAAGGGCAGGGACCAATAGGTCCCTGTCCCGGGGTTGGTACACCCCTAGCCTTCTCTTCTCCTGTGGGAGGGGGGCAGGAGCCTAGCTGTGATTGGGCTGGGCTCCCCATCTTCAAGATGGCTGGAGCCCGGGGTCGTGCTTCACCTAGTCTCCCCCACCTGAGGGGTGGGGTTGGCACAGGCTGGCACCCCCCCCCCCTTCCTGATGTAGTTTTTCCTGCCAGTCTTCCCGCCAGAGTGGGGGTCAGGACTGGTGGGGGCCAGTTGCTGGGTACAGCAAATGGTCTGGAGAAGCTCACAGAGGCGGCATGCCTTTGAAGCTTCCCCCTGCCCATCCTGGGGGAGGAGACCTAGCACCTCGCCCAGAATGTGCATTGTTGCAGGCCCAGGAGAGTGGGGGCTCTCCACCCAGGGGTCCAGCAACATGTCTGCTGTGTGGCAGCCTCTGCAGCCACTCAGCCCAGACGTGGATTGTACGTTAGGTTTTCAAGGGACATCTCTAAGATGCCCTCTGGTGCATTTTACATTAAATCCCACACTGGCATCAGTGCGGGTTTAATGTGCTGAGAAGTTTGGTACCAAACTTGTCAGTCTTCAGTGTAGCCATTATGATACTGTGGAGTTCGTAATGACAACCTCCCAGCACCATATACTCTTAATGGCATCACTGCACTTGCAGTGCCCAGGAATGGCCCTGGGTACTGTAGGGGCACAGGGCTCCTGCACCTGTGCCCGCACCACTGGCATAGGGCACCCAGCTAGAGGGGTGACTGAAGTATGCCAGGGCAGTGGGTTCTGTGGGCATGGCACAAAGGGATGTGTGCCATGTCGACTCTTTGTTTAGTTCTGTACTTTGACATTCAGCCTGCAAAGGCAGTGTGTGGGTGTCAGGGTACAGGGCCCCTGAGGGTGGCACAATAAGTGCTGCAGTCCTCGGGGGTCTTCTCTGGTCACCCTGCCCTACCTAGGTTAACATTTACTAGGGGCTGACAGGGGGCCAGAGATGCCAAATGGGTTTTTAGTTTCAACACAGTTTTAGGAAAGGAACACAGGCCCTGGGTACCTGGTTGGCTGGAACCCAGGGCACACTCAGTCGAAGCACATCAGCAGTTAAGAAAAAAGTGGAGGCATACCAGTGCAAGAAAGATGGCACTTTCTCACAGTGGGCGATCCGACTTGCACTGAAGGCATTCCTTCCCTCTGTCCGGGGAAGTGTGGTGCACGTGTTCATGGACAACACCACCGCTATATGGTATTGCAACAAACAGGGCAGGGTGGGATCGTTGACCCTATGTCAGGAGGCTCTGCATCTCTGGACAAGGCTGGAACATAAAGGCATTACCTTGGTGGTTGAACACCTGGCAGGTTCTCTGAAAGCTAGGGCAGACTAACTCAGCCGCCGGTGCATGATGGATCACAAATGGCTTCTGAACTCTGGTTCAGGTCTCTTTCTGCAGTGGGGAGAGCCTTGGTTAGATCTATTCGCCACCGAAGACAAATCACAATGTCGTCAATTCTGCGCGATGGAATTTCCAAGTCGGCGCACGCACGGCCACGCAGGAGGAGTTTTTTCGTTGTTGGGTTACAGGGGGGAAAGAAGAGGCCTGCCATGAGTTGATTTGTTTGGGGGTGGCTGGGGTTCTAACGAGAGCCTACGCTCTGTTAGCTCAATCTTGTGTATCAGAGCTGATTTTGCTGCCAGAAGAAAAGCATCTAATGTCCCCACCACCCCCGGCCCTGTGACAAACTTGCATTTACTCATCTCCCAAGACTCTGCTGTTTATAGGTGTAGAACACAGAACTTAACTACTGAAACCTTTAAGTAATTATTAAATACCTCGATTCCCAGATGTTAATAATATGGCCCAGCCTGTGCCAGTCTTGGACGGGCCCGCCCTTGGCCTGCGCTGCGGGATGCCGTGCCCACTTTCGAAGCGCCTCCTGACGCTTCCTTATGACGCTGATGGCTGTGCACCTCCCAGGGAAAGCTGGGAGTTGTAGTCCCCTTGTGCCATAGTGCTGGTTAGAACTGGTGAGCCCAGGACGAAGGCGAGCATTGCGGTCCCCTCGGACCGATCAGGGAGCTGGATTGCAGCAGTGAGTGTTAGGCAGTGTATGGCAGAAATGAAAATGCAGAACTTTCTGATACTGAGTGCACCAATCCAGCCCCAATACACTAAATCCTGTTTGGGAGGTGGTCACACCTCCCTGTGACAGGATGCCTATTGTCATACCTTCCTCTGCTCGAGCTTGGCTCAGCAGCAGGAGAGCAGAATCGGGTCTGTGGTTGGCTGCATCCATTTTGTACTGCCCAGGTCGAGAAAGCTGGTACTGTGTAGACCGTTGACCCACATGTGTCCCTTTATAAGGGTGGAATCATACCTCCCACACCAGTTACTGCTGTTGATGGACTATTCCAAGGTGTTTGACCAAACACGACCTGTTTCTAAGCAGCCGTTTTAAAGTTGGCATTTACCGCAAGGCTATAATGCACTTTAACATATGTCTGGCTGCATCACAGACAACCCTGGAGAATGGTCTCCGAAGGCTGCAGTGGGGCTCTGCTCATGCAGAGGCACTCTCTCACATAAAACCCAGCACTCTGCCTTCAGGACTGTTAAGGCTTGCCATAGGGGTGACTGATAGGTATTTAAGTGTAGTGATTTTAGAGGGATATAGTGAACCTATATCTCAGTAAGTGGTGCAAGCACCATCTAACAGTCTGCAGTAGCAGGCCTGTCGTGTCCATTTGGTGGCATCTCATGGGTGGCATAATACATGCTTCAGCCCATGAGAGGCCTCTGGGGTACCTATGCCCTGGGTACATGGTGTACCATATACTAGGGACTAATGAGGGTACCCCAAAATCCAATACAATCTGGAGTGTACCTAAAGTACACGCATCTCAATTTACAGGAGAAAGCAGATAGACTGGGGTCCTGGATAGCAGGATCCCAGTCAGACTCCGCCAAAAACAGTGTGACATCAGCAAAAAAGTGGGGGTAACCGTAAGAAGCAGATACTACTTTCCTACATCACCCATCCTTCCTGTTCTGCGAACTGACTTCTAGGGATAGGGACTCTGACAGGGCCCTAGTTATGTGCGCCAGTGGTCCGTGTCTTGCATGGCTCTTCGCTTCTGGCGTAAAAGTGTCAGAACTGATGTTAGTGAGCAGGGGAGGCGTGTAAGTAGACACCGCAACGTGATCCCTGTGACCATGACGCCACACGCGGAGTCAACCGATGCCACCTACAGGCACGCAGGGGTATTGCTATGAAACAATTTCTCCGAATTCGGTCTGACGCCTGAGGGTAATTTTAATGTAAGGGATCTAGAACTACATGTCTCTTACAGATGCACCGTTACCGACGGTAACTGATGTGGTTTTTAATTTTTTTTAAAACATGACTTTGATTTCAAGAGTTAAAGCTGGCCTGGGAGTGCTGCTAAGTGGATAAATGCTCTTGTCTTTCAAGTGCTGGTTTCCTCCTTTAGAACGAAAACAGGAAGGCCAGAATAGTGTTTACTTTCATTTTCTGACCGTTGTATAAAGGAGTGTTTTACGTTAATGCTATAATTTAGCAGCTTTTCTCAATGGGTGGCTTGTGGTCCACCTACACTGCGTATCTGCCACTGAGAAATATAAACGGCAGATTTCAAATGTGCAGTTGATTAAAATTATTTTTGAGGCATCTATTTGTGCTCATAGAATGTGCTGACAATCGCAGTGAGATGCACAATGTCCCTCTTCATTTGACTTTACTGGATGCTTTTTCTGTAAAATTGCTTTGTCACATGGGCTTGTAAAGCAAAAGCTACCCAAGTTAGATGCTGACAGAATATTTTCTAATTCCCTAGCAGCAGGGAGAACATGCTCTTTTACACCTATTATCTCTGTCCAGATTTTGAACTGTCCCATCGGTTTCCCTTAAAGCACCCTCCACTGCCCTCATCTTAAGGATAGTGTTGCTCTTGGCAAATTTACTGTTTATCAGCACTGTTTTGATGTTGGCAGTAAATAGCTTTGTGACTTTTGTGGTGATAATCAGTAGCTTCTGCTGGCAAATCACTGCACTCACAAAGGCCCACTCTTCTGAGTCACTCCAAAGCCTTCACACTTCTTGTTCTGCTGAAATCACACTGATTTAAATTTTAGATCGGTTTTAATGTTACTTATTACAAATGCATTCAAAAACAACATAAGAACAGCTAAACCATACAAACACAAAAAGGTTTGTGATGCACCTCCCTCTAGATAGACACTGGTCCTAACCTTATATCCCTCCTAAGTTTAAACAAAACAGTGAGCCTTATCCTCTCAAGGTGTGGAACACCACTGCCCATGATGTTCCTAAAGGGCGGTTAGAATAACCAACATACACTTTGCCAACTGTAGGTTGCACCAGTGTCCCATTCGCAATAGATAAATAACTTTACGAATGTCCGTCCAATATTGATAATGTTCAAAGTTCTTTATTCTTCTTTTCAATTGAGAAATATACACCAAACAGCCAACGTGTTTCGTTCTATTAGAAGAACTTCATCAGGGCTGTAAAAAACATTTAAAAATAGATATATATTACAACATAGTACATATAAATAGACACACATACAATTGATATAAAATACAATACAAAGACCGGAGATCAATACTTAAAAACATATTCAACAAACTTATTTAGCATTGTCAATACTGGTTTCTTTATTTAAATATTCCTGGTATAAACCACTTCCCACTTGATAGTTATGAGTCATCCCATACAAGATCCTACATGTATTTCCTATTAGGGCCTATTTGTTTATTTAGGAATCATTTAAGACTGGGACAACCAGTAGGTGAATGTGCCACCTAATATCAGTCAAAACATTTTGCTAACCATTTACAATTCATGGTATATGATCATAATACCAACAATGATGAGGAGAAAAGAGAACCGAAAAATAAAAACATATATATTTAGTAAAGGTACTAGCACAGCTAAGAGGCAAGAAGCCCGGGAAAAAGAAAGCTAAGAAAAAACTGCTCTCCTCAGACTAGAGTTGCATGGTGACAATCTGACATGTTTTTCATATTTGGTAACCCGAATAAACTCCATCCCGAGCGCAAGCCCTTCTAAACCGAGAAACAGAAATACACCTACCAAATGTATTATTGCTTACAAATTTTTGTCCAAAGGAAAAGTCATCCGGCTTGTTCCACTATGGACTCACAGTTTAATTTCCTCTTCCGTTGGGATGTATACAGGCTAAGACAAAATATCTACTATGCCTGCAGAATATAAATGATCAATTTGTGATCAATTTGTTTAAAAATCTAATCTATACAAAACTGTCACAGTGATACTTGTGAACTAAATGTAATATTTCTGTTTGTGTCCCGTTATACACTCCCTCCAATGAACATGTTCCAGCAATTATGTCCCCACTGAATTACACATAGGCATCAATAAAGAACACTGCCTTACCTATTAGACTTTTTTGTCCAACTCCGACGACAGTACAATGTGAAAAGGCTGATGTGCCTGGAAAAAGATTGTAGACAATAAATACAACTCCACTATGAAACCACTGGTTATAAATAATTTTAGATAGAACTCAATATGGAGTAAAAAGTAAAAGATTCAAGTCCCAACCATCAGGTTCACAATTTGCGCCAGTCCTTAAGTATCCAGACTAATCCGTAAATGATTGCCACTTCCTGGTAGAATCCTGAATAAATATAATTTGAGCGGTGGTTACGAAGTATTCCCCATCCACCCGTATTTGACTTGCCCACAATTATATTCGATACATATCACTAAGCTGGACTAGTGTCAGCCTTGTTTATAATTGGGTATACCCAAGTATTTTGGCGCCCTCGCTCATTATGATAGCTCGGTACGCACTTGCATATATCATATTCTTCTGATCCTAGTTGGAAACCAATCCGAGTAACCAACTCGTCAAGTGGCATATTCTAAAGCACAAAAGGGTTTACATGCCTAGTATAACGGCCAGAAACGTCCTAGGGATGCATTTTAAATTAGCAATTGCTCAGATATTCCAAATTTACTGTATTTTGAGAAATGGACCAGTCATCAGAAAATGCACATCAAGCTTAGCATTCATATTGAATGTGATGAATACTGGAAAAGTTTGTTGCTTGGTCTTTCCAGTAGTGTTCAGCTGCTTTAAAATGCACTTAGAAGTAAAAGCAGATACTGTGATCGTATGACAGCCACACTAGACTCTGGAATTGATGCATGCACCTGATGCCAGTGCTGTACTTCGAATGTCCTTGCAACACAACTGATTAATTGCTTTGACTAAATTACCAAAATGAGGTAAGAGTTTGCATTGCGCCTATTACTTCTGTATTAATATTGTTTTTGAATCCCACCCAAGGAAATGTTGCATAAGATATGTCTATTTTACAGCGGTCTTCTGGGAAAGGTGCAATGAGCTCCAAGACATTGAAAAAATAATGGCTCAAATTGAAAGGGGAGAAGCAAGAATTCAAAGAAGAATTAGTATTAAGAAAGCACTTGACACAAAGGTATGCTGAATTTATATTCACAAAAAGAAATGTTCTTGATCGTTAGCCATTATTTTACTGTGGCACCTGGCCTTGGCAGTTTTTTACCTTGAAATGCAAGTTTGGCATCAGAACATACTCCTTAATATTAGAACACTAGATTGTCTGCATATGTGGGTTCTTGGTAGATTTTATAAAACACTATCTAATTCAGAGACAAAATAACTGAATAAGAGAATGCAAGTATTTGTTATTTGCAATGCAGAAGAACTTCACTGCCTATCACTTTAGTGAAATTGTTAATTTTTCCTAAACTTCTGTTTTGAAAATAATGAGCATGTAGACTTGAGTAATGAATTTCACACAATGTAATTCTGTGACCGCCTCTGTGCAGTCACCTGCTGCATAAGTAAGAATTTCTGTACACTAAGCTGTGCCTTTGAGTAAAGCCAGTATGAAAATCATTCAAACCCCTAACAGAAAGAATTTTTTTTAACTTAAAGCTTTTTATGTGGTGGAAATGTGATGTTTAGACTTTTTCCCCAACCGTGTGTGCCAGTCCCAATGCTAGCATTCCTTAGGCATTTGTGCCTCCGTTGGTGAGAATGCAAAACAAAGCACTTTGTATGATTGACCAAGTGCATCACACTATAGCTTAGTGCCCACTTTGCCTCAATGCTTTATGAAGATTGAGATACGCAGTGAATTCCGGTTAGTTGGCGGGGAATTACTCTGTCTGTCTGTCTGTGTGTGTGTGTGTGTGTGTGTGTGTGTGTGTGTGTGTGTGTATATATGTGTATATATATATATATATATATATATATATATATATATATATATATATATATATATATATATATATATATATTTGAAGTCAGGGCTGACCTTACTCTCAAAAGTGGTAGCTTGTTCGAGCAGTAAGGCAGTACCAGAGGACAGTGTAAAGCATTGGTTGTCCTCACTCAGTCAGCAAAAGGTTTCACACACTGAAGACTGAACTCCAGGCCAATGGTTTTTATATCAAAAGGTATAGTTTTATTTTTAGGAGCATCAGGTATCAAGATATACTTTTCTCAATTATGGGTGATCTCAGGTAATTACTTTGTAGAATGAAAATAACTTTGTAAACACAACAGGTACAGGGGTTGCAGTAGGCAACACAATTCTAAACACAATCTAACATTGAGCTCAATGGGTTTTTCTACAAAAATGCAGTTGATTACTTTGTAAATTACTTTTGTAATTCCAGGACTGGATCCTAGATTCACTCCTGGGGTCTAAGCTGAAAACAGTTTAGTAAAAACATTTTGGTTATTGCAATGATTTTTTTATTTGAAGTCTGTTTTTATTTCACCCCCGAAGTAGGGAGTACGCAAAAAAGTGACATATACACGGCGATAAGCCTACAACCCCACAAGGGCCGGCTGCGTCAGAGGAAATGCAGTAATATAACATGGGAATTGTGTTTACTTAACGTTATACACAGCGTTCCGCCTACAACCCAATAGGGCCGGGCGCGTCTGTAAGATTAAAAAAAAAACTTCTGTCATGCTGAAAAGTCACTGCCAACAATAACCTGGCCTCTAGGGCCGAGTGTAGACCAGGAACTAGAACTAATAGAACTACCGGACCAGAGCGGTCCAAACTACAACCAGGTGCCTATTGCAATGATTTTTAAGGAATATAAAGGTATTTCAAAAGTTTACACTTAAACTTTTCAGTGAAAATCTAGCAATGTTATCCAATGGGAGAAAATTCAGGTTACAGGTAAAGTACGTTCTGCTTACTTTTGTAATCCAGTGCTGGGCTCCTAGGTCCAGCACTGGGATCTCTACTTAAGACAGGTAAGTAATTACGTTTCCGTAATAGGTACGATTTTCAAGAAATATTTCAAGTTTTCAAAAGTAGACACTTAGAATAAATTTCATAGAAAAGCAGACAATGGATTCCTATGGAAAAAATTCAGGTTACTAATAAACCTGGTTAGGATAACTTTTGAGGTTCAGTCCTGGGCTACAAGGTACAGTACTGGCTTCTCTCCTGATCACAGGTGAGTAATTCGGTATTCCGTTGATTTTATAGGAATATTTCAAAACTTCACACAGAAGATTTTTTGAGTCAAACCAGTCAGTTATCCTACGGCAGGAAAGAGGGTTATCGGTTTCCAGGTGAGGACTCGACCAGTGAAGTAAAGGTTCTGGGCATAGACTGGGGGGGGGGGGGGGGGGGGGGACTCTGAACCAAAATCTTCTATGCTGAAATCCACTCCAAAAAGGACAGACGAGCTGAGCTCGTCATGACCACGCCCGTTCCTTAGAACGCCCAGCCCAGCAGGGGAATTAGCCCTGCGTGTGAGCGTTCTAACGGTCATGACAAGCTCAGCTCTTCATGAGCACACGAGAACCGTGGCTCATGACGAGCTGAGCTAGTCAGGAGCGTGGGAGGGGTTAAAGGCTGCAGACTCGGGGAGGGAGATTCTTCAGGTGCCACCACCACTTCGAGAGGTAAGTTGGGATCTTGGAGAAGAGGTAGGTACCCCAAAGGAGGGTACAGGGGGCAGCGCCCCGGTGCTCATGACGAGCTCAGCTAGTCATGAGCCACGTTTCTCGTGTGCTCATGACGAGCTGAGCTCGTCATGAGCACGCCCGTTCCTTAGAACGCCCAGCCCAGCAGGGGAATTAGCCCTGCGTGTGAGCGTTCTAACGGTCATGACAAGCTCAGCTCTTCATGAGCACACGAGAACCGTGGCTCATGATGAGCTGAGCTAGTCATGAGCGTGGGAGGGGTTAAAGGCTGCAGACTTGGGGAGGGAGATTCTTCAGGTGACACCACCACTTCGAGAGGTAAGTTGGGATCTTGGAGAAGAGGTAGGTACCCCAAAGGAGGGTACAGGGGGCCGCAGGGCGCCGGATGCAGGATTGTCTTTGGGTGTCGGGAATCTTACCCTCGGCTGGTCGTGGTTGGTGGCGTCCCTGGCTCTGAGGCTGCAGGCGTCGTCTGGTTCGTCGAGGAAAGTCTCTGAGCACTGGACTTCATGTCCCAGTCACCAGGGGGGCGTCCTCGTGGTCTTGGATCACTCTGGTACGGGCCTGGCTCGGCGGGTGCAGAGTGGGTTGGTCTTGTGCTTCCTGGCTGGCACCAGGGGTATGGTTGTTGAAGCAGAGCCTCTGCTTACGGGAGTCCCAGTCTTTGAGAGGGTCAAGGCAGGCAGGTCCTCAGGTTGCTGTCCGCAGGAGTCGCTGGGTTTAAGCAGAAGCATGTTCCAGGATCGACAGGCCGGTAGGGCTGAGGCCAAGTCCGTTGGGGTCGTCCTGTTAGCAGCTGCACGGCGGGTCCTCTTCTTTCTTCTTTTCTTTTTGGGAAATGACGAAGGAAGGATCAGGGAGCCCCTAAGTACTGAATTTAGGGGCGTTACAGGTAGGGCAAGGGCAGGGACCAATAGGTCCCTGTCCTGGGGTGGGTACACCCCCTAGTCTGCTCCTCTCCTGTGGGAGGGGGGCAGGAGCCTAGCTGTGATTGGGCAGGGCTCCCCATCTTCAAGATGGCCGGAGCCCGGGGTCGTGCTTCACCTTGCCTCACCCACCTGAGGGGTGGGGTTGGCACAGGCTGGCACACCTCCCTTCCTGACGTAGGGTTTCCCGCCAGTCTTCCCGCCAGAGTGGGGGTCAGAACCGGTGGGGGCCAGTTGCTGGGTACAGCAAATGGTCTTGAGAAGCTCACAGAGGCGGCAGGCCTTTGAAGCTTCCCCCTGCCCATCCTGGGGGAGGAGACCTAGCACCTCGCCCAGGATGTGCATTGTTGCGGGCTCAGGGGAGCGGGGGGCTCTCCACCCAGGGGACTAGCAACATGTCTGCTGTGGGGCAGCCTAGGCAGCCTCTCAGTCCAGACGTGGATTGTAGGTTTAGGTTTCAGGGGGCATCTCTAAGATGCCCTTTGGTGCATTTTACATCTGGCACCAGAGTGGGTTTAATGTGCTGAGAAGTTTGATACCAAACTATTTCGCCTTCAGTTGGGCCATCATGGTGATGTGGAGTTCGTAATGTCGACCTCCCAGCACCATATACTCTTAATGGTAGCACTGCACTTAATGTCCAGGCATGGCCTTGGGTACTGTAGTGGCACAGGGCTCATGCACTTGTGCCCATACCACTGGCATAAGACACCCAGCTAGAGGGTTGACTGAGGTATGCCAGGGCAGTGGGTCTTGTGGGCATGGCACACAGGGACGTCTTCGACGAAACACAACACAGTCCTGCCCAAGAAGAAAAAGAACTGTTCTCTGTGTCCGAAGCCGACTCCAACATGGAAGAAGACCTCAACGTCACTCCGACTCAACGGACCGGGAGGACAGACTCCCAGTTGCCCACTCAACCTAAAGGAAAGGCTCTGTTGTCACCCTCGTGCTCTGGTTGACACAGTGAAAGTTTCACATGCCCCGCCCTCCAGCCCGGCTGTGAAACACAAACATAAGCCTTCCGGCTCGGGCTCGAGGCCAATCCCAGTCCGGTGCTGAACCAACACCTTCGGCACTGAAACATAAGGACAAACACAGGTGCACACATGTCCATGTCCCCGTGCAGTCCAGCAACCCAAGACCGCCATCACGAGGAAATCCACAGCCCAAGTCGTCGGCAGCCATTTTGTAAGTTCAGCCTCTTCACCCCCCTCCGCGACTCCCGGGACAGTTCACAGATGCGGGCCTTTACAGATATCCAGGGGGTCCCAGCAATGGCTGCCTTGGTGCAGAAAGGAGAGCCGCCCAAGGCGGGGGGCCGCCTGTATTATCGCTGGCGCTCCTCACAGACAGAGCGCGAGGGTCCAGGGTCGATGGACGGAGCAGCGGCAGGGGGACCCCTTCACACGATCAATCCACGGAGCACCGTGCCCTGCACCAGCCTCACGGCCGCCAAGGCAGGCCCGGATCAGGGTCACCGGGATGTTCACACAACGGCTCTCGCCAGTGGCTCAGTCTCTCTCGGCCGGGGCTGACGGTCACCACAACGCCAGGCCGGATCCAATAGGCGAGGCCCCGGTCTCCGCACCACGAAGGCCCGGGTCCCCTCGGGGGGCACAACTTCGGAACCGCAGCATGCCGGAGCCCCCAGTTCAAACGGTGAGTAAGAACGAAATGTTGCGTTTCTATTTCTTCGAAAATATGTCGTCTCTGGGCAGGATATGCAGCAGGATATGCGAGTCAGGCCAGAGGGCTGACGTAGCAGAGCTACAAAGGGCTTGCAGGATTGAACCGGGTTAAATTTGACTTTTTCATTGACGAAGAATGTGACAATATGATGATCTGACCAGTCACAGGGTTGGATAGATTCAAGTTGGATAGAGTCCTCTTTGGAGATGATGAGGTCAATGATAGAGCCTTTCTCGTGGGTCGGGCTGTTGCATATTTGGGAGAGGTCAAGGGCATCGAGGACGTTTTTAAGACTATTTACCACCGCGTCATTATGATCGTTCCAGTGGAGGTTGAAGTCACCAAGGTATATTTGTGGGAGTTGTCGCCCTGAATTAGTTGTGATCAGATCCATGATTTGTTGCGAGAAGGTAAGGTTATCCCCTGGAGGGTGGTAAATGCCGTGAAGAGAGCATATCGGTTTGACCTCACTGATAATATCGAGGCAGATGTATTCAAAGGATGTTGGGGAGGGTAGGGAGGGAGAGGTTACTTTCCGGACAGAGAGGTTACTCCTGTGTATACATGCGATTCCACCACCTTTTTGACCTACTCTGTCTAGTCTAGTGATGTGGTAGCTGGGGGGAACCAGTATGTCCATTATAGGTGTAGAAGATTCAGTTAGCCACGTTTCAGTTAAGAAGATTAGGTCAAGGTCCAGTGTTAAGATGAGATCAGCGATTGCAGAGGAGTGCCTAGGGGCCGATCTGCAGTTGAGGAGGGTGCATTTGAGACGGGGTGTGTCGAGGGTGGAAGGGTCTTCTAGAGAGAGGGGGACTTTTCTCAGGTTACTAAGGATAGAAATTCTGTTTAGTGTGGGGGGTCTAAGGGGATTAGGATGAATCGTTGGAATGGCGCGGAGGGTGGTGGGTATGTTGTTAAGGGGAGATGGCTCGTAGGAGCGGAGGAGGGTGACTGTGTCGAGGTCAGATAGTGGGTTGCAGGAGCGATGGGGATGGTTTTCACGATTTCGGACAGGGATTGAAGTCCAGTGCGGGGGGCGCTGAGTGCGAGAGTCAACCGACCGGGTGGAAGTCCTGTTGGGAAGGGTGGTGCTGTTGAAGGCGGGTGAGGGGCGTCTGGGGTGTGTGCAGAGTAATTGTTTGATGATGTGAATGTCTTCTTGGAGCTTGTGGAGGGTGGTGGGTGAGGAGTGACTGGAGGAGGGAGGCCATAATGTAATCAAGTGTGGGATGTGTGTTGGTGGTGGGGATTGGAGTGTTGGGGGTGGATGACCCATGGGGGAGGTTGGAGGTATGGAAGAGGGTATTAGTGGTGGGCGGCGAGTGCATGGTGGAGGATGGGCGTATGTTAGTGGTGATGGGGGCGCATGAAGGGTAGTGGGGTGTGAGAATGGGGGGGAGTGGTATTGTGTGTGGCTCTTTTTTGAGGAGGCGGAGTTGAGTTGATAGAGGCGTGTTCTGTGTGGTTAGTTAATGGGTGGAAGCGGGGGCTGAGAATGGGGGGATAAGGGGTGGGGTTTGTCTGTTTGCGTGTCGGTCTGGTGCTGAACTCGGTTAGGCGTATTGTGGGTGGGAGTTGTGGTGTCATGGGTGAAGAGAATGGGAATGTGGGCTGGTGAAAGGGGGGAGGGGGTACGGTTGGTGTGTGTGGGGGAAAGATCTGTGTCTGTGATTGAGGGGTGTGGGGTAGCAACAGTAGATGGGTGCGTACTGGCAACTGAGGTTTTTTTTGGGTATTCCAGAATTACAAGGCGCACAACCAGAGTGTCCGTAAAGTTAAAGTTAAAGTTTGAAACAAAAGTATACAATAGTTGGTACAGGCAATGGGGCGAACGGTAAAACCTCACAACCGCTCAACGATGGACCAAGCTTGGTACATACTAGAACAAGAAGAAAACCACAATGCCCCTGCACTCGTACAGAAGTGTAATTAAGGTGTGTGATAACAACACTGTCAATTAGCTCAGTATGAGGGAAAAATTAGAACAACATCCAACTTATTCAAGTAGATCAATTGTCGGTAATCATTTTTCAGACAAAATAGGGAAGGAAAATCAGGATGTAATCCGTTGTTGGTACGAAAGAGTTTCGTTTATTGTTCCTTTAGGTAGGCCAACACGTGTTTCATCGCAGGGAAACAGACTGCGAATCTTCAGGGCCTAATAGGTGAGGTGCAAAGGCCACCTCGGATAAGTGTTTTCGAAGGATCCTGTAAGGCGGAGTTTCACTGGTTGAGTGAAGTCGCACTCCGAGACCGGATAAGTCTCTTAAATAAAGCACAAAGTGTAAACCGAGAGGAGAGGATTGACAGGTAACTTCAGATACGTGACGTTGTCAACAAACACGAAAGGCGGGTACACCTTGTCGTGGCAGTTCTCCCTCTTGAGTTTCCCGGCGCCGTTTTCCAAGGACCGTCCTTGGAAAACGGCGCCGGGAAACTCAAGAGGGCGAACTGCCACGACAAGGTGTACCCGCCTTTCGTGTTTGTTGACAACGTCACGTATCTGAAGTTACCTGTCAATCCTCTCCTCCCGGTTTACACTTTGTGCTTTATTTAAGAGACTTATCCGGTCTCGGAGTGCGACTTCACTCAACCAGTGAAACTCCGCCTTACAGGATCCTTCGAAAACACTTATCCGAGGTGGCCTTTGCACCTCACCTATTAGGCCCTGAAGATTCGCAGTCTGTTTCCCTGCGATGAAACACGTGTTGGCCTACCTAAAGGAACAATAAACGAAACTCTTTCGTACCAACAACGGATTACATCCTGATTTTCCTTCCCTATTTTGTCTGAAAAATGATTACCGACAATTGATCTACTTGAATAAGTTGGATGTTGTTCTAATTTTTCCCTCATACTGAGCTAATTGACAGTGTTGTTATCACACACCTTAATTACACTTCTGTACGAGTGCAGGGGCATTGTGGTTTTCTTTCAGTAGATGGGTGCGTGACTAAGGTGCCGGTGGTAGAGGAGAGGTACGTGTCTTTTTGGGGCTGAGCTAGATTAGAGGCGTTGTCGTAGGGGGCTGTGGTGTCAGGAGTGAAAGGAATGGGAGTGGTATGAATGGAGGTCAAGGTGTTGGTGGGGGGGAGAGGGTGCGGCTGGTGAATGTGGGGGAGAGATCTAAGTCTGTGATTTAGGAGTGTGAGGTGGCTGCAGTAGGTGGGTGGATGACGGAGGTGCCGGGCGTAGAGGAGAGGTGCGCGTCATTTAGGGACTGAGCTAGATTAGAATGGTTATGGTTGGGGGCTGTGAGGTCAAGGGTGATCGGACTGAGAGTGCTATGAGTGGGGGTCTGCGAATTGGAGATGTGCTGTAAGAAAGTGGGGAACAGGTTGTCTAGTAGTTCCAGGTTCCTGTCTGTGGATTGGATTAGGACAATCCCGTTGTTATAGATAGTGATCGTTGTTCTGCCCGGGAAGAGTTGGGATGGTGTGATGGAGAGTGTTCGGCCATGGGTGGATTTCCTGGAGTTGGAGACGGTGAGTAAAGAGAGGAACGGGTTTCTCCATTGAGCTCTGCGTGTGGTGTGGGAGATGATATCCATGTTTGCGGCACCATTAACCGGTGAGAAGTAGGTGTCTGCAAAGGGAGTTTCAGGGTGGGACCTCAGTAAGTTGTGTTTAAAGCGTTTGGCGGCTTTTTTGGTGAGTGTGGGTGGGTAGGTGATTCTATGTGTGCTTGCCGATGAGCTCCATGTTGGGATGACTGAGTAGGTAGGTGTCGGAGGATGCCCAGTAATCGCCGGTTGCAAGGAATGGAAGTGACACTAGTGGGCAGCCAAAGTATATGCGTTAGTAGTTAATGCCAACAGGGATAAGAGTTGGCGTGGGTGCGAGTTGCACGGATGTAGGGTGCACAATAATGATATACAGGAGCAGAATACAAACGCATACACTACTACCCGGTTGCATGAAACATCAGTGACATTAATGAGCAGCCAAAGTATGAGGTAGTAATTGGTGCATACATGAATAACACTTACATGTACAGAATAAAATATAGGTATAATACTGACGATATAATCGGTGTGGTTTACAAACATGTACAGAATAAAATATAGGTATAATACTGACGATATAATAAAATGAAATACCGATGAAGACAGTAAAATACCTGAATCAAAAGTGACAACAGTGAGTAGTCAAAAATGAGTGGTCAAAAATAAATGAGGTACATGACTCAGTGACAAAATAGAGTTGCACAAAAGTTATGTTATATAACAATAGTGAGTAGTCAAAATATAGATGAGGGTTTAAAGCGATTAGCGGCTTTTTTGGTGCATGTGGATGGATAGTTGATTTTATGTGTGCGCTTGCCAATCGGATCCATGTTGGGTATGATATTTAGGTGGGTATGGGAGGGAGAGCGATAACATAGGACAAAAGTGACATTAGTGAGCAGCCCCCATAACCAAAATATAAGAGGTAGCAATTGGTGCAGTCCAGGAATAAAAAGTGAAATGGGTGAAGCTCACCAATAAAATGTCCCAAGTATCTGGGGTGACAATAGTGCAATGCAAGAATAAAAAGTGAGCTGGGTGTCTATTACTAAAAATGAGCAATATACCAGTAGAAGAACACAATACAGGTGCAAACAACAAGCTACATGAGTCAAAATGACCCTAGTGAGCAGCCAGGAATATATGAGGTAGCGATCGGTGCAATATATCCAAGTAGCATTATAATACCATAATACACAATATAATATAAAAATATAAAATAATATAGTATAGTAGACCACTAATCCCACGAAGGTTTAGATACAGGGCATTGCAGAGTATGCAGTTGTTCGTTGAGATTAGTCTAATAAGGCCAATTCTTAGGGTATGATCAGATCGTGAAAATGACTAGTCCATGATGGCCGCTAAAGAGAGAGAGGCCAGTCTAAAATGGCCGCCAAGTAGGGGGGAAGGAGACGATGGTCCTCTTTTGTTGTTGTTGCTTTGAGAACAGGGAAGGGAAGTACCAGGTTCCGTTTGAGCAAGCCCAGTTCCTAGCTAGATATGAGGTAGCGGTCGGTGCATTACAGGTGAAGGAAAGTGAAATGGGTGCCAGTTCCGTAAAATGTGCAGAATACAATTGGAAATAGTCTAAAGAATCCAGTTCTTAGTACATGTGGTGCAGAAATGACTAGTCCATGATGGTCGCCTAAGAGCCAGTCTATTATGGCCGATCAGAAAGGGGAGATAGAGACATTAGTCCTCTGTCTGTTGTTATTACTTTGAGAACAGGGGAAAGGCAGTTTCCTTTCTGTTTGAGCAATCCCAGCCCCCAACTTGCTGGGCGAGAGTCTTATCTCTATTTTTGGAGGTCTTGTGTGGAGGAGTTAGGTTGAGGAGCCTCGTGGGCAGCAGCGGTACCGGAGGGGATTTATAGCTACAGTTTTATGGCCCCAGCCATTTTGAACAAAGGATGTGGTTTAAAAATGAGAGCCAGCTAGTGGGGTGGGGGGAAGTAAATACCTTTTGAATTTTCTGCTCACCTTAAAAATACCTTTTCAATTTTCTGCTTTGGATGCCTCAGGAACCAGGTTAACTGCACCAGGAAAGCCAGGTGCATAAGGGTAAAGTGACATTGGAACCTCCCGTAGATTACAATGGAAGACATGGGAAGAAAGGCCTCTGGGGAAGTCTCTGAAGATGTCCAGCGGAATCCAAGGGTGGATTCTTGAAGCTTTGAACCTGCAAGTAGAAGGGACAGAGTCTATGCCACTCGGAGCTGACCAGGAGGCACGGAAGCTCAATTCCAACTCTTGGGAAGGAGCTCCTGAGAGTTGACTAGGACCTTGTTGCCGCAGCTGTGGGGACCGGGCAATGCATAGGAAGTCCAGGAGCCGTACACGAACTGACCCACATTGGATGTGTGTCTAGCTGGTCGGTGTCCTGCGGGAGCACTAACAAGCCTTGGTAGCCGCAACTGGTGGAAAGAAGCGTTACGACCAGCAAGATCCAAAGGACTCGCCAAGTGCAGGAGAGTCAGAACAGGACCCAAGCAAGCAGGGGAGTACACCAAAGCAGGAGCAGACCCTCAAGAGGATCCATAGGCCCGTGGCATAGGAGTCTTAAGAGGACCTCAGGCAGCTCTCCAAAGATGGAGGTTCAGGTTGCAAGGGATGCAGTGAGGATGCTGATTTTCAAGGGATGAGGTGATGGAGGATGAAGCTTCTTGTAGCCAGACTATCTTTGGAGTGCAGAGCCAACACGCCTTGGCAATGGCATGTCAACGCAGTGCACAGGGGTTTGATCCCAGCTGCTCCAACAAGGAATACTGTCCTCCAAACTGCAGAAAAAATAGTTCTGGCCTCTGGAGAGCCACAGAACCACCACCACCTGTGTTGCTGGGCGTCAGGAAGTTCGTAGGACGACAAGAGCAGCAGACAGGACAGCTTTGTTGCGGGCCTGCAGATGAGTGACTCCTTCACTCAAAGGGAGATTTCTTCAGATATCCTTGATGCACACAGGTATTCTGGAGAGCCCGAGTGAAACAGACACAGAAGAGGCAGGAGACTTGCAGTATAAATAGCGAGACCAGAGCAGCAGGAGTCTTCCTTGATGCAGTTTTTGTTCCAGGTGAATTCCAACAAAATCCATGTCCAGATGGTCGAAGAGTGTCTTGGTTTTAGATGTGGGTCTTGTTCCAAGACGAATGAGGACCCACCCACGGGGGAGCCCTTAAATACCGAAGTAAAGGGTTAAAACAACTTTAGGGTCCCTCCCAGAGGAGGGCTGGATAGTGGTGAGGATACTCCCCCTATCCTTTGCCCAGTTTCGTGCCCGAAGGGTACCAAGGGTTCCTGAACTGGCTCAAACCGGTGTATGCAAGGAGGGGACCAAATGTGCTCTTCGGTGCAGTCTGGTGGTGCTGGAAAACGCTACCACCCCAGCCTAGTACACAAGTCCTGTCTGGGAGGTGGTCAGGAAACCTATTGTTTTACCTTTGCCTGCTCAAGTTCAGCTTAGCAGGAGGGCAGAACAGTGTCTGTGGTCACTGGCAGCACATTCTGGCTGGCAGACCCTGAAGGCTTTAACCGGGTGTAGGGAAGTAGGATCCTTCTTGCATGGTTACCCCCCACTTTTTGCCTGAAGTCAGTGTGTTTTGGACCATTCTGACTGGGATCCTACTTATCGGGCCCCCAGCATCTGTGCTTTCGCCCCAAATTTGAGTGTGGTGTAAGTACTTTGGTACCTTCCCAATTGGCTACTGGTGTACCCTTCTAAGTCCCTAGTATATGGTACTAAGGTACCCTATACATAGGTACACCAGGGGTCGCCGATGGGAGACCACTCAAACGGACTACAGGCTTTCCTTGGCTGCCTGTGTAAGCTGGTGCTAGCACCACATACAACCGGTATAAGGTTTCTTATATCTGAGTTCACTGCACTTAACACCTATAAGTCACCACTAAGGTAGGTCTTTCAATCCTGAAGGCAGGGTGCTAGGTTATATGTGTGATGGTGTCGTCCTGCATGAGCAATACACCCTCTACAAACCCCTGAGTCGATTCTCCAGCCTTTGTAAGTGTGGTCAGCCATTTAATACATATAGTGGACATCAAGTCAATTTCGCTATGTCTAACTATATATTGGCAGCATCAACACGAGTAATCAAACATGTTGGAATCCTACCCCAAACCATTCCAGTGTTGGATGTAGGATCCCATGTACTGGGGGCTCCTCTAGGGTGCCCCCCTGTATTCCTGGTACCAGCCTTTCAGGGTCTACAAGCAATCTAGAGCTGCTGTCGACCAGAGACAATTCTGCTCTCCTGCTGCTGAGCCAAGCTAGAGCAAGGGAAGGTAGAACAATAGGTTTCCTGCCGCAGGGAGGTGTGACCAAGTCCCTAGAGTGGCCACTCCATCCTTATGTTTTCCATGGGGTTTTTTAGGGTCCACTGGGAAGAGCCCTTCTTGAAAACTACAACCGCGACTTTCCCATTGACTTGCATTGATTGAGTACGCAGCTGTTTTTCCACTCTGCACACAGCCTCTGTGGGGTTCTGGGGTACTTTCCTTGAGTGATTACTTGTGTCTCCACCTTTTCTGAGGCTACTGGTCAAAGTCCCGACTTCGGTTGCAGTTCGCATTCCATTTCTTTAGTATATGGTTTGGTCTCCCCCCCCCCCCCCCGGAGACCACTTTGTATTTGTGCTTACCTGTTTACAGTTGAAGTATTGTGTTGATATCTCCAGGTAGGAGATATACCAATGTGTTAGTGAGTGTGTGTATAATAAATATTTGTATTTGTATAACTACGCTGGGTGGTTCTTTTTCATTAAACCTACAATATATGATTAGTTATGGTAAAACAAGCTGTTTTAACACTCCTTGACTAAGCCCAAAGGCTGCTCTCCACAGTTACAACTTAGAGCTTTCTATGGTTGTCTAAGACCACTAAAATCGTGACAAGGGTCGTCTGGATTAGTGCAGGGTGCGTCACTTAAATAAGTGCGCACCATATACTAAG
Organism: Lissotriton helveticus; assembly: GCF_964261635.1. Taxonomy (NCBI): domain Eukaryota; kingdom Metazoa; phylum Chordata; class Amphibia; order Caudata; family Salamandridae; genus Lissotriton; species Lissotriton helveticus. The sequence continues at coordinate 1,940,744,942 of NC_136059.1, forward strand.
CCAGCCTCCTTCACTGGGAGTACAGGGGGTTTACCTAAGGAGCCCCCCAGAACTTGGGATCATACCTCCAACACCGGAATCTGTATGATTCCTACATGTTTGATATCAAACTTGACCAGGTTTGGGGTTGTGGCTAACCGCCCACAGGTATGGCTGCTTGGTAGCTCAGCTCCGGAGCGCCACTCCCAAACTCTCCGATTAAATTGAAATCCCCCGGACGGATCCTTGCCCCAAGGTACTCCCTGTAAGCTGTGGCTGCCAGCAAGGTGTGGGTGAAATCTGGGCCCGATCGAGGCTGTAGTCCGGAGAACGCTCCACAAACCGGATCACCAGGAGACTACTTCGCCGGCGGAGGTGTGGCCGGGCGACGGGAGCGCGCTACTCTAGACCGCTGCTGAGGCCTGGCCTTTGCAGCGGTCGAAAGTATAACCGGTGCAAAGCCTATCGCCGGGATTGCACCCTACAGCCCTGAATGAGGTTGTGGGGAGAAATAAACCGCCCCAAGGACACTGAAGTGCCGGAGTGGAGACGCTGATCCGGGAGGCCTCGCGGCACGACCTTGACCATGCCACCGTGAGTAGAACACACCCGGGTGGAAGCCGCCCCGCAGCCTGAACTACTTGGACCCTACATGCCGCATAATTGAACAGGGTACTACCCTGAGAGTCGTGGTGGCTGTGGGCGATAGTGGCTTTGGACTTCCTTAGGACTGCCTTAGCCGGGCAAGCCGCCACAAGTATAGCCCTGAGTGGCCGGTGTAGGCACTACTGGGCTGTATTGCTCCCACTTGAGTGCCGGGGCCCGGAGGTGTTTTGTGGCAGGAGCCATGTGGGGTGTGTGATCTGATTGGAGACAGCGAGGAAGGAGATAACGGCGCCCGCACATGGCTGGGAGGGAAGGAGTGACCTGCCACTACTGTATACAAAGCTGCTTGTGGAGCTGGTGTGACCTCGCAGATTCGTCGGGAATTCTGACCCCCCTCCGCCAGTTGGCCAGGCTGAATGGGGCGCAGCTGGTTGAACGGGCCGTTGAGGAGTCTTGGCAGCTAGACATAGCGTAGGTTTAACCTGGTTCCAGTTGTGCAGCTAAACCTGGGGGCAGTTGAGAACAGGGCAGAACTGGACAGTGTGGGTTCCAATGTGAAGTGGTGGTCGCAGTGAAATTGAGCCAGTGTCTTGCGAACGGGGTGCCCCAGGCCAAAACGGGCAGGCAGAGTGGAAGATTCCACTGCAGGCGGCGGGGAGTAACGGTCGCACCCCCACACCATGTGGCAACCACCGGACTAATATAACATGGCGTCTGGATGCAACAACCGTACGGCGACACTGGCCAAATTGGATAAATTTGCATGGCATAAGCGACAGAGGGGATCGGAGGGGAGACTGCAGGCCCGAACTAGGCCATGGGACCCATGAACAAAGATATCCTCAAGGCCATCACGACGGTAAGGACCTCCCTCAAGGTGCGAATAGATAGTGGCAACAGAGGTGGCTCTGATTCGGGAAGATGTGAAGAAAATGGCTTAGCGATTGGGCACAGTGGAGCGTACCGCCAAGGAACTTGTCACAGACACCACCCTTCTTAAGACAGGTAACCGAATCGCGTACCTCCCATGAGGCAATGGCTCTGCAGCTGGATGACTACGAAGGAAGAATGCGGCACAACAACGTCCGCATTCTTGGCGTGCCGGGACGGGCAGGTGGCTGATCTTTTTGTTGAGGAACTAGTTCTTAAACATTTGCAACCACGAGGACTTTCCAAATAATTTTCAATTGAACTGCTCACCGTGTGCTAGGGGGCTGTCGGAAGCCGGGTGCTGGACCGGGTGTTTAAGACTGCGAGAGCCCCCCCTCCCCCACTTAACTTCGAGAACAGTAAGATCACGTTCTTGCCAGACTTTACTTTGAGGGTGCAGAAACAACGCCCCAGTTTCCTGGAGGTAAAGGGGGCCCTCCGGGACAAAGAGATTAAATACGCTATGATGATCCCAGCCAAATTGATGGTGGAAGCCAATGGCAAGCTGTGGTTTTTCACGTGGCCAGTGGATGCCTGGGACTGGTTAGAAGGCTGGCGCATGGTCAGAAAGAAATCGCAAAAAGTGTCCTCCGCTTCTGATGGAGCTGAAGACTGGCACCAGCAGAGACGTTCTCCTCTGCATTCTGATTCTGATTCCCAGGGACACACTGGGGGGCGCTGAATTCGAGGTCTGGTAAGACTATGTTGGATACACTCCGGACTATGGAAGCCCTCGTCATTTAGTGCCATGGCACAAGTACTGTTCCTCAATTGCATTTGTTCAAGGTCTCGTGATTTAGCTGTGTGGGCCAAAGGGTCTCGGTGTCTATTCAAGAATTTGGCCCAAGTTTCATGTGTAGACCCAGTGCCCTAATTGGTCATTTACTGTCATGACTACCGTACTGTTTTTCACTTTAATTTGACCTAGAGTTTCCATTTTAACTGGGTGGGCCGAAGGGTACCAGTGATTGAGAAAACTACTATATAGGCGTTTAGTGGGCCCAGTGGGTCCATCAATCTGTGTTTAACCTCGGGGAGTGGTTGGGCCGGGGTGGATACTGTGTAATGTATACATTTGTGGTTGGGAGTGCGGTTGCTCACGTTCCCTGAAGTTGTTTAAGGGTGGGCGACAGGCACTCTGCATGTTGGGGCGGGCGGTTTTAGTCCTGTTCTGTGGGGGAGGGGGGGGCAATTGGGGGGGCCTGGAGTGGGTTGGCTCTGTTGGGTTTTTTTTGGTTTCTTGTAGCGGTTAGTGATGATTATTGGAATGTTAGCATCTTATTTGGCATCAAAGTCTTTAATATTGGCATGGTGTTTCACGGCATTGTAATGCAAATTGACAGCCTTGGTGTCGCGCTGAAGATAGTCTCTGGGGTGACAGGTTGCGACGGACTATCCGATGTAGTAGTTGTACTGTTGTACAAAAGGGGGTGGTGATGGACGGAGCATCTGAACAAATCCAACACTCACACCCAGTCAACAGATCTGGGTTTAATCCATCACCGTTCTTTAGCCCACTCTGCCATCCCAGTTCAGACATGGCCATATGCAAATCAGTCTGACCCTGTGCCTCATGGGAACAGTCCAGCCTGAACTGCCAAGCCATGCCTTCCCTGGACCGGAAACAAGCTTCCGGGGACCGGTTTCTGGCATTTCAGGCGTCTTCAGCCCAGTTTGCTTGAATCCAGTGGCAAAGTGAGCAAGGGACTCACGTCTGAGCATACCCAGCCAACTTATGGCGAACAAAGTGGTACAAAAAGGGGTGGTGATGGACTGGTAGTTGTACTGTTGGCATATTCTGATGGCGCCTGGTCAAGGACTAAACACCGAGCATACCCTGCCAACTTATGGCGAACAAAGTTGTACAAAAGGGGGTGGTGATGGACTGGTAGTTGTACTGTTGGCATATTCTGATGGCGCCTAGTCAAGGACTTAGTGTCCACCTGGAACGTAAATGGACTAGGGGGACCAAATTAAAAGGGGCATTGTCCTACAATATATGCATCGGCATGCGCTGGACATAATACTGTTACAAGAGGCCCATCTAATAGGGAATTCGTGCATGGCCCTGAACAGGAAGGGATACCGCATGGTAGCACATTCGTGTATCGCCACTGATTTTAGAAGGGTTGGGCTTCTCCTACGCAAAGGCTGCCCCTATGTGGTACATAACACCTGGACAGACTCACAGGGTGGGTACGCAGAATGCACAGGTACGTTGGAGGGTAGGGTCATTAATGCGGTTTCAGTGTACGCCCCACCAGGATTACAGCGTCTAACATTTAAGGTTGTGGGGGCGTTGATGTTTGACTTGGCCATGGGTTCGCTAGTAATGGGGGGCGACTAATTTGACCATGGACGGCCTACTCGACCGGCTTCCGCCTAGACAGGACCTTGCACAGGGCTCACAACTCCAAGAGTTCACCAATATTCTGGGGATGGTAGATGTATGGAGGTGGTCGCACCCACACTACACGCACTTCACATTTCAGTCAGGTGTACATGGTAGTAAATCACGTATCGACTATCTGTTTACTCAGGCCCAAGATATGAAAAATTTCATTGATTCAACTTGCTTGATACAAGGAATATCAGATCACTCCCTTGTTTTGACGGTCTTGGCACACATCGCACTTGGTGTCCCGGCCCAATCATGATCCAGCCATGGGCATTGAAGATACCTCACATTAAAGAAAACCTCCGGTAAGATACAGACTATTACTTTGACAAAAATGTAGGATCGGTCAAGTCGGCAGTGACACTTTGGGGTGCATATGGGGTGGTGTTTAGGGGTAAGGCGTTGTCTTTCATGGTGGGCCACAGAACCGAGCGTAACCGGAGGGTGGTCGAATTGGAAAGGGATGTTTTGTAATTGGAGGAGGCCATCTCTCAGACCTGTGATCTCGACATTCAACACTGTATTAAAATTAAAAGACCAGATTACAGACAGCTCCTTCTGGAGGACGTCACTATGCGTTCCCTGGCTACTTGTCACAGGATTTATGAACAAAGTAAGCGTATGGGTAAACTTCTTCTGGCGTGGCTGGAAAGCAAGGAACAAGCAGCGAGATGGGTGCGAGCAGTAAAGGGCCCTGACGAGGTTTTGATACCTGACCCTCAGGGAATTGCTGATTCCTTTGCGTCTCATTTTGAGGCAGTGTATAGAGTCCCACTGGCCTCACAAGCCTCGATGGCAGCAGATCTCCTGGCCACTATAGAGGTAGTATGCATCCCCCATCAGGATAGAGAAGCATTGGAGGCAAACATCTCTGCAATAGAGGTTCAAAAGGCAAGGATGTTTGGGCCGGCAAAGCGATGGGTCCTAATGGATTTCCTATGGAGCTTCTTAAACCGATGGCAACGAATGAATCTATGAATCCTTCTTCCGGCGGACATTCGCACAGCTGCCATTGTAGTTCTTCCCCAACCCGGTAAGCCAGCGGAAGATTGCAAATCGTATCGCCCTATTTCTCTGATTACGGTTGAAGCAAAAATCCTGGCCAACTGACTGCTCCCATATCTCAATGATTTGATTCATCCAGACCAGTCAGGCTTCATGCCGGGTAGAAATACGGCTCGGAATCTGTGACGCGTTCATGGAGCACTGGGGCGAATAGACACCCTTGAGATGGAAGCGATCTTACTGTGGCTTGATGCCACTATGGCATTTGATACTGTAGAATGGGAGTATCTGTTTGCTGTTCTTGCTCGTATGTGGTTTGGACCCAAACTGATTAGATGGATCAGGCTATTATATACGCAGCCCACGGTGCACGTCTCGGTAAACAATCATTGCTCCGCCTCTTTTCCCCTCTGTGGCACGAGGCAGGGTTGCCCGCTGTCACCGCTCCTCTTTCCCATTGTGCTGGAACCACTCGCTGTTTGGCTCAGGGGGGATTCGGGCATAAGGGGCATCAAATGGACGAGTGACCATGAGGACCGCATATCGCTCTACGTGGACAATATTTGACTCTGTCTGGCCTCTCCTGCCGCTTGCTTCGACGGGTGTTAAACATTTTTCATATATTTGACACGCATTCAGGGTATCAGACAAAAGTGGTCCAAATCCCTGATGTTTGCACTCTCTGTAGAGCCCCCATATAGTCCTCGAGATTGACATTCCAGTAGCGAGTCGAGGTTTCCGATATCGGAGCATTTTTAATACATCTGACGCTACACTCTCCTTCGAACGTAATCTGCTGGGGCCCCTACAGCGGTTTAGATCGGATGTTGCGCATTGGCGATCGCTGCCCCTAACTCTCTTGGGACGTGCATCCCTGTTTAAAATGCTCACCCTGCCGTGCTTTCTCTACGCCCTGCAAAATGCTCCCAATCCTGTTCCTGATCCCTACTTTTCGAAAATTGAAGGGGTGGTGCGGGGATTGCTGTGGGAGGGCCGTCCTCCCCAGATTGCCAAAAACAAACTTACCATGGGATTGTATTACGGAGGTATAGAGTTGCCGGACATGCGCCTCTACTATCGGGCATCGGTGTTGACGCCCATTAACAGATGGGTGTTTGGACCGCATGATGATCCTAGTTTTCACATGGACCATTGGCTAATGGGTAAGAGGGGCTACAATAGGGCACTATATACAAACTATCGGAAGCTACATTTGACTGGCCCCACGGCTCGTACGGTAGAAGTGTGGCATGGAGTCCAGCGTAAGCTGGGGGGGGGGGGGGCAAGGGTGTCTGACAAAGGCAACCCCTTTGTGGGAATCTGACATTTTGGTCCACCTCAGTACCTATCCAGTTTTTGGGATAAGTGGGACATGATTGGGATATTTACAGTGGGGACATGTGGGTGAAAGGGAAGAAGACAACGTTTTCGGATCTTCAAACTAAGTATCAACTTGCATCTTCATCGACTTATTGATATCTCCAAATTAGCCATGCCATTGATTCGGCCCTCCCGAACGGTACCCCCCCTTCCGGATTCCTCCCCGTTGGAGGACAGACTACTGTTAGACCTAATGTACCGCAAAGCCATTTCCCTCACGTATAAGAAATTAGTGAACAACCGAATTGACCCAATGCTGAGACTACGGTCGAGCTGGGAAACTTATCTGGGGGTGATAGCCGACGAGGACTGGAGAGAGGCACTTGCCTCTCCCCAAGAGGTAGCGATTCCTATACGACTTCGGCTGGTTCAGCTCAAAATTCCCCACAGGGTCTATTTTGATGCCAAATTGTTATTTAGGTTGGGAAGGAAACCTCCTCTGCCACTGCAGCTAGGAAAGAACTCCACTGGCTACCGGTGCAGCACAGAATCTCTTTTAAAATTCTGTGCTTAGCCTACAGAGCTGTGACGGAAGGTTCCTCTAGTGCCATTGGCTCTCTCCTTACGCGCTACGTCCCTACAAGAGGCCTTCGGTCTGCGGGACTCTGTCAATTGGTTGTTCCGCGTTTCAAACTAGCCAGATGGGGAGCCAGAGCGTTTTCCGTGGTTGCCCCTCAGCTTTGGAATTCTATCCCTCTTGATATAAAAACCCTTCCCACAATTGAGCTATTTAAAAAAGCTCTTAAAACCTGTCTCTTTAAGAGGGCCTACCAATGAGAGCATGCTGCTGAGTGTTACTGTAGGGGGCTTAGCTGATATATTTGATTTAGGCGCCTTGACGCCCTTGGGGCTAAGTCTGCGCAAGATAAGATCCTTTTCATTCATTCATCTGCTCTGCCTCAGACCGTGCAATCAGATTAGCACATTCACACATATATTCTCTGGGACAGCCCTCACATACAACAATATTGGAAGGACGTTACCAGACAACTGGCTAGGACATGTGACAAACCCATTCAACCATCTCCCAAACTTTGCCTCCTCAATATCTGGGAGGCCACTGACCTTTCACAGGCGGAGCAGTCAAGGGCCACGATGGGTTGGACTATCGCCAAACGTAATATCGCCCAGAAATGGGGGGTGGACATGACGCTATGCGTAAGGGACAGGGCAAAAGACATGGACTATGCCATGATTGCCGAAAAAACTGTTTTTAAGGGGAGGGGATGCCCTCGAAAATGGGACCTCAAGTGGGGAAAGTGGAACAAATATAGGGGTGAAATTTGCATTTCTCCTACCAGTGGATTTGAGGAGGAAGAGACTAACATTATTGGATAGAGTGGGTGAGACAATGGAAGCCCCCACACCGGGTAGCTGAGGATAAGATACTATAACAAATGGACCAGTTGCTGGTTTTCTCATAGTTTTGACCTGGGTACACTGCTGTAACTATTGAGGAAGGAACAACCTCTGAAGATAGTGGCTTTATATATTCCTGATCCTGAAAATGTTGTGAAACAATGCTGAGATCTTGTGTAGCCTTGCCAAAGATGATTGTATAATGCCTTGCACCGCTGCATTTTGTTATTAATAGTAAAAGTCTAAAAAAAAAAAAAAAAACATGAGGTTCAGCGCAGCCATTATGTAGACATCTCGTAATGACTGATGTCCACTATGTCATAAAATCGGTAACCACACTTACAAAGCCTGGAGAATCGACTCCGGGATTTGTAGGGGTGTCCTGCTCTTTCAGGGGCAACCTCACACTTATAGCCATGCACCCTGTCATCAGGACTAAAGGGCCTACCACAGAGGTGACTTAAAGGTTCTTAGTGCAGTGATCTCTGATATAAGGAAACTTATGTCTGTTGTGGGGGGTTCAAGCACCATCTCAGACAGGCTGCAATGGCAGGCCTGTAGTCGGAGTTTTAGTGGACTCCCGTGGGTGGCACAATACATGCTACAGCCCATTTGAGAGCCCTGGTTTACCTACATCCTGGGTACCTTACTACCATATTCTGGGGACTTATAAGGTACACCAGTAGCCAATTGTGGAGGTACAGAAGTAAGTATCAAAGCCCTTTTGGGAGAAAGAGCATATAGATGCTGGGCAGAATCCCAACAAACTACAGTCAAAACATACTGACACCAGGCAAAAGGTGTGGGTAACCATGAAAGCAGAACATACTTTCCTGCACATACAAACTTTTCAACTTGACTAAGATCACAGCGGCAGATAACTTGCTGGCCTCTTGTTATACTGATGCTGGATTATTTCTGATTGCTACTTCTAACTGGAGATTCCTCCCCGTTTCAATCTCCCCTGGTGCTAGACTGGATCAGGAAACATTTTTTAGTACCCCCTGCCAGCTAACCGGTGGTGCCATTGACCTCTCAACTTCGTTCTACCATGTCCCATCACCTGATATGGCACGGTTTATAGACTGCAACCCTGCTTCTTGGAACATGTTTGTTTTCCTTGCTCTTAAATGTAGATTAAGAGCTTCCCAATTAACTCATTTGGTCCCCTTTGCTGGCGTTTTTCAAAACCTTTTGAATGTGTGCAGAACTATTGCACCCCCTTAGCGCCTGCCTCTCCCCAAAACGACTGCCTGTACTTCGTATTTGGTGCACAAATGTTTGTCATAGACCTGCACAGTCAATTATTTAAAAAGTAGAAAGGTGCAAAATAGGAAGAAGTACCAAAAAATGGCAAAGTCCAGACAAAAGTGTGGCAAAGTCCAAGTGAAGAGAATGACAGTTGGTGTTCAGCAAATAACCCAACTCAACATGATCACGAGAGGCCCATTGTGTTTATGAGCGATTTCCACAACAGTGGCCCTCCGTCGCCACACCTGGTTGCGGTCCACTGGTTTTTCAGGGAATGTACAAAGTTCTCTTATGGACATGCCCTCTAATGGTACTCGCCTGTTTGGTAATTAGGTAGATCGTGCGCTAGAGCGTTTTAAGGACTCCTGGACTACGGACAAGTCCTTGGGTCCCTTCACCACACGCCAGGCCACGTCTGCTTTTTGTTCCTTTTGTGGCCACGGAAGGGGCACCCGACACGTTCGTTCAGCCAGAAGCCTGCGCAGAACCAACCTCTTCGCGACCGCGGATGTCGTTCCGCTGCAGCAGCACAGGGGGGGCCAGCGTGCGGGTCAGTCCACCTCCGGTCCTGCAGCATCCGCCTCAAAGCCTTCCTAGTCTGAGCTTTGGGGCACACACTCACGCCGGTGGACAGCAGGATTCGCCATCACCTTCCTCACTGGCGTTCCGTTACCTCGGAGAGGTGTGTGCACAAATCGCCTGAAGAAGCTACTCCCTCCCCTTCGAGTCTGCCCCTCCAGGCATACCACCTCCGTTCCACCGCATGTTTGGGGACCATTTTGCGCTTCTCTAGCAGGACGTCACAGCCCTCTTGGCCAAGGGGGCCATCCAGCGCGTCCCTGGGCAAGAAGTACGATGTGGTTATTCCCACTACTTCCTGGTCCCCAAAGAAGGAGAAAGGGGGCCTGCGTCCCTTCTTGCACCTCAGGAACGTCAACCGCTTCCTCCTGCTAGTGCAACATGATGACATATGCGGGCTCTGCAGTGGGACCTGAAGGTTCAATGGGCACAGCATCAGGGCAACCTGTCCCATCACATCCAGATCTCGGAGGGCACTGCACGTGTGGCTCACAAATCGCGCTCCCTACTGGGATGGGGCGGCCACATGGAAGAGGCAGAGGTGAGAGGCCTCTGGTCCCCGGCGGAGTCCCGGCTCCACATCCACTTTCTGGAGCTTCGGGTTAGCCGACTTGCACTGAAGGCATTCCTTCCCTCTGTCCGGGGAAGTGTAGTGCCGGTGTTCACGGACAGCACCACCGCAATGTGGTACTGCAACAAACAGGGCGGGTGGGGTCGTGGACCCTCTGTCAAGAGGCTCTGCGCCTCTGGACATGGCTGGAACATCATGACATTTCCTTGACTGTTCAACACCTGGCGGGTTCTTTGAACGCCAGGGTAGATTAACTCAGCCGCCAGTGTCTGATGAATCACGAATGGTGTCTTCACTCTGAGTTGGTGCAAGGTCTCTTTCAACAGTGGGGAGAGCCTTGGTTGGATTTATTCACTACAGAAGAGAACACGCAATATCCGCCTTTCTGCTCGTTGGAATTTCCAAGGCAGCACTCGCTAGGCGACGCTTTTCGTCACGAGTGGAGCTGTGGTCTGTTGCACGCCTTTCTTCCTATACCTCTTCTACCCAGAGTGCTGAAGAAAATCAGGTGCGACCGGGCCCAAGTCATCCTTGTGGCTCCGGACTGGGCCCGAAGAGTTTGGTATCCCGAGCTACTCGCAATGAGCCTGGATCCCCCGATCAGACTACCTCTGCGGGAGGATATTCTATCGCAGCAGCAGGGGACAGTTCTCCACCTGAACCTGTCCAGCCTCCACCTACATGCGTGGAGATTGAGCGGCGACAATTGATTCCATTTGACTTTCCTCCCGAAGTCTGTGATGTCGTTCTGGCAGCCAGGCGTCCGTCCACTAAATCAGTATAAGCCTGCAGGTGGAACAAATTTGTGGCATGGTGCACAGCCAAGGCTGTGGATCCCCTTTCTGTCCCTCTTTCTGAGGTCCTTTTGTTCCTTCTTTCTCTGGCCCGGCAGGGCTCTGCTCTGGGCACTATCAAGGGCTATCTTTCGGCTATTTCCGCCTTTCTGAGACTTCCAGATCAGCCTTTTCTTTTCAAGTCCCCTGTTGTACAGAGATTCTTAAAAGACATTATGCATGTTCCCTCCTGTTCCTTTCATAGTGAGTCAGTGGGACTTGAATCTTGTTTTAACTTCTCGTGCGCTCCCTTTGAGCCTCTTCACAATTATCTGACTTTGAAAACTGCCTTCCTGGTAGCTATCACCTCTGCCAGGAGAGTGAGTGAGCTTCAGGCTCTTTCTTGTAAGCCTTTTTGTCAGTTCATCCGTACAAGGTTGTGCTTCGCACTCGTCCTTCCTTCTTGCCAAAGGTTGTCACTGTCTTCCACATCGGGCAGACTATCACCTTGCCCACTTTCTTTCCGCCTCCGCACCCTTCCAGAGAGGGAGAGGCTCCACCGTCTGCACCCAAAACATGCACTCTCCTTTTACCAGAATCGCACACAAGCATTCCGGGTGGATGACCAGCTCTTTGTTGGCTACGCAGGCACCAAGAAAGGCCGGGCTGTTCACAAGAGGACTATCTCCCGCTGGGTCGTCTTGTTTATCAAGGCCTGTTGTTCTATGGCTAAAAATTAACCTCCGGTAGGGATGCGTGCCCATTCTACCACTGCGACAGCAGCTACTACTGCATTGGGATGTGGTGTCCCCCTGCAAGACATCTGTCAGGCTGCCATGTGGGCTTTGCTGCGCACTTTTACAGAGCATTATTGCCTTGACAGTCCAGTCCGGAGAGACGGCTTCTTTGGCTGTCCTGTTCTCAGGGACTTTCTGGTGTGATATTAGTTTGCAGACCCACCACTGAGGTTGGTGTTACTGGGGTATCTATTCTAAGGTAAGGAATCTGTCACTAACGTGTTTCTTTCAGATGAACAAGTTACTTACCTTCGGTAACAATATATCGAAGAAACATTAGTTAGTGATAGATTCTTACCTCCCTACCCATCCTCCCCGTTCTGCAAACTGATTTCTAGGGTTAAGGTCATCCTTTCGGGCCCTAGTTTCTATGCACCAGTGGTCAGTATCCTGCTTGGCTCTGCTTTCCTGGAGAGGAAAGTTGTTTACAGAACTGACGTCTGCGCACATGGTCGTGTCCAAGTAGCTCCAGTGATGTCATCTAGGCTAATACGACGGACGCGGAGCTGTACGACGACGCCTATCGACACGCAGGGGTACTGCCGACAAAAGCTTTCCGGATCCAGTCTGACGCCTGGGGATATTCTAAGGTAAGGAACCTATCACTAACTAATGTTTCTTAAAGATATATTGTTACCAAAGGTAAGTAACTTCTTCGCCAGGCAAAGCCCTGCTCAGATCAAAGGGTCACGCCTCCCCATACTCCACTGCAGATCTCTCTATTCAATCCAGGTCGGGCTCAGCCTGCCCTGACCCTCCAAAACCAGACAGCCAATACACAACAGTAGAGCACACTGGAAGGTTTAGGCAAGAAAATACCTACTTCCTAATAGTGGTATTTTCAATCACAGAATATAAAAATGATCCTCCCTAAAAGATGCACTTTAATATTCGGACCTCAGGCATACTAAATTCGACTTTCCGATCATGTTCCTTGGGTCAATTAGGATTATACCAATTCATACAGTCAATTTACAATAGGGAGCATTCGCGCTGTGGCACTGAATGGCAGTGGCACAGCGCCCAGAGCATCTAACACCAGCAAACACAGAAGAGACCAAAGCGAAAAATGGAAGGGAGACCCACGCAAATGGTACCAGGTCTAACACAGACTGATGCCAGTGTGAGATTTAATGTAAAATGCACTTGAAGGCATTGTAGAGATGCCCCCCTGAAAAACGACTGGCCCTTGTGTGGTTTCTGAATGGCTGCCCGCCACATGCCACCACCACAGAGGTTTCTGGACCCCTGGTAGAGAGTCTCTGCTCTCTGAGTCCAGAACAAAGCCCATCCTGGGCAGAGATGTAATGCCTCCTCCCACAGGTTGGGCTGTGTCTACGAGTGGGACGCTTCAAAGGCCTGCCACCTTTGAAAGCTGTCCCTGCCCCCAGCAACTGGTTGTCACCGGTTCTGCCCCCCACTTTGGGCAGGAGAATCGGTGGAAAAACCCAGCTAGGAAAAGGGGTGTGCTCACCTTTGCCAACTTTACCCCTCAGGTCGGGAAGGCAAGATGAAGTACACATCTCATTCCCCTCCATCTTGGAGATGAGGGGACTCGGCCAATTAGGGGGCATTAGCCTCTGCTCATGCCCCCTCCCACTCAAAGGGTGGCATAATAGGGAGTGTAACCACCCCAAGGAAGGGATTTGTCCCAATCTGCCAACCCCTTTAACACCCCTACATTAAGTATTTATGGGCAACCCTGAACCTTGGCGCCTCAGATTCGAGGAAGAAAGAATGACTGAAGAGCCGTGCTGACCCAGGAAGAAGAGGACACCAACTGCTTTAGCCACAGCCCTACCAGCCTGTCCCAACTCTGACCTGACGACAGCAAAGAAACCGGCGTGTCCAGCAGCCGCCTGGGATACCTGCCCTGCACTCAGCTTGCAGACTCTCACATGAGCACAAGATTTGCTCAAGCCAAGACTGCTCCGTGACTCTTCACCACTCTGTACCAGATGCCCACACCCTGAGTTCAAGTCCCCCCACACCACTCAAGCACCAAGACTACATCTGCAGCCTCAACCCGAACTGTTTTGTATGGAGGAAAGCCACTATAACTTAAATTAATAAGTCTTACTTGCCTTGTATTGTGAGATGTCTCAGTGTGGTATCTAGGCATACCCCCCCCCCGAAGTCCTTGCAATTTGAAAGTAATCAAAAAGTTTTGTTAAAGTAATTACAATGTAATTTAACCTGCTTTTTTAAACATACCAACCTGTAACAATTGCAAATCCATTCCCAATTACATTTCTGTGTAAAGGTTTACAATTGAAAGTACGTTTTACCTACCTATACCAAGTCCTGTTACCTTTCTGGTGGATACTCTTACTACAGATTGTTCACCGCCCACTTTTCCCATTCTGTTGATTGGGCTTTTGGGAGTAATAAGAGTCCTTGTTGGCTTTTTTACTTGCTGCCAGTACAAACAGTAGTCCTTTACCTCAGTGACTGGTCTATGTAGACACATAAAAGACTACTGTGATGGTATTTATTTAAAAATACTAGCAATTTACCTTTTCCAGAAAAACTTAGTTTTCGTGGGAAATCCATTCTGCCATTTGTACCATTTTACCAAAATGTATTTTCTTTAGTCAGATTTCGGCAGGTGGGTTTTCTTTATTTTGGAAATGTCATAATGATGTGATTCCATTATGACAAATGCCCACGTGACCACTACCGCTGCGCTGAAGCCGTTGCACGAGTTTCTGATTCCAATTTGCTGCCTGGGAACATTCACAAGTTAAGTAATCTACCATTAAAGTATCTAACAGAGCGTTACCAATGATAAGTAACTTATTTTTTTGATTGCGAAAATAAACTGCAGCCTTTGGTTGCTGCATTGTCTCTCCAGGACCTCTTGGCAATCTCTTAGCAGCGGCTCCCATTATTCACCTAATGCTACTCACCTAGGTTATTAGTTTTTCTTTTCCTTGTTAAAAAGAATTGTGGATAAGTTCAAACAGAACAGTTGTGCAATGAAATAAAATATGCATTTGCTATTTAAAAGAAACATCTAGATATGCGTTTTTATATTTGAGCTATTTAAGTGTTTGAGAGGCCATGCATTGGTTAAACTTTTTCAGTATTTGAATTTGATCATTATCACCTTTGCATATTTTAGAGGAATCCAACTTGTCTGGACTGAAATGTATTATCTTTCTAATGTTGCAAAATGTGTGCAGAACTTTCGTTGGTAAGCAGTGGTGTTTTGCTAGTAAGTAAGTAAAGTACATGTGTGTTTTGATGTGTATTTAGGGATGTGATTATTGTGTTTGTTACCATGACACTTTATGGCCTTCCTATAGCACGCTTAGCCTAAATCTGAATATTTTTGTGGAAATTCAAATCGGAATCTAATCTCTCCTTTTAGATTGGCAGATATAAAGCCCCATTCCACCAGCTGAGAATTTCCTATGGGACTAACAAAGGTAAAAATTATACAGAGGAAGAGGACCGGTTTCTTATCTGTATGCTGCACAAGCTGGGCTTCGACAAGGAAAATGTCTATGATGAACTTCGGCAGTGTATACGTAACTCTCCCCAATTCAGATTTGATTGGTTTCTCAAATCAAGGACCGCAATGGTGAGTTAAAACGACCATCATATTTCACATGGATGCAAATTTGGTACTACTTCACAGTCCTTTGGGTTTGCTCATGGTGCAGGTTTTCATCCTTTGTATGGCACATAGATGTGTAATTGTTTTTATCGTATTGACCTTGGATATTATTCTCTATATTCTAGGAACTGCAAAGGCGCTGTAATACACTAATTACATTGATTGAAAGAGAGAACCTTGAACTGGAAGAGAAGGAAAAGGCAGAGAAGAAAAAACGAGGAGGACCAAAATCTTCGGTAAGAATGAAGAAAATAAATGCCTTTCAATGTTTGAATAAATGTTTGGCTTCCAAACTGGGTAAGACATTCAAAATTCACAGTGGTAGTTTTGTAAATCCATGCTAATGGTCTCCATCGTTAATTTGGAGAATGTTGTACAGTAACCTATATATATATCGCGCAACTATGTATATGTGCAGGCAACGTTTTAAGTTGACAAAAATCAACCTATTACATTTGCAACAACCTGAGACCCTTGCATTGATTGCCTCTAAAAATCAATTTTGATTCCGTAAACACTCAATTTATTAGCTTCAGTATGTTCGAGGCATGTGGGCTGCTGAATTCCTATCTTTGGATAGATCGCTGCCTAGTGTTGGGTCCGGATGTTTGCACATTGTTGTCTTGGAAGAATCTTCCAAGTATCACGAGATAGGTGACTCCTCCCTTGGACTACAGTGCGCATGGGCATCCACTCCATCCTCAGATTGTTTTTTCCGCCATAGGGTTTGGATGTTATTTTCCAACACTCCAGCACGGAATCGAAACTAACTACTCTCTAAGGCCAAAAGCCCTTCAAACTCGACGGTATTGTTTTCGCTCGATACCCCTCGACTCCATCCAGCTTTTCATCTCGATCCAGTCGTCGATACGGGCTGTTGGGCCTTATCGACGCCACGTGCGACTTCCGTCAATGGAAAGGAGCCCATTTAAAAGGTGCCCACAATGCCACTCAAAGTTCCCACATACTGACAAACACACAGTATGCAACAAGTGTTTGTCACCTGAACACAAAGAAGAAGATTGCCCGCCGTGTGCCCAATTTCGATCCAAGAAAACTATCCGGAATCGAGGGGCTGCCAGGCGAGAGATGCAGAAGTCGGCACCGGAACCGGAGAATATCTTCGAGGACGACCAAGAGCTTCCCGAAGCCCCCGACTCTGATCTTGAGATCATCACCGTTGAGGACCAATCTGACTCCGATGACCAGATCACACCGGTGCAAAAAACTGTGAGTACCCAGCCCCCACTCCACTCAGCCCAACAAAGAAGGCTCCGGTCGAAGCATCGCAGAAAGGCCGTAGCCAAGATCGAGACATTCCTTCGGAAACTCCACCTCTCGGCTCGACTCCGAAGCACAAACAAACGCCTTCAGGTAGCCCAGGCCCGAAAAAAGTCATCGAGCCAAAAAGAGTTCTCTAGCCAAAGGTCATCGAACCAAAAAAACTGGTAGACCCGAAGGACGCACAACCAAGATAGGTGGTCCGACCGAAGATCGACCCAAAAAGTAAGGTTGTCGATCCAAAGGGTGTATAGCCTAAGAAAGCTGTTGACGCCGAAAAACCATCGGCACCGAAACCCTCGGCACCGAAGAGCGTCCAGCCGCAAAAACACTCTGCACCGAATACAATCGTCGAGCCCAAAAAGACATCGGAACCGAAGACAATCGTCCAACGGAAAAAGGTAGTCGATCCAACTGATACAGACGAACCAAAAAAGGCTGCCGAACACACAAAAAAGAAAATCGACCCAAAGAAACAGCAGGCTTCGGACAAAAAACTTACCGATCCAAAACCAGTCGCCGAGCCTAGAAAGGCCGCCGAACCAAAGAAAGACTCTAAAGCCAAAGAACGCGTCGAACCGAGAAAGATTACCGAACCTAAAACAGCTGTCGAGCCCAAAGGAGCTGCGACACCAAAAAACACCGAGCCACAGACTCCAAAAAAGGTTCATAACCCTAAACCCTCGATGCCAAAGCCACGGACTGTTGAGGAAGAACTATTCCACCCAGATCCAGTGACAGAGGAGCAAGCTAAATTATATATCGATCCAGATACAGGACACCGCATAGTTTACCACCGAAAGAAGAGGCCTTTACCACAAGACACTCCTTCTCCAGTTCCTCCAAAGAAAAAAGACTTTGGCACATCTCCCTCAAGGCCATTCACTCCTCCTCTTTTTCTGCCTGATATTCCTTTCGTTCCTTACTCTCCCACACACTCTGATGATAATTAGGGAGAGTACATGGGGGAAGATCCTCAATACAATTATGATGACCCTGGGGATCCTGATCCACAAGATAACACATGGGATGACCAAAATGATCCTGACTAGCAACAGCCCATCCCAGATACTTCCCCATACCCAACAAAACAGTCGCCTACAGACGACACAATCATGTTTAATCAGCTTATAGACAGGGCATCTAAAGATCACAAGGTAGATATGCACACTGACCCTACAGAGGAAGATTTTTTTGTTCGACACCTTCCCCACTTCTGAAAAAAATGTTAGAACTCTTCCAATGCTTAAAGGGGTCCTCATGCACGCGCCTGATATATTTAAAGATCCTGCTAGGGCGCAGTTGATAAATCCAAGAATAGAGAAAAAATATAAGGCAGCACCAGCAGACCCTACTTATATAAAACAATAATTGCCTTCTTTAGTCATTGCAAATGCTCGTAAACGAGCCAATTCACAGACAACAGGAGATGCTCCCCCTCCTGATAAAGAATCAAAAATTTTAGAAGCATCAGGGAAAAGAGTAGCTTCACAAGCTGCTAATTCTTGGAGAATCGCTAATACGCAAGCTCTATTAGCGAGATATGATAGAGCTCACTACGACCAGCTCGAGACTCTAATGCAACACCTACCAGAACCCTTTAAGGCGCAGGCCAACGACCTCATTCAGGAAGGCAAATTCATAACAAACGCCTCCATCAAATGTGCGCTAGACGCAGCCGATACTTCGGCCAGGTCTATCAACACCAGCGTTCTACTGCGCAGACACGCATGGTTACGCATATCTGGATTTAAGAACGAGGTGCAATCCACCATCCTCAATCAGCCAGTAAACCAAGACTTTCTGTTTGGCCCTGCAGTTGAAACCATTTTAGATAAAATGAAAAAGGACACAAACTGCCAAGTCAATGGGGGCGCTTCAGTTCCAACAACACCGGGGCTCCTTTCGTCGCTCCTCATATAGAGGTGCAGGAAGGGGCGGCACATCGCAAAGCTCCTCCACCTTCAAGTCAAATACCCAGAGCACTTTTAACAAAGGCTCCAATAGAGGAGGTTACAGAGGAAACAATAATAAGGGCAGAGGACGTGGAGGCAATAACACCAGAGCCTCCACTGCCACCAAACAGTGACTTCATCACACTCCCTCCAGACCACACAACACCGGTCGGAGGCAGAATCAATCAGTTCCTACCTGTCTGGAACGCAATTACCACAGACAGGTGGGTGAGACAAATTATCCAGTGTGGTTATTGCCTGGAACTCACTTCTACACCACCCAACATACCACCCAAACACCGTCCTATGTCCAAAGCACACATAACACTGTTACAGCAAGAGGTCCAATCCATGCTACAAAAGGGCGCCATAGAGCCAGTCCCTTTTCAACACCAAGGAACAGGAGTATATTCTCTATACTTCCTAATTCCCAAAAAGGACGGGTCGCTCAGACCCATTTTGGACCTCAGACCTCTGAACCAATACATACTATCAGTGCACTTCCATATGATAACCTTACAACAAGTTCTCCCACTGCTTCAACAGAGCGAATTCCTTGCCACATTAGACCTCAAAGACGCATACTTCCACATTCCTATACACCCAGCTCACAGGAAATATCTCAAGTTCACAATACAAGGGCAACACTACCAATTCAAGGTTCTCCCCTTTGGAGTAACTACAGCTCCAAGAGTGTTCACCAAGTGCCTAGCTGTAGTGGCAGCACACCTCAGGCGGCAACCCATCCACGTGTTTCCCTATCTCGACGATTGGCTCATAAAAGCCAAGTCAGACATCCAATGTGCAAGGCATACGTCTCAAACCCTCCAGCTGCTGCACAGTCTGGGTTTCTCAACAAATTACCCAAAATCTCATCTGCAACCCTCCCACATACAATATCTGGGAGCTACAGTAGATACATCCAGTAGCAAAGGCATATCCCAATCCAGTCAGGATACCCAACATGCAGACACTAATCCAAAGGTTTCAGCCACAACACTCCCTACCAGCTCAAGTGTTCATGCAACTCATAGGCATGATGGCCTCCTGCATATTCATTGTCCCCCATGCCAGACTTCAAATGCGTCCATTACAAGAATGCCTAGCAAGGCAGTGGAACCAGGCTCAAGGACAACTAAAAGACCTAGTGTTGGTAGACAGTCGCGCATACAACTCTCTGCAGTGGTGTAATCCACAAAACCTTTCCAAGGGGCGACTGTTCCAAGAGCCAGTTCCACAAGTAGTATTGACAGCGGACGCATCACTGACAGGATGGGGAGCCCACCTACAACAATACACAGTCCAGGGACTCTGGACAGCCAAGCAAAAGACACTGCATATCAGCCACTTAGAGTTGCTAGCAGTTTTTCTGGCACTGAAAGCGTTCCAAAAACACAACAACAAGGCTGTGTTGATCCGGACGGACAACATGACAGCCATGTATTACATTCAAAAACAGGGAGGGACCCACTCTCTACAGCTTTCTCACCTAGCACAGAGCATATGGAGGTGGGCAATTCCAAGGAACATCTTTCTCCTAGCACAACACCTGCCAGGGCAAGGCAATCAAATAGCAGATCTGTTAAGCAGACACAGCCAACAGATACACAAATGGGAGATTCATCCTCCAGCTCTCCAACCATTCTTCCAAGAATGGGGGCATCCAGAAATTGATCTGTTTGCCACAAACGAAAACTCCAAATGCCAGTACTTTGCCGCCAGGTTCCCACATCCGTTGTCACAAGGCAATGCGATATGGATGAACTGGTCAGGCAGATTTGCGTACGCTTTTCCACCAGCCCCACTGATTCCGCTAGTGGCACACAAACTACGTCAGCAGTCTCGGACACTGATCCTGGTTGCTCCAACATGGGCCAGACAACCATGGTACACAACATTCCTAGAACTCTCTGTGGTTCCACACCAAAGACTGCATCTATCGCCACATCTCCTAACTCAGAACCATGGAGAAATCAGGCACCCAGATCCCAATCAACTGAACCTAGCGATCTGGCTCCTGAAGTCTTAGAATTTGGATATCTCAATCTGCCTCCCGATTGTATGAACGTTATCAAAGAGGCAAGACACCCAACCACTAGAGCATGCTATGCAGCCAGATGGAAAAGATTTGTAATTTATTGTAACAATAACCAAATAGATCCATTAGACGCTTCAATACAAAACATTATCTGTTACCTGTTGCATCTTCAAAGATGCAACCTAGCATACTCTTCAATAAGACTTCATCTTGCAGCTATAGCAGCTTACCTCCAAAACAGACAACACCTGTCTCTGTTCAGAGTTCCAGCAATCAAGGCTTTCATGGAAGGGCTTAAAAGGATAATCCCTCCCAAACATCCACCGTCACCGGTCTGGAACTTAAATATAGTACTTACCAGACTTATGGGACCTCCTTTTGAACCACCATTCATGTGAACTGCAATTTCTAACATGGAATGTGGCTTTTTTAATTGCCATCACTTCACTCAGACGAGTAAGTGAGTTACAGGCTTTAACTATTCAGGAACCTTACATGCAAATAAGGTGGTACTAGGTACTAAGCCAAAATTCATGCCAAGTCATTTCCACTTTCCATATCAATCAGTCCATTGAACTGCCAGTGTTCTTCCAAAACCCGGAGTCAGTAGCTGAAAGAGCCTTACACACACTAGATGTAAGAAGACCTCTCTTATATTATATTGACAGAACTAAACCATTCAGAAAGACAAAGCAACTGTTTGTTGCTTTCTCACCACAACATAAAGGTAACCCCATCTCAAAATCAGGAATAGCTAGATGGATAGTTAAATGCATCCAAATAGGCTACCACAAAGCTAAACGCACTCTAACAATACCCCCAAGAGCACACTCCACGTGCAAAATGGGGGCATCCATGGCTTTCCTAGGAAACATTCCACTAGAAGACATCTGTAAGGCAGCCACATGGTCTACAATACACACTTTCACCAAACACTATTGTGTAGATGTGCAAGCAAAGCAGCAAGCTGCTGTAGGCCAAGCTGTCCTCAAAACTCTTTTTCAAACTGCTGCAGCTGGGACAGGCGTCCACCGCTAGAGGAGGTACTGCTATACAGTGTATGCAAAGATATGAATTCAGCAGCCCACATGCCTTGTACGGAAAATGCTACTTACCAGTATGCATCTGTTCTTGGCATGTAGGGCTGCTGACATTCATATCGCCCAGCCTCCTCCCCGGGGCCTGTCGCAGCTGCAGGGTTTTCTTTGAATGTCCATCTTTACTCTGCTATACTCCATCTTTGCCACAAATGGCGAAAAACAATCTAAGGATGGAGTGGATGCCCATGCGTACTGTAGTCCAAGGGAGGAGTCACCTATCTCATGATACTTCGAAGACTCTTCCAAGACAACAAATTGCTATCATCCGGGCCCAACACTAGGCGGCGATCGATGCAAAGATATGAATGTCAACAGCCCTACATGCCAAGAACAGATGGATACTGGTAAGTAGCATTTTCCCTTCTTTACATTGCTTTCTCATGATTAATCTGTTTTGCATGCGTCCGAAGTATTTCCAAATTTGAGGTGAGGGAAATGTACTGTCTAGATTTGTTGACTACCTGAGTCGTGAATTGAGATAGCATTCCAGTTATGTGAGACTATCCTGTTGGCCTGAACGTTGGACATTCTGGATCTTTCACAGATTTATTTATTTTAATTGATCTTTTCATCTGAAAGAAACGTGTAGTGGTAGATTCCTTACCTTAGAATTACCCCCAGGCGTCCGGCTGGATCCGGAATTTTTTTTCGTCAGCAGTACCCCTGTGCGTCGGTAGGTGTCGTTGTGCGGCCCCGCGGGCGTCGTTGGCACCGGGATGACGTCGTTGGATCTACTTAGACGCACACGCTGACGTCGGTTCTTTTTTTCCGCGCCAGCAAACGCAGATCTGGGAAGAGCAAGTACCCCCAGACACATTTTAACGGACTTTTTTTGAGGCCTTTTACCTCATCTTTTCAAGTCGATCAACGCCTGGTGTCGTAGGGATTCCCGGGTTCAAGAACTGTGGAGACTGTCACCGCATGATGTATTTGACGGATCCACACCGCGTGTGTCTCTACTGACTGGGGCGCGACCATGACCCCAAGTCTTGCCCCGACTGCCGGGCCATGGCGCCGAAGACTTTGGGGTGGCGGTCCCGAAAGTTGCTTGAAGTCCGGCAGTCTGCTCCGCGCCCCTCGAGGTCCCAGTCCCATGGGAGGTCGACGGACCGGTCAGGTAGTTGTCACCATCATTCTCTGGATCTAAGTCATCGCACTCAGGGTCAGGTAAGTCTAAGCATTCCAAGAAGTCGAAGAAGCATTGTCGCTGTTCGACTGCCCCTTGCCCATCACATCTGATAGTGCGGGCAGTGCCACCCTCATGGCTCCGGCGGAGCCTGTGATGTCGCCCCCAGTCTACCCCCCCTTCCCGGGTGCAGGGGCGACACCTGCCCAGGTGCAAGAGTTTCTTGCTGCCATGCCCAGACTCTTTCGTCTGGCCCCGCGGGCCTGACTGGGGGTCCTACGTTGCCAATTCCGCAGGCTCTGGCCCCGGCGCCGCTGGCATCTCAAGGATCCGGATCGGATCCAGATCGACTCCGGTTGACCTAGGGACACCTTCACCGGCGCCGCTTCAGACGTCGCTCGCTCCTTGGGACAACGTCCCCAGGTTCAGCCATGACACTGCCGGATCGTTGTCGCCCGACGCCGATACCGATGGGCCCTTTTGTGCCTTAAGGCCCTCCTCCTTATTTTGAGCCTGATCCACAGACTTCGGAGGAAGGGGAGGACTGGGAGGGGTCTGAGGACCCTCTAGCACTGTGCTTATGATCAGGACTGGGCAGAGGATTTGAGGGAAGCCAGTGGTCTTGACACCTCACCTGACCCAGGCATGCTTTCTCCTACCGTGGCTACGGAGGAGGGAGCCAGTTACGCATTGGTGTTGCGTAGGGCAGCCGAGGCTTTCCACCTCTAACTACCGACGGTGGCCATCAGGACTTACCTCCTTCCATAAGTGCTCCAACTGGCGGCTACCTCTAGGGAGCCCTTGCTGCCCTTTAATGAAGCACTATCTGACTTTCTTTTGGGCACCAGGTCCAGGCCCAACACAGGGACTCCTGTGGATAGGAACGTGGCCCATCGCCCGGCTCCGGGTGACCCCGTCTTTCTTACCCAGCACCTCACCCCGGAGCGCTTGGTTGTCCAAGCCTCTACATCCCAGAGCGCATTCCCTACCGCACCTCCTGATATGGAATCCAAGAAGCTGAATCAGTTTGGGAAGAAACTGTTTTAAATCTTCCAGCTTAGAGCTGCGGTCGGTGAACATCGCATGCCTCTTGGGCCGTCATACCCACCCTCTGCGGGACACGGTTGCGCAGGTGCTGCCTAACTGCCTGGAGGAGGCCCAGGTAGTTCTTTCCCAGGCGATTGCGGCCGGGAGAGACTCCGCAAAGTTCAACATACGTTGTGGGCTGGACACCGCTGACTCACTGGGAAGGTCGATTTCCACAACTGTGGCACTTCGGCATCACGCCTGGTTGAGGACAACTGGCTTCTCAGGGGATGTCCAGAACACGCTGATGGACATGCCCTTTGATGACATTCACCTTTTTGGCCATAAGGCAGATAGTGTGTTGGAGCACTTCAAGGCCTCGCATCCGCCTCCGCCTTCTGCTTTTCGTTCCTTTCGTGGCCACGGAAGGGGCACCCCTCAGCGTTCGCAGAGCCACAGACCACAGCAGCAGCAGCAACAACCTCAGCGTGGTCGCGTACATGGGAACCGCCAAGCCGGTTCAGGGGGCCACTGGGCGGGTCAGTCCACCGCCGCAGCATCCACTTCGAAGCCCTCTTAGTCGGACCTTTCAGGCCCATCAGACGCCAGTGGGTGGACGAATGTCCTCATCACCACCACTGGTGCAATATCACTTCGGACAAGTGGGTGCTGCAAATTGTCTGGAAGGGATTCTCTCTCCCTTTCGCGACAACACCTCCAGCCATGCCGCCTCAGTACCACCGCATGTCAGGGGATCACTTGGCGCTTCTCCAGCTGGAAGTTGTGGCCATCGAGCGCTTTTCGACACCAGAAGTACAGAAGTAGGTCGTGGTTGTTATTCCCACTACTTTCTGGTTCCAAATAAGGACAAGGGCCTGCGTCCTATCTTAGACCTTCGGAACGTCAATGGCTTTCTCCGGTACGAGAAGTTCAAGATGCTCACGCTTGCTCAGGTCTTGTCTGCCCTAGACCCGCAAGACTGGATTGTGGCGTTGGACTTGCATGATACCTATTCCCGCCCTGCCTGCCCACAGGCGCTACCTGCGATTCACAGTAGGCCACGAGCATTTTCAGTTCACCGTGCTTCCCTTTGGCTTACCAGCACCCCAAAAGTGATTGCGGGGGTCGCAGCTCATCTGTGCAGATTAGGGGTTCAGTCTCCCCCCCCCCCCCCCCTTATCTCGACGACTGGCTGTTGAAGACGGGCCCGCCCCAGGCAGTTGTCTCTCACCTCCAGACTACGGCGAACCTCCTGCATTCGCTGGGGTTCTCCATCAATGTGCCAAAGTTGCACCAGATTCCCTCACAGAAGCTCCTTTTCATCGGAGCGGTTCTGAACTCGGCGCAGTTTCGGTTTTATCCTCCCGAGCAGCGAGTCCCGGACATTCTGGCTATGATTCCCATCTTTCAGCCTCTGTCCCGGGTTTCGGTCGGGATGACGCTCTGACTAATGGGTCTGATGGCATCCTGCTGGTGGTTCATGCCAATGGGTTCTGCAGTGGGACCTGAAGTTCCAGTGGGCACAGCACCAGGGCAACCTGTCCGATCACGTCCATATCTCAGAGGGCACTGCAAGGCAATTGTAGTGGTGGCTCACGAATCGCGATGGGGTCAATGGCAGATCCCTCTCCCTTTCCCAACCAGAATATACAGTTGTGACGCACGCGTCCCTTCTGGGATGGGGCGGCCACAGGGGGAGGCGGAGATCAGAGGCCTCTGGTATCCGGCGGAGTCCAAGCTCCACATCAACTTTCTGGAGCTTTGGGAAATCCGACTTGCACTGAAGGCATTCTTTCCTTCTGTAGTGGGGAAGAGTAGTGCAGGTGTTCAACGACAACACCACCCCCATATGTTGCTGCAACAAACAGGGCAGGGTGGGGTCGTGGACTCCTTGCCCAGTGGCTCTGCGCCTCAGGGCTTGGCTGGAACATCAGGGCATGTCCCTGGTGGTTCAACACCTGGCGAGCTCTCTGAACGCCAGGGCAGACGAACTCAGACGCTGGTGCATGATGGATCACGAATGTCGTCTGTACTCGGATGTGGCGCAAGGTCTCTTTCAGCAATGGTGATAACCTTGGTTAGATCTCTTCGCCACTGAAGAGAACGTGCAATGTCATCACTTCTACGCGTTGGAATTTCCAAGGCGGCACTCGCTCGGTAACGCTTTTCTTTGCTAGTGTAGTTGCGGTCTGTTGAACCTCGTTCCACCTAGACCACTTCTGCCCAGAGTGCTGAAGATAAGGCATGACTGGACCCAAGTCATCCTTGTGGCTCCGGACTCGGCTTGAAGCGTATATTCCAAGCTACTCAGTATGAGCATCGATCCCCCGATCCTTCTGCCTCTTCAGGATGATCTTCTGTCGCAGCAGCAGGGGACGGTCTTCCACCCAAACCTGTTCAGTCTGCAGCTCCTTGCGTGGAGATTGAGCGGCGGCAGTTGAAGTCTTTCGACCTGCCTCCCAAAGTCTGTAATGTTATCTTGGCAGCCAGGCGTCCCTCCACTAAGACTGTATACGCCTGCAGGTGGAATAAGTTTGTGGCATGGTGCACAACAAAGGCTGTGGAGCCCCTTTCCACCCCCCTTTCAGAGTTTCTTCTTTTTCTTCTCTCTTTGACCCAGCATGGCTCTTCTCTGGGCACTATCAAGGGCTATCTCTTGGCCATTTCTGCCTTTCTGAGGCTTCCAGATCAGCCTTCCCTTTGTGGTATATAAATAAATAATACCGGATCTATTTTTGAATGAATAAATGAATAACAGATAGCTCAATAAATAAGAGTCAAGATTCGAGGTAGTAGGAGTTTTGCAGGTTTATTACAGCATAAAGGACAGGAGCGGGACAACCTGCATAGGAATAGGATGGCAGGGCCCAGCAGCTGCTGGGGCTGGATCTGGGATGAGCGCGCTAGGAAGGATAACTTTTTAATAACAGTACATGAGCATATATACATAACGCAAACACATAGCATTACATTGCAATAGGCGTAGCAGTGGGTGGAGCAATAGGCGTGACGCGTAGCAGTCGCGAAAGATAAGGGTGAAAAGAGGTGTAACAGAGGCGTATACATAGACATGTGATGCAGACGTAACAGAATATGTCATGAATGGGGCGGAAACATGGAGGGGGCTACCTAAGGAGCCGGGACCTCTGACCTGATGGTGCGCGCAAACTTGGCAATGACGTGTTACTAGGAGAAGCTGGGGGCTTCGAACTCTGTGCTAGGAGCAGAGACTGAAGTCTGGAGAGTCAGGGCGACATGTACCTAAGCAGTATCTAGTATCTGATGTTTAGAGAACATGTTGATATAAACTAGAAGTTATCGGGGTAAAGGCGAACAGACTCTAAGACTGGAGCATGCATTATTCTACATGTAGTGCGTGATGAAGAATATTAAATGACCATTAAAATGCAGTATTTCTCTAACGTGGAGACGTGAAGGCTAGACAATGACGGAAACTATTGATGCGATTCAGTAGCTTTAGGAATGCAGAGAAGGAGGACTGGACTGATAGCTAGAATCATAACATACTCTTGGCAGACTCAGAGGCAGAGCCAAGCTGAGCCGGGCACTGCGAGGCAGGAAGTAAGTGAAGGGTCGAGGATACAGGTGGGGGCTGTATCGCTCCTCAGCGAGGCTTCAGGAGACAGGAGCTGAATCTGGTGTCCAGGCCCTTTTGAGGCCTAGAAACGGAAACTTTACAATGAAATAACGTGCACACTGAGGAACGTGGCAACGTAACTTTACATAGGCCTGATATTCGTAGTATTCACGAGAACTGGAAACTGACATACTAGAGATGGACACAACTGTAATTGCATCATTAATCGAACATAGGGAATGCATATGCATATTTAATCATGCACACATAACATATGATGGATGACACGTAGGGACACAGAACATGGCAAAATTTACTTTTCCACATTCCCTCCTTGTCACTACGTTTCCATCAGGAAACATCAATATTCATGATACCATCTATCATTTCATACAGTATCATTTGCTCGTCTCGAATTATCCTGGAACGGGATTTAGAACGGGGCTTGGGACTAGGAATACAGGAGGTAGCACAAATGCCGCAAATCGCAGGGCCACATTGTATACAGAGGCAGCAGCTAAATATGATCGCTACTGCAATACCTAGAAAAGACAAGACTTTCCATCCCCAGGCGGAAATTATATTCCAGAACCAACCGGACCAGGTCCAGGTGCCTGGATCTTGGTGTAACAGATGGGCAATTTTATGGAGTCTGGTTATAGCTGAATAAACAGACGGCGCGTTATTTGGAATGAAAATGCAGCAACTAGATCCGATGACTCTACAGGCCCCGCCCCTATCGGCCAATATGACGTCAAGGACGAGACGATTCTGTAAAACGACAAATCTCATAGCAGATTGCTCTTCGGTTAAGTTACCTAGAGCAGAGGCAGTCTCATTGACTACTACTTCAAGGGTTCTTGTTAACCTACGGATTAACTTACTATTCTGGATAGGTCCTATAAAGAAGAAGAAACCTCTATTGAAATCTGTATACTGTTCTAGAGCAGTTTCAGTATAATCGACAATTGGGGACTCGATCTCCCTTCTATGTCTAATGTGTACTAGATGTGTATTTCTATGATAATCAGATGGGGCTAGGAAAACTGGTGGCAGTAGGAAGGCAATGTAACAGGTTCCCTCCCAATCGAGGGGCAGACGAACATATGCGGTCTGACCACAAATAAAATAAGAATGACGTGAAGCTTTGAAAATAGATTTCCCACTGTCACTATACTTGACAATAGTAGTACAATCACTATGTCCTACATGTACGGAACCATTATTTCGGACACATAATTCGCCTTTGACTGGTAGTACTGAAATAGCAGGTAAGTCTGGAGTGGAATCAGACTGAACATTCAAGACCATGAAATTCGAAGAATAATTACCTAAATTATACACTTCATTTTCTAGGTCTAACCCGGTTCTGTGGGGGAGACCTTGCTTGTCTGGAAAACATGTACTGTTAAGAAAAGACATATCTGTTGAGGATGACGTTAACGTGGACCATGCTCCACACGAACCATTATGTGAAAAAGGATAAGGAAAGAGTGGCAGAACTCCCTTCGGTGTCTGGAAAGGGGGGAGTCGACCACACACCCAACAATTAGTGGCATTGCTGGTCTGGTGTGAATAATGTAACATGCGGATGAAAGAATTATTTCGCATAGCGAGGCGGTAAGAGAGTTCATGAGGAGGCAGATCACTAAACGTGTGTTCTACTGTAGCATTAGCAGACTTATTTACATGAGAAACTGAAAAATACAGATAAAATGCATAACTGGTGCAGGAAATCATAATACTGAGAAATAATATGAAACATAGAAAAACGATACATCGGATTGAGTTTTGACTAACTCTCTCACTATGGGGGTCTATTTTATACATGTCAGAAACAGTCTAACCGTTTCACCTAGGGGAGGACTTAGACAATCAAACTGGCTGACTTATTTTACTAGACCGGAGTTTCAACTTATACTCCTGTTGCGGAGTTTTCTCTAACTGGGAAGGGTTCGTAGCAATGTCTTTTGCGGGACAGTCCTTAAAAATAATACTTTGGCAGTCCTTTGAATCCTGGGAAATGTTCTTTGAGACTGGTTTCAGTCCATAAAACTTCTTTATGTGCGAAAGGTGCACCCAGCCTTTGCGTCCCTCCAACTTCACGGCTGTACGGGTGGTGAGGAGGACCTGTCGGGGTTCCTTCCAGCGAGGCTCTAGCGGACTTGAGCGGTCAAAATTCCGGACAAGGACCATGGATCCTGGAACGATTTCATGCGGTGCCACCTCGGTGTTGTCTGGAAATGCGGCGGCAACCTGTGAACGACAAGAGTTGAGGGCAGACATCAAGGAAGCTAGGTAATCTGTCAGCATATTACTTGAAACATCGGTAATACTTCGGGGTCTGGGTGTACCCCACATGTTAGGGGGGCGGCCGAATACGACCTCATACGGGGACAGACCTGATCTGGAATGTGCGACCATGCGCATATAGAACAAAGCGACTGGCAGAGCTACTAGCCAGTCTACACCTTTCTCTTTACATACTTTGGCGATGCGGATTTTCAGGGTCTGGTTATGTCTCTCTACGAGACCTGCTGCTTCAGGGTGGCGTACACAATGGAACTTCCACTGGTACCCTAACAAAAGGGAAACATGTTTCATTAACTCTGAGGAGAATGGCTGGCCGTTGTCAGAATATACGACTCTAGGGAGTCCATAACGGGGGAAGAACTCACGAACCAACTGCTTGGCAGTGGTCGCGGCTGTGTAATCTGGGACTGGATATGCTTCTGTCCACCTGGACAAAGCGCATACAACTACAAGGACATACTTGAAACCTCGACATCGCTCCATCTGAATATAATCCATCTGGAGGACTTCAAAAGGGTGGTCAGGGGGCTGGAATCCACCTTGTTCCACCGGGACACTTTTACCTGGATTGAACTGACAACATATCATACAGGTACGGACTTTCTGCTTGGCTGCAGCTCGTAAATGCTTGTTGAACCAAAGGTTCTGGATACTGTCTAACATAGCTTTTTCTCCTAAATGTGCTGGACTATGTGCGGTATTAATAATGACTTGAACCATAGAGTCGGGGAGAAACCATGTGGCTTTTCCTTTCGTTAACCATCCTTGATCTGTCTGGACCCCTCTTCTGACTGTCTTGAGGAACAGATTGTGCAACTAGTACTTTCATTTTCGTGTCTTTCATACGCTTTCTCTCGTGTTCTTGTTCTTCCCTGATTCTATTCTGGTGGTATTGGAGCATCTGTAACATCTGGGACGGGGTATTAGCTTGCCAGGTACTTTCGACTTTCAAAACTCGATTTTTAATTTGTGGGCTTGAATTCTCGACTAATTTAGTAACAAAAAGATGAGGGTATGACTCACTACTTGTCTTGAGGCCACTATTGATGCTAAAACATTTCTCAAATCTGGAATAATAATCACTAATATCTTCATCTTGTTTCTGTTTACAAGCTGAGATTGCATCCCAGTCTTCCTTTCTCGTTGTTAACAATCTGGGTAAAACTTGAATCAATAATTCAGGTAATTCTTTACATTTCGCTCCAAGACCGGTACCTGGTACTCGTGCCTTGTCTTCAGCTTCTAGAACTGCCCAATCGATCTTTTTCTCTCCCACCTCCCATTCTTTTTCTTTGAGCTTTTCATACACCCCTGCGGGCAACAAGACTTTTAACATTTTAATTATATCTGGATACGTGTATTCTCCCATACGGAGCATGTCTTTTAATTCTCGATGGAACCCTGCTGGATCTTTATCATGACAGGGGATTAATTTCTTCATCTCTAGTAGTTCCATCTTTGTAATCGGAGTGTAAACAAACACTCGTTCTAGTTCGCCACCCGTTCCTCTAACTGGGTGGACTTCTCGTAACGGATTCTGTCTGTCTATGTAAAATGGTTTATTTTCTGGGGGTGAGACATGAACAAAATGCGGGTTAAAAAACGTTCTATATTTGTGACGCTGTTCTAGAATGACACTAATTAAATCGGTACCTAGACCTTTCCATCTATACTGGAGTAACTCGTTCAGGATATCATGTAACGGGCCTGGATCAGAGTGTTGACCCTCATACAATGTAATGAGGTGCTGAATCATATACATACCCGCCAGTCGTTGCTCGGCTGGGGGCATTTTCAGAAACATTTGTGCCACTATTTCGTCTGGAAAAGTGGTAGAATCAGTAGTCCATCGGACTGCTGATCGGACTAGTTCTTGTTCATGCATAGTACTTAACTCGCTATAACCGATTCGTGATTTCAGAATGTGATCGGTAGCTTGAAATATTTGTTCTAGAGAACCTTGTTCTGGTGCTGGATGATGGAAAATTGACTTGTGTTCTAGGCGTAAATGGCGATCTGGAAATCTAGATTTTCCTACATACGCTATTCTGTCGTGCATTCTGTGGCTGAGCAGTCTGTGAAACTTGTTCTTGTCTAGGCGGACGTGGTCTTTCTTTAGTCTTACCAGTAGCTATGTTGTGTTTCAGAACTGCACACTCGTTTATAAAATGACCTGGCTGTTTACAATAATTGCAGTTCCCTTTAACGGGAGCTGCGGGATGACTGGCTTGATTTTTGGACGGGTAATCTTGTTCTCTTATTAAACAATTAATCAAAAACTTTAGTATCATGAGCTGGACTTCAGCTTTTCTTTGGCACATGACATCACTAATACTTTCTGGATCATTCCCTGTACGGATGAAACGATATATTCTGTCTAGATCTTCTTTCATATCTGGTAGGGTGACTAGATACTCGGTCACCTTTCTTACACGTAATGAATATAAAACCATATTATCCTCGCCTGGGACTGGATCATAGCCGCATTCATTAAGGGCTTTTCTTATTTCTGCTACAGACTGATGTCTGGGCGTACGCTGTGACGCTTGTGCATGTAATTCGGCTGTCGTTAAACGCTTATGTGGCGGCGGGGTCTGAGGAGGACCTCCTCCTGCGGCCCCTAAACTAGAATCATCGACTGATGCTCTTCGTCCTGGCAGAGTGGGAAATGGAAATGCAGGCTCCATGGTCCTTGTCCGGAATTTTGACCGCTCAAGTCCGCTAGAGCCTCGCTGGAAGGAACCCCGACAGGTCCTCCTCACCACCCGTACAGCCGTGAAGTTGGAGGGACGCAAAGGCTGGGTGCACCTTTCGCACATAAAGTTTTATGGACTGAAACCAGTCTCAAAGAACATTTCCCAGGATTCAAAGGACTGCCAAAGTATTATTTTTAAGGACTGTCCCGCAAAAGACATTGCTACGAACCCTTCCCAGTTAGAGAAAACTCCGCAGCAGGAGTACAAGCTAAAATTAAGGTCTAGTAAAATAAGTCAGCCAGTTTGATTGTCTAAGTCCTCCCCTAGGTGAAACGGTTAGACTGTTTCTGACATGTATAAAATAGACCCCCATAGTGAGAGAGTTAGTCAAAACTCAATCCGATGTATCGTTTTTCTATGTTTCATATTATTTCTCAGTATTATGATTTCCTGCACCAGTTATGCATTTTATCTGTATTTTTCAGTTTCTCATGTAAATAAGTCTGCTAATGCTACAGTAGAACACACGTTTAGTGATCTGCCTCCTCATGAACTCTCTTACCGCCTCGCTATGCGAAATAATTCTTTCATCCGCATGTTACATTATTCACACCAGACCAGCAATGCCACTAATTGTTGGGTGTGTGGTCGACTCCCCCCTTTCCAGACACCGAAGGGAGTTCTGCCACTCTTTCCTTATCCTTTTTCACATAATGGTTCGTGTGGAGCATGGTCCACGTTAACGTCATCCTCAACAGATATGTCTTTTCTTAACAGTACATGTTTTCCAGACAAGCAAGGTCTCCCCCACAGAACCGGGTTAGACCTAGAAGGGAGATCGAGTCCCCAATTGTCGATTATACTGAAACTGCTCTAGAACAGTATACAGATTTCAATAGAGGTTTCTTCTTCTTTATAGGACCTATCCAGAATAGTAAGTTAATCCGTAGGTTAACAAGAACCCTTGAAGTAGTAGTCAATGAGACTGCCTCTGCTCTAGGTAACTTAACCGAAGAGCAATCTGCTATGAGATTTGTCGTTTTACAGAATCGTCTCGTCCTTGACGTCATATTGGCCGATAGGGGCGGGGCCTGTAGAGTCATCGGATCTAGTTGCTGCATTTTCATTCCAAATAACGCGCCGTCTGTTTATTCAGCTATAACCAGACTCCATAAAATTGCCCATCTGTTACACCAAGATCCAGGCACCTGGACCTGGTCCGGTTGGTTCTGGAATATAATTTCCGCCTGGGGATGGAAAGTCTTGTCTTTTCTAGGTATTGCAGTAGCGATCATATTTAGCTGCTGCCTCTGTATACAATGTGGCCCTGCGATTTGCGGCATTTGTGCTACCTCCTGTATTCCTAGTCCCAAGCCCCGTTCTAAATCCCGTTCCAGGATAATTCGAGACGAGCAAATGATACTGTATGAAATGATAGATGGTATCATGAATATTGATGTTTCCTGATGGAAACGTAGTGACAAGGAGGGAATGTGGAAAAGTAAATTTTGCCATGTTCGGGCGCCATTATGTGGTATATAAATAAATAATACCGGATCTATTTTTGAATGAATAAATGAATAACAGATAGCTCAATAAATAAGAGTCAAGATTCGAGGTAGTAGGAGTTTTGCAGGTTTATTACAGCATAAAGGACAGGAGCGGGACAACCTGCATAGGAATAGGATGGCAGGGCCCAGCAGCTGCTGGGGCTGGATCTGGGATGAGCGCGCTAGGAAGGATAACTTTTTAATAACAGTACATGAGCATATATACATAACGCAAACACATAGCATTACATTGCAATAGGCGTAGCAGTGGGTGGAGCAATAGGCGTGACGCGTAGCAGTCGCGAAAGATAAGGGTGAAAAGACTTGTAACAGAGGCGTATACATAGACATGTGATGCAGACGTAACAGAATATGTCATGAATGGGGCGGAAACATGGAGGGGGCTACCTAAGGAGCCGGGACCTCTGACCTGATGGTGCGCGCAAACTTGGCAATGACGTGTTACTAGGAGAAGCTGGGGGCTTCGAACTCTGTGCTAGGAGCAGAGACTGAAGTCTGGAGAGTCAGGGCGACATGTACCTAAGCAGTATCTAGTATCTGATGTTTAGAGAACATGTTGATATAAACTAGAAGTTATCGGGGTAAAGGCGAACAGACTCTAAGACTGGAGCATGCATTATTCTACATGTAGTGCGTGATGAAGAATATTAAATGACCATTAAAATGCAGTATTTCTCTAACGTGGAGACGTGAAGGCTAGACAATGACGGAAACTATTGATGCGATTCAGTAGCTTTAGGAATGCAGAGAAGGAGGACTGGACTGATAGCTAGAATCATAACATACTCTTGGCAGACTCGGAGGCAGAGCCAAGCTGAGCCGGGCACTGCGAGGCAGGAAGTAAGTGAAGGGTCGAGGATACAGGTGGGGGCTGTATCGCTCCTCAGCGAGGCTTCAGGACACAGGAGCTGAATCTGGTGTCCAGGCCCTTTTGAGGCCTAGAAACGGAAACTTTACAATGAAATAACGTGCACACTGAGGAACGTGGCAACGTAACTTTACATAGGCCTGATATTCGTAGTATTCACGAGAACTGGAAACTGACATACTAGAGATGGACACAACTGTAATTGCATCATTAATCGAACATAGGGAATGCATATGCATATTTAATCATGCACACATAACATATGATGGATGACACGTAGGGACACAGAACATGGCAAAATTTACTTTTCCACACCTTTATAAGTCCCCTGTTGTAAATACATTCTTGAAAGGCTCACGCACATGTTTCCTCCTGTTCCTTTCGTGATGCCTCAGTGGGACTTGAATCTTGTTCTTGCTTTTCTTATGTGTGCTCCCTTTGAGCCACTTCACAATTGCCCTCTTTGTCTCACTCTAAAGACTGATTTCCTGGTTGCCATCACCTCTGCCAGAAGGGTGCGTGAGCTCCAGGATCTCTCTTCTAAGCCTCCTTTTCTCTGTCCATCCGGACAAATTTGTTCTAAGGACTCGTCCTTCTTTTCTGCCAAAGGTTGTCACTGCCTTTCACATCGGGCAGACCATCTATTTTCCCACCTTCTTTCCGCCTCCGCATCCCTCAAGTGGAAGAAAGGCTCCACCGTCTGGACCCAAAACGTGCGCTCTTTCTATGTGGACCAAACGCAACAGTTCCGGGTGGATGACCACAAGCTCATATTTGGCTACGTGGGTGCCAAGAAAGGTCGGGCTGTGCAGAAGCGGACCCTCTCTCAGTGGGTCGTTCTGTGCATAAAGGCTTGTTACTCCTTGGATAAAAAGGAGCCTCCGGTGGGGTTGCGCGCCCAATCTACCAGGGCGACGCCAGCCACTACTGCTCTGGGACGGGGAGTTGCCTTGCATGACATCTGTCAGGCAGCTACGTGGGCCTCGCTGTACACGTTTACCAAGCACTACTGCCTGGACAGCCAAGTCCGGAGAGACTGCTTCTTTTGGCCGTTCTGTTCTCCAGGACTTTTTGGTGTGAACTTGGTTCGAAGACCCACCACAGGGGTTGATATTGCTTGGGTATCTATTCTAAGGTAAGGAATCTATCACTACATGTTTCTTTCAGATGCACAAGTTGCTTACCTTCTGTAACTGTATATCTGTAAGAAACATTAGTAGTGATAGATTCCATACCCCCCCCCCCACCCATCCTCACCGTTCTGCGAACCAATTTCTAGGGTTAAGGTTATCCCCTTGCGGGGCCCTAGTTTCATGGCACCTGTGGTCCGTTTCTTGCATGGCTCTGCGTGCCTTGCGCGGAAAGTAGTGTATAGAACTGATGTCCGCATGCGCGTGGGCACGTCCAAGTAGCTCCGACAACGTCATCCCGGCGCCAACGACTAACGCGGAGCTGCATGACGACGCCTACCGATGCGCTGGGGTACTGCTGACGAAAACTTTTCGGATCCAGTCTGACACCTGGGGGTAATTCTAAGGTAATGAATCTAACACTACTAATGTTTCTTATAGATATATCGTTACCGAAGGTAAGTAACTTGTGCGTAAAACCCAAGGTTTAAGTCTAAAAGTACACTCCCCTTTATCGACTTGTAGTATCACTCTGTGAGTAGAATTAAATGTGGTGGTTTTTCTAAAGTTTGCTGCGAGTTGAACTTGCAGGGTCAGTCAGTTGGAATCTGGTGTCTATCATTGCCTTGGGAACTTCTACGTTCCTTTGAGTGATAATTCTTTGAGTCGGCTAGACCTTCCAAAAAGATCAGTAAGGAGATTTTCCGTTGAGTACATTCATTGGTCTATCGCTTTTTGAGACTAATCAACAGCCATTTTATTCAAACCTGAGGTAAAAGGATAGTTTCTACAGTTCAGTTTAAACTTGTTATACATTGAAAAAAGCAAAAAAGATTTAAGCAGGAAACTTAAGATTGCATGGGAGCAGTTGACACTTAAGTAGCTGCTTTGAAGCATCTAGCATCAAAACCATGAGGGGAGGGGGGCGTGGCCTGGCGCTGACCAAGGTGGCTGCACTTTGTGCGCTCCGGGCACTGAAATAAACCTTAACATCTGTCCCAAAATCAACCCGCATTGGCACCTGAAGGACATGTCCTGATTCTCCACTGTACCCGTAGTCCCTGGAGGGAACTCTGGGGCTGATATCTGCCCGAGAAACACAGGGTATGGGCGGGCTGAAAGCCGGTCATGCTTGTCCTTACTAGGCTGCAGGGGTCTGGGCCGGTCTATCTGGAAAAAAGATCCCGGATATGGCTCCAGGGCTTGGGCCTGGCAGAGGACAGACGTGGCCCCCTGTGCTGCCCCTAGACTGGTGACCAGCTTTATGGTTCCTGCTTGATCTCGAGAGATCTGGCAACCAGAGGAGGTCTGGGCGTGGACTGCAGAAGATCCAGGCCCAGCGGTAACTCACTGACTTTGCCTGCAGCCATTGCGGGTGAGGAACAGAACGGCAGTGAGGTGCTCTGTGAAAGAGGGCCACAGAGGGTGCTGTTGGCGAGGAGTGGCTGTTACATCTCTGCCCTGTGAGTGGTGCTCTATCTCGCGGGGTTGGGATCCGCGGAATAAGAAGTCTCATCAAGGACCGGCGCTGAAGGATTGCGAATGCTGCAGCGGGAGTGTCAAATTGTTAAGGAGAAAAACCTAATCGGAGCCGTACAAGGTTTCCCCACGTGTCTGCCTGCCAGGGCTGGAGAGATACGCCAAACTTGAAGGTGAGGTGCCAGCTGGCTTGGGGACCACCATGTTGCCTTTGAGAGAGCATGGCAGATGTTGGAGGCTATGCCCTCCCGGTGGAGATCAGTGACCTAACAGACTGAGGGATGGCCTCCTGAACGTCGGATTGAAGATGATCTGAACTACCAGATCACGATCAAAACTGTTTGGGTCTCCCTGAGCTCAACCCATTCCCCCCTTTCAACCGCACCCATGGCAGCCCACGGGGAGGTGTTTGCTGTGTGGGCCGGACAAGGAGGTTCGCTGGTTGTGGGAAGTGCTGAGAACTGAGACACACTGAATAAGTGGCCCCCTGAGGGGGGTGATCCTTAACTCCTCGGATGATTTCTTATTTTATATTATGCAGTCGAGAAACACAAGTAATACAGGTGAGACTTCCTTTATCTCCCACCCCCCCCCCCCCCCCCCCCCCCACTGCTCTTGCTACTTACTCCTTGGGGTCAGGGTGAAACCGAAGGGGCAACTACAGACACCATCTAACAAGATGGATTAATATGCCGTATCTAAACAGTCGCTGGATGGGGCCGGACAGAGCACGGAGTTGTCTGAGTCAGCAGAACTCTCGCGTCTTGCGATTATGGCAGCAATCCACGACTTCAAGAGTACTCTAGAACCAATAATTGAGGCAGGGACATTGTATGTTGATCTCCTGAAGGCAGACTTGAAGAAAAATATTAGAGAAACTCAAAACAGCAGAGTCGAAAATGTGAACACTACAAACTGCGTCCCAAACCCTGGAAGACAAGGTCTGACATCTCACAAAACAGGAGGAAATAAAGGGGCTAGACACTTATCAGGAGTGTAGGGCCTGACGCAACGTCAGGGTGATCAGGGTCCCTGAGAAGGCGTAAGTGCACAACTTCTACCTATTTCTTGAGGACTGATTGTAAACACACCTCATTTCCAAGCATCTATCAAACCTTGGTGGTGGAGGGATGCCTTAGTGACATGAACGCTCTGATGGATCTGAATACGTTTAGGTTGTCCAGTAGAGAGAGTCTGATGGGAGCCCCTCTTAAATCATATGAGGTGGTGAACCTCTGGCGTGAGCGCCACCCAATGAAGAATAAGTACACATCTGTCGGCAAGGCATGGTAGCTTCTCCTGATTGAATTACATGCTTCCCATATGAGAGCGGGTCAGTTCCATGGCATACATCACATGGCATTTCTGACCTCTTCCTGGTAGTGGCCTTCTTTCAGGAATTCAGTGCTGCCCCCAAGGATAGCCTCTTAGCATTTAAGATAGGGAATTACAAGATAAAATACGACAGCGAACCGATCAATACTTGAAAGAGAATGAGGGGTCTGTCAACTTCCCCTGTACCCTCTGGGAGGTCTTAAAGATGGTGTCCTTCATAGGAGCGAAAAGAAAGGAACAGGTTATCAAAAATAAAAAGTTAGAAAAGGAGATTACCTCCTTGGAATTAGATAGTGAGGGGGGAGGCACCTGACACCTGTTTGTCCCATCGTCCTCTGCTTCGACAACAGGAGCTGAGAGAGCTGGCAGAGGACAAAGCCCTAGCACATGCACTGGCCACTCAGAAGTGATTATAAATTAAGGGTATGAGTCAACGGTGTACTGTCTCGCCCTTTTGCCATTCACAATGGCACTAGACAGTATTTAGGCATCTGTGTGACCAGAGATGCTGAGGACGTTGTGCAAAGAAACCTGTTTCCTCAACTGGGAAGACATGGCACACTGGAGGGCGTTTCTTGTGTCCCTGATGGAAGGGCCTTGTTCTTTAAGATGATGGCCTGCTATTTGTCCTACAGAACACCCAGTATAGGGTGCCATCTGACTACTGCAGGGTAAACAGCAGATTAACCCACTTCTTGTGGAATGGGGGCAGCTCACTGATCTCCCTTGGTAAGCTACAGCAGGAATTGTTTGAGGGGGCAGGCAATCACAGACATTCGTGCCTACTACTAGGCGACTCAGCTGGCGGCAGTCAGTGACTGGGTGTTCGGGGACATAGAGGACCCTTCCTACCAGGTAGACAGATGGGACCCACCTATGGGACAGCGAGTTACTGTAGGAAGGGGGGAACCTGAAAGGCTTCAATAAATGGAGACTGATCGGGATAGACTAACTTGCTGACAATTGGAGAGGGGGTACACTACTGACCCTTTGAAGACCTGTCTAAGGAATATGGCTTGGGGGCAGATGAACTATTCAGACACTTGCAGCTGAGACCTGCCATGTGCCAGAGGGGGTCATTTTCATATAAACAAGGGAACCCAAAAAGTACCTTTGGACCATGGGTGATCAACTATTAAAGACAACAAGGGTCCTCAGGAAATTTTAAATGAACAGAAAAAATGAAATTACAGACCACAATCGGTACTATAATCAAGTTTCCAGACCCAGCCTGGTAAGGAAATGTTTAATTAGAGATAAAAAGGAATTTGGTTGACCTAGAGAGGGTCAAATACAAACATTTTAGATAGGGCACAATCCTGTACCTATCCTGCAAGAAAGAGAAATATAGTAGAAGAATCAGGTAAGAAAAGAGGGTTTTTCAGGCAAGAAGTTTGGAGCCAAATGTCGCTTGTAAATTAATAATCAATTCAAAACAAGTTTCGACATACAGTATTTACAGAATGGCATACAATTGAATTTTCCGTAATACTGTTCAAGCGTCAACGTTTCGATCCCCTGGCTCCTAATGAACCGGGATCATCAGGACTATTTAAATCATTTGCCTGTTTTAAGAATGCCTGCCGAGCAACGTGCTTGGTCCTGGTCAGGCGCCTTAGTTGGTGGTCAGGTTACCGTAAATGTACCGGTACCTGGTTAGGGACGAGGTTAGATGGCCTCGCAGTCGAGTGATCCTGGCGGTCTTACTCGAAGGTGGGGATTGTGTCCTTGGATAAGGACCAATGTAATTACAACACCCGGTTGGCTATAGTGGCCTTTAAATCAAGGCGGGTTGACGGCGAGACTCGATAGTCTCTCTCCGCATCTCCTGCAGCGATGATTCGCTGTTCTAAGCGTCGCTGCAGGAGATGCGGAGAGAGACTATCGAGTCTCGCCGTCAACCCGCCTTGATTTAAAGGCCACTATAGCCAACCGGGTGTTGTAATTACATTGGTCCTTATCCAAGGACACAATCCCCACCTTCGAGTAAGACCGCCAGGATCACTCGACTGAGAGGCCATCCAACCTCGTCCCTAACCAGGTACCGGTACATTTACGGTAACCTGACCACCAACAAAGGCGCCTGACCAGGACCAAGCACGTTGCTCGGCAGGCATTCTTAAAACAGGCAAATGATTTAAATAGTCCTGATGATCCCGGTTCATTAGGAGCCAGGGGATCGAAACGTTGACGCTTGAACAGTATTACGGAAAATTCAATTGTATGCCATTCTGTAAATACTGTATGTCGAAACTTGTTTTGAATTGATTATTAATTTACAAGCGACATTTGGCTCCAAACTTCTTGCCTGAAAAACCCTCTTTTCTTACCCGATTCTTCTACTATATTTCTCTTTCTTGCAGGATAGGCACAGGATTGTGCCCTATCTAAAATGTTTGTATTTGACCCTCTCTAGGTCAACCAAATTCCTTTTTATCTCGAATTAAACATTTCCTTACCCGGCTGGGTCTGGAAACTTGATTATAGTACCGATTGTGGTCTGTAATTTCATTTTTTCTGTTCATTTAAAATTTCCTGAGGACCCTTGTTGTCTTTAATATATGTGCCAGAGGGGGAGCAATTACCGAAGTTCACTCCACTGGAGGATCGTTTGCTACTGAAGCGTATGCCAGCCTAGGCAATCTCCTTGTCTTATAAGCAAATAATGACCAACTCCCCCAACATGCTGCGCTTTCTGAGGGAGGCGTGGGAGGGAGACGTAAGCCTTATTGAGGACTACAACTGGGTAGAGACACTTCAGCGCCCCTGAAAAATAGCCACAAAAGCTTGCTTCAGTCTAATACACTTACAGATACTACACAGATCCTATTATTCTAGGTCCCTTCTACACCTTCTGGACCAATACGATACGGCCCTCTGTGCTAGACGATGCGGCTAGGTTGGCTACTTTTTCCAGGCGTGAGACTTGATCCGGAAAACTTTCCTTCCACCGCACTCCTGCGCGCTGGGGGGACGGCACCACGTGACTCCGCCCTGACGTCGTCCGTGTTCGTGACTTTAGCGAGGACACAAGTCGCACCCCAGCGCTCCTATGTCAGTTTTTTCTCTTTCCCACGTGTAAAGCGGATGTGGATTGTGTCCTGGCCTGTTTTCAGGCCTTCTCTTCTTTTTCACGCTTTGGTGTTACGTGGAACAGTGTGCGAATGCCTTTGGGCTTTAAGACGTGTACCTCCTGTGCACGTCCCATGTCGGCAACGGACCCTCACCCAATTTGCATGTGGTGCCTGGGTGAGCACCATGACTTGGAGAGTTGCGACGCCTGCGGGAGCGCTGGACGAAGTTGCTGTCTGCGAGCTTGTCCAGGTCGGCGGCATCCCAGCGTCCGTCCCCTACCTCGGAGGCAAGGAGCAGCCGGTTTCGTCTGCAATATAGTCTTTCGCCTTGGCCCTTTGGGCATGGCTCACCGGCTGGTAGGTCCTTCAGTTTATCTCCGAGGCCCTGTCCTCCTTCCGCATTGGGTGCCGGCTCACCCCCCCATGCCCCCCTGGGACAGACGCCCCTGCCTGTCACCTCCTTACCCACCGTTTCCTGGCGTGGAGATGACTAGGGCCCAAATGACAGCCTGCGCTGTGGCTCTGCAGGCTTCTTTGGCTCTTCGTCCACCTCATGAGACGTTCGCGGATCCCTTGCTTCGCGGGGGGACTTCCACGGAGTCGCCGGCAGCTCCGGCCCTGGCGCCTCCTGCCCTGGCGCCTGAGGCTCCGGTGCCAGAGATTTTGGCTTCAGGTCATAGGAGGGTGGCGCTGTCTAGGTGTAGTCCTACGGGGCTCTCCTCTTTGGCACTTAGCGTCCCTGCCTAGCCGCAAATCCCTACAGGCCTCCCTGTGGTGTCGCAGGTGATCACAGGGACTCCGGGCGTGTCCCCGAGTCCCCCTCGATCCTCTGACCAGGCGGCTACCTCACCCAAGATAAAGCCGGCACCAGGAGCCTTCCTCCCTGGCTTCGGTGGTGCCGCGGGTGGAGGCCAGGACCTTGGGCGCCTTCCCGAGTCCCTCTCGGTCCTCAACACGGGCGGCTGCCCCGTCTAAGGCTGCGCCGCGCTTTCGCCGTTCCCGCGTTGACCTCACCCCATTCTCCTAGAGAGCATGTGGTGGCAGGAGTTGGTCTGGCACCACGGTTGCCCACTTCGGTGCCGGCCGACGCCGATCAGGCGCCTGTGGCGGACTCCACGGAGCTGCGCCGGCGTCAGGTTCTTGATTTGTCTCCTGATGTCCCTTCTTCTCCAGAGGTCCGTCATCTGTTGGTGTGTTCCTCTCCGGAGACAGGGCGCTGTGTTGCCTTTTCACCCTCATCTTTTAGGGAAGGCTCTTCGCCGTCCCCACGTCCTAAATCCTTTCCTTCCGTGGCTCGCGGCTTGCTTCTCCACCGGCCTCCCCATTCATCTGTGGATCCTCCTCTATTCCCTGGACTTGGGGATGGGCGGCTCAGTCTGCAACCGTCACCCACGATGGAATTACTTTCCCCTCCGCGGCGCCCTACTGAGGCCAGTGTTGCCTTTGTTTGGGCTATTTCCATGTCTGCTGGTATTCTGAGGATGTGTGAACCTGTCACTCCATTTCCTACAGACAACCTTTTGGAGATTCTTCACCAGGTCTCTGGTGGATGGGAGTTATTCCTTCCATTTGAAGCGTCACTCCATAATTCTCTTATGGGGGCTTGGGGGCGTCCTGCCACAGGTGATCTGGTGCCTCAGGCACTACTGCATGGCCATCGTCCTGCTCCGCACGACCCGGTCTGTCTTTCTTTCCACCCCTGTACTCAAGGGACTCTACTGTGGAATGCCTTTCCTTGTTTGCCTGTGGTGGTGTTTCCTCTGTCTCGGGAGGCCCGGTGGTTGGACTCATGGGGGTGTAATGTCTTGGCTTCTTCCAGCGCTGCCTTGCGGGCGATTAACACCTTGTGTGTGTTGACCAGGGCTACTTCCAGCCTCTGGGACTTTGTGGAGTCCCTTCTTTCTCATGTCTCATGAGGGTGCCCATGCTGATCTGCGGGGCCATGTGTCTGGTGGTAGGGAGTTGGCCGCGTTTATTCTTCATGCGGTTTTAGATGTTGCTGATGCTTTTGGCCGTGATATGGCCACGTCTGTGGCTCTGTCGCCATGCTTGGCTACATGATGCTGTTTTTCCTGAAAATATTAGAGCGTCTAGTCTGTCTCCCTTTTGACGGGGTCCTGCTGTTTAATACTTTTGCAGAATACACCATTCAGCGTCTTCTTGCGGGACTCTGTCCTAACCACCCCCCAACCCCCTCCTCCTCCTTCTCAGTAGGTTGTTTTGCTGATCCTCTGGGTCTTGGTGAGAGGTGTTATCCCACTTGCTTCTGCTTTTATTTATTTGTGGTTTTTGTAGAGCGCAACACTCATCCCGAGGGATATCACGGCGCTTATACCAAGCGGACACTACTGAGGACTGAGGCAATAGAACCTACCAATAAATATGAAAAAGGTGGGTTTTCAGCCTTTTCCGAAACAAGAGATAATTTGTGGTGTCTGAGGTCATCTGGAAGCTCATTCCACCTCCTGGCAGCCAGATAAGAGAAGCAGCGGCCACCTGTTCTAGCTTTATAAATGCGTTTCATCCTAGCTGATGCTGATTGAGCTGATCGTAGGTTCCTGGTGGGGACGTGGGGGTGGGTGTTGGAGGGGCTGTTACACTTTCTGTGAGTTACTGTGCCCTCTGGGTTCTTGGTTGGCCCCTCTCTTCAGTTGGCTACTGGTTCAGCCCCCTTTCTTTGGTGAGGATGTGTTTTTGGCTGATTACCAAGCCTTCTGTGGTTTCTGCCGCAGGCCTGTGGTTTTGTCCTCTGATGCGGGATTGTTTGTTCCCTAAGAGTGGTTCCCATGCTTTCTTGGGACGCGTCTT
Organism: Lissotriton helveticus; assembly: GCF_964261635.1. NCBI lineage: Eukaryota > Metazoa > Chordata > Amphibia > Caudata > Salamandridae > Lissotriton > Lissotriton helveticus. Next base: position 1,940,789,590 of record NC_136059.1, read on the forward strand.
ATCCTATGTGGGGTATGTGTAGCTATTGTGTAGCCCTATCTTACGCTTGGAGGGTGCGGGCTCCCGCTTGCGGGTTCTCTGCCCCTCCTGTTGTTGCTGACCTACGATGGTGTGGTTTTAGGTCCTTGCTGGCTCATGGCTTGGCCATCTTTGGTGTTGTGCTGCTGTGGTTTTTTTTGCTCTTGCCTACCGTTTGCTCTGGTCCTCTGGTGTTTCTGAGGGGATGCTTTCCTGTATTGACGGTCTGGTCCGTCCTACTTGTTTCTCCTCTTATCTTCTAGCTGATTGCACTTCTTTGTGGATTGGTTCTGTCCGGAGCGGCTCCCTTTGGGGTTGTTCGGAACGTTTTACTAGCCTTGCCTTTGCTCTGAGCCCGACGTGGTAAATGTAAATGTACAGGAATTTATATAGCGCAAATCACCGAGCGGTTTCTAAGCGCTTGCTTAGGGAACCCGTCCTGGTATTCCCCTGTGAGATAACCCCGGCAGGGTATCCGCAAGGTGAAAGCCAGGCATCCCACCGCGAGGGGCCGTTGTGGAGATTAAGCAAGCTATTGCCCAGAGTCGCAGAGTGTGAACCCATGAATCGAGTAGGCACCGGAGCGAGAATTGTCGAGTCCATGGACATTTTAGGACTCAAGACCCCGCCGAGCCGGGAATTGAACCCTGGTCCCGGGCTGACCTCTGCTTCCAGGTCTGCCTCCTCTAACCAGTGAGCCACACTTCTCCACATCTGAGCATTAGATTCATGGCGCTTGTCAGTGGCTGGCTGCCCTCGCCTGCTCTTTTGTTCTGTGGCCGGAGGCCATGGCGTGGGCCCTGGCGCTCCTGCTTCTTGTCCTGTGGGGCCATTGTGAGATTACGTTCCTACTCTTCTGTCAGCCTTATTGCTGAGGTACTGCTCTGTCTTGTATGTTGACTTCAAACTATGACGTGCTCGGCTGCCCTCTACACTCGGTAGGTTTCCCGGTGGAGTGCTTTGCCGCGATTCTGTCCCTTCTCTTTGGAGTCTGTGGGTAGCTCTTCCTCGGTACTACGCTTTGTTGACTGTACCCTTGGGTCTTTCGGTGGAGGACCCTGGTGCGTAGACTGGGCTTGGGGTGTTCTGGCCTCCTTCGTATTATCTTTGTTGATGAAGGCTGGGTTGTCGTTCTAACACATCCCCTTGGGGCGGTTGTTCTTCCACGATGCTGAGGTTCTCTTCTGATTGGGGCCTGCGACTCCTCCCCTGTTGCGGTAGACTGGGTTATTTTTCCCCTGTCCCCATGACTGGTCCCCTGTTGGGGGTCTTGTGCTTGTCTGAGCTGGAGAGGTCCTCTCGCAGACCCTCCTTCCCCTTGGGTATGGCTAGGGTATCTATTCTACGTTCAGGAGTCTGCGGCTAGTAGTGTCTTGTCAGATGTACGAGTGACTTACCTTCATTAACGATTTATCTGGTGGAGACGAATTCTAGCCGCAGATTCCTTTACAACCTGCCCTTCCTCCCAGTTTCTGTAAGGACCTCTCTCTGTCTTCTGTACTTGCATGCTTCAGGGCCGCGGTCCTCTGTGAGTGCCTTTTTCTTACTCCCTCCCTAGGGCGATGCTCGCCTTGTTGTTGGTGCTCCATTCCTTTCTTTCTGGTGATGGGTGGGCGAATGCTTGAGTGTTTTTGCACCCATGCATTTGGACTCCAATACAAGGTTCGTTGTGCCCCGCCTCCTTGTGTTGCTTGCACTTCTGACTCTTACAATCTTTGGGGTCGAGGTCCCCTGGCTGGGTCTTGAGCTTCAATCAATTCTTAGGAGACCTTCCGCATCCCCCCTCCATTGCTGGTGTTGTTGGGGATGGCTTGTCACTGTTCTTCCATTCTGGCCTTGGTACCCTTCTTGGTTCCGCGCGCTGGCTGCAGACTTCTTTGTCTGCTGTGCCACCCTTTTTCACATGCCTTCTGCCTCCAGGGAGGCTGTTATCTTGGTTACAGACTTGCTTACAGTAGTTGCGCTCTATTCTTATTCCATGACTTGGTGCCCTAGTACCTGGCACTATTCTGTATGGTGCAGTTCCTCACCATTTACTTCTTTCCCTTCTGTATAGCTGGGTTTTTGCACACTGTTCAGTATTCTCAGTTTTGTTTCTGATGGCTCCGCGTTGTGGCACGGAAAGTTCTCCGAAGAAAACTAACGTAGGCGCGCTGGGGTGGGACTTGTGTGTCCTCTCTGATGTCTCGAACGCGGATGACGTCAGGGCGGAGTCACGTGGTGCCGTCCCCCCGGTGCGCAGGAGTGCTGTGGCAGAAGAGTTTTCCGGATCCAGTCTCATGCCTGGGGATAATTCTATGTTAAGGAATCTGCAGCTAGAATCGTCTCTACCAGATACATCGTTACCGAAGGTAAGTAACTCGTACATTAGATGCTTTTGCGGTGTTTGTTTAACTTATGCAGCCTGGTCGCAAAATGGCGGTTGCACGCAAAATACAGAGCTTTTCTTTGCTTATTTAAGCTTTGGTGTCCTAACGAAACGCAAGCGTAAAGAAGCAATGCCTGCGATTTGAAGTTTCTTTTGACGTCTCCTGTCCAACTAGTCTCATGACAACCTCCGGAGGAATGGTGCCGGACTTCAAAATGGTGACCGTGTAAAACAACGCGACCCGCTTCACTTTCTCTATCTGAGCATGATATATTAGGAAGATAAAGAGCGGTGCAACGTCTGTGTCTTGTGGTGAGCGGTTCACTGCACAACTGATCTTGTTCCCACCCTGGGCTTTACAGAGCTGTGCCAAGGTGGTGTGGTTCATTCTGGACTTTGTGGCTGCATGAAAATGAGGGTCCAGAGGCATTTTGGGCATATGTAAGATCTGGGTGAATGCAGCACATGAGCCTCTAGAACAGTGCTGTATGGGAAGGCTGTGCTATCACTGCCAGGGAACCTTCTTTCCTTTACTGCCGCAAGCGATCTCTCCCTATGACCTTTGGAAGCTTGGAGACCCCAGTGTCCTGGTTGAGGCTATAAGGCTCTATTCAGCGTCCTACCACTCGCCGAGCTTTACTTTTCGACCCTGAGGTGCCCATGGCCCCCCTACCACTGTGTTCCTGGACAATTGCCCAACACTCACGACTGCTTTAGAGAATGATGAAGATCTGCAGATTTTGGAGCAGTCTCTTCCACTTCTCCTATCATGGTGGAAACACTACCGTGATTTCTTGGCCCCCTCCGCCTTTCACAATGCTTGCATCACAGGGGGAGGTGGAGTTTGCTGCAGTGCCTGTCCCCAAGATGGCGACTGGGGCCGGTCCTGACTCTCGCCACGGGGGACTCCTGAGGTACTGGGGCACTCCCAAACTGAGCTGGTGGGACGTTCCACGGGATCAAGTATCACTCCTGATCTAAAATCATTGGTCATCGTCCTGTTCTCGATCAGCCTTCACCCGACCCGCTCCTGCTCACCCTCCATGACACTTGACTCTGAGATCTTTCCATCCGCAGCTGAGACCTAGACATTTGACTGACGCCCGGTGGAGCTACCTTGCGAGCTAAAGGGGAGATGGGCTATGGATTTCCCTCCTTGACCAACACCTACCCAGCTGGTCTTTAGGCAAACTCTCCTGCGTCTCTCTACTGGACTTTTCTCCCTTCTCTTCATCATACCCCATGCCCCATACCCCCCCCTCTCTACTCTTCTCCTCTTTCCTGCTATTGACTTTTGCCCTCACCCGTCTTTGCTCATAGTTCCCACCCTGTCTATCCACTGGACTTTCTTCTGCGAACTTTCCCTCGTCAGTTGAGACCTAGCTATCTGACTGATGCCTGATGGAGCTACCTGTTTAGCTATGGTGTGATGGGCTGTGGATTTCCTCCTCGGACGTCACCTACCCAGTCGGTCTTTGGGCAGACTTCCTCTTATCTCTCCTGCTGACTTTTCCCTCCTCCTCCCCTTTCACCCCCCCCCCCCCTCCCTCGATTTGTCTCACCTTTCTTTCCTCTCCCAATTTGTTGCTTAATTTTTGACATAATGTGTATTTGTTTTCATTCTCTGTAACATTGTGTAGCCTAATGTAAAGTGCTCTGATACCTACGGGTCTAGCCAGCACCATATATAGCTCATAAATAACGTTCCTCTCAACGTCTGTAAGACCTTTGACGACGCCCCATGGGCGTCAAAACTGTTTGTACTCACCTCGATGCACGAGCAACCTTGGCCGATGCCCAGTGGAGTGGTCACATGCAGCTAAAGAGGAGTCTGGCCCTGGTTTCACCCCCTCGGCCGTCGCCTACCCAGCCGGATATCTGACATAGTTTTCCTCGTTTTTCCCTTTGTGTATTCCGTCCCTCCCCTCCTCCCCCTGTGACTCTTTGATTTAAGCGTTGTAACTATGTAATCTGTAACTCATGTAAAGTGCTCTGATACCTTCGGGTCTAGTCAGCGCTATATAAAACTTTTCAAATAAATATACATTAGTCCATATCTGCTCCTATAGTCGCGAGCACCTTCTAGTTTTCGTGTGCATGATGCGTTTAACTGATCTATTTACATGTTTACCTGTTAAATTTATTTTTCATTTCAAAGATAAAGCACTACATGGATGTTTCTTGTTGAGTGGTATTCAGTGTCCGAGTTTATCTGGTTTTCTCACCTCCGCACCTTTTAGAGTAAGCCTTCACTGCTTGTGCTCACTTTCTAGTAAGTAGTTTACCCAAGGGAGTAAGCTGATTTTCCACTTGCATTCCTATCAGATCTTCGTGTTAAGCATCTAAATCCATCACCCCATGAAGCCAACAAAAGACTTTATTCTTTGTATGTTCTCAAATTGGGTAAACCTGTATTGGATGTTTTATTTTAAGTCACCTAGTTGCGGTCTCTGCATTTGAGTAAAAGTCCTTCACACTTCCCTATTTAACATTTTTTCTGATAGAGGAAGACCTATAGGTGTATTCCCTGGAGCGGTATGAGCTGAAAAGTCTCTAAATTAATAGCATCCACTTTCAGTCCATGCATTGATTTGACTTTCATCATCATCATCTTCAAAGACTGCCCTTTTGTTGTATGACTTAAATCCATACGGTTAGTGAGACGGGTGTAGCTGTACAAAATCAGTCTTGCCACGAGGTCTGCTGTTTAAAATATAGGCATTTGTTTAAGGATGGTATGTTGATATGTTCAACAATGGGAGAGTGATTATTAATCCAGCTGTTGTGGTTGTTTTGACTGCGTAGTTCTTCATAATGCAGTAATTTTGGAACTTACTAAGGAATCTTTATGTTCGAGGCATGTGGGCTGCTGAATTCATATCTATAGCATAGATCGCCGCCTAGTGTTGGGTCCGGATGATTGCACATTGTTGTCCTGGAAGAGTCTTCGAAGTATCACGAGATAGGTGGCTCCTCCCCTGGACTACAGTGCGCATGGGCATCGACTCCATCCCCAGATTGTTTTTTTCCGCCATTGGGTTCGGATGCATATTTGATAACTCCAGTTCGGAATAGATATAGACTTTTCCTTAAGGCCCGAAGGCATTTCCCTTTGCCGTCGGTATTGTTTTGCGCTCGGTGCCCAGCTCTGTTCCGGCTCAGTTCCCGAGTCGGACGTCCAGAGGAGTCGCGTGGCTCTTAGGTGCTCGAGGCCCGGTCGACGCAGCAAAACTTTTGACGACACATCATGGAACGGAGTCCGTTCAAGAAATGTCCCGTGTGCGGATCTAAGTATCCCCACATCGACGTCCACCCGGTGTTTAACAAGTGCCTATCGCCGGACCACGATGAAGCCAACTGTATGGCTTGTTCCAGGTTTCGATCGAAGAAGACGATTCGACTTCGGCGTGTGGCGCGCCAGGAGGCCTGGCAATCGGCCCTGGCACCGGTGGACATCTTCGACAGAGAAGAAGCAGACGAACAGGAAGTTCATATGCAGATTTCACCTCCAGCGGAGGAGATAGACTACGACGCGGACGTCGAAGTGCTTGATACAGAAGAAGTCGACGAGGGAGGAGACGACAATGAGGCCTATGGGGCCACAGAAGATAGTCTGATCGGGGCTTAGCTCTTCACATGAGCTATCACCAAGGCTCAGGTCGAGGGATCGCCACATGGCCCTACCCAAGACCTTCCACCCAGATCCACGGCCTCGCCTACGGGCCCGGTTACGGACACTTCTGCGGAGCCGCCGTTAGTCAAAACGAAACCGAAACTGAAACCTTCGGTGTCGACGAAAACGAAAGTGATAGAGACGCCGTCAAAACAGAAGACGTCGGGGGAGGAGCCAAGCTGGCGACCGTGATGGCCGCGTTGTAGCTCGGCTCAGTCAAACCTTCCTACCTGAACTGTCTATCCTGTACTTTATCCTGCCCCGAGAAGTCTTATTTGCTGGAATATGGACTTATGACGTTTTGCTGGCACTCACCATCTGCTCCGGATGTTCTTAAGTGCCGCGGATCCTGAGCTGCGCCCTTGTTCGCTTCGTGGCCTCCGGGGCGGCCAGGCCTGGTACTCGTCTGCGGCGCCCAGGCGGGGCAGAGCGCCGGGGCCGACCCCTTGGTGGAGGAGCGGGGTCGGCCGAAGCGGCCATTGTGCGGGTGGACCGGTGGCGTCTGACCGGGCCTGGTCTGGCTGTCTGGGGACCTGGTGGTGGAGTGCTGCCTTCCACGGACGGGGGTTGACCGAATGGACGACTCGTCTCCCCTTTGTTCTCCTGTCCGGCCATCTTGAAACCCTCCGCCTGGTCTCGGCGGGCGGCGCCAGTGGGTCGGTGGCGCCGGCTGCCTCAATATTCTGGTGGCCTGCCTTTTTGCCCTGAGGGTTCCATTGCTTGTTGCCGGCTGGGTCCCGTCGAGCTCTGTTGGTGGCCGGACTGGGGTCGGAGATTGCCGCGGCCGTGCCGGGCTGCAAAGATGGCGGCCCACACCCTGCATCTACGCCCATTTGGGGACGGCGACATTGGCTCGCCGCACGGCACGTTTGCTGAATACCGTAAAGGTGAGCCTACAGTTGGCGACGTTTTCGCCGCCTTGTGTTCTTGGCGTGCTTCCATGACTGTGCCTGTCGATGGGCTGGATGGTAGCCTTTGTTCCCGGCTCGTTGGGCCGTCCCCTGCGTGTATGGCTTCGCCGCTTCAGGGTGCTGCGGTGCATTTCCTGGAAATTGAGAATACTGAGGCCACCGCTTGTTTGGACGTTCAGATGCCTGCTGCCTGGTGTTGTCAAGAGTTCTCCCCTGTGGTGGATGCATTGGAGAGCCTCCAGCCGAGATCCGTCCGGATCGGTCTCGCCGGGTCCCCCGGTGATTTTTTGCCTCGGCCTGCCGAGCGGAGATCCTGTAACTGTTTCACCGGGGCAATTTTTTCCCCTTGGTCTGCGGAGCTGCGCTTGAGTTGCCTGCTGCTGTTGCTGTCCTTTTTTACTCATCCGGTCCGAAGCCGTTATAACTTGTGTGGTAGCTCGACGTTTGGAATCCCTGTTTTTCACCTCTGCCCCCTCATGTTCTGGTTCTTTGTGCACTCTGTGCCTATGGCACTGGACAGACGAGGACAGGGTTGAGATGACCTTGCACCGCCGGACTATTACTTTGTGGCGTGACCGGATGACCGCCTTGCGGCTCTACATGTATGATTGCTTCCTCTTCATATTCCTGGTATCTGTTTATTGTTTTGCAATGACTTTATCTTCTCGTGGGCTTTGAATGTGCTCGGACGGGGGAGTTGGGGGCTGATGGTTTTGATTGTGTCTCCTCTCCCGATAGATTTTTTTCTTCCTTTCCCCTTCCTCTCTTTTTGTCTACATGGTTTCTTCCTTACTTTTTGACTCTTCTATATTTCGGGTTTCCGGTTAGGGCGACAGGCACGCTGCTGGGGGGGTAGGCCGTAGCCTTCCGCAGGGTGGGGTGGGTGGGGGGGGGGGGGGTCTGTCTTTTTGTTTTTCTTTTGTTCTTGGTTCTATGGCTCTTGTGTATTCTTTTTCAGGGCGCTGCGTCTGCATGTAGGCCTCCTGGGGTGTTTTTTGCTGGCGTGGGCACACGGCCTCCCTGCTACCGATGTTCATTGCGCATCCATTATTCCTGTTTCCTTTGGTTCCGTGGGCTGCCCCTTTTTCGTGTGCTTTATTTGCCATGGGGCATATACTGTGGGGCCGCATCCTCTTTTCCCTGTTTTTTCAACCCTTTTTTTTTTATGCTCTTTTCCCCTTTTTCCCCTTCCTTCTCTCTTTTCCTGGGTCGATGTAGCGGATGGCTTTGTATCAATCCTGACTTCCTTTCTATGTATTGATGCGTATTCTTGTGGTAATGGGTGGGCTTTGGGCAGTGGATGGTATTGTTTGCTGATGTGGGACTCATGTTTTGCCCTTGCTATGATGTAGCTGTTCCTTTTTTTGAAACTCGCTGTGTTTTGCTCCACTGCCTGTTGATGACCCGCCACGGACTTTTGGACTTTAATAACTGCAATGTTCCTGCTCCTCACCCTATTATATTATAAAATTAACCTTCACTTTTCCTTCTCACTGTGGTTTCCATGTGGCTATTTGCTTTGCTTTGTTGCATCTGTTATATCGGAGACCTGCTGGAGTTTCTTTCCTGGCCTATGTGCTAATACAGTGTGGTGGCCGGCCCGATGGGTTGTAGGCCCGTATTTGTCAGCTATATCTGCACAATAAAGGTTTTAAAAAAAAAACAAACCAGAAGACGTCTGACCCTTCGGCAGCCTCCTCGGCTTTCGATACGTCTGGGCAGCCAAAGCCGAAAAAGGCTGTCGACCCGGGAAAGTCGACCAAGGGCGCCGAGCCGAAGTCGGTCAAGGGCGCCGAGCCAAAATCGACCAAGGGCGTCGAACCTAAGACTGGGGCACCACACCCAGTGGTCAAAGCCCCCGACACGAAAACGCCGGCGCCGAAGGCCGTCGGCACGGATGGAGGGCACAGCGCGCCGAAAAGGGCTGATCCTGTACCTCGGCCGGATAAGAACAAGGCATCGACGCTCGAGCCTTCACTCGCTGGTGGACCGAAGACGTCTGTCTGGTCGACGAAACAGTCAGCTTCCTTTACGAAGCAGGTGTCGGACTCTCTACAATGCATCAGGGACAAGGCTTCCGCGGCCGCTCCGAAAGATGCTTCCACCACGAAGCCAGCTGCCACAACGCCAAAGTCTTCGACGCCACTCCTGTTTACGTTGCCGCCAAAGGTAGCACCAAAGGCCTTCGCACCACGCTCGGTCGCCGAAGCACCCGTGCAAGTGTCTACGCCGTCGAAGCCTTCTCAGCCGCTTGGGAGCTTAAAGCATCGACAACCCTCGATAGAGGAGCAGTTGGAACACTTTATCGACGCCGACACCGGGAAACTTACCCTCTACAAGAGGAAAATCACGGCAACCCAGCCTCTGGAGTCCTACACGATTCCTTTGAAGCGCAAGAAGCCTGCTACAGAATCCCCAGTTCTAATGGAGCCGCTTGCTCCACGGACTCCAAGAGTGGCTACACCCTCACCCACTTATTCAGATGTGGAGGGTGGAGAAGGTGATGACGAGGAGTATAACTTTCCTGCCAACACTGATCCTGAGGATCACCAAGACTCATGGGCAGATGCAGGTGACCCAGGGGATCAGCAAACTGCCCAGGACCCTCAGGTCTACAATGTCAAGACCTCTCCTACTGAGGATTCAACTGCATTTAATGCTCTAATTGAGAGGGCGGCTAAAAACCACGACGTCCAGCTGCATGCTGACCCTATCGAAGTGGACTTCCTCTTTGATACCTTTTCCACAGCAGAAAAGACTGTCAAGACTCTCCCCATGCTGAAAGGGGTTCTAAAACATGCTGCAGACATTTTTAAGGAACCCACACGGGCCAGGGTGATCAACCCTAGGATTGAAAAGAAATATAAACCGGCACCTGGCGACCCTACCTAGATCAAGGGCCAGTTGCCATTGGACTCTCTGGTCGTTTCTAATGCCCGGAAGAGGGCGAACTCGCAGACCACTGGTGATGCTCCTCCCCCTGACAAGGAATCTAAAGTGCTGGAGGCATCAGGGAAGAGGGTGGCGGCTCAAGCGGCCAATATCTGGCGTATCTCAAACACTCAGGCACTCCTGGCCAGATATGACAGGGCGCACTATGACACACTAGAGACCCTGTTACAACATCTTCCAGATCAGTATAAGGAGGCAGCTGAGATGCTTATTCAGGAAGGGAAGCTCATCTCCAACGCTTCTATTAAATGTGCACTGGACGTGGCAGACACCGCGGCCAGGGCTATTAACACCAGTGTGATGTTGAGACGTCAGGCCTGGCTCAGAATCTCCGGTTTCAAGCCGGAGATACAAACCACCATCCTCAATCAGCCAGTAAACCCAGATAGGTTATTTGGTCCTGAGGTGGATACCACCTTGGAGAAGATAAAGAAGGATACCGAGACTGCAAAGTCCATGGGGGCTCTACAGTCCCAGCAGTTTCGAGGCAGTACTTTTCGTCGCTCAAGCAATAGAGGTGTTTCCAGAGGCCAGATGTCCCAGCAAACGCAATACAATAAAGGAGGGGCGCAGTCCTCTTACACCAAGCAGAGTAGAGGCGGCTATCGGGGCAACAGCACCAAGGGCAGAGGTTGTGGAAACAACAACTCCTGCTCCTCCGCCACCAACAAACAGTGACGCCCTGTCACTGCCCCCGACCATACTACACCTGTCGGGGGGAGACTCCAGCAGTTCCTGCCGGTCTGGAAATCCATCACCACAGACAGGTGGGTCAGGAAATGTATCCAGTTCGGTTATTGTCTGGAGTTAACATCCACTCCACCCAACATGCCACCGAAACACCGTCCTATGTCCACAGAGCATTTGCACTTATTGCAGCAGGAGGTACTCATCATGCTGCAAAAAGGGGCAATCGAGCTCGTGCCGGTGGAGGAAGAAGGCACGGGAGTGTACTCCCTGAACTTCTTAATCCCAAAGAAAGACTGGTCCCTCAGACCCCTAAATCAGTACATTCTATCAGAACACTTTCATATGCTCACACTGCAGCAGGTTCTCCCGTTGCTCAATCAGGGAGACTTCCTCGCAACCTTGGATCTCAAGGATGCATATTTCCACGTCCCACTGCATCCATCACACAGAAAATACCTCAGGTTCACCATTCAGGGTCGGCATTATCAGTTCAAGGTCCTTCCTTTCGGGTTGACCACAGCACCCAGGGTGTTCACAAAATGCCTAGTGACAGTGGCGGCGCACCTCAGGAGGCAGAACGTTCACGTTTACCCTTATCTGGACGACTGGCTTGTCCAAGCAAAGTCAGCCCAGCAGTGCGCCGCCAACATGTCCCACACCATTCACCTTCTTCACGATCTGGGATTCTCACTAAATTACCCGAAGTCGCACCTTCAGCCGGCCCATGTGCGGCAGTATCTGGGCACGACAATAGATACTCTGGCAGCCACAGCTCAGCCAAATCCTGTGAGGATCGACAGCATTCAGTCACTGATCCAAAAGTTCAGACCGCAACACTCGCTTCCAGCAAGAGTGTTCATGCAGTTGATAGGCATGATGGCCTCCTGCATCTTCATAGTCCCGCACGCGAGACTACATATGCGTCCGCTCCAAGAATGCTTGGCTCATCAGTGGACTCAGGCTCAAGGACAGTTGAACGACCTAATGTTGGTGACCGGTCGGGCATACAACTCTCTGCATTGGTGGAATCCACACAACCTTTGCAAGGGCCGACCGTTCCAGGAGCCTGTGCCACAGATTATCCTGAAAACGGACACGTCTCTCCAAGGATGGGGAGCTCATGTACTCCACTACACGGTGCAGGGACTATGGACAACGCAGCAAAAGAAGATGCACATCAACTACCTAGAACTGATGGCAATCTTCATGGCATTGAAGTCATTCAAAGTACATCTGTGCAACAAAGTCGTGTTGATCCGGACGGACAACATGACTGCCATGTACTACATTCAAAAGCAGGGAGGGACACACTCTCCACAGTTGTCTCATCTGGCTCAGAGCATGTGGAAGTGGGCCGTTCAGAGGAACATCTTCCTCATGGCGGAACACCTCCCGGGCAAGGACAATCAGATGGCGGATCTGCTCAGCAGGTACAGCCACCAAATGCACGAGTGGGAGATACATCCATCAGTACTCCGCCCGTACTTCCAGCAGTGGGGTCATCCAGAGATAGACCTGTTTGCCACAAGGGAAAACGCAAAATGCCAAAGCTTTGCCGCCAGGTTCCCTCACCCACAGTCGCAGGGCAATGCGATATGGATGAACTGGTCAGGCAGATTTGCGTACGCTTTTCCCCCAGCACCTCTCATACCGCTGGTGGCACGAAAGCTAAAGCAACACTCTGACACTCATCCTGGTTGCTCCAACGTGGGCACGCCAACCATGGTACACCACGCTTCTTGAACTCTCCGTGGTACCGCATCAAAGGCTGCACCTCACACCCAGGCTTTTGACGCAGAACCGTGGTGACATTCAGCATCCAGATCCGCAGCAGCTCAACCTGGCGATCTGGCTCATGAAGTCTTAGAGTTTCGCTACCTTAACTTGCCTCCTGAATGCATGGATATCATACGGGAAGCAAGAAAGCCCTCCACCAGAGCTTGCTATGCAGCAAAATGGAAGTGGTTTGTCATTTACTGTACTGAACACAACATCAACCCGCTAGATGCATCCACTCCCAACATCATCTGTTATTTGTTACATCTTTACAAATGCAATCTAGCATATGCTTCCATTAGGATACACTTATCCGCCATAGCGGCTTATCTCCAAAACAGGCAGCATCTCTCCGTTTCCAGAGTGCCTGCCATTAAAGCCTTCCTAGGACTGAAGCGGGTCATCCCTCCCAGGACCCCGCCAGCTCCTGTATGGAACCTCAATGTGGTCCTCACCAGGTTGATGGGCCCACCTTTTGAGCCTCTACATTCATGTGAGATTCAGTTATTAACGTGGAAAGTGGCTTTTCTCATTGCCATTACGTCTCTACGACGTGTTAGTGAGCTACAGGCGCTCACTGTACAAGAGCCATTCATTCAAATTCACTCCAACAGGGTGGTGCTGCGCACTAACCCTAAATTTCTTCCTAAAGTGGTTTCGCAGTTCCATGTCAATCAGACCATTGAGCTGCCCGCGTTCTTTCCAAACCCAGAGACAGTAGCCGAAAGAATGCTCCACACTCTTGATGTCAAACGAGCTTTGATGTACTACATCATCTGAAAGAGACACGTTAGTATTAGATTCCTTACCTTAGAATATCCCCAGGTGTCAGACTGGATCCGGAAATTTTTGCGTAGCAGTACCCTTGCGCGTCGGTAGGCGTCGTCTGCGGCTCCGCGTCCGTCGTCTGCGTCGTGGGCGCCGTAATGTCGTCGGAGTACTTAGACGCCGCCTCTGCGTGCTGACGTCAGTTCTTCTTTTTTCCGCGACAGCTAGCGCAGATCTGGAAAAAGCAGTAACCCTAGTCAATTTTTGACTAACTTTTTGATCCTTTTTGATTGCTTTTCGAAGTCTCTCGACTCCGGAACGGTGCCAATAGGGATGCCCGGCTTCAAGCATTGTGACGATGGCGACCGGCTGATGTCGGTCACGGATCCTCACTGCGTGTGTTTGTCGTGTTTGGGCGTCGACCACGACGACAAGGCCTGCTCCGACTGCCGGGCCCTCTCTTCGAAAGCCAGGCGGGAGCGGTCCCGTAGGCGCCTCGAACTCCGGCAGTCGGTCCCGCGCCGTGAGAGGTCCCGATCCCATGGGAGGTCGAGGGACAGGTCGCGGGCTCGGAGCCACCACAGCTCGGAGGGTAGGCCGCACTCCTCCGGGTCGAAGTCGTCGTCAGGTAAGAGGCACAAGATGTCCAAGCGGCATCATCGCTCCTCGGACTCCCCTCGACGCTCGCGCGATGCGGCCGGGGGTTTGGGTGACACTACCCACGCGGCTCCATCTGAGTCGCGGGCGCCGCGTCCAGCTCCACACCCTCCGGTCCCTGGGCTGAACGCGTCGCCGGGGGAGATTGAGCGCTTCCTCATGGCCATGAGGAACCTCTCTCCTCCGACGGGCTCCGCGACGCCTCCGGGCCCAGCGGACCCGTCTGGGAGCCCTAGCGGGTCGGCGGCTCCGGCCCAGACGCCGTCGGGTGCTTCGGCCGCCGACTCCTTCGGGCCCGGCGACGCAGGTCCCCGTTAGCCCGGCGCCGAGGGGTCCAGTTGTTCCGGCGCCGCAGGACGCTGCTGGTCCTCCTTCGGGATCTGGTTCGCCGCCGGTGGATCTGACTGCCTCCCCGGCGTCGGACCCTAAGGAGTCGCCTCCGGCGCCGTCCTCGGGCGGCGCCGACCCCGGTCCTACCTCCGTTCCTGTTCGGCCGTCGGGACGGCCCCGCTGGGCACCGCTCCAGACGCTGTTAGGTGAATTTCACTTTTATGAACAGGCCCCATTGGTTGAGGACCCTGAATTTCAGGAGATGGGTGAGGAAGAGGACTGGGAGGGGTCTGAGGACCCTCTGACCAGGGAGTGTCAGTCTTATGAGGACTGGACAGGAGACCTAGGGGAGGCCAGTGGCCTGGACACCTCTCCAGACACTGGATTTGTCTCCCCTCCTACCGTGGCTTCGGAGGAGGGGGCAACATAGTGTGGTGCTGATGAGGGCTGCCAAGGCCTTGGGCCTTGAGCTCCCCGTCGCGGCCGTGAGGACTAACCTCCTCACTGAGGTCCTTAAACTGCAGTCAAGCTCGGCCGAGCCTCTGCTGCCCTTTAATGAGGCCTTGACCGACGTTCTTCTGGGCACTTGGTCCAAGCCCCCTACGGGTTCGCCCGTAGATAGGAACGTGGCCAGACGCCACCGCCCAGCCCCGGGCGACCCATGTTTCCTGTCCTCCCACCCTACCCCCGAGAGCCTGGTCATCCAGGCCTCCAATTCCCAAACCGCATTCCTGTCGGCCCCGCCAGATCGGGAATCCAAGAGGTAGGACCAGTATGGGAAGAAGATCTTCTCATCCCTTAGTTTAGGCTTGCGGTCTTCCAACACCGCCTGCCTCTTGGGACGTTACACCCACTCTGTGTGGGATAAGGTCGCGGAAGTGCTGCCAGAGTGTCCGTTGGAGGTACGGGCCAAACTCTGCCAAGCCCTTGTGGAGGGCCGGGATGCAGCCAAGTATTCCATCCGGTGTGGGCTGGATACCACTGACTCGCTGGGTAGAGCGATGGCAACGATGGTGGCGGTCAGACGCCACGCCAGGCTGAGGTCCGCCAACTTCTCGGCAGATGTCCAGAGCACGCTCATGGACATGCCGTTCGATGGCCGTCGCCTCTTTGGCGACAAGGCAGACCATGCGCTTGAGCGCTTTAAGGACTCCAGGGCTACGGCCAAGTCCTTGGGCCTCTCGGGCCAGCGCCAGCAATCGGCTGCCTTTCACTCCTTTCGTGGCCACGGAAGGGGTGCGCCCACACGCGGTGGTGGCCTTGGGAACCGCCGTCCGGGCGGTCGGGGGCAGCGTCGAGGTCAGTCCACACCTTCCCCCGCAGCATCCGCCTCAAAACCCTCCTAGTCCGTGCTTTCAGGCCCATGTGACGCCAGTGGGGGGCAGGGTTCGCCATCACCACCTCCACTGGCGCACTGTCACATCGGACAGGTGGGTGCTGCAAATCGTCTGAAGGGGCTACTCCCTCCCCTTCGAGACGACTCCTCCAGCCATGCCACCGCAGAACCACCGTGTATCGGGGGATCATTTGCGACTTCTGCAGGAGGAAGTTACGGCCCTCTTGGCCAAGGGGGCCATCAAGCGCGTTCCTGGGCCAGAAGTAGGGTGTGGTTGCTACTCCCACTACTTTCTGGTACCCAAGAAGGGCAAAGGGGGCCTACGCCCTATCTTGGACCTAAGGAACGTCAACGGCTTCCTCCGGAAGGAGAAGTTCAAGATGCTGACACTGGCTCAGGTTCTGGCTGCCCTGGACCCAGGAGACTGGATGGTAGCGTTGGACTTGCAGGACGCTTACTTTCATATTCCCGTCCTGCCGGCCCACCGGCGCTACCTGCGGTTCTTGGTGGGCCACGAGCACTTTCAGTTTACCGTGCTCCCCTTCGGCCTTACCAGCGCCCCACGGGTGTTCACAAAGGTGATGGCGGTGGTCGCAGCTCATCTGCGCAGGTTAGGGGTTTCAGTCTTCCCCTACCTCGACGACTGGTTGTTGAAGGCGGGCTCGCCCCAGACAGTAGTCGGCCACCTCCGGACGACGGCAGACCTCCTGCACCAGCTGGGGTTTTTCATCAATGTGCCGAAGTCACACCTGTGCCCCTCTCAGAAGCTCCTCTTCATCGGAGCGGTTCTGGACTCGGCGCGGTTTCGGGTTTAACCGCCCGAACAGCGGGTCCGGGATATTCAGGCTCTGATTCCCATCTTTCAGCCGTTATCCCGGGTTTCGGTCAGGTTGACGCTACGGCTTCTGGGGCTGATGGCCTCCTGCATCCTACTGGTGCATCACGCCAGGTGGCGGATGCGGGCTCTGCAGTGGGACCTGAAGTTTCAGTGGGCCTAGCATCAGGGCAACCTATCCGACCACGTCCTGATCTCGGAGGGAACTGCGAGACAGCTGCAGTGTTGGCTTACGGACCACGATTGGGTCCGCGGCAGATCCCTCTTCCTTCCCCAACCGGAGCACGTAGTTGAGATGGACGCGTCCCTTCAGGGCTGGGGGGGGCCACATGGGAGAGGCGGAGACCCGGCTCCACATCAACCTGTTGGAGCTCGGGGCGATTCGTCTAGCACTGAAAGCATTCCTCCCCTCTGTCCGGGGGAGTGTAGTGCAGGTGTTCACGGACAACACCACCGCCATGTGGTACTGCAACAAACAAGGCGGGGTGGGGTCGTGGATCCTTTGTCAAGAGGCTCTTCGCCTTTGGCAATGGCTGGAACGCCAGGGCGTGACCCTGGTGGCTCAACACCTGGCAGGTTCTCTGAACGCCAGGGCGGACGAGCTCAGCCGTCGGTGCATGATGAATCACGAATGGCGTCTGAACTCGGACGTGGCGCAAGGCCTCTTTCAGCGATGGGGAGAGCCTTGGTTAGATCTATTCGCCACCGAAGAGAACGCGCAATGTCATCAGTTCTGCGCGTTGGAATTTCCAAGGCGGCACTCGCTCGGAGACGCTTTTCGTCGCGAGTGGAGGTGCGGTCTGTTGTGCGCCTTTCCGCCTATACCACTTCTGCCCAGAGTGCTGAAGAAGATCAAGCGCGACCGGGCCCAAGTCATCCTTGTGGCTCTGGACTGGGCACGAAGGTACTGGTATCCAGAGCTACTCAGTCTGTCAATCGATCCCCCGGTTCGTCTGCCTCTTCAGGAGGACCTTCTGTCGCAGCAGCAGGGGACGGTCCTCCACCCGAACCTGTCCAGTCTCCACCTCCATGCTTGGAGATTGAGCGGCGACAGTTGAGGCCATTTGACTTGCCTCCTGAAGTTTGTAACATCATTCTGGCAGCCAGGCGTCCCTCCACGAAGTCGGTATACGCCTGCAGGTGGAACAGATTTGTGGCATGGTGCACAGCAAAGGCTATGGATCCCCTCAATGCCCCTCTTTCGGAAGTCCTTCTCTTCCTTCTTTCTCTTGCCCAGCAGGGCTCTGCTCTGGGCACTATCAAGGGCTACCTTTCTGCCCTTTCAGCCTTTCTCAGGCTACCTGATCAGCCTTCTTTGTTCAAGTCCCCTATTGTTAACAGGTTTCTTAAGGGCATCACACACACGTTTCCTCCTGTTCCGTTTGTGATGCCTCAGTGGGACTTGAACCTGGTTCTTACGTTTCTGATGTGCGCTCCCTTTGAGCCACTTCACAACTGTCCTCTTCGCCTTCTGACTTTGAAGACTGCTTTCCTGGTTGCCATCACCTCTGCCAGGAGAGTGAGTGAGCTCCAGGCTCTTTCTTGTACTCCACCTTTCCTTTCTGTCCAGCCGGACAAAGTGGTGCTACGTACCAAACCTTCTTTCCTGCCCAAGGTTGTCACGGCCTTCCACATCGGGCAGTCTATCACCTTGCCAACCTTCTTCCCGCCACCGCATCCCTCTAAAGAGGAAGAGCGGCTCCACCGTCTGGACCCAAAACGTGTGCTAATTTTATTTGAGTCGCACACGCCAGTTCCGGGTGGATGACCAACTCTTTGTTGGTTATGTGGGCGCTAAGAAGGGGAAAGCGGTGCACAAGAGGACCATCTCCCGGTGGATCATCTTGTGTATCCAGGCATGCTACTCTTTGGCTAGGAAGGAGCCCCCGGCTGGATTGCGGGCTCATTCCACCCGAGCCACGGCGACTACCACTGCCCTGGGCAGGGGTGTGCCCTTACAAGACATCTGTCAGGCAGCTACGTGGGCATCGCTGCACACGTTCGCGAGACACTACTGCCTGGACAGCCAAGTCCGGAGGGATGGCTTCTTTGGCCGTTCCGTCCTCCAGGACTTTCTGGTGTGACTATTGGTTCGCAGACCCACCACCGGGGTTGGTATTGCTGGGGTATCTATTCTAAGGTAAGGAATCTAATACTAACGTGTCTCTTTCAGATGCACAAGTTACTACTTGTGTAACGATATATCTGTAAGAGACATTAGTTAGTATTAGATTCCTTACCGACCCACCCATCCTCCCCGTTCTGCGAACCAATATCTAGAGTTAGGGCTGTCCCCTTTCAGGGCCCTAGTTTCAATGGCACCAGTTTTGGTTTTTAACATGGCTCTGCGTTTTCTGGCGCGGAAAAGCTGTGTCTAAGAACTGACGTCAGCACGCGGAGGCGGCGTCTAAGTACTCCGACGTCATTACGGCGCCGACGACGGACGCGGAGCCGCAGACGACGCCTACCGACGCGCAAGGGTACTGCTACGCAAAAATTTCCGGATACAGTCTGACGCCTGGGGATATTCTAAGGTAAGGAATCTAATACTAAATAATGTCTCTTACAGATATATCGTTACACAAGTAGTAACTTGTGCGATAGGACCAAAGAATTTAGGAAGACACAACAACTCTTTGTTGCCTTTTCAGCCCAGCACAAAGGCAATCCCATTTCCAAAGCTGGTATAGCCAGGTGGATCGTTAAGTGTATTCAGATTTGCTATCACAAGGCTAAGCACACTTTAACTGTCCCCCCCCAGAGCCCACTCCACCCGCAAGTTGGGGGCCTCCATGGCTTTTCTTGGTAATATCCCTTTGGAAGATATTTGTAGAGCAGCCACATGGTCTACACCACACACATTTACTAAACACTACTGTGTAGATGTGCACTCCAAGCAGCTGTAGGGCAGGCTGTTCTTAAGACACTTTTTCAAACGTCTGCAGCTGGCACAGGCGGCCGCCGTTAATGGAGGGACTGCTATTTATTCTATGCTATAGATATGAATTCAGCAGCCCACATGCCTCGAACTGAATATGCTACTTACCAGTATGCATCTGTTCTTGGCATGTAGGGCTGCTGACATTCATATCGCCCGCCCTCTTCCCCGGCGCCTGTAGCGGCTGCAGAATTTGCACTTATTATTAGCATGGTCATCGCTCACACTGTTACACTCCATCTTCGCCACAATGGCTAAAAACAATCTGGGGATGGAGTCGATGCCCATGCGCACTGTAGTCCAGGGGAGGAGCCACCTATCTCGTGATACTTTGAAGACTCTTCCAGGACAACAATGTGCAATCATCCGGACCCAACACTAGACGGCGATCTATGCTATAGATATGAATGTCAGCAGCCCTACATGCCAAGAACAGATGCATACTGGTAAGTAGCATATTCAAACCTTAGGACAACAGCATGTGGTCACCTTGGGTTTGGTGCCAAAAAAAATCAATCACTGCCGTAGAATAGTATTTGTATTGTAGTGTACACAATTCCATCACATATACTGCAATCATAAGTAGTGATTTTAGCTATTAGCAATCTTAATTATTAGGTTCAACTATATTTTAATATGTCCTGAGCTGAATTAAATTGCTTGTGCATGCACATTGAGAAATTCACACTTCATGGACAGTTCAGGCTTTTTAAACTGTACTCTCAATTTAATTTTTCTAATCCCAGCTTGTGACTTTTTCTCTAAATGGTTTTGATCACTGCATCATGGAAATCTGCATTACTTGTTTCTGTCTTCTCTCCTCTTCAGGCCTAGGCATGTAATGTCATACGTTTGTTCAGCAGTTCAGAACTATTGCCTCCAAATATGAGACACTGTTGTCACCAGTTACATGTCCATTTTGCTCGCTTGCTCTTTTTGTAACCAGAAGATGCTGTCCATTTCTTCAGAAGACATTTTTGAAAGTTTTAAGCCATTTCTCTTGCTCATAGTCTGCTTCTGGGTAGATAACCTTGTGTTTTACTATCTACAGTACCAAATTCACAAAATTGCAAGCTTGACACTTCATATTGCTTTATTTTATATTTAGGCCATAGTATTACTTTGTTGAAATAGCAGTACAAGAAAGCAGTTTTTTTTAATTTATGGACTTGGGCAAATGGCATACAGTTGTCAGGACTGCATTGAATAGTGAGTTAAGACATTTTAGTAATGCATTTTTTTCTATTTTCAGGCACAGAAGCGTAAATCTGACAGTACTCCCGACGGTCGAGGAAGGCGAAAGAAATTAAAGCTTTGAAAGGACTTTTAATTTGGATCACTAAATTTAAAAAGTAGTTCCTTATTTTACGGGTCTTCATAAGATGTACTGTACAATGATAAACTATTATGTCATTAAAGGACATCAGGTTCATCCGTTTACTAGCAACATTATAGTTTATACTTCCCCCTTTTTTAAAGTAACAGCTGTGCTGAACTTTTTTTTACCATAACCACTTGACAAAATAAAATAGTCTCCATTTACTTTGCTTTCCGCGGATTACTTTTTGAAGTCAACTCTGGCAGATCAAGAACAATTTGTGTTGGACCATCATGAAGAAGCAAAATAATTTTGACTCTTGGCCGCATATCTATTTTCTCGAGCCATGCCTGGTCCAGGAAACACTTAAAATACTGCCTGTCATCTCAGTGAAAAGTGCAAAGTTGTAATGCAACTTTGCAGTGTGGATTTGATTCGGAATGCATGCTTTGAATCAGTTTGCGATCTTATTAGTAAACCTGGAGTTATATATATATTTTTTAAAGGAAATTGACATACCTCTTGTTCGATTTTCGTGAACTGGACACATGTCAATGTAAAACTCAAACGTCTAGAATGTGGCTCCAGTTTGAGATTCTTTTTGACTACCATTGGCTGTGTGTGGGACTTAAAACAGCTTCTCTGAATTTATCTAGTTAAAACTGTGGGTATGTCGATGTTTTTATTTCTTTCGAGGGTACATTTACTTTTTGTTCATGTATTTGTGATTGCTGGCATTGTGAAAGCTGCTATTTTCAGAAGACCATTTTGACAAACTGACTAGATGCTGCACAGCCACTGATCACCACCTGTCAACTGGAACACCTTTGTGATTTGCCAACCAAGGTGTAGGTTGGTTTCTCTAGTTTTAACAGGATGTTCTGAACACCTTTGCCTTTCAAAACTTACAAGTCCTCTTCCTGAAGAAATAGACTTTAAAGTTCTAAACAAAAGCACACCTTTGCTTCCCTAATTCCATTTACTTTACTTGCTTTAGCTAGAAGAAGTTAATATCCTCATCCTAATAGTACTTATATAGACTTTGAAGCCTTCTCCAGACAATTGTCGGTATAATTCGTTGACACCAATGACTGGGTATATTTGATGCATTTTATTGCTCCCCTATTGAAATTCAGTTGGAAATGAAAAATGACTTCACTCTAACGGCTTATGGTGCTTATAAAGTACAGACTACCACCCAGGAGGGGTACCTTAGAGCTGAACATGGATAGTATTTGATGTTGTCAGAGGTGGGTTTCAAGTTTACAATTAATTGTTTTTGGTAGTATATTTGTAAGTTTGTGTCTGCTCTGTCTCCACCTCTTAGTATTTGTTTGTTATAGCTCCAAGAAGCAGTTGCTTATTTTGCACTCTGTAAATAAAAATGAACATAACAATAATATAACATTCCTCCAGCACTGAATAGTTCTAAATTTGTAAATGAAGTAATTAGTAGGGGGCTGTACAAGCACATGACCAGTCAGCCTGCATTATCCATCAAACGTTTGCTATTAAGTGTGTTCCTACTGCAGTGGTCTTGCGTCTGTGGCCCAAGCAAACCAGTATCTGGGTGAGTGTGGGCTCACCTTTAAAAATACAACAACCTGTGTAGATTACAAAAATCAAGGGGCTGCTATAAAATTATGACCTGTAAATGTTTAATGTCCCAGGGTCCCATACAGAAGTTTAAAACAGCCTACAGATGTCTCAATCGATACATTACTGGAAACCATCAGGTAAACAAAGGTGCTTGGTTCTACTGTTTTTGGATGTGAAAGAAGGTGAATATTTGCTTTGATTGTCTTTTTTAGTGCCTTATTTTTGAAGATGTATTATGTGAGAAAAAATGTCACACTGAAGTTTAGTAATAATCAAAACAAATAAGGCTAACTGACAAACATACAGTTATATAGAGCCTTTGTACAAATGCCAGCCTATTGGGGTTAGTCTGCAAGGGGTAGCTGAATCCGTTGGTTAGCCCAAGGCTCTTCAGTCTTAGGCCAGAGTTTCCCTGACCAGCTAAAAGTGCCTTGAGCAGCCTGCGAACAAGCAAAAGGTTACTTATGGTAGAAAGAGTATTGTAATGGTTTCTGCTGAAATGCCCAAGACCTTCGAGCGCTCACAGGGTGGCTGAGAACTATCATAGTTTGCTTAGGTTTAGTTTGGGATATCATGGGTTCGACTAAAGATCCATGAGGGCAAGATGAAGATTTATGATGTCTGGCTGAAGTAATGCTGGGGCCAAATAACACCATGGGAGGAAGCTCCAGACTGGTGAAGACCAATTGAGCACTCGCTGAAGAGCTGGATGTGGGTGAACGAAGGCAGACTGTGGGAGCACCATAATTCTAAGCTAACAAAACCATAAAGTGCTCGAAGGCCTGTGATGGTGCTCTGGAAATTGGCTTTAGATGCCAGATCCAGAATTCTGCTTCGATTGTGTTGGTCAATTTTCAGACAAATTCTAACAGTGTTGGGAGACTATGCTCCCACTCAAAACGACGGTTTCAAGCCATGCCACGACTGTACGAAGCAAATGTCTGTTACAGACCTGCATACGGTATTTTAAGTGTCTAGGCTTGAGACATGGCTCAAAGTTATGCAGTGAGTATACACACATGCACCTGAAGGCAGTCCTAGAGACTGGGAAGCGAAGTAGTACGTTGGTGACCACAAGTATCATGGCCTTCACGTAGGTCCATCTGAACACCCCCCCCCCCCCTCCCCCCCCTCTCCTGACCCCAGGTTTTATATAGCGCAAACTAGACCGAAGGGATCACAGCACTTTACATGAGCATCAATTGCAGTACAGATACACACACAAAGATTGGTTGGCACAATGAGATCACAATGCCCAGAATTACAGGATGTTGAGCGTCCCTGCCGAGACTCTAACCCGGTTCCCCAGCTTCGAGGTCTACCGCTCTAGCAGTAAGGCCACATCCTTTTACCCTGACCGCTCACCTTTGCTCTCAAAATCCTTTAGTAAGTTGAAGTGCAAGCATAATGCAAAGCATGACTAGACCCCTTCCTGCTGCTCTGCTTTAAAGAGCAGGTATGAGGGCTTCAAGATGCAAGTCTCACCTCCATTGAGATTTCTGATCAGTGAGCGGATTTCCTCAGCTGATCCTGATGCACCCTAAATTTCCAGCACTTTTATAGACCATGCAGCAGATTGGGCCTTCTGGTCCGTGCTGCAAATTATCTGTGTTTCTGGCTCCCTTCGGTGCATTTTCAAGCCCCATAAATCCGCAAGTGCCTCTTGTAAGTTTACCACCTATGTGTCGCCCCTGCGCCTTTGGTCTGCATGGGACCCCTTACTGGGCCTGTACCGGTGCAGATACAGAATTTTACTCAAGCCCTGAGATCTATCCCAGTTCCTGCTACCCTGACATCACCTTAAATGCCACCTCTGCCGTTAGATGCTCTGTTGCTGACACCAGTGTCCGAACCCAAGCCCGACCGATGTCATGCTCTGAAGTTACAAAAGTACAACCAGCCATCATGTACCCTGACTCTTACCTAGTACCTCTGCCATGTTGCACCTACCAGTAGAAGCATGGATATCTTTTTGATTCTGATTGATCCTATGCTGGAGCAGAGAGCCCCCTAAGATGAGGGTGATAGGGATGGCTTGCTCCCACATACCGAGGATTCCTTCTACTGCAATTAAAACATTTCCAGTGGGCTTGCCACCTCGCCTGAGGCACTGTGTCTCAGGCGAGGTGACAAGCCAACTGGAAAATTGCAACCCCCGGCCGCCAACAAGAGATCTTAATTTGCAGTGGTGTTTTGGAGGGCATCTGAGGTACTGGAATTGCGGCTACTCTCCATTGAGATTAATGTTCTAACAGATTTTTGAGGCTGGACCATTGCCTTTCAGAGCCCTTTCTCCAAAAGATGCCCTCACTGATACTTTGACTACATGTTTAAAGCGTTATTCATGCCTGTTGGTGAACAGACAGGCATCCAGGCATAGTCCACTGTGATCCGGTCACCAAGCACCTCACCCCACAGAGTCTCGACCAGTAAGGTGAACCCACACTTTCTCTCCTTACTCCTCCCGGTGGGTAATCCAGGAGGATTGATGCTTTTGGCAAGCTTGTTTTCTTTCTCCGGCCTAGCACTGTGGTCCATTAATTCAATTTGTCTGCTGGTCCGTTAGATATGTCCTTCGGGACATGGCCACAGGTCCTGCTGGAAATCCCAGAACATCTTTGGTTACTGGACCAGACAGTTCACAATGGGCAGGACTCACATATGCTGTCCACTACGGTCTGTATACTACAGATTGCCTGAGGAGTAGAGTCTGTACCAGTGTTGTCCTTAAACATGCCTGGATGTGAACCACCACTTTCTTTGGCGATGCAGGCCTCCGTCATGGATATCCTTTTTGATGGGTGCCGCCATTACGGTGAGAAGGCAGACACTGTATTGGAATTCTTTTAAGATGGCACATCTTACAGATTGTTTAAAATAGCTATGCCCTGCCTTTACTCCCTGTTATTTTTCCCTCATCTAAGGAGTTCTGACAACCACCTGCACACTCTGCTAGGATGGGACAGCTGTTCTGTAAGAGTTCAATCAAGAGGGGTACCGGGTTTGGAAAGAGCAGGAGATTGTTACTCTTGCTCTCTTCTTGTCCTGAGGGAGGACTAGGCCAGAGGCCTGTCCTAGACCTTCAGACTCTAAATGTCTTTCTTTAGTAGGACAAATTCAGAATGCTCATGCTGGCCTCGGTCCTGTCTGCTCTGGAACTGGGCAACTGGATGGTGTCCTTGGTCCTGCTGGATGCACATTTTCATATATATGTCCTGCAGATCCACACAGATGTTATATGCAGTTTTAGGTAGGCCAGGTGTATTCAGTTTCTTGTGCCCCCTTTTGGCCTCACCAGCGCCACTCAGGTTTACACGAATGTGATGGTGGTTGTCGCTGATCTTTGGAGGTCAGTGATACCACAATTACTGTACCTCGGCGACTGGCTGTTGGCTCATCAGTCATGGACCACTTCCGGATTATTACATACATTTAGATGTCCTTGGAGTTCACTATCAAAGAATCATCGTCCCATCTGACTTTCAAGGAGGCTTCTGTTCAGTGTATCAATCCTGGACACTGAAGTTCAGGGCTTTCCCGTTGCCACAATGAATGCAGGGCATTAAGCTATGATCCTGATGTTTCATGCTCTTTCCTGGATCATGGTGAGAGTGGCTTTGAAGTATTGAGTCAACTTGACCTCTTAGCCTTGTGCATCTTGGCCTCTTTGCCTTGTGCATCCTCATTGTCAGCTATGCGTGGTGGCACATGCTGCTCTGCATTAGAATTTGAAGTTCCAATGGGTTCAGCATCAGGGAAATCTGACCGATACAGAGTCTCTAAGGGGGAGGCTCAAGATGTGCAGTATTAGCTGCTTGAACACTATTGGTAGAGCATAAAACCCTTATACGGAGATGATGGTGGTGATCGACTTTTCCCGAATGAACCAGGAAGGACATCAGAGGGAGGTGGAGCTCAAGGTACTCTGGTCACCAGTGGAGGGCTGTCTCCACATCAGTCTGCTAGAGTTTCCAGTTAGAGTTCTGGCTCTGAAGCCTTCTTACCATGCATCATTGGGAGGCTGGTTCAGATTCTCATGAACAACACTGTAGGAAGCTGGCTCTCTATATAGTGTACCAACATGAGGTGCACTGTGAGTCCAGGTAACCCTTACTAGCCTACAGGGGCTTGCTTTAACAATCTCAAGGTTCTCGATTTGTGGTAGTGTTGTCTAACAACCTTAGGTTTATCAGAGGGGAATGTTGGGCACTTGATCCGCACACAGAGGGAATAAATGAGGCACACATTCTAAGGAAATCTGAGGCCA
The DNA here is from genome assembly GCF_964261635.1 of Lissotriton helveticus. NCBI lineage: Eukaryota > Metazoa > Chordata > Amphibia > Caudata > Salamandridae > Lissotriton > Lissotriton helveticus. The sequence continues at coordinate 1,940,816,026 of NC_136059.1, forward strand.
ATTTAGAAAAATAACAGATTACATTAATTTAGACACAAAGATTTTCCAGATTTGGTCATTGCTTTTCAAGATGGCGATTTTCATCAACACAGTAAATGCAGCTGTCGGATTTGAGGCATGAGCCTTGAGCGTGATTATGTTGTTCTATGGGAGAAACATACACTGCATAGAGGTATTTTCAATCGAGTTACAGGGTTGTTCTTCTTGACTTAAGGTGAGTAGAGGCAAAGGTCCTTAGACCCACCAGCAGTTTCTTTTCACCTGCTGTGGTGTATGGTTGCAGAGGTGCTGGTCCCAAGGGTAGCCTCCAACATTACCACTGAAGTCAATGGGGAAAAGGCTGTAAGAGGATTGGGGGACCAGTCTGGCGGAACCCAAATGGGGGCTCTGTTCTTGAGGGTCTCAAGAGCAAGGGTGCACTGTTGGTAAGCTCGTACTCTGGTGCAGATATGTTTTGTCTAGTGGGTCGCTTGCTTTGGAGGCTCTCACTTTTTAGGTCAGTCTGGAGATGGGGATAAAACAGGACAACCGGTTCACTTGTCGATCAGCGCCTCTGATGCGGACGTCCCACGTCGGTGTCTGGGCTGGACACTGAACAAGCCTTGGCTGTTGCATGGGCTCCAGTATCCCGAGTATAGGTGCATTGGGGATCCTGGCGTCTCTAAACTTGGTTGAGAGACTGATCTGACGTCTTGGAGCATGGGGTGTGGCTTCCTTGTTGGAACCAGGGGTCAGCAGACTGGAGTACCAGGCCACTGCTGTCGGCTGCAGGGAAGTGGCTCCTCTATTTCAAGGGAGATGCTGTCTGGTTGGCGAAGTGCTGGCAGGCCTCCAAGGCTTTGGGTGAATGCATAGCTGATAAGTCTCGTCTTTGCAATTGCTGGTAACTGGGATTTTGTTGCAGCTTTGCCCCCACTTTGAAGTGCACTGGGTTCCTGCTGACCAGGTCCTCAGTGCCAGGTAACTTACTTAAAACTACACAACTTATCACTTGATCTCCAAGCGACCAGGCCTTTAGCGTCTCGAAGTCCCTAGTGAGTGGTACTTTGGTACCTAGGGCATAGGTACTAAAGTGTGTCTCTAGATCTGCAGCATGTCTTGTGCTTCTCTAAGAGACCCAGCACCATATTAATACAGACTACCACTGCTGGCTGCGTGACCAGGTGCTCCAAAAAGTGTTAACACATGGCACACACGTGTGCCAAGTCCCCCAACATTGCATGTAAAATGTGTTAATCACCCCTACAGCAGATCTTACAGCACTAAGTAGGGTGCATTAAATTGCATGTGAGGACATATCTGCATGAGCAGATATGACCCTGTGCTGGCCAGTTCAAATACTGACAGTACAAGTGAACAGAGATGCTATTTTAAGGTATGTACTGGGCAGTGGTCGAAACAAGTTTCCCAGCTACATTATGGGTTCACTGAAACCTATGGTGTTTGGTATCAAACACTTCATATTAATAAACTCACACTCATTCCAGTGTTGGATTTATTAATACATGCACCCATAGGGTACCTTAGAAGTACCTCTTGAAACCAAGCAGCCCTCTACTGTACTGCCTGATTGATCCTTTTCAGCCTACCAGCACTGACTAGTTTATGACCCCCAGGGGTGAGAGCCCTCGCTTTCAGAAGTTGAGAAACTATGCCTGCTCTGGAGAGTAGTTATCTCCTCCTCCCCCAGGAGACTGGTAAATCAGCTTATCAAGGCAGGAGGCCTCTAAGGCCTCTGCTGCCTTTGATATACTACCCAAGGCTTCCTCTGGAAATGCCACGCTTTTCCCTGGGCTGAACTGGTACCAGGACAGGTGGGAACATTAACTCTGTAGGAGGCTTGGTACAGTGCCAAGCTGAACATGCCTCTAGGATGACCAGTTTGAAACGAACACTAATTTGGAATTCTTGCGTGTGGTGGAATTGGGAATTCTGGGACAGGATGATGCCTACTCCCCAAAGGAAGTCGTCATCTAGGCGGTTAGTGACCACAGTGGTAAGTAGCCCATTGGCTATTACCTCTAACGCACCTAAATTGAGTATCTAGCGGGCCCCCTTATACTAGGACTTCATATTTCGATGGACACAAAAGAAGTGGAGAAAGACTGCTGACCCGAGAAGCATGACTGACTTGATGCCAAGCCTGCCTGCTGCACTGATCCTCATGTTGCAACAGACTTGTCCTGCCACTGTGCAGACTCCAGGAATCCGGAGGACTGCCAGAGCTTTGCCAGTTGCCAAAGAAACTCCCTTGTAGTAGGAGAGGCAGTCCCCTCCAGCCGCTGGCACCAAAGAAGTGACGCCTGGTACACGGACCTGCCGCCTACAGGGACTACCGAAGCAGCATCTGCTCAGGAAGTGCTCCTTCAGGTCATATCTAGCCGCCCAAGTGTGGGGACGTCATGAGCGACCTGAGCTGCACAGTACCAATACCCGAGGTACTGAACCCCCTGCAGCAGCCAAGGCTTGTTGCGTCCAGTCTGGACACTGAGGTAGAATGACCTGCGTGTCGAGGTACTTAAGGGACACTGAGACCCACATCGAGAGTGGCTCAACTGTCCTGGTAGACCCTCTGTTGTGTAGTTCCCCCCTTCCCAGTAGGAACTGCACGTTTTTTGGGTCATACAGGTAGGGATGGTGCCAGACTGATTCCGTGCTCCCCTGCAGGCTATGTGATCCTAGAGACCAGCTAGCCTACAGTGCCTCCATACACACCCAAAACTTAGATGGAGCAAGACAGTCCTTAGTTCTCCCAGTGTTCATGGGAACCGATCTAGAACACTTTCACTCAGTCACTCGTGCTCTTTCATCAGAGAAATATACAAGGAATACACAGTGGTGCATTTTCAATATTTATTGAACCAAAGTGATTCTTGTTTAAAATACACGTGCATCACAAAGTTTCCTTAGGACCAATTTGAATAGTCTATATTAAAAATCACACTGTTTCCCCGTGCAGTTCAATCCTATACATTCGAACACCATTCATACGTCAATCATCCAAGGGAAGTGTAATTATATGCATAAGGTCAACAATACACAACTATACTGTTAAATATAGTTATGATTTATTAAGTGTTTTTCCTCTTACAAAGTACAAGTCATTTTATGAAAAAAATCATGAAAACCTAGTCGCAACAATTATTAAAATAGGTAACCACAACCTCCTATACATAAAACGACAAGCTTTCACACTAAACCGAGAGAACAAATCAAAGACTGTACAATTAGTCATAAAAACATACACATCCGTGATATCACAGTAATTTGCCTAGAACATGATATTGTAGATAGATAATTTATGGTTCCAGACTCTTCACAGATTGTGTAAAACCAAAAGGTGTTGACGCGTTTTGATGGATTAATTTATACTACCATTTTTCCCAAGACTGTATAAATGTCTCTCTGGGACATCAACAGATGCCTTATTATTCTTTCAAGTACATATTAAAGAGCTTATTTTAAAATAACTTTAAAACCAGACTTGGGGTTGGTACTGCTGTCCTTTTATATATCTTGCCTCGAATTCCAGTTAATTTCTTATTGTATCTTGACTATATTGCGCTGGTTACAGATTCAGTTTGCCTTTTTCTTTCTCGTTCTTCTGCTATGCCTTGTCGTTTGTCAAATCTTCAGGCATATCGCGTCCTTCCTTACTGATGACTCAAACCAGAGGAAGGATGTGACGTTACAGCACGCCGATGGACATCATCTTTGAAGGGTTTTGCCACGACTGAACAGTGGAACAATAAATATAGAGGATTCAGGGAGTGATAAGCTTGAAGATTCCATCTTGCTAAGACAATATCTACATGCAGGCATATAAAAGCAAAGATCTAGAGATAGACCTATATCTAGCATACTCCTACTATGCGTCGCCTAACATAAATGCCTAGAGTGTATGTATGTGTTCTACCAGAAATCTCTCATTGGATGATCCAACCCAGTTACTTGAAGGGAAAGAATGTAGGTCCCCGTTGTGGTCATAAATTGGACATTTCTTGCCAAGGGATCAGCAAACAGCTGGGCTGAGAAGTCAGGGTGTGGTGCCCTTGTAAATGAAAGCAATTGCTCCTCTGTCTCAAGCTGGATATGTTGGTTTGTTTATAAAAGAAAGCATCCTTGCTCTGGGCTGAGATTCTAGTCAAGTTGCCATTGTTTGCTATAGATAGCGGGTTTGCCGCATGGACGAACACATTCGCAGAATTTATGTAGATACCTTGTACCAATATGTACCAGGTATCATAGTGTTATTTCAAAGTTAATTTTGTAAGCAAGTATAGTTTCATGGAAATTATTCTGCACGGTCATGGACGCAAGTGTGTCATATCATTGTGTGAGAATGAAGGCAACTTAGGTAAAAAAAACCTGTGTATGTAAAAATGGCAGCGTTTCCTTTATGAAGTTTTGTATAGCGCGAACATGACCCTAGTTGGTACTATAGCGCTTTACATGAAGTGAAGGTAGGGTATAAATTGAGCTAGAAAAACTAGTCACATATATGAACGAAGGACACAACAATGAGAATAAACAGAATGCTAAGCTTGATCTCGGTCAGGCATCATAAGAGTAGCAGTTATGGTTACAATTGATACCCACAGATGTTATCTTAGGGCAAAAACTTGTTCATCAGAAATGATTTTCCTTTTTTGAAGGGAGCAGTAGAGGAGATTAGGTGAACATCCGGTGGCAGAGAGTTCCATATCTTGGGTGCAACACTCCAAGCTCTAGAGCCTGTTTTCTGGGGGGGGGGGGGGGGTTAAGGAAACATTGGGGCTTCAGAAGCATGGAGCTCGTGCTTGTCTGCAACACCCCAATTTTTCTAGCTTTTGAGCTAGATATCTGGGGGTTTTTTAAATGTAGGGTTTTGAGCCATGCATGTAATCTTTAGTTGAATTCTTGCCTCATAAGGGGGGCAGTTCAGGCATGTTAGAGCTGGGGAAATGTGATTCCTTTTTGTTCCTGAGACAAGACTGGCAGCTGAGTTAAGGGAGGCTCTTAGAGGGCCAACTTGTATCTAGGCCAAATAGTGTGGCACTACTGTAGTCCTGTCTGGGTAACACAAGAGCTTGATCTAACTAGACCTTCTAGACCGAACAGTGACATATGACACCTGCTCTGCGAACATAGGCCGACTACCAAGCTATCTAAAATAAACCAGAAAGCTATGGCTAAAAAATGCTTTCTTGTATGCAAATGTATAATGCAACCCTAAACTCCAGCTAAAAGCTTTTATAGGCAATCATGTAATTTAGAAGCTAAAAGCACAAAGAAAGCCATATGAAGTAAAAGTATAAACTAATTTAAAAACAATTTAGGATGTAAAAAGTGGGCTGAATCAAAAGTTCCCACCAAACCAATAGCCAAATGTTTGTGTTCTAAATGGTAGACTAAACATTTCTGGTCCCAGCAACCACAGACCATGCTCCAGGATCGGACCTCAAGGCAGGTTGTGAGAAAGTGCCCTCTTTCAGTATAGTTGCCCCCACTATTTGCTGAATTGCTGATGTGCTTCGACTGAGTGTGCCCTGGGTGCCTAATTGGGTAGCCAGGGCCTATGTTCTTTCCCTAAAACTGCATTGAAGCCTAAACCCAATTGGCATCTCTGGCCACAGGTTGGCACCTGGTAAATGGTACCACAGGTACCCAGGGCACTGCGATCAGTGAAGGCCTCTAAGGGCTGCAGCACTTATGGTGCCACCCTTAAAGGTCCTGTACCATTACACTCACGCACTGTTCTGCACCAAAACATGCAGCCAGCAAGGGCAAAGTGAAGAGTCGACATGGCACACATCTGTGTGCAATGTTACAAACCACTTCCCTGGCACAGGTCAGTCACCCCTCTAGCTGGGTACACTATACCAGTGGTGAGGTACATGTGCATGAGCTCTACAGTGTCTGTCCATTATTAGACATTGTAAGTGCAGTGTTGCCATTAAGAGTATATGGTGCTGGGAGGTTATTACGAATTCAACAGCACTGTCAGAACTGGTCAAATTCAGGTGGGTTCCTCAGGAGAAGTTCCCTCAAGAAGCCCACCTACCAGCATCCTTGACTCAAGCTTAACTGCACCGAGTATCAAAGTGGCTAGACGGGGGGGGGGGGGGAATAGGGTGGGTCCTGCTGGGACGGAGACCTAGAACAAGACGTTGTCCTTGATTAACTTTCCTTTCATGCTTCGTAAACTCTTTGACTATATTTAACATGGTTAAGCAATGACAACATACCTCTAAAAGAGAAGCAGGTTATGCATAGAACAGTTGTGTATGTCTTCTCAGGCTTCACTGACCATTTCTGTTCCTATAATTCTTAAGGATACAATGTTATGGCTAAACAACCATGTTTTAAAACAAAGCACCCGTTCTTATAAAGAGCCACTTGGCTTTTAGACACAATGTTTGGTTAATGATGTGCTTTAACCACTGTTAAATGTCACCGTGGTACTTCCAACAACCTTTTTGCAATACACAACACGTTACATTTGCTAATGAGGAAGATGAATATTCAAAATCCCACTGGAGCGCTACAGCGCTATGTATCAGAGTTCAGAATATGCAAATGTCCAGGAAGCGCTTCAGCGTGATGTGACACAATGCCAAAGTCATCAGGTATGCGAATGCCCCCAAGTGTCCCACTGGAAGAAAGCTATCCTGGCTGAAGAGGGATGAAACCAAAAAAAAAAAGCTTGGCAGTTCGGGCTGGACTGTTCCCATGAGGCACAGGGTCAAGACTAATTTGCATATAGCCAGGTCTAAACTGGGGTGGCCTGGTGAGCAAAAGAATGATGGATTTAACCCAGATCTCTTGACTGGGGGTGAATGTTTTGATTTGTACTGCATTCCGTCCATCAATTGTGTGTCCCAAGAGTTGTTCAGGGCGATGTGCCCAAAATGCCAGTCATCCATATGTAAATGTCCAAAGAGCTCTTCAGCCCAATGTGCCAAGTTGCCAAAATCACCAAACCTGTAAATGACCAAAGAGCGCTTCAGCTTGATGTACAAAAATGCCAAAATCACCAAACATGTCAAACAGTGCCAACATTACCAAACATGTAAATGACTAAAGGGCGCTTCAGCATGATGTACAGCAGCGGCAAAATTACTAAACATGTAAATGCTTAAAGGCACGACAGCGCGATATACAACTTTCTTTCAAAATGCAAAATAACAAAAACACCACGAAGTTCCTTTCAAGATGCTGCTGGTTAAGAAAGGAACAATCCTACCTGATTGTAGCTGAAAGAGGATCTACAGCCTGGGAAAAGAAAAAGTCTTCTTGCTGCAACCAGGATCTTCTTTCAGCAACAAGAGAACAGAAACAGCTGCTGTTCAAGCTCAGGGTTCTCAATAACCAGCAATGAGAACAGGGTGTGGCCCCTATTTAAAGGACTCAGGGTGAAGCTTCTAGAACAGGGTGTGGTCCCGATTAGCTTCCGGATTCCAGCTCATAGGTAAACAACTGGAGCTGAGAAGGGACAAAAGGCCTTGATAACATAGTCTGCAACAAGCATTGGCACAGACAATAGAAAACAGTATAAAGGTGCGCCAGGAATCTGATGTGGCAGAATCATGACCGCACCATAATGGCTACACTGAAAACTGAGAAGTTTGGTATCAAACTTCTCAACATATTAAACCCACACTGATGCCATTGTGGCATTTAATGAAAAATGCACTCAGAGGGCATCTTAGAGATGCCCCCTGAAAACTAAACGACCACCAGTGTCCAGGCCGAGTGGCTGCTTTTAGCTGCTACCACCACATGTTTCTGGAACCCTGGGTCGAGAACCTGCTACTCTCTGGGGCCTGAAACAATGCACATCCTAGGACGAGGTGCCAAGCCTCCACCCCCAGGATGGGCAGGGTTCAAGAAGGGGAAGCTTCAAAGGCTTGCTGCCTTTTGTGAGCTTCCCCATGCCACTTGCTGCTTCTAGAAACTAGTCCCCACTGGTTCTGACCCCCACTTTGGTCAGGCGAACCGGTGGGAAAAACAAGTGAGACAGAGCGGTGTGCCCAACTCCACACCGTAGGTGGGGAAGGTGAGGTGAAGCACAACTCCCAGTCCCCGCCATCTTGCAGATGGGGGACTCAGCCAACCAGGGACAGGCTCAAGCCCTTCCCACTAGAGTGTGGCATAATAGGAGGTATAACCACCCCAGGGAAGGGATCCATTGGTCACTACCTTTTAACACCCCTAAATCTATTATTTAGGGTCACCCCTGAACCTTGCTTCCTCAGACAGGAAGAAACTACAAGAAGGACCGAACAGCCGTGCAGCAGCTAACAAGAGGAAGACGCTCACTGACTTGGCCCCAGCCCTACAGGCCTGTCTCCACCTCGAACCTTCTGTGAAATCCCGGTGTTTCCTCCAGCCAGCAACCTCAAAAACCCTTGAGGAACCTGCCTGCCTTCAACAACAAAGACCCTGTCTTCCGTGACCACCTGATTTGTTCATCTGCAACCTCTGACCCCGGCTGGAAACTGAATCTGCACCCGCAGTCCACGGCCCGAGTTCGAGTGGGCAAACACCACGAGGAGGTCACCCGGGTGATCCTGACATGAGATCCGGCGACCCCTGACCTGCCTCAAGCAGACGCCTGTAGCCTAAATCCACAAGGTCCCCCCCCCCCCCCCACACAACCGCGACCAGGAGCTGGCAAGAAAATCCGACCCCAAAAGGCACCCTTGCACCCGACGTCCCATAGCCTTGTGTGGCCAAACCGACGGTGCCTAACCAACCCCTAACTTCCCAACTTACCTCTCGAAGTGGTGGTTGCACCCAGAAGACCTTCGTCCCCAAGCCTACAGTGCTTTTGCAAACCGGAGGTTCCCCATTGCGAACAGGGTGCCTGACGTCAAAACAGTGCCCTGCCCCTGGCCGCCCTAGTGCTGCTGAGGGGGCACCTTTGGTGCCTCTTTGGTTCCCCATTTGCCCTGAGCTTAAGTCCACGAGCTTTGCTCCCACAACCAAGTGGCCGGCTCGTCAGCAGTAACCAACCCAAAGCCCCCTATCCTCCTTTGGATATCATTGGGCTTCAGCAGTCTGCACCCGGCCACCCTAGTGCTGCTGAGGGTGTAACTAGAGTGCGTCCTTGACCCTGGGGGACCCCTGACTCTACCCCCAGAACCTCAACTCCCACTACCAAATACTTATCTTAAAACCGATAACACTATTTTACTCCATAGGATAACATTGATTGTTTTTCTTGGAAAAGTTTCTAAGTGTGGAGTTAGAAAAACTAAAGAAATTCTTTAAAATTGCACTAACAAAAACGATTTTACTTAATGTTTACAAGAAATGTCCCAGACTAGTATTCAGGTATACAACTCTGAGTAAGAAAAGTTATCTCAAAAGTAACTTACCTGTAATTTTACTGAAAAGCCCATTTAAGTGTATGTACTGTATTTACAAAGTATTGCATTTCTCTGAAACCATACTGTAAGTCAAAACAAAGTGCCTATACTATTACAAATACAAACTGTATTGCAATTGTATAGTTACTGAAAAATAATGATCACTTACCTGTGCAAGGCTTGCTTGGTTCTAGAAAATAAAAGAATATTTTTATACAAAAACAATTGGTCTGAAGTTCAGTCTTTGAGTGTGTGAATTCATCTGCTCACTGAGTGCATACAACAAATGCTTAACACTGTCCTCTGATACTGCCTTACAGCTCGACCACACTACTTCAAATAGAGTGAGGTGCTATCTAACTTTACCTCTACCTACCTTTGGGGTCCCACTGAACTCTGTGCACACTATACCCCACTTTGGTATAGTATATACAGAGCCCGCTTCCTACACAGGTTTATAGAACAAATGTGTTCACATCCAAACCCCACAGTAGCCGCTGAGGGAGTGACTACAGCTGTTTGTAGTCCCACCAAACCAGAGCAAAGATCCAATTCACCAGGAGGGCTCGTAGAATGCCGCTAGAAGCAATGGATTACACAGTGGGCAGCTATACATATGGGCCTTTGTTGGGTCCTTCATTACGTTTATGCCCAAAGGCACAACTGGTTGGCATAAATCCAAGGTATACTCTAAATTGCACAACAAATAGCGGAACACGAGCTGTACGCAGTGAAGCCACACAGGCTGAAATGATAGAACCAATGATCATTCAGTTCTCAAAGCAAAGGTGCAACCCATAAATACACCGTGCACCCCTGGCACAGCAGCACATGTGGTAGGACTGGCTCCATTTGATTTCAAAATGGGACATCCATTCCGGAGCCAAAAAATTTTAATCACAATCCCGACAATTCGGAACAGGACCAGCAGAAGATCTCCAAAGATGCTTCCAACCATGGAGTGTATAAAACATGGATGACTCTGAAAACTGTCTGAAAGGTACTAACCAAACCATGGCCTATACTTTTGAAAAAATGAACTATTCTATTTATACTAGACATGTTAAAAATGCAATACACTAACTCTCCAAAAGGTGTGGGAAGTTAGTGTGGGGTAGCACTTGTATCTCTGAAGAGTACCTTGCAACCTGAAGATCAAACGTCTCCTTAGCCGAAGTGAAAGCCACATCTTTTAGAAACCATAAGGCTGTCAATTTGCTTTGGGCATCAAAATGCACATTGGTAAGATTAATCGATGGTGAGGGTTTGTCATTGCGAATCGAATGATAGGAAACCTTATGAGGCTGCTCCACTGCAAACCACTATTGCAGCTTGAAATAATTTAAACCATTCCCCCATGTTAACCTATGGGAAGAGCAAACCTCATTGGTAGTGAAAACACACATGGGTATTCTTCACTACCTGGGCAGGGAACACCCATGTGTGCCTGTCCTGTCTTTCGCCTACCACTTGTTTCGCCCTTTAAGACTTACCCCAGAGGTGCTTTAGTGGTAGTGAAAGGTTCCCTCAGAATTGGCCAGTGGTTTAGACCTGGCCTGGTACATGTTTCACATGCTAATCCGGTGGGTGGCACAATCAGTGCTGCATCCCACTATTAGCTAGTACAGTATCGGCCATGGGTATGTGGTGTACCTTTTTACAGGGCACTCACTCGTATAACACCTAAACCAATCAAGTAAGCACCACGTCCTATCATGTGTAGGAAGGGCGCGTGTGCTTTCACACTGTATTACACGGCGAAAGTGGCCAGATTCCTAAGGCTACGAAAAGAGAATCCGCAAAAACCTGGATGAAAAAAAGCAAAACGTTTTAGGGAAATCCCCTGAAAAGGGCCATGCCCACCAACAGTTTTCTCATCAATAATGGATTCTATGTGGGAAAAGAGGGTCCAGCACTGGGCAACGGTGCCAGTTGTAGTATCGTGCTACAGTTGTATAACAAAATCATATCTGACTATGCACCACACCTGTTTATTATCAAAAATATATCTTTATTTTTCTAGTTATTTTTATCAAAATTGGTAATTGATAATCTTTTGTTCTTTTTTACATTTTACTCACATAAATCACATTTAATAATAAAACAATGTATAAAAGCTGTGTGTATCAAAACATGATCAAATATCAATATATTTGGAATCTAATCTCTTTCTATTCTAGTGTGAATTTATACCTAAGAGGCTATGGCCACTGAAAGAGATGGAATCGAGTAACCTGATTTGTTACAGTACTGAAGAGAAAAACCTAATCCAATATTAGACACAAAAACATAGAAGAAGGGATGTTATACAGAAAAACACTGGTCTCAAACGGCAATTATCACCAACGCGTTTCGGTGTTCAACCTTCCTCCGGGTGATTCTACCAGTAGCACGCTATAAAACGGAAAGAGAATCAACATAAGCATGTGTTTGTGATACAATAGAATGGCGAGCAATGAAAATCGGTCTAGCATTAGTTTCTTTCGTTTTCGTGACAAATGTTGCCTGTCAAGAAAACGGGCTCTCTTGTAAGAGTCCCGTACGATCTTATGTGGATAGCCCCTAGCCAGGAGCTTCCGTTTCATGTCTACTGACCTGATATCATAGTCCCTGATGTCTGTGCAATTACGCCTTAAGTGCAAAAATTCCCCGAAAGGTATGCTGTTCCTTTGTACCTCCGGGTGAAAACTATCATAATGCAGAAGCGTGTTCCTAGCAGTAGGTTTGACGAATAAGTCAACTGATAGGAAACCGCCAATGCACTTGATAAGGATATCTAAATATTCTACTTGTTCGTGACTGATGGTGTGGGTAAAGTGTATATTCTCATCTGTTAAATTTATCCATTCGAGGAATTGGATTAGATTTTCTTTACTGTCTGTCCAAATGAAAAAGAAGTCGTCAATGAATCTTGACCATTTGGTCACCGATTCATAAAATGGTGCAATCTCATTGAAAACAAATTTGCTTTCAAACAAGGTCATGTAGATGTTTGCAATAGTAGGCGCACAAGATTCCCCCATGCTGACACCTTGTTGTTGTTTGTACAGTTTTTGATTGAATTCGAAAACATTATCAGACAATACAATTTTGAGGCACTCCAATAAAAAGATTGTAGGGCACTCTATATGATCTGTACGTATAAACCATAAAACTGCCTCTAAAGCCCCATCTATAAAAAAATTGCTGAGATTTGTCAGCTGTGTTTGCTCTTTATAATATTGATTGCGTTTAACAGATAATAAGACTCACTTATTAAAGATCAGAGCCAGCATCCGGTTACAGAACTATATCAATAGGTATTTCTCTGTATAGCTCTTTAGTTTAAAATGAGTATACACAATAATGTCTCCCTGCAAACTATAATTAGAAAGAAAGAAATAAAAATTAGTTCTCAGAAAATTGAATTTGTAAATGAGTGAATGCTGTTTGTAAAGGGTTGTTGGTACTTCACAATGGCCAAATGTGTCGTGCCTTGTGTGTACAGAGACCTTATTAAATGTGGGGTGGTGGGGTTGTCCCATAGAGATTTGTTATATATTTGTAAGTGCACTTGCAATTGTATCACAAACACATGTTTCTCTTTCCTTTTTGTAGCGTGCCACTGGTAGAATCAGCCTGAGGAAGGTTGGACACGAAACGCGTTGGTGATAATTGCCGTTTGAGACCAGTGTTTTTCTGTATAACATCCCTTCTATGTTTTTGTGTCTAATATCGGATTAGGTTTTTCTCTTCAGTACTGTAACAAATCAGGTTACTCGATTCCATCTCTTTCAGTGGCCATAGCCTCTTAGGTATAAATTCACACTAGAATAGAAAGATTAGATTCCAAATATATTGATATTTGATCATGTTTTGATACACACAGCTTTTATACATTGTTTTATTATTAAATGTGAATCATGTGAGAAAAAAGTAAAAAAGAACAAAAGATAATTATCAATTACCAATTTTGATAAAAAAATAACCAGAAAAATAAAGATGTTTTTGATAATAAACATGTGTGGTGCATAATCAGTCAGATATGATTTTGTGATACAACTGTAGCACGATACTACAACTGGCACCGTTGCCCAGTGCTGGACCCTCTTTTCCCACATAGTTATTTCCCTATCTTGGGTTTCATCCATTTTTGACAAGGGGCCCCGTATTTTTTCCAGACAAAATAACGCATGGATTCTCCATGTGCAACATTGAGCAATGAAGAGATGGAATGTTTCCTGCTTCAAGTCCAGGCTCTATTTTCATAAAAGGAGGTTTTTTTTTTGTTTGTTATAAGTACTTACGGTAGCGCTGTACCCTGCACCACCTGTGATTAGGCAGCAAGCCAGGAATGGCAACTTGGTTTTGTTATATACATAGGAACATGTTTCCACAGGAAAAGTGTTTTTTTTTTTTGCGCCGGTTGACGAAACTTCACAACAAACTTTTTTTAGAAGTGCGCTTGTAATTCTAAATGGGCATGAAAAGTTTCAGGTTGATCCGTCAAAAAAAAGTGTTTCTCTTGTTAATACCCATATAATCTTTAGACAAGCCTAAAGCCCGAACTGCTGGACGGAATTACACCAAATTTGGCAGAAAGATTGATTTTGTTCCAGAGATCACACATTGTGTTATTTGGTGTAAATCTGTTCAGTAGTTTTGGAGCTGTTAAAGGAAAATCAAATTGGTATATTTGGGTGGAGCCCTAAGCACAGATATCATTGTGGGATCTGATTGGAAGCCAACACTTCCATCAGGAAGTGTTGTCAGCCATCTTGGCAGCAATATACATGATGGCACCCCCATTGAAAGGCATAGTAGTGAATGGCAGGTTTTGAGGGTCTCAAAAAGGAAACTGTATAAAGGGTGATAACAGATCTCAGTTACAATATAAATCATTTGTTGACGGTACCATACTCATTTTAGGAATTGTGGTGTGTTCTGATGTCATTTTCCCCTGTGAAAAAGCCTTCTGCTGGGATTTCCTGAATCCTGTTTGAGAGAGAAAAAAATTCTCATGATTTTCCCCACACAGTTTATGGAAGGTGCTCCAGAAGCAAAAATGAGAGCATTTTTTCTGTAAATTCACATTAGCTTTCTCAGCTATATGAAACGGAAGTCTGACATTCTCAGTAATTCATGTACTTCCAAGAGGAGCAGCATGTCAATTGATTCCCTTGTATTCTACTGCAGTCTCCCCGAATGCTCTAAAGAACGACGCCTGTAGCCATGTTGATTGAATCAAACTGGTAAAACTTAACCCCTTCGATGCTCATGACTGAGCGGTTCAGTCATGAGCATCGGTTGGGCTGTGCTAATGACGGAACTGCTCCGTCATGAGCACAGCCCCTGGGGGGAGCGCTTGCGCTCCCCCCTGGGGCTTTGATTTTGCCCCCACAGACAGGGATGGCAGCGGAAGAGTTTCCGCTGCCACCCCTGACTTCCCCCCCCCCCCACACGCTTCCCCATGACGTCAGTGCGCGCCGACATCAGGAAGCGCTGGACGCACTGGAAACCATTTGTTTCCAGCGCGTCCAGGGAGAGGAGGTAGGTTTGGGCCTCCGGTGGGGCCAATTCTTCGTGCCTTGAGGCATCGTCGGGGGGGGGGAAACTGTGTTTCCTCTCCCCTGATGTCCCAATAAAGGGCATTCCTCGTGCACGAACGCGCACAGCGTTGCGATAGTGCACCAGGAATGCCCCACTAGACACCAGGGATTTGTTTTTTGTTGTATTTTGTGCACAGGAAGCGACCTCTTGGGCAAGGGTCGCTTCCTAAAGGGGGCAACTGTTAGACTTTTCTGATCACTAGACACCAAGGAGTGTTTTAAATGGAAGCAACCCCTTGGACAAGGGTCGCTTCCTTATGGGCCTACTTAATTTGTAAGACTTTTCTGCCCCCTCCCGTCCCCACCCGACCCCCCCCATCCCCCCCATCCCCCCCCCCCCCCCTCCCGCCAGAAAGATCACCTATATTTTCTGCCGCTTCTGGCCCGGGGGAGGGGGGCAGAAAAGCCCACTAGAGCCAGGGATTTAAAAATAAATTAATTGGTTGCTTCCAGGGGACATGTATTTGTTTGTGTAGTGACATAGCCTGTTATAATGTATATTGTTTTTATTTCTCATGAATTGTAATGTTTTATTCCCACTTTTTGTTCTAGTTCAAGGCTTTTGCTCTTTAGACTGTTGCAGGATCCGTTTTCGTTACTGGTGGTTCTGCTGTTTGTGTAGTTGCATGTGTTTGGGAAGAGACTTTTTTTGTACAATGTAAATGTTTTTTGCAAAGTGTGTAATAATACCAGTATGTTTGGCTTCTGTTTTTTCGTTTTGCATTTGTGCTTAATGTGTATTTTGTTTTCTTTAGAGTAATTGTTTTTTTTCTGATTTCTAGTGCGATATCGTTGATTTTTGCTGTGTCTTTGCAAAGTAGATGCTGGTGAGTGTAGCTGTCCCTTGTAAGTGAATCGTATTGTTTTTGAATATATAGAACTTTGTGATAAAGGCACACATTTTTGTTACTTACTTTGCACAGTGTTGGTTGTTGACTTGTTTGTGCAGTCTCCTTTCTTAATAAGGATAATGGCTAGCCGCAGAATTACTGCTCAGCAGGTTGTTGGAATGCTTTTTGATTCTTCCTCTGACCATGGTCCAGAGACTGACTCTGATTCTGAGGCAGAGGTGGGAGGGGAAGATTCAGGCAGTGAGTTTTCTCTCCACTTGGCATCATCCGATTATGAAGATACTCTCAGTGCAGATTAAGCTACTCTTGGTGCGGATGAAGTGCTTGTGTTAGAGGAGGACATTGATGTGCCGATAGTGCGGCAAGAGGCATTTGGGCTGCAGCCTGGGGCTGCAAGACTTCATGTTGGTATAGTGAGGCAAGAGGCATCTGGGATGCAGCCTGGAGCTGCAAGGCTTCCAGTTGAAAGTGCTGACCTCTGGATTACCCCAGACATGGTGCAGCCGGCGTTGCCAGACTTTACTGGTGTTCCAGGGTGTAGGGTAAATACTGAAAACTTTTTGCCGATACATTTTTTTCAGTTGTTTATGGATGATGTGTTTTTGGCAGAGATTGTTGAGCAGACTAATTTGTATGCCGAACAGTTTTTGAGGGACAACAGTGCCAGCCTTAAACCCCACTCTAGAGCTACCCAGTGGACTCCCACATATCTGGAAGAGATGAAGAAGTTCTTGGCTTTAACTTTTTTGATGGGCTTGCTAAGGAAACCATCAGTGGCTTCATATTGGTCTACTAGTCCCTTGATGGCAACTGCTATATTTCCGGCAGTCATGAGCCGTGATAGGTATTTGCTTCGGATGATGCATTTTGCCGTTAATGGTTCAGATTTGCCACGAGATCACCCTGATTGTGACCGTCTTTTTAAGATTCGGCCTCTCATTGATCACTTTGTTGATCGATTTTCTGAGATCTATGCTCCAGGGAAAGAAATTGCAGTGGATGAGCCTTTGTTGTTGTTCAAGGGCCGCTTGGTTTTTAGGCAATACATTCCTAGTAAGAGGGCACGCTATGTAATTAAGCTGTATATGCTGTGTGACAGTGGGACTGGATATGTCTCTAATTTCAGGGTGTACGCCGGTACGGAATCCCCTGGTTGTCTCTCCACTTTTGGGGTGACTGAGAAAATTGCGTAGGAACTTGGTAGAGGATTTTTTATCGAAGGGCACCATTTATATGTAGATCACTTCTACACTGATGTGCGGGTGCTCAGGGAATTGGCCAAACTAAGACACTGTTGCTTGTGGCACAATCCGCTGTAACCGTAAAGGATTCCCAAAAGAACTTGTTTGCCAAAAGCTTGTACGGAGACAGTGCGTTGCGTTGCGAGGAGCTTATAGCTGTGAAGGTTTCAGACAGGAGAGATGTCTACATGCTGACTACCATCCAAGATGAAAGCACTGAACCGGTGACTGCTTGGGGTCAGGTTGCTGAAGCGCGCAAACCTGTGTGCATTTTAGACTATAATAGGCACATGGGTGGTGTTGACAGTAGATCAGAGGTTGGAACCTTACGCTGCTCTTCGTAAGGCTTACATTTGGTACAAGGAGTTTGCTATCCATCTTTTCCACTTTAATGCTTTTGTTGTGTTCCAGGATTCTTGTCCTGAGTCAAAGATGAATTTTGTTAAGTTTCAGGGTCGAGGATGTGTCCTGCGTTGTGAGTCAGTCCTTGAACGAGCTGTCTGAGTAAGACACTGTCGAGGCTCTCGAGGAGGGCGATGGAGTTGGGGTCCATTGGATCATCGAGATGAAGGTTGAGGTCGCTGAGTAGTAAGAAGTTATTGGAACTGATGGTGAAGGGAGTGATGAAGGTGGTGAGATTACCAAAGGTGGTGTATTGTCCTGGTAAGCGAGGGTGCCTGTGATGGCCGTGGGTTGGCTGACTTGTAGACGATAATGCATGTGCTCCACGAATGCAGTGGATTCATCTGTAGAGATGGTGCAGGTGATTGTTTATCTGTGGATGATCGCAAGACTTCCTCAGGGTTTGTTGTGCCTGTCTCCTTGGGTGATCTTGTAGCCAGGAAGGATGGCCTTGGTAAGGGTGGGGTGAATGACAGATTGAGCCAGGTTTCCATGAGAAAAAGGATGTCCAGAGAGTGTGTCCGTAAGGTCACAGACTTTAGTGGTGTGCTTGTAGATAGATCTGGTGTTGTGGAGCACTTTTCAAATAAAATGCATGCGATATGGGGTGAGGCTTGCATGGCAAGTGGTGTGGGAGTGATGCTGCATGAGAAGCGTCAATAAGTGCATGAGAACAGTGAGTTGTGGAGCAAGGGTAACAGTCATGGTGGCGTCTGGTGTTGAGTGTTTGCAAGTCTGAGCAGGTGTAGCGGCAGCAGACGGACGGACTGGGGTCCGTGGTGCTAGGTGTGGGGCCAGGATGAATGGGCTCCGACAGGCTTGCTTTTGGAGCACCTGCTGCGCCACACTGCCTTTAAGTAGATCCTAGGACGGGGAGGAGTGCAGAGCTAGGAGGGTCTGGAATCTTAGGCGGGAGAAGCCGCGAGGAAGACTTAGATGAAACAGGTAAAGTGAGGAGGGAGGTGGAAAAGTGGGAGGAGGAAGTAGGAGAGTGCCTGGAGTGGGGGGAGAAATGTGCAAGAAAAGAAGAGAAAATGGTCACGGGCCCAGAAATGAGACGGAGCACAAAACATGCAAAAAAGATGAAAGCATAAAACGGGCACAAGAACTGGAAGAAGTGAGAGTAAAAGGAAGCCAGATCGAGACTGCCAAAAGAGTCAGAGTGAGTGAGAGCAAGTTAACAGTATAGCAAGAGGACAGCGGGGAGAGAGGTGGAGTGCAACGAGGCAGCACTTTGAGACAGACGGCCGGGTCCGAAAGGCCCTTAGACTGGACAGAGGACCAGACCAAGTAAGTGGAAGTTGGTGCCTAGGCACCCAGGGGCCTATTTATGAGGCTGTTTGTGTTACTCTTGCCCCACACAATATAGTGCAAGAATGACGCAAACCTTGAGACAGATTTTTTAAGCCATGTAAAGCCACTTTGCGTGGATCTGAGTCTCCAAAATTCTGGAGTAACGCAGGTCTGTTATCCAGGAAGTGAACAAATGCCACATTTTCAAGTGTGTCTCTGTGCATCCATTTGTTTGCACTCAATATTCATCCATCTAATTGCAATGCTACACTTGAACAGGTTCAAGTGATACATTTTGGGCCTCATTTTTGATTAATTCCTTATAAATGAGACCCTTTGGGGCATATTTACAGGCTCCTATCGCCACTACAACATCATATGGTGATACGGGCTTCGCCTTCTTTACAAGGCAGTGCTAAGCCTCGTGGCTTAACGCTGCCTTGTAAATAAGGCACACTTTTACGCTGTATTTAACGTGAATGGGAAGGGCAATGGGTGTTGCGCTGGGCGTTCCACTGCAACACCCATTAATTTTGATGCTGCCCCCTGTTTACAAGGGTGGCGTAAATAGGAGTCAGCGCCAAAATTAAGACCAGGGAAAACCTGGTCTTACCCTGGCGAAACGAGGAGAAATGCTTTATTTCTCCTAGTTTTTGCTGTTTCCATGTGTGCTGCCTTGTGCAGCACACATAGAAACTGTAAATTGCCAGTGATAGTTTGTGCTGGAAGGTGACCCTTCCTGCTCATAAACAATTTAAAAAAATGCTTTGCTACTACTGTGTGTGCTGCATTAATAGTGCTCAGAACCAAGGAACAGAATAATACTGGGAAATTTCCCAATACTTGATACTATGCTTGAAGGGTTACTTATTTTCTCTAGCTACTGTCTAATGGTTTCCCTATAATATTTTTCAAACTATTTTATATTTTTTGATCCCTTCACCGTGGCTAGCTCTTGCAAATAGCAGAGTATCGTGTATTAGGAAATTGCCCATATTTTTTATTCTGTCCCTTGGTTCTGAAAACTATTGAGACAATCTTACTGTGAACTGTGCATAATGAATGTTGAACTCACCATTTCTTACGGTCTTAGAAATTCATCTTTTATTACTGATTTCGATAATCACAATAATTTGTGCACAATGGGTGTTGAAAACACCTTTTCTCTTTCCTGTATATTTCCTGCGACGGATACAAATTTCTTAACTCTTCTTACTGTGTGGCACCATGGTGGGAAACGGTTTCTTTAGATTTAGAATGATTCTTCTGATAGTATGTATCTTTTTATAAATTACAGCCCTGAGGAAGTCGAGGTATGAAATACCGATCAATGAAACACATGTTGGCTGTATTGAATCAAAACCACTGAACTAATATATACTGACTGCATACATTGGATTGAACATTGGGTGCGATGGGTGTGGGCCGCCCCGGTTGTCATCTCTGAGGGTGAGACAAAATGGCAAAAATATGTTTTAAACACATATTTTTGCCATTTTGTCACCGCCCTCAGTGGACACTTGTACACCAACCTTGAGAAAATAGCAAAAATATGTGTTTTAAACATATATTTTTGCCATTTTGTCAAGCGGGGTTGACCAGAAATTTTGCGCTCCTGACCTTGCTGCGCCACTGTGTTTCGTAATTAAATGTGGACATTGATAACATTTCTATATACAACTTTATTGACTTTTGGACTACACAAGGGTGCTCGGATTGGATTTTTGTTGTCTGCTCCCCTCTTAAGGGGTCAATCTGAAAGAAACCGGTTAGTGTTAGATTCCTTACCTTAGAATATCCCCAGGCATCAGACTGGATCTGGAAAGTATTACGTAGCAGTACCCCTTCGTGTCGGTAGGCATCGTCTGCGGGTCTGTCGTCAGCGTCGTTGGCGCCTGGATGATGTCGTCGGAGTACTTAGACGACGCCCTCGCGCGCTGAGGTCAGTTCTTCTTTTTTCCGCGCCAGCAAGTGTAGATCCGGAAAAAGCAGTACTCCTTAGTCACTTTTTGACTTACTTTTTCGATCTTTTCGATCCTGTTTCGAGTCGTAAGACTATCGGTGCCGGTAGGGATGCCCGGGTTCAAGCCCTGGCCGATTGCAACCGACTGATGTCAGTTACCGACTGATGTCGGTTACCGACCCCCATCGCCGGTGCCTGTATTGCCTTGTGGCCGATCATGATGTCGTGCCCCGACTGCTGGGCCTTGACGTCGAAGGCTAGGCGTGAGTGGTCCCGTAAGCGCCTCGAGCTCCGGCAGTCGGCCCGCGCCGTTCACGGTCCAGGTGGAGGTCGAAGGACAGGTCGCGAGGCCACAGTCATCGCAGCTCGGTGAGTCAACACCATTCGTCGGGTTCCAAGTCCTCAGGTAAGAGGCACAAGAAGTGGTAGAGACGACATCGCTCTTCTGACTCCCCCCGACAATCACGCGATGCGGGCGGGGGTTTGTACGACACCGCCCACGCGACTCAGCCGGAGCCGCTGCCAGCTCCATACCAGCTCCATACCAGCTCCATACCCGCTGGTCCCTGGGCTGAGCGTGACGCTGGAGGAGATCGATGGCCATGAGGTTGCTCTCCCCTCTCTCGGGTTCCGCTGTGGCGCCTTCGGGCCCTGCGGCCCCAGCTGGGAGCCCAAGCGGGCCGGGGGCTTCGACCCCGGCGCCGTTGGGTGCTTCGGCCCCGGCAACTTCGGTCCCGACGCCGCAGGGCCCCACCAGGTCCGGGTCACTGCTGGTCGACCTTATGACCCCTCCGCCGGCGCCGACCCCCAGGGTGTCGCCCCCGATGTCGTCCCCGGTCCCTCCCTCGGTCCAGATCCGGTGTCGCTCGACGCCGAAAGAAGGGCAATTCTTCTATGATCCGTCCCCATCCTTTGCACCTGACTATCAGGAGATGAGAAAAGTAGGATTGGGAGGGGTCTGAGGACCCTCTGGCACGAGAGTGCCAGTCGTATCAGGACTGGGCAGTGGATCTAGGGGACGCCAGTGGATTGGACACTTCGCCCGACACTGGCTTTGTCTCCCCTCCTACTCTGGCTACGGAGGAGGGGGCTGCTTACAGCGTGGTGCTGACGAGGGCGGCTAAGACCTTGGGTCCTGAGCTCCCCGTCGTGGCCATGAGGACTAACCTCATCACCAAGGTCCTTAAACCGCAGGCAAGCTCTTCGGAGCCTCTACTGCTGTTTAATGAGGCCCTTTCTGACGTTCTGTTGGGCACTTGGTCTAGGCCCGCTACAGGTCCGCCGGGTGACCCAAGCTTCCTGTCCACCCACCCCACCCCGAGAGCCTGGTTATCCAGGCCTCTAACTCCCAAACCGCATTCCCGACTGCTCCACCTGATCGGGAATCCAAAAGGTATGAGCAGTTTGGTAAGAAGCTGTTCTCCTCACTTAGTTTGGGGTGGCGGTCGGTCAACACCGCTTGCCTTTTGGGCCGTTATACCCACTCTCTGTGGGACATGGTCGTGGACGTGCTGCCAGCTTGCCCGGAGGAGGCCCGGGCAAACTCGCTCAAGCCCGTGCGGAAGGGCGGGATGCAGCACGGTCCTCTATCCGATGTGGGCTGGATACCACGGACTCGCTGGGCACAGCGTTTTCCACGCTGGTGGCGGTTCGCCTGGCTGAGGTCCGCCAACTTTTCAGCTAATGTCCAGAATTCCCTCATGGGCATGCCGTTTGATGCAGGTCCCCTCTTTGGCGACAAGGCAGACAGGGCGCTTAATCGTTTCAAGGACTCCAGGGCTACGGCCAAGTCTTTGGGCCGGTCGGGCCAGCGCCAGCAAACTTCTGCCTTTCGCCCCTTTCGTGGCCAAGGAAGGGGCGCCCCCTCACATCCTGCCAGCCATGGGCCGCAGACTAACATCCAGCGCGGCGGTGGACGTGGTAACCGCCGTGGCGGTGCCAGGGGACAGCAGCTAGGCCAGTCAACATCCACCCCCGCAGCATCCGCCTCAAAGCCTTCCTAGTCCGAGCTTTCAGGCCCATTCGACGTCAGTGGGGAGCAGGGTTCGCCATCAACTCCTCCACTGACTCTCCATCACTCCCTCACCTTCGAGGCGACCTCTCCAGGCATGCCACCGCAGTACCACCGCGTGTCGGGGGATCACTTGCAACTTCTGCAAGAGGAAGTTATGGCCCTCTTGGCCAAGGGGGCCATCGAGCCCGTTACCTGCGGATCACGGTAGGCTGCGAGCACTTCCAGTTTACCTTGCTCCCCTTCGGCCTTACCAGCGCCCCTCGGGTGTTCACGAAAGTGATGACGGTGGTCGCAGCTCATCTGCGCAGATTAGGGGTGTCAGTCTTCCCCTATCTCGACGACTGGTTGTTGAAAGCTGGCTCGCCCCAGACAGTCGTCAACCACCTCCAGACTACGGCCGACCTCCAGCACCTGCTGCGGTTCTCCATCAATGTGCCGAAGTCACACCTGTGTCCCTCTCAGAAATCCTCTTCATCGGAGCGGTTCTGGACTCAGCGCAGTTTCGGGTTTATCCTCCCGAGCCGCGGGTTCAGGATATTCAGGCTCTGATTCCGATCTTTCATCCTTTATCCCGAGTCTCAGTCAGGTTGACGCTGCGGCTTCTGGGGCTGATGGCCTACTGCATCCTTCTGGTGCATCACACCAGGTGGCGGATGCGGGCTCTGCAGTGGGACCTGAAGTTTTAGTGGGCCCAGCATCAGGGCAACCTGTCCGACCACGTCCTGATCTCGAAGGGCACTGCGAGACCGTTGCATTTGTGGCTCACAGACCGCAATTGGCTCAGCGGCAGAACCCTCTCCCTACCCCAAACAGAGCACGTAGTAGTGACGGATGCATCTCTCCTGGGCTGGGGGGGGGGGGCGGGGGGCACATGGAAGAGGCAGAGATCAGAGGCCTCTGGTCTCCGGCGGAGTCCTGGCTCCATATCAACCTTCTGGAGCTACGGGCGATCCGGCTTGCACTGAAGGCATTCCTTCCCTCTGTCCGGGGAAGTGTAGTGCAGGTGTTCAGGGACACCACCACCGCCATGTGGTACTGCAACAAACAGGGTGGGGTGGAGTCGTGGACCCTTTGTCAGGAGGCTCTGCACCTCTGCAATGGCTGGAACACCAGGGCGTCTCACTGGTGGTTTAACACCTGGCAGGTTCCCTGAACGCCAGGGTGGACAAACTCAGCCGTCGGTGCATGATGGATCACGAGTGGCGTCTGAACTCGGACTTGGCGCAAGGTCTCTTTCAGCAGTGGTGAGAGCCGTGGTTAGATCTATTTGCCACAGAAGAGAACGCGCAATGTCATCAGTTCTGCGTGTTGGAATTTCCAAGGTGGCACTCGCTCGGAGATGCTTTTTGTCGCGAGTGGAGCTGCGGTCTGGTGTACGCCTGTCCACCTATACCACTTCTGCCCAGAGTGCTGAAGAAGATCAGGCGCGACCAGGCCCAAGTCATCCTTGTGGCTCCGGACTGGGCACGAAGATACTGGTATCCCAAGCTACTCAGCATATCAGTCGATCCCCCGATTCGTCTGCCTCTTCAGGAGGACCTTCTGTCGCAGCAGCATGGGACGGTCCTCCGCCTGAACCTGTCCAGTCTCCACCTCCATGCATGGAGATTGAGCAGCGACAGTTGAGGCCATTTGACTTGCCTCCTGAAGTCTGTGATGTGATTCTGGCAGCCAGGAGTCCCGCCACAAAATCGGTATACACCTGCAGGTGGATCAAATTTATGGCATGGTGCGCATCAAAGGCTGTGGATCCCGTTTCTGCTCCCCTTTCAGAGGTTCTCCTCTTTCTTCTTTCTCTTGCCCAGCAGGGCTCTGCTCCTGGCACTATCAAGGGGTATCTCTCTGCCATTTCAGCCTTCTTAAGGCTTCCTGATTAGCCCTCTCTTTTCAAGTCCCCTGTTGTAAATAGATTCTTGAAGGGCATCACTCACGTGTTTCCTCCTCTTCCTTTCGTGATGCCTCAGTGGGACTTGAACCTTGTTCTGACTTATTTGATATGCGCCCCTTTCGAGCCACTTCACAATTGTCCTCTTCGTCTTTTAACTCTTAAGACTGCATTCCTGGTTGCCATCACCTCTGCCAGGAGAGTGAGTGAGCCAGGCTCTTTCTTCTAAACCTCCTTTCTTCTCTGTCCATCCGGACAAAGTTGTCTTGAGAACACGTCCCTCTTTCTTGCCCAAAGTAGTCACAGCCTTCCACATCGGGCAGTCCATCACCTTACCCACCTTCTTTCCGCGTCCGCATCCCTCAAAAGAGGAAGAAAGGCTCCACCGCCTGGACCCAAAACGTGCGCTCTCATTCTATCTGGGACCGCACACGCCAGTCCCGGGTGGACTACCAGCTCTTTGTTGGTTACGTGGGCGCTAAGAAGGGTCGGGCGGTGCACAAACAAACCATTTCTCGATGGGTTGTTTTGTGCATAAAGGCTTGTTATTCAATGGCTAAAAAGGAGCCTCCTGTGGGGCTGCGTGCCCATTCTACTCTGGCCACGGTGGCTACTACTGCCCTGGGTCGGGGAGTCCCCTTGCAGGGCATCTGTCAGGCAGCTACGTGGGCCTCGCTGCACACGTTCGCTAGACACTACTGCCTGGACAGCCAAGTCCGGAGAGATGCCTTTTTCGGCCGTTCTGTTCTCCAGGACTTTCTGGTGTGATCATTGGTTCGCAGACCCACCACCTGGGGTGGTATTGCTGGGGTATATATTATAAGGTAAGGAATCGAACACTAACCTGTTTCTTTCAGATGCACAAGTTACTTACCTCCGGTAACGATATATCTGTAAGAAACAGTAGTTAGTGTTAGATTCCTTACCGCCCCACCCATCCTCCCCGTTCTGCGAACCGATATCTAGGGTTAAGGTATTCCCTTTGAAGGCCCTAGTTTCTTGGCACCAGTGTTGGTTTTTATCATGGCTCTGCGTTTCTGGCGCGGAAAAGCTGTGTATAAGAACTGACATCAGCGCGTGAGGGCGGCGTCTAATTACTCCAACCTCATCCCGGTGCCGTGCCGACGGACGCAGAGCCGCAGACTACGCCTACTGACGCGCAGGGGTACTGCTACGCAAAACTTTCCAGATCCAGTCGGACGCCTGGGGATATTCCAAGGTAAGGAATTTAACACTAACTACTGTTTCTTACATCACCGAAGGTAAGTGACTTGTGCATTAGGGTTGTATTGGGTAACCGACCTTTCCTTCCCTGGAAGCACCAATTGAAACTACTGCCCCCTTTACTGTTCCCAACACTCATTACAGAGCGTCTATAGGTGTTCCTATGCCTGGTTACCAACTCTTTTACCACAATTTAAAGTAGTTTATCAAATAATTAACCTAGTCACTCAATATGCCAGGATTTCACCCACTTAAGGCAATACAGAATGCCCTCTCTCTACTATCCAGGTTCTTTAAATGCCTCTAATATAAACAAAAAAAGGTTTTTTAAAATAGTGATTAGTGGGATACTGAATTATCTCAGTCAATTGGTAATTACTCGGGCCACAATCCAGTCCAGAATTTTTTTTTCCATCATGCCACCTCATATTAGACCCAGCCATATTCAAATCAGCCTTTATCCTGCTCCAAAAGGGACACTCCAGTCCGAAATGTGAGGGTGCGTTGTCTCCGAACTGGAGCACAAACAACCCAGATGAGACTTTTCTGTCTGGTGCAGCTTGGTTCCAGTAGTAAAGTGAGCAAAGACCCATGCCTGGGCATACCCATCACACTTAGGGCATTGCCCTGAAGTATACAAACAAGTGATGGGTAGAATGCTGGAATTCAACTCCGCCACTGATACTTACTCAGGGCTGCATTCCAACCTATTGTTCTTTTGCCCACAACGACACCTCAGTTTGGTCTCAGCCATATGCAAATCAGTCTTGGACCTGCTGCAACAGTGTAACAAGGTGGCATTACAAGAGACCACACAGGAGTTGTAGCTAGGTGAGCCTCCTTTATGGAAAACCTCAGCCATCAGCTTCACAGCAACGGTCACTTTTGATAACGTTCCAAGTTCCCCAGCATACATCTGGGATTCTGTGATAGAGCCTGGTGATGCACAGTTGACATCACAAATCTCCCTTCTTTATAAGCAACAACACAACTAAATGAAAGATGTACCATAGCATAAACATTAAAAAAAAAAGATGTAACCAGCACCTTTACAGAAATACAAGATAAAAGATTCGTGGCATTTGAGCAAATGGAAAAGAGAAGCATACACTTTATTAACTGTTGACATATACATCTAGATAGACATCTCTTGTACGAAATCTCATGCTCCTCTTTGCATCATCTGTTGGGGAACTTTTACTGTTTTCACCCATTTTGATATTCTCTATTGTATACTTGCTTACTCCCTTTTTTGACCAATCAGAATTGAGAACCACTACACGATTATTGTTCCTAATCCTGCCATCATTAGTCTTTATGGCTTTTTGAAACACCTTCATGACCTTTTGTGCCTTAGTATATCTGGAGTCCTGAGCACAACTGACTAGAACTCTTATTTTGACCCAATCACCAACATGGACATCAATTTCCTTGCCACATTTCTTTGAGTCAAAATCATTTTTCCTCTAATGTTGTAAATCAATCTTACACTTTCTCCAAACACTCACACTATATCATCTCACACCTTTTCCACAGTCCATCCAACCAGGATAAAACTGTATCTGGAGTCCTCCCTTTAAAAAGTTCAGACTTTTACCAGTGGAGGAATGTAGGGTCATACAATATGCAGTGATCCTTGTTGTAGCTCATTCCTCCAATTAAGACTGTTCACTTTAGCTTACTGGATACACTCTTTTAATGCATTA
This sequence comes from Lissotriton helveticus, assembly GCF_964261635.1. Taxonomy (NCBI): domain Eukaryota; kingdom Metazoa; phylum Chordata; class Amphibia; order Caudata; family Salamandridae; genus Lissotriton; species Lissotriton helveticus. The sequence continues at coordinate 1,940,843,546 of NC_136059.1, forward strand.
TTCGCGCTCGCAGCATCTCCATTTTGGTCAGGATGGTAGATAGAACTTCTCTTATGATGAATACCAAAAGAAGTAAAGTATCCATTTCACTGAATAAAACTGAGGTCGATTGACTAGGAGAATACACTTAGAGAAACTCTCTCCTAAGCACCTCTTCCAGAAATTTGATTATCCATGAGGAGGTAATGTCTTGTACATAAACAGCGTCAACCCACCTAGAATATAGATCCAACAAAACAAGTACATAGGGTATAAAGTGTTCACCTCTAAGTCGTCAAACTATGTCAATCGCAACTTCTTCTCATGGATGATCAGGAAGTTGCTTGGGTTCCTGTCTAGAGCAGTGTTTCCCAAACTGGGGTCTGTGACACATTTCCAGGAGGTCCGTAGGCAGCAGTTTTAAAAGCACAGCAAAGTTTCTTGTATAGTTAGCAGCTTTCGAGCAACAATAGAAATGTCAAGATGATGCCAGTGATTAATGTACCTGCTGGAGAGGGATGAAAGTTTTGTTCAGTGGCTGCTTTGAATTAACTAATGTAGCACAGGGGGTTAATGTGCCTACTGCAAAGAACGTGTAACATGCCTTTTAAAAAGCAGTATTTTATGTGCATAGGTCCGTGCTTACCGCATTTATCAAATATATTCTTTTGTTACTGTGCACTTCATAAGTGACAATTGTAATCTAGCAGAGGGACCTATAAACTGTCATCAAAGAGCTGCTTGCAAACTGCATGATATCAGTTACTAACTTAATCAATCAATCAATTACAGGCATTTATATAACGCACTACTTACCCGGAGGGTCTCAAGGCGCTTGGGGGGGGGGGGGAGTGCTGCTACTGCTCGAATAGCCAGGTCTTGAGCTTCTTCCTGAAGGAGAGGTGGTCTTGGGTCAGGCGCAGGTCGGTCGGTAGGGAGTTCCAGGTCTTGGCGGCCAGGTAGGAGAAGGACCTTCCTCCTGTTGTCGTTCTTCGGATGTTGGGGGCGGCGGCGAGGGCGTGGCTGGCTGATCGGAGATGTCGTTTGGGAGCGTAGAAGTTGATGCGGTTGTTGAGGTAGCTAGGGCCTTGATCGTGTAGGGCTTTGTGTGCGTGGGTGAGGAGGCGGAAGGTGATTCTTTTGTTGACGGGGAGCCAGTGAAGGTCTCTCAGATGTCCGGAGATGTGGCTGTGTCGTGGGATGTCGAGGATGAGTCTGGCTGAGGCGTTCTGGATCCGCTGGAGTCTTTTCTGGAGCTTGGCGGTGGTTCCGGCGTAGAGGGTGTTGCCGTAGTCCAGTCGGCTGGTGACGAGGGCCTGGGTGACCGTCTTCCTGGTCTCGGTGGGGATCCACCGGAAGATCTTCCGTAGCATGCGCAGGATGTTGAAGCATGACGAGGAGACGGCGTTGACTTGTCTGGTCATGGTGAGGGAGGAGTCCAAGATGAAGCCCAGGTTACGTGCGTGGTCTGTCGGTTTGGGTGCGCTGCCTAGGGCGGGGGGCCACCAGGAGTCGTCCCAGGCGGAGGGCGAGGAACCCAGGATGAGGACTTCCGTCTTGTCTGAGTTCAGTTTCAGGCGGCTGGTCGTCATCCACTCGGCTACGTCTTTCATCCCTTCGTGGAGGTTGGCTCTGGCGGCGGCGGGGTCGTTGGTCAGGGAGAGGATCAGCTGGGTGTCGTCAGCGTAGGAGATGATGTTTGGCTTATGTTTTCCCCCAGTCGTTCTGATGCTGCTAAAAAGATTTATTTGGGTGGAAATACATTTTTAATGTTAAAGTCAGTGCTAGCCAATGTGTTATGTTCTGAATCCTGCATTTGTACTTTTCCAGACCAAGCACTCTTGAAAAATGCCGGCTAGTATGCATGACATGTGAATACTACACCTTATAGTCCCCTTTACCTTATGTAACATTTTCTATACACTGATTTACATGTATAATTCATTGGCTCTATATGTGTGTGATGTAAAGTGCTCTGACATCCTACAGTGGTATAAGAGATGCTAGAGGTCAAAATCATACCTATATATTGTTACATTCACAGACAGCCGTTCCCACCTGCATATCCATAACTGCCTGCTAAAAATCTGCATGTAATCTGTCCTTGTTCTTAACAATGCCTAGAAGACCAAAGTGAGCCTGTGCTATACGCCTATTTCTCAAATTTAGAGGGTGAACCAAACGATGCCCCCTTAAGAATACGCCTCTGTCAACAGACAATGCATCCTTTATCATAATACATGGTTTATCTAACGTACCAAATGTATCCCCTTGACAAGGTTTTAAAACATCCATTAATTGCAAATCATTCACCATTTCTTCCTTCCACTCCTCCTCAGTAATAACCCCAATGGGATCTCAAACACATTCACTTCCTCTTCTACAAATTCATTCTGAACCTCTTCCAAGTCTGTATCATCAATAAGTCATAATAATTAGGAAACACATTCTTGGCTCCAGGAATATACTCCACTTCAAAACAAAAGTTTTGCAGAACTATCACCCACTTTCTTATCCTCTATGAAATGAAGCCAAACCTGTCTTTATGAAAACATCCTTGAAGTGCTTATGAGACCCGATCTCTTTTTTTGCAGTAGAACCACTCCTAGTCTTTTAGGACTAGAGTTCATGACAATCATGGTCTCCTTACCAGGAACGAATGCATGTAAACTCGGTGCATTCTTAACTCAAGTTGCTGAGCTTTTTTCGGTGCAACACCCTTCCCTGAGACATTATGCCCCAAGTAATTTACCTTGCACATATCAAACTTGCATCTATCCCTCCTAAGTAGCAAATCTGCCTCCAAGAGCCTCCGCAACACCTTATGTACAGGATCAGCAAGTAAATTAACACATTGTCCTGATAACACACACTCCACTTACTCCTTTGAACACCTTAACATCACCTGTTTGAATACTGAAGCAGCAAAAATAAGCCCAAAGGGTATTCTCTTAAATCTATAAGCTACCATAGGTGTGATGAATGCTGTAAGTTCCTGCAAGCCAAAGTCCAGCTTCACCAGATGGCAGACTGCAGTCAAATCTAGAGTGGAAAAAAGACTTTGCATTTGCTATTGTCTATATGATCTCATCTATGCTGGGTAAAGGAAATCTATCCACTATGACTTTCCTATTGAGTGCTCTTAGGTATACACATAAGCAGATATCCCCTGGGCTCCTTGGCAACCACTATGGGGGCTAGCCATTCAGTGGCCTCAATAGGTTCAATCACATCAAGGTTCATTAACTTCCGTAATTCGCAGTCAATACTGCTTTGAACACTGATTGGAATAAGCCTGGCGTGTGCTGATACAGAATAGCTCCTTTTGTAAGACTAATGTGATGTTTGTAACCTTCAGGCATACCAACTCATCAACAAATAACGGTTCAGTTTTATTGACAACATCTGCTATATGTGGAACCACCTCTTGTACCTGGACCTGGGGTTAACCGTAACATTTAAAGAGACTTCCAATAATGCATAATGTGGTCAAACTATCAAGTCTGCCCCTTTCTTGTATATATACACATTACCAACAATGTACTTGCTGCCTAATTCCATAAATGCATTGAAAAACCTGAACATCTTGATAGGTTCACCAGCATAACACCCCAGGTTGCACGTCCACACTTCTCAACTTGACCTGGTCATCAAACATAAGAACAAATATTATGTTGGAGATTATAGTCAAATTAGAACAAGAGTCAAATTTAATTTGGATCACACCACCGTCCACTTTCACCACATCACTCGGATGATCATCACATTGACCTTTGATTTGAAATATGCTCTCCTGTGACGCCGCTTTCACTTCTTTTTTCCTTGCTCTTCTTTCTGTACCACTTTACATAATGATTATTGTTCCTACAACCACTACAATATGCATTATGTGCAGGGCACTCTTTCATTAGCTCTGTGTCCACTCATCCCACACCTTAAACATTCTCCATGGAATTTATTTAACACATCTTTACTCTCTTCCTTGCGTTTGACATCACAAACCACCTCTTCCACCTTTTCAGGTTGAGATTAAAGTTTGTTGTTATCATTACTTAACTCACACATTTCAGCATATGCTCAACTCTTTTTGCTGTTACTAACACCTCTGCCGAAGGTGGCTCATCTTCAAGCCACAAATCCTCTCATCTTGTCACCCTTGCAATTGAGTACAGATTGATCCAGAATCCTTTTGTCAGTTGCAGCTCCAAATTTACAAGTAGCAGGAAACTTCTGAAGACATGTTAAACAATCCTCAACTGATCCCTCTTTTCCTAGTTCTCTCGCGCCAAAATGGTATCTCTCCAAGATGGTAATCACACAGGGAAGATAATGTTGACCAAGTTGAAGTAAACAGATTCATACTCATTGAGATTCATCTTCTCTTCCAGATCAGACATTGTCTCTAAACCTTCCTGACCTCCTCCTCAAAGGCAAAACATCAACAAAGAGTACTTCCTTTACGCACTGGGGGGCAGATTTATGATAACTGGAGCATCCCCAGGGATGCGCCAGTTATTTTGCGCTGCTGCTCCGCCGTCCATGGTGCGCCGCATTTACAATGCGGCGCACCATGGGGCAAAAACGGCACAGATGTGTGACGCATCTGTGCCGTAAAGGTGGCGCATTGCTGGAGTTGCGTCGCAAGCACGACGCAGCTCCAGCAAGGCTCGGGGGTGCCCCATCTTTACAATGCTGCGTCAAGACCGCGCAGGGTTTTGACGCAGCATTGGCCTGAAAGTGACTGAGTGAAATCTTATAGATTTCACTCAGCCACTTTTGCGAGGCGCACCTGCCCCGGAACGCCCACCCTGCGCCGGAACGCCCACAAGTGGCGCAGGGATTTACAACGTGACGCATCTGCCTAGATGCGTCACGTTGTAAAGGGGTCGTAGGGATGCGCCACGTTTACGCCGCAGTTGCGTGACGCAAACGTGGCGCATTCCCAACATAAAGCTGCCCCTAAGATTTGTTCCACAAACCCTATCATAATGACTAAAAATGTATAGGTGGATCACCAGGGCTGCTCATAAAAGCTGCTAGGTCAGGTCATCCCTGAACAGGAACACAAGATTTTCAATACGAAGATCCTTAGACAGATGCATTTTTCTCTTCAATTTGTGAACCAATATTGAAGAGAATTCAAAAATAAATTCTTAGATAAGATTAACCTAAACATCCATTGTCAGTGTGTATTTTGGTTTGAATTAAATATTAGCATACAGAATGGTTAAACCTAGGTGATTAATATGAGTTGCTTGTTGATCAAACTATTTTAGCACCAACAGTGTTCCCCCCCCAGAAATCATCAGATACCTTTTCACACCCACAAAACACTGAACCATAATAGGAGCATTTATGGAAATCGTTCCAGCTTTGAAAACTTTTGAAAATAAATAGTCTCTAAACAGGGTAAAACATTGAGTGGTTTCAGTTTATAAAAATACAATCATCACAAATAAAGGATGTATGGTGCAAGATTAGAAATTCACCAGCCATTTTTGTTACAAAATCAACTATATTGCAATTGTCTTGGAAATTTTTTGAGAATGCACAATGTGCAAAAGTACAGGAAATATATAGTCAACAGAATGGTGGGACAGTGGCAATAAGATTGCATTCCAGATTTCATAACAATCTGTTGTTGAGTGCATCCAGGACGCATAGTATCTTTCAGAGAATGTTCCAGAGTCCTCCTGATTCCATTCACTTGGATTGGCATGTGCACATTTCATATGTTCACAAATCTGCTTTAGAAAAATACACTGCTTGGCACTTTTGCCAATTCAGCTGTGCTCCACGAATAACTAGGTGTTATTTTCCTGTGTTTCTATTCAAATGTTCACGGTCGATCTGAGGTCTCACCAGCGTGCATTGAGATTCATGCACTAGAAGTGCTTTTTCTGAGATTCTATTAATACTTGAACCCTTGATTCTTTTGGTTCGTTTTCAGGAAAACATCACTGAGTACATGCTTTTGTCTTTTGAGTTTGCAGCCACTGATGCCAAATACAGTTCCACACCCATCCTCATAACACGTGCAACATTCCACTGTACATGCTGAATGGTGGGTTTGCAAAATAGGAGCAGTTCCTAAACATGAAAATAAATTCAGAGAACAGGAAAAGAGTTTTCAAAATCAAAACATTTTGTTCCACTTAGACGAGGTGCATTGCTAATCATACAAGAGTTTTCTAGCACTTATAGAGATTAGTTCAGACTCTATCTTAAAATTAATTGATACATTAGTAAGACTGCACCCCATGGCATCAATGGAACATGTTATATCTTGGAGTGTCTAAAATTATAATTAGACGATTTGTGAAGGTGACACGCATCACTAATTCATGGAATATATCACCTTTGCAAATCTTTAACTGTCTGAAATGTCAAGCAGAAAAGATTCTGTACAAGGTAAGTTTAGCAAAAAGGTTTTGGTAGGACTCGTCCTCCGCAGAAAAAGTAGGTTTACTGAATTTTGAATCCCTCAAAATATTTTTGTAGGAATTCTCACAACAGAAGGCAATGTTACAATTTCAGTTACATTATTGGTAATTGTACAGTTCACATCCATGTTGGCACACTGTTGCTCTCCATGGGTTATCCTTTTTGTACACAATTGTATTGTTTAAGAACACTTTAAATTGCATTTTTTTTCCTAAATAGTTTTGGAGGAAGATCATCGAGAATCCCTGATCTTGAGTGTTCCTAATCTGATTAGGTTTTGGAACTTTTCACTGTTCAGAAACTCCAGTCCTTTATAGCAGAACATATATCCGGTCGCTACTACATTTTATATATTCTGCTTCGAGGCACATGGATCAACTCCAGGTTAGAGGTGGAGCAAGAATAAAGTGTTCAGTACAGAAGGTTCAGAAATTTAATGAACAACACAAAGTTGATTTTGCAGCATAAAAGGTGCATAAGAAGTGAGGCTAGTTAAAGCAGTATGAAAACAGGAAAGGCTTAAAAAATAGAGATCACCGCATCGTATGACGTTCAAAATAAATTAGTGATTATGATAATGGACATTAAAGAAGAGCAGAATGAAGCAACTCTCAAAGGAACATCAGATACGTGTACGATACAGTCCCATACAGAATGGATATATGTAATCCAGAGTCTTGCACACATGAAAACTCACATTCACAAACAGTACTTGAATGATTATTCCAACTAATACCAGGCAGGCACTGCTTTTCAAGTGTCATCAGGCAATATTCTGTTATAATACCTGTTGGTTATGAATTTTGTGTCTTCTGATTGAAGTAACAATTCCTCCTACGAGTTGCAGGATTGTCATTGTCAATACCATCTAGGTTCCCGTCTACCCAGGCCCATGCCAAAATATAAAAAGATCAAAAAAAGTACTATAATCTGTACAAATAACAACGGACGGACCTGTCTTTCCCATAATATCTAAAAGCAACTGGGCGACACTGCAGAAGAGCGTCCGGTTTTAAGTGCGTGAAGCACATATTCTAGAAAGTTTCACACTTGGGTATGAAATGGAATATAAAATATCTTACTGTGTGATTTACCTACTGCCTTGTCAGCGTGCAGGTCTTTAACAATGAGCTATATAAATACATCATTCTCATTTTAATTGAATACTCACATCTTATTGGACAAACCCTTTTTCCAAAATCAAAAACAAATACATGATGACCTATGATGTTGATGAAGAGGCCGCCAAACCCTTATCAGCACAAAGTCATTCAGTGGCTGAACAGAGCATCAGTCTTGGTTCGCAGAATAAGGCATCTCTTGGCACAGGGCGATTTGAGGCAAAAGGGGGACAGTGGAGGAAAGAGATATCCAGGGAGGGCAGCACCAACATCTCTCGTTTTAGGAACCATTTGCAAATCGACCAAGCACCTAGGTTCCAAATTTTATCAAGATTTGTTGCAGTCGGTACAAAACGAAGAATGAAATAACCGAGACGTTGAGCGTCTAGACTTCTGAGCTGTCACTGCCGCTGTGCCTGGTGGTCATAGTCTCACTACTGCTGCAGTGGCTGTTGGCTGAGGATTTCTTCCCCTCAGTTGACCGTCCTCTACGCTTCAGAAGTAACACAACAATGACCACAGTGCAGAGGAGAAGCAGCAAGGCTGCGGCCCCGCCTATCACCGGTATCATGTTGTTGTCAGAGTCTCTGCCTGTGGCCTCTAGTGCAGGGCGCTGGTACTTGCCGCCCACCGGCAACAGCTCCTTCTGGCCGACACTGATTTTATTGGTTCGGTCCAATGCTATGTGCTGGATGTTGGTGCCCCTGCTTTTTTCGGATCCAATATCTTGTGCGAGAGGTGGGGCTTCCAGGCTGTCTCTGCGGCTCCGCCTCAGAGCCAAGGAATCCGGACCGCTGCCAGAGCTGGAAACTGCATGGTGATACTCCAGGCTTCGTTTTCCAATACCTCTATTGGCGTTCTCCCTCGAGCGGACTGTATAAATGGTATGGATATACCATTCCCTGCCTCCGGCCACCTAAGAATACAAAGGGAATTACTAAATCGATGTAGAAGAAAATAATTTCAAACATTTCCACATATTTATATTGAAATCGTAGTACAGAAGACTTCATTAAACATCCATCATTCAATAGTTCAAACGTAATCATTCTCCTCCGCCACAAACAGCAAAAGGAGGGGAACAGCATAGAGTCAAGAGCTAAGTAAGCATCATCCCTACAGCAAAGAGGCAAGGCCTAAGTCCGCATTATACCTACATGGTTGGGGCAGTCTAATCACCCCATTCGCTGCACTTCTGTAAGACGTATTAAAGGTTTACTATACCAAAATCCTTTGATGAAACCCTACAAAGCGAAATAAACTTGTTTACAATGCGATCGTTTTTAGAGATAAAAATATGGAAGAAGCGCATAGTTTTCTACATCCATGTCTTGGAGGAGTGTGGCTCACTGATTAGAGTGGCAGACCCTGATGCAGAGGTCTGGCCCGGGACCAGGGTTCAATTCCCGACGCGGCAGGGTCCTGAGCCCAAAATGTCCACGGACTCAATAATTCTCGCCTCGGTGCCTATTCTAATCATGGGGTCCCACGCTGCAACTCTGGGCAATAGTTGCTTAATCTCCACTACGGCGGCCCACCCGCTGTGGGATGCCTGGCTTTCACCCTGGGGATACCCAGTAGGGGATATCTCACAGGGAAAAGCCAGGACGGGTTCCCAAGGCAAGCGCCTTGATGCCTTCGGGTGATACGTGCGCTATATAAGTCGCAATACATTTACATTTGAACCTTTTTGTTCATTTTCATCAAGTATACATGCACAAAGCAGCTTAACATGCACAAGTAACATTTTCAAAAGTCGTTTGCCTTGCATGTAACAGTGTTTTTTAAAATAAAAATCAGAATAGTAACTTCTGTATACCTAATCAACATATTAATGTCCCCAGTGTATAATCACCACGTTAACACCCCAGTGTTCGCAAATCGAACATTTACAAACAGTTGTTTTCAGAAATATCCTAGTTTATTGGCCCAAATCAGAGGTTAAATTGTGCTTAATTACACTTCATAATATTTTTAAAAAATGATAAAGTATGGATCCTAAAAATAGACCAAATTGGATCACCCCAGCTGACTTTGTGTTTTCCACAAAGTGGACATCCCATTGCTAAGTTAAAAAAATATTTAAAGCATATATACATACATACATACATACATACATACATACATATATATATATATATATATATATATATATATATATATATATATATATCCACAAACGACCAGATTCCTTAAGTCACTGGCCCGTGGACGTGGCGTGTCACACCGGGCGGGTCTCCCGGTAAATTAAATGCACACAAAGTCTTCTAGAAGAAGGGCTCGCACTCGGAGGTATAAACCAGTGTAGTTTTAATCGTTAGGCGTTTCGTCAGCAAAACTGACTTGATCAAGTCAGTTTTGCTGACGAAACGCGTAATGATTAAAACTACACTGGTTTATACCTCAGAGTGCAAGCCCTTCTTCTAGAAGACTTTGTGTGCACATATATATAACGCACATTGACCTTACCAAAGGAAATAAATGTACTTACAGCATGGACTCAATGTCCCATCAGGCACAGTGAGAACGCCCACCACGGGGAATAGAAATAAATAATGCCTGGTAAACTGTGAACTTTGATGTGTTGTTTGTAGCAGCAGCCCTGAAGAAAAGGATTTCATCCTTGAAACGCGTCGGCAATTGCAACAAACAGCGGAGCATTAGACAAGCTGCAACTTTATGCTGGATGGCGAGAGCGATGTCGTGTTGCCTGCTCAATGCTCTCGGGCACTTTGTTTTCCAATATATATATATATATATATATATATATATATATATATATATATATATAGTATGAACGCATCTATTTATCACATTAGTACATTCCGGCAAGTTCACAAAGGTGCCGAAAATTCACACTTTGACCACAGACATACAGAAGTGGTGGACAAAGCATATGGGGTATAAAGAGTGATCAAACAGACAAGCCAAGGAGTTTCTATCTGGTCAACAGGCTCAGAGGGAATGGGGGCTGTTGGTGCACAGGTGGTGGAGTGGGGTATTGTGGCAAGAAAAAGTTAATAAATAGGTGTTCACTTCTCCAGCTCCCTTTGTAAATAAAATGAAAAAAACTCCACACCTGTTTACTCTTTTAAAGAAATTTCAGCTTAGAGGTTTTTTTAAACAACCCTATTTGGAAAACAGATTCAAAGCATTGGGCTACTTAATTTTAGGGAAATTTGTTTTAGTCACCATCAGCCTGATTCATCATTCTCCCGTTTTGCGAGCCCCTAATAGCGATTCATAACGAATCGCTATTAAGGACTTGCAAAACGGGATTCATGTAGAAATTGCATAAAGAAATGCGATTCCTACACATTCCTTATTTGCGATTAGCAAATTGCTAATCGCAAATAAGGAATAACTCCCCATTCATTCCTATGGGCCAAAAGGCCCATAGGAATGAATGGGGAGTATTCCTTATTTGCGATTAGCAATTTGCTAATCGCAAATTAGATAGCGATTTAAAGGGTGCCAGGGGTGTCCAACGGACACCCTGTAGCACCCATTAAATGCAAATTGAAACAGGTGTTGCGCACACACATGTGCAACATGCAACTTAGAAAAATGCTTTTAAAAGCATTTTTCTAAGTTTTCGCTATTTACCACGAGGTTTGACCTCGCGGTAAATAGCGTGCCGAAATTGCTAATTCGCAATTTTTAAATGGATGATGAATTGCATTTAAGGAATCTCAAATAGAGATTCCTTCAATGTAATTCCTCGCTAAATAGCGAAATCGCTATTACCGATTTTTGCATTTGGGATGATGAATCCCAAATGCAAAAATAGCGCTCGCAAAGGGCCAGATTCTCAGAATCTGGCCCTTTGCGAGCCGATTTCGGCTTGATGAATCAGGCTGTATGTTTCAGGCAAAGAAAATTTCGCACAATTTCTTGTAAGAAAACTAAACAGGGGCTAGGTGAACTAATGAAAATTCACCAAAACGGGTTCAAATTGTGCACCAATGTTTTGCGAACTAAATCAGATTTTGCCAACTGACCCTATACTAATAGGACACTTTGCAAAATCAGGATTTAGACTGGGACCCATTTTGACCTACCTCATTATTATGGATAAGGTAGTCCACAAATTGTGACTCACTCCGTCTGGAGGCCTTCACAGATATAGTGGCCTGCAGGGGCCAGCAGACCCCTATGCCTTTGATTGTGCTAAATAAAGTAAACTTTTTTATTTTTAATCCAGCCCGTTTTCCTAAAAGGAGCTTTTTAAAAGTTTAAAATTGTCTTTAAGTATTGTCACTGATCCTATGGACCACTGCCTAATTTTAAACAAACTTGTTTCCACATTGAGGAGTTGGTAACTTTTTAAAGGTCAGCAATCTAAATTGCAGTTGCAAACCACTGATAAATTGCATTACGAAACATAATTTGGAAGGGATGTCCTAAATACGGTATACAGCCTTTACAACGAAACTTTTACAATGAACTACCATTACAACGCAACTTTTACAACGCAAACTATTACAACGCATAGCGCTTGGGGCGCTCTAGGATAGGGAATAGGTTAATTTACTATCCAATAACCTTCCCTACTATCCACGGGGACTGGAGTTGGAATAGTAAATTAAACTATTCACTATCCAGCGCCCAAAAGCATTATGCGTTGTAATGGTATGCGTTGTAAGAACTGCGATGTAAAGGTAGGCGTTGTAAAAGTATGCGTTGTAACGTCATACATCCCCTAAATACACCCCTCACGGTGAACCAAGCAGGTACATGCATGTTTTGATCAGTATGCTAAGCTTTCTTTTCTTAGAAAAACCCAGCAGAGCTCCATATGGTACATAGGGGTACAAAGTTATGCATAAGGGCTGATCTGAGTTTTTGTTGAGTGGTTCTAACCTTCAACTCACGTGTGCAGCCCATAACAATTTGAACTGGTGATAAAGTACTCCGTAACTTGTGCACATGCTTTGGTTAAGACAATGAAAGAAACGCAGTGATCCATACCAGCGGCATAGTATCATACGTCGCAGGGTGCAGTAATCTACAGTCAGTTGCAGAAACTTTACAACGGTGGCTGCTGAATGTTTTCACAATCATTATGTCACTGCCTTTTGTGCAAAACTAACACTTTAGGCAATCGTTTGCATAGTGAGCATACGCAAAATATTTAGCAAAACTAATGGAAAACGTTATAATTTTTATTTTCTCAATTTGTGACAGGGTTCAAATGAAGCCTCCCTTGTCCAAAAAGAAATAAAAATACAAAAATAATCCATCCCTCCATGCTACGATGGAAAGCAGTTCCAGCCTGTGGAGGAGAACCCTTTAAATAGGTAAAATTGAAATATGCATGGAAATGAGCAACATTTTAAATTAGACCCAATCGTTCAGAAAGTCAAGTAAACTATATATAAAAGTTGCACTAAAGTCTGAAACTGTTTGACATTTTTTTCTTTCAGATTGTGTGTTATGACCACTTTTAATGTTCATTATTTAGAAAGCTGTAGTATCGGGAGCATAATTCCTAGGTTTGTGCACTGGGCTTTAATTGTGTCTGGCCTCGCTAGTGGTTCCTGCCTTGAGCAGGAGGCCCATCTACTGAAGTCCACGATGTCCATTGCTGGAACAGAATGAGCAGGAAGCAGCACTGCACTTGTACTACTGGTGCATGCACAGCGATTACCTGGAAGAGTGGATCGGATGCCAGGCTGAACCCATCGGATCCCGGTTGGCTGGCAAGCGGCAGGGCATCGGGTCTGTCAATGGCGAGCTGAGCCTCAAAGGCGACATCACCAAACACTCTGGCTTGCGTCTCAGGTTGAGCCTTGTCCTGTTAAAAAACACACATGAATCAGTGGATGACGTGAATGAACAAGTGCGCATCAATGTATCCTCCGATAAAAGGAAAACTGTAGTCGCTTCACGAGAAAACCAACCAGTGGTAGCAGTGGAGAAGCCAATGTGTCTTTGACCCAAGTGTAAAGAAGAACATGAGCTGTTTGAACTGTGAAATACAGCCATAATTATGTTTCAGCAGGGGCAGCTCCTACGTTTTAGCGGAGGAGCTTCGCCCCACTGGTTAAAATGCCTCCCATGCCCTAGAATTAAAAACTAAAATGATAATCTAGTTGATTTTTACCATTTCATTTTTCAATAACCCGCGTCTCAAGCTGTGCGTCAGGACAAGGCGGGCCGCTGCTGAGTGGCAGCCTTAGGGAGAACTGGTGGGCTGGCTGGGTTAGTTTAAAATGTGCATGTCTATTTGGCTGGTCGTCTTGGGACGGGTAGCCAGACATGCGCATTTTAAACCTCTCATCACAGCAGTGGCACCTAATGCAATGAAGTGGTGGGGCGGGTGGAGGGAGCTCGGGGGGCGGGAGGGTTAATAATTAAAAAAAAGACTTGCCTGAAGCTGCCAGCTGCCTCCCTCCTCATGCCTCGGTGTTCCTCTTCTTCCTGGTCCCAGCAGACCTTGGGACAGCATTACAGACTCCCCGTGCAGTCCCCGCGTTGCTCTCATGCTATGAGAGCAACACAGGGATTAGCCTGAGTGAGCTGGTTTGCCGATCTTCTCAGGCACTGGGAGTCTGTGCTGTTTCTCCAACCTGGCTGTGCAATACTGGTGGGTAGGAGAAACCTAATGGCGCATGTCTGTTTGGCCGTCCAAAGACAGCCGGCTAAAAAGACATGCGCACTTAGAAATGCACTCCACTCCTCACTCCCATGGTCCAGCCTTGCTCCTCCCTACACACGCTGGCTCAGCTAGCAGGTGAAAAAAAAATAGGAATAAAATATCGTTTTATTTTTCAGCTGCTGGCTCTGAGCCAGTGGGGTAACGCCCCTCTGTCATTGCGGAGGAGCAGCCGCTGCAACCAAGCTGTCCTAGACAGCTGGGTTGAGACAAAGCAAACTCCTCCAGTGCTCTTTGGAGCGCTGAGAGAGCCCGCTCCATCCAATCCTGGTGCTTCTCTCATGCTGGTCTACGGCATGAAAGCAGCACCAGGATTGGATAGGGGAGTTGGCTTGGGCTCGCTTGTAGTAGAAAAAGCACCGGAGCGAGGACGTGCAGCAAGGTAAGTTAATTTTCTTTTTTTAAATGTGAATTTTATTTGTAATGTACATTACATCGCCGACATGCATTGCATTACTGTTTTACAGTTTTAACTTTAAAACAATAATGTAATGCATTTCAGCAATTTAATGTCATTTTACGCTGCCGTATGTATGCCCCCACCACCCATTTGCCTGCCCCATCACTCTCTGTAGGCAGCAGCCGCCCCTGTGTTTCAGTGGGCCCCTAAAGCCTCTGGGCTTCTGTGTCAATGCAACGCCCAGATTGGCAGCATATGTCTAAAATAAAGTATTCTGCTTGATCCAGCCATTATGATATTCTAGGCCAGCAAACACGTTCCAGATTAAAGTGTTGCACTGGAGAAATCACTAAGCATTAGCTGAGGATAATGTAATATTTCAGAGGATAGCAGTCAATTATGGTTTACACATACAGCACTTCATAAACTGTTCCTTCTACTAAGTAAACAATCAGACAACGTTCACCAACTGTCTCACTGATCTTAAACCTGCTTCACATATCTACGCCCCAAACATGAAGTTGTATCGTGTTTGGTCCCCAAAACAGGCTGCTGGATGCCTAATATTCAATGCTTGGTCGGTCATAGGGCCGGATTAAAAGATGAGGCGTTATTGATACCCCTGATAAATTACCATACCACGGGGTTCATTTTTTATCAGGTGCGACAAATAACCCCAATTACCAGTTTATGGGTAATAACATAGATTTTGGTGTTTAACGCACCAAAATCCGCGGCGGCTGAGCACTTTGCCAGGGCCGGTTTTCGTTCCCAGTCCGGCCCTGGCTTGTAATATGGCGGCTCGGGATATCCGCCACGTTTGTGACAGTGTAACTCATCAGCCAAATTTTAAATCAGGCCCATAGTACCTTAACCATTAAATCAACCAGCAACGCCACCTTTAGGAATTCCTCTCAAATGGTGCAAAGCTACCTGTGCCAAAAAGGGTGCTAAATGACATTCCTAGGTTGGGTGCAACCTTCCATGTGTCACTTGCTTACAGAGTGTTAGCTCCATCCCTCTTTCTGCTCAGCAGGCCAGTTAGCACCACGTTCCCTTCCATTGCTTCTGCTTCAGTGTTTAGCATCTGCATTGTGTTAAGGTCCTGCAGCAGATGCTGCTGTTAAAGGTGTCTCTGCTGACAGATGCGGAGATGTCTGAGGGCATCTCCTACTCCAAAATAGCTTTTAACTTTGTTGATAGCCTGGTCACGGTTGCATCTTTAATCCCATGTGCCTGCCAAGCCTACCACTGTTTCCATACATACCAGGATTTTGAATCTGTAGAGCAGGGACGGGGAGTCAGCCAGGCACCCAAACTCCTTGTGGTCCGGGTTATACTTGGGGACATAGCCGTCCGCCCCGGTGCAGAGGAATACTTTCTCGATGGTGCAAATAAATGACTTCCCCAAGTTCTGAACAGGATCCACCATGACTCGTCCATAAATGGAAGAACCTGGAGAAGTAAATTCAACATGTACTTTCAGCTGTGTGATGTCATTACTTACACGAACATGCTACAAGTTCACACTGTAAAATTCGTTTTTTATGAGACCTTATCACTTAGTTTAGACATTTCCAGCTCTCTCTGAGGGCCTCATTTATGAGAAGGTCATGCAGCGCAGCAAGTCACGTTGCTGCGCTGCACTCCGTGGCGGAAAGGGCAGAAATGCGCCGTATTTAAGGCAATATGGTGCATCGCACTCCTTTCCCTTGCGCTGACGCCCTTTTGGAAGCCTAGCACCAACGCAGGCAGCCTTTGACCATAGTGCAAGGGTGTCTGTGTTACATGCAGGATTGTTTCTGTGCAGGAAGGGGCATCTTCCTGCGCAACAATAGTCCTGGGAGGCATATTCCTCTTTCTTATTGTCCTGCAGAATGCAGCACACATAGAAAGAGGAAGAAACAAGGAGAAATAGAGACATTTGTCCTCGTTACGCCTCTCCCGGGCTAGGTGTAAGATTTTGGCACATCTCCAGGTTTACAAGTTCTTGTAAATCTGGGGATGGGCTGAAATTCATGGGAGATGCATGGGAACACTCATGTAATGCCCATGGAACGACTACCCAGGGCTGAGTAATGCAATTTGCGTTGCGTTACTCCAGATTTTAAAAGACACTAAGAGCCACGCAAAGTGGCTTTGCCTGGGTTCAAAAATCTTACTTAGAGGTTTGCTTCACGCATGTGCCACATTGCGTGGAGCAAATGTGACGCAACCCTGTCATAAATACACCCCTGAATGTATTACGCCAGTAAATGGAAAAACATAAACAACATATGTGAATAAGAAAGAGGAAAATAACTATATTAATCCAAATGGATTTTCATTCATGTCTGATTGAATAAACAGAGGTAAAGATTGTAGATATATGAGCATATATTATTAAATGTAGTAAGAAGTGGGAATAGGGGCCTATATCTTTCATTTAGCTTTTCTTGGATAGGACACAACAGAATTGTTATTCAGACCTAGTTGACAGAAATCTCAAGTAAAACAAAATATAACTAAAAGACATATTTCTGGTAAAAAACAAAATAGGCACCGGCCTGTTCTGCAAATGAAATTTTCTTTTGTATATCTTACCCAGCCAGGCTGATCACAGAGTATTTTTGGGTAATAGATGTATTCTACTTTTGCCTTAGGAGTGTCTTGCACCTAAATGTGTAGGTGTAATACGCACTCGCTTATGGAAAAAAAAGTTTACTGCATTGTGCCTGCAGCAGTTACTTAGAGTGAAGAAGATGAAAAAGAGGTTGTAGTACTGAGTATTCTATACTGAAAATGAACAGCATTTGCATGTTTTAGTAATAATTGCACTCTCGGTGCATTTTAAATGTACCTATTTTTAAAAGTATTGGTATGTTTATGGGTTTATTTCCCATAATAATTTTTAGGAATTACTCACTCTTCAGAGTTTAGTGTTACCGGTAGCACATGATTGGTAGTATTGGTGATGGTGGTTATTTTGGTGAAGCTCTCCATACCACTAAAGGGTATCTAATTTTACATGAATTGGTTGTATGTATAGACTTGGTCTCTTTCTTCTTCCTTTAGATGACATTTTGATTTCGTCAAATGGTAGTGCTTAACAAGGTGTCTCCCATGGTGCATGACAGATGCTAAAATGTTAATTGTTATGTAAATTACGTGTTATGGAACTATAGGATCCAGAAGCGACATAAATATTACACTACTGTTTATACAATGTGTTATAGGATGCTTTCCAGCAAATAGCCACAAAATAATGTGTCCGACTCCCATTGTCTAAGGGTCGGTATAAGTGATATTGAAAATTAGTAAACACCATTTACCAAAACCAAAAAAAAGAAAGATGACATTTGGATTTGTCAGTGGAAAGACCCAATTTCCGCCCTTCCTAAGTCTTAGCAGAATGTTTCAATGTGGCTCATTTGGCAACTCTAGTGAAAACTCAAATTTGCTTTTTCGGGGTTTTCATGCAGAAAACATTCGAACCAGCGCAATTGTTTGATGAAGGAGGAGAACTTCAGCGCAGAGGCTAATGTGCTGCATAGCTAAATACATATAAGGTCCCAAAGGCGAGACCGATTGCATTGCAAATGCTTGATTTTATTTTTTTACCTTCAGTGAATGCCACATCAGTCCCTTCTCCAAATCCCATTGATCCGTCCGACAGCCAGAGTTCCTTTTTAGAGAGCAGAAACATTTGGGTGTTCAGGCTGAACTCTGCTGCCACTGGGTCACTGACCTGAGAGGAAACAACGGTATGTCAATGACTTCAATCAAAATGGAGTAAAGAAGCCCATGCCTGCTTCCTATTGAACAACTCTATGCCCATTGGAGAGGGGAGAAGACAGCTACTGTGATGGACAATTCCCGAGAAAAGGGGCACACACCGAGAGCGAAGCATGGGCACATTAGTTGTGCTGAGGTGCATGATGGAGGGGGTGTCACACAGTCATGAACCAGACATGTTAATGTAACACGTGTTTGCACTGAGTTTTTTACATTGTCTTGTAAGTATGGCTGCCTGAAATGTAGTATTGGGACTAGTTGCAGTGCTCTTTACGCCTGTCAGAAGTCAGGAAGCCCAATCTCCTTAAAATGAGGGACGTCTACAGAGCTGACTAGGCATTAATATCTTACACAGGGTGAGGGAGGAAAATCTTGGTAATTTATGCTCTCGTGGTACTGTTGAGGAGCATTGGCAAAGCCAAGAGTTCATAACCATGCAAGGATTATTAAAACAGCAAAGCAATGATTCTTGGATGATTTATGTTCCTGTTTGGTGCCGAAAAAGACATAAAAACAGTTTAAAGGTGTATTTTTTTAACAACATCAAACTGTGTACCTTGCTGGTAGAGTTTAGAAATCTAGGTCACATGGGGGACGCCTAATGTATCAGATTATGAGGCATAGACCGTCTATGCTACAAAACCTATCCTTTTACAGTATATGCTTGGGTCCAATGAGTCCTCTGATCATGTTTCTTACCTGCTGGAATCTGATGTCAATGTCAAAGGTGATGGGTTCACGTGGGTTACAGATGACCAGAGAGCTGTACTCCTGATTGGGTGCACTGCTGCATGGGATCAGCTTCACCGTGTATGTCCCAGAATAATCACGAACCTAATAGATTTTAACACAGAGTGTTAGGCTCACTACGTACAATCTATATAGACTATTCACAAAGGCTGAAATAAAGACAGGAAGCAATAAACGACATGCTGAAAGTCATTTTCTCCAAGAATGGGCAACATCCCATGAATTGCCATTGGCTCATTCACACATGGGAAAACCGCGAGCCCCCTCTCCTATAAAATACTTCAGGTCCCGGGAGATGGGGCACTGGGGCTGAAAACGGCCTGGGAGGGATGTCACATGCCCCTCCCCCAAATAATATGCATGCATCATCACCCCGGGCCCTAGCCCACCCCAGAGAGTTTTAACCCCTTCAGTGCTGCACGAATTTCGCTGCAGTGCTGAAGGGTTTAAAAGCTTATTTGCTCATGACGGAAATGTTCCGTCATCAGCACCGGAGCACCGACGCTGATGACGGAACCGTTCCGTCATGAGCATGGAAGGGGTTAAAGAACCACAGGAGCCTGTGCTTTTTTTTTTTAATGTGGTCCCAGGTGAGGTCCCTGTAGGGCCCCACCACCAGGCATAGGGGGTCAGGGTATCCCTACCCTGCCCCCTTATGTCTTAATAATATTTTAGGACTCTCAACTGAATCCTAAGATGACTGCCACCACTTCCTGGTTAGGGTGGTGGCAGCCAATCATATCTCAATTAGAGATCTGTCGGATCCACGGAAGTTCGGCAACCCTAGTAGTGAGACTAAGATTCTAAGCATTAATTGCTTAAAAACTACAAAACAAATGTACACCAAATCACAAATAGCACTCTTTCTGGACCAAGATCTGTCTTTCTGCCAAATTGGGTGTAAATCTGTTCAGCTGTTTGGACTGTAGCTGTGTATAAAGTACCTTTAGAAAAATGAATGGGAAAAATGGGACCCCTCCTTTTTCTCTGCCCCTACTTGACAGATCCCCCATGAAACTTTTCATGTGCAAACTATTTAATCAGTAGCACTTTTCTGGACATTTTTGTGGAGATTTTCCACACTGGGTCAAAGTTATTAGCAACAGAAAAAATGCATTTCCTATGGAAATACAATCCTAACTATAACTACCAAATGGAGAACGCCAGTAAGTTATATATATATACATATATCACCTTTATGACAAGTGTATTAACCTTCTTGGCATTCTTTCTTGTTTTCATAAGATGGCTGAAATGAAAGGAAATTGTTCTGTACAAGTTTGATTACTTGTACCAGCCACATCACAGAACTAGAATCCAGACCCTACAACCTCATCACCCAAGCAACTCACACATCTTATCATTTGTTGTTGTGTATATAGGACTTTTATTAAAAGCTATGAAAAATGTGGTTTTTACTGCATCCTGTGAGCCTGTGATCTTGTCACAAACATAGCCTTCTCCTCCAATTATTTTCCTCTATCCAACCAAGACAAAAATATGGACTATTATTATATAAAGATTGTATTGTGTAGACATTCTGGAGCATTCAACCCTATTGTCCACTGTATCCTCCTCGATCACCTAATGAGATCATGAGTGTAAACTTGCTAGTGCTAAGTTGTTTTGAATCCTTATTAACCAAATGCACAAAAGTCAAGATGACCCACATTACTCTTTAGTAACTTACATATTCTTGATTCCCCAAAGGAGAGCATTTACCTGTTTCTAGTCACCCACATTTTTGTCGACTATCACATGTATGCAAACAACATCCAAATACACCTCAAAATAAAGGGAGTGACAGGCAAATCACAGATTGAATAAGCCACTCTTGCTTGGGTGTACACCATCTCCCTCATTTTCAAGAACTATGACCAGAGGTGCCCTGCATAGATGTCAATTCCCTAAAACACTGGGGTAGGCAAAGTGAAATCAAACACCCTTTGGTCTCTAATGACAACACAGTAATGGCTCTTTGACTCGCTCCTTTGCAGGGTTTTCTTTTCTGCTGGGTAGTTCTAGGAAGGCAAGGAGTAGAAACTAGTGAAAGTAACAGTGTTGTTGGATCCCTGCATGCCTTTTCTTCACCCTGTTGAATTTATGCACCCTGAACCCAGAAATAGCAAAGACACTGCCAAAGACACCAGCTATCCTTGGCTACGCCAATAAATGTCCATGGTAGCTTTCCACCATGCACGCCTTCTACCAAAATCTGTAATCTAGGTGTCCCCGTAGACAGGGATTAGTCTTTCACCCATCAAGATAGCTCACACTGTTCTTTTTCTACAGCGTATACTGTCACTACTACACTTCCAACGCAAAATGGCACTAGTCCTGGCTATTGTAATGTGCCCCATTACTGTCTTAATGAAGTTTTCTAAATAGTTGTAAAACTACACCTGTAAATTCACTCTTATGTTTGGTGTATCCCTGCCAATTTTTTTATCCTGAAAGGTTTACAAGAGTACTTCTGGAAATCTGTGACAGTAGCAGCTTTCCATTAGTTATCCAGGAAAACATTTGTGATTCCACAGTTACTTAAATGTGATGGTATTTCCACATACATAATTGTATGTAGTCTCATTTTGACATGCAAACAAATCTTGCTTAAATACAATTGCACTTGCTAAAAAAAAGTCTACATTGGGGAAATATTTTGCAAAAAAACAAAAAACAAATTTGGGGTTCTGCCCTTTCACTCTCGCCCTGGAAAATGATTTACTCTTGAGAATAATAAACCCCCAATCATTTCCAGTGGTGGAATGGCCCAAGATAAAATTTGTGAATGCCCAAAAACAATGATGGTTGTGGGTATTCCACAACTGTAAGAGCCTTCCCTCTAAGGCACACCACTCTCTCCCCGGAAAAATGTATGTTATTTATGTGATTGGCAGGGCCCCAGGAATTTTGTGATAGTGGCATTTTCCGCATAATTATGATTTTGCTGTTGTTACCGCATAATCCATTATCTTTTGCCTAATCTGCAGATTTCAACACAAAAAATTGTTTCTAGCAAAACGAATTAAATGTTACTAAAAATGTAGCAACACGTTGCTGCGCAGTAGAAGGCTCTTTGAAAAGGTTATCTGGTCATCTTTCTGGCAGACAATACTAATGAGGTGAAACCTTTGCTCAGATAGTGTTAACATGTGTAACAAATGACAAAATAATGAGGTAATACTATTACAAAAGGGGCTGCATTATGCTGCATAACTTGCCTTTCCATGATACAATTTAGTAAAGCCTACTACACGTAACTCCTCCTCCTCCACATAATTCCAGTGGTCGGATTATTGGTTATCAGCAGAGCCTACTAACACTGGATCTTCATGGTGCTATAAAACCAACCATTGGCTGAATCTTTTTATGAACGTAAAATCACATTTTAAGAATGCTAAAAGTGTATTCGTATTCGTGAAACAACTATTTGTACATTTAAGTTGAACTCACATGTGCAAATAGCTTTGAGCATCAGTCCCTGAATTTAGATTGCAAATGTTCCCTTGTAGATCAGTGCACATTCTGCAGAAGCCCACAATAAACAACCTTCACATAATTTCTATTCATTTTCTCCATTTACACCATAATCTGCAGTTTTTAAATGATCAAGGTATACCAAGGAATGTATTTAAGTTCCTTGAAGCCCCTGCTTTTCAGCACCCTCTTGCTTACACCAAACCAAACATATAAAACTTTTCAAATAAACATGCTAATAAATATTTCAAAAAGAAGTAATGTGCGGACGACCCTTCCCCCGCCGCACCCCTCGACCGCAAACCTACAGCAAAGTCCGAGATGAAGGTCCACTGCTGCACGGGCTGGTTGAAGGTCGGTTCGCTTCGCACAAGACTCAATGTGAACGTGAGGCCGGGGTGATCCGCAGACATCACCATCGACGACAGCGAGGTCCCTGGTCCGGAAAGGAAGGGGTACAGTACATCAGAGAGGGCTTCAGTCAATGCTCGTATGTGCGAGACAACAAACGGGGCATATTTTCTAGAAACCGGCAGAGCGCTGTGTCACGCCAAAATTAGTAATACTGTGTTCTGTAAGTTTCAAATGCAGGGATGCACCGTATTTACAAGAATGTGGCGCACCCCTGAATTGCTCCTAGTGCTTAAGAAGCTGCCTACACATAGAAGGAGCAAAACACGAGGAGAAATGAAACATTTCTCCTCGTTTCGCCTGCTTAAGACCAGGGGGTATATGTACACCAGAATGGTGAAGCGATGTGTTACAGCACAATTGGCAGAGCTACGACATTCTGGAAACACAGGGATGCGCCGTATTTACAATAATACGGCACACCCCTGCATTTCCCCTAGCGTTGGTGCTACATTTAGTTGCCCGAGAGCCAAAGCAAGCAACCTTGCAGCAGAGTGCAATGGTGCCTGTGTTGCAGGGAATGATTGTTCATGTGTAGGAAGGTGTTCCTTCCTGCACATAAACAGTCAATAATGGTGATTTGTAAGTTCTATGTGTGTATTTCAGAATGCAGCACATATAGAAGTTGCAACTCATCATTTTCTAATGATTGTTCATGTGCAGGAAGGTGTTCCCTCATGCACATGAACAATCACTAATGGTGATTTGCAGAATGCAGCAATCATAGAAACAGCAAAAACAAGGAGAAATTAATAATTTCTCCTTGTTGCGCCAGGTTAAAAACATGTTTTCCCTGGTCTTACTTTTGGCACAGCCCCATAACTTGTAAATATGGGGCAGTGTCAAAAAGCAATGGGTATTGCGGTAGAACACCCCCTGCAACACCCATTCCCTTTTCACCTTAAGTGCTGCATGAATAGAGGCATTATTTACAAGACAGCATTAAGCCAATTAACACGACTTAAAGCCGCCTTGTAAATTAGCTGAAGGACTTAACGCCACCAGAACGTCTGAAAAAGTGATGTTATGGTGGTTCTAACTCTGAGGGGCATATTTACAAGCCCCTTTTACCACCGGAGCATCCCTTTTTTGATGCTCCGGTGGCGTGCTATTTTACATATTCACAAGGTGGCGCTAAGCCACTTAACGAGGCTTAATGCCACCCTGTATATATGCCCCTTTCTGCTGCAGTCCTCAGCAGCAAAGGGGCGTGCAATGGGTGTTGCAATGGGCGTACCAATGCAATACCCATTGCTTTTTGACGCTGCCTCAGATTTACCAGGCTGAGGCGGCGCCCAAAACGAATTCTAACGAATATCTGGTCTTATTATGGCTATAAGAGGAGAAATTACTAATTTCACCTCGTATTTTGCTCTTTCCATGTTTGCTGCATTCTGCAGCACACATGGAAAGAGCACATTGCATTTAATGATTGTTTATGTGCAGGAAGGTGTCCCTTGCAACATGGCGGCAGGGGTGACTGCGCTAGAACTACGCAGCTTTTTTAGTGCTGTGGAAACCCAGGGTTATGCCTTATTCTTGTGAATCCCTGTGTTTTAAAAATGTCAGAGAGCAGTGTTGTCAAATTAGGCGCAACACTGCGCTCCAACATGTTTAAAAAGGAACAGTGGGAGCACTGGATTGCATTCTGCCCAGGCAAAATCATTGTTAAATGTGCTCTCTGCATTTTACAACACTCTTATCCATTTTTTGTTGTTTAAAGTGGTGTGGCTTTAATGTACTAAAAATTGTACTAATACAACATTACATCATGGAAAAGTCATGCAAATAGCTTTAAATGCGGAAATACAGAGCCCCATATAAAAGGTTTTGGCGCAAGGCAGTGTCCCAAGGAATCTTGCTGCGCTGCACTGCATCAAATGAAAAGGGCAGGAATGCACCGTATCTGTGCGATGCAGCGGATTCCTGTCCTTTTCCCCTGTGCTGGCGCACAATGGGACTGCCATGTGACAACGCAGGTACCCTTGCGCCATGGTGCAAGGGTGTCTGCATTGCAGGGGTGATTGTTTTTGTGCAGGAAGAGACAACTTCCTGCAGAAAAACAATCACAAGAGGTGTTTTCCTCTTTCTATGTGTGCTGCAGAAATCAACACACATAGTAAGAGGAAAGAATTAGGAGAAATAAGGATATTTCTCCTTGTTGTGCCTCCCTAATGACACCTCTGAGGTGGCATTAGAATCTCACACATTCCCAAGTTTACAATTCCTCGTAAATCTGGGAATGCTTCAGATTCCATGGGTGTTGCTTGGGAATACATACATCAACACCCATGGAACACCCCTTTCACTCAGTGTTCTGCGTGAAAGGAAAACATATTTACAGGGTCATGAAAAGTCACTCAGGGTGACTTTACGTGGCATTGTAAATATGGGCAGGCCCATTGCGCCGCCGGTGTCTCAATAAAAATGACGCATCGGCGGCGCAATGGGCTTGTAAATAAGCCTCTTCATTTGCAAAAATACTTCTATTGGCAGGTGCTGTAACCTTATTACAGCTTCATTCTTTTATCACACATCATTTACTGTAAAAAAGGATATTGAAGAGAAACTGATAGCATCATGCACATAGGGATGGATTTACTGTCTTTAAGTGTTATAAAATTGGAACTGTTTACTCCATCTTTTTTTACCTCTGAGGTCTGACAACCTCGCTGTAAAACAGACCTTTTGCTAATGATATATAGAGTGGGCTTTGGGTACGCCCCTTTCAAACATTGCCTTTCTTCGTTAAACCTCTTTCAGCCACAAGTTTTAAACTTTATTAGTCGCTTCTCAGCCCAGTGTAATATTCATCTCTAACCCAATACTATAGGTGTTTAGATGTATCCTTCTGCCTCCATTCGAGTGCTTGCACTGAACCGCATCAACATTTCATTTACAACTATGGCCTTTTCTGTTCCTTTCTGCCAGATCCGTCTATCTAATGTGGTAATAGAGCATTCATTAATACATTCAACCCAGACGTATTTGCTTTGCCAACGCTTGTTCGTTTTTGCTCTAGATCTGATGAATTTACTTTTAGTCATCAGAAATGAGTGCTGGTGCCCACCACCTACAGCCACGTCACAATAAAGTCCTGGATTGTTTATATTAGACTTGAGAGATCGGTGTATTATTTTAGGAATTGAACAATTTTTTATTTTTTTTATTAATATATATTTCTTTTATATAGCGCAAACTCGACCCAAAGGTATTGGAGAGCTTTACATGAGCACCGTATTTACATTACACATTCAGGCACGGGGAGATTAAGTGATTTGCCCAGAATCACAGGATGTGGACGCAACCCCGAGGCTCGAACCCTGGTTTCCAGCACCAAAGTCAGCAGGCTAACCGACGGACCACATCCTCTTGTGCCTAGTGGTTAAGGCTCAGACACCTCATTATAAAATATAAGTATGGTGCTTCCCTAACCTTGCCACACACAACTCATGAAAGCATCAAAAAGTGCAAAGTGCCCAACAATACCTCTAGAAATAAACTACAAGTACGTCTAAAAATAGCCAATGCAGAAGAGATTAGTTTTACCTGGGTGTGACATTACAAACTGTCCACGGAACCTGATCTCTGTTTTGAAGTTCACCACCAGCCGCCCCTCTTCGTTGATCCGCATGCTGGTTGGGTAGAGGGAACCTGAAATGCAAGAAGTGAAAAATCAAAGCTGTTTAATTTGTGTACTGGTGAAAAAGTGATACAGCAAACCCTGGCAGAGGAGGGTTTATGTGCAACACAGATTTAAAGTGTTGCCTATGCAAGAACTTTAAATTGCTTATACATGTACGTGCCTAGTCATAGAGTTCTTAGCACATGTGAATAAGACATACTTTCACAATTGGCCTAATTTACGAGGTGTTAAAAATAGTGACTTTATATATGTGTTTATACTGTTACCAAATGTTACCCCACAATGGTATAATATTGTGAGTGACTCAATCTCACTTTTAAGGGGTGGAGTGTGGATGTCGCAGACTGGGGTCTTCTTGAAAAGTATGATAATAGTTATAAACTCGAAAGTTTGTTGGCATTCTCAAACTTTTCTCTGACTCATTCTCATGGAACTAGCTGAAGATGTACTCCTGCCTACAACAGGAGTATCCCGCCGATTCATTAAGAACACATTTTGCTATTCCTTAACAGCGAAAAATACCGATTCGCTATTAAGGAATAGCAAAATGCTATGCATCAAGAAATCACTAAAAAAATAGCGATTTCTAATAATTCCTTAATTGCGACTCGCAAATTGCGAGTCGCAATTAAGGAATATCTCCCCATTCATTCCTATGGGCCTAGAGGCCAATAGGAATGAATGGGAAGACAATCTCAATTTGCTAATCGCAATTAGCGATTCGCAAATTGAGGTTGCGATTTCAAGGGCGCAGGGGTGTCCAAAGGACACCCTGTTGCACTCCTGAAATTGATGTGTGCACATATGTTGCGCACACACATGCCCTTAGGGCATGTGTGTTGCGCAACATGAAACTTAAAAAAATGCACTTTAGTGCATTTTTTTCAAAGTTTTTGCAAATTATCATGAAATTGTACTTCATAGTAATTTGCATGCCCTATTAGCGAATTCGCTATTTTTTTCACTTTCATGCATTGCATTAAAGGAATCTCAATTTGAGATTCCTTAAATGCAAAGAATCGCAATTTAGCGAATTCTTAATTAGCGATTTTTGCATTTGGGATGATGCATCCCAAATGCAAAAATACCGCTCGCAAAGGGCCAGATTCTCAGAATCTGGCCCTTTGCAAGCGGATTTTTGTTTGAAGAATCTGGCCCTATATCTCTTTCCAGTGTGGAAAGAGGAAGGAAATGCGCTCCAAAATTACACAGAACTGTAGGAGTTGCAAAAAGACATGCCCATGGATATAAAAATTGCCGCTGAAAATGTGCAGACATTTCCCCATGCACAATTGATATTATGTAATATTGCACACGCAGAAGTGCCTCCTCATAGATGCAACTGCGAATTCACAAACGTGTCCCAGGAGAATGTCTGGAAATATGAGACTGTCACAGAGGTCCAATCATAACCTTGGACATCTTTGGGAATTCACAAAATGAGTAATTTTACACCTATGTGAGGTTACTATTTCTTTCCAGATTGTACCGTACAGTTTGGGATACGCATGTTACTATTTATCACCCCACAAAAACGGTTGAAAATGTAGGGAGGTCTTGAATTTACTACAGAGCCCTTCACAATCTTCAGTGCCTCTAGCACAGAATATCTCCTGCACACATCATTAAGCAGGAGTCCAGCACCTGCCAGGCAACAGTGTACTCATTAGTGTGGTGATAACAGATACTTATGGGGGGAGATCACCCCTCTGTACCAACAAATACATCTGAATGGATGGAAGACGTCTCTTAAAAGAAACTGTACTTGTGCATGGGCAGACTACAAAAAACACATTTTGAAAACCAGTGAACACCTTCAAACGGGGCATCCTAAAGACATTTGTGTGATTGTTACACTAGCCTGTGAGTGCAGGAGGGATTTCACAGTTTGCCCTCAGTTGCTAAGACCACTACCAAGCCTACGATTTTCTGAAGAGGTGTGCTTCTTTTGTGGTTGTCTAACTTCCTCCCTTCTGTCCTGCAGAAATGGTATATTTCTATTCTTATTTTTTTCTTATTTGTGGTTTGAATACCACAGTGTGCTGGTAACTCATAGTATCACTGTCTGACATCTGTGTTTGCCCATTTAAAGACACGTCCTCCAGAACTGAATACACTACAGATTCGCCATTAGTATTTTGTGTGATCAAAGTTGCAACATTTTCTTGCAATCGCCCTGAAGGTCTATGGAAAACTTTAAAAGGTTGCAAACGTTTTTGTGATTTGCCACTTAGCCATGAAAATCATGACTTTTGCAACAAAGTATGATTTGCATAATCTTCATTTAACATCAACAAAATAATCTTCTGTAAAATATACTTTGTAGGAAGAATTTATGTTCTGCATTTTACGCCATGCATAGAAAACCCCCAGAAAATATAAACTAGCCGAGAAGATTTAGGCAAAGATTAGCCATAGTGCATCGAAAGACTTTGCAAAAGCTAAATTTACAGAATAATATTCTGCGTACAGTTTACAGTTTGCAAGTTTTGAACAGAGTAATCATTATCTTGTTAGGTGGGGAAAATTATAACAGTCACAGGCAAAGTTAAACGGGGAAACCTCACAGAAAATGCAATCTTTGAAAAAGGCAAAATCAGGAAGTCTGTAAAACTTTTCTGTAGAAAAAACCTTTTGCATTCTTAAATTCTAGCACTTGATCCAGGAAAATCAAGTTGTGAAATAATCCCATATATTCTATAGATCTACAGTAAAATCAGCTCATTACTGACTATTAATTGGGAATAGAAAATTGAAACTTTGAGTAACATGATGGAGCTTATCACCAAGCAGATCAAATTATTTAAGAATGAAAAGAGCCCCAGTAAGTGTCTTCATGGATCGTTTTAAAAACATACCTTGCAGCTCTGACTCTGGTGGGCTGCCAATGCCGTC
The DNA here is from genome assembly GCF_964261635.1 of Lissotriton helveticus. Classification (NCBI taxonomy): domain Eukaryota; kingdom Metazoa; phylum Chordata; class Amphibia; order Caudata; family Salamandridae; genus Lissotriton; species Lissotriton helveticus. The sequence goes on from NC_136059.1 coordinate 1,940,873,101, forward strand.
ATTCCACAGTATGGCTGTGTCGTACACAAAAGTGAGTCTTAACTCAGACTGCAGGTCAAAGTGCTGCCAGCCGCCCACGGCTGCAGGAGAGTGGAAGACGTACGAGACGTAGAGCGGAACACGCAAGGTGACATAGGACTGCACAAGATTCAACACCTGCAAATCAAGCGGCAACACATTAGTCTTCAGGGCAGGACAGGCCTTTGATTCCACAAGGCATTTCCCCGGTGGGCTGCACAGTGGCAGCTCGCGATGCAGTGCGAGCAAGTTAAATTGTTTTCTTTATTTAATTATTTACCTTACTCCTGTCCGTTGTATGTCAGACTCCACTACCCCCCCTGCCCTGCTCCCCCTTCCCCCCTATTAACAAGGGCATGCTCACGCCTGCCTCAAGCCCACTTTGCATGTCAGCGAGAAACATCGCTAATGACATGCAAAGTGGGCGTTCCCACGTCCAACCACATGTAAAATGTGGTTGGAGGTGGTAACACCCTATTACCAAGGCAGGCGTTGGGAGAAGGAGACCTGCGATAAACTCGTTTATCACAGGTCTCCCAATGCCTGCTCGGATCGGGTGTTAGGCATTGATAACATGGGGGTGTGGATCATAAAGCTGAATCCACCCCCCTATATTATCAAGGCACACATTAGCGTGTGACAACAACACTTGTTTTCACGCGGTAATGTTCCCTATCGCCGGCTATCGCCGGATTTAATATCGCCTACGTGTTGCGCGTTGATAATGACGTGCTAACACGGCGATAAAATCCGGCGATAGGGAAATGTGCGATGTGCGTTTTTTAACGCACATCTTGGTAATATGGCCCCGAGTGACATATTTACGAATATTTTACGCAACTCGGGGGCCGCAAGCAAAGTTACTGCACTGCGAGAAAATAGAGAGAGCAGTAATGTGCCATAATTACTAAGATATTATGCACGTCGGCTCCCGTGTAGCGCTGGTGCACTGTGTGTTGCCTAGCACCAATGCAGGCACCCTTGCGCCATGCTGCAAGGGTGCCTGGGTTACGGACAGGGTTGTTTTTGTGCAGGAAGGATCACCTTCCTGCACAAAACCAATCTAAAGAGGCATTTTAATCTTTCAATGCATGATGCAGAGTGCATCACGAATAGAAAGAGGAAATAACAAGGGGGAAACAAAAATTCTCCTTGTTACCCCAACCTTTGGGAGGCGTACAGATCTAATGCAATCTCAGGTATACAAACCTTTGTAAATCTGAAATTGTGTCAAATCCATTGGTGGAGGCACTGAAACACCCATGCTCCACCCAAGAAACGCCTACCAGTACAAAATGTAACACAACATAGCGCAAGCCACTGCGTTGCGTTACATTTCTTTACAAAATCACGCAGGGCAGCACAAATAGCCCCTTGCATGGCTTTCTAAATCTTACTAAAGACTTTGGGGCCTATTTACAATAGAAGTGACAGAGCGCGGCATTAGCCTTCTTGATAAAGCCGCGCTCCGCCAATTCTGAAATGCAGGGTTGCACCATATTTAGAGCAATATGGTGTAGCCCTGCATTTCCCCTTGTGCTGGTGCTAAATGTAGTTGCCTAGCACTAACACAGGCACCCTTGCACCATAGTGCAAGGGTGTCAGTGTTGCAGGGGAAGATTGTTTATGTGTCCCTTCCTGCACATAAACAATCTTTAAATGGCGTTTTGTTACTTATAAGTGTGCTGCTTAGTGCAGCACACATAGAAGTTACAAACGTAATTTTTTAAATGATTGTTTATGTGCAGGAAGGGACGCCTTCATGCACATAAACAATCAACGGCGTTTTGCTGTTCCTATTTTTGCTGCACAACACAGCACACATGGAAACAGCAAAAACAAGGAGAAATTAAACATTTCTCCTTGTTGCGCCAGGATAAAAACAGGTTTTCCCTGGTCTTAATTCTGCCGCTGCCCCATATTTACATTGCCCATGTAAATATGGGGCAGCATCAAAATCAATGTGTAATGTGGTGGAACGCTCACCATAGCACCCATTGCCCTCCCCTTTCACGCAAAGTATAGCGTGAAAGGGTGCCTTAGTTACAAGGCAGCGGTAATCCATGTTAAGTGGCTTAATGTTGCTTTGTAAATAAGGCGATGCTCCTACCGCCACCAGAAAGTCGTGAAAAGTGATTTTGTGGTGGCGATAGATATGCCCCTTTGTTTTGGCCTTGCATGGCCTTGTGCGACACAAGGACTACCCAACGGCTTATTAAGTCTGGGCCTAATTTTCTACAAAACTATTTTATTTTCCTCAATACAAGTTCCTGTTATATTCCTTATGGAAACAGTACTGGCGATCCTAACAGTGCATCTAAATGTATTTGCTTAAGACTTTTACCCATCCATAACCATCCATCTACACATATTCGAAGATAGCCTTTTCATCAAACGAAACATGTAAGCATTTTACTCACTCACCAGATTTGATATATATGGGATCATTAACAATACATGGCATACCTATTTATGAGCAACCTTGAATGCAATCGATTCAAAAACTCATTCAACTGTTAACCCTGTTAACAAGGTATGGCTTGACAAAAATGTGCAAGCACTCATCAGGAAAAAGAGTGAGTTCGAGACAGGTAGTATAATAACCCTGAAGCCAGACAACACAAGCCTGAATGTGGTTAATAATTTCCCTGGTGTGCCCCACTGAATGCATGCAATTTAATAAATTAACTCCCACCCTCTGGGGAAAGCTAGATTCTAATCCTTTCAAACGTACAGTTAAGGACCACCTTTGGTAATATAGTGGACTTCAGTAAAACTTTGCTCACTCTACCTTCCAATTACACAATATATTCTTGCCAAAAGTCTGAGCCCGTCTGAGTTACTCCGTCAACCTAGATGCACCTAATTTTTAAATTAGCATTCAGTAGGTTTTTTTTTTATTAACCACATGTGCCTGGGCTTCTCTGGGGTAAAATATGTCTCACTGGAGAGTATAGAGCAGTGATACTCAAAGTGTGGCCCGGGGGCCGCATGCGGCCCTCCTTACCTTTACATGCGGCCCCCTGGGCAGCAGCAGCACCGGGCTGCTGCTCACACGACTCAGCGTAAACATGGAAAAAAATATTTAATATACAGCAAAATCTTCTTTACAGGTTAATTGCAGTTAGGGAAAGGAAGTAAATAGGCCCTTAACTTTAGGAACACCTTCATTTTAAAAGACAGCAACTAGATATACGTGCTTTGCTTCCCCTACTTCCACTTTACACCCCCCGCTGGCATCAGTGCGGCCCTCGGTCACACCGTAGACCAAACTATGCGGACCCCGGAAATATGTTTGGGAGAATCCATGGTATAGACAGTGGCTAGGGAGTTTCAATATGCGTGTCCTTTAAAACCCAGGGGCACCATTGTGGGCTAAAACGTCCATGGTCTGACCGGATAGTACGCAGTTCACTATTCCTGAAGCCTGAAGTGTGTGGCCATATTTGGTGTCTCTGATAAGCGAGTGCCTCAAATAAGTGGCTGAAGAGTCCTGTCAATTGCCTGGCATGATCAGGAGCTAAAAAGGTTATGTTATGCTTATGGTGTTTGTAATGCTCATTCTTTGCAATTTGCATGACCATTTAGTGTTGATGGCTGTCAGAGTTTTCTACAATACCACAGCTGGGAGTTTGTGTGGACAGGCATCTGTTTATGTATGTTGCTGTGTCTCAGGTTATAAGCAGATATGAAAGCCTGAACCTTTTGGGCTGACTGATTGTTACGCTGTGTTGTATCAACTGGAGAGTGATTTGCATAAATTCTGCAATCAACAGAGTGGTGGGAGAGGCAGTGTTTAGTTTGCATATAGTGTGCCATGTGCATGTTCTGTGTGTAATGGGAAGTCACCCAGAAGTGTCAGGGTGTGAAGCCGTGTTAAGTCTTTATGGTGCGCGTGCTTACTGTGCACTGAGATTTCACAATGTGAGATTCAGCAATTGATTCCAGACTTATCAATGGGGAGTTTTGCATGTAATTTGTGTTTGCGTGTATCTTCAGACTTTTACGTGAGTAGAGCGGAAGTAGACCGCCTGACTGATGTACTGTATGATAGTGGTTGGTGCTTGGTAAGTGAAATGTGTGGTTAGGGCTCAGAGTTTACTGTCATTAAATGTGATGTGTGCATGTTTCCAAAGCTAAAGAGTAAGTCTAACATACTGAGAAACTGGAGCTCTTCTGCATGGACCTGTGGCCACTTCTTTCATTGTGCAGGGAAGATGGGGCACTTTGAAGGGGAGTGATGCCCAGAGGTTGAATGTGCCTCAAAAATAAGGATCCGATTTGCAAAGGATTATGCTCTTGACTTACTCCTGCAATTCAAGGAGTCACAGCTACTCATATATAAAAGCTTTATGAATCCTGGGTGGCCTCTTGAAATTTTGACAATAATTGGTCAGGTTAATTCCAGAGATGGGCTTATGAAGGACAAAAACCCCTGCTGCCTCTGACAGAAGACCTAACTTCACCGCAGTTCATTTAACAGTATCTGTTGTGTGAGTTTATCGCCGAATTAAAGGAACTTACTCAACTTCTAAAGCCATAGGCATAAGGCGCAGGCCTCAAGGCCCAGTTTTCGACACTAAAGGGGTGGTTGCGTTAGAAGGCTCCTCCACTCTCCGTTCTTCTGCTGTAAACTGGCAAGGATGGGTGGCGCGAGAGGCTCTGAGCGGAGAGGACATCATTCCCAAAAGTACAAGAACTGGTAAATACAAATGTGTCCCGGTACCTCTATTCACAAGAACCATTACGTCACACTTTAAAAAACTGCTTCCTTACCATGAATGGACTGCGACCAGTGATCATGCCTCAGTTCCTCTCATCCTCATTAGAGTTATAACATATCAGCATTGCTGTTTCACAATGCTGACTGTGTTAGAAATAGTGTATCTTGAAAAACGAAGCCAGACACAGTTCACTAAACCAACATTCACTTGGCTTTGCAAGTCCCTTTCCGAGCATAAAGGTCACCTGTCCACGAGCGGCCCTTCAGATGAAGTGGCCGAGCTGGCTTTGTCAAAGATCCTGGTGCTGTGTTACAAAGACACGTCTAAGGTTGCATCCTGCTAGCCCTCGGTGGGGTGGAGGCCTCTCGGATGTGTGCAGTCTGCCCTGCAGCACCTCCCTTGGCGCCGTTCCCAGGCGGCAGGCTGCCGGTGTATGTTGTGGGTCCTGGGCTGTGTTACTCGAGGGCTTAAAATGAGCGCAGACAACACACACACCCCTCAGCAGGCCAGGCTGTGGCACGAGAGCGGCTGGACACCCTGCTTTTCACTCGATGGGAAGCACCCAAGGTCTAAGGGGGCAGAGAGGAGTGGTTCACTTTCAAAGCACTAGAATTCTTTTCACAAGAAAAATAAATCTTTCAGTTGAAAAGTCAGCCAGAAAAACAAAAACCCCAGATCTATTTACTCAGACTGAGGGGCCCCTGCCAAAAATTGAGGGGAAAAGTCTATCACTGGAAAATATACTTTAGGTAACTGGTTAGGCATATGTTAATGTGGGATGACGGAGCTATGTATTTTCAGATATCTCATTCCAACTATGCTTTATTTATCGTAGGTGATGGTCATGCTGGAGCCAGGTGTCAAGCTATCCAGGCTGATGACGGCTGATAGCCAGAAACCGGTCCTTGGATGCTTGATTCCGGTCCAGGAAAGACATGGCTTGGCAGTTCGGGCTGGACTGTTCCCATGAGGCACAGGGTCAAGGCTGATTTGCATATGGCCATGTCTGACCTGAGGTGGTGTGGAGTGCAAAAAAACGATGGATTTAGACCCAGATCTCTGTACTGGGGTGAATGTATGACATTGTTCTGCATTCTGTCCATCAATTGTTGTTTTTGCATTTGTCACCCCGAGTGGGATGGGTATGCTCAGACGTGAGTCCCATGCTCTCCACACCACTGGAGTCAAGCTATCCAGGCTGATGACGGCTGATAGCCAGAAACCGGTCCTTTGATGCTTGATTCCGGTCCAGGAAAGACATGGCTTGGCAGTTCGGGCTGGACTGTTCCCATGAGGCACAGGGTCAAGGCTGATTTGCATATGGCCATGACTGACCTGGTGTGGTGTGGAGTGCAAAAAAACGATGGATTTAGGCCCAGATCTCTGTACTGGGGTGAATGTATGACATTGTTCTGCATTCTGCCCATCAATTGTTGTTTTTGCATTTGTCACCCCGAGTGGGATGGGTATGCTCAGACGTGAGTCCCATGCTCTCCACACCCCGGGAGTCAAGCTATCCAGGCTGATGACGGCTGATAGACAGAAACCGGTCCTTGGATGCTTGATTCCGGTCCAGGAAAGACATGTCTTGGCAGCTCGGGCTGGACTGTTCCCATGAGGCACAGGGTCAAGGCTGATTTGCACATGGCCATGTCTGACCTGGGGTGGTGTGGAGTGCAAAAAAACGATGGATTTAGGCCCAGATCTCTGTACTGGGGTGAATGTATGACATTGTTCTGCATTCTGTCCATCAATTGTTGTTTTTGCATTTGTCACCCCGAGTGGGATGGGTATGCTCAGACGTGAGTCTCATGCTCTCCACACCACTGGAGTCAAGCTATCCAGGCTGATGACGGCTGATAGCCAGAAACCGGTCCTTGGATGCTTGATTCCGGTCCAGGAAAGACATGGCTTGGCAGTTCAGGCTGGACTGTTCCCATGAGGCACAGGGTCACGGCTGATTTGCATATGGCCATGTCTGACCTGAGGTGGTGTGGAGTGCAAAAAAACGATGGATTTAGGCCCAGATCTCTGTACTGGGGTGAATGTATGACATTGTTCTGCATTCTGTCCATCAATTGTTGTTTTTGCATTTGTCACCCTGAGTGGGATGGGTATGCTCAGACGTGAGTCCCATGCTCTCCACAACACTGTAGTCAAACTATCCAGGCTGATGACGGCTGATAGCCAGAAACCGGTCCTTGGATGCTTGATTCCGGTCCAGGAAAGACATGGCTTGGCAGTTTGGGCTGGACTGTTCCCATGAGGCACAGGGTCAAGGCTGATTTGCATATGGCCATGTCTGACCTGGGGTGGTGTGGAGTGCAAAAAAACGATGGATTTAGGCCCAGATCTCTGTACTGGGGTGAATGTATGACATTGTTCTGAATTCTGTCCATCAATTGTTGTTTTTGCAGGAGCCAGGTGAGGCACCATGCTAGGTATGACACATCAGACAAAAAAATATCCAGCTTTTTATTATATTTATTTATCTTCTTGATTATACATTTCAAGTGATCGGCTAGTATTTAGAAAGCATGCACTATACACAACACCTACCGGTACTTAGAGCAGACAGGACAGGTGGATGTGCTCATAGACAACTGTACTGTGTGCTAAGGAGTGATCAGTCCAACAAGAGACGGGATGTTTGGCTGTGAGAGTGGGTAGCTTCTGAGGCCCATCCTGCGAAGGGGGCAGTGTTGTAGGACCTCAAAGTTTAGGAGATGGAGTTTGAAAGCGATCTTGTATGCTGGTAAGAATTGAAAGGCCATCAGATCTCCATGAGGTGTCTTCGAGTGTTGAAAATATCACAGCCTGTTCACTTCTGTTTGACTTCATAGGGTATTTGTAGCAAAAATAGGCACATGGTAATTCTATTTGGCAAAAACTATGTTGCTGGAGCATCTTTGTACAGTCTGACAGTATGTCTGATGTGCTGTGAACCTCACCACCATGAGTCCATGAACTATCAGTGACAGATTCCCTTTCCCTGGATCCCGGCCCTCTTGCCGTCACCTGCCTGATAGCGGCATGATGTCTGCAGTAAAACAAAGAACACACCATGCGCGACTAGACTGCAGGGGAGGAGACTGATGCCATCCTTCTACACAGCTATGATTGTTGTATTAAAACATCTCTCCAAATAATGAAATCTTTCTGTTTTTAGGATTTTTGGGCACCCCAGTTTCAGAGTATGTTTCTAAAAGTTCATATCAATATGCATGGATGTGGTATTTGTTTGGTTTGACCCCAGGGTTCAAAGTTTCCAAAGGAAAGATACCATCAGAGTGTCAATCTAGGAGGGGTGGATTCACCCCAAACCCTATTCTAGGGCTGTAAAAAAAAGGGTCAAATGAATGCTTAACCTTGAGAAAGGTCACCTTGAGAAACTTACCTGGCCATCGGTGCCAATGCTGCCACTGCAGTCAGTCAGCAGCTCGGACATGTCATAGTAGCTGTTGAACTCCCACAAGCAGGCCTCGAGGTTGAGGTTTCGGTAGAAGCGTAAGGTGCGGGCCGTTCGCAGGGCTGTGTTATACTGATACGGGGACGTTTCACCGATCACTTCAGGGTTCTTGGTGTTGTCCGTAATGAAGCCGTGCCTGGTCGGGATCTCATTGTAGTCAAGAAGGTTGGAGCACTTGTGGTTGCCCACACGAGTGCCATCAGGGCTCAGGGTCAACTCAAAGTTGGACATTGGTCGAGTAGAGATGACGGGAAGCATCCCTAAAATACAACACAATTGGGTTAATGTAGTGAGAGAATGAAAAGGAATGCACATTTTGGTGACATTTTGTAATCACTTTCTACAATGTAGAATAACCTTTGACAGATGGATAGGGCGCTTGCAACAAGTGTTCTGGCAGTATTATAGGACGCTGGAGACATTTGGGAGTTACCCTGTGTATCATCATGACCAGACCTATTCAGCAGTGTTAAAACCAATGCACCAGTGGCTCAAGATCTGATGTGAACAGCATGAGGCCACTATAGACCTTTCTCTGTTTTTCTCCTATTTTCACCTATGCAAGCTCAATAATATGATGAGTAAAAACATGGTAGCATGCCAGCCATTGTAATTTGCCGCACAAAATACATACAGTCTTCATCAAAATTCAATCCTTCAACACCGAGTACAGCATTAAACAACCAACAATCGTGCAGTTCTGCATGGGGATCCACACTTTAGCTTCTTAGATGCCACACAAATTATAATGATTGTTTTGATCAGCGGAAGGACCACTTTGAGCCTAATTTATTAATTATGGACGGTGGTTGCACAAAATGAGACTCTACACTCCTTTCAAATTGAGGAATGTTAATTAATTCAGAGGTCCGGTGAGTTTTAAGAAAACACTAAAATTGCAGCACCTTGAGACCCTCATGGGTGAGTAGCACGCTTACAATTTCCTGACTGATTGATTGATTGATCGCAGTGAGCTGCAAGAAGGCCTTTCCAGTGACTATGTGCCTCAATAAAAGAAGCCTACAGCTATTATAGATAATTAATTATAATAAATAGCACCACTGATTTAAATATGGGCAGTAGGACTCAATCAATAAAATTGTTTTGAAGAGGACCCCCTGTCCTATTTTTAGCCTTTGCACACAATCACTTAAAAACATCAATCTACTCTTCAGCAGACAACACACAACTAATCATATGGCTGGACCATATAGCTCCCACCTAAAACGCTAACATTTTGGAGTGCCTACAGGGTGGTCAGGTCTGGATATCACAAACTTTTTCTAAATTAGATAACAGCAAATCTGAAATTTTGCTAGTAGGTAGCCAACCAAATCACTGGAAAAACTACATCTGGTCTACCTCGTAAGGAACACCCCCTGCCTTTTGAAAAGATGAAATCGTTAGAAGTTATTTTTTACAAGGATTTTACATTCAAGACAACGATTAATGTGGTCTCAATGACAGTTTTTGCAGATTCAGAAGAATGAAAACAACTCTATCTTTCCTACCACTCCATAACCATGCTCGACCAGTCTCTGTATTAATAATGTGCTGGACATACTACTGTAATATGTTATAACTTGGACTGCGAAAAAGTATTCTAACCCTGTTATTGCGAATATAAACTTTTACGGTCCATTAAGTTGCACAATGAAAAAGATACGAGCATGTCTCACAGCAATAATTACATTTCACTGGGTTCCAGACCAACAAGGAACTCTTTTTAAATCTCTGTGTCACACATAAGGTGTTTTTACGACACTGATAAGTCATGCGTACATGAATGCTTCAGATGTAATTCTCATGAAAGAAACTTACGATCTAACTTTTAACTTTTGGCAACTATTACACATTGTAAAAATACCCAGTGTGGATGGTGTTCCCTTCACCTGCTTGGTCCTCGAATGTGAAACAACCACCACTGCCTCTCATAAATATTCCTTCTCTTCTTGCTGTCAAGAAATCCTTAATCTGTTAAGTTCTTCTTGTTTTTTCTCCCAGTATGGACTCACAGTGATTATTGTCTATATGCAAATTATTCTCTAGCACCAACAACCCTGTGTGGGTGAAATGGTGCTCTACAAGTAATAAATAGAAACTAGAAATCTAGTCGCCCCCGCATATGGCACTACTATCAGTGGGGACCCAGAGAGCACCTTGAAGCTACAAATATGACTGTAGTGTTAGAGGGAGGGCATCAAAATACCAATGTTAATGTTAATGTTAACAAAAGCTTATAAAGCGCACGGTCACCAAAGGTTTCATGGCACTGATCCTGTGTAATATCGTTGCGTAAGGACTATTAATAGGCTTGCTCAAACAACCATGTTTTCAAGGCCCGTCTAAAACCCAAGAGGTTGTCACAGCTCCTAGTTGTCAATGGGAGAGAATTCCAAAGTTTGGGGGCAAGGTAGGAGAACTATGTCTTTCCCCTAGAGATCCTTGCATTGGTTTTGGAGCTGTGCAAATGAACATAGAAGATTTGAGAAAAGACCACAGTGAAGTATTGTCAATTGGGTGATTTTTAATTTTCTTGGCATAATTTACATCTGTAAATGCGGCAGATCTAGGTCCTTTTCTTTCCTGGTAGTGCAAAGTCTGTCTTATTTCTAGTTTGTTACCAAGAAGGTGTACGTTTTCCACCAAAAGGGCTGTCTCTGCTGTTGCAAGACTCACTTTGGAGGGTGGGGGATGAAAGAGTGGAATGTCTGGGGGAATTCTACCAATGCTTGTGTAAAATAGTGGAGTTTCTGCAACCAGAGGTTTACATTTTTTTTTTTACTTTTTTTTTTAGAGTTTTATATAGCGCGAACTGGACCCGAACCGAATCAGGTATCAGAGCGCTTTACATAGCACAAGTTACGTTTTTGACATGAGGACACACACTTTCATTTTTTTTAGGCACGGGGAGATTAAGTGATTTGCCCAGAATCACAGGAGGTTTTGGCGTCGTTACCGAGACTCGAACCCATATCCCCAGGTCCGAGGTCGAGCGCCTTAGCCGTTAGGCTATCTCCTCTCTCCTCTACATTGGGAATGTAGCCAAAAAGAGGTCCATTGTCACTGCCCATAAATCATATTGCCCTAATGAGTTTGAGGGTGTGTCCCAGCATGTCAGGGATACTGTTCTCGCCTTTTTAGAAAAGTCTTCCATGGCAGACTTTAATGGATTTAACTCCATCAAACAGTCAAATATGCTCTTGGAAAAGACCAACACCATCTGCTCCTTGGTTTAATAAGGCATTATATAAGGATAGAAAAACCTCGAGATCTCTATATAAGAAATGGAAACAGGCTCCTTCCACTACTAATCTGGCATACCTTAACAATGCCGGTTCACTTTACCAAAAGCACATATTTCATGAAAAATCAAACCACTTTAGATCCCTTCTTGACTCAGCCAAGAAACGACCGAAACAACTCTTTGATTTGATCAAAACAGTCACCATCCCTCCTCCCTTGCCCCTTCCATCAAACTTGATGACCAGTTCAAGAAAGCAGGAGAGTTTATTCAATGTTTTGATTCCAACGTGAAATTGCTCCTATGCTAAGATAAACAACATATCCCTTTCCCGGTTTGCAAAGCCAGGAACACCTGGCAAACCTTTGACATTATCGGGGAGAATGTCCTACTTAAAAATAACATGAAAACCAAACCCTCAAATCACTTTGTGAACCCTATTCTGAGTAAAATGTGCAAAAACCTTTACACACGCTGGACAAAACTATTAAGTCTCTCTCTTACGCAAGGATCTTTTCCTGATTCCCTCAAAACTGGTCAAGTCACGCCACCTCTCAATAAACTCTCAGCTGATGCGAATGACCATTGAACCTTTCCTTGCAAAAAGTATTGAAAGATGTCTATGGGAACAAATCACTAAACACATCAAAGACAATAAACTTCTGGGGGAATTTCAATCTTGCTTCACCCAAGGATGCAGCACCGAAACAGCCCAGCTTCAGGTTGCCGATGATGCTCTTCAAGTCCTTGGCTTGCACAGCTCCTGTAGGCTTCTAGACACACTAAAAAACTGAATGGGCATTGATGATGTGGTCCTAAAGTGATCTGAATCCTTCCTCATGGGTAGATCATGGAGAACCAAAATTGATGACTGTTTATCTTCACCAAAGCCCATTGATCAAGGAGTACCACAAGGTTCTATAATTGCCCCTAAGCTTGTCAACCTCTACATCAAACCTCTGGGAGTTCTACTAAGGAAGGCTGTGCCAAATCTCTGGGAGGCACTGTAGATAAAAGGCTCTACCTTAAAACCCAAATCACAACTATGGCCAGGAATGTGCAATATCAACTACACCTTCTTTGGAGAATCTGATGCTACATTCTTGAGCAAGAGTTGAAATCTCTTGTTAGATCCCTGGTTCTCTCCAGAATCGAGTATTGAAACTCTCTTCTGACAGGTCTCTCTAAGACCCACCTCACCCCTCTGCAATCAGTTTTACGTTCAGCGGTACGCTTCTTCTATGGGACAAAAAGAAACAACCACATTTCACCAATACTTGTCACTCTTTGCTGACTCCCCATAGAAGAAGGCCACGACGTCTGCATCAACCAGAAGGACTTGCATACAACCACTCCTCTCTACCTACCAAACTTAAGCTTTCGGGCAGCAGCAGACCATCAGGTAATGCAGAAGCTTTGCTTTTGGAGCCTCCGACCTTCAAAATGGAAAGATTCACGACATAATCGTTCTCTGGTAGTGCGACTAGAATATTAAACTTCCAACCTCCGAAACTATGTACACCCACTTAATTTACAGATCTTAAAAACTGAGCTGAAAGCCATTCTCCTACAAAGACACTTTGACCACCTGTCTTTTTAGCCAGATCCCCTAGGATAATGTATCCTTCCTAAGGGTAAGTCCTACTGCACTACTCCTGTCTCACCTTACCTAACCTTGCTGCTACTTTTTTCACCACCCACCTCTACTATAATCTGTGTATAATGCTTTTGTAATGGGCAAAACAAGCAAATATTCCTATGTTTTGACCCGCCACTTTGTGACTTTTGTAATAAGCATAGCTAGCAACTGTTTCTAACTTTGTAATGAAATGGACTTTTATTGTAAAGCGCTGTAACAACTTTGGGTAATGTCCATGATGTATAAAAATGCATACATAAATAATTATGGTTTGATTAAGGTTGAACCGTTATTGGCAAGAACATTGTGAATCTTAAGGGCATCTCACCATGTTTTCTGGGGGGCCACATGGTCATCAGTTTCACTGCTGCATTTCCTGAGATACTTAGTACAGTGTCTCCATGGGGCACTGCATCATGAAAGTGCAATAGATGGGTTTTTGAAAGTTTTCTAAAATATTAATTCCAGGAAAATCAAAATGGGTAACTTAATATGATCATTAAGGATTGTTTTCTATAAGTGTGCCTATATCTGGATGACGGGCTAAGATCTAATGCGAGCCTTTGAAATGGAAATGGTACTGCGAGTCTGTAAAATTAAGCTAAATCATCGAGTGTTAATGTGGGAGTGAAGGGCTCAATTTGATATTCTAATTTCAGAGCACTCATGGGTCTATTGTGAACTTGTAATTCAATGGCTAAGTTTGAGAGATACGTGGTTTTGGGGACCTATTTGTACATTAAACTGCAAAACACTGTCGCCCTTGCTTTATTTCATGCCACCAAACATCGATATGTGCATATATCAAGCTTTCCATGTTGAGTCCATTGTCCGGCTTTGTTCTTGTTTAACCAAAGTGAACACACAACTTACCATCCATGTGAGGCATCGTCACTGTCAGCTTTATCAGGTTGGGAAAATCAGGGTCATCAGGACCAGTGTAGCGAATTTTGGCTGAGAAGGGCTCGGCTCCCACAGTTCCTGGGATACGCGGCTGGCAGAGTCCTTGGAGAAGAGAATGGTTGTTAGAGGTTTTATACATTGCCATGACCAACACTATTCACAGAGTTAAAGCTGGGGAAAAAACATGCTCCCAGAGGAAGATTTAGGGCCTGTGAATCTAGCAGACTACCAAAGATTCTGCTGCTAAATGAATGAACAGGCACTTCTATAGAGTATCACACACCCCAGGATGCTGTTTGTTGCTCTAGCTGCCTCTGGTTAATGAATTATATACTATTGCAATATCTGCACGTTTTGACCTGTTCTTTGTTTTGCACATTTGATCTTCCTCTGTAGGTAGAACTATCAGGCTTAAGGACGAAAAGCACCACCACTGCCCTGGTCATTAGGATGACTTTGGGACTCTGGCTATTTCCTTAAAGAGGCCTCCATTTCCGGGCTGGGACTAGGGGCGTTATTATGAAGCTTCCATCATGAAGCCCGGTAACAACTCTGCTCCACCTCCCCATCAGAGTTACTGAGAGTGCATATAACTCTAGGAGCCAAGTTATCCTTAAAAATTAGTAATTCTTGTTACCTGTCTCATTGGAATTAAAGAGTGATTTGTAATGAGGCCTGTTGTGTGTATAGGCATAAATATTTAGCATGTCACTAGGACGGCCAAAAGGGAAGGCTCCATGGCAGATTTTCAGGATATCCATATAAAATTAATTTACATACAATAAATATGTATGGAGCCCCCTACATAGTCTGAGTTTATCCTGAAAATCTGTCATGGAACCTGCATTCGTGGACACCTATGATTTATGTCACCTGATCTTATTTCCTTGCATTGGTAGCTTACTAATTATTAACAGAAGTAATGTTGGTACAAAACAGTTCCTCTTGATACCAAACTAGTGCTGGTGCAGGCAGAGCTAGCACTAAGGGATTGATGCACAAAATAGTTTTACAAGCGCTAAATTTACGGTTGCATATCAATTTGTGACTCACATTGTCTAGAATGTGTTTGTGACGTGCAACAATATGTACCAATGGCTTGAAACTGCTATCGAGGTAGCAAACAGCTGATGTTATTCAGACACCCCAATGGTGGTCGCATCCGTTAGCGAAGCAAAAGCTGTCACTGAGGTACCACTTCCACTTAGGGAATGTGCTCTATGCATCGGGGGGGGGGGGCGCAGAAGCAGTCCCTGTTCCCCTGAGATCCGTTTGCATCATGCCATTTATTTTATTCTGGCTGCAGCCACTCGCCGTTGAGGAAAAGAAGCGATTATAGTAATTTGCTAATGTAAATGTAGGGTCATGGATCACACTGGCTTCCATCCCTCTGTTTGTAGCTATTTGCAAAGATTCACTGAAGGAATCCTGCTCATTAATATACCCATGAAAAACATTTCTCTGAATCCTTACAAATGGTCATTTTACGCTGTAACAGTTAAGTTGAAAATTAACACCTCTCTACGAAGCTTTGAGCAAAAAACCAGTAAATACATTTTGAGCTGAACTTTGCTACATCTGACTCTTAAGTTCTTCAGTTATTGATAAATGACTACTTTGTCCCCACCCCTCCCTCGCGTGGGTGATGATAACGTTGTGAAGCATGGAAAGACCGTATTAAAAAGGTATCTCACCTTCCTCTCTGCTCACTGTCATGATTGGACTGTGAAGCTCCAGACCCGCGTCGCCATTGGCATTGACAGCGCGGGCTGCGCACTGCACGCGGGATCCAGCGTGGAAGTAGATGGAGTCCAGGGTGATGGACTTCGTGTTGGTAAAGAAGGTGTTGGAGTCCACTTCTCTCATAGGGCTGGTGACGCCGTCGCTGCCGCTTGGAGCACTGATCAGCCAGCGGTATTGGGACAGTGTGTCATTGATGTTCTCTGCGGCACAGATGGAGCCCGTTTTGTCATAGTCTGAATATTTAGGGTTACAGGCCTGAAAGGGTACAGGGACAATTATTTATTTTGAAAGTTTTATATAGCGCGAACATGACCACAGAGGGTATCAGAGCTCTTTACAGATCATGCAGTAGGACGGGTACATGGAAACACAAATAATCAGCATATCGACAGGTACATATATTTAGAATGTCCAACATTCTCAAGAACCTAGCATCTAGGGCACAGAGCAGCGTCAAATTGTCCGGGAGTAAAGTGGGGAAGGAAGACCGAGGCAGATATTTCTTCATCAAGAGCTCTGTAACTTCTGATTAAATTAAATTCAATAAATGAAACAAAAACACAAAGCAACCTTATGTTTTAAATTCTGCCTTTAAATATGTGTTTTAATTAAGTTATGGTGGATGCTGTGCAATTCTATGCCCTTACTGGCATACACAGTTTGGTTCTTTCCATTAAATGTATAGCATTAACACCAAATGAATCCAAGAGTTTTGGTGCTTTTGATAATTGCGGTTTGGAAAGGTTCCTGGAAGACCTCGAGAAGGACAATCTTTGTTAATGTTTGGTTTACTGGAAGATTAGGACATGAAGCATTGGCCTAAAGTAGAAGATTTTTGTTCCAGCTAGTTCTATCATTTTGGGGTAAATTGAATTAGATTTTTTAAATAGTGTGCTGATTTGGTTTTTAGACAGTGTGGCTTGGGAATTAGGGATGTTCAGGGTGAATTTTCGGATTCCTGTCACCACTCTCGTCATCTCTTATGTTTTTGAGAGGCAGCCATTTGCCCAAATATCGCCCATAATGCATTGCCCTATGGTTACTCCTATTGTAGTTACTCCTACTGAGCTGCAGAATGATATTAGTGTGTTGACGTTTAATGTGCAAATGGCAGCTTTGGGTTACTGGGTTTATTTGGCATTCCATGTTTTGCCTGGAATCACAACAGGCTGAGCGTTGTGACCTGCGATAGATGAGTGACATGTGTGAGGTCGATCTTTATTAGAGTACAGGTATAGTTTTTGCGTGGGCTGTTTTTGGTGCCCAGCAGTAGAAATTCAGCTTTGTTCCTATTGATGCTAAGGCAGGATGAGCCTATCAATTTTAGATAGATGGTTGCTACATAACTTTTTAGGGTGGCAGATTCAGGCGTGGATGTTACTGTGATATTTGAAGACAATATTGTCTTTGGACCGTGCTGGGAACTTTATGTGGAATTTCTACATCACAAATTGTAAAAAAATGAGTGAACGCACTGGGGTCATGTGGTCCGTATCAGTCTCTGACACTTATGGGCAGTTGAAGTCAGCCTGTTATGCCAAGAATGGCCTATATCATCAGTACATCAATGGCTAAGTAGGAACCTTTACAGTCCAGACTGGTGGTCTAGGCAGAGCTAATATCATCGTGTGACTCGTGTGTATGAGATTAAACTGTGCTCTTTAGACACTCTCCCCTAAGTTATATCCTAATTATTTGGTGAAGACACTCGCGTGGTGGAGCAACTGTAGTTAGGCATACCAGGGGTGCTTTATTTTGGCTATGCTGCACCCCTTAGCCTCTTTTGAAAGCTGCCAGCCGCTAACAATGTCTAGAGCTTGGTGCCTTATGGGCTCCTTTTGGCACTTATTTTCCATGTGCTCTCTCCCACGCATATCTCTAACTCCACACGTGTGGAGGGGGGACTGGTTTGCTTACCAAGGCGCAAAGTCACCGGGCTCTCTTCTGAGTTAAGGGTCAAGCCACTGAGTCTGGCTTCGCAGGCTGGGTCTTGCTCAAGGAGGATTTTTCACCCAATTAAGAAGGTATTGTCTGAGGCATAAGAGATAAGGTTCCCGTTGAGAATACATGCAAAAGTTACTGCCTCATTTTACATTAAAAGAAGGTAATTGTGCATTACTTTTTAGGTCAAGCTGTCGACCTCTTGTATACTTTTGTATACTTCTTTTTAGGTCGCGCTTTCGACCTCTTGTATACTTTAGTATACTTCTTTGTTGGCTTAAAGCCCACCCACTGCTTTTCATTGTTTTGCTTCAGTGTCCTTTGAAAATCCCAGCTTGCCAGTGGTCAATCCTTCCTCTTTGTCCCTCCTTTTTCCCTTTCCTTTCCTACCACATAGGAGGGACCAAGTACTGTATCTTTACGCTTTGGTTCTTTTTCTCTTGGTTTGGGGGACTACTTTAATATTTTTGTCTGCTCATTTTACACTGTGGGTGCTTTAGGCCTGTTGCTGCTTGCATTTTATTGCAGCATCCTCATCCCTAGCTAAAAAAAGACCCGCTGTTGTGCTCAGATCGGAGCTGCTGTGTTGGGGGTGCTCTGCAGTGAGTGCAGTCTTGTTAAAGAGAGATGGAAACGTGCTCAGTATGACAAACAAAATTACAGCATTTTATTGGCAATAGTTAACTTTTGGTTTTATTGCGCCAAGTCTTCTTTTTTTCACTTTGCCTGCACACCTACCTCTGTAGCAAAACACAAGACTGGCAAACGGCAGAGGAAGGCATGCGGGCAAAGTGAGAAAAGTAGTCTTCGCGTAATAAATCAAAAAGTTAACTATAGACAATAAAACTTTTTAACTAAACACAAGACTGGCAAATAGCAAAGTTGTATTATCTATAGTTAACTTTTTGATTTATTTTGGCAAGTCTTTTTTTCTCATGTGGCTGCTATATGGGTCCAAGCCTCTGCTGTTGATCCATTTGGCACAGCCTCTCCACCTGGGCACATCTGTAGGCACTCCCAGTATCCAGCCTTAATCTCCCAAACCATCATGGCAGTGACTGGAGGGCAGTAAAAACATGTCCTGCCTTTCGCTGCAACCAAATTCCCAACAACGCTGAATTAAATATCTGCTCTGTCACCTAGCTTTGTCCTGAAATCCATGCGCGTACTGCATTATTTATAATAGGGGCCATCTTCGACGAAAAGAACAGGAACTTGCAAAATGACCCCCATGCCGCAGCTCTGGTTTCTCAATCATAAAAAGGCCAGTGTAGCAGTAGAAGCGATTCCCCACTTCCTCCCTCAGCTCTGGCCATGGCATAGGTAGTGTGAGTGTGTGTCAATACACTCAGCCTTACATTCTCTTTCCTGCATCACGGAACCTTCTGCCCAGCACAAAGCTCTGGAGACGAGATACAACATTTCTACTAGCTTCAGCTAAACGAGCTCCAAGTCTGCACCTGCACAGGCACTGCTCAGGAAAAAACATGTAAGGGCCTAATCCGAGCAACTATCTATTTTCTAGCACTATCATTTCACCTAACTTCTGTAAATAACTTCTCTTAATTCCTTCGTCTCTCTTCTGGGGGGCCCTCCCTGCCAGCCATACCCCGCACGTGAGCTACTGTGTCCACCCCTGACCCCCTGCCTTGTTTTGCTGTTTTGTGTTGCTGTTTGTTTGTTTTTTTATACGAGTTCACACAACTTTCTTTTTTGTAGGTACGGGGAGAGCTTAGTCCTGTTATCCACCCTCCCATTATTCACCACCAACCTGCCCTTCCGTTCAGCCCCCCCACCCAGTTGCCAAAGGCAATAGCTCGCCCATAAGCGAAACCTATTGGATTTGCCAATACTTCTTTCATTATATTTTATTGGTACCACCGAATTTATCAGTGATGGAGTTTTTAGAGGAAACAAAAATTAGGTTGTGTTTGAGTGCACATCAGCGGTGCTCTTGGTAAGCACAATGAAAGCAATGCTTTTATACAGGCTAGCTATGAAGCTAGATTCAGCAGAATGCAAAGTGTGCTAACACTTCACCCTAGTTAACTCGAGCTGGGAAAGGGCCACACATGATTATAATCCATATAACATACACTACATGTCAGTACATTTACCTGGGCAGGATTGCAAATAAAACTGCAGCACGATGCTGAGATGTCCCATGAATAGTTAAAATGTTTGAAGCTCGAAGCCCCGCTGAAGTTCACGTACTTCTCAGTTATGCTTTATGTCAATGGGTTGAGGGAGAATTAGGGTGGTAAAAAATACCAAAGATTTCAAATTTATCTCAAAATGTCCAGAGTGCAAGGATGTCTTGTGATTCAGGCAAAATATATTTTTGCTGCTTGAGTGCTCCTCATTCACAAAAAAGGGACTTTTTTGTCCTGTCACTTGTAAGTTGGCCCCACATACTGGTGTAAAGGAGGGTGCTTTATCTCGCCCTATGGAGGGGCCAGGCTGGTAATGTGTACCATGAAGTGGTTCTAGCCATGCTACCACACTGTTCCCAGAATTGAGCACCTGGGGGCATATTATCAAGAACGGCGTTAAAAATTATCGCTGCTTTAGTGGCAGAAAACTGCCTCTAAAGCGACGATAATGGGCTTGATAATATGCCCTTGAGAATTCCACTAGAAGTCCATGTTCTGGTGTGAACATGGGCTTCTATTGGAATTTTCCAGGGCATATTATCAAGCCCATTATCGCTGCTTTAGCTGCAGTTTTCTGTCGCTAAAGCGGCGATAATTTTAGCGCCGTTCTTGATAATATGCCCCCCAGTCTTTGATGCGGTGAAGGAACTGCTGAGCATGATTGGGAAACAGGAGAACAATCTTAGAGGCAAATAAAGCTGAAAGAGAGACAAAAAGAGAAATGAGAGAGAGAGAGAGGGAGAGGGAGAGAGAGAGAGAGAGAGAGAGAGAGAGAGAAGCTGGAATCTACTCTTTCAATTCCATGCAGCTGTAGTTGTCTGCTGAGCTTAAGAGGGTCCGGCTCCTGTTTTATACACAGAGCACTTGAGTCCAAAAGCCATTCCTTTCCGAGAAGCGGTGGGAACGCAGTGTCTGATTGAAGGGGCTACATGTTGTCATAACACATATGCCTCTGATATTTTAAAGCAGCAGAGACATCTGAGCTCCAGCATTCAATTGAGATATTCTATAAAAAGCGAGTGTAAATATATCCCAGCACCATATGGTCCACTCAGACTTAAAGGGATGTTTTTGGTTAAAATACATTTTGACCCCTATACGGAGTGTGACCCCTGAATATCGAAACCACAATATCAATCGGAAACAATATCGAAGACAGAATGTCAAAAATAAGATCTTTCTTCACATCGGGGGGGGGGGGGGGTCGCAGGGACGAACAAATATTTAAAGACCACTCCTAGTTCAGGTCCCCAGCTACAACATATGATAAACACAAAGGAACAAAGGGGGTCTGCAAAACCACCTTGTGTGGCTGGCTACCCTAAACTCCAATGGAGGTCAGGGTAGCCACCCACACGAGGGGGTTTTTAGACCCCCTTTGTTCCTTTGTGTTTATCAAAAATAAGATATTAACAGGTAAGTCTAGATTTTCTCTACCTAACTCTACATATAAGTACCTATGTGGTTCATATGTCTTCAAGGTACGTATACGTGGAGTTAATAGTAAATCTATACTTCCCTGTATGCACTTACCTTTTGATATTTTGCCCCTCGATAATATTGTACCACGATATTGTTGGTGTCGATATTCAGTAGTATAATCCCTACATAGGAAAGGGCTGTATCCATTGAATGGTTACTGTTGCATAGGCTAATTAATGACCATAGAGCCAAGTCAAGGACAGTCCCTGTTGCTACACAGATGACATGTACATTTGAGTTCAGTGACCCCTGGTTATAGTGGGATTCCTCAACTTCGGTGAAGGCAATGAATTAGCTAGTTCGAAAAAGGTAATAAATGAAACAATCACGGGCATGTATTTCCATCAGTGGTAAAAGAGGCATTAACCCCTTCCATGCTCATGACGAGCTGAGCTTGTCGTGAGTTGCGCCGCTCGCATGCTCATGACGAGCTCAGCTAGTCATGTAACGCGGCTTTTGGAAAAAAGCCGCACAGCGCAAAAATGACCGCAGCACGCATGCGGTTAACTGAGGGAAGAAAGGTGTTTTGGTTAGAAATATTAGGCACACTGGTGGAGCAAATGAAAAGGGGTGCAGGACACCTACATTGTCTTATTCATGAGTAACGGAGCCCGGCAGCATTGTCTCTACCTTCTGTGGTGATCATTGCCCCATCATTGTCACTGTGAACCTCATGCATTTTCCTTACTTTTTGGAAGAAAGAAGGGTGTGCCCTCTCTCCCAACAGTATATGACAGAAGAAGGACTCACCGTCACACACACGACCGGATAGCCTGTGGAAGGATGAGGGTTCTCCTTTGCTTTAGATGTGTCATCGTATGAAAGCAGAGACACCACCTGGGGAACAGCTGGGAAGGTCACGTCGGCAACGCTGTCCATTTCTTCGATATATACTATCGCTTTATTCATCTAAAGGAGAGGAAATAGGAAACTGAGACTCTGTAGACTCACGAAAATATCAAAAAGCAAACTTGTTTGGCCCAGTTTCATGAAGATCATCAAACAAAGACCACTCTTATCTCTTGTAAACCTAGTGTGGTCCGCCTCAGAATTTATGAAAACATGCTTCATTTGTGATTTATTTGAGCATGTGGTTGGAGTTTCAGAAATAAGGGAAAAGAGTCACAAAAGCTGCAAAATCTAGTTTGTATTCATAATTAGGCATCACTTTGTGACCAATTCATACAATGTTAAAAACACAGCAATCAATATTTCATACCTGATCCCGACATTAAATAAAATAATAACTCTGCATAGAGATTCTTTTTAAATGAGTAATACGACTGCAAAAATCATATACAAATGTGCAATATTTTGTTTTCTTTATGTAACAGGATCCAAGCCTTTATCACAATGTTCTAGAGATATCTTTCCCTGTAAGCACACAAGGCACATCCTGGTTCTGACAAACAGGAGCACAGCATTACATGTCAACTCAAGGATGACAGATTTAGCTAAGAGTCTTATTTCGCAAGGGTTACAGTTGAAGATATATATCTTACTGATTTATATTGCATCAATATATATGGGTTCATTGTAAATTGAATACCTAAGTGCACCATCTTAATCCCTTGTCAGGAACAAACTGGAAGAACTCTAAGGCCAGAATTTGCCGCAGAGATAACAGAATGCCAGAATTACATTTACCGGTCGGTATTTCTGCTGCAAACTCTGGCCATTATGAGTGCCTTGAATTATGGAATAACTGCTAACACCTAGATTTACCAATTGCTATTGCAAGACATTTTTCAACATTTCAGTGAAAAAAACACAGACAGTTTCCACCTTCTCTGAGCAGGCGTAAAATGTCAGCATGACTGCTGTCTGGGATGCTAAATGAGGTGAGGGGGCAACGGTGACAGGCATACTTGTGATGTGTCTTGGGAGAACGTTAACTGTTCCACCTGAGTCATAGACTGCAGCAGGCAGTGAGCAGGTCTGTGGAATACTGCTTGCCCCCGCTCCTGTAGCCTGCCTGAGAGGCCAGGTAATTTTGGGCCCAGAATGATCAGATCCTGATATTTCAGACTGGATTATTCCAGGTACACAAACACTCAAAACTGTGATTTATATTATTTCACAGAGAGTTACAACTCATAATGAGAGCCTAGGTAGTAGATTTAGGACACTTCACCAAAGTGGTAAACTCCCATATGTAGACACAGACGTACAATTACAACACACAACTAAATTATTCATTTCCTCCCCAATTAAGGTCATTTTGTGCAACAAGAATCTGTTATATAGCCTTATAGCCCGCCGTAGTGGGCTATACGGGCTATTAAAAGCCCACTCCCGCGTTAAAGGCCTGAGCCGAAGGCGAGGGACTTTAACAAGGGAGCAGGACTTTAATAGCCAGTATAGTCCTGCTACGAAGGGTTATAAGGCTAATAGAACATTCTGCCACTAGAGGGAAGAATGTTCTAACAAATAAAACAAAGGCTTCTCGAAGCTCGAGGGGATTTAAATCCCCTTGAGCTCCCAGAGGCCTCACTCTCTTGTTAAAGAAGCAGGCCTTTAATAGCCGGTATAGCCTGCTACGGCGGGCTATAAGGCTATATTAGAGCACTGGAATGTTGAAAGCTCCACTGAAGACAATGGAGTAGCTTTGGCTTTATAATGGCTGGTATAATCCTTCTGCTCCAACACTCCAATGTTTGTCTTTATGTTTGCCCCTTTTTAATTTAGAACATTCTACCCTTAGTGAGTGGGTGGAATGTTCTAACAGCCTTAAAGACTGTCTGCCTCCGGCTATACCAGTTGCTAAAGAGCCTCTCCCTCGTTATAGGCCTGAGCCACACGTTCGGGGCCTTTAACAACTGCTATAGCCCTTGGCAGCAGTCTATAATGCTGGTCTGGGCTGAAGGCAGCAATGGAAGTCTGGGTTCGGCTTAAGTCATGTTGGAACATTTGAAAGAAAGCCGTGTACTAATTTTGGCACAAGAGATGCTATCATTCACGATAAGAAACGTATGTGTTTTTCCATCTTTAAGTGCAAAGAGCAGTGGAATCATGATTTCTTCCACGACTTTTCCAGTTTAAGGACGGTATATTTATATTTACCAAGCAACGTATTATACTAAGGAACATGCTTACATGCTTAGAAGAATAAGAACATATTGGTAGATGTGCTTGATTATCAATGAAAGCTGAACTTTTCAGCATTAGGCACCAAATGCTATTAGAGGCAGAATTTGCTTAAATTCTGAGTTTTGCTCGAGGTATAATTTACTAATCGCCAGGATTGTACATTCCTACTTAAACTGAACAAGTAGAGCGGGATTAATAAAGCAAATCAAAGTTTATCCAAAATGATGCCAGTTTCAGGACACTCGGCCTTCAAAGGATTTATTTATTATATACTCCATGTAATGTCGTTAGGTATCGTTTAAGGTGTGTCCATGGTTGCTGAGCTCTGATTGGCCAGGTGGGATTCTGAGTTATACTATTGGTTCAAGGTTCAAGGTACTCGGCTAAAACGTGACAAGCCTAAGTAAAACCACATGACTCACCTGCGTCTCAGCGACCATGTTCTCATCGGGCTTCAAGTGGACGGTGAAGGCTTCTCTCATCTCTCTCTCGCCATCATACAGCACCTCGACCTCCACAAAATGCTCGGTTTCTCCTTCTTTAAACTCGATGTCTGTTTGAAAACAAAAGGCATAGCTGAGATGAAAAGGCCAGCGTCGGATACTGGTTCGCTGGCAGAAGCGGGAGCGCGAGCTGGAGTCCACACCCCGGCACTGGTGCTCGTTAGTCATCGCCTGCAATGGGACGTGAATGCAGGCGACAGCTGCAGGTACGGGCCCGCATTCCCCGCGAGCTGCGGTGGCCGAGAAGGCCTTTTGCAAGCTGCCTTTTCAATCCTCAGACAGCTGCTTACCTCACGTGGATGCTTTGCAGGGAGCCGGCAAGATGATGGCATTGAGGAGACAGAGGTTTCACGGCTCATTAGCAAGACCGGAAGGGCCTCTGTTTCGTCCTACTGTTTCCATTTCTGAAGCAAAATCCTCGTATTTTTTTAAGTGAGATTTGTGCAATATACTTTTAAACCCAAACATTGCTGTACCACTCTACCTCCTATGGAGGGCCAGTGTCCAGAATCCAATTAAAAGTTGGACTTGTGACCCAAAGCACAGAAGCACCCAGTATGAGCAGCAGTAAGATGTCAGCGGCCTGCTTAGTGGGCGCTCAATTGTTCATGGTCAAATACACACATATTTGTGAGAAGGAGAGAGCGAAAATGTTGCTGGGAACCGCAGGATACTGTGTCCATACCTAATATTCACTTAACAAAAAGGTATCCTACCAGCCTTCCTCTAATGCTTTAATATAACCATAGCATCCTACCCCCAGAGGGCCGGACTGGGAATCCAAAGCAGCCCTGGCAAATTTTGTCAGAGCAGCCCCTGCACCTTGCATAGCGAGCGAGTGAGCCTGACCACTACAAGGAGAGTTTCGGGGAGGGTTTCCCCTCCAAGAAAATGTGGGGAAAAATTGCAAAAATTGTGCATTCTACAGCACATTGTTATTTATATATTCAATAGTATTGGCTTTTGAAGCATAGTAAATGACGTAACAGTGCACCAGGATACCCAGTCATACCCACAGACATTCTTACAGAGAACACAAAAAATAAGATGTCAAGTATGAAACATACATTAAAATATAAGTACACACATTCACTGTTGACCACTGTCAAGAAGCTGAGAACAGAATGAAACACCATTTCGAGGGATGTTAGCATCCTCCACCCCAGTAAGTGGCATGACAGGGCTTGCTTTAGCACTGTTGGCTCTACTGCGGCAATATTTTTGGACGCCCCCCCAATGACCTCTTCCTCCATATATTCCCTCACTATCACTCTCCAACAGTGCCTCTTATCTCTCCATAGCTCTCTCACATTTATTTCATTTGTTTTATAGTGCCTCTAATACTAGTGTAGAGTGTTAGACCACTTACATCGCACACACATACACAGACAGTGAATCATACATGTGTAAATCCGTGTACAGAAAATGTTACATAAGACAAAGGTTACTACAAGGTGTAGAACTCAAATGTCATCCATAGTGGTAGGCATTTTTTAAGTGTGCTTGGTCTGGAGAACACGGGACTCAGGATTCAAAACTAATACAGAGGTTGGATTTACTAATAATAACTTATTTCTACCCAAACAAACCCTTTTTAACAACATTACGATAATGAAAGAATGAAAAAAACTACTTTCTAACCTGTATCCTGCAGTTTTCATGCAGCTCTTTGATGGGTGTTCATAGCGCACTGTGCTATACCTCAATTGTAACTTATTAACTGCAAGTAACTAAAGGACCTTTATGACAAAAGCAGTAACCTACAGAGCTATCCACATAAAATACAATTCTGTGATCTGCATCGTACACAAACTTTGCAGCAGGCATGTTAAACCTCTGGGCTACTTTAGATAAGTCAAAACTGCCACTAGACAAAATTATGATCCTCTCACTGTAGCAGGAACATTAATCCCCAGAGTTATTTTGGCATTGTTATTGTTGCTTGAAAACTGCTGGAGCTGATCTAAAACCAACTCTGTAGCAATGCTTTTAAATCCATAACAATTTGCAAACACAGTGCTCCCAAGCTCAGCGATATACCAACCCGCAGCATCACAATCGGCCCCCAGGAACAAAACCAGCTCTCAGCCTCCTGGGGAAACACCCGATACCCAGTACCTCAAATACGGCCTTGAGCCGCCAAAATAATTTTTAATATTTGCATTGTGGACACTCGAACACCCTGTTCACGTCATACTTTCTCATCGGGTTGCACCCGGGTCTCTAAAAACCGTGGTGGGCTCAACCACATCCCATATAACAGTATAACAGTTATGGTCAAAACTTCTATCAGTCCTACTGTTCCAGTCACAAAGAATTGACAGCCAAAGACTGCTGAGACAAGATGTGGCACCCTGTTCATTGCTCAGCTTTTCACAGGGATTAACTAGATCTCACAAGAGCCGAGTGGTCTCTCTTTGCGTGCAGGGACTGGCGAAATGTGCTGGTGCTTACCTTCAGACATGGGGTTGTAATCCTCTCCGGAGGTGGCGGATCCGTCCTTGGTGTGAATCCTGACGATGGAGACTTTGGAGCTGTCTCCCAGGCGCAGGACGGGGATCTTCACCACAGCAATCTCGCCTGGCTCCTGTGGCTCTTTGATGCTGTACTTGATCTCGGAGAATTTGATGATTGGTTCTGTGGGAGAGAGCAGAAGACGTGTTGACGTTTTCCAAAGTCCAACATGAGGCCAGGTATGCACACTGGAGAAACCGTGGTGTGTCTCTCACTCAAGTACAGTGTTCAGTGCTTTCACACGTACAGCCCAAACTGAGGAGCAGGAACAGGACACATTTCTTCATGGATAACCCACACGTACTATCTCAAAGGAGGCTTTTGGATGGAGAATTTAATACACCCAACCTGCCATGTAATGTGTGAGTCTGGGACCTAAAGAGGGAGTGTATGTTGCTTTTTTCAGTATTTAACTGATGTTTTTATCCGAAGGAGCAGATTAATGTTTTAATACACAGCATCCCATATACCTCTCAGGCTGGGGTCTGCTGTTTAATATTTTAAAGTTATATTATTTTGTTAAATGCATTTTCTCCTTTTTATCAGAAATATATTACACATTTTATTGTGATATTTTATTAACTATTCAATACATTATTACATTACATTACAGCATGCATAAAATCTTATCACATACATTACTGTCTGAAAACTTACTGTCTTCCTCATCCTTGATCTTGATCAGAGTCTCGTTTTGCTCCCCAATGGATGCACCAAAGGTAGAGTCACTTTTCGGTGTGCCGAGGACTAGCCGGAGCTCCTCCTCCTCCTCATAGATCGAGTCGTCTCCAAGTGTCACCACACAAGGCTTCTCACTGTCACCTGCAAGGAAGAGGAAGGAGGCAGTGCCGTCAACACTTCCACCATCACAGCATTAGAATATGGGGGAGGGATTTTCAAGATTACCTCCCATAGACGTTGATTCACCAAAATGCTAGGGATAGGAGAAGTCACCTGACACACCCATTGAGCCCTGAGAATATGGCAGGCTTGAAGACGTGTTTCACATGCCACCCTCAAAAGTATGCTATTTTCTGCAGAGGTGCTAATGGAAGGGCAAGGTGTGGAAACTACAGAAACTAAGCAGGGCTTTTGTAATCCTGATTACCTTCTGTTCCTTTTGCTTCCTTCATGATCCCTGAGCCCAGCGGTTTCAAGGGCTGTGGCAGGGGTGGCAGCCATGGACGTCAATTCACGGAAATGCCAGGTGTAGCGGAAGTGACATCACACACCTTTTGACCTCCACTTTCACACACATACACATACACACAAATTCACATATATACACTCACTCATACATAAACACACTCTCCCCTACAAGTAGGCA
This sequence comes from Lissotriton helveticus, assembly GCF_964261635.1. NCBI lineage: Eukaryota > Metazoa > Chordata > Amphibia > Caudata > Salamandridae > Lissotriton > Lissotriton helveticus. Next base: position 1,940,901,851 of record NC_136059.1, read on the forward strand.
AACAACATACATTTAAAAGCATTTTTTACATACCTCACCTCCACGGAAGGGCATATTCCAGCGTATTGTACTCTTTATTACACTTTTAAGGATTAATATATTTTATTTGTTCACTAGTAGTGTAATAATTTTTTTCTCCAGAAAATAAAGAGAGTTGAGCCCCAGCTGCCCCTGTGTCCCTGGCACAGAATGTTCTACCTCTGAGGCCAGGGGTCCCAAAGGCAGGGCAAGGGGTAGCAAAGGGCAAGTTGCGTCCCCTGGTGACCCCTAAATGACGTCCAATTGTGGCAGCTGCTTTCGTGCCTACCCTTAATTGATGTCCATGTTGATTTCAGTAAGGTCATAAGAAGACCAGTCATTATCACAGTGATCATGTGTGTGAATTTAATATGTGTTATGTAGTTTGTTGGTGAAGAGGAGGTTCCATACACATTTGACCAATAATCGGCTAAGAAATTAAATCTGTTTTTCTCCTGGATCTTCGTAAATTTGTCACATGTTAGATATGATATATGGATGTGTGCTAAGAGAAGGTGATGTTCGGATACTTCGCCCACAGTGAGCCTGCATTGACTGGCGAGTCATGAAGCAGGAGGTGCACATTCAAGAGTGGACATCCACACACCGCATGGCCCCGGTTAGAAGTGCTTCTCTACGGCTGTGGGAAGTTCAGTAATAAACACCCTGCGATGGATCATGTTTGGACCTGACCTCTTGGAGCTCCTCTATATCATAAGATCATCATTAGCGCCTGCATTAGGCGGAAGGAGAAGTGTCATCACATTTTGGCAGGCGTAGCATGGGTGTCCGATTCCTTGCTTTCATCCTGCTAATGGGGGGCTGCATTTGGTAACAAGGCTTCAGTCCAGGTCATGGATCATTACAGAACCTTGAATGCACTGTGACAGATCTGGGTGCATATGTGCACAAGACCCAGCATGTATTTCCATCTCCAACATCAACAACACATCAGAAAGGAAACTGAGTTCATCCAGAATGGAACACACCCTTGGAAGTTCTAAAGGGAAATCAGGGACATGTTATGCAAAAAATATGATCATGCTACATTGTGTTCCAATGACCAAATTGTTTGCCTTGGAAGCAGGAGTTCTTAGATTAAATCCTGGCTTCACTGCTTGATCACATTATGTGACCCTGGACAAATCACTTTATCTTAATGTTGCGCTACTACTTGTATCCACCTAAAAGTAGGAGCCATTAGATACAGCCAATCCCTTTAATGGACTGAACAACTTTGCTGACAATCTACTTACTTCCGTAGGCCGGAGAAGGCCTACGCAGTAATGTCATGTCAGTTGTGTAATGATCAACTTACGTAAGTTACAAAAGACATTGTCACATGTTTTTCCTTTGTCTTCCTGAAAATAATGTAAGTGCTTGAGAGCACGAGGCTTTATGTACAGTTGTTCCCAGGTGAGGTTTAATTCTTCCACTCATTTTCTGCGCTAAGGAGCCCCCGCAATCAACATTTGTAGAAGGTCGGACAGTGGCAAACATAATGTGAATTGTATACAGTCATGTGGTATTAAAAATAGGGTAACACTACAACATAAATTAGAATAGCCAGGCCTGTTATGACCACAAAAAAGTTGTGGCTAACACCGCAACTCTAACATCCATAAAAAAATAACCAGGAGAACAAACTGCTTCGGCATGTTATTCCCTGTTTAAAGCTAAGATCTTGGTAATACCACAAATACTGCGTGAAGTATCGTGATTAGCAAAATATACTTCTCTGGCGAATTACCTGAGAAACTGTAAATAGGCCCTCGGTGTTACTTCATTCCAGAATTGTGAAATCATAACCGATTTGCTACAGAGAAAGAAACAAGTGTGCGATTTGAACAGATCTTTGAAATACGACTGGGATAAATTAGGGACCAGATGTACTAAAGGATTTCAAAATATTAAACCCTGCGATTCGCAAAATCACTCGGTTTGCGATTGCAACATTTATTTTTGTAATGTACAAAACCCAGTCTAAAAAGTTTTTCTGACTTGTAAAATTGGTTTTGCGACCTTCATCGCATTACAATTTGGAAGGGGCATAAAGGGGGGGTTCCTTCCAAATTACAATTCTGAATGCATTTGCAATGTATCAGCGGCTTGCAACCGCCATTCCCATTGCAAACCAGCAATTCTGGATGCAAACCATGGCACATTTGCCGACACCTCAAAGGAGGCAGTCACTGATTTACAAATAGGAAGAGGTCTCACTGGGATCCCTTCCTCTGTGGGAATGATGGTGTCAGCCTCAAGATGAGTAGCCAGATTTCCAGGGGTCCATTGTATGTTTCCTCTGATGTTTTTCCAAACGGAAAACGTTAATTTTTTTAAAGGAACACCAGCTACTTTAAAAAAGTGGTTTTCTGTTTGGTAAAGAAAACGCAGAGATGGTGGTCTGCTGTCCCTCGCAGGCCACCATTCCTGTGTTTGTAGCCAATTGACAGTGGGTGCAAATTGTGACCTACCTAGTTAATATTCATTAAGCTGCCCAATCTGGGACTCCCTGTGAATGGTAACTTGGTGCACTAACACAACATTACATAGGTCAGTTTGCCAACTTGGATACTTTGCGAACAGTATATCAGTACACTTGGCCTTGGATCTGACTCCAGGAGCGTAGGTATTAATGTTGAAGCAGGTGCAGTGGCACCGGTGACCAGAGATGTGATGGGCCCCTGTAATACAACATATTGCCATCTTTTACTACACAACCAGAGCAGGAGGCCCATTTCCCTTACATGCTTGACTGCCCATTAGAATATTGCTTCGAAACTGTCTCTGAACTCAGGGCCAGATGTACGACCTGCCAAATAGCGCTTTGCAAATTGTGTGGCATTTGCGAGGCGCTATTTGGCATGTACAACAGTGTGTTTAAAGGAAAAAATTGCGGTCGCAAAATATTGGTACATAGCTTTGCGGTCGCTATTAGGAAGGGAACACCCCTTCCTAACTGCGAGTCGCAAAACAGTATTTTTCAAGCTGCAATTTATTTGTGACTCGCAAAATGCTGTTTGTACATGGATCCATGCTTTTTAGCGTGCGCAAATGGGTCTAAGACCCGTTTGCGCACACTAAAAAGCATCGTAAATTTCTCCCTCAGTCTTTTTACAACCAGAAGGCACACTACCACTGGACTGGTAGTGTCTACCTTGTATGTGGAATACCCGATGTGCACACTTTCAATTTCATTTGACCAGGATAGATTTAAACACGTGATTCTCTTCTCCCAGACAGAGGTGCTGACCTTCCCACCAACTGATTGACCTTTGGGATCACTGAACCCATTTCTATATTATTCCAGTCACTTTTATTTGCAGATTTTTCATGCCATTGATCTTTTTGACAATAAAGACCACAAGGCATTGACCGGATAGTCCGGTGGAGACTAATGAGCAGGCGTTAATGGGCCAGAAGAGCTTTGTAGTTTTGTAGCGCTATAATGGGCAGGTGTCTTTACTGCCCAGCCCATTGAAGCTCAGACATAGGTGTAGTAGAAGTCAGTGAGCTTGATGAATACTATGAATACTGTTCTATGAACAGTCACTCAGAGACATCAGCAGGCAGACCTATCTGCAGACAGGCAAGTCTATTGGAAAATAGATAGGCAGATATAAATGTAAACAGATTGACAAAGTGATGAAGGGGTGCATGGATAGATACATGGCTGCACAATCGGGTATTTGGGCAGAGACATGTATTAGTTGATGAACCAATAGTTCAGGGATGGTTGGTCGGACACATGTACCAAGTACCACAAGTTCCCAGTGCCCCAAGTCTTAATAGCTGGGCAGATTCACAGGTTGTTCCTGCCCCTGATAAAGTTTGGGAAACTGCATATTGTCATTCAGTCTTTTGGGCAAAGACCGGGACATTATTCCTTGTTCCAAAAAGGTGTCCCACTACGGAAAAACAGCCCCTGCTTGCACAAAGTCACATGAGAAACGGTCCAGAGGGACAGAATTTCGGACACATCATCAGGTTTGTGACCTGCACTTCATTGTGTGATGTGACAGAAAGTGAACACTTGTAGAACGTCGGAAAACTTCCTGCCTCCTTAATATGTAGGAGGCAGGAGTCATTTTGCGAACTTCTATAGACAACCGTGAATGCAGGGATGGAGGCCAAGAGAGACAGCAGACATCAATTCCCGCGTTCATACTCCATGCATTTGATCAGTCTTTTTAAAAGCAGCCCCTGCCCTTTCGAAGGAACCGCAGTTTTTTTAAATAAATGTACATATGCTGACATTAATGGAGCATGCAAAGGTCCCCTGGACCACTACAAGTTCTCTTTGAGGTTGCCTACCACCATTCACAAAGTGGAAGATGTCCCATGGGGGCAGCTTCCATTTTCGAATGGGATACTGCCCTAAGTCATGTGTCGGTATCGATTCAATTAATTTTTAAGATCAAAATTGTGGTCTCACAATACAAATAAATAGCATTCCGAATTGCAAAGGTGTGAGGGGTGCCCTTTTGTGCCACCTTCTTCTTCTCCTATAAAGGCACTTTATAAGTCATAAACACATTTCTGGCTCACAAAGTACCTTTAGCACATTGTGTACTCTTGATTTTGTGGTTGCACAAGTTATGATTGGATTTGCATCCACAAACACAGTTTGTACATCGGGCGCCTTGTGCACAAGCTGAAGAATATTATCCCATAGACTCTTCAGAAGTAGTCTCAATGGTAAGAAATGTAACTGGAAAACACTGAAGCATCTGGAAACTACAACAAGCCTACCGCTCAAGATACACTGGGATAATGATTACTAGAACTGCCCCAGGGAAAAACAATAGATTTTTTGTTTTTTTTTGTCAACTGCTAAAAGCTAGTGGAATATGTCCACTTAAAAGCCTTCGTAATTGGGACCTGCATATTGAAATTAACCTGGTAATTCCAGTCTAACATATTATTCCCCATACCCGGCCCAAAAAACGAGTGATGCTCAGAAATAGGGGTGGCAATACTGGCTGGAATCAATACTGTGGGCCCAGTAGCACGACTTCTAGTTTCCCATCATTCTTTAATGAGTACCTTTGTTTGCAAGTCATTAATGAGCGTAACTTGCTGTTAAATGACTCCTAACACATGGAAACTCAATGAAAATGTGCCCAATGAAAAGAGCATTTAAAAGAAATAGCCTTTCTTTTCTGCACGAAGTCCCCAGAAATGGATTTCCGATGTGTTTTGGATGCAGCAACCTCATATTACATGACAGGTCTCTAGAACTGAGTTGCCATCGAACTGCACTTTATACTTACAATTATTTTGATGGGTAAGCAGTAGGTTTGGCAATGCACAGCTAATCCACCTTTCTTGGGGCAGGAGTAGGATTGGCCAAGCAAAGCCAATTCTAATGCTCACCCAAGTGGAGACAAGCCATGATATATTGTTCTTCAACATTGGCTGTTTCCTGCAGGGTTTGCTTGCCCTCTGCACGTTGCAGAATGCCCTGTTGTGCAGATGATGTCTTCTTCAGAAACGCGGGTGACTTACCGGGTAGGAAAACCACCAGGGAGTCGTCAGTGTTCGGCCGCTCCTCATAGTCCATCATGACTTGGGCCGAGCCCTGTCTTGTGTAGCAGCGGACGGTGGAGCGGTAGTTAATGTCTCCACTCCGGTAAATGATAGCAGTCACCTGGCCATCCTTCTCCTTCACAGTGTACAGCGGGTCCTTGAACTGAACTTTGGGCACTGGAAACAAACACAATAACATTTGTTTGTTATTTCACAAAATCTGGCACAGCAACCCAGGCCCAGACCACATTCCACTTCCATAAGAAGGTGAGAGCTCTTTTTTTTCTGTTATCTCATCACTCCCCCATTTGCAGCTTTCAACCACCTATGCTGTCTACTCTCGATTCCTAATACCATCTACTCTTATCAATGATTCAAGCAAATTCAGCCGTATATGGGATTTCATGTTAAGCACAAAGAATTAACAGCAACAATTTGAGAGATTAGGTATGCAATGAAATTGGAAAATTTTCTGGTTTTAACTCACTATCGTTATTTAAACGAGCTACTTGGTAGTGCACAATGTTATGCTGTTACGAGGGCGTGAAGGCATGTGTTACCCTGCTTCGAGTGATACATGAACATGTGGACCAGAGAAGCCATTTAATCACCATATGAAACCTCATTTAAGTTTTTTTTATACATTATGTTCATGGTTGGACATGTTGTATAAAAAAGAATACATATAAACTGAAAACAGGTCACAACATACAATACATTATATTTCTCAATGGGATATGAAAATGTCGTTTTTAGAGAGTGGGTAATCCAGTTGTTCTTCTTATAGAAGATGATGATGAACATTTATTTTTACTGCACCACAAAACTAAATAAACTGATAAAAGCGGAGTTTAGCCACAGCACTAGGTAATGAAAACTATGGTTAAGCCTGAAAGCAGGAAGCAAGAATGTTCAATCACAAGATGATTCACAGTGTGGATATTTAAGCTGTGAAACAGTATCTCTTGAAAAGAAGTATTAGCAGCCACCAAATACATTTTAAATTCAGGGGGATGAGGTCTTAGAAAGTGTGAAGACAGGGTTTGCTCTAATTGGTAGACTTGCGGGCAAAAAGTGATGTTTTTTCTTTTTTTAAGAAGGATGCCTGATACACAGGATGATTTTAAATTGAGTATATTTCAACCAGCAGGAGAAGAAAAGCAGCCATTCTCCCACTAAGACGAGTCTTCTCACCGACTGATATTTTCAGAACCCATGTAAAATTCTAGATTCTCCAACCGTAGGGCATAATCACTCAAAGACAAAATACAACATCTTTCATTGTAGGAACTAGGATTTATGAATCCTACTAAAAGTCTTTTTTACCATACTGTGGATCACTAGAAGATATTATCCCACTTCTTATGCTTTAAATGCCAGACTATGTGTCTCTGTTAAACTACAGTAAGTATGTGACAGAGGTTAATCATAAGACACGGCCACTTACAATCCGATGTGGTATCATTGATGGTGATGGTGGTCTTGCTGGGCTCCCCGAGCACTGCATTCATAGGCATACGCAGGACGAGTTCAAAGGTCTCCAATCCTTCCAGGGACGGCTGCCCCAGATCATCGAGGATAGTCACGCGGAAAGTCTGCATGTTGACCCCAGGGGCAAAGTCCAGGTTGCGACTGATGCCCACATAATCCACACCAGCTGTGTGGAAAGAACAAAAGGACACATATTTTTATCACAGTTCATGGTTTGCAATATATTATGACTTATTGGTCATGGCTTAAAACTAAAATTCATGCTAAGATGGCCTCTTCCATAGGTCCAAAGCTCTTAGACACTTGAAAGCTAGAGGATCTGTGGGGAGAAAACTTTGCCCATCCATTCTGCATCCTGCTTGCAGACTGAACTATGGAGGGGAAAAGATTTGGTGGGCCCTATCCTAGAGGGGGTCATTTTAGCCAAAGGACATGGCTATGGCGGAGGATTGCATCAGATATGGGAGGTAAAATCCCAATTGGAAATTCCCGTGGAATGGCTGAGTCTTGAAAGCATTAGCAGATAAGGAATGCAGCTAATTCAGTCAACCTCTACTACTATAAATAGTGTTGCAGTTCTAATAAGTAGGCTAAATAATGTGATAAGCAAATAAAGTGGTCAAAAAATTCCCTGCTTTCGAGCCCAATCTGACACTAGGCTGAATGAATCCAAAGAACGATATATAGTGTTAGAGTACAATACTCATTAGACATGTGGGAGGGGCTATACTTCTATTCCATGAGTCTTAAAAGACTTGAAGGAAGCTGCAAATGACAATGAACCATTCAAGCACTTGTTCATCTGCAGTGCTCTGTCAAATTGAAAATTATTTCCATTTGCATAATGTGCCATCACCCGGACTCTGAAAGGCCTACCTGTAGAATCTGTCTGATCTAACTTTTTGTACCCAGTACCATCAGCATCATTTGGCATCGGAATATAAAGGCACCTGCCTCAAGTATTCCTGTTTCCAACAAAGAGCTGTGATTCTAGGGTTCAAAGCATTAGTGCAAGGTCTTGTAGAGTATCACCACTCATGCTTAATTTGAGCCGGTGGTTTCCAGTACTCAGCACCAGCACTTAATCATCAGCACCGGTGCTTTTCATGAGCACCAGTTATGGACACATTCATTTATGGGAAGATTAAGTGTTCTGCTCAGAATCACAGGATGTTGAGTCAATGCCGAGACTCAAACCTGATTCCCAAGCTCCAAAGTCAGCAGCTCTGGCCATTATGCCACATATTGTACCCCCTTTCGTGGTCAGTAGTTAGTTCTGTTGCAAGGTGCCTCCTGACGAGAGCCCTGGGTACTTATTTGTTTACAAAATAACTACCGATCACCACTCTACTTTGGCCAGATCATGCTTTGACCGTCATGGATTCCTGTGTCTAGCAGTCTTTGAGGGCGGGCACTCTGAGGAGCGCAGAGCATCCATGACTGAAAGACTCTCACCTTCTGCTGACGATTCTTCTGTTTTCCGGGACCGTACAGTGATAGTGGCTGTTTTGGATAGGTCAGTTCCTGTTCTCCATACTCGGACCTCCACGTAACCAGCACTTTCATCAACTTCATATTTGGTGTCACCAAAGTAGAAAGCAGGTTCTAGAAACATAACAATTACAATGCTGTCAGCTCAACACAAACTCCTGAAAGATACAAACTCCTGAAGACACACATGCTATTTATTGTGAAATACAAAACACACATTAGTCACCGCAGCCTAGTACTGATGTATATATAATTTACAATATGAAGTTATGAGCAAACACCTTTGAACCAAACTTTTCCTGTGATGGAACAAGCAGTTTTGGGACCATGCCTTCTTCTGATCTAGCCATTAGTGGAGCAGGCCTTGCCATGGAGTAGATGTAATCATTTCAGACCATAAGTTAATATTCCTCATGACAAACTCTTTGCTTTAATGATGATGGAATATATACAAATATGTCCACACAATCACCTTTCAGCTGCATTCTCCAAATGACTTGCCCCCCCCCCCCCTCTGTTTCTCACTCTGGCAAATGGCGTTTTCCAAATACAATTACAAGTAACTACATCTCAGAGTCACTATGATAAGATTTGGTGATCTCTTCCTGGCCACTGTGAAGTTCTTGGTAGTCTTTCTTAGAAATATATCACCTGATATCTACTGTGTGCGTACTTGCCACATTGAGTCAGTGATTTGTAATGCACAAAGATTAATTATTTAAATACAGTATGCCCTTGGACTACAAAGTGGGGCAGGTCCAATTAGACTTGCTTTCCTCATGGACATCAAGATGGTGGGGGGTTGATAAACGAATTGAGTTTAAACACCTTTTACACATAGGATTTTCACTTTTAGAGCAATAATGCTATGGAACTACTTGGAGCTCCTACATGGTAATGATAGGAACAAGGTTTTATCGTATACATTAGAAGGTGCTCAAGCCACAAGAGCGGGTCTTCTTTGGGAAATAAATGGCTACTGCTCCGTTTTCTTTGCGTTCATTGTTTCATCACTAGTAGGACGGCACCCTTTCTGTCAATGAGAAGAAATTGAAACGCAGTGAAGCTTAAGCTTTGTGCTTTGCAGTAAACTGATTTTCACGAACGGTCAACATCATGTACACGTCTCATCCAAGGAAAAGACTTACAGAGTTAAGTTTTGTATGTGCGTCATTGTCTTCTTGTCAGTGCAGGTCAAACATAGTTGTTCCGTTTAAACAAATGGGTAGAAAAGCTCTGAAACTGGTTAAAAGACTATAGTTCAATGCAAAACTAAGTGTAGGTAGTAAACAGCTCCAAGCCACAAACTGAGAAATGTGCTATGGTCAGTGTTCACTCTCTTACGAAGGATTCAATACAGAGATGTCAGACTGTGATAACGCTCATTGCCTTTTATCCAATAAATAAAAATAATATGTAGTGGAACTACTTTTCACACATTCAGTGTGTACAAAAGGACTTAAACCGTAAAACTTCTCTTATTAGGCAATGTAACAGTATACACAGAGGTGTGCAGTTCCTATTGTGGAAAGAGGTCGGTGGTGCCTGAGGGATCAAGTCTGAGATCTGATCCTTCAGAAGCAAGGGCCCGTATCCTCAGGGGTGTCATGCTTCATCATAGGGCAGCTCCTCGTTGGGCCGGCACTGCAATGCCCATCGGGCCAGAAGGGGGGCTCTTTGCCGGAGTTCTTTTGAGCTGCTGCAGTGAAGTGTGAGGTGCTACATAGAAGTGTTATAATTGAGTAGAGTGGTGGATTAAAAATATCTCAAGGTGTTAACAAAGCTAAAATTTAATGTAGGGAACCCTCGGTTATGCTAAAACCAGGTATAGGTCAGAGTGGATGTAATGATCCAAATTTGCTCTGAATACAGGTGTAGGTCAACATGTTTCTTGCCATGAATACATCAGAAATTATTGAGGCAATTCGTCTGGACCGTGAAAAGTGAGAAACTAAACTACTCATGGGGAGGACGGTCAGAAGTATGTGTTACCTAAAGCTGTACCATACCCCAATTAATTTGAGTATATATTTTACCTTGATGTAATCGATAAGTGAAACGACCTGGGGGAGATAAAAAAAGAAAAGAAGAAAACAACGATAGTATTCAGCAACAGCTCTTAGTGGTGAATCGATATGGTCAATGCCAGGTGTTATGACCATCTAGCATTGACCATTTGCGTAAAGCTGGATTGGCACTGTATGCCCATATCGAATCACCACTAAGAACTGTTGCTGAACACTATAGTTGTTTTCTTCTTCTGGATGGAAACATGAAAAGATGGACAGATGGATGCATGATAGTCTAAAGGATGGAGAGAAAGATGGAAGGAAGGTGGGATGAAGGGAGCTCATGTAGCCTGGGCATGGCTTATTTGTTTCGCCACCTGATGGCATTCGAGGTAAGGATCAAAGTGGGGGGTATTTTAATTTTCTGACTACTCACTTGCCATGGCACCTATTTTTTTCTTTTTTTATTCACAGTTTAAGCACTGTGTGTGTGCTGGTTCCATTTATCGGACAACCAATGGGTGAGACGATGAGAAAACCCCAAGTTCCTAGCAGGAGCCGTCTCGCTCATCAAAGGAAGTAGATAAATGGGTCCCTTAACAACTTTATCCTTGTTTTCATGCTGCGAGTTATGTAACAGGGCACTTATAAAACAAATACAGGTTATGTTTTTGGCAGCATGCGATCCTTTCTTTGGCAGTGGAACTTCTCCCGAAATTCAGCGATTTCAGCGGCACGGTAGAAGAATGATCCGCATTGTGCTCGGCATTAGCATTTCCTCTCCCCCTCCGCTGCCACCTGCCAATGTGCACAGCATTAAAAAGGAGACCCGCGGCTCTGGTGGGCCCGGTTTCAGCCCTTGGCACCTGCTGCCGCGCGCTTGCCACTTGAGAGCAGTCAAGGGCCTTTAGAGAGGATGTGAATCTCGTGTCGAGACTTTAACACATCTTGCCGCCTGCAGGTATGGAGGCCTTGGCCAGACACAACTGTGTGCCCCACCCAGATTTGCTGGACACACCCAAACTCTTCCCATGAGTGCAAAGGCCTGCTTTATGAATATTCATGAGGCAGGCACGTGCTTTTTTTAACAAGAGCAACTCCTGCAAAGGGAGTTCTTCAAAGTGCATTAGCCCTACAGCTGCATAAGGCCGCTAAATTAAGTCATTCATGGTAATAAGCAGTTATTTGTGCTGACATGCACGTGCCTTCCACTCACATCGAATGCTAGTGTCAAAATGGGTTCTTGCAGGCAGCAGTGTCTCCAAATCCGAGGATGTTCATTTCCTTAAGAATGATCTCTATATACTTTTGTTCCCTGTCTTCTGAGAACGAGAGGCTATTGGCCCGAGGTTCCTTGGGGTCTCTGGGGGAGGTCTTTAGTGGTACAGCCCCGACCCTCTCCGATTATAGTCGTCCTCCTCAGCAAGTGTTGATTTGAAATACTTTTTAAAGAAACAGCTGTTTTGTCGTCCTTGTAATGAACCTTTTTGTCAATAAAATGGCGTCTCTTCTCACTGGTTTAATGCGTCATCCCACGGTGCATGTCTGTACCAAATGCTCTGAGGTGAATGCTATGTGTAGTAAAACTTTATGTAGTGCTTAACAGACAGTTGGAAATGCATTTTATGACCTGCTGCATTCAGAAGCCAGAACTCATCCGCTCAAGCTGTCACGGCGATGCTTTACGACTGCCCAGTGACAGACTATACTTAACTGTTGAATGTGCTTTGAGCGTTTCTGGATCAGGTTTGCGCCTTGCTTTTTCATTTTGTAAATTTGTGGGCCTAGATATACAAATACCTTGGGGCAGTTTTACTAACATTTTGCGCTGGGTGTGTCACAAAAGTGATGCAAATCTGTGCAAAATGCGTATTTTGGGTTTTGCTTTCCAGCGCAAAAGCCACTGGAAAGTTTCCCCACAGTAACACATGCAACCACCCATGGTTTTTGATGCAAAGCTCTATCTACCAACAGTAATGCCTCTTTAAAGTTGGTGTTAAAAAAGGAGAAATGCTTTTATTCTAGCTTCTCCCACTTTGCATGTGTGCTGCACTGTACAACACACATCCAAAGCATCGTATTTTGCACAGGAAGGGCTCCCTTTGAATACAACACCTATACTAGACATCACACACACATTACTTGTAATAATCCAGCTTTCACACACACATTACTTGTAATAATCCAGCTTTTTGTGTTATTACTTTTTTTTTTTTTTGCAATATGCATCCTGAAGTCCAAAATGACCGGAGGATGCATTTTGCTCTAATAAAATAGCACTAAATGCTACAGGTCACAAACAGCAGTTGCCAGCAGACACATGCTTTCTTTTAGTTTGTTGTTCCTGTGCTCCTGTGGTAGGATTTTTGCCCCAAATGATTTTTAATTACTCACACTGGCTTAATCAGGTCATTTTGGTAATTTTGCATCTCAAGAGCAATGACTGAAATTACTCTGATTACTCTGGCGTAATTAAAATTTCTCCTAGGCCTACAAATGTTTTCATTTCTCCTTGTTTTTCCCACTGTACATGTGTGTTGCATTGTGCAGCACATAAGTGGGAAACGCTCTAAGGCATAGTTATTGAAGTGGAACGGACCTATTATAGCACAACACCTATGCTTCCTACACACAGACACACTTGCACTATGGATCAAGGATGCTGTACGTTGAATCATGGCAGCCAATAGTGCACCAGAGCAGGGACAGAGCAGATCAAACCCACAGCTTGGTAGAAATGGCTCTGTTCTGCTCTCTCCTTTTTTATGTCACATTGCTTATTAACTTTACATTCTGCGCTGCTTTGTAAGACTTCTACCTACATTTAAGCTGAGGTTTTAATGTATGTGTCATATCTATATCATGTGGAATTGTATGGCCGATTTGTGTGTTAACGAATTTTTTTAAACAAGGCATATATTAAATACAAAATTGCTACAATGACAACATGGTAAGTGGAGGAACGTGCTTCATAGGCATGACATTTAAAAAAAAATCTCACATACCATAACATGAAGATATTCAAAAAAAATTCCTACAAGAATGAACATCAGGTTTATCTTGCTAGGTTTCAAACCTGTGACCCTACAGCATGAATTTCCTGTGCAGAAGTGTGGTGCTGGGCCATTACATACAAATGTGTTAATTGCACTACATTTCCTTTCTTGTCATTTAGCATTAATTTTGGCATCTCCGGTCAATCTCTAAATGAGAGTCTAAGGTGTCATTAAAACTGCAACTGTTGGCTTTGTCAACCAATCGATGAACTTTCCGAAAGCACCTTTGTGTGGTGCTGTCTTGTTCATGCATTTGACCACAGAAGCAATGGGACCATCTGATAGAGGAACTGTGGGATCTGATGACAGCAATCATATTTATTTGTCGCTTCTCCTGTTTTCAGTTATCGGGAGTGGTCCCCCAGAACTCTTGGCAAGACTTCAACTCTTAAAGATATAAAGCTCTTTAGAAGAGCCGGTGGAACTAAGCATCTGGGATTCTTGTTAAACCTGGAAAGCATGTTGGTTTAAAAACAACTGTGTGGTCACTTTCATAAGACCAGGTCTTAACTCTCCGCAATATCACAAAGCCTGAAACGTAGAGTCATAACCATGACTTTTCTGACTACTTAATTAGGAGAAAACAGAATTGGTCTCTTAAACAGACTTAACCTCACTATTGTTCTTTTAAATCTATTGTGACGATGAATTGATTAGTATGTAGTAGCGCAATTTTACAGCAATGTTTTATTGATTTCCGAAATGATTTTACTGTTTGCATTCTTTGATGATCTATTGATCGAAATAAAGATTAAATGATGATGAATATCTGTAATAAACACTGCACAAGGTGTGAACATCTGTAATAAACAATTCAGGACTTTTCCATGGCTACCTTTCTTCAAGGTCAATCACGGTCTTTAATTACAACATTTGAATGCAGGGAGCTCAAATAACGACAATAGAGTGCAAAGGGTCAATAATGTATAGGATAGTCATTTTTCTCCAAAATTCCAATGCTTGTCTTTCTTTTTCTCTGTGTCTTACTTAGAGTATTTCACCTATGGTGGGTGGAAAGTTCTAATATCATTATTCTCATTCTGCCTCAGGCTATTCCTGTTGTGGAAGGTCTTCTTCGTCATAGGCCCTTGGTGGTGTCTCTGGCCTTTAATCCGAGCAATTAACAACCAATAAAGTCCTCTGTAGTGGGCTATGAATTGAAGACCCTTGTGAGAGGCAGTTCATTTAGCGGGAGACTTAAGAAGAACTCCCATCTGACCTCAAAAAACTTGGATGATGGTGTCGGAATCTGGCATTCTTGCATAGCATGTAGCTCCATCAAGAGCAACTGCCACACTGGCAAGCGTATTCAAAGGAAATTTATTGATCTTAATCATACATGTGGCAGAACGACAATAACTCCTAACTTTCCATATATTCCTGTAGCAGCTATATTGCATTCGTATAATAATATTGGAAGGTGTTTTCGGAGTTCCACATTACAAATCAGTTGGCGTTGGATTCCTATCCAGCCGCATAGATTCAGGAATAAGATGTCATGTACATCTTCGCATCGAAAAGAGTGACATATGGCACCCTAGATGCCAATTCCCGACTTATATGATCCCCTACCACTCACCTCTAAAGAATCTAGAAAGGTCGGCCCTGATGAAGGTGGACACAGCTTTTATTTCCACTGAAACGTGCATTGACCTCGCTCCAGTGAATCCCAGCTGGCAACAAAATCACGGCTATTGATGAAGGGCTCTGTCTGTGACTCCAAATGTGTATGCCTATTAACAGTGGGGATTGTATTTAAGTGATGTGTGTATGTGAGTGTGGTGTTGTATGATAGGTCAGGATGAGATGTGTGGTAGAAGCATGGGGATACGTTATTTTTCTCAATGTCTATGCAAACTTTATTGAGTTGATACATGTAAACAAACACAATATGTATGTCATAATTGTATAAATGTATATTTGCAAGTTTAAAAAGTTTTCACTTCTGTATAATTGAGTTTAAGAAAATATTTATTAAAAAGTTCTTCTTCATAGATGAAAACAAAAATGAAATGAATAAAATTAACAAAAATATATAAATAGATGTCTGACTGAATTGTATAACACCGGGTAGGTCAAGAAGCTAAAATTAGCCGCCAGTGAAAGTATATAGGTCAGGTGGGAGTTCTTCTTTACATAGTTGTGTGCATTTCCCACTTGCTCCCAGTCCTCGAATCAATTTTTTAGGGGGGTACCTTCCTTTTTGAGAGCAGGGTTGTATGACCTACATCCTTGTGAAAGGGCAAGCATCCATCTCATTGCCTCTGTACATGGCATGGATGACCTGCGTCCAGTGGCAGCTGTGAAAAAGAGAAACGTCTTCTTCATCAACTTTGGTGAACTTCCTGAAAGCTGCACATAATGAGAATGCATTGGATGCATGCAGTTAGTCACTTCCCCGTTTAGAGAATTGAGAAGGTGAAATGTATAGGATGAAGACGTATGCATCCACACACTGCGTGTTCACAGCTGTCTGGTGCCATACTATAGTTTGCTCATGTGGTGGAGGTTATATCTGCGTGAACTCCATTGTCAAAGCCCTTAGTCTATGCTGGGTGGTCATTCACTGATCACTTGGAAGAAGATGTCTTGTTTTTACACTAGTAATAGTCATTGTGTGCACAAATATGCATTTTGCTTACAGCCAAAGACTCTCAGGACTTACTACATTAATACAGAGTAACGAAATGTAAAAAGGAGGGAGTTTGTGGCCCTAATGTGCAATTTGCATTTGCATATGTGACAGGATTTTTTTACTGCTGGTGTGCTGTACTACAAACGCATAGCACAATGTGTCGAAATGAAACTGGGTGCCCTTGAAGGCTTTAGAGTGGCTGAGATATACAACAGGGAAATGTAGGCTCCTCCTATGTCTTACATCACTAACTTTACTTGTGTGGCCATCTTCTCTAATGCCTGCGTAAACACCACATTCTACTCACACAGCCTGCAATGGGTCAATAACACTAACCTATACTGGGCCCTGCTAGAAAATGGCACCTGCCATGTTGTGCTGCCTATCAGAACAAGCCAGATCTGCGAGATCCTGCTTGAATGTATGTGCTGTGCCACAATCATCATGTATTGATACTTATACCAATGTGGCACTGCACCACAGACGGCTCCGAAACACATGTGTACAAGAAAAAAAAGAAAGCACGGGAAGGGCATAATCCTCAACTTAGTAGCCTGCGTAAGGATCCTGTAACAGAGAGGTCCATTCAGGATTTGCCCCTTCATCTTTCTTGAGCCGCCAGTGCAGATACCATCACTTTAATTACAAAATACTTAACCACAAAGCACCTAAGACCTAAGGCTGGGGCATCAGGCTAGCCTGTACCCAGCCATCCCAGTAGCGGACTTTGTGCGCTGTTAATAGACGCATTGTTATGGCAGGACCCTATTTGCTTCTTCTCCCCAACACTTCCTTCGCTCTTGGAGTGCTTACTTATGTAACTTTGCCTGACACTGCCCTTCAAAAGCAGTGCTCTGTCTGAGACCCCTTAAGGGTGCCCCACTACTCACCGCGACACTTGTGCACACATTGGCGAACCTGTGTCCTGTGATGAGGTGGCTCTCTGCTCTGCCCAGACGCCTCAGCCCACCCTTTCTATACACTCTCCCCGCTGTTTGCATCTCTTTCTTCAAAGTTCATTATGCCACAATGGAGTCCTTTGTTCAGCCCTAAGCCCCGCGACAGCCTGCCTCGCCGCAACATAAAAAGGATGCGGAACCTGCTCTTATAACATCGTCTAATCAATTGAAAAGAGTTAGGGAACTACAAAAAAGCATAGTGTTCCCTTGTACAGCACATCAAAGGGCGGCCATTTTCCACTCACGGGTCGCGTCAGTACCATTATGAGTAGTATTTACATAAAGGCGTGCTCTTCATTACATGGCTGCCTGTGCGAAGGACGCTAATTACCTTTTGAGGTTTTCACAAACCATAGACCTTTCTCTTCTACGTTTCGAATCCCATTAGAGCAGAGCGGTTCTGCCATGTATTGAGAACAGCAGTGAAAAGAAGGGTTCAATGTTTGCTGTGCAAGGCACACCTGCCTTTGTACACAACAGCCAGAGAGGCAAAATGACAGACGCGCCATTTTAGAAAACAATGGCGTCGAGAGCTCTGCAAGAGCCCGAACTTGAGCACACAAGGACAGCCCACTCACGTGAAGGGCCTCAACAAACAGTGCGGGGGTGTCTCACACTGTGGTATGACGGTACCATACTGAAGACACACCACAAGGGCAAAGGCCAGAGGTGCTCAATACCAGCAAGCAGATTCCCAAGTTACCGCATTGTCTGCTCGGTGGGAAAGTGATTTTAAAGGCAAATGAACAGGAAAAAGTATTCTGAAGGAAGCATTCGAGGCGGATGCTGTTCACATCCACACGTGCAGAGCACAGCGGATTAGTGTAGTCACGAGGCCACCCAGCCTGCTTACAAAAAGGTAAACAAAAATAATACAATGGACACGTTCAGAAAAAAATTGAATTGCGCTTTTCATCTAATGGCTCTGAGAACCAATGTAAAAACAAATATCATAAAAAAAAATGCAGGCATTCCTGAAAGACAAGAGCATTCTGTCCTGCTGTACTCAGTAGTTCGCAGCAAGATTGGTCCTGCGACTGCTGAGTGTAGGACAGGGGCGGCTGGTGACATTTGAAAGTGGTGAGGCGTAAACTAATTTGCATATTGCACCGCAGCGAGCGAGCGCAGCGAGCCAGCCCGAACCACCTTGCTTCCATCCATACATCATTCATGCATCCACCCATCCATCCACCCACCCATCCTGCATCCATACATCATTCATTCATGCATCCACCCATCCATCCACCCACCCATCCTGCATCCATACATCATTCATTCATGCATCCACCCATCCATCCACCCACCCATCCTGCATCCATACATCATTCATGCATCCACCCATCCATCCACCCACCCATCCTGCATCCATACATCATTCATTCATGCATCCACCCATCCATCCACCCACCCATCCTGCATCCATACATCATTCATTCATGCATCCACCCATCCATCCACCCACCCATCCTGCATCCATACATCATTCATGCATCCACCCATACATCCACCCACCCATCCTGCATCCATACATCATTCATTCATGCATCCACCCATCCATCCACCCACCCATCCTGCATCCATACATCATTCATTCATGCATCCACCCATCCATCCATCCACCCACCCACCCATCCTGCATCCATACATCATTCATTCATGCATCCACCCATCCATCCACCCACCCATCCCACATCCATACGTCATTCATTCATGCATCCACCCATCCATCATGCATCCACCCATCATGCATGCATCCATGCATCCATCCATACATCATTCATGCATCCACCCATACATCCACCCAGCCATCCTGCATCCATACATCATTCATTCATGCATCCACCCATCCATCCCCCCACCCATCCTGCATCCATACATCATTCATTCATGTATCCACCCATCCATCCATCCACCCACCCACCCATCCTGCATCCTGCATCCATACATCATTCATTCATGCATCCACCCATCCATCCACCCACCCACCCACCCACCCATCCTGCATCCATACATCATTCATTCATGCATCCACCCATCCATCCATCCACCCACCCACCCATCCTGCATCCATACATCATTCATCCATGCATCCACCCATCCATCATGCATCCACCCATCATGCATGCATCCATGCATCCATCCATACATTATTCATGCATCCACCCACCCTGCATCCATACATCATTCATTCATGCATCCACCCATCCATGAGGGAGAGTTCGAACCTGAAGCCAGTCGCATCGGGTGGCCGATCCTCTCGGCTCTCCTTAATTGTTTTCTACAGATCTTAGAGTTATTTTGCCACACCCGCACTCCACGAGCTAGCGTCAGGCGTCAGCTTCATTCCATCACACCATTGCGCAGCTCCACTATTGTAGCTCCACTGTCACAGTGATGACACGCCGGAGACACATGAGTCTGTGTGAATCTTGCCGCAGGATTAGCAGTTACCGCGGCGACGGCTGTGACAGTGATGTGGCAGTGAAGAAGGACGGAGGAGGGTAGAGGAGAGTGGCGAGTGGCGGGTGGCGGGTGGCGGGTGGTAGTTTTTCGTGGTATTACAAACAGCAGCAATAAGCAATAAGCGGAGAAAAGAAAAGAGATAAGACTGAAGCCCCTTAGTGCTCGTTGAGCACCTCGCACCCACCACGCCTCACCTCTCCTCCTAGTTGATCACAGATCGCAGGTTACAGACGCAGGTTACAGGTGCAGGTTGCGTGTAGTAGTAGGCAGGCAGCAGATCGCAGATCGATGGACGACGGATCAAGTTTTCAGCTGAGACTTTCAGAGTCTTTGAGTTATAGTTATAGTCTATAGGCTATAGGTCTTCTGTAGACTGTAGACTGCAGGCACTGCTTCACCACAGCTACTCCATAGGGTCTCCTTTTTGCAAGCAGGATCGGCCGAGCTGGGCTAGGCTAGGCATGGTTCTCGTCATGCAGGTCTCATCCTGGCGCTGTATGCAGCGCCGGGATTGGCTGGCGGGGCACCATTACTGCTCGCCCAGTCGCCCTGTGCAACCCCAGGGGCTGCGGCCTGCCCCCTGGTCCTCTCTCTAAGGGGAACTGCACAGGGGAAACAATCTGCGCATGCGCGGGCTAGTTTCTGCCCAAAATCCCACTTGCGCAGCTGCAGCAGGTCCAGCCTCCCCCTCCCCACCTCTGCGCACTCCGGAAAAGTCGGGTGTCTCCCGGATTCCCGGCCGGCGGGTAGCGCGATTATTTTAATATTTGCATTTGTATTTTAGTGACGACGCGGTGGGTCCATGGGGCTTAGTGGGGCTACGCCCCTACGCCCCAATGGACGCACCGCGCCATTGGTGATGGGCTTCACATCACTGATGGGGAAGGTGGAAGCACGTTGGGGTGCTGAGCCGTTGCAGGGCGTTTGGCAGCATGGATCGTAGAAGTGTCTGACATGAGCTTGGGAGTGGCCAGAGTGTCTCAAGGTCGAAAGCGAGGCTCCTTCTCCTGTGAGTCACTCACACAAACTTTGACTGTGACGGCACGTTGTGTGACCTCAACCACCTTGACCAGGGCTTTAAGTGGGATGAAAAAACTGGGGGGTCTCTCAAAGGGGTGTGGCCAGTGTAATTAGGCGCGTGGCTTTAAAACACTTAGCTAAAAATCTGTGTTTAGCATAGTGTGCCGCCCGACTTGTATTTTGCTGTTTCTGTCATTGCATTCAGATATGTGATACAACAAGTAATTTCATACCTACAAGAAGTAAGGACTATTGGCTTTGTCAATGGTTATTAGTTGCATAAGATAAATAAGCTGCAACTATGGCTTTTTACATATAATATTAAAAAAGCTTCCAATTAAAGCCCTGGTTACCCTACCACAATGTTGCTGCTCCCGAGTTTCAAAAAGAGAAGGGAAATCCAGAAAGAAAATAACTCTTTAAAGGATTTATTTCCCTTCCCCCACAACGCTCACCAGGCATGACGTAATGCGATCACTTCTCCACTAGTGAGAAGTGAGCAGTGTGAGCAGCGCACATCGATGTGCCTGCTGTCTCGAAACGGGTCTCTATCGGGCTGTTTTGCGCCCTGGCACTTTTTTCCGGACTGCAGTGACAGCAAACTGCTGTCTCTCCAGTCCGGAAAAAAACACAGACCGCCTATGCCAGGGCTCAAAACAGAGCCCGATAGAGACCCGTTTCCAGGCCCCCTTTAAAAAACTGCCGGTGCTCATACCATTTGAGACCCGGCCCACTTAAAGCCCTGACCTTGACACCTAATAATATGTTTACAATCTGAAACTCTACAAAAATGTTTCTTTGTCAGACATGTGATGTATGACAACGGACTTCATTTTTTTACCAATTGTTGATTTAAATATTATGGGAGGCATTATGCACCATTCTCTTCCGAGACAAACTTGCATTCATACACGTTGTCCTCTGAAGCGCTTTCTAGGATATTACCAATTGTCTATTCATATTAACAGGTTAACTAAAATCAAAAGCTTTAAAAACTATTATGCAAATGTTTGCTGTAAGGAAAGTGGGAAACGGGAGCTAGAGGCAGACTTACACTGGTGTAAGGTTAGAAGTCTTTCAGACTTAAATAATCAAGGGCGTGGTAGAATACATTACAGTCTTACCAGTGGGTGTCCTCTATCAAGGACTCAACAGGTATTCGAAAACGCAAATAAGAAGAGTGGGGTTGATGTTCTTTAGCAGCCTTATGGAAAACCAGGAGAAATCCTGTTTTAATATCACGCAGACCTGGACTGGGAGCCAGAAGCTGCACTGGCTTCAATACCAGCTTTTAACTCCACCAACTAAAACAAGGCCAAGCCATTGATTTCACGCCAACATTTTAAAGTAGAGGTCCTAAAAAGCTAGGGCCCATATATACAAACACTTTGCGGTGCCCTTGCGTTAGTGAGAACAAATAATATATGCATAAGATGCTGGAGATAGGATGATGAACATGGTACGACAATAGTGTCTTCTTATACACATCAATGAACATTATTTGGGAGATTATTAATTTTCTTTCCATGAAGTTCTATTTACCATTTAGCATTATTACATGTTTTATGCATGTACTCTACCTTGAGAGGTTTCTCCTACCACCCTAAGCCTCCAAGGTGGTTCTATGGCATAGACGTCAGCATCACAAGGGTGCGTCACGTGTTTTATGTTTGACTCGCAGTGCGTTTTGTGTTAACCTGTATCAGTACGTGCCTCGATATTTACGTGCACTGAACACGCGCTCAACCTCCAGGGATGTGCCATGTGTTTTGCTTGTAAAACCATTGAGTTATTTGTAATACTTTTATTACACCCGCGTAACCACACCCTTCATTTTTTTTTACACAGACCTCTGAAAGGCTCACATTATTCAATGTCGCCATTTTCTAACGCACTGAAATAAAGCTGACTCTCCAGTTTTCTCAGTTCATTGTTAATATATATTACATGTTGAACTCTTGTGACAGACACTGGTTCTGCTGTTTTACATAGATAACACATTTTGCGTTTTATATCTTATTTGAAAATCATTTAAGAGGAAAACTCTCATTATTTGAATTATACAGGTCCTCGTGTTCCCTCGTGAAATACATGGTCTCCCTATATGAATGCTTGGATTTTGCTACTCTACTCGACCCTACTCTTTTAATGCACTCCCGACTCAACCTAACCGAAACGTATTTCTCACTCCCACACATACTGGGAATGCCTTCTTTCTGCTGAGGAGGGCATGGCTTTCAGGTGTCTGTAGTTTTATGCTGCGCAGGTTCCTCTTTCACGCGCCCTTCTCGTCAGACCCCGCTGTCCCTCGCGCGCTCTCCTCAGGTGACAGCTGATCCCGCCTCGAGATGCAAGACAGATAAATCTCCTCCTGATCACGGGCCCCTGGCACCGGCGCCTGTCAGCGGGGCTGGCTGCAGACGCAGCACGTCAAGCCATGAATGTCGAGCATTTAGACCACCCTGCGCCATGCGTCGCCTCGGTCTGACCTTTAACCTCCAGGACGGCCTGGACACGGACACCGTCGCCGAACACTGAGCGTGCCCCTGGAAAACATTATCCGCAGCTGACGACTTCCAAAAACCAATAGAGGCAACCCCACTACCTATAGAATCAATTTTATCAATCCGTTCAGCTCCCAACTTTAGGTGAAAAGCGTCCCATCAGCCAGGAAGTGGCGTAACGTTCAGAGCGGCCGACTTTGGAACTGTCAAGTCTCGGCGTCGGCTCATCACCCTGTAACTGGGCAAATCGCGTAATCTCCCTGTGCCTACTAAAAGCAAATGTATCCTTGTGTAAGGTAACTGGTGCTCATCTAAAGCCTCCAATACCTTCGGGTGGAGTTCACGCTATATAAACCATTTTTTAAAACTGCAAAAAAAAAGGCGGGTGGAAGAGCTGCAAAGTATTCAAAATCAGGTGACCCAAATGCGCTGGAACATGTGGGCAACGTAATCACATCAAAGCAGGCTTGCAACGCTGGCTCCCGGTGGATGTGAGGGTCAGGTTCAATGCCCTCTGCACTAGTGCACTCTCCTGCTGTCAGTGCTTAATTTATAAAAAATGAAGTGCCAGGGCCCAAGATATTACACACGGGTTCACTGCAGCGGACAAAGACACGTTACTTTAAACTGCAAGCTAAAGTCCTTGTTTATCATTTTTAAAATATATTAAATAGTTAAATAACTAAAAGCTCCACTAATGAACTTTGCTTAAAACTACACATAAAACGAACCATGCGGTTATTTCTCATTATAACGTGCCGGTGTTTACGAATAGGTGCTAGTGCCAAGCACTAAGAAACACCAGCACAAATTAAGCACTGCCTATATGGGAAAATGACTTTTGTACCATCAAAAACTAGCACCTCACTTGTGTACCCAAGGGGATCCTGTGCCCGGTAGAGCCACAGCTCAATACCAACAAACCATCAAATGGGGAAACACAGAGAAGCCGTGGAATGCTCTGCGTCCTAGCCTAAAGCCAGAGCAACATGACATTACTGCCAGAACAAAAAAAAACTAAAAAACAAGCCGTTTGCAATCTCCTACATCTGAATTCCATGTATTTGAGGGATATATTGAATCGAAATTGCATTTATATAGTGCTTCCTCCTCTTCATGAGGAGTTAAATCGCTTTACACACTATCCAGGAGACCAAAGTTAGTGGTCAATCCATTGATACTGGGAATTGGCTTGTGCTCTCAAGGCAATCATTCCATATATAGTCAGTGCTTAATTTGAGCCATCGGTTTCCGGTGCAACATACGGCATTAATTGTCATCACCGGTACTTAAGGCAGTCTGCCACATGGTGACAATGTTTGTCTAATCTAGAGATCAGCACAACAATTGTTTATTAATTCAATATACATTACAACTTACTAATACTTGCCACCCAAGCTATTATAGTTATGGGGGCCTGGAGTAGTCTGAATTGTCAGACTGGTAGGTGTGTTATGGTTGTTAGTTGTGTTGGTACTGTCATTAGTGTGGAGACTGATGGACTCCAAGGCCTTGGGGTCACTACACATGTGTGCTGTGCGCACACTCACAAATGATGCACGCACTCAGATTACTGGTCTGGGCAGGAAGTGCCGTGCCACTTCAAGCCCGTTTATTTATCTCCTTCTGGCCACGCCTGGCCAGAAGGTGTTACAATGTGTGCTAGTGCTTCCGGGGCTCAGGAGAGACCCTCGGAGCACTAGAGCGCTACATCCCTCCCCAACTTGGATTTTTGAAAACTTGGGTTTGAAAACAACAGTCAGTGAAAGTTCAGCATCTGAAGTCAGCCAGCTTCTGGCTCGGCTTTGGATTAGGTCTAAGATCATACCTCCATCTGCCTCTTGCCGGTACCTGCTCAGCTCTCGGGCTGGGTGTCGAGATGTTTGCGTCACCCTGGTCTGTAGTGTCCATAGACGTGCTCGCATCATGGGGTCTTCCCGCTCCAGTCTCGGACTCTTTTTCCGCTGGTTCTATTTGGTCGGAGTTGTGTTGTTGAGTGGCTGGTATTTGTTTGAACCAGGAGACATTCCTAGTTACTTCTTCTCCATCTCGGCGAGCTGTGACAGCGGTGCCCCGCATCTCCTTGACGACCCATGGTTCCGGCTCAAAAGCGGTGTTGAACTTTCCTCCCGGCCTTCGGGTTCGGATTAGCACAGTCTCGCCAGGTAGTATACTTCGGGACCGGGCACGCCTCTTGTTGCTTGCTTTCTCGTTTGTTCTCCTCCGCCTTTCTTGGGTGCGCCCGGGGGAGTAAGGTGGAGGTGACCAGTTGTCGGCCATGGGGAGTAGATCTCTTCTCGGGCCAGCTAGCATCAACGCCCACGGTGATTGTTGCGTGGTACTGTGGGGCGTGCTTCTGTACTCCCGTAGAAATAGTTGGAGGGCTTCCTCTGGGTCTTTTCCTTCAGCAGTGGCAATTCGCAGGATCTTGTTGGTTGTCCTCATGAACCGCTCCACCTCTCCATTTGCCTGAGGCCATTGGGGCGTGATCCGGTGATGTCGGATGCCTAGGCTGTGCAGGAACTCTCGGAACTCGCACCCTTGGAATGGGGGGCCATTGTCTGTTTTGATGACCATCGGAACACCAAACATGGCAAAGGACTTGCTCAAGAGTGGGCGGATGTTGGCAAAACTGGTGGAGGTGGCAAGATCTACAATCGGGTACTTCGTGTAGTTGTCGATCAGCACGACAGTGACTCTCCCATCTGGGAAGCTCCCAAAGTCCAAGCTGAGCCATGACCATGGTGATGGAGCGTGTTCCTCCGTGATCACAGGCGCGGGAGTGTCTGCTGAACTAGTTATCTGGCACGCTCGGCACTGGCGTACCACGGTGTCAACAGCTCCCTCCAAGTCCGGGAACCAGACCTTCTCTCGCATTCTAGCTTTCATCCGGCGGGTGCCCTGGTGTCCGGCGTGTGCTAGGATAGTCGCCCTTTCCTGTAGGGTTTTGGGGATGATCACCCGGTGGCCTCTGAGGATAAGGCCATTGCTTGCTTGGCTCAGGTCATGGCGCACTCTCCAGAATTGTGTCAGGCGTGTCCGGTCGTCCTCGCTCCAACTGCTGACATTCTTTAGGAAGTTCTCCCAGGACCCTGATTGTACGGCCTCGGCTACTCGCTGGATGACCGCGTCGTTCACATACTCAGGTATGATGGCGTCAGCTGTGAGGGCTTGTGGACAGGAGGCAGCTGACAGCATGTCCACAAATTCTTCAGTGGGGTTCTCAAGATCTGTTTGTTGGCATTCCTTTGGGCCTGGATGCCTGGATAGAAAGTCTGCGGGGTTCTTGGCCCCAGGGCGGTAGGCTAGCTCCATTTGGTACTGCTGCACTTGTATGGCCCAGCGTTCTATCCTCGGGGGTGGATGAGGAGCAGTTCCCTTGAACAAAGGTATCAGCGGCTGGTGGTCCGTAACCATGCGGAACGGGTGTCCAGAGATGTATAAGTGGAAATGAGCACATGCCCACTTCACCGCTAGGGCCTCTCTCTCAACCTGCGAGTATCTTGATTCGACCGGGGATAGTGCTTTGCTTGCGAATGCTAGTGGTGACCATGTGCCGGGTTCAGTTTCCTGCGATATCACCGCTCCTAGACCAACCGGGCTGGCGTCTACTACTATTTCCGTAGGTTTGGAGGTGTCAAAGTAGGCCATCGTGGTGCTGTCTAGCAGCGCAGTTTTGATTTTGTCGAACGCGTTGGCTTCAGTCTCTGTCCACCGCCATGCGTTTTCCTTCTTCGTCAGGTTCCTTAGCGGCTCTGCAATCGAGGCCAGGTTGGGGATAAACCTTGCACAGTATTGTGCCATCCCCAGGAAGCTACGCACTTCCGATGCTGTGGTAGGTGCAGGGGCATTTTTGATCGCCACTGATTTGCGAGGGTCGACAGCAACTCCTTCAGACCCGAACACGTAGCCAAAGAATTCGATGGACTTCTTGAAAAATTGACATTTGTCCTTGTGGAGGGTTACGCCATACTGTGCAAGTCGGTGTAGCGTTGCTTTTAGCCTGTTGTGGTGTTCTTCGCTCGTTTTGGCATGGATTAAGATATCGTCACTGACGTTCAGCACCCCTTGGAGCCCCGAGAGGATTTCTTTGATCGTATTCTGGAAAATCTCAGCTGCCGATGAGATCCCAAAGTTCAACCTCTTGTAGCGCCTCAATCCCAGGTGTGTCGAGAAAGTTGTGATGTATCGGCTTTCTTCAGCCAGTCTCAGCTGGTGGTAGCCTGCATTGAGATCTAGTTTAGAAAACCACTGGGCGCCGTTCAGGTCCGTCAGGATGTCATCGACTGTGGGTGTGAGGTGTCGCTCACGGCGGATGGCTTTGTTTGGGATTCTCATGTCGATGCAAATTCGGATTTTCCCCGGTTGTTTCGGCTTCTCAGCTATGACCATGGGGGACACCCATGGTGTCGGTCCGGACACCTTTTCGATCACTCCTTGTGATTCTAGCAGGTTCAGCTCTTGCTCGACTGCAGCACGCAGGTGGAATGGTACTCTTCGGTGTCGGAGTGCAATTGGTTGCACCGTCGGGTCTATGTGTAGCTTGATAGGTGGGTGCTTGATGGTTCCAAGGCCTGTGAACAACTTGGGGAACATGAGTAGGATGTCTTCTACTTGCATTGCTCGCACTGCGTTCGCGAAGGCAATGAGGCCTAGGTCTTCTGCTGTGTTGCTCCCTACTAATAGGTCCGCCTCTTTATCGATCACATGGAATGTGGTCGTGACTTCCTGGTCTTCTGCTCGGACTTGCACAATCATCTTGCCTCGCAGTGGGAGGGGGTCTTGACTGCCGTAGGTGAAAATCCTGGCTCTAGACGGAACAAGTGTGGGTTTCGGGTTGAGTGCTTTGTAATGTTGGATGCCCATTACATTTACCGTGGCTCCGGTGTCGATGACTCCAACTGCTGGTGAACCGTGGATGTGTATTTGGCATTTGGGTTGCGGCCGTCGACTCTTCTTCAGCTCACTGACAAAGGATACGAAATAGCATTCGTCATCTTCGTCTGTGGACGAATCATCGTATTGTGGTTGTTGCGACCTGTGCGACCTAGTGGAGCGTGACGTTGTGGAGTCATCTAGCGACAGCTGTTTGACTGCTCCAGCAGCCGATCGCCGTCCTGAGGCGTTCCGTCCTCGAGACCCTCCTCTGCATACGCTGGCGAAGTGGTTGGGGATGCCGCATTTGGAGCATGTCTTCCCTCGTGCTGGGCAGCCATCTTGGGTGTGTTCCTCCCTGCCACAGTAGCCGCACAGCGTCTGACGTCGGGTTCGCGTCGGCCCTCGACCTCTACTTCCTCGGCTCGACACACGCACTGCATCCACCCGTTCTGTCTTGATCACTGTTCCTGTTTCGTGGTGTGGATTGAGGGCCGCCTCCATCGCGGTGGCGCGGGCGTCAGACAGCTCGTGGGACCGTGCAAGGATCAAGATTTCGTCGAGTGAGATTCGCGGCTGCCTCAGGATCAATGTCCGCAAGTGTTTGTTGCGGCAACCCTGGATAAGTTGTGCGGTGACTTCCTTCTTTTCGTCGTCCTCGGTGCACGTGCTTATCAGGTCTCTTAGTCGCGCATGAAACGCGTCCATCGTTTCCCCTTCTCGTTGTTTGGCTTGTCGGAACTTGAACCTCTCGTAATGGGGGTTTAGTTGAGGGTCGAAATGGGCGTTGAGCGCGTTGACCGCAGCATCAAAATCATTGGCGGCACCTGTGTTGGGGAGGTGTCTGAATAACTTGTACAGTTCTGTGCCTCCGAAGTGGAGGAGTAGAGATCGCTTCACTTCATTGTCTTTTTCTCGGGTGGCCGTGAAATAATTGTTAAGTTGTCCTAGCCATACTGCCCATCGGGGTGCTGCTGTCCCCGGGTCGATTAGTTCGCTGAAGGGCGGTAGCGCCTGTAATTGCGCATGTGCGGAGGGTGTTGGAGCTTGAGCTGCAGGGGGCGCTGCCACCTGTGGTGCCCCTCCGGTGGCCCCTCCCTGGTCTTGAGACATGGTGTCGTGGGCAGTGTTCTCTTTAGGCGCTGGTCACGCAAGCTTAGCGTTTACACGTGTTGTTCTGAGCCTGTCGAATTGGTTTGCCCTGTGCTTGTTTGCTTGTGCTGTCCAGTGCTTGTTTTATATGGTAATTCTTTCCCCTTCGTTCGCTCGTGCAGTCGAGCATATAGACAGGGCGCTGGGCGTGCTCTCAATCACGGCGAGGTCACAGCCTCATTGATCCCCCTCCAGCGCGAGGCATTGCGCACACACGCGGTGCCGGTCTGAGGCCTGCGTCGGCTTTGAGCGTCTGCGCATGCGCGCACTTCAGACGCGCCCGGCTGGGCCTTTCTCCGGCGCCTCCTGTCTCCTCGCCTCAGCGCGTCGCCGGTACCGGTCCCCACGCAGCTTCTGGCATCTGCTGCTTACCGGTAGGCGACGTCTTCACTCAGGGGTTGGTGTTGGGACTCACGGGGCGGTCACAGGCGCTGGGTCGGCGGGCGCCGGTCGGAACGGGGCTCGACGGCTCCGGCGCTCTCGCAGCTGGTTTGCTCGCGGGCGTGGGTGGCTCCACTCCCTCGTCGCCAGTGTGGAGACTGATGGACTCCAAGGCCTTGGGGTCACTACACATGTGTGCTGTGCGCACACTCACAAATGATGCACGCACTCAGATTACTGGTCTGGGCAGGAAGTGCCGTGCCACTTCAAGCCCGTTTATTTATCTCCTTCTGGCCACGCCTGGCCAGAAGGTGTTACAATGTGTGCTAGTGCTTCCGGGGCTCAGGAGAGACCCTCGGAGCACTAGAGCGCTACAATTAGCAGAGCTGGTTGGGGCAATATGTTGTGCAAGCAGCAGTGGCTTCCTGGTGAGGGCCCTGGTGCTTATTTTTATTTTTACAAATTAAGCATTACATGTATTTACTCCAGTTTTTATGTGGTGCATTAATGACTAAGGTTCGGTCACTAGAGGGTTTTATGTGGGAAGTTAATGGTTAGCGGTCTAAGCATATCAAATTTGGGCTCAACTCTCATCAAATGGAAACTAATTTCTCCATCAGCACAATGAAGGAGGGCCCTTGCGAATTTATAGCACTCTGAAGTAACCTAGAGGTAGTTCAATATAAATCTCCTTAATACATAAATAAACATGCAATTCACCTGACCCATATTACTTCTCGGATGAATTACATCCGCTATGGAAAGTTACTCCTACGCCAAGTAGAAAACAGACTGTGACTAAAATGAAAGCGTGGGGTGAAATAGTACTGGCGGATAGAACGAATGCAAAAGCCACAGCAGGTTTGTAAGAAACTCAAACAAGCTGTGACGGTCTAGGAAGTTTATGTTCTTCACCAGCAGATGGCAGCACACACCTTGGTACACGAGGACCCCAGATAATGTACTCCATGAAAGGTCCAATTTTAATTTACGACTTAATATTTTTCTGTAGTACTCAAAAGTTGAGAATGGTGTATAACGGCAGTAGTTCAACAGTTAAGCACGTTTGAAAGAATGAGTGGCATTCCCCTTAAGATATAAAGACCCGGTAAACATGATAAAACTTTTTTTGATTTTTTTTTCTTATTGCCTAATAAGAGCAAAACGCAACGTTCTTTATTTATGGGCAGCATGAAAAATGATCAGGGGAAAAAATAGAGCAGATCTCTACATTTTCCCCAGTCGATCCATCATCGGACACAAGTGTCCTGTCCATAAATCAACACAAAAAGAAGAAGCTTGAGGAACAACTTTGCCTCAATAGCCCTTCACAAGTGGGAGCATACACTGTCCTTATTTCTAAATTCACACGGGCCTTTATTGTCACTAGAGCAGCAAAGAGCTGTCCTCCCAAAGTTCTTACCCAAAGAGGAAATTAACTTCAAGCAATCTGCATCCAATCCAAAGGCGACTACATGGTATATATATCTGACTGGAAAGAGACATTCGAGGGCAACTTTTTTACAGTTTGTGCATTCTCGAAAATAGAACTAAAATCTAAGAATATATTGATGTAAAAACCTAACCGAGCAGGGCAATGCGATCATTAAAGGAGGCATATCTTTTAGTCTTAAGTCTCTTTCAGAGGAAAATGCACCAGGTCAGTCAGAATGATACAATAAGGAGTAGGACAGCAAATGCTCAACAGAGTTTATGCACTTTATACAGCTCTGGGTGAAATCTAGTGCTTCTTTCATGCAAAAGTCAGAGGCACAACTGGGCCAGTGCTTACTGCATTGGGATCACCGGGGAGCCCTCTCCCTCCCTAAACACTCTTCTCTGTTTTTATCACTGAGAAGCCCCTCTGCCCCGCTGAAGAGGCCAGAGAAGGGCTGCACATGGCACACCGGTGGACTGAGTGGTAATTCGGCATACAAGCACTTGCACTGTGCTCACGTTTTTTCAGATCGCACGATCCCACTCTTCACCTTGCCCTTTCCAGGTACCCCCAGGAGGTACTGAGCACAAGCCCTTCACCACACTCAGTGGCCTGGGTGCTGGAAAAGTTGATCTCAAGCCACATTTGGTGGTCATCTCATCATGCTTGGCTGCGTAGAGGTCCAGCACCGGGCAGGCTTACGTACTACAAAGGGTGGTCCTGAAGCACACACTTTGGCTTGGTGGACCCACCCCACAATCTCCCTTGTGGATCAAAAACGTGTCTGACTCCTCAGTTCTCTCCTCCAGTCCCTAGACCTGCCCTTCCTGGATGTGGAGTTCTTGCAGTGACGGCTACCGTAAAAAAAAAAAAATGGTGGGGTGCGCAGGTGCTCGACTCACCATAAAAGCGGGAGCACGGCCAGCGCAGCTCTTCTCTTAGGTTTCCGCAAGCAGAAAAAGGAAGGACTTCCTTTCTGTTTGTGAAATGCAACTCTGACCAATCCTGGAGTTGTTCTCAAGCTGTGAAATCAGCTCCAGGATTGGTGGGAGCATGCTCATCCAGTGATCCTTTTGAAGCTGAGGGCCTGTGCCAGCAATCCCCAGGGTGTTTCATAGCCTTTGGATTGCTGGGTTTACAGTGCGCATTCCGGGTTGGCTGTCGCAAGATGGCGTGCCAATCTGACATGCTCACCATAGACCAGTACTGCATTCCTGCATTTAGTTCTGACAAGCCATGTGTTTGCCTGCTGCGCTCCCAGCAGGCAGGGCAATGCTCCTCCACTCCTGAGACGGAGCCGCTCCTGAGTTCTTGAGCCACCACAGATTTCACCAGTTAGAGGCGAGCTATGTAACTTTTTTGGGAACGTATATAAGCTTGGCCAAAATGGGTAGATAAAGGTGGTGTCCTGTGCAAAACTCTAAAATGCGAGCACAGAGCTCAGAGGCTGAAGGAATAATGTGTCTCTGAGGATGTTTCTGTTGTATTGTGTTTTGATCATCTGATCTTAGAAAGGTTAGGACAAGACACATTAGTATCTGTGGGGTCAACAGAACCTACTGTTTATAAAAGATGTGAGCAGCCATTTATGAGGCTCCTGTTGGAGAACAAAATAGAGGCTCACAAAATCGCATTTTTTGCAAAGGATGGTAAGGCACACGTTTCTTGAGACAGTAAGGTACCCGTTTCTGGAGATAGTATTTATGACCTTTATGAGCAACCCTTTATGAGATACATGTTGCCAAACAAGATAGAAGACTTTGGGAGCACGATTTATGAGGCCCTTACGCCGGCGTTGCATCACTTTTTGTGATGTTGCGTCTGCATAAAAAATGCACCACACTGCGCCATATTTACAAAGTAATGCATCTAGGCAGATGCTTCACTTTGTAAACACCTGTGCTACATTATCCCTGTGACAGGTATAATGTATACAGGGTGGGCATTCCGGCGCAGAAGGGTGGGCATTTCGGCGCAGAAAAGGCAGAAATCTATGAGATTTCACTGCAACACTTCTAGGATGCCACTGGGTCAAATCCTTCTGCCTGCCTCATTGCTGGAGTTGCATCTGTTTTCAGACACAGCCCAGCAATGTGCCACTTTTGTGCATACAGATACGTCAGGAATACTAACATCTGTAAATCCTTGCGACATGGAGCGCCGTACAGTAAATATGGCGCATCCATGGTGTCGAAAGGAGGGTGCGCTGAAAAGTGTTGCATCGCTGTTTTTACGCATTAATGCAACAGTTGTCATAAATGAGGTCCTTTATATTTTAGACTTTGGCGCAGAGAGACTGGTACAGAAGATGGATGAAGGGTGCAGACTTTTTTCCTGCATGTGTGCTCACATTGTCAGCATTACAGGAAGACGGGAGCTCACGAGAAGCCTTGTTCACGGCTTCCCGTCAGGGTGAGAAAAAGGCTGCTCGATTTCCAGGGCCAGACAAGGTGAGATTCAAACATCCACTCAGGGTCATTGTTCACCGAGGCCAGCAAAGTCTGCAGGCGGCCCGAAAATCTGCTTTAACTAGTTTTAATAACATTAGTATTTGAGCCACCCACCTGGCACGGGAAGCAGTGTGGGCATGGGGTGGTTACAGATTTTATGAATGGATTTTCTTACTCGAGGAAGGTAAAACAATCCAGCCTTCAGATCAGGATAGGAAAACAGCCCTTTTCATTCCACAGTCAGCAGCTTAATTCCGCCTTTATTCCTCCTTCCTGTTCTCAGTGCTGGATAAAAGGAAGGAACCCCTCAGACACCACTCATCCTCTTAAAAATAATTGCTTTTCGATGGTGCCCTTTAACTTAATTTGATTGTACAAATAATCTTCATAGCAGTGGGCTGGCCACTTTCAAGTGCAGAGATTCAATTTCACCTGGAAGAACATGTGCACGTTTCATAGCTCTGAAGACCCATGGTAGGTTGACACACATCCAACACAAAGCAGAGGTCCCATACAGTAGTGCATTAATGTTTTCACAAATGCTTGCTTCCCTAATTACATGCCTTATCCTCATCTAAAAGTATTTGTGAGACACAGCATTGCACACACTTAGAACACAGTACACATATATCATATAGTTGTGACTCAACGTGTTCGCAACAGAATGAATCTCTAATTACACTCTATGTGCGCAACATCTAACTGTTCGTGTTATACAAAGCATTGTACCTACATACAATACACCACAGAAGTCCCTTATAGTTGTGTATTACGGTGTCCACATCAGCATACACTCCTAATTGCAAGCTATGTGCATATCTAACAGTATATGTGAGATAGAACATTCTACACATATCCAACACAGTATAGATATATCATATAGTTGTGCACCAGTGTGTCCACATCCGCATGCATCTCTAATTATACGCCATGTGCAAAACATCGAACAGTGCATGCTAGACAGAATATTGCACATAGGTCTACCACAGAACAGAGATACCATGCAGCAGAGTGTCACCCTGCTCACAACAGCACACGTCTTTAATTCATTATGTGCTATCTTCTCACTATCTAAAAGTACATGAGACAGCGCACTGCACTGTTTCATATAGTTGTGTAGCAACACATTCACAACAGCAGGCTTCTCCAATTACTTGCAATGTGTGCATTTAAAAAGAACATGTGAGAACAGTGTACGCACATCCAACACAGCACAGCTATATCAAAGGACGTGGTATCAACATCTGGAACACCGCAGTCTCCACTAGACGCACCATGCATAGACCACATGAAGACAGAATTTTTAATGTATACCCAGCACAACACATATGTGCCTGTAGTTGAATATTATGCAACACAGGAACCCTCATAAGCAAAAATTGTCTTGCACACACATTTACTCTGCGGGCAATGAACATGCCTGCCATCCCAAAAGATGTCTAGGCGCTATGGGCGATCAAACACTGAGAACACTGGCCCACAACTGATTGAAATTGACATATTCACCTAAGGAATGACCCTTTCCCACTGATTGCCCATTTTCAGAATCCAAATCAGACTATATTGTCTCTGACGGAAGCATCTGAACTGTTTGGAAAGTATATACAACTTTATAAATAAACCTCATAACTATCGAAAGCTCTACAGTGGATGTCATTGTCAAACACTGTGTTATACAAACGGAGTAACATAACGATGCATATACTGGCTCTGCCTTGGGCATAATCTATGCTGCTCACACACAATATTGTCCTTCTTGCAACTGAAGGCCAGATAAATGAATGACAACATATGTCTTGCTGAGGATTGTGTTACCATTGTATTGTTCTATTACCTTTGGATTTTTTCCTATGAAATTAAAAATTTTAGTCAATAGAAATGATGTAATTCTGGACTACTAATAGCATTGATATACAATGTGGGTTTAATCCCAGATATGCTTCAAAATGGCCCGTAAAATATGAAATCACCATTTTTGAAATTGTATAGCCAACAATAGCACACAGATTTGTTCTTACAAATGCACGCCAGGAAACAATCCATCATGAATCTGCTGATCAAAGTTTTGAAAGGTGGGTGGTATAAATATTGTATAACATTTGCTGATGTCAAATATGCACTTGATGCTGAACAGCAGCAAACATTGGGTGGTAATTTCGCACTATGTTTTTTTACACACAGTAGAAAAATGATGAAATATTCACTGGTTGTCACTCACCATCATTAGTGTCAGCTAGGATCACCACTTTGGTACTGGGGAATTCCGAACCAACCTGACCACCCATGGGCATGCTGAGCGTGACGTTGAAGATCTCGTCTTCCTCGTAAAGGGAGTCATCAATGATAATAATGCGGCAAGTTTTGGATGTCTCGTCCTTATCAAAGCGAATGATGCTGGTGTGGTCCTCAGGACGGCTTATGTAGTCCGAGTATGATAATACTGATGAAGGCACAGTTCCAGTGGCAGAACCTGTAAGAAAAAGCCAAAAACAGTGGAATTGATTGAGTTATAATACACAACAGCCTACAACGCCTGTATAATAGCCCATCTCTAATTTTCTTATTACAGGTGACTTGCGATGTCTCTAGTCGCCTGTAATAAAGAAATGGTGTAACTGCTCAACTGCAATGGTGTGCCCATGTATTATAAGGACCAAAGTACCAGTTGCAGCCAGTGGTTAATTTGTAAAATAAGAAGTGCCGGGGTTCTCCTCAGGAGGCAGAGCTAACAGGAGAAATGTGCTGGTGCAAACTGCCCCCTGACTAGAGCTCCAGCACTTATTATTCTGGAGAGGACTTGGCCTAATGGCTAGAGTTGCCGATTTCGAAGATGGGGAACTGGGTTTGAGACAGGGGCCAACCAAATGTAAGTAACTCTTTCCTCAACTCCCTTGCTGAAAAAAGGGACAATCTATTGGTTCAGAGTGATTCATTGAATTCCACCCATCATGTTTGTACTGTCTCAATATCAACTTATGGTATTCATTGGAGAGCTCTCACCCTTGCTAAACAACACAGTTCCTTGTAATCCGGTGTTTAGTGCATAGAAGTCCTCTTTACTCTTCTGAAGAGATCACAGAACTGTTGTTCTCTTGCTCTGGAAGGCAATGAGGTGCAGATAGGGTTTATGGCGCCAGCACTAACAGAATCTGGGAGCTAGATGGTTGGTAAATATGGGTCAAATGGTTTATCTGCCCCGATTTAGACTCCAGCGATTTCATGTGAGATTTTATTGAGTCAGATGGAAAGATCAGGAAAGTGTCTCTGCAGGGTCAATCTGAAATGGTCGATTAGTATGATGACTTTCCTGTATTGGTTCACATTCCTCTCATCTTATTCTTGATCTGAATGTTTGCCAACTCATGTTTGCATGTACTTAGTTTGTTTCTTGGTATTTTTTGTGTTGCCATGTGATGGGGGTAGCATAGGATAAGAGATATAGTTCAACAGCAGCTCTGCTCGATGGCCCAGTAAACTTAGAATGGAGAGCCTGGTCCAATATTCACAGTTATCGCTTCTCTCATTAGTGGGACTCAGTGTTGAGGACATTACCACCTGTGTTCCCTACTTATTGTGACTATTTGCTATCCAGTCGCTGTCCTGCGAGGTGACTTGTGGGTGAAACTGAGAGGATACCCAATCAGAGGAAGAACAAGTGGAAATGCTCACCTTTTTAGGACGGGATTCGGCTATTTCAAGATTTCATTCACCTGGGTCAATTCTCTGGCAGTCTATGGGCCTCAGTACAAGTCAGGTAGAGCAGAATTACCGTATGGAATTCCACTCCACCTCTTCACATGTGGGCAACATCCGACATGACGTTAACAGTTGGTAATTTCGGCCTATAAACTCACTTAAAACTTTGACTGCAACAGCAGTCTGGCCTCACCCACCACCGCTCCAACCTGACATGTTTTTCTGGCACTGGGAGGATGCACTAGCCCCACACCCCCATTACAACTACCCTTCCCTTTCCCTTCCCTACCCCCTGACCCCCTCTCCACCCCCACCCCAGAGAAGCCCCTGTACATATTTGCCCCTTGCTGAGAGTAGGTACTAATTGTGGTAAATGTGTGTGTTGAACCCCTCAGATGAGGGAATACCATTCAGAATTCTGCATGGTAATTCTGTGTCTAAACAGTAATTCCATGATCCAAGGAGTTTAACTCGTAATAGGCAGAATTCTATGTGGCG
Source organism: Lissotriton helveticus (assembly GCF_964261635.1). Lineage (NCBI taxonomy): Eukaryota > Metazoa > Chordata > Amphibia > Caudata > Salamandridae > Lissotriton > Lissotriton helveticus. Next base: position 1,940,939,516 of record NC_136059.1, read on the forward strand.
AAGTCTGCCAGTATCATTGATTCCAGCAGGTGGGAATCACCGCATGGAATTCCACCTAACTTCTAATCGGAGACTGCATTATCATTCCTTTCTATAGACTGTTTGTAATAAGTCTTGGCCAAGGAGACCTCGGTTAGTTCCATTCGCAATCAACGCTTTTAACTCATTTTAAAAGTAGAGTTAAGTCAAGGATATGAGGCTGGCGATGTGTGAGAGGTATGGAAACGAAATATAGAAGCTGTGCGAGAGCTAAACAGAGCTCATGCTGGGAGTGCATATAGGGGCGTTAGAGAGGACATGCTGAAGTCCACCCAGCAGCCTACTGGAGCCTAGGGCATAACAAAGTCGCTGACAAGCCTCGTTGTCCGCGATACCGGTCTGATAAAGGAACAGTCGGCCATTGAATCCGGACTTGCTGTAGCACTCCGCATGCCTTTCTTACCGCGATAACCGAAGGAAACGAGAAGAGAAGCCTCTAAAAGAAAGCCTGACGCTGTACTTCAAAAAAGCCTCCACATCCGAGCCCCAGCTCCCTTTTTTCCTGCTCACGGAGCATGCAGAATGTTGCTATCACTGACCGCGATTAGCTGACAGACGTCTTCGACATGAAAAAGTATCCTTCCGCCACCCTTCACATGTCACTGGGCTTGGCTGAGGGCCAGGGGCTGCCTTAACGTTTGTTTCACTTACAGTGCGTCCACACACTTATCTTTATTAAATCTGCGCTGTACCGAGGTTCGCGAGGACGCACCAGGCGCCACGGACTCGCTTTCATGAGACCCGTGTGTCTGTACCGAGTCCTGAGACAATCCCTCTTCAGCTGTGGTCAAACTTTAATAAAGAAGTTCGGCTCCGAAGGCCTTTCGGGCAAAAACGTCACAGAAAAAAGGACTAACAAGCAGCATGAAAAGTTAAAACATGAAAACGTTTAAAAAAAAGTCAATAAGCAATTGTATCCTTTATTTAGGCGGCAGGTCACTAGTACTGAAATATCAACCTACACATAGGAGTGTAGATTGGTGAGGTTAGCAATGTTTATGATGTTCTTCACAGAGTTGGGGACTTCATTCCAACACATAATCAGGACCCCTACACACACAGTGAAGATCAGGTATTCTTTGAAAAGGTCCAGATGAAATGCCATTTGATCCTGTGGGACAGCAGAGGCGTGAAAACTGTCAACCATAAATTTCTGATTTAATCTCACATTTGTATAGTACTAGAGACTGGTTACTCATAGTGAAACTGGAATCGTCCTTTTTTCTAGTTCTTCACTTTTTTTTATCTTGACATAGACTCTTTATGCTCTATTAAACAGACTGCAAAGTGTTTATAGTCAATTTTGACTCACCTCATTCCAGCCTTTCCACACTGGCACTGGGACTCACCTAAATACCTAGTCCTTCATAGGCGAATCAAAAGATCTCCGGCAAAGTTACCCTTCGAGGGGACCGTTGGGCATTGCAGCGCCAGACCAACAAGGAGCAGGCCCGATGATGAAGCATGCCACCCTCGGGTGGGTGAGGGCTCTTGATTCTATGACCAGACCCTCCTAGTGACATTTCGTGTTCTGGGTTTTTAACATATCACCTTGAAGCCATTTTCAGACAAGTATACGCTTTTGAATTTGTGGTTGATGTGCTGCCCTGACGTGCCACAGTATGGAGCAGCTGCATGGTGGATGAGGCAAGGGATGGAAGAGATGAGTTGTAGTGCCTACATCCTGCTCCAGACACGTTTGATCATGAGGTAATACCTGTGGGCATCTCAAAAAATATAATATGGTATTTCGAAAATTACGCATTTTGACTTCCTTTGCAACTCTCCTGGAGCTCCTCATCTTGTGGAACTTTATTAGCTTCATTGTTGGTGACCTCTTTTTCTGCTGCAGTTGTTACTTCTGTTGGTCTATGCGCTTTCTTAGAATGTATGCTGTTACATCGCATGCATTCACAAAGCGGTAGTTTACATCACATTTGTTACAACGCAAGTAGTTACAACGACTTGCGCTAGAGGAACCGGGTTTAGGAATAATATGACTTACTATTCCAACTCCAGTGTGTGGAACAGAAGCGAAGGTGTTGGAATAGGAAATCATATTATTCCTTAGTGTAGAGCGCCATCCAGCGCAAGTCGTTTTGTAATGACGTGTTGTAAAGCTATTGCAGTGTAACGACCACGTTGTAAAGTTCGTTCTCTGCTTTCTTAATGTCTTTCTGGGTAGTTTCTCAATATCACTGCCCTGGTGTTGGCAATGGGTTATTTCTGGCCATTACTGCCATGCAGTGGGACTCTCTGCTGGTTTCTCTTCGCCGTTATTTTGGGAAGAACATACACCACAGTTCTTTACTGTTCCATCTTGTTAGTGCTTCTTTCGTTTTCCAGTCTTTTTCAGTGCTGGATCACTTTGGGGTAACTCTTTGCTCTATAAATGTCTTATTCCTTCACTCACTCATTCATTCAGACTTTGTCACATTGAGCTGTGTGATAACTTGTTTCAGTTGAAAATGGCACTGCACCCAGATATAATATATGTCCTGCTTAACTCATATTTAGTTACTGGGTCTGTTTTCAGTGGGGGTTTAAAGAATGTCCCACTTTTGTGACACAACAAAAGTCTTTGGAGACCATCTCCACTACAGGAAAGACATGGGCTGCAATCCTAAGGAGGTATGTTTAATTGGCTTCGAAAGTCAAGATGGAGTAATCAACTTGGGGTCCACTTGTTTTCAATTTGAAATACGAGAAAACCTCTCAACAAAGATGCTGTTTGACATCTACTGCTGGGGTACACTGTATCCAACAATAACATATACCTTCTGGTTTAATTGTAACCAATTCAATAGTCCACTGTAAATTACTTCTGTGTTAATTAAAGAGGCCGTCCAATGAATGATGTCACTATGGGTCTCAAAACCCAAGCAGACATCATCAAATAAAGGGATATTTTGGAATGTATGTTGTTGGTGATGGTTAGTGATGCAAGAGTGTTTAAAGAGTACATTTTTTTCTCTAGCTTGTATGGTCTTTATGGACTAGGATGATACTTTTTTAAGATCAACATTTACTCCTAGAGGAAGCCATGGCCTGACCTGTGCTGAGATCCCGCTTCGTTCCAGAAGAGGAACACCAATGTAAAGGTATTCTTTCACCTTATGGAACAGGGTTCCTCACTGTTTGTAAGAGGCAACTCAGACTGCACCATCGTTGCTGGTCCATTTCCGCAGGGGCTTCTCTGAGCAAAAATACCAGTCTGAGTGAAATGCAGATGATGTAGATTTATGAGGTGGTCAACCACAAACCTGTCCGCCCGCTGATTCACATTTCATTTAAGGCATTGTGACTTCTGCACTCAAAAGCTCTCCATCCTAACAGATTTTTTCTGAACTTCCAGACACAACCTTTTATGCCAAATTTGCCAAATCTAAACTTATTATGCTTACACTTGGAGATCTGGGTTTGAAGAACTTACATATGAACAGATGGAAAGCTTCCTGTTTAATCTAACGTACACCTCTCAATACTGGTAAGTTAGCTTCATTGACAAATGCCTCCACGGCAGTGAAGTCTGCATAACTTGAGAGTTAAACTAAGTGTCTTAGCAGGGCCCGTCAGCCCTTCATCATTCAACGATCGATCACAATATTAGTGTTTGAATGAGTCAGAGTAAGATCTTTTGTTACATTGCTAGACTTAGATTCTTAGGGAGACTTGAAATTATGCAATATATGTGAAGCTCAAGAAAATCCTATAGATTTGACAGGGTTTCTTGCCTGTAACACACTGTGCTCCGCATGCCATTCACATGGAAGTGGCTAAACTTCAGCCTCGGCCATCATCCGGCGGTGACCAACGTGCCAATTGAATACTCTTGTAAAACCAACTTCAGTCACTCGACGTGAACAGGGGTCGGACAACCGACTGCCATGGATAGCCAAGAGCATTGAATTGATCGTCTGAGTCCGCCTCATGCTGTTTCTCACTTGAAATATTTAATTTGGGTGATAACATTAATGTCAATTTAGTTATCCAGGGCTGAGATGCGTCAGTGTTCAAAATGTCTTTCAACAATCAGATAGAAAATCATTCTCACCTTTGACTCTTTAAAATGTGTAAAAGAACCAATCTTGCACAGATCACAATACCCGTGTTATTGAATGGCTGTACATGTGCACTGAAGTACATCAATGACCAGGTTGCGTCCTTATAACTACTCACTCTTCTGCTCAACAGCACTCCTAAACCAAGTAGAATTTGTAGAGTAAAATGGTGGGTCAAGTTACTCTGAATGCTAGAATGCTCAGCGGACTTGTTCCCCTGCCATTTAAAAGAAGAGAGGACATTTCATGACACATGGATGACGTCTCCATCTTCGTATGAGAGAGAAACCTCCTACATGCTTTGACCCACATGTCTGTAAGGTGCCATAGTTACCAAAGAGCTGAACTGCAGAAAGTAACGTAGAGAAAGGGTGATGGGTCACCCAAGGAGGCAATGAACACATTGATGTTACCACAAGATTCCCAGACTGCTCTTACCTTGATGTGTGGAACAAATGACCATAAGTTCTTGGCTTGCATCTCCCGACCTTAACACAGGGATCAAAAGTTCACCAATGTCCTCCTCAATTTTGTACTCCGCACTGGGAATGTAAACTGTGGATTCTGAAAAAGAGAGAAGATGTGTTAGGATTAGGCAATGAGAAGCCGTTTCTAGACTATGGTTTAAAAGAGCAAGACCATTTCAGGGGCACGCTTTGCTTCATTGTTACACACAGACAGAGTGCAACACAAATGAAAGGTGTGTGTTCCAGACTAGTCAATTATTGCACATCAACTCAACCTACTCTGATATCTCAAGTCAAAGTGGGTTGATGCCCCCCTATCTTTCATATACCTTCCTGTAATCCCTCTTTAGCTTTGTTCTTTACATACAGGGCCTTTCCAGTTCGATTCTTATCCCAGGCTAACCCCTTATGTTTAACATTCTCTTAAACAACAGAATCACTTATTCACATCACAACATATTATCACCTTGTCAGATGCCTACATTAATTATATTTCTTTGATTTCTTGGGCAGCCCTTAAATACTTGTTAGGCTAAATTAGTTCTAGGTCTCTCACTCCATATAGCTAATTCATTGGAATCCGTTTAATTGCAGAGGAAAGCAGCATAAATGCAGCGTTATTATTAATAATAATGTTCACTGTATTCAAAATAATTAATATTTGTAAGTGTTTTTTGCACAGTAAACTATGCACCACAAGTTTGGAGGAGAAATCTCCACAGACATATGTTCCTAAGTAGGGGTTTATTTCGGATTATCTCCCTTGAGTCATGACAGTGGTGTGCAGAGAAGCAAATATTCTCTTTTGGAGTATGTGTTGTCTGTAACCTGGGTGTCAGGGGGTCTACTGAGCATAGATAGGGTCCCTGAGCGGAAGGAAAACATGAAGGGCCCAGAAAACACACCAGTGAAACACTGACAGACAGTGGCAAGGGCAGTAAAGATGACTACATATAACAAACAAGCCTTTTGTGGTCCCGAGGTGTTGCACAGACTGTGGGAAGAGGAGTAAGAACAAGCATTTGCAATGCAATAGGTCTCGCATTAGGAAAGTGTGAGCTATTGGTATTGTAAATTACAATTTTTTTTAATATGTGTTGGCTTTGAAAATATATAAATGAATAGCACTGTTATTCACAAAGCCAATAGCTTACACTAATGCGTGAGTGATGTGTTGGTGTCCCTGAGTGATGTGGAGGTGCTCCTGAGTGATGTGGTGGTGTCCCTGAGTGACGTGGTGGTGTCTGTGAGTGATGTGGCGGTGCCCCTGAGTGATGTGATGGTGTTCCTGAGTGATGTGGTGGTGTCCCTGAGTGATGTGGTGGTGTCCCTGAGTCATGTGGTGGTGCCCATGAGTGGTGCCCCTGAGTGATGTGGTGGTGCCCCTGAGTGATGTGGTGGTGTCCCTGAGTGATGTGGTGGTGCCCCTGAGTGATGTGGTGGTGTCCCTGAGTGATGTGGTGCAGCAGCACAGAGACTGAAGCTAAGAACACGCAGGGTTGAGTGCTACAAAGCCCGTTCAGTTTATCAAAGCACAGAATGATGGAGCCGGGAAAAAGCAAGGGGAAACAGGAAAACACAGGGAGAGTGTATAAAGATAGAGGCAGGGAGGGCTGGGGCTTAGACAGCAATCAAGTACGGGGTCGAGAAGGCACTGAATGGGAGAACACGGAAAACACCCAGGGCCAAGGAAGGAAGATGCAAGCACACGAGAGAGCAGGCGGATGGGGCTTGGACAGCAATGAAGTACGGGGTCGAGAAGGCACTGAATGGGAGAACACGGAAAACACCCAGGGCCAAGAAAGGAAGATGCAAGCACACGAGAGAGCAGGCGGATGGGGCTTGGACAGCAATCAAGTACGGGGTCGAGAAGGCACTGAATGGGAGAACATGGAAAACACCCAGGGTCAAGGAAGGAAGATGCAAGCACGCGGGAGAGCAGGCGGAGACAAGCTCTACGCATTGCTGTGGCGGGGGCGCGGGAGCGCATTCCTTTGAAGTCTGATCTGGGGGGCGGGGGAGCGGCAGCCTTTGAAGTCTGATTGGGGGGGGGAGCGGCAGCCTTAGAAGTCTGATGCGAGGCACAGACAAATGGTGGTGTGTGACGTGGCTGGTTTGTGCACGCGCATAGATCACATGAACTGTGTCAAATCCGCCGTTTTGGTAGACTGTTCTTTTACCCTTACTATAATCTCGCCGGAGCAATGCGCAAGCGCATTGGCTCAGGCGAGACCTAAAAATGCGAACATCTTTAAAGATTAAACTGGGCAGATGCAACTCAAGAATGGTGCACAGAACAGTTAAGGCCAGGACAAACTTCAGTATGAGCAGACATACACAATACATTTGAAGGGTCACTGAGTCGGTGCATGGATGTGAGGTCGATGGTAGTGGAGACTTCAGTGAGCATAAAGCAAAATAATAAATAAATAAATAAAGTAGTCCCAAGCAGTCTGCTCTCTTTGGTGCAAGATAAAATGTGTCCCTAGGTTCTCCTTGAGTAAAAGACTGGGTTATTCATCTGCATATTGCTGACGACATTGAATGCGATTATTCTATAATTATTTGGAGCACAAACTATTACCTTTATCTATGTCTCACACCCCATATTTCCTTTCCATAACCACACATTTTCTCTTGCTTTATGTGCATGAGCATTTCAACAATCTCAGAAAGCAGCGAGGATTTTGAATGCAGCAGAAATGAGGCTATTCTTGGAAGGAAAATTTGGAGAGCGTGAGGGTGCCCCATAAAAAGAGCCAGTTATCAGGCTGCCTGGCAACGAGCGCTACGTACCATCACCCGGATCCACAATCTCAACGGTGGCCACTTCCGGGAACTCCAGCGCACCCATGACAGGGTCGGACAGTATAATCTCGAAAGTTTCGGAGGTCTCGTACTCGTTGTCCGTCATGATCCTTACCCGCCAGGTGGCCGTGGTCTGACCAGGGTTGAACTGAACCTGTTTCTGAGCCTTGCCTTTGTAATCCTTTTCTCTTTCCGCTGTGCCATCCTTTGTCCCGATACCTAAAAGATTATTAAATTTTTTGTAAAAATGAAAGTGAATTGTATCTGATTTATTCACTCACACAAGGAACTTTCACATTTAGCACCTTCAATTTACATTTATATTTCTTTCCAATGTTTGCATTGATGTAAGAGACACCGATTTCATCTTTTTATTGTTTGACATTAGGAGCTAAAGAAAAAACATTATGTTTCCTTGAATTTTTTCACGTCCTTTGTCCTTTTGTTGAATCAGCTTATGTTCTTTATTTCATCCTCCTTCACTCCCCTCCTGACCCATCAAACAATACTTACCTTTACTTCGTTTCAGCGCTCCATACTTTTTAGGGTCCGCCTGCACAGCGCTTGCACTGTGCTTGTGAAATCTCTTGTATTTACTATATCTTAAAAGGGGCTCTTATCAATTCCTGGAGCGAATTACTGTGTTAATTTTGTGTGGAACTTTTTGTTGTTAACTTTCCCTGGCTGCACACATTTACAATACTTCTACTAAAGCTGTTCATGCAGTTTAAGCCCCTTTCACTGTCAAGATAAGATCTCTTCCCATGGAAAAGGCAGACCGCTTCTAACAGTATGCTGGAATGCTTGCTTTCTACTACTTACTTGTGCAATGCAGATGCTTTAGCCTTAGAACCTTTATGGCATTTCCTATTCATGCCTCAGTACCTTTCTTTGAGCTTTGAAGGCATTATCGAATTGATTTTTTTTAACTTAAACTATTTGTTCATTATGATCAAATTCTAAATGTTGTAATAAACATTGTACATGTATATTAACTTTCTTTTTAAAGAGCTATGCTATATTTTACTACTAAACAGGCAGCCATAAGTGCAGTTACATTTCAGACAACAGGGTCATGATTTGTATGGTGCAGCAAGTGCAGTAGCACCGGGCCCAAAAGTTGTCAGAACACCTCTTAACACATAATATTGCCATATTTTACTAAACAGGCAGTCAGAGTTGCAGTTACCTTGCAGTTAAATTGGGCTTTATTTAAATGGTGCAGCAGGTGCAGTGGCACCTGGGCCAAAAGCTCTAGGGACCCCAACAATCCCAGATTATTGCATAAAAAAAATTAAACTAAACAGGCAGTCACAAGTGAAGTTACCTTGCAGACAACAAGGTTATTGTTTTAATGGTGCAGCAGGTGCAGTGGTACTGGGACCCAAAGCTCTAGGAACCCCTCTAAACACCAAATATTGTAATATTTTGCTACTGAACAGGCAGTCACACTTGCAGTTACCTACAGGTAATAGGTCATGATTTGAATGGTGCAGCAGTCGCAGTGGCACCTGGCCCAAAAGTTGTCAGTACCCTTTGAAACACATAATAGTGCTATTGCATCAACCATTAGTAACAGCACAATATATTTCCTTTTTATACATGTCATGACATTTTAACAGACTTTCTGTAACTTATATTGTACAACTACTCAGTAAGCTACAACTTAGAACAAAAAGCAGCTTATTATTAATCACATAGGCAAGACCTAACACATTTACCAATGCTTGTTATCTTCTTACAGAAATATTTACACCACATCATTTTTTCTTTAATTACTTCCTTACCCCTCCCAGTCTCTCAACCTCACTTTATTTCTTACCTCGTTCCTAGGGTGGGTGGATGACATTCGTGTAACACACTTCTGGTTAGTTATGAGAAATTTCAGCAGCGGTGGCTCCTCCATTATGGCGGAGTCACACCGCCCCACGGCTGAAAGCCAGCAAAGGCAAAGGCGAAAAATAAAATGATAATAAAACAATGTTATTATCATTTTATTTTTCACTGAGCTAGAGCAAGCTGGGGCGGGGTAATCCTCCCTTCAGACAGGAGTAATGGGCACTGCTAAGTGCGCATATTGGTTTGGACCCGTCCTAGGATGGCCAAACCGACATGCGCACTTAGCCTTTCTCCAACCCAGGCTGTGTTACACAGCTGGGTGGATAACAGTCCACCGGCACTGTCTGAGTGCCAAACCAGGCCCCTCAGACTAATCCCATCACTGATCTCATGCTGTGTAATTGTATTCCCAGCGTGATAGTCGTGTCAGGATTGGAATCTGGGAGCTTGGGTAGTGTGCACCAGCCCTGGACTGCTGGCGTTGAGGAATCGAGAAAGAGGAGCAAGGCGGTGGCTTCCGGAGTGGCAAGTAAGTACAATTTTATATTTTTTTAATTATGTCTTCCGTGCTTTTCTTTTGTTGTATTTCTCTCCCTGCTGCCTCACCACTTTTCAATGTGAGCAGCCGGCACTGAATTTCAGAAAAAATTGTGCGAATGAATGCATAATTACACAAAATGCGTAAACTGCATATTGCACTATATTGTAGCGTGAAATACATTCCTGCATGCATTTTCCACCGAAGGACAAACTTTGGGGCATATTACCAAGCAATAGCGATAATTATCGCTAAGCTTGGTTAGAGGGTATAATAATATTGCCGCGCTCCGACGATTTTTACCGCTGAGATACCTTGATATTATCAAGGTTTATCTCTAAAGCGGTAAAAATCGTGGGAAATGCATGAATATCGCTGAAAAATCAGCGATATTCATGCATTATCGTGACAATGCTCTTAGCCATGTTATCCACCTTCCATTGGATAACATGGCTAAGAAATGCTCTGGGCAGGAGTTAGCTTTTGGAAATAATCGCGCTTAGCGCGATTATTTCCAAAAGTAGGTAATAGGAGATAGCGATGTTAGCGACTGTTTCCAGTCGCTAACATCTTGGCACGCCCACTTTGCATGTCATTGGCGATAATTATCGCTGACATGCAAAGTGGGCCCCAAGATGATCGCTATCTCCTAATAGCTGTCGCTAACGGGTGTTAGCGACAGCTAGGTAATAGGGCGATAAAATTATCGCCGCTTTAGCGGGAAAAATTCCCGCTAAAGCGGCAATAAGGCCCTTGGTAATATGCCCCTTTGTGTTTAAAAAGACACTTGTGCTGCAAACAGCAGCAATTTGCATTTTGGTTGTTCGTGTTATTCCTGGGCACTTTCGCTAAATTGTTGCCACGGATGGCATTTAATTATTCAATGAGGCCTTACAGCGTCATTTCAGAAATTTCGTGTAACATGTGTAATGCAAAATTACCTAAATTATGGAAGATCACGCCAGTGTAACGGAAAATTTGCCCAAAGCATAATTTGGGGCTTTTGTGTTCAATTATTGGAACTAACAAGTACCCCCCCTCAATGAAAGGAGGAAGCACACCACAGCAGGCTCCTCTTCATACTACCACTACACTAAATGTGAGCACCCATAGGCCTAGATTTACTAAGCGTTGACGGGCACTCGCGTGGCACTGCTCAGTGTTGCACTGCACCCGTGAATCGATTTAATTGTGAGTAATTTGACGCAATACTTTGCGTCACATTACACCATGTGGGCATTCGGCCAGAATGTTAGCAGTAAGCCCCCACAGTCAGTGCTTGAAATGGAAAAATAGAAGTGCAGGTACTCTGGACCAGAGTACCTTCCTTTTTTTTAGAAGTGCCGGTACTCTTCCAAGAAAAGTATTACGTCAATCTTGAGAAGTGCCAGTACTCTCCCTCTCAAAAAAATAAAAAAGTGCCGGTACTCCGTACCGGACAGTACCGGCCCATTTAAAGCACTGCACAGTCCATGTGTCACAGCTAGTAGTGAACAAAGTGCTCTTGCTCGTCCATGGGTCATGAGCGTGTTGATGAAGCCAACCACGCTTTCCTGGGGATCCTCCCGGAAGTCATTACCGGCCACAGATTTGTCTCCAGACTGTCCTGACAAACACTCATTTGATCTTTCATTTTCCTTCACGCTTTGACAACCCAGAAGTGTTTCCTTTCCCAGCAGAAGGATAATAACTCTTTGATATCGGGTCAGATCTCTCACCTGGCTCGGAGATAACTTACTTTCCTTCAAAAAGACCCCGGGAGCTTCAAGGTGTGAAACCAGACCCGGCGTAACCCTGTCTGCACTCACGCTGCGGCGCCATTTATAAACGCTCCATTAGCGACACCGGGCGGCCATGTCCCCGGGTCAGGTGTCAGCCCGAAAAACCCGTGCTTAAAACGGGCCCTTGTTTGTTTGCCTGTTTCTAGGATAAAGTTAACCTACCAGTGTTCGTTTGACATCTTAGAAACAAGGAAGGAACAACTTCATCAAAATAAATGTTTATTGTAAGTAACAGGAAAACACAACACTTGTTTTGCAAAAATACATTTTGTGCATTTTTTCAAAAGCATCATGAATTCAATATTGGGTGCATAACTCTGGTGACTCTACGCACTTTTTCCCCAGAAAAAAATTAAAGGAATGCACAACAACCTTCAATTAGCCAATATTAGAGACTCTACTAAACTGATGTCTTAAAGTCTCCCTAGGTGCGAGGTAGATACCCAGGCCTTGGTCCTAAAAACTCTGGGCACTAGATTCTAATAAGGCCTTCTCATCTGAATTGGGCCTTAATGCCTAATAAAGATGATTTGCTTATGAGGTTACTTGCAATGTGGCTGCACTCCTCCTTCCAGCCAGGGCCAAGACTGTTTTCCATACAGCTGGCTGGCCCTGTAATAGAACAGATGAGCTAAAAAGCAATGGAATGGAATGCAACCGAGAGAAACTTCCAGTGATTAAAATGTATTGTCACAAGCATATCCCTCCATCACTTTTTAGTTGTCTGAGAGAATGCAAGACTCTTCTGCAAAAAGATCTACAGTCGTCGTAGATGTTGATGCTGTCCTTCCAAACCACTTTAAAAATTCACGCTAGATTCTAGTAACTTAATGTATGTGGCATAAAATGTTAGCAGGACATTGGTAGAAGTCTTATAGCACACTTCTGTAGGGCCGAAGGCTAGATGTAATGAAGCAGTTTGCTGTCACAGTGTTTGCGCCCACAAAGTGTTCTTGTACTATTCACTGAACCCCTTTTGCGATTCATAAAAGCCTTTTCTAAATCGCAAAACCGACTTTGAGACTCATTCCAAATCATAAATGTAGGGGAAATTAAAGTGGCGTTCCCTGTCATTTGCGATTCGCAATCAAATGTATCAATGGTTTGGGACTGCAATGGTAGTTTGAAAGCCATTGAAAAGCTACCGACACCTCAAAGGAGATGGTACCTTATTTGCTACAGCCCCACCCTTTGGGAATTATGTCAGATAGTCAAGGGGGGAGCAGGCTGTGGTCCATCTCCCTGGTGTGCTCCTACTTTGGAAACCCTTTTTTTTATGAAAGCGGCACGTCTTCCTTTTGGGAACTTGGGCTGCTTTTCAACAATGCTTCCCGCTTAGGGATGCACATCTAGTAATGGTGGTCTGCTGTTCCTTGCAGGCCTCCATGTCTGGGTTTTTAGCCAATCACAAAGGGTCGTTTATAGTGATCTGCTTAACTAATATTGATTAGGGCAAATCATTATAAATAAAGACAGTCAACTTTCTGTGACCCCCCTTCCCATTTGGAATTTTGCGATGAGCCCTATTAACACACAGTCACACAACTGAACTACACGTGGACCCCAAAAACCTGGTGAACAATTTGCACCCACTATTTTTGAACTGCCTCTTGCTAAGCCACTGAGTCATATATCAGTTGCATGGCGCTTCTATAATAACGTCCAGGTTTAGAGCTGAGAGTCCTGTTCACATGAACATACATGTAACATACTGGTTGTGGACGTCTTGACTCTCTTTACAAGAAGCTGCTGATTCCTTAGAAATCCCGTTACCATGAATATATGCCATGCCACCTTCAGCGGTGTAAAGGGGCACATGGCTGAAATATACCATGAAGGTATTAGCACATTTCATACATTTTGTCTGGTCACAATTATTTTATTCAATAAATAGTTCACCACTTGTTGATCTTTTAGCTGCTTTAGAATGTCTTGCCAGCCCCTTTTTTACTGATGCAAGATCTTTACTGACATTGTGAGTTGTGGAATCTTAAACAACATGGTACACACACTTTGTGTAGCCATGGGGGCTGAATAAACAGTGTTTAATCAATGACAACATCTACCTGCACATAGGATTTAGGTGCATAACTCAAATCTGGACAGTTCGCGCAGTGCAGCTCCAGTGTCAAAGCAAAGCATGGGATTTCTTGCCTTATGATAAGGATTCCATCAAATATGGAACAGGTTTTTGCATGCCCTATGTCTACCATATTCATGTGGTTCTCTCTTGGTCATGGCACTCGGTACTACTCCTTCCACCACACAGAGCATCACAGTTGCAAACCCACCTTGTGAGCTGAGTAATTAGTTTGCTACCTCCTGTCAGGTCTTGGTGTGAGGTGCAGGGGTCTATGCCTCTCAGTCATCCGTGCCTTTCTTTTTGAAACTGCCCTGATGACCACGCAGCGCTTCAGTGAATCCGTGTCAGAAGTGGCCTACTTGCATGCTACAGGCTGAGTGGTAAATTAATATGCAACATTTACAATACCTTGTGGTAACATCGCACGAGTATCGTGCAATTTCAAGTTAAACCCCATGGAATGGAGAATTACTATCAATCAATCAATCAATCAATAAAACTTTAACTCGGTTTTATTTGGAGAATTACTATGTGGAACTGGATTGTCCGGTCATTAAACCAAATGGAAATATGGTTTAATGCATAGGATTACCACCTGCTCTGCATGCAGGGACCCCTCTCTTGGTAAAGGAGGAAGGGGGAGTGGGCAGAAGTAAATGGAAGTGACAGATAATGCCTGGCAGGAGGGAAGGTAGAATGTTACTCCCTTCCAGAAAAAAAAACGACGGATGAGGCTGTGCTGCTGCTGCTGTGGCCGAAGCCACATGCGATTTTACTGGGTGGAATTAACACCCATTAAAAACGGGTCTGGTGTTCCAACACCAGAGAAAAATGGATGCGGGAATACAGGCCCATTCACTACCAGGTGGAGCGGAATTCCATATGGAAATTCATCTTCTCCTTACTCATAATCAGGCCCATTGTGGGACAAATGGTTCAATACCCTGAATTTACTGGGTGTCGAAGAGGACTGACAGCAGTGGTGGAGACAAATTAGCAAGACAGCCGCATGGCGAGGTGGCCACAAACCTGCTCCCTGTGCCAGCAGGAGCCAGCAGAGCAGTGCGAGGAATCAACTGAGGGCAAATCATTATAAATAAAGACAGTCAACTTTGATCAAATATAAACAGTATTTGATTCCCCAGAGAGTACACTGATCTCAAAATAGTCACCCCTGAAGTGCCTGTCTTTCAACTGGTTTGTATAACCCGCAGAAGATGTCCTTTAGGGACTCCTGTGACAGAAGCCAAAATGCAATAAGAACCGGTCTGTCATTTAATGGGAAAAGCAGACAAAATGTATTAATAAAAGCTCAAACTTTTGGACAGAGAGGGGTATTCAGTGTATCCGGGCCTCCTCCATTCATAGAGCAGGTAATGCTCGGGTGGAAAGACCTATGTGGATTATCAGAGTGAGACAAGTAAACTTTATAGAGCTTTCCTAAGGTGGAAATCATTTTTATGCCAAAACCGAAAGGTCATTTTGGGGGTGTTGACCCAGATACTGATGAGCTCATCGACCACCAGGGCTGCGTTTAAAAGACGGGATCTAATAAAAGAGCAAGGGGTGTTAGAGAAGGGTCTTGAAGTCCTGAAATAAGAAGAGCATTGCACCAGGAGAAGAGGCCATTGGTGGCCTGTTTGCTTTGCACAGCGTCTCCCTGGTGCTTTGCGCCATTACGCTACCTTCATTGGAGAACGGATGAACTCCATTTTCTGTACGTTCAGGAGCAGTCCCGTTTTCTTTTTAGGAAAAGGGGCTACATTTAAAAATTTCAAAAAATCAATGATTGGATTAAATTAATTTATAATGTGCAAAACAGCTGCTCCATAAAAGAGCATCCTGGAGCTGGATGACAGTAAGATGCAACTAAAATGAGTAGATGGACGAGGGACTGGCCGAGATTAGTTCTCTTTGAAAAGGTGGGTCTGCAGAAGGCTCTTTGATGCATTCTCTGATGTAACGCATCTAATATGATCGGGTTGCTAGTTCCAGAGTTTCAGGGCCATAAAAGAGAAGGAGCCCCCACCCCAGCTCTAGTCTTTTTAATCGTGGGGATTCACAGCAGATTGTGGCTGGCTGAGCATAAAGTAATCACAGACGTGGTGGTCTGCTGACGCAAACAGCTCACCATCCCTGTGATGGCAGCATTTCCTAGTAGGGTGCAAATTGCGACCTAACCTGTTAATATTCAAGAGGCAGGTCGATTTGCAACCCACTACGAATCGCTAATTTAAAAAAAAAACTTTCATACATTTAGAATAGCAATGACCAAATAGCAATCACGAAAAAAATCCTATTTGGAAATCGCGATTCTAAAGGTGCGGACATCTGGCCCTAAGTGAACTAAGATCAATGTGTTGAGACACCTGGAAGCAAGAAGGTAGAACCACCAGAGACAAATGGCCTAGATTTATTAATAATTGCGCCTGGCCCTTAGGGTGCAGCACACTTTAAGACTGCGCCAATGGGTTTTTATAATAGTAAGTGAAACGATACAATGCTTTGTGTCACTTAGTACCATACGAGCGTTGGCGCAAGATCTTAGAAATAATCCCAAATGTTTCTAAAATCATGACTGGTAATGATGTCTATTGGGATAATTCAGTCAAGGCTGTTGTCCTATTTGGGATAATTCAGTCAAGGCAAAAAGCTAAGTGTGAACTTAATTCATGCAGAGGGATGAAGAAATTCACTGATTTCAGTCCCCACTTTAAAGGCCCTTTGAAAGCGGTGGGCCACTTCATCATCCATTTTTTTGGGTTTGTGTTTTTCAAACCACAATAAAGAAGCCGGAATGCAGAATATGGCTGCCTTGAAAAGCCCTTGAAAGAAAGAAATATATAAAATATGTGAACTGTTACTCACTGATGAAGGATGTCTCTCCCAGGTAGCCCCTCCGCTTGAGGGTCACTTCCAAGAACTTAGAGTCCTCGTCAACCAGATAGTAGTCTTTGTCCAGTGAAATCCAAGCCCAGTTCAGGCGGAAGGGCTGTTTCTTTAGCTTGTTTCCTCCTGTAGTTTATAGGACATAGAAAAACCCAGATCACTATTACTGTTTAGATCAACATGTCACTTAATTGTATGCAGCTGATTTACAAAGGATTTATTGATGTTATGTTGTAATGCCAAAGATATGGAGAAATCTTCTTTCCAGGTGCAAACAACATGAAATGACAAAGTCAAACCGAGTCAGGTGAATTAAATGTATGGACAAGCAACTGACAAAGCCAATAAGTCTGATCATGGCAAGCTGGATTTAATGTTTTTTTAAAAACATTTTTATTGCAGCTATATGCCACAAAAATAAAAAAAAGCAAGAAAAAGAAAACATGCTGCTGCCTGAACGTTGTGGCAATAAGCTTGCACTAAAAATTGTCATTTGAAAAACAATAACCATTTTATAATATTGAAGTACAGCAGAACGTTTTATCCCTAGTAGACAATTGTGCTTAGAAATAGAACAAGTATATAAAGTATATCTGATTTTTTTTTTAAACTTTTTTTTGGTTTTTCATTTGTCTGTTGAAAGCTGAAACTGACTTTAAACCAGCCCACAAAACATAACTCTGAATGTGAAGAAATAAACATGCTGTGAGGCTCCTTAATAATGCTCTGCCTGCACAAAAGCAATCGGTGATTAGAAGAATGAATAAGTTTGTGTCATGACAGATGTGCGTAAACCACCAAGCAGAGATCCCTCCGTCGTCAACATTAACTAGCATTGGAGAGCTAGTAGATCTGGCCATTGCAAGATCGTGTCATTAAAAAAATATATATTTGCAAACATTTGCCCCATAAAGGATAGAGGAAAAAAAGGACAACATATGCCATCTAAACGTGGCAATATGTTTGTGACAAAATATTTAAATGCAAAAAATTACCTTACACGTATAATGTTAATATAGGAGTATGTATGCTTCCTAGTAGGCAGGTGTACTTAAAACAGTCGTACAATCCCTTTTTACTTTTAACTCACATCGTAGGAAAATGATTGTTAGTAGTGCCAAAAAACGGAAGTGTTGACTTTGAATTTCTATAACCTGAAGACATAATTGAAAGTTTCAAGGAAGATGAAAAAATAAAATAAAGGGAAAAAATGGGGAAAAGCATTTGCAAAGAACATTATTGCCACATCACCAGACACATTGAATTTCACTTTTTTTAGTCGGATGTGGACATGTGACCAGGCAAAATGCCTGTCAATGGGAAATAAGCTATTGGCTGAACTGGGTTGACCCACTATAATCAGGCTGTATGGCATAGTAGGCGTAAGCAAATAATGAATGACAGGTAAACAGACCAATGGATGAAGAGGGCTACCCAAAGCCCCTCTATGTATGCATATATATATGTATGTATTGTTTATTTATGATTTTCTTTTTTAATAAATGAGTCTGGCATGAGAGCTAAATCTGTCTCTAGCAAGACCAAAAACATAAGCCAAAAAGAGATATTGAACGCTTATGCCAGATATAAGAACGATAATGAATGACAAAAACGGAGTGAAATAAAAGTGACACAACCACATAGTCAATGTGAACAGCAAGAAATTAAATGAAAAGAAATAAGGAGGAGAAGAAAGCATATACGTAATAGTAATATTTAGGCCAACTGAAAGCCACTATAGGTGGAACAGCGTAGCTGCACAAGCAAAGCTGTACAGTACATGGATTGAAAGCGCAGTTACTGCAGAGTCCATTCCAACTACAATGTCAATTAGTAGGAAATATCGTGACGCCATGAGCAAAGTCATGAAAAGTAATGTACCCCCGTAGGCTCACAAGTACAAACCAATTAACTTTTTAAAGTCATACGTGACTTAGGAATTCTAATGTGAGTTTCCCATTATTAAAAGTTTGAAATTCAGTTTGCACTTCCACTTATTACTAGGTTGACTAAAATATCTAAGTTGCAAACTCAACTAAGTGGTAGGAAAATGTGCGTTTAGAGGGTAGTGGCAATTGGAAAGTTTGGGAAACCCAAACTCATAAGTTATGAGTTTTCACACAAACATTTAGAGTAAATTTCCCACTCATAATGCCGTTGTAAATGTCATTGTGAAATGGTTGGAATATGTCTGCATACAGGGAGGAAATTGCGCAACATAACTCCATATTTTTAGTGGACATGGGAGTAAGTGTTTCTTTATATAGAAAACATGTTTTCCATTTGGAGAAAAAAATGTGGAATATATCCAACTGTACATATATATGCCATACTTACTTCTATGCATTATCTGTAATTTATCTGTGTAGATTTCCGAGGTGTAAGAAACCATGGCATTTTGTGAATCCTGAAAACAATTGGGAGATCTGTGGAAAGCGCAATTACTGATATAGGAGGTGTTGTATCCTTATTTTTGGGAAGTGGATCCCATGTTATGGGAGGGGAACCTTTGTAAGCAGCTTTAAAGAATTTTAACAGCAGGAAGACAATTGAGGGTAACAAATGACAGACTCACTTCATCGTGTCATGTTATGGTGTAAAGAGCTCTTAAGCGACCAGACCAGTTTCACTGGCTACAACTGAAGAAATTAAGAAATATAGTGTACGTGTCTCCTCTTCTTTTGCTCGCCATAAACTTTTTTGCTATTCGCACCCTTTTCGGCGTTGTTACTCTCAGAGCTTTCCCAGTAAAAAAAAACCACTACCAATAGAGCAATTGTTTCAGTGGTTGGTTGTGAGTGTCTTCTGCTGGAAACATTCACACTTGAAGCAACGTGGGGAACAGCAGGCTCAGGTCTTACTTACAACTGCTAAATATTCAAGCAGGAGCTCCTGTGTGACAGTGTACACAGTGCTTAATTTGAGCCGGTGGTTTCTGGTGCTCAGCAACGCACTTAATTGACAGCACCTGCGCTTGTGACAGTCTGCCACAAGGTGGTGCTGTCTGTCTAATTCAGAGGGGACATCAGCAGCACAGTTAATTGTTAATTCAATATATATTAAAAATACTATAACCTGCTGACCAAGCCAATCTTATAACTTTGGGGGCCTGATATAGACAGAATTACGGCACTTTTAGGAGTGTGATGGTTGGCACGTGTGTTGTTACTATCATTTGCAGCATGGCAGGGGCAATGGGCGGTACAAGCTGCAGTGGCCTCTTGACCTGAGCCCTGGCACTTATTTATTTTTTATAAATTAAGCACTGATCACAACTTTCTGCTTGCGCCTCCATTTACGGTGGCAGGCTGTGCTGGGCTCCCTTTAGGTGGGTAAGGCGGCAGCCATAGAGTGCCACCTTGTGGTCACACTATATCACTGAGCAAAACCCTGAATCTGCTACTTTTCAGTAGTGATGGAGCACTCCGGCAGCCAAAATACAATTTTGCCTGCATCTCTGAAAACCCTTGCACGGTTTGTTTGTAGTGAAGCAATAAACAGTGTAGATTGCCTCAGACAGAGTTTCTCTCTCACTGTATATATTGCCCGAATCGGCACATAATCGATATTGTATTCTGCCTCAGATTTAGAAAACAAACAGTCGGACCAATTTTGCCTCCTGCATTGATATTTGTATCCCAGTCTGATAATCAATACAATGTGTTTTTTTAATGGCGCCAACTGGCACAGCTGTGACCTTCAACTTCTAGTGCTGTCAGACATTTTTTCTGGATTTTTTTATTTTATTTAATTGGTAGCAATTTATTACGACGTCTTTTAGAAAACTATCTTTGATCAATGTTTGCAATTCCAAAGCACTGTTTCGCCAAAGGTTAAATAATTGAAGTTGCTACTTGTATTCGTCCTCAAAAGAAGATTATAGTTATGACAATACAAAAATAGAAAATACAAATCACATGCCACCAATCAGCACCCGATAGGAATGTGGCATGGCGTACCCCGTTTCTCCTCCCCCTCACAACGCTCTGTGATGGATGTCAAGGCAGATGGCGGCTGCACGCAGTTGCTTGACGCAGCACGTTCCCACCTCACTTATCCGCATCTGATCACTGGGCGCCATTTATTTTAAACCAAAGGTGAACTTTAAAAGCCAAAGCCTCATTAACCCGGACACCTGGGCCCGAAGACAGGCGAAATGCGTTTTATTTATGACTCGCCTGTTTCCTGCAGCCAGTCAGTCAGCCCCGAGGCGCGTGTTTACAGTTCTCCTACTGTACGTGAGGCCTCCGTGCGAGGCCAGGCGTAAGGGCACGCGAGAGGCCATTCATGCCTGCCGTGGATAATTTATTATTTGATACCGATCTTGGCAGCTACTGTATCCCTTGGTTTCATAATCATCTCCCTGATCTGGCTGGAAACGTACTAAAGTGAGCGGTTTCCACATGAGCGACGCAGAAATGCGAAATGGGACCCTCTTGGAAAGAGGAGATGACAGTGTGACTGGGTTGAGAGATGCAGCATCCTGCTTTCTGCTAGCCAACCAAAACAGTCACTAGCCTTCCAGCAACAAACAACAGACTGATGAAACGTATCCTTCCAATAATCAACACACCTTTAAACATACAGGTGTTCAAGAATGCCGTCATCGAGCTGTAGTGCACTTCCGATTTCATGAAGGACAGGAATGCAAAAACATTAGAAATTCACAGCACACATAGTGTTACAGCATGGTTGTGTTGAATATTGTGTTTAAATAATCTTTATATATATCTATCAATATATATATCTATCTATCTATCTATATATATATATATATATATATATATATATATATATATATATAAATATCTCTATATCTATATATATATATATATATATATATATATATATATATATATATATATATTCACTGAAAAAACCATAGGTTATAAACCATATATAGTTAGGAATTAGCATTTAAAAAACCTTACTTTACTCACACAAAACCATTGAAATTCCATATATAGTTAGTTGTACTAACTATATATCGCGCACCCGCAATCCACTGCTGATCATGTCACATATTACATCATTCATGACATGGTCAGTGACATCACTGATGACATCACTGATGACATCTTAAATGACATCACTGATGACATCACTGATGACATCTCAAATGACATCACTGATGACATCACTGATGACATCTCATTTGACATTACTGATCACATCACTGATGACATCATTCATGTGATAATGCGATGAACCTCTTCAGACTCTAATATAACCTTAGATACACTCAGTGTAAACACAGACTCACAGATTGTCACTCATCCATGAAGTTACACACACACCTAGTCAGTCATGCAAACAATCAATCACACCTCCATTTCCTTAACTATACAGTTAAACACACCTTACTTATTCAAACATATACTAAAACATATTTACTCACTTATACAATCCTGGATACAAGTTCACAATGATCCATACAGCCACTCACACATTCACTGGCTCTTATGCACAGTTATTTATATATGTCAACTCTCACATGTACTGTATTTTACATATGTACTTACTTTGACATGTAGCACTGAGATATCTATTCACTCACCAATACAGTCATGCACACAGTCAACCGCCCATACAGCTGTTTCCACATGCACATTTGAACCCATACATCTATGCAGAGAGTCATACACCTCCCAGCCACCCATACACACTCTCAGTCTCCCATACAAATACTTGGGCAACCAATCAATAACTCATATAGTTAATCATATAGCTACTGATCAACACATGCAGCAGTTTACAGAACAACAGACATAATGATGCACAAATTAAGACAGTTTAGTCACTAACCCATGCACTCAGTGAGACACATTTAATCACTCACTCATACAGTCAGTCATGCACCTACTAAATCCTTTGTTCAGACACTTCTACATCCACTCATTCTTCAATATGTAAGACATATTTTAACTTTACAGAAACATACAGTCACTGGATGTTGTCATCAGTGATGTCATCAGTGATGTCATTTGAGATGTCATCAGTGATGTCATCAGTGATGTCATTTGAGATGTCATCAGTGATGTCATCAGTGATGTCACTGACCATGTCATGAATGATGTATTATGTGACATGATCAGCAGTGGATTGCGGGTGCGCGATATATAGTTAGTACAACTAACTATATATGGAATTTCAATGGTTTTGTGTGAGTAAAGTAAGGTTTTTTAAATGCTAATTCCTAACTATATATGGTTTATAACCTATGGTTTTTTCAGTGAATTTTCAAGGTTTTGTAAATGCTAATTCCTAACTATATATGGTCTATAACCTTTGCTTTTTTCAGTGAATATATATATATATATATATATATATATATATATATATATATATATATATATATAATATATATATATATATATATAACATTTCTATGGCAAAATGAAACCCCTTATTTTGTTCCTTTTCAAATTAAATGTATTAAGTGTTACCACTTTATTCCAATCAAGATGACTTCAGGTGTGCCATACTTTTGTCATAAGTAAGACTGTTAGCGTTCTAGTTGTTCTTTAAAACACTCTGGGACATTCTGTCACTGGGCTATAGTTGGGCTACATCTGGCTGATATTTGGGCTACATTTGTTTTTTTTTGTCTCTGGCGGCCATCTTTGGGCTACATTGGGCTTCATTGGGCTTCATTGGGCTACATTGGGCTACATTTGGGCTCCAACATATATATAGCCCAATGTAGCCCAATATATATTTTTCAAAGTTAATTTTCGTAAAAACCACTGGAGCATATATCTTGAGACATAGCAAAGGCACATCGGGCTACCAGTCCCTACAATTTTGCCAAGTTTCGTGGAAATCCATTCAGCCGTTCGAGCTAAAAGTGAGTCCAACCGCCCTATGGAAAACTCAATGTTAAAAACACGTTTTGGGACCCCCCTTTTTTCTCGGCCCCCGCTTGACGAAACCCCCCCAAATTTTCAGGGGCTGCTCAGAAACAAAATGTTCCATTTTCCAGAAAATTTCAGCCAATTCCGTCCTCAAACGCCAAAGTTATTCAACATAGAATTTTCAAAAGTCCCATAGGAAAAAAATCCTAACTATATATACCTACTGGCGACCGCCAGTAGGTAATATATATATATATATATATATAGGTATGTATGTACGGGTGTGTATATAAATATATGTATATTTAAATATATATAGATATAGATATAGACATAGATATAGATACAGTCAACACACATATATATTGCCCACTGGGTAGTTTAGTTAGGATCATGTTTCCTTAAGAAATGCATTTTTTGTATTGCTAATAACTTTGATGCTGTTTGAGAAATCTCCACTAAACTTTCCCCAAAAATGCTCTTTTTCACTGAGTTTGCCCATGGAAAGTTTCGGTGTGATCCGTCAAAAGATCCTGAGAAAAAAAGGGGGGTCCTATAACATGTTTTTACCAATCATTTTCCCAAAGGAACTTTAAACAAAGCTATAGTCTAAGCTGCTAAATTGGTTTACACTAAATTTGGCAGAAAGCTAGATCTGGGTCCAGAAAGAGTGCTTTATGTGTCTTGGTGTAAAACCGTTCTGTAATTTTTTTGCAATTAATGCTCAAAAACTCTGCATATCTTGGGTCGCAGAGGCTCCGTGGATCTCAACAAATCTCAAACTGGGATCTGATTGGCTGCCACCACCTAAACCAGGAAGTGGTAGCAGCCATCTTAGGAATCGGCACTTGATCCTGAGTCCCAAGTTTTTTTAAAAAAGGGCAAAAGGGGGCAGGGTAGGAATACACTGACCCCTGCGCCTCAGAAAAAAAAGTTTTTTTAAATCAAATTCACAGAGGGTCCAAATGTCTGCAGCAAAATAAAAATAAATAAAAAACAAGCTCGGTTTCCTGGGATTTTTTATAAGATCCCTGGATAGGCCAGTTCCTGTGGAGGAACACATGTTTATATTTTAGGTGAGGGGGCACGCATAGCCCTCCTCCCAGGCTGATTTTGGCCCTGGGGTTCCCATCCAACGGGGCCTGGCTCTATTTTCTGGGGGAGAGGTGTACGCAGGGCCCCTCCCTGGAACATGTTTGGCCCCAGGGACCCCATTCCTTGGGGCCTGGCAACATTGTAAAGGGGGATGAGTACAAGCAGCCCCCCTCCCGGGATGATTTCGGGCCAGCGGGCCTCATCCCATAGTGCCTGGCCATATTTGTAAAGTGGGAGGATCACGTGGACCCCGGCTGATTTTGGCCACGGGGACCTCATGCCCTGGGACCTGGCCGTATTAGAAAACGTGGAGGGAGGTACGGAGTCCTCCCTCCCCGAGCTAATTTCGGCCCTGGGGACCCTATCCCCTGGAGACAGACCATGTGGTTTAAGGGAAGGGAGTCAATGCAGCACCCCTCCTGGAGCTTCTAGAGCAGGCTTCTCCGATGAGTAGCTCATGAGCTACTGTTAGCTCTCTAGCTACCTGCAAGTAGATATCCTGTGTGCAGCCCAACCTACTGAATTAGAAATGTGTGCTGGTTGAATTATATAAGTATAGCACAATTGAAAAGCCCATATTTGAGATGAAAATGTGTATTTTATAGAGCTCATAAGCTGATACATGGAGGAAAATGGTTGAGTTTCTCAAAACCTATTTAAAGCTGTTATTTGAGTGAGACAAATTAAACGGTGTTGGTGAGATTTTTTACCAATATTATTAACTTGGTGCCAGGGGCATTGAACCTCTGGCTGTTAAATATTAACCCTGAAGAGGCACTCCACATTAATAAAACATTTGTAAGCTACTGCTAGGAACATGTGCCTGATGCACTGAAGGGATCACTGCTGGTTATCTTCACATACGGTAGCCACTAATGTAGTCTTGTCTGATGTGGTAACTATTACATCTCTAATAATATAACTAGCTCAGGAGGATTTTCATAGAAAATAAGTAGCTCTTGTTACAGAAAAGGTTGGAGATCCCTGCTCTATGGGCCAGGAACTCTATAAAAAGGGAGGGGGACGCACAGCCTCCCTTGCTGAGCCTTTAATGGCCCTGCAGAGGCTATCCCAGGGTCCTGCTCAGCATCTATGTCCCAGGATGCCCACAACCATGAACCAGAGGTTTCAATGTCTGCACAGGGGTGGGCAGGGAAACCTGTGTTTGCTCTTGCTTGGTGGGAGCATTTTCAAATCTCCCGCAAAGCGGGAGCAAACACCAAGTCCGCTTCCAGCGAGCAGGAGCATGAAAAATGCTCCCACCCACTGGGATCAGACTCGAGATCTGTTTCCCTGTCCTCAGTGAAGTGGGCAGGGAAACAGATCTAAATTTTGCTTCGTCCATGGGGAGCAGAATTATTAGCTGCTCCCTCCGGTGGGAGCAAAGCTGGCTCCCGCTGGATGCAGGGAGTCTTGGGGATCTCCTGGTGGCCTCCAACGTTACTGTGTAAGACTCCGGGGTATGAGTTTCCTAGGGAGAAATCTGCCAGGGGCAGGGGGGATGCATCTCCCTCCCCCTAATTTCAATGCTGGGCCCCAGGGAATGCAGTCATGTTTCTCTCTCCCCTAATGATAATGCAGGACCCCAGGGGATGGGGACTCTGGGGTCCATATTAGCCTGGGAAGAGGGGGGTCATGTGCCCCCTTTCCAGCAATAATGCAGGGCCCGGGGATGGGTTTACTGGGGGCTTAAATTGGCAGAGGAAGGGGAGGGGCGAATGCCCTCTTCCCTTAACATTAAAACTGGTGCAATGGGTTCCCCATGGCCCATAGAGGCCTCGGCAGGGTGGTTGCATGCCACCCCCCATCAATAACGCCAGGCCTTGTGGAATGGGGTGCCTCCCTCCTCCTTTAAATGTCTCATGGTCCAATGGGATTTGGTCTTTAGAGCTAAAACCGACCTGGTGAGGTGAAGTGAATGCCCTCCTCCTAAATATAATGCTGGGCCCTGGGGGATGGGGTCGCCAGAGCATGAGGTCCACCACCTCCTGTGTCCACGGCTAAGGCAATGTGCAGTGAGAGGTTGACTGCCTTTGGGGGGTTATCCACAGGGCCTGGCCTTTTGGCCAATCCCCCCCGCGCAGCATGGAGAGCTGCAGCCAACTTCCGCTGCACACGGCCAGAGGCCATGCGCGGTGTGCGATTGAAATTACGGATTGTAATTCAATATTACTTTATGTTAAAAAGAACTGGAAAAAATAAAGGTTAAAGTAGCGTTATAGGTGAAATGTTCAGTAACAACATAATGTTTTAAACTCTAGAAACCACAGATATTCACTAGTTATAATTAGAGTTATCTCAAGTAACTATAACTCGTGCCCTAAGGTAACTATAACTCATGCCCTAGCCATGTACTGCTAATTACCTCACATATTACATCACTCATGATATTTTTTATCACATCATTGATAATATCACCGAAACAATTGCAGCAAAATTATTGATGAGAAATATAATCGGAGAAACTAACGCTTGGTTCCCAGGAATTCATTAATATTGTTTTTTTTCTTTAACTCATTTAATTTTCCACAAATGTCATCAAAATAGGGGTAATATGTTGTTTATCTGCTGAGCACCTACATCAAGGCCTTTATTAATGGAAGATTGGGGGTCTAGTGGACTGGCTACTGAGTCTTCAAACAAAAGAAGCTGGGCTGCACCGCTGCTTCAAACATGGCTCTGGCAGTCGCTATGGAACAACCCACATCCATGTTGCAGGAGTAGTTTTCCCAGCATCAGCAAAACGATGGGGTCTCTGTTCAGGGGCGTGACTCATGCATGCCCTCAGAGTCATGCTCGTTATAGAGGTGTGCTCCTATAGTGACCACGGACCGTTTCTGGGAATATATTCTTAAATTGAGGACACAAAAGGCGGGGAAAAGTCTGACTGGATGCTTGACCTGACCAAATAAGATGGCGGCTATGAAGTCAGTAAAGTAAAGGCAGAGAGATGCAGGAGGTCCCAGGAAAAAAGCAAGGACTCTTTTTATGCTCCTCCATATTATTGTGTGTAACCAGGATGATGCTAATGGGACCAGGCGCGCCCTGTTTGACATCATGGCATGGTTTGGTCAGAATACAATGACAATTCTGGCTTAGTGATCCGAGAGCACACAGTGTGGGATAGGAGCAGCAGGACACGATGGGTGGGCCTAATGAAGTGACCCATGCAGCGATCCCTCTCTTTCAGCAGATGCCCTTTCACCCAGACACGCCCCCTCAAGTACAGGGGACGGCTGCAATCCAACAGTACCACGAGACACTGGGACGTGCTTGACATGAAGTCGCGCGGACTCATGAGCACGAATAAATTTCAATGAAAAGGAAAGAAACAACAAAATGTTGAAGCCCAAACACCAACCCTTTTGCAGAAGAATAATCTTTAAAGCCCTAAAAAATACATTCCCAAAGGAAAATAATAAAGTCTAGCAAAACTGTGGTTAAAGTGCCATTGATCCAGACAGGGACTTAGTTTAGAAGTCAAAGTATGAACAAGATCTGTATCTGAAAGGCTTCGGGCAGAGAAGGACAAATAACCTGCAAGGCAATCATTCCTGTTAGAGCTCAGCCTGAACCTTAGCTTAAAATGCAGACAACTGCAACCCATGCGTCAAACAACAGACACACTGCACCACCCGCTACCGCAAGATGGAGGCCACAGTTTGACTCCTCCTAGTTCGCCGGCTGCATACTGGGAGAAACAAAGGAACAATTGAACAAGGGTGAATTGAATTAGACATCTGCTGTCTCTTTCTGGTGAGTCTGGGGTGCATAATCGCAACTTTGCCAATATGTTCTAAGCTTCTCAGAGAAATCACAATTTCTTTTCGCCTCTGCAAATCAATAGTACTGTCAGGGAGGGCCACCAGGGGTTTCTTGTAGCAAGAAAGCAGTGAGTAGGTGTAAAACCTGCTTATTATTGCCAATCTGATGCCATGTGTGATCCTGCAACAAACTTCCGTTGCAAGTGAGCCTATTTCCATCACTAATGACAGAAGTATGGATATGAGGAAACCGACCGCCACTCACAGGAGGGAATGATCCGCTGTGCCTAAAACCGCATGGCTGGTTTTTCAAGTCGCAAAGTCGTTAGACTTTATATTACAAACAAAATCAGTCTGCTACTTTTGGAAAACTGAGCAGAAAGGGAGTTTTTAACTCTATTCAATCGCTCAAATGTTGTTTTTAAAGGGCGTGGCGAACCTAATAAACCAATGTATCCTTTTATCCTCTCCGACTACGACATAGAACTTGGAACCGGAAGTATAAAACTTATTAATGGTTGCAAACCCTATGATTTGCTGAATCATAGGGTTTGCATTGGTTAAAAGGCTTTTTTGTATTTACTAAACACATTTATTATTTTGGAAAAACTTTTCAGAATGACTAAATGGTTTTAGAACTGGATTACAAATCGCTATTCGGAACTGGTGCGTTGTGAGCATTATTTTCCAATTGTGATTCATTCTCTGCTGCATATAAAGTTTGCAACTGCAATTCAGGCGGCAAACCATTGATCAGTAACTGACTTTCAGGTTGGTGAGGTAACTGTTTTGCAAGGGGAAAATGGTCCTCTCTCCCAGTAAAACTTTCAGTGAATCTTAAAAAAAACAACACTTTTTTTAAACACAGGCCCATTTCCCTGAAGGAAAATAGGCTACATCAAACAAATCTATATTGAAACACAGTCAGAGGCATGGAGGGCTAGTGAGCAATTTACTCTGAGAAGCAAACAAACAGACAACTGTTCAGAAAGGTGCTGAAAACTTGGCTGTTCTCGCCCAACTGTTGACCTCCATTCGCCTCCTTGCTCAGGTTATGACAGCTCGAGCGCTAAGACGCCTCAGCATACAAGCGCTTTATAAAACTTTCATTTCATTTCAATATCATTGTGGCCAAACATTGAGGGTCGTACATTTTGTTACCTACCTAATGAATGTTAATCAGGCATGTTGTTCTGCTGCCCCCTGTGATTCAATAATTTGAGAATGGACCTGGTTTGTACATATATTCACAGAATAAGATTGCTCACGAAAAACGTTGGTACGCAGTTTGTGACCACTTTTATGCGAATTTAATCTTTGTGCATCAGGCTCTAATAGTATTATTATTTGTTCATGAAGTAAAGGAAAAAAGCTCGATTTTGAATACAGCAGCATGTAAAAAACGAATACAATCCTATCTGGCAGGCTCATCGCTGGGTAACATTTGAAGCACATGATTAAGCTGTCAGGCTACTTTACTTTTTCAATTTCAGTGGGCCGGATGCCAATTTCACATCCCGCCCACCTGCCAGTGACACGCATTGGGTAGCTCTGGCAGACACTATGGTAAGCCTTCACTTCGCGTTGACTGCACCGCCAGCGTCTCGCGTGCTGAAAAAATCCTCTAGATGATGTTTACATAAGAGGTCTTTGTAGGAAGACTTCCTTCCTGGGCTCTGAAGAAGCTCTGTCTGAAAGCGTCTTGCAGCATCGACGACACCACTCCTCTCACCTCCCTTTTGCTCTTGCCTTTAAAATTGTAATCTGAAGTTCATCTGGCGCTTAGTGAGCATACATGTCAAGTGTGTTGTTAGAACTCTTTATTTATTTTTATTTATTTTATTGTAAGAGTTTTATATAGCGCTGGCTAGACCCGGAGGTATCAGAGCGCTTTACATGAGGTTCCACAAAATTACAAAATTACATCAGTTACATTTACATCAGTTGCTAGACAAACATTAGCATGGAAGATGAGATAAGTGAAAGTGTAGAGGGGAAGGGTAAGGGGAAAGGGGTAGGAGGGAGATAAGGCGGAGAGACGAAAGAAAGACTGACCAAAGTCTGGCTGGGTAGGTGACGGTCGAGGGGGAAGTCCCAAAACCCATCTCTTCTATAGCAATCAGGTAGCTTATTTATTTATTTAAAGAGTTTTATATAGCGCTGGCTAGACCCGGAGGTATCAGAGCGCTTTACATGAGGTTCCACAAAATTACAAAATTACATCAGTTACATTTACATCAGTTGCTAGACAAACATTAGCATGGAAGATGAGATAAGTGAAAGTGTAGAGGGGAAGGGTAAGGGGAAAGGGGTAGGAGGGAGATAAGGCGGAGAGACGAAAGAAAGACTGACCAAAGTCTGGCTGGGTAGGTGACGGTCGAGGGGGAAGTCCCAAAACCCATCTCTTCTATAGCAATCAGGTAGCTTATTTATTTATTTAAAGAGTTTTATATAGCGCTGGCTAGACCCGAAGGTATCAGAGCGCTTTACATGACAATCAGCACATTACACAATACATAAAAAAATATGCAATACAATTAAGAGAGGAGAGAAAGGAGAGAGAAAAGTAGTGGAGGGGGCAGGGGAGGTGAGAAAGGGAGGATAAGGGAAGAGACAACAAGGAGAGACGAAAGGAAGTCTGTCTAAAGACCGAATGGGTAGGTGACGACCAAGGAGGCAATCCACGGCCCATCTCCCCTACAGCTAAACCAGGTAGCTCCATCGGGCATCAGACAAAATAGTTCAGTCTCAATACATTGAGAGAGGAGAGAAGGAGAGACCTAAATAGAGGGAGGATGTGGGAAGAGACGACAGGAGAGACGAAAGGAAGTATGTCTAAAGACCGACTGGGTAGGTGACGTCCAAGGAGGGAATCCCCGGTCTGTCTCCCCCATAGCTAAACCTGGTAGTTCCATCGGGCATCAGACAAAATAGCTTGATCTCAACTGACGAGGGGAAATTCACAGATCAACAGGGTGGGGACTAAGGGCCAGGACAGGTGAGGGCAAAGGTCAGTAGCAGGAAAGTGGAGAAGAGTAGAGCGGAGAGGGGTAGGGATAGGGGGAGGAGGGAGATAAGGTCAGGAGAGACGCAGGAGGGTTTGGTGCGGCCGTCATTTTAGGCAGGTACAGGCAGTATTCCAGGATGAATGGGGATGAACCCTTGGCACAAGGATTCAACCATTCTACCAGCTGCCTCAACACACTGTCAGTGCTGAATGGATGCCAATTCTCCTTAACACTAAAGGCAGAAAGAGGCCTTGGTGCACGTCGCCAGGTTTTTACTTGTAGCACTAGGCGCAGAACCTGATATAGGTACCTGTCACCGCCTATGCCTCGCCTTAACCCTCAAGACACGTACCAGGGTTCTGTTCCTCTTCTTTCCTGTCTTAGTGAGTCTATCAAACTTTCCGCTCCAGTGTTAAATGGGTTGTCTTAGAAGGCACTACTGAACACACTGAACCCTTGAGTTGAGGTAACAATGATCACTCAACATCTGGGCACCTCTACCATGAGACAGACGCTCCTTAATGTGCATGTGCTCTCAATACAATGACAGTTGATGATACCAACCACGTCAAAATGAACGATTGCATTCGATCTCTACGTGTCATCCCATTGCAACATGGCTGCCAGACTGCAACAAGGCAACCACTCAATTTTTCACTATTCAGAACTGTTGCCTCTGATTGCACCTGCATTGGGCTTCAGCATATCAGGCCCAGGGCCTTAACCCCTTCCACGCTCATGACGAGCTCAGCTCGTCATGAGGTACGCCTGTCGTACGCTCATGACGAGCTGAGCTCGTCATGTAACGCGGGTTTAAAAAAATCTCAGCGTACGGCGGTAAAATGCGTGCATGAGGTTAAATATATATACTGCTGTTCACTCTGTGTAATGTTTACTATGTCCTTGTGTACTACTGGAGTTGCATGGGCCAGCTTCTGTTAGCCGTCCATCTGCTATTTTCCTAGTCTCGAGGGTATCTTTATCGTTGACATGGACGTTGTGACACCACCAGCTCCATCATGTCTGCATCCAGGGTTTGCAGTGCTCTTACTCTACATAGTGTGATGATAAGTCTAGGGTTTGTTGCAAGTTCACTCCTGATCCATCTCTTCAATAGTCATGAGATCACACATCTCTTGCACTGAACATGATAGATGAGAATGTATGATGATACTACGCGATCATGTTGATCGCGGTATGTTACAAAGCAGGCTTTACAACGCAAGTCGTTTCAACGACTTGCACTGGAGGGTGCTGGACTTAGGGATAGTGCGATTTACTATTCTAACACCAGTCTACGTACAGTAGGGAAGGTGTTGGAATAGTAAATCATACTATTCCTTAGCTTACAGTGCCACCCAGCCCAAGTCGTTGAAACGACTTTTGTTGTAGATCCCTCGTTGTAAACCTACCGCAGTGAAACGCCCACGTAGTAAAGGTCATCTCCCGATAGATGAATGTATCTTTATTTTTATATCTCATAATCATGTTGCCAAATGGCAGCAAGCACAGAGACGGGCTACAATATCTGTACCATGATGTGGCATAGGATGTGAATGAGAAAAATAGCCAGCAATGGCTAAGGTGAGAGCTAGACCCCATATAAGTTTCAGAGGGTGAAGAAGGGGACACCTTATTTAAGGCAACAGTTTATTGCATGTGCTTCACTGAAACATTACTGGAATGTTGGCACGTGAAACCACTTCACAGAAGCAGCAGAAGAATTGCTTGTGACTTCACAATTTTCATTGCTAGTCTTAGTTAGACCTCAGTGCAGTGCTCAAGAGAGTTCTTGAGGTTCAAGCAATCGCCCGTCTCTCCCTGAGACTGAATGTTTGAGTGGAGTTCCCCATAGATCTCAGAATGCTGAGCAGCCCCCAGCTTATAAGCTGATTTATTAGGGCTGATTTGCCTCCACTGATGTACCTGTCTGTCTCTCCTGCGGACCCACGTAGATAAGAAGTCCTGCACTGGAACCTCCCTGCTTACTGTGGAGAACTTCTAGTGACCTAACTAGTGGGGATCTTGCTAGTTGCTCAAGGGCCACCAACATCCTTAAGGGTGGAGCAAATAAATGAACACAGGAAGTGTATGAAATATGGAGTATTAGTTGGGGAGGGCTGAGAACCCACCTCAGATAATAATCAAAATCCTTGTCAGGCTTAACCACAAAAATCACTAAATAAACATGTGTTTAACCCTAGCTTGACACAAAACAGTCATGTTTCACTTAGAGGCAATGTAAAGTGTTGATGCAGTACTAAAACGGTTTTATAGTTGCAATGGGGAGGCAGGCCTAGGTGAGAGATGCATAAGTCAGTGATAGAGTAGTCACCCTGTGAAGTCAGGAAAAGGCGAGGTACAGTCACAAGGCTACTGTTTGAAGATCAGGAAGGTCTGGATTAAATACCCCAGGCCATCCTGCTCAGGAGAGGAACACCCCTCTCCTCATCCAGGGACTTTCGTACACTGTCTGAGAGTAATACACATACACGCTAGAAGGACCATCAGTGGTCAGGCGACACATAATATTGACAGTAAAGCCTTTCAGGTTTAGGCAGGAAAAGTACCACTTTCTAAAACAGTAATTTCCAAAATAGTAATATAAAATCCAACTTTACCATTACGTTGGGTTTTAAATACTATCAAAATGCATATTTGGAATTTTTTTCTAGCTACTCTCAAACTGAATTTAGCCCTTATTAAATGTAAGAGGGTAAACCAGTTTTAGTCTTTGGGAGCACCAGCTTCACCAAAGGGAAAAACGACTTTGAGAGTTTTTCACTATCAAGACATGTAAAAAGTTAAATATAGATGATCTACTTTTTAAATACCCTGCCATATGGATATTTAGGCACTACCTTAGGGGTGGCTTATAAGTATTAAAAAGGAAGGTTTGGGCCTTGCAAAAGTTTATTTTGCCAGTTTTAAAAGGCAGTCTTAAACTGCACACTTAGGCTGCAATGGCAGGCTTAACATGTTTTACAGTGCTAATTTAGTGGATGGCACAATGAGAGATGAAGCCCACTGGTAGCTTTTAATTCACAGGCCCTGGGTACCTGTAAGACAACATACTAGGAGCAGATATGTAAATGAGATGGTCCAATCATGTGTATGCCAATGTTACTGTGTTTAAAAGGGAGAGCACAAGCACTTTGCCTCTGGCTAGCAGGGGTAAAGTGACAGAGTCCTATGGTCAACGAAACAGGTTCAGCAACAGAAGGCAACCATTTGGGGTGACCCTGTAGAAAGGGCAAAATTCCTACAGGAAGTGAATAGATACAGGGTCATTTAGGTGTTGTAGATTGTTTCAGTTGTAAAAACAAAACATATCAAGGGCTCAAAGGTTTTTGGGAGAGGAGTCATCACATTTGCTGACAGATTACAGGTTTGCTGAATAAAAAGGCTGCCTAATCTTGATTCTCCCTTTATGCCTCTTTCTTCAAGCATGCTATACTTCATGTCTTGCCAACTCCTGATCCCTAAAAATGAGTGTTGACACCCGCAACCAGAAATACAAGTTAAACAGTGATGCTATGTGGCCTGGCCGAACTTGACCTGACCAACCTGCCCTATCTTAACCTACCCTAAACCAACCTAACCTATATATAACACAACATAGCCATGCGGAAAGCATAGCATAAGCATAACAGCTCTATGTATGCACTTCTGAGGCCGCAAGTTTTCATAAATGTGCTATTTTTCAATATGTAACCAGAAATAATAGAGCAATACAAAGCTTTAACTTTGGAATGCCTGATGTTTTAGCTTTTTTCATCACATACAGCTAAAAAGAAATGTTAACCCTCTAACTCAAAGCTTTCCAGTAGCTTTATTGTGCAAGCTTTATATAAAATGGCCACGATGAGGAGTTTTCAGAATATTTCTTTCTCACCTACATATAGAAAGATATCATGTAGCAGTCTCAATTGTTCATTGTAATTTGTAAATGTGCGTTCAAATGTGCACTTTTTAAATTTAAATATTACGAACTGATATTCTACCTAAAGCATCTTAAATAATATTGCCGAAAAAATAACACGATTTACACTGTAAACTGGAAATATGTGGAGAAGATAAAATTAGGTCAAGTTCTTATTGGTCACTCAACACCAATTATATCCATTGCTTAACTTTAGAGGGGAGACAGGCTTTGTTTTCGGCTTACGAGCTGATCTACGCTTCGCTGCTTTCGTTTTACTCCATCAGCAATTGAAATATCGATCTTTGTATTAGCGAGGACAGCGATATCATTAGTTTGGCTGTTTCCAAGAGCCTGTTAGTCACTTCATCAGCAGCACCACAGAGGTACAGAGCGACTCCCCATACTGGCCAATAATCAGGATCATGAGATCTATGCTGGAAATCTGACGAAAACCGGATGTGAAAGGCGAGTAACTACCCAGCACCCAGACACAACAAAGAGTTCTGACGTTTTGATCAAAGACGTTTCCAAAAATCAGAAATCACCCGAGACATGGTGCCTACTTTATCAACCACAGAAGGAGGTAAACTCAAGGAGTTGGTTGAACAGAATCTGCCTCTCACGTCTCAATAATCACCCATTGAGTGAATTCCCTTAACTAAATGGAAGCCTCAGCTACACAATCACACAAGTGAACTGGCAAGTAAAAGGATAAAAGAAAATCCTTAGGAGAAAACTTTATAAATAGGTTTCATGGGCAAGCAGTGGTCCAAGCGATGCTAGGGAATGCATACCACACTATTTTAAAGTCTTCACAGCGCCGCAAGCCTATGCGTGCACCTGGGACTCATATAAACAAGCACATTGCTTCACTCTGAATGGCTGGAACTGTGATTTAGAAGGATAGTGAGTGACAGGAGGTAAGCCAAGCAGGGCATTCCTGTTAGCTGTGAGTCAAACTCTGACTGTCACTGCTCCTTCCTGGAACTTCATTTTGTTTCATCTTTTGCCAATTTACCTGCTCAGCTTGAAAATGACTGCTGGGGACAAACCTCCTCTGCTGATTGAGTCCACACCGTCTAGAAATACATTCTGTGATGCCCATATTTACCCGCTGCAAGAACATGAGAGGGTCCATATTGCTAAATCAAATGCACTGGATCATGGGTGGTCACTCCAAGATTCTTTGAGTTCTAGTCGTGAAAGAGTGAGGAAGCACCCTCAGGTACATGGAAACATCCCTTGTAAAGCAAAACCTTCTGTAACATCAATCCCAGTGTCTTGGTTCCTTCTTGGGTGACTGTAAGAGGGCAAACGCACACCAACATTTCAGCAGATTAGTTGTTTTAGAATGTATTTGAACATTGACAGGGCTCCTCTCGTTAGACAACAGTGGGAAAGAAACGTCTTTTGAGAACTGGAGGCCATATTGGGTGTTTGTGTATAAAATCTCTCCAGTTCCCATTTGCTAGTCATGCAGCATCTTGGTCATTGCAGGACACATTATACCTCTGACAACCATGTTTGCAACTGTTACTGCTGATAAGAGCATCGTAATATCCTCAAGTCAATGATAATGTTTGAAAAGAGAGGAAGGCAAAGTGTACCCAAAAACTTCCCGTAGAAGATAGAGAGAGATTGAGACACTCAAAAGCACTTTAAAATCCGGTTCACATGTCTCAGGATTGGTATTCTGAAGTGAGTGAGTTTTCTAGAAAAAATCTCTCCAAAACTAGTAACCCAAGGTACGGTAGTGCAAGACAGCTTAGGGGGCGACCAAGACTTCATTAGAACTCTGCAAATGCAAAAACAGTGAAACCAATCTTCAAAACATTCAACTTTTGCTGGGCATGTGAAGTTCATTCTAGCCGTTGTGCAGAATTAAAAAAACAAACCTATTGCAGAAAACTAGTGAGCAGCGCTAACTTTAGTCTTTTACTGCTTAGTGTTAAGCAGCTGTGGACCGTGCAGGTAAGAGCGGTGGGACAATGGCCGGGTGTGGGGTGTGGGGAGGGATTTCGATATACGAGAACGAGGGAAAATGTATTATTTATTTAATTTTACCTCTTGGTCATCTGTTGAATCCCCCACCCAATGCTGCCCCACCACTCTTACCTGCACGGGCCGCGGCTGGTGTTAAGACCGTAGGGTGGTTTACATGTTGTATCACACCCAGGAGTTCGGTAAGATTAACTAATGTTATAATAACTATTGCATTATACGCTGCTCCTTCCTCAAATCCTTCCTCTCTGGTCTGACGTTAATGCTCTCCTATGGTCAACAGACGAGGAGCTGACACCGGGCCCGAAACGAACCTGATTCTTTGCTACTCCCAAACTATAGGCCAAACGCAAAGATCACGATGCAGAAGACTGCGTAGGGGCGTTCTTAGTCATTCAATACTGTGACGCCTCGATGGTGACCACTGGTCGATATGATGAACAGCAGCTTCAAAACGAGGCAGAAAAATGATGTTGTCTGACACCCAATGTTTAGGCATTTACCACACGCAGTGAATGCTGACTCCACCCCGTGTGGTATTTTCTGGGTGCGGTAAGTTCCTCCTCCGGAAACTGAATAATTAATGCAGGCGTGGTGCCTTCTGCACAGAAGTATGCATGCATTAGAATTTACTGTACATTTTTCAACAGTAAATTTCACTTTTGACCTGCCAGTAAATTCCTTGGGGAAAGTGTGAGGGTGCTAGTTTCACAGCAATACTTGGAATTCCAATATCTGTGAAAACTGGATTTTCCCACGGATAGAAACTTACCGGTCCACTTGCAATCAGGATTTTAATGGAAGTGACTAATAGTTTGCAAATGTAATTGAACCAACTCGTGATTAGGACTTCACGTGTCCCCATTATGTTTGGATAATGATATATTTCTTTGCAAAAGGGGACAACAGTTCACCTGCCACCTAAATAATAAAACCGATAAAAAGAGAAAAATGAAATATGCTCCCTGGTCACTGAAATGTTAACACAAATGAGAGAAAATCGTAATCACATAAAAGTAATGTGAATAATGTATTTTCTGATTTAAAGTTAAAATCATTCTGGTAGTCCTCAATTCGACCTTCTGAATAACCCCTTCAACAAAATCAGCTTTTTTTCTCATAATAATTTGTCCTTGAAATTCAGCCTGTGTTTCTGTAAAAACATGGATCGCCGATCCATATATGTGAAGGGGAGACTTTAATCCTAAGGAAAATGGAGCTGACACAAAAGGTTTAAGACAGTAAGTGAAGCGTGATGACCTTGGGCTGTCCTCAACAATGAGGTACGTCATGTGATGAAAAAATGGTGGCTGAGTGACTCAGAGGAGGTCTTTTTTTTGCATCTCGGCTTTGAGGATCTGTGTGTATGTGTAGAAACGCGAGGCTCGTGTGAGCCCCCACGCAAGTGATTCGCTGCCTCGACACAGAAATCTTAATGAAAATATAAATGGTAGCACTTTAAAAAACAACTAAACATCACTTATAACCGCCAGCTACTGACACTTATATTTTGGCACTTATGTCTCACAACTACTTTGTCGTCACTTTGCCAGGCGCTGTGCCTCAAGAGCACTTCTCTGATCATTCATACGTGATACAAATACAACACTCCGTCATCTAGCCACGCCCTCGAGGTATACGTAACTTGCCACCATCCTGAAATTGTGGTTTCGCAAGTGCATCTATAAGTCAACAGAATTTAACAGAAATGAACTGGAGTATACTTTGTTGCTTTCCCCAGATGTGGCTTGCCTACAAAATTAACAAAATCTACTCGTGCAATATAGGGTTCGACAGTGCAATGTATGTGTATTATAATTTGTCTCATGAAAATGCAGGCCTTGTACCAGCTAGTGCCCCGGGCCATCACTTATAAGGACGGAAGTGATGCAATTGTTATCACTACTACAGCCTACACGTCATGTACCACAGAACCCTCTGGCACCTAGCCGGATGCCTTAACCTTTTCTAATACCCCCTAAGCTAGAAAACTAAACACTGGCATTACAATAACAAAACAAAGTGTAGGCACACAAAATGGACGCCACGGTAGGACATACATGTGCCATCACTTTCCCCCATGTGCACCATTGCACATAAAATGTGTACTAGCTTGTGATACCTTTAATTAACAAGATGTGAAATTGTCAAAACACCTCACCCCAATACATTTCTTTTTTGTGTGCAAGTGGAATTCTGCCTCTCTGCGAAGAGGGGAGTGTGGTCTGATGATCCAAGAAATTAGAGCAAGTCTCAGGCGCCTAGATGCAAATTTAGGATGCACCTGCACAGCAGTGGCGTAGGAAGGGGGCGGATGGCTTTGAGTCTAACCTGCTGTCTTGGGGCTGCAATTGCCAGCACCCACCCCTCCTTCAATGCGGCTGTCGCGGGGCAGCAATATTCCGAGGACTCACCCCTCCTCTTCAATACAGCAGGGACCTCCCTGGGTGGTCTAATGTCTAGCTACGCCATTGCTGCACAGCTACTAAGCACACATTGTGCTCGGAAATACTGCCACACTTTTACCTTTCAGTTGTTGGCTACAACAGCAAATTATTGCGGTGATGTGTCAATGCTCCACCCACCAGTGTCTCTTTAGAGGTCCTAGTTGTCCCCCAGTAAATCTGCTCCTATCGGTAACAGCGACCAGGGACCACAAGGAGGCCTCTCTAGGTCCCCTCACAACTGGGGGATTGGTAGTGCCAGTCCTGATTCCCCCAGTTATTCCCAGTGCCTAATTAAACCCTGTGGGGGCCCCTTGGAAGTCGAAATTTCGGGGCTCATAGGCTGGTGCCTACTTTGCCTATTTGGGAATCTGGAACTGATTATTCCTCCTTTTACTCGGCCAGCAGGAGGAGCCTCCCGATGAAACACCACAGATCTGCAGGGTTACAACAGATCTTTGATCTCCAAATTCGGCAGTGAACGCCCATTATCTGGCTCAGCATGAATATCAGGGATCTCAGAATGAGGCCTCAAGAGGCTTGCCAGGGGTCAGGGGCCCCACTGCCACCATCATGGAGCTCCGCCTTCTGAGCTGGACTAGGGCATCTCTCGTTTGGTAAATGCATGATTCCCTAGCTTAACTTCAGCTTGGGCAGAAGAGAGGGGGAAACTGGTCCCAGGTGTGGTTTCTTTTCAATACGGTTGTTAACTCAAGGGCATTTTCATTAGGTGAGTAAGAAAGTGTTCTTGTTATAACTTCAAGACAACGATGTTCTTTTCTTCAAACACTCCGCTTTTGTTATGTTGCGCTTTTGCGTGATTTTCAGGAGCCTCGGTAAAGGTCTGTGATTGGACTATGACAGGCTAAGATTCGATGCCCCTTGGCAATAATCAAGGCCTGTTAGCTCAGCTAGCCAGTCACCCACTCCAGGATTCTGTGTTCGGCCTCAGAGACACATTTCAATTTATGATGGGCCACTCAGCCTTTCCCTCTTTACAAGGTTGTTAAAAGGAGTACTATTGAGTGGGGTAGCAGTAAGGAAGTAAGTCATTTGGTGCAATTCGACGCCTCACCAGGGGTACCAAGCGCTATATAAATACAATTCGAATTACAAATATTCCCCAGGAGATAAATGTGTGCTTTAGAAATACGCAGCATGTTATGTTATGTTATGTTATGTTATGTTATGTTATGTTGATGGTGATGGGTGGTCTCAGTGACCCTCGTGACTACAGGCCAGAAAAAGGAAGCACCTATCACTTGCTCGCCGCTGACAAATAGTGGCTGCCATTTTGTTGTCAACTGAACCTGCAAGTAGAGGGGTTCATTCTTAATTTGTTTATTCTTCATTATTGCATGGCCCTGTCCATCAGGATCAGTGGAGTGCTATACACAGACAAGTTTTATTGGAACAAAACCATCTGAAACATGAGGAGTTGTACTGGTGGGAACAGTGCATAATTTTCTTACATTTTTATATCACAGATAATTAGAATGTTTTGCACAGGGAACACTATTTTACCAGATTCACGCTACTCTTTAGTGTCAAAGTGTCAAAGCTGGCATTAAACTCAGTTCTCCGGGATGCCAAGTTCAGTAAGGTAGCTGCTTAACAAGATCACACTTACATACATACACTGCACGTTTCCTGGTCTAGATTTTGGGGTGTCGAACTTAGTGGGCTCCGAGTCCTCCCCCTCACCAATGTTAGAGATTGAAGTAGCCCCATTCACTCTTTGACAAGGCTGACCATCACATTCAGATGCACAATGTTTAATGCTCATCAAAAGTGGTGTTTTGTTATTCCAAATTCTGGCATGTAGGTCGTTTTCTCATTTTTTGAGGGCTTATTTTAGTAAAAATCAATGATTAGCTACACACACACGTGCAAGCACACAGACCCGCAAGCACGCACACACGCAATC
Organism: Lissotriton helveticus; assembly: GCF_964261635.1. Lineage (NCBI taxonomy): Eukaryota > Metazoa > Chordata > Amphibia > Caudata > Salamandridae > Lissotriton > Lissotriton helveticus. The sequence continues at coordinate 1,940,981,039 of NC_136059.1, forward strand.
ACACACAAGCACACGGTCTATGCAAATGTAGCACACTATATAATGCAGAAGCACCTGTTAGGCCTATAAAAATGTACCATGCATCTGTGCAAAGCCTAAAATAAAGACCAAGAATTTTAACAGTCCGAACAACCGAGAGGCGCATCAATGGAAATATGCCCCCCCCCCCAAATAAGAAACAAAGATCACAAGGATTGTACGTGTACTCTCTTCACAATTTGATACCTGTTGATTAGACAATGGCGCTGAAAGATCCCTGTTCAGAGCAAGTGCATTTGATATGAAAGAGCAGGCTGGATAAAAGGAGGCATGAGGGGTTTAATAAAGCATTCACCCTAAGTCGCCTTCTTAAGGGGTTTAAATCCTCATGGTTAAAGAATGTATGGCGCACTGCTAACATGAACCTTTAGGAACATATCAAAGAAACATATTCACAACTGTGGCAAACTAGCATTGGGTTTCAAATGGTTAAGAATGTCTCTGAAAAGTTTAACACTGCCCTTTAAAGAGACGTGATATCCCCATGTAACCGAGTCCGCAACAGCTGCACGAACACAGTGAGTTGTATCTCCAGATATGTTGTCACTGAGCTCCCATGCACTGCGAGGGCAGGGGTAATGTCCCGGCTCCTGGGGACTTGCTGAAAGGCTCACTAATCCCTCAGAAAAAGTGGGGTTTGTGTCCTTGCAGCGAGATGCTGCTGGGCCAAAATTAAAAAAATTGGTACATTTGTTTCTGGGATATTAAAAATACAAAAGAAAGGTTTCAGAAGTCTGTCGGTATAAAAAAAAAAGTATTTGCTGACCGCTGCAACTGCAGAATTTAGCATAGATTCAACACAGACGAAATGTTCTAAGAGACTTTTCTTAACATGCAGGAAATGTGCAGTGTATGCAGTGTGCGCAGTAAATGTAGAGGTGGGTGAGTCAGACTGATTTACACGGAGAGCCGAACCAAGGGTCTGGCGAGGATCTTACCCCCAGATGCATCAAGCACCCATTTTGCGATCCCTTATTAGCGAAAAATAAGGATTCGCTAATAAGGAATAGCAAAATGCTATGCATGAAGATCTCTCTTAAAAAATAGCGATTTCTTAAAATTCCTTAATTGCGACTCGCAAATTGCGAGTCGCAATTAAGGAATACCTCCCCATTCATTCCTATGGGCCTAGAGGCCCATAGGAATGAATGGGAAGACAATCTCAATTTGCGATTCTCAATTAGAGAATCGCAAATTGAGATTGCAATTTCAAGGGTGCCAGGGTGTCAAAAGGACACCCTGTTGCACCCCTGAAATCTGCATATGGGTACATCTTGCACACACACACATGCCCTAAGGGCATGTTTGTGTGTAAAATGGAACTTTGAAAAATGCATTAGTGCATTTTTCAAAGTTTTTGCAAATTACCATGGAATTCAACTTCATGGTAATTTGCGCCCCCTATTAGCGAAATCGCTAATTTTTTAACTTTAATGCATTGCATTTAAGGAATCTCAATTTGAGATTCCTTAAATGCAATAGCAATTTAAGTAATCGCAATTTTGCGATTTCTTAAATTGCGATTTTTGCATTTGGGATGGTGCATCCCAAATGCAAAAATACCGGTCACAAAGGGGCAGATTCTGAGAATCTGCCCCTTTGCGAGCGGATTTTAGCTTGATGCATCTGGGCCTTAGAGCCCACGCACCAGCTAGAGCCCTGGAAATGTTGGCTATGTAAGTCAAACAACAAACATGTAAAATATGGTAAAGCGGCTTCAGAATTCAGGAAAGTGTATTTCCTTAACATGCGAAGCTTTGACATTAATAAGTCATAATATATCACTGCGCTGAGAAATACTTTAGAGTTTTTAAACATGAACCATTAGTGCACTAAGAGGCATGACAATTGTCATATAAACACTGTATGTAACTCAGGTTATTATAGAGCAAACTTATAGTCTGTTAAATCAAGCACAATAGGTTTATGAACTCCCATATTTGAAAATGCATTCATAAGCTATAATGAAGAGAAAAGAGTATGGGTGAAATAAAATATTTGCCCGAGATCAAACAATTTAATTGGGGAGGCCACGATGTATCCAGGTTTTCTGGTTTCACTTTGTACAAATCAGCCAGGAATGGGTATCTATTTGTTTTTTCTTAAGTTAAGGCTTTGTTTTTACCTCTTCGTGCATTTCTCTGCAATTTTTATATAGCATGAACGCGATACGAAGCTATTGGAGCACTTACCCTGAGAGTTAATAACATTACACAAGGTCACAGTCATTGTTTATATGGAATGGGAGATTAAGTAATTTGCCGAGAAACACAAGATGCTGAGCTGATGCCAATGCTCGAAACTGGTCGGCAGTTCTGGCCATTATGCTACATCCTTGGTAGAGGGAGGCAGGAAGACAGAAGCCAAATGAAAGCACAGCTTGTTATGGGCTTGAATGTACAACAGGACTTCGAGCTAAGCCAGAGACAGGCTTCAGGCCCGAGCCTGGCTCGAGATTTCAGTGCCTCACCCACCTCTAAGTAAATGTAATCAAGACTGGGGAAATGGAACTTGGCCTGGCTGAGATATAGCTGCCAAAGTCGATGCCAAAACCTTATCTGTCTGTAATATGGTTTCTATATGAGAACGTTTTATGACAAAACTCAGCAGTGTAACCCTTCTCCCCTTTGTTGAGATCTAAAGATAACCGAAAAGATCAGAAATGTAAATCCCTGTGGGGTTAATTCAGCCTTTTATCCTTCTGTACACAGTTAATGCCATATAACTGAGATGTATAAAAGGGACACACATTATTTACATCACAGGGACACTGTGGTAGAAATTTCCTTTATGCAATTAAAAAAACATTATTATTAGAGGTCAAGTGGCTTTAAATCTATCTACAATTTCTGATTAGTAGTTTATTGTTGAACCAGTAACAAACATATTTTCATTTGTTGGTCATTAAAACTAAAAAGAGTTTCTATACCTGTTCTAAATGCACCTGCATGTTAGGAAGCACCGTTAAAATCAAATGCAATCTTTTTTTTTAAAGTATACTTGTTCTATTGCTTAAATATTATTGCCACGTTTATGTGGCAGCATGTTTTCCTTTTTTCTAAGTCTTATTTTAATTTGTGTGGCATATACTTGCAATCAAATGTTTGTTTCTAAATCTGTGTTAGCAGCTTGCCAAGGCCAGACCTATTATATTACCTTTGTCAATGCTTGTTCCATAGTTGCACTTCTTTTTTGGAACACTAATGCTCCTGTTCTCTGATACTACCAATTGACTAGCAAGCAACCTCAATGACACAGCAAACAGGAAAAAAATGAAAAAGCCACCATTATAGTTTTCTCCTTGATCAGTGCTAACGGAGGCCTATGTTGAGGATTTTCACCACAAAATAATGGCAAAATGAGAAGTTGCTTCCTCAGCTTGAATGATTCCAAGATGAAAAGATTTAAAGGCAATATCTCTTTTAATGCCACGCTGCTGTTCAATAACTTAGACCATTCCACCTGTTAGGGACTCACCAGCTAACATGCTTGAAGATGCCTAAAGATCCTATAAAGAAAGACTCTTGTTATATACTTGGGTTGCTTATATGGGATCTGGTGCAGAGTATTCCACAAATGCACAACACAACAGTATTATTTTGGATAATTTTCGGAGGCAATAAATTGCTGGGGAGAGGCTCCTTGCCAGCTCATCCTCGTTGAAGGGATCACTTCGGGTGTTGCAATCTCTTAAGGTGTCCCTGATATACAGATAATGAGTTTATATCGGTGCATGATTTGTAAAAGAAAGAGTGCTGGTGCCCGCAGCTCTTCTTAGAAGCGTGGTGGCTGAAGCAATTAAACACTTGTGCTCCGAATGCTGGAAGTCTTAAATCCACCTTGTACCTCTCTAATTTACTACTAGACACTCCCTACCCCTTTATCAGGTTCCTACTTTCTCCCTTTGTGACGGTTTTGCTGTCTTTTTCCTCCTCAATCTTTCCAATCTGTATGTTTTTCTCTCTGTTGTGCTTTGTAAGTTCTGATGGCCCCCGCTGGCAACCACAGACTTAAATGAAGCACTGGTTTATATATTGTATACATGTAAAGCCGGACACCAACCTGAGGCAAGAAAGGCATTTACCTCTGAAATAAATACATACCTTTGAATGTATAGATTAGAATATTTCATAAATATCAACAACGGCTTTCTCTTGGGCGCTCTGTGGTGAACACAGGTGCCATGTCCTCCTGTCTCTACTTGCCAACAAATGCTGTCTATGGGGACAACACAAACCACGCTACTAGTGATAAGTACTTCCTTTCAAAGATCAGTAAAGTGTAGCTGCCTTCTCGGGGGACAGAACCAGCTCTCTGAAGACAATGCGAGCACTGCAGGGCTTGACAAAAGGCAACTGGCCGCCACAGGCTCTCAGCAGGGCAATTTTCCAACACAACTTCCCTTTGGCTCGGGATGTGTGGTGGTTGCCGCTGCCAGAGGACTTCCATTTTAATTCACTCTGAATCGGATATGCCATGAGACCGCTGTGGTGAGCACTTCTGGGTAAAGTATATCATTACAGGCCCTGCTTTTTCAGCTAGGTATTAACTGTGAGGTCGCCGGTATGTGGAAAATCGCCTGTATGTCGATTCCTTGCTTTTACATAGATGTGTAGAAGCAAGGAATCCGCAAACCATAAATATAAAACAATGTCAATGAATGTTGAGTTTTGTCATAGTTTTTTAAAACCATTTTTTTGTCCTCAAAAAGAGCACATTGCCATAATAGTTGCTGGCAAATATGGGAACTGCTTTGTATCGCTAGGTACACTTTGTGAAAGTCCAGAATGTTGTCACTTACAATGAAGTTAGCAAGTGTCTTGAGTAGGCTGATCCGCTGCTATGCAATGGTGCCTGCTGTTGTGGGCGTAATAAAAACTTGAAAGAAACAAAAATAGACCAATAGAGGAAGACTGATGGCTGACAGTCCCTATAGATAAGTATATTATGCATATAATGTTAGTAAAATGTAAAGGTCTTGACGAACGCAATAAGAACAATCGATGGACAGAATGCAGAACAACGTCATACTACATTCACCCCAGTACAGAGATCTGGGCTTAAATCCATTGTGTTTTTTTCTCACCACGCCATTCCAGTTTGGACCCAGCCATATGCAAATCAGTCTTGACCCTGCGCCCAATGGGAACAGTCCAGCCCGAACTGCCAGGCCAGGTCCGCCCTGGACTGGAAACAAGCATTCTAGGACAGGCTTCGGGCTTTCAGCCCTCATAAGCTAGGATAGCTTGACTCCAGTGGCATGGATAGCACAGGACCCATGTCTGGGCATACCCGTCCCGCTCGGGGTGACAAATGCAAAAAGAACAATTGATGGACAGAATGCAGAACAATGTCATACATTCACCCTAGTGCAGAGATCTGGGCCTAAATCCATCGTTTTTTTGCTCACCATGCCATTCCAGTTTGGACCCCGCCATATGTAAATCAGCCTTGACCCTGCGCCCAAAGGGACCAGTCCAGCCTGAACTGCCAGGCCAGGTCCTCCCTGGACTGGAAACAAGCATTCTAGGACAGGCTTCGGGCTTTCAGCCCTTATCAGCCAGGATAGCTTGACTCCAGTGGTATGGAGAGCACGGGACCAAGGTCTCGACTAACGCCAGACCTAACCGACCTTTCCCAACCATATCTTTCAATATCCCTATCATACCATGTGTTTGGCATAATACCTGCTTCGTGACGTGACAAAAACAGTGTCGGAATAAGAGGTGACAGTCTCTCTGTATGCTTGAATACTCTTCTAACATCATTTCCTGTCACACTGATTTGGAGGATGGAGGATGGAGAATTGAAATTGTGCTGTTTAAAGAGTTCAGAGACACTTTCAGGCTTTGTTTTTGCAGATTGGGGTTCATATGTACTAAGAGATAGTTGCAAAATTACTGATTGCTATTTGCGACCAGTATTTTTGCAATCAGTGTGCTAATTTGCTCTGAGGTAACCAACCTATGTACTAATAGGTCAGTTCGCAAATTATTTATTGAAAGTGATTTGCAATTCAACCTATCTCATGAATATTAATGAGGTAGGTCGCTAATTGCGATCTACTAGGAATCACACACATCACAGGAATGGTGGCCTGTGGAGTTCAGCAGTCCACCATGTTTGTGAATTTAAATAAAGCATTTTTCTTTAAATGCAACCTGCTTTCCTTAACGGAAAACAGGATGCATAAAAAAATACATGAAATATGTATGTTTAGTTTTTTAAGAGTAGGCAAATAGTCCCTAAGACCGTACCTACTCCTAAAAATTGCTTTTGCCAACATTTACAGAGGGTAAAGGGTAAAGGGTTCCCTTTGGCACTGCCGCCTGTTTTCGAATGGCTTACCACCTCTTTAGAAGAGGTGGTAAAAGATTATTGTTTTGCTACCAGAATTTGGTCACAAAACATTAATACATACCAATCCCATTCACTATTTGGAAGGGACGCCCTAAATACGCCCCTTCTAAATACGGAATCGGTATTGGGTTGCAAACCCAAATTACAAAGCAATAACTTGCTGCTGAATCCCAATTTGAGATTTGTACATAATAAAATGCATTTTTGCAATCACCAGCAGCTTGATTATGCAAATTGTGTTGTTTGCAACCGCAAAAATGCTTCGTATATCTGGCCTTAAAAACATATCAGATTAGGAATGTTATCTAATCTAGCAAGCAATAGTATTTACAATTCACTTTAGAATGATAACTGTTGTATTTCTTTGACAGTCGGGAGTATTGAGAGAAACACTTTGTCCAACTATTTATTGTATAACTTTTTCCTCAACATAATACAAATTTCGTAGCCAATCCATGTTTTTTTACATTTTTTATAGAGTTATATATCGCGCGAGCTTGACCCGAGTCGGGTATCAGAGCACTTTACATTGCACCAGTTGCATTACATGTGGACACGTTAATTTTTGTTAGGCATGGGGAGATAAAGTGATTTGCCCAGAATCACAGGATGTTCGGCGTCATTGCGAGACTCGAACCCTGTTCCCCAGATTTGAGGTCCACCACCCTAGCCGTTAGGCCAACTCCTCTCCCATGTAAGAGTTGGAAATGTTGACGATATGGAAAAATCCTCTCCAGATATAAATGATACTTCCACTGGACACATGGCCACTTGCCTCCTTTTTGGTCCCTCCTTCTTTACAGCTGGCAGCTTTTGTTTGTGGTTTGCGTAAAACTATTTTGCGAATGCCTGACCCAGCTTGTATCCTCTAGGCCACAAGTGCAAACCAGGCCCCGGTGGAAGGTAATGGAAGCCACACGGCATGTGCTTGATCACCTCTATGAAATAAGTGAGTGGCCTATTTTCAGCTCACTAATTGGGAGTTCCTTCAGTGGAATCTACAAGGAGAAGCCAGCAAAGATACCGCCCATTTTCTGTCATCTGTCCAGGAAGAGGTGAAAGGAAAACAGCAGGAAACATTAGGAAGTTTGCACAGCTGCCAACAGGTTGTAATGTTTAGTGGCTACTCGAACTGTGCAGTCTCCTGTTTTCTCCCTTTAAGCATGAACATTATTTAAACAAACCGTGTAAAATATAAATGTTGCAAAAATCTATGTATAAAAAATATCAATACAATATCAATGACAATACAGAACTACAACTTAACCTTTTGTAATCATGAAAAGGGGGCAATGTAAAAAAAGCCCCTTTACATTTTGTTTGATTTTTAGCATATACATTTCAAAATCATCAGCCCAGTTGTCCAGTTGTTCTCTTTCACTAGAGCGCTGCAAGTATGCAGTGCTTTGTAAATATAGAATGTCTTTTCTTAGGCAACGCGCTCTGCCAAAAGTGCCCTTAATAAGGGCACGGCCATGTGCATCAGAAAATATCAACACAGCGGTCGGGGGTCTCGGGGGTGGGTGGGCTGCAAGCGGCTTACGAGCCTCGGGCTTCTATTTGTACAGTGCACCCCTGAGTGCCAGCTGCTGGGCCAGGCAGGGTGCCCAGCAGTGCCAGCTGGTACCGCCAGGGGTGGGAGCTTGAGGGGGACAGATGTCCAGATCTGGAGGGATGCTCCCAGGCCCTGCTTCAGCATGGGTCTGAGAAGTTGTGGGCAACGCTGTGCACCGTTACTAAAAGATTGGGACAGGTCCCCAGGAGATGGGGATTTGTGCACTCACACACATAGGGGGAAGCAGCTGGTTCTCACCAAATTGCTGTCAGTGCAACTCAAAATTCATGCTGGAGACTTATTTGAATTGTCTGTGGAAGTCATTTCATCAAACAATGACTCATACTATTATTGATGCAAATCAATGCACATAAGGTACCAAGCATGTATCCAAATGTATAAAATAGGGTGCTACATTTGTCTTCTGATTGTCATATATATATGTTCAATGAAACAAAACACAGCTAAAAACTGAGGGCCTGATTCACAATGATAAACTTAAATTTTTGTTTGAGATTGTTTCCCATTCACAAAGTCCTAGTAGTATCTGTTTGACTGTGGAGTCTCTGCGCATAAAAAGATTAGACTGTCCTTTTTTTGTATTTGCAGAGACTCCACATTCACGAAGATACTACTAGTAAACTACCTTTATGAATAGCAAACAATTGTAAACTTACACAAAAGTGTAAATGTACCTTTGTGACTCCGGCCCTGAGCTAGGTTTGTGTTAACCCACTGAAATTTGCAAATTATGGGTACCGATGCATACACACGCCATAACTCGCCCCATCCACAGTGCTGTTATCTTGATTACTCTTTTCTTAGTTTCTGTACCGTTTGCAAAAGTTGGTGTTTTGAACATAGTGGCCCCTGCAAGTTATGGCATGTGTTGGGTGCACTTGTGAATTCTCCTGTTATCAGCCAATTGCACAGCTTTTTGCCAGTTCCTATGCCCAACCCCGGGGTGTACATCTGTCCCAGCTGAATATGGGGTTTGGCCACAGGGTTTGGTCTACAGGCAAACTCTTCTTTCTTTATTTTTTTACATTTGTCTGGGGTCCTCGGTCTTAAAATAAGAACTGTGGACCCAGGTCAAGCTTCATGGGCTTCATCCACAGATCCGGAGCCATTGACGGAAGCTTTCACAGGGCTGTGGCACCAACACGTGAATCTTGCCCTGGGTCCATGGTTCTTACTTTGGCGATGTGGAGCCAGGGAATTCCCTGAGATCTACAGTTCCAGCTGCTTGGATCTGTGGACCCAGGGGCAAAATTGGGGTTTTAAAACTTTTGTTTAATCGTGGGGGAGTCTTTTTGGGCTCTCTTCCCAACATGGTCCTGGGATTCAGGATGTGCTAAACCTGCCTTTTTATGCCCTTTCAATTTTTTTAAGACTGTAAAGGCAGAAGCAACATTTTTTCTGATGTGGCTGTAAGATCCAACACTGATCCACAGTACCAAAATGGACAGTGGGAGAAAAAGCTCTCTTGGCCAATCGGATCCTAGTAGTTTACTGGTCCGAGGATCCTCTGCAAGCTAACGATCCTGCTATCTCTAACATTTGACCTCTTCTTGCCCAACCTGAGCACCTTCTTAAGTGCTAATTTCTCAAAAAGCTCTGAAGAGATTTAGACCAAATGAAGAAAAGCACAACCCTTCAGTAACGTTCTATCTACATGCCAAATTTGGTGTAATTCTGTTCGGCCATTTTCTGTATCGAAGAGCAAATAATCTTATGGGAATTAATATAGGAAATTGCACAATGGGACCACCCATTTTTAGCCCCTGCTTGTCAGAACTACACAAAACTTGCCGTGAAGGACCAAAAGCTGATAACTATGACCCAACCATAAATACAGAGGTGCTACATATATAAGATACATTAGGGGTATAAATCATGAGGTTAAAGGTCGAGAGATTTATAAACTACACCAAAACCCCAAGAAGGCATCATAGGACCATATTACATGTTAACCATTATGTATTTTTTAATATTAGACGTGTATTTTGTGGGAAATAGCTTGAAAAACTGTTTACTGCAAAGTGCAGGTAACAATTGCCACTGATAGGAACTTGAACATTTATGTTGTATTTACAATTTATGAATAAATTATTGATGAAACAAAAGACAGTAATGAGGGCTGGTGGATTTGTCTGATTTTATGGCTGCAACATTTACCGCATAATTATTTATGGCAATATTGAACCATATTACATGATTAGAGAATTGAATGTGACAAACAGTGTGATGATTGAGTGTGATTGCAGATGTAAAATAGTCCTTCATGCATTTCAATGACTGCACTTCATGAAGATGGAAGGATACACCAAATAGCCACTAGCATAAGATGGGAGAGTAGTACTCCTCGATGTACTCCTCAGGTAGAGCCAATGATGTATATATTAAAGAACTGATAACATACTTCTTAAAGACAGCTGTGCTGTTAAGCTATACCTGAAAACTCCTTTCACCTTTTACATTTTATAGTGTCGTTTCTATTACCACATAGTATCCCCATATAACAGTGCCACACAAATTCCTCCTCATGTTTATTGGCAGAAATTATGCAGTACGAAATCTGAGACCAATACACAGTTTGGGTATAATTTGTGGTTTAAAATAGGGCAACATTACTGTGGCGCTGTAATTGAGGATGTAGCAGCAAACAAACCGTGTATACAAATTAATCTTTCCTTGAATTTAGAGTCTTGAAGACTTGGATTTATTATGGTCAAACCAAAACAACAGAAAACAAGGGAAGGGTGAAATGTGCACACCTGAGAAAGAACAGCTTGAGACCTCTCTGACATCCCGTAAAAGGCCTCGGTTCAGCAGGGTAGTACAACTAATCCACCAAGCTTCAAACAAACAAAATGTATAGGTGGGCCAAGAAAACGAGATAACGACCGCCTACACCTGCAGCCCCCAGCAGACAATGTAAGAACCTTCTAGACTCTTCAAGAAGGAGCTCTCAGATTAATGTGGAAATGAAACCGGGGTCTCCAGGCTGCATGGGAAGAAAAGCCCGCTCCCCTCTACAATTTCACAAGACAGATGCACTATTGTTTTCATGCTAAATAGAAAGCCTTTAAAGATTTACTCCATTGAGCGGCTGGACTCTGTTCACTGAGAGCGCCCATTCAGAAATTCGGTAAATGAGTGTGACGCACAGACGCAGGACCACGCAGCACCGCAGTGCTTGCTGTCCAGCGCCTCTAATCACCAGTCCAGCCACTAAACAGCAAGAAAAGACTCCATACATTCAGTTCCCTGTAGTATTTTGGGGTATGGAGTTTTCTTCTCCACCGGCCCAGGTGACTTCCTGTTACCTGCTGAGGGCGGAGGGGGGTGTAAGCAGATATGGCGGTTGGTAATGATAGTGCGCAGTGATATGCAGCAGGGCCGCTGAACCAAACCCTCATTCACTCTAAATTGCCTGAGTCCATAATGACTTCAAGTGACCACTTTAGCGATAATGAGCAGTTAAGCGCCCGATGCTATTTAATTAGCTTTTAATTGCCAGGGTCGCCATGGTTCAGATCATTTTCACATAGTCAATTCATTCCCTCTCACAAAAGGGGTATTAGAAAGAACATGGCGTAGTTGGCTGGCATCCTGTCTCAGCCTTCCTCTTAGCTCTTTTTCATGCCACGGGAGTGTTGCTTCAGAGCCTTTCCAAACACTAAGCAATATACAGCTTTGAACGGATGTTAGACCCTGCCCCCTAAATATGTGACGCATCTCGAGTTGGGGCACATTTTGCACGCCCGCAGGCACCATTTACATTTTGCCATATATGAGAACATGGCAGTGATTTACAGCAGCGGCTCTCAACCTATGGTCCAAGGAACCATGGAGGTCCACCATGCCTACTCGGGGTTGCAACTACTTGGAAATTAAATAATATTAGCAGATTAATAAAGTATAAATACATTAAAAAGCAAAATTGAGAACTGAAAATATTAAAACGTTCTGTAAATGTCAAGAAATGTGAAAATGGAAGCTACAAATTATGGGTTATATTTACAAAGAAATGACGGAGCGTAGAGCTGCGGCAAATTTTGCAGCGTTCTTTTCCGTCATTTCTAAAATGCATGGATGCACCGTATTCACGAGAATATGGTGCACCCCTGTGTTTTTCCTAGCGCTGGCACTAAAAATAGCTGCCTAGAGACTCACAGACACCCTTGCACCATAGTGCAAGAGTGCCTGTGTTGCAGGCGTGATTGTTTATGTGCAGGAAGGTGCTCCTTTCTGCAAATAAACAATTAATAATGGAAATTTGCTACTTCTATGTGTGTTGCAGAATGTTGCACATATACAAAAAGCAAAAACAAGCAAGGAGAAATAAAAGTATTTCTCCTCATAGCACCAATCTAACGCCTGCTTTGCATGGCGTTAGTTTTTGGCACTGCCTCCGATTTACACGTACTTGTAAATCTGGAGCAGCGTCAAAAAGCAATGGGTGTTGGGATGGAACACCCACAGCAACACCCATTGCACGCCCCTTTCCCACAAAGTGATGTGTGTAAAGAGGCTGTATTTACAAGGCGGCACCAAGCCACTCAAAGTGGCTTAGCACCGCTTTGTAAATATGGAGAAGGGCATAGTGCCGCCATAATGTCGCTAAAAGTGACATTCTGGTGGCTTCATCCCCTTGTAAATTTGCCCCTATGCTGGTATCTTTAGCTTGATTCGTGGGAGCAGAGCAAGTACAGCAAACGGAATGAAGTACGGACGATGGTAGCTTTAATTAAAGCAGTGGTATGTGCAGACTAAAACAAAGTATGCATTGGAAGACAAAAAATGATAGGCGTGAGCCAAGCACATTGCTTCGTCTTTTAGAAATAAAATTACATTTTAAAAACCTCCAACCTTCCCATTAAAATTTTGATTCTGTATTAAAATAATAATCCGAATAAAAATGCGAATGCTAATATTAACAACAATAACCATTATTATTATTCTTAATTTGGCTCTGAAGGCTTGTTTGATAAGGGCTGCGCACTGAGTATGCGACCATTACTTTGTTGCTTTTGAATCACTCACTGCAAATGCAGGGAGGCATTTATCTTATTTCTTATACTTTCCTCATTGTTTCAAGTGTAACATCAACAGTGTGAAACATCTTCTCGGCCCTTCCACTTCCGGGATGCCAGGCTTAACGCATCTCCAAGGAGCCTGCCAGCATCATGATACATCACTTGATGATTGCTTCCATATGTGACTGTCTCCTGCTCTTGCACCGCATCCACTTGAAAGGCGGGCACGGACTCGGGCACGCCGCCAGTATGGCGGTCGCGCCGGTCCCCGCATCCGTAGGAGGCTGGGCATGCCATGCACAATGGTGACATAGCGCCCCGGCCTCCCCTAAGACCTCTGGTGATTGGCTATCGCATGCGTGAACCGGAAGCACTTACAAGTGCTTCCAGGTCACGCACCCGATCTATGCCTGGCACGCCGACCTGAACCGACTTGCCCGACTCTGCGTTATCAAAGGCTAGGAGTGGAATGAACGGCCTCTCTTTTCGCTGCTCCCCAAGCCTGCAGAGCACAACAACGGGTCAGGGCCTCAGTCAGAGGCCCCAGTGATTCTTTTCCCCACCCACCATCCCCTAAGGCAGGCAAATTTGGTAGTTAGTATGTTTTTTCATTTCAGGAGGGGTAATGTAATAAAGTCTATGGGTTAATGAGTTGTTGTAATGTTTGAATAAAAGTGATTTCTTAACAAATCTTTTTCAATTTTCAGGAAAGTTTTCTTGTCGTATTTTGTATGTGTTTCCCTTGGTCAGGCGGTAAGGTCATGATTGGTGAGCATAGTTTTCGGTCCTTAGCGGGCATCACCATTGTCAAATGGGGATGCCGGAGGGGGGGGGCAGAGGGTCTCTCATGGAACGCCAGGGGCAGTTACAGCCGGTAGGCTGGAAGGGTGCGGGGAAAGGGAAGTCTCATTGGCAGTAGGCTGGGTGGCCAATCCCTGCACGCCCATGCGCTTAAGGGCACAAGGACGCATAACTGCAGCAGCCCCTTTATGGAGTTAATGTTGAGGGCGTAGGAGGGGCCAAGGGGAGGTATCCATCCGGTATGCTGGGCCCCCTACGCATGATCCCTCCGGTCGGAGGTTGGGACCTAGCTTGATCTTGATCTGGGGCCGCCTGTCATTGACCTTGCCGTAGGCTCTAACAGGGATGCACAGAAAGAGAATATTTTCATCGCTTAGCTTACAATAGGAATGACTATGTATTAGAAGCATTTTAAGGTTAGCCAATTGACATCTTGTACCTATCAATGTATTAGACTTTCTGCGTATTGTGTACATAATGTAAATAATATTGATTTTAATGTTTGATTATTTTATGTAATAAAATGCGGCCGGGGTCTTATGGAAAGGGGGGGCGGTAAGTTTCACAGGAGCAGGGAGGGTCCTCATCCCAAGGGTCCTGGATTAAACAGAGGGGGGGATTAGGCAGTACCAGACTATACTACCAGCAAGCATCCTGCCAGAGGAAGACACAGCCAGTGCGTTGCAAAGTTGCTTGCAGGATCCATGCGGCTAAATGAACACTCCTCACTTTGTTTCCAGTGCACTACATTGTAAGTTTCATCCAAAAACGGAAAATAAAAGGATTTCCAATTTCTAATTATGAGCCAGTTGTGTGAAGTCATTTTGCGGTCACGAGCACTGCAATTCGCAACATCACAGGTCTTTCTTATTTACTGACCGACCACAAAGACCATTTTCTTGATGGTATTTCTTGCAGGCATCCGGTGTTGTAGGATAACATTTACGCACAAGCGTAGGGGTTAACTACCATTGATAAATCACCTTGAGTGCTACCTCTCTGTGGGGAACACTTCTGTAAGCCCTATAAATGGTCGACCGGGCCCCTTTCCAGTCCTCATCAGAAATATCCTTCTTAAGATCTTGGGCTCAACGCTTCTGATATTTCCAGATACCTCCATGAGAGGCTTCTTGTTTGTATATTGCAGAGATCATTCCCCGAATGCCTAGGTGGGATCTCCCAAATGTTTCCATAAAGGTCAATTCTCTAGTCACTGCTTGTCTATATAGGGTGCAGAACCCAATGTTAAATCTGTAAATACTGCAGCCTACTCTTTTCAGGGATACTGTCATCTTTACTACATTGAACAAGGGACTTGATCCCCCATTAGGAACATGGTTGAAAGTACTCTGCACTCCCCTTTATTCCACAGCTTGTAACTATCCCATCGCACAGCAGGGGTGAAGTCTGGGTTTGCATGTATTCGAGCATTCAGGGATGGGGACGAGGAATTTTCTCAACTCTAGAGACCCTGTTCCATTTCTCCAGTACTGTCTTGATGGGTGTAGATAGATATCCTTGGCTGGGTCTGTAGTGTTTTTAGCCACAGGAGATTCCAAATGGATCTACCTGCTATGGCCCTGTCTGTAAACAGCAGCTTGTTTTCAGCTTCCACCACCATCTATTTGACAATAGCCCTTAAGTGGGCAGCCTTGTAGTACGAGATTATGTTTGGGAACGCCAGACCTCCTGTACTTTGACGGGATCGTAGAAGTTTACAGCTAACTCTGGCCCTCTTCCCACCCCATATGCAGTTCGTTAAGTCTTACTGAAAGACTCAAACTCTCTTTCATGGATAGGAACTGGAATAGATAGAGCAATCATGGCAGGATATTAATTTTGAGCACTCAACTCCTACATATCCAGGATACAAATACAGAGTTGCTTCAATGGGTATCAGACTTAATTTGCTTTTTTAGAATAGGCCAATTAGCCCCATACCAAGATTGTAAGATCTTAGTGATGTTAAGGCCTATGTATCTGAGCAAGTGGTGTCCATCAAAAGGGACACATTGCCATTGCCTGATCCAGGGCCTCCCTTGCAAGGCCAGGTTCAAGTTTTCTGATTTCTACTGTTTAACCTGAAAGCATGAGCCTTCTTCGTTAGAGTCAGCCTAGATAGAGACCACAGCTGGAAGGAAAACCTTAGGCTCGGTGAGTGTCAACAGGATATTATTTGCAAACATGTAGTACTTGTATTGCTGGCCCCTGAATGTAATCCCTTGCAACTCTCTCAGCTCTTTTTAGAGTGCTTGTCAAGGTCTCAACCACTAAATCAAATAAAAGAGGGGAGAGGGGGCTGCCCCGTCTCAAGCCCTTCTATAGAGAAAAGGGTTGTGAATAGGCCTGGGAATAATTGCAATTACATTAGAATAACCAGAGTAATTATAGTACCTTTGCATTACTTTGTCACCAATAATAACTCAACTATGCCCACTTGTGTAATAAAGATCAATTCAGTGGAAAAAAATCCAATCACACAAGCACATTTTATATGCGCACAGCCGCTCGCTATTCATTTTCAGTTGCATTTAGTGCTATTTCTTAGTTCAAAATGAATTGTTGCGGGTTTTTTGCACTAAGAAAAGAGCGCTAAATGCAAAATTCTTCTTCTTGCGTACTCGCAGAATATTTGTGTAATTCAGACTGATTACACTTCACGGAATTACACGAGTTACACTCACTCCTAGTTGGGAAGGGATGCCATTAATTCTATTAACTATTATCCTTGCTCGGAGATTTTTGTACTTATTTGTCAGGCTGATCAGTCCTCTCTACAGCCACAGATCTCCATCTTCCAATGTCTCCCCCATTAAGCACAACGTGCCCTGGCCTCCGAAGACCCTAGATCTGACTCAGGGCTGTGCCCTCACCTTCCAAGAAGTCCTCAATCCCATTGGTCTTTTGCCTGCAGATTTAAGGCTGCAGATCAAGTTTCCCTATAAGTGTCTTCCTAGGAGGTCTTCAGCTCTCTCAGCTTGCGGCCAACACTGCTCCAGCTTTCTTTTGGTGGGTTATTTGTTTGGCTGATCTGACATCTCTCTTTCTGTGGCTGCTCTCCAGAATGGTGTTCTGGTCATGTAGCTCCTTAGCTTCCTCCCAGGAGCATATCTGCATGAGGAGGTGTCCCAAGGCGTATTTGATTTTTCTTTCCATAGGTTGTCCGTCAGTGACTTAAACCCTTGACTATTCAAGAGAATTAGCAAGGACAAATCTTAAAAGTGTGGGATTTTGGGGCCCTCTAAAGTGAAATGGGGCCATATACAGTGAGATCTTCCCTCTTCTGAGCAGGAGCGACAATCTGATCTTTAAGAACATAGCAGTGAACTCTTCTCTGGCTGAGGCTTCTCAGGACTACTTGGTGGACCCACCTAGTGTGTTCTGTCAGGTTCCATTTGTTCAGAGACATGGGTACCCTATAGGACCCTAAAGAGTAAGAGAACAAAGTCCTACGGGCAATCTCCAAATGTGGATCGCGTTTATCCACAAATTGTAATGTTTTTGAGGTGGTACCTTTTTCTAAGTTGTCTTACTAACCCTGCTTGGCTTTTTGGTTCGTCTCATTATCTAATTGGGGGATCTTTGTCCATACGTGCTTGAAGCCATTATTTCTTTCTTTCTCCTTACTGGGGTTAACACAGTTGTTGCCGATAAAGGTGAGGCATCAGATTACAAATAAGGGGAGTGGGTTCGGCATGTGGCCCACATGGTCCATATTGCCAGGGCGAGGTGGCAAATACTCAACACATTGGTGCACTCACTTGACGGCTCTTTTCCCAGAGTGATGAAGAAACCCAAAGCGTCAAGGGTCTTTCGCCATTTCCCGCAGCCCTCTACAGATCCCTGCTGGTGCCCAATATGGGTGTAGATAGAGGGCAAGTCTGTGGAGGCAAACCGTCTCTGTTCTATGTCATAGCTGAACCTTTTTTAGTTCTTATGATTGCGAACAGCATAGTATAGATCACACAGGTAGGTGGCTATCATTTAACACTAGGGGGATCTTAAAGGCATATTGAGTCACATTTGGAGAAAGGGTTAGGGCACATTCGAACTCTAGGTGCAAGTCGCAACATGCCCTCTTGAGGCACCTAATCTGCCACAAGCCACCTTCTGCCTATGTCCTAACGTTACTCAGCTCTATGTGGGGTGTCATGAGGAGGGCACCACGGGATTCAGTTTATGTTGTACCTTTAGGAGGTCATTGTTGCCCCCCCCCCACAGTCCTCTCATCCCACGAGGGTAATGGCTCTCCCGCTCTGGGCCATGGCTGCTTATTGGAGGAGGGGGGCCAAATTCTTCCCTTGCTGGTCACCGCTCTTATAATTGTATCTCAGCTTGCGTCTACCGCACCAGGCCATAAGCTTCAAGCTGAAGGATGCTCTTCACCTGAGTGTGCCGGGCCAGGCCAGAGCCCTCTGATCAGGGCTGACATACCAGCAGGATGCTCCAGCAACAAGGGAAGGCTGTATTGCTCGGGTGGTGGTGTGGAGTGATGGTGCACTGCGTCCCTCTACTCCCCCATCTTGGCTCTTCCTGCTACTGTTTGGCTCTTCCTGCTGCCATCTTGGCTCCCTCAACTTGTACGCACACACTATTTCTGCGCATCTCGAGCAGCTATACCTCTCTTGAAGAACATGGGACTTTATAGTCTGTCTTTTGGCAGCTCTAGTGCTAAGTAGAGCTAATTAAGTTCCATCCACCACCGTGGAGCTGGCCTGCCATACCCTGTCTTTAACCCCGAGACAGTGCACACTCTCCCAAGTCGCGTAATGTGAAATTATGCTCAGTGCTGTGGTAGCATAAAATCGAGCTATTGATATTAGTGCTAGTAGTAAAGGTAAAAATAAGTTTGTCCGGCTAGTGGAGTGGTGTGGCTCACTGGTTAGAGGCGGCAGACCCAGAAGCAGAGATCGGCCCGGGACCAGGGTTCGATTCCCGACGCGGCAGGGTCTTGGGCCATGGTCAGTGGACTAGATAATTCTTGCCTCGGTGCCTACTCCAACCATGGGTCCCACTCAGCAACTCTGGGCAATAGCTTGCTTAATCTCTACTTACGGCCCCATCAGCGCCGGGGATGCTTGTCTTCACCTTGGAGATGCCCAGTAGGGACCATCTCACAGGGAAAGCCAGGATGGGTTCCCCAGCGGTATACAGCGCCGGGACGCCCCTTTGCTGGGGCAGCTGTCGCTTTACAAGTATAGGACATTTAACATTTAGTCAGGGTTTTTTTAGTTGCACAGATTCACTATTTGCATATTACCGCTGTGTATCTAGAAATGTGAAGAGTACTTCCACATCTATGTTGAGTGCTCAGGGGTTTGTGATCTAGTTTTGTGCAGAGAGGCCCTCAATACCAATGGGCCAATAACTTTGATATGCGTGCTGCTAAATTATACGTTGTGTGGATTTTGTCACACATGGTACTAACGACGATAAAACATATATACTGCTGACACGTTTCAGCAGTTCAAACCTACTTAATACCTGGACATGCAGATTTTGGTGCAGCCAGCATCAAAAGCCACGCTAAGCCCCATTTTAGGTCATAACTTGTAAGAGACGATTATCATCACATACGATAATTTAACGTTTTATCACGTGCAGTAACATACCTTAGTGTTTTGTCGCACTTAAAACTGGGCCACTCGTGACAAAGGCCTCAGTCATATACCTGCCCTACCTCTTTGATACACACTCTATGAATGACTTTTCTACAATGAACTTTTTGTGAGTCCATTTTCAACATGTGATAGTTACAACAAATATTTGGGGAGGTGCCACCTACAGCATAAACATTATTGTATGTTGAGTCACCCTTGGCTTACAACTCCTTTGAAGCCGAGATACATTGATGTCTCCAGCACATATCCCAATGTAAATTCTACATGTGAGCAGAGCAGAGGAATCTACGGCACCCGCTCGCGCTTGCCAGACAAAAGTCTATGGCGGGCATATTTAGCACCCCTTGTAAAAGGAAGCCAGCTGCCACCGGGAGGGAGAAGGCCAAAGCATACTTCCCCAAGGTTTTAAATATAGGAGCTGTTTCTGAGGCACGTACGATCAGCCAGACATATTTGTCACATCTTTTGGCAACAAGCCTGTACGGACACAGGATCCTGTGGACTCCGCCCTACATTTAACACTTATTCTTTTAGCAAGTTTATAGTTACATCCTATATTAATTTCAGTATTTTACACTGTGCCCTATTACATCAAGACTCAACCTTTTAGTCCCCATCCTGGAAACCCTTCAGCCTCTAACACTACTGCATCTCTACAATTACCATGATCTTCGGTATTTACCCAAATAGATCTGCTGTGTGCCAATTAGAACATTAACCGCCACACCCAATAGCCACCATTTTCCTTCCCTGATGTCAAAGTCTGCCCGCTGTGGTATCTCAGGTCATAACAGTTGCCAAAGAGTTTGCAAAACATCCACATCCTTCTAAAAAAACAAAATAATAATTTTTTTAGAAACATTTAGATTAAAAATACTCTGCATAAAAAGCGAAAGATACATTCAAACTATTAAAATCAGCTCTACTTTATAATACAGTTTGATTTTATCCACAATTCTCAGTTTTTCATATATCTCTTTGCTTCCAAGTTCTCTACTCTGTTTGTGTCCAATTGTCGAAGGGAGTCAAAGCTCTGTGAAAGGCTCTACTTTTTTTTTTGTTTTCTCTTCTTCACTTCATGCCTTGCCCCAAACACACCTGCTTATCAATCTTTTTCATTCAATTTCTTATGCTCTAGTCTTCCTCTCCACATCCCCAGAAAGGTTTTCTCTAGGAGTACCTTTTTATGACTCCCATGAAGTTGGCCAAAGTTTCCCAAATGTTACCGATTCATCATGAAACATAGTAAAAACTCTTTGCCCACCTCCAGCTGATGATTCCTTTCTCAAGCCTAAAGCACAGAAGGGAAATCCTGGAGCAGGAGATGGTTCCTTCCTATTGTCCCCAGCTAAGAGGTACCAAGGACGGCCAAAAATATGATGGTGCAAGGAGCAAGAAAGCTCTTGTAGGTGTGGGGGTCAGCTCAACAGGGTCAGAGCAGCAAGCCATATCTGCAGATCCCTAGAGTGTTGGTGGTGTGTTGAGAGCCAGAGGCTTATACTTTGACTTAGGTGGGACTTATAGCAAGGGAAAGGAGATGGGGTCCACCCATTGCTTTTCACAACCCATATCAGCAACAGGGCTGCTAAAACTCATCCACTTTTGTTTATATAACCCAAAAGATTCATACGTATCAAATCTTATAAGTTGTGGGAGTTAACCAACCTAATTTACAAACCTTGCTTTAATGGTTTGGAATGAATTTAACACAGAAACTAATTCTGGAGTAACTCAAACTTAATTCTGTAAGTCATATATTCGTCTGAAGAATTAGCATACACATATTTGGACATTCACCTTGAATATCAAAGCAACTTTTCCTTCAGACTTCTTCACCTCGTTGCAGCCCAATTCACACTCAGGGGGGATTTACTAAGATTTTGCACCGTGTTTGCATCACAAAAGGGATGCAAATAGGCGCAAAATCTTTTTTTCTCTATTTACTTCTCAGCACTAAACTTGTTTAGCGCTGGAAAGAATGGAAAAGTAATGTGAAGGAGCGCACAGTGCTGCTTCGCATTACTTTGTGCCATGGGGGCATACCAAGGGTGGAGCATGGGCATTCCCATTCAACCACCCAAGGTTTCTCACGCTAAACTCAATTTACTAAATAAAGTGGATTGGGTTTAGCGTGAGAAAACTGTGCCCTTTTCAAATAGGCGCAAGGAAGGAGAAATGCTTTAATTCCTCCTTCCTTTTCCGACTTTGCATGCGTGCTGCATTGTGCAGCACGCATATGAAGTCAAATAGCTGTGCATCGTGACTGGGCATCGTATTTTGTACAGGAAGTGTACCCTTCCTGTACAAAACCTATGCTTGACTAATGCACACACCCTAGTTCTATGGTGCTAAGGTGTGTGTGTAGCGTAGCGCACAACAGCTGAAATCAGCGCCGGAGCAAGGGAAAGGGGAGGAGAGAGCCATATCTCTGAAGATATGGCGCTCTCCTGCTCTCTCCCTGTCGTGCAACACAGCGCAGCCACGTGGGGGCTGCGCTGCGTGAATTATTTTGTAAATCTCCTCCTCAGTCGGTAACTTGTCTTGTACATTTGACGGTCACCTGCTGGCAGGCGTGCATCGCCGATTGGGCTGAAAGGGCTTCAGCCTAGGGTGACCAGAATTTTAAAGCCAGAAACCGGGCCATTTCAAGAAAATAGAAGAAGGACTACAGTTTTATTTCAAGGGAGCGCACAGAATGACAGCGCACCTCAGCAGAGAATTACAGAACAGGCAGCTAGAACATATATAACATGCAATTTTTAAACCCAGAAGCTTGCCTGTTAATTATATTGCTTTTTTGAAACAACGGCGAACTATCCCTGCTCTGTAAAACATAAAAAGCACCTCCCACAGTTTTCAGTCGCCCCTCCCTAAAAACCAGGACAGGAGCTAAATTTCCTGAAATTTGCCCAGACAACAGGTGAAAAACAGGGACCTTCCGGGCAAATCCGGGACGCCTGGTCACCCTACTTCAGCCCCCCAACCTCCGTTGTGTGTGTCAGCCCGGGCTGAGACAGCTTCCCGGGCACACACACAGCCGCACCCGAGCACTTCACAGGTCTTTAAAAGACTATTTACTTGCTAACGAGGCTTTGTTGTTTCTCATCCCTTCTTAGAGCCCCTGCCATCTCCACTCTGGCTTTCGCTGGAAGAATTAGCTCCCCCCCCAATGTTTAGTGCCCGCTCCCTCTGGTTGCGGATTCACTGTAGTGGTCCAAGCATGGAAACACACCTGCAGGCTCCTGCCAGGAAATCATTTATATCTCTCAAAATATTATTACTTCAAATTCATGCTGGTGTTGTCTTGGCTACTCCATCCTGGACCCTCTCTGCATTCATGTGAGACCGTAGCCTGTGCGGTCCCTTGCTCCTGTAGGACAGGCCACCTGGGCTAAAAAGGAGTCACTTTGAGCCACAAATCAGGGTTCAACAGAGGAGAGGTATATTTTGCACAGTGACCTTTAAGACACAACCAGATACACGTGGCCGGATTTGTTGTCCGCGGACGGCCTGGTTGCCTTTTAGGAAAGTTACTGCCTTCGCTGTTGCCCAAGTTACAGTCCCCACCGGCCGGGGCTATAAACAGTGCAGAGGAGGGATGGGAAGTCTGAGACTCCAGCACTGACATTGCTCTGGCCAGCAAGAAGGATGCTGCCATCTGGGAGGGACGAGAATAGCCAGCTGCCCTGGAAACAGCCCTCCCAAGAAAGCGAGATAAATCTCCTCGTTTGTCATCACCAGCCAGCCAGAGGCAGTCCTGAGCTTCCCTGGCGGATCAGGGTGGCATGGCTGGCATGGCTAGCAAGAACCCCTGTGAGGGATGCTGAGAATTTCCTGGCTAGCTACATTTGCTAAAGGGACACATCAATGATCCATACATTCAACATACTTGGGATGCCTCAGAAAACAATAACTGTGCATTAAAAATTGGACTGGGTTGCACGCTGCTGATACCT
Organism: Lissotriton helveticus; assembly: GCF_964261635.1. Taxonomy (NCBI): domain Eukaryota; kingdom Metazoa; phylum Chordata; class Amphibia; order Caudata; family Salamandridae; genus Lissotriton; species Lissotriton helveticus. Next base: position 1,941,004,413 of record NC_136059.1, read on the forward strand.
TTAAAGTAATCCTGTGTAATCACTTTAATGCCCTTTTCACCGAATCTGGGCAATTTGCGCCCCAACATGGCAGCCATGCTACAAGTCTGCATAAAGACAATCTACTTTCCATCCTTTTTGATGCTTCATTAATAGGAAATGGTACAACCAGTTTTTGCTCCATTCAGTCGCTTATTGTCTTTACTGTTTCCTCTGTGGCGCCTTTCCGTTATGCACTTCAGGTCTACAAATACTGCATATCGCTGCATCTTCAGCCTCAGAAAGAAGCTCTTCTTCTTGCTCACAGACAAATGTTTGAAAGTCTCTTTTATTGCTAGGTTTTTCTCCTTTTGGACCAGCAAAATCTCTTTTCTTGGTTATCAGTCCGGCGTGTTTTTTTTTGCCTGGTGTTTATTTGTAGAGCAGGTGTAATACAAAATACCTCAGATAATTTCATATATTATAAAGTTTTACATTGCGGTAGAAAATGGCGTAAGCTTTGCACTACTTTTGCTACATTTAAATAGTATGATTTGAAGCAAATATATGCTATCCCTTTTTCAAGGGTGAATGACAGAAATGTTAGAGGAAAAATAAGTAGGCAGCATTGCTGTTAATAAAAACAGCAAAAGATGCTAAATGGACTTGCTCTGCCTTGTTTGCACTGGTGCAAATTCAACATAAGTCGGTACATGTTGCATTACAACAGGTCGCATGAACATGAGGCTGACCGACAGTGCGAACGGTGGAGGCGAGTGATGGTTTGATGGTACTCCATCCCGTAAGACGCAGAGCTTTGTTATGAGTGCGAATCAGTGGGAGACCCGGCCTTTTACATATACTCTGCAGTCATGAAACAGGTATATCTGCCTTCGCCCGCCATTCTACAGTTATACCCTTTACCATTTATAATCTGTGCTACTTGGAAGCTGTATTGGATATCACAAGCATGATGAAATAAATAAAAAAAACACGTGCAATGTCGTGCATTATGTTTAGGGCTCCCGGTTTTATGTTTTTTTTAACACTTCCCTCTGTATTTAGCTATATTTTATTTTAGTCACCTTATTGGTACATATCTATATTCATGTATTGGGAATAAATGGAGTAATACAATTGTATATTTCCACATTTATTTAATTGATAAACATGTTATTTAATTGATAAACATGCACTTATGCTTTGATGTCTGTTGCATTTTAGCAAATTAAGCAGCCATAGGCAACAAAACACTATACCTACAAGTAAATATTGACATTAAATACAGATATATGTTAATATATGCCAATTTTTTAAGAAATCGTGTCCTGCTTTTTATACCTTTCCGTCTATCTGCTCAGCTCTTGACCTACAATTCACAAAGGACAGCATGGAAAGTCATTCACAAGAAGCACAATGATCTATATTTTTTCACTTTAAAAAAAATACAGACAAGAAACACATTGTTTTCAGTCTGCATTTACCTGTAAAAATCTGTAAAAACAGAAAACTTGGAGCCTTAATTATGTTTAAGGATTAGTCCTTCACCACCCGGCCCGCACACATCGACCAACAACACAGACAACCGGAATCTCATTTCCTTAATTTCTTTTTATTTATGTCCAGCTTTCCTTCTTCGCAATCACTACATTTGAGCCAATCAGACTCTATCTTTCAATGCGCTCTTCTATTCACAAAGTCGGCTGAATTCTCTAGCGTTCTGAAGACATAGAAGTTCTATGTGCAGCACTTTATACACACAAACTAATAAATAACATTTACAACTATCAACACTCAATGTGTACAAGGCTCTTTTTGACAACCTCTCTCTCACAAATTGTTTTGATTTTGACACTTGTTTGCATTAAATGTACATAATGAACTGTCCCTTGGTGAATAGTAATATTTTAGGTTGAGCACTCACAACATGGTGTAACAATATTTTAGTTCCATAATCCAGCCCTTCCCCCATGAATAAGCTTATCTGTTCGTTTTCCTCCAAACTCCTGTCCATGCCAACTCCTGCCCGGTACCCTTTGTGAGGACTCCACTGAGGAGGTGCCACTCAGGAGATGTCATCACTGAGGAGATGTCATCACTGAGGAGAATACACCGAGGAGATGTCATCACTGAGGAGATGTCATCGCTGAGGAAATGACACAGATGAGCTGTCTATGCCACTGAAGAGATGACACTGAGGAGATGTCATCACTGAGGAAATGTCCTCACTGACGCAGTGCCATCACTGAGGAGATGACACTGGGGAGAGGCTATCACTGAGGAGATGATACTGAGGAGATGCAATCACAGAAGAGATGCTAACACTGAGGAGATGTCATCACTGAGAAGATTCCACTGAGGAGCAGTGATGGCTGCCTCTGTACGGGGATTGTGAGATGGGGGCAGGAGGGGGAGAGGTATGATATAAAACGGCTGCTCAAGGAGTAACTTGGGAGGCTGGGCATACTGTTTTGCACAGCCCAGTGGAGAACATGCCAAGCGTGCATGACTGTTTGGACGGGCCCAGAGGGCCGACCAAGCCGCCACGCGTAACTTAGGGAGGGAGTGCAAACCACTCCAGCTCCCCCTGATGGTGGGGAGCCTAGCTCTGCCCGACCTGGCTGGAGTCGGAGTCCCGCAAAGAAAAATAAAATGATAATAACTTCTTGTTATTATCATTTTCTTTTTCTTTTGCACTGCTCAATGAGCAGCGGAGGACCCGCCATTGCTGAGGAGATGACGTCACTGAGGAAATGACATCACTGAGGTGATACCACTATTGAGGTGATGCCACTAAGGAGATCTCAATACTGGGGAGATGACACAAAAAAAATGACCCTGAAAAGATACCATGGATGAGGAGAGGTAGCCACTGAGGAGAAGCCAATGAGATGTCGTCACTGAGGAGATGCCACCAGTAAGGAGATGTCATCGTGAAGGAGATTCCACTAGCACTGAGCTTGGGACGGGCCCTATTGATATGTTGGTAACAGCCCCATCATGCTTGTTTCACACATTTGTGATCCGAAGCAAATACAAACGCAAGAGGGGAGTCCCTCTGTCCTTCACTGTCTCTGTCATGAGCTCTCTGCCTCTCGATGTACGCGCCCTGCTACAATACTCAGTCCTGTCTCCCCAGAGTTTTAGTATTCCCAGCAGGTCTCTTTCTCCATGGCTTGGATGAGCGGCTCCATTGTGATCCTTTTCACATAGACTGGCACAAAAAAGGTCAGGCTGCGAAATCCTCCGACTGGAAAATGCCAGACTGGGGAGAAATGTTCTCACACTGGGGCCCAGTGCCCAGAGTTCATACAAGACTCATCTTCTTGGAATAGCTCCAGTATTTAATGTATTTCGCGCAGTTATTGTAGGTCGTCGATTCACAAATAAGATTATGGTGCTGGAACAATCCATGTCACGAAAGGTCCGAGTAAGGGGGTCCGTTTACTTTTGCATCACAAAGAAGCATTTTGTACTTATAGGAATTATAGGATACACTGATCCATTTTAAATCAAAATGAGCAGATTCGGATCACTGACAGAATATCGGAACCAAAAATATCGTCTGGACAGAATATCAAGTGCAATTAGGTAAGAATAGATTTACTGTTCTTTACTCTACTTCTATGTACCTTAAAGATATATAAAAATATGGTCATGGTACATATATGGGGAGTTATATATAGTAAAACTTTACTTACCTATAGAAACTTACCTGCATAATATTTTTGTCCTCGATGTTCTGTACACAAAAGTTTGGCCCACTATATTTATGGTTCCGATATTCTGTGTAAACATCGAAACAAGCACCTCTTTGTGCACAAATGTAAAGAAAGAAGCACTTGCTTGTGCATAGATGTAAAGAAACAAGCACTTCCTCGAGCATACATGAAAAGAAAGATGGAGTGGAGGTAGAAACGTAGCTGTCCTTCCGACTGTGCCACCTAGAGGTACGTCTTAAACCCGTCTAGCTTTACTCCAGCTCTGTCTGCTTCCTGGGGTAAGATCATTTCTCGTTTTATTTCCTGGCTAGCCCCGTTCTTGTTTTTGTCAGAAATTATTCTGCACGGAAAGGCTTCTTCGACAGCACTACAAATCGGTGCCCAGGGTATATGCCATGCTGCCTTCCTCCTCGTCTCCAAGGACTCACAAGCACCCAACACATTATGGATCCTTCTGACAGGTGTCCTGATACGCATATTTCTAACAAGCGTCCTATAATGCAGCTCTTTAACAGGTATGCTGAAGTGCATCCTTGTAACAGGTGTCATTTAATGCATTCTTTTAATAGGTGTCATGTAGTGCATCCCTCTAACAAGTGCCATGTAGTGCAGCCTTCTAACAGGTTGCATGCCGTGCAACGTTATAACTGTGCACCTTATACCAGGTGTGATGTAGTGCATCCTTTTAACAGGTGTCACGTAGTGCAGCCTTCTAACAGGTGTCGTGTAGTGCATCCTTTATACAGGTGTCACGTAGTGCAGCCTTCTAACAGGTGTCGTGTAGTGCATCCTTTATACAGGTGTCACGTAGTGCATCTTTCTAACAGGTGTCAAGAAGTGAAGCATTCTAACATGTGTCAGATAGTGCATCCTTGTAACAGGTGTCATGTTGTGCATCTTTCTAACAGGTGTCATGTTGTGCATCCTTCTAACAGGTGTCATGAAGTGAAGCCTTCTAACAAGTGTCATGTCGTGCATCCTTCTAACAGGTGTCACAGAGTGCATCCTTTATACAGGGGTCATGTATTGCATCCTTCTAACAGGTGTCACAGAGTGCATCCTTTATACAGGGGTCATGTACTGCATCCTTCTTACAGGCGTCATGAAGTGAAGCCTTCTATCAGGTGCCATGTAGTGCATCCTTCTAACAGGTGTCGTGTAGTGCATCCTTCTAACAAGTGCCATGTAGTGCATCCTTCTAGCAGGTGTCATGTAGTGCATCCTTCTAACAGGTGTCATGTAGTGCATCCTTCTAACAAGTGCCATGTAGTGCATCCTTCTAGCAGGTGTCATGTAGTGCATCCTTCTAACAGGTGTCATGATGTGCATCCTTCTAACAGGTGTCATGTAGTGCATCCTTTTAACAGGTGTCATGTAGTGCAGCCTTCTAGCAAGAGTCATGTAGTGCATTCTTCTGACAGTTGTCATGCGTGTACCATTATAACTGTGTAACCTTCTAATATGTGTCATGTAGTGCATTATTGTAACAAGTTGAATGTAGTGCATCCTTCTACCAGATCTAATTTAGTGCATCTTCTAACATCTTTCCTGTAATGTATCTTTCAAACATGTGTCATATAATGCACCCTTCTAACAGGTGCCATGTAGTGAGTTCTTCAAGCAGGCGTCATGTAGTGCAACATTATAACACTGTAACCTTCTAACAGGTGTCATGTAGCACATCCTTCTGACAGGTGTAATGTAGTGCATTCTTTTAACAGGTGTCATGTAGTGCACCCTTCTAACAGGTTGCATCTAGTGCATCCTTCTGACAGGTGTCATATAGTGCATACTTTTAATAGGTGTAACCTAGTGCAGCACTCTGACAGGTGTCATGTTGTGCATCCTTCTAGCAGGTGACATGTAGTGCATCCTTTTAAAATGTGTCATGTAGTGCATGCAGCCGTCTAACAGGTGTCATGACATGCATCCTTCTAGCAGGTGTAATGCAGTGCAGCCTTCTAACAAGAGTCATGTAGTGCGTTCTTCTGACAGGTGTCAATTAGTGTACCATTATAACTGTGTAACCTTCTAATAGGTGTCATGTAGTGCATTATTGTAACAAGTTGCATGTAGTGCATTATTGTAACAAGTTGCATGTAGTGCATCTTTCTACCAGATGTCATTTAGTGCATTCTTCTAACAGGGTCCTGCAATGTATCCTTCTAACACGTGCCATATAGTGCACCCTTCTAACCGGTGTCATGTAGTGCAACCTTCTGACAGGTATCATGCAGTGCAACATTATAAAAACAGTGCAACCTTCTAATAGGTGTCCTGTAGTGCATCCTTGTAACAAGTCGCATGCAGTGTATTTTTATAACAGGTGTCATGTGATGCAGCCTTTTGAAGTAAAAAACGACCTACTATTCTTATCCTTTTCGGAAGAGCATCACCTCTATACTTCATCTTACAAGGTTGGGGAGGCAGTGTGGCTCTTATGAAGCCATAAACCTTATAGTCTGCTTACGCACAAAAATAAACTAACATTCATGATTAAGCAGATGGCAACTTAAAGGGCATTTATGAGAAAGGTGCATACCCCAAGTAAAAGTCCACAAAAGAAGAAATTTCTAATCTTTCCAAGTCTGTATTTTTTATGGTACATGTAAGTTCTAGTGCTAACGTTCTATCCTTAGAATGTGTTGCCATCTATGACGGAAGCTGCGTATTCACATTTCCTGGCCAATGATATCAAAGGAAGCATGCTGAACTAAAACTAAGTTATGACATTAATTAACAGTGATCTGAATGGTTTAACATCACATTCGGGAACTTTATTATAATTTCGGGTAAGATCACTCCTTAATTAGAAAACGTAAACAAAATAAATGTGTATTAGTGAATCAAATATTATTATTTCTGTAGTTAGTAATAGAAATACTCTGTAAATTGAGCACAATAAAGTGCACCTGCTGCTCAGAGGGGAGGTCATAATACAATTTGATGTTAGAGGACAATTCAACCAAGGCTTATGAAAATAATAGACCAGTATGCCAGGGTGTGCACATGTGCCTCAATTCCTTAATGCCTACAAATGGTCATCCATAAAATGTACATGCTAGAGAGACTCCTTACATCCTCACACACATAACATGGCGCCAAAACCATATTGTTGACAAAGCGCTGCCAAACCAACTGATTGTCAAGCACCAAACCAGCATTCACCGTTTGAAAACACCAATAACACCAGAATTAACAAACCACATGATCATTTACCAACATCATATCATAGTTACTCACCTCCATGGTTTACTCCAACCATACAGTGGACAACTCAGCTTCCAATTCAAAGGAAACAGAAAAGTCCTCTGGCACACCAATCCATACACATCAGCCACTACAAACACCTTTCAGGGTTTCACTCCAACTGACATATGCTACATTTAAAAAAAAAAGACTAATCTGTGTGTTGATGCCACACAGCCAAACACCAACAGCCAACAAATGCAATTAATAACGTCACTTTGTAGTAAGGAAGATGCCCCCTATATCAATTTTTAGGTCCAAGAATGAGGGGGAGAGATAATTACTATAAGGAAAACTCTTGTCAGACCTATATTTCTTTATATGCGGCCTCTTACGGGCTCAAAAGTTAGACCGGACACCAAACCATATATCAAACATGACTGGTTATTCATAAAATATATTCAATTTATTTATGATTTTTTGTACATATAAAAAACTTTTTCTCTTTTTTAGTTTACAATAGTTTTCTATAATTTTAGTTTACATCAGTTCATTTATGACAGATTATCACAAACATAATACACTTCACATATAGTGCAACAATTAGCCGGCCAGCTCACATCATGACTTGTCGCACTCTCCGGTCTCTGTCAAGGAGGGCCCACCAATGAGGGTCAAAAAGAACTGATCCAATAAGGAAAATCAAAAATATGCCTGAAGCGATGTAAGGTTTGCATTTAGGATTTTTCAGTCTCACCCCCAATGCCTCCAACAATCCTGTGCGTGGTAAGGTTTGAAATGTTTAAAAATCGCCCTGCACATATTCCTGGTGTGTCCTTCACCCTAAGTGAGCAGATAGTACCGATGTTTCAAAGCACCAGGTCTGTGGAGGAAAACACGTGCTCCCATCTGAACTCACGTGGAGAGCACGTGAGTCACTTGGTGGGAGGGAGCTTATGTCCTGCCTTGGAGCCGCAAACTCCGCACACCATTTCAGGTTTAATCATAGCGCGCGCGGGCATCCTGGCTGACATCTACATGGGCGGCCATCAGTAAACTAATCCTCTTAAATAACCAGAGGTCCTAATAACCTTTTCTGGGATATGTGGGAAATGTAAACATTGATTGGACATCATGCTAATTTAGCAGTGGGTGGAAAAGATAAAGGCCTGCCAATGCAGAATCTGACCAGGAAATTACCTCTGTTAAACTACGCCCATGGAATAAATAATTCTGCTAGTGAAGCCTCCACTGGAGAATCCTTCCACGGAGGATGTAATACTTCTCCACAACTCAGAGGAATTTCTGTTACACTTAGTGCTTAATTTGAACTGGTGTTTGCAGGTGGGGTCCACCAGCAAACATATTTGGGGGCTGGCACTCATTTTTCCTTATAAGGATTTGATATAGAGTTTAGCTCTTCCCCAGTCTGTACGCAACACCCGTAGTAATCAAGACTCTAAATAAACAGCATGCCCAAGACAGTTTATGTTCCTACTTTGTAATTACACACAATTTTAAATCAACATGTTTCACCTTGTCCACCCTGCTGGATAACAATAACTAGCAAAGGCCGAGCCATGAGAGCCCCCATCCATGGAACATCTCATTGCCCTAAAGACTGCATGAATAGGAGGCTTCTCCTTGTCTGGATCTTGGTGGGTGAAAGGCAAAACTGACCAGGCAATTCTGTAGTGCAAAAAATTTACATTTTTACAGTAAATAACAATTGTCCATAGATAGACTCAAACTGATGTAATAATACAGCTGACAAAATAATTTAGGTTCATACGTTCATAACCAATAATGCAAGTTATCGATTTTGTTAACCGATTTAAGGAATCTATTTGTCACTATTTACGGAGGAGTACTGTTTATAATACACCTATCAAGCACTTTGCAAGCAAGCTGAACTTTACAATGACCATGAGCTGTGTTCTAATAATCTAATAGGGTAGCAGTCGGAAATATTTAACACAAATGTAGGTAATTCGCCCTTTTATTCCTAAAAAGTTCCCTGGTAGTTTGCAGAATTAGAATTTTCTATGACATTGTACACATAGTGAGTTGAATTGGCTGTGAGGTGCATACCTTGTACCATTTCCAGGACATTGATAGGTGAGAGTCTGGTAGAAGTCATCTCTCATTGTCAATTGAAAGGACTTTAAGACGGATCATTTGCACGAGATCCTACTCTTCGCGGGTCTGGTAGGACACATCACACATTCTGCCGGCGACTGAGTTTTCATGATGCGCCCTTGCGGCCTATGCCGTACGGATGAGAACCACAGGCTAGAAAGACCATTTCTCTTCGAAGGGTGCATAAAACAACAGAAATTTGAACAGGATGCTGGTTGACCTTGAAGCGGTCGTGACTGGGCGCCCTACAGGACGCTTCTAAGCAGGTCATAGTAACGTCATTGAGCCTGGACAATGGGCTGTAATGATATGAAGGCCCAGAGGGGAAAGCCAAGCTTCTCTTGGCTCACCCCACACAATTATCCCCCAGGCTCTGAGAAAGGGACTCTGTGGCAGGTCCCAGCTAGTTAGCAAATCAAAGGCTGCCGCCATTCATGCTCCTCAATGCAGACACTGTCAGGTCCAATCGGTTTCAAACAGCGGCGCAGCAATAGATGAATGATACTGCAACGATTGACAAAAAGCTCTCTCCACACGCGCCTATATTATGAAACCAATTGGGAGTGTGTGTGGAATATTGAAGCACGGTCTAAAACTAGCCTATCCAGGCTAGTTATCAACAAAAGGAGGTGTCTGAAAACAGGGCCGGCTTTAGCGCTGGTGGTGCCCAGTGCAAGAAGATTTTTTGTGCCCCCCCAATGGCCTCCTTCTCCAGGGGATTCCTTCACTACCACACTCCACCAGTGCCCCATATCTCTCCACAGCTCCTCCCACACATGCATTTAAGTTGTTTTAAAGCGCTGGTTGGGATTGTCTTTTGTATTAAGAATGTACTACTGCTCAAACAAACCCCTTTTCAGCAATATTAGGATTAGATAATGAAAGACGGGGGAAAAACATAACCAACGTCCTAATCTGTACTATGCAGTTTGCATGCAGTTCTTTGATGACAGTTCTTAAGTCACTATGTGGAGAAGTGTGGCTCAATGGTTAGAGCGGCAGATTCCGATGCAGAGGTCTGGCCTGGGACCAGGGTTCAATTCCCGCCTCGGCGGCTCTTGGACTCAATTTTCCCAGACCTGATAATTCTCGCCTCGGTGCCTAGTCTAATGATGGGTCCCACTCTGTGACTCTGGGCAATAGCTTGCTTAATCTCCACAACGGCCCCAGCAGTGCTTGGATGCCTGGCTTCACCTTGGGGGTGCCCAGGAGTGGACATTTCACAGGAAAGCCAGGATGGGTTCCACAGCGGTATGAATACAGCGCTACGAGGCCTCCGGGTAAAAGTGCGCTATATAAATACAATACATTTCCATTTACATTTATGACCTATTGGGATTGCAATTTATGAACTGCAAGTAACAAAAGTATCTTTGTGACAAAAGAAGTAACCCACTGAGCTATCCACATAAAATCCAGTTCCGTGAACTGCAAAGTACGTGTTCTTTCTCAAAACTTTATGAAGAGTCAAACTGCCATTTAGACAAAACTCCATCCCTCTCTAGAAGGAACATTAACCACCAGAATTATCTTGACAAGTTCATTGTTGTCAGAAATCTGCTAGACACACAGGAAACTCTATAGCCGGTGCTTGTAAACGGATAGTTATTTGTAAACACAGCGCCCCCAAGGTTAGCGCCAGGTGCAGCTGCACCAGTTGCACTGCCCTAGAGCCAGCCCTGTCTGAAAAGCACAATGTTGGTGCTGTGTGTTCACCAGGGTGTGGGGTCAGTGCAAGAATTGTGGCTTCCTAGGTGAATTTCCATTTTGCCATTCCCTCATACAATAGGACCATATTTGCTGCTTGTAGGGGTAATCTGGTGCCCTCTGTTGATGGGGCAAACATCAACCACCTCCGAATGCCTTACCCCATAACCAGTGCAAAAGATTGCATTGAACTTTCAGCAAGACACCTATGCACGATGCATTACTGACATGCCGAGCATCGATTGCATTTTTCAACATACTTCAGCAATGTAACCATTCAAGTATTGGCAATACATATTTATATAAAAGACACTATAAATACACTATTCATGACTTGAAAGCACATTTTTAGATCGAATTTCACCTCTCAACAACAGATATGAACATTAAAGCCTTCCAATGCATGGCAATGGTTCCTGTTCTATGAATGGGAAAGTTTACTCTCCATCAATAGTAAAACCAAACCAGGTTCATCAAACCAGGGCTACCATGTGCCATCTTGGACTTCCAATACCTATACTGCCCATATTACTTTGCAAATGCTTGTTCCGTTTACCGAACAATTCAGAGAATAGAATGACATACAAAATAAGAAAAGGGATTTTATTGTTTGCATGTGCCAAAAACAGTGCTTGCCTCAAAGAAGCTATACTAGAACCCATTCACAAATATTTAGTGGAAAGTTGCTAACCTAAGATTCGGGGATGCCTATGATTTTTGTAGGTGTGAGACTTTGTGAACTCGCAAAACTTCCCAGAAGCACGGATGGAAATCAATACAAATTGTTATATTTTCATGATCACTCCTCCCCATCAAACTTACAGCTGATGATAATCAGCAGGCACGCGTTTACCAGATTTGTACATGAACACAAAAAAGTCTTTAAAATCATTTTCCCAACACAAAAATACATATACGCTTGAAGAAACCATTTACCATTACATCCCTCTGACTTTGAGGGTATTTCCTTGTATTCCATCGGATGTATGACGTTACAACGCATACTTTTACAACGCATACCATTACAACGCGGTTTTTACCACGCATACCATTACAACGCATAGCGCTTTGGGGTGCTGGATAGTGAATAGTTTAATTTACTATTCCAACTCCAGTCCCCATGGACACTAGGGAAGGTTATTGGATAGTAAATTAACCTATTCCCTATCCTAGAGCGCCCCCCAGCGCAATGCGTTGTAATGGTATGCGTTGTAATGACCGCGTTGTAATGGTAGTGCGTGGTAAAAATTTCGTTGTAAAGGTTGTATACCATTCCATCTGCTACTCTGAAAGCACACCCCTGCTTTTCGCAGAAATGTGTTTCAAGAAAGGGAAATACCATGCAACATTTTTGTGAATGCCCCTTCAAATTTAGAAGTTTCTTGCAACCAGGGCATTTTATTGACCTTAAATGTTTTACTCCAGGAAATTCACAGTGCATGCAGATTTTCAACAGTAACACGCCTCTCCTTAGATATATTACATCTCTACAGATTTTGATTCAGTGAATCAGGATCTTGGAATCTGCGGCCCCCTATTGCTTTTTGGAGCACTTAATATGAATTTAGATGTGCAGAAATTATTGGATGGGAGGCCCAAAATGTATAGAAACACTTACGAAAGTGTTCGTGAGCTGTGTGCCCCGCCCAAGCCTTTACTGCAGAAAAATCAGCCTGATAGTAAAGGGATCCCCTCTATCTGAAGGGCTTACACATTTTTTCAAACAATAATAAATGTGACTATACATGTACTGCGTGCGCAAATACAGGCAGCACTTAAGGACAGACTCCTTAGTCTGCGACAGGTAGAGACCGACAATCATGAAACACAAGAGACTGCCACCAGAGATTAGCGCATTGTACTTATCCTGCTGTGAGAAATAGGTGAGGCTTGGAAAGTAATATTTCAGGCGCACCTATACATGCCTTTCGTGAAAGTGGCACCATGTTAGCTCTAAGAGGAGGCCATTTTTGTCCCAATGTTGGTACTAACAAAGGGCACAAATTGTGAGATAGGAACTCAGAATGCTTTTCAAGACTGGGGTTCACGCTTGTCATGGCAAGCATATAATAACTTGGAGGCACCAATCCCAGGGGACACACAAATGCAGCATTCTCGGTAGCCATAGAATAATATTTGAGAAGTCAAACACAGCAGACAATGGGGCCTGATGGCCCATCAGTCCTGGGGCTTTTTGGCAGCCATCTCGAGCACGCCCGCATCATTAATGAGCAGGGCAGGCTATTTTCCTTTTTGAGTAAAGCTATACCCACTGACAGTGAGCAAACGCCGTAAGGAAATACAAGCAATCACCCCTGATGCTCCTGCATTCCAGAGGTCAGACCAGGTAAAAGGCATTACTTGTCACGGCAGGTAAACTGCAAGGCAGGGGAGGCAAAGACAACAAGGTCTCCAGCACAGGAAACAGAAACCTGTGCCACACCCTGCCAGGTGACCAGGCTGGATTAAATCCAATGGAGGCCCCTAGGCAGTCGAACATTCGGGGCCCCACTCGCAAATTATCTCCTAATCCGTTTTTAACTTTAGCAACCAACAATTTTAATAAACCAATTTTATTACACAAAACTAAACATTAACAATTATTAATGTTATTAAACATTTTTTTTATTTTAATAAACCAAGAAAAAGGTTTTCTCTATAAAGTCTTTAATGTAAAGTTTTCGTTTCTTTGAGGTGATGAATTTTTTTTAATCTTTTGGAAACAATTTAAGAATGCTTGTTTGTAAATTTCTTTCAAGATCAAATCAATATAATTTTGATCCGTTGTCGCAGGCTTCCTAAAAGGAGTGGGGCCCATAGCCCGGTACCTACTTTGTCTATTTGGTAATCCAGAACTGCAGGTGGCCCAGGCCAGTTAATACCTGACACACAGACTTCACACAATAGATATTTTTAATTTTGACTCAGGTAAGAAGTGCTATATTAAAGAAAATGGTGCTAGGGCAAAAGTCGCATACAACAGACCCTTGCTACATTTCACTTACAGATTTACTCTAGAGATTTCCTACATAAGATGATGCTCAGACGACTTGTAATATTTGGAGTTATTCTATAGGCTCGTGGTATAGGATCATAAACTCCTGCAAAACTTGTTGCTCGCAAAGAGAATAGGACATTAAAAGAGCATTTAAAATGTAATATTTCAGAAATAGTGAATTGATTTTCTGATGGTTTTGGTTAGCTAAAGATGGGTCCAGGCGTGCTTCCAGGGTCTCTAGAAAATGAAAAAGCAACAGGATAATTTTGCTGACCCAGGAGCATATTGTGGCCTCAAGACCGCTGCGCCACTGCCAGGGATCTCTAATCCCTGGCGGTTGCGGTGATCTCAGGGCAGCCTGACTGCCCTGGTCCTAATAGGGCAGTCGGAAGCACCCCCGTGAGTCTGGCTGTCCTTGGATGGCCAGACTCATAATAGTCCCTAAGAAAGTTCGGTCTACGTCAGGGCTATATTTATGCAGTCTTAACCTATTTTAGGGTCCAAAAATTAATTATATCATGTTCATGCCAAATGTTTTAACATACATTTTTAAAATGCTCAGCTTTAAGGGAGCATTTCAAAACTGCATAAAACATTTAAAAACCTTAAAAGTCGTGTCCATCCCAAAACACCAATTATATTGAATATTCATAGGAAAACCTATTTGCACGCGATTGAGAACTGCATTTTTCCAAGATATGCTTGATAATAGTGAATCTCGGCTCATTGCTCAAAGGACAAACATCCTCAGGCTCTCAAATGGATTGTATTGGTCAAAGCAGAACTGCTAGAGGTAACAACACACTGTTGTAGATGTCCTGGGCTGCGATGAGCAAGGATGCTATGTGTGGGAGCTGGATAAACTGATAACTGAAACATTTTTCAACAACCAAGAATCCTCAACTCAGTTTAAAGGAATGAAGAGGTGTCTCTACTAAGTCCACCTACTAAGGAGAATGAAGACCTGAAACCCCACCAAGATTTCTGCTGAAGTGTTTATCCACACATAATCTTAAGAAAATATTATGAAATGCCTCTCTTGGTCAGTAAAGCCAAGGCACATCTGGCCATCATAGAGGTTGCACAAATCACATGCACTCACCTTGTTTCAGAAGCATCCAAGCTTGCACACACCTCGCTCCTTCTAACTAACTAGACATGCCTTTGAAGGTGTCTGCTCAGGTTTGCCACACATGAACACAGGATCCATCTCTTGCTTCGCATAGAAAATCCATTCATTAACATTCCACAATTCATATACTCCATCACAGGGGCGGCTCCACTGCTATGGCGGAGGAGAGTCGCCCCACTACTTTTGAGCAGTGAAGTAAAGGAAATATAACATGATAATAACTTTGAGATGTTATTGTATTTTTCCTTTGCAGGAGGGTGGGCGGGGCAGCTCTGCTCTCGGAGCAGGGCAGGGGAGGAATGGTTTGCCCACTTCTATGGGCGCAATGACTGTTTGGTCCGCCCCCTCGGGCTGCCTAAACCAGTCATGCGCACTTTCCCTATTCTCCATGCAGGCTGCATTATAGCCTGCGTGGAGAACAAGTCCAGGCCTCCATTCCCTGGTTGAGTTTCAAGCCAGGGGGGTCCGGAGTGTTTACCAATCACAACACCGCATTGCAGCATTGTGATTGGTCAGGGGAGCCTTTTCTGTGCTTCATGTGCCTCGGTCTGACGAGGAGAGCAGGAGCAGAGACATGGGACCGGTGCGGCAAGGTAAGTGTTGCTTATATATATGTATATATACATATTTCTTTTTTACGGTCCCCTACCCCTTCACGCCTCCCCTGCGCGCCTGCACCCACCCCGCCACCCGTGCATAATGCCGGCCGCCAGTGCTCCACTAAGCAGCATTACCGAAGATTCCCAAAATCTAAAACCTTAAACTCAAAAACAGACTTTTCTGGACTGTTGTGACATATCTGGATCGCGCTCTAGTTGGATATCCAGATGGCCTAGTGGCACACACAAGAATCCCCACAAACGTATGCACATCCAGCAAACAACTATGAATCGAGCTATTGAAGGACTCTAGTATCACACAACTAAACTGGTGAATCTAGATGTTTCATTTTCATCCCACTTCCACCTCTGCCCACAACCATTAATGCACCCATATAGCACACAATCTATCCGTCATACAAGCCATTTTTTTTTTACTGCTGGCCTTTTCCATGACTAATATGCAATAGAGTGATGTCACAGGTGAGGCAAATAGAAAAATGGAAGCTCTTCTGTAAAGTACTAAGAAACTTCACCATGTCTAATATCAAGAAAGTGAAATGAAGAGCTTCTTACCTTATCTAATCCTTTACAGGTATTGAGAGCCGTCTCATATTATAAGAAGAACCCCCAGATTTACAATTGTGGCTACCTTCCCTCTGAATAAAACTCTGTGTACTTGACATAAATACATTTTAATGATCCACGAAGGTCCTAGTTACAGCACTGCTTCTTAGCACAATTGTTGGCTAAATATTTTAGAGCGTTTGTAAGTTTTATATTTTGTGGTGCTGGAAAAATACATTTTGGCAAAAGCAACATTTTTCACATTGTTCACTGGGATAAAGAGCGAAATCTAAAATAATTTTACAATAATTCCATAGATTTTATACCTTTGGTACTTATCTTTCATTTTCATTGATCAATTTTGAAAATCGATTATGTTTTTGCTGGGAAAAAAAGCCATATAAATTTCAACGTATCTAGAATTTTGGTTTTTAGGGGAAGGGCCCCTCTGCATCCTTTATTAGGTCTCGCCTCTCAATGCGCATGCGCATTGAGCAGAGCGAGACTATAGGGGCTTAAATAAGCTTTACCTAGACTGGCGATTGACTGGCGATTTGATGCTGTGCCCGTGCGCTTTTAGGTCAATGCGCAAGCGCATTGACCTAAAATGTGCGTGCACATCATCAAATCGCCAGTCAATCACCAGCAGCACTCCTCCCACACCTTTGAAGTGAAGCTTAGCTTCACTTCAAAGGCACCTGCTGCTTCACACCCTCATTGCCGCTCTCCCCGCTCCGCCCCTCCCCTGCCCGCTGTGTCGCATTTCTCCTCCCCCCTCCCCTTCTCTGCCTTCCCTCCATCTTGTTTTTTTTTACCCGCTCCGCCACCTCCCCTGCCCGCCGTGTCGCATTTCTCCTCCCCCCTCCCCTTCTCTGCCTTCCCTCCGTCTTGTTTTTTAAACGCAGCGCTTACAAACATAGACTTATAAACAGAACAGAGTGCACGTGCTGCTATTGTTTTTCTTTTGCCTGAATTCTTTTGGCTAAAACATCTGACTTGAAACCAATGTTTTATGTGCAAATAGTCACTTTTTATTTTAGTTTTCTTGAGTCAATTATTCAATTTTGACTTTTTTTGGAAAATTATTTACCAACGTTTCCATTTTACGACCTTATGTACAACACAAAAATATATTTACAACATTATGTGACGACTTTTCATCATTCAGACAACAGGCATACCTCTTCCATACAATGCACTATAAACAACACTTGAATCCCAAACAAACAAAGAAGAAAATATATCAATTATTTTCAGTTGAAACAATGAATTATTGCAACAAAGCCATATACAATTTATACAAAAAGATGATGATTTGTTCAATTTTTGTGTCACTCTAGATTTTTTTGGCTTTTCCAGTCTACGCGTTTCGAACTCGTATGTCTATGGAGTTCTCATCAGGACCGTAGTCTCTCAGTTCTCAAGAGACCATGGTGGATTCAATTGTTCCTGTCGAAAGAAATGGACTTATTTGGCGGACCTCTCTTGTGTGCTGTACTGTTGTTTATATTAGTTTGCATCCACTTGTGGAGAAATCTAGCTCCGTGGAACGTGGGGTTCTGTGCCTTCGTCCGGTCTTGTTGATACAGACGAGGCGGGTGTTTCGTTCTGTCTCACTCGTTGTCAACCGCGTTCTCGATGTGAACGTTTCCGGGTCCGCAAAGGATTCAGGCAAAAGAAAAACGATAGCAGCACGTGCACTCTGTTCTGTTTATAAGTAGCTTGTGGCAAGCTGTGCTGTTGGGTGCCCAGACCCAGTGGTGGTGTTAGTGTTACAAACATAGACAGCATACACAAAAGCTTTCTCAAAATACAGCATGAGAGAATTCTTCACACACACAGACACACACGCACGCACTCACACACAGACACACACACATGCACTTGCTAACAGACTCACATGCATGCACTCACATACACACACCCACATGCACACTCAGACACACAAACACACATGCACACACACTCACACTCACACTCACATGAATACTCCCACTCAGACACACACGCACACAACTAGCACAACTAGCGGCATCCAAGGAGTGTTATGTTTTCACATCACAAGGAAAGCATGTGCAGCACATTTTCTGCCACATACGAGAAATATCACAAACTCTTGCGTAGGATGTATTTTTATGTAATTTTGTATGCTAAAGTACTCAGAGAATAGAAGAGTAATTAAATACTTAGTTCCCCTAGAGCTTTGACAAGGACATTCTCTGCCTTTTCCAGGAGCAGTTAAATGTGTTTCTTCTTTGCCGCTATGCAACCACACAAATGGCCAAATAGCTGATGCCGATTCACAATTGATTTGAAACAAAAACGTCTCCGTAAGTCAGGAGACAGGCAGGAAAGGCTACAAAAAGAAGGTAGCAAGCCTCACCTGGCAGCAGTGTATTAAGGGGAGCTATTTTTGGTTCATTATAATGAGCGATCACGCACTAGTGGCCCGTGACCAGTTCTTTGCCTGGATAACCTTGATCCAGCTTTTGCCCATGA
The DNA here is from genome assembly GCF_964261635.1 of Lissotriton helveticus. NCBI lineage: Eukaryota > Metazoa > Chordata > Amphibia > Caudata > Salamandridae > Lissotriton > Lissotriton helveticus. The sequence continues at coordinate 1,941,022,923 of NC_136059.1, forward strand.
CCAAGATTATGATGCATCAACCGTCTTGTTATTTTGCCACTAACTTTACCATGAAGTGGGCTACACTATGGTAACATCACTCTGTGATTTATGTTATCTTAGATGTCAGAGAAACGACAGCCTTCCCCCTTTTAAACCAGCTGGCTTCATTGCCAAGCTTGTTTCCTTAGTATTGTGACAGCAGAGGTTCCTAAGTATTGAGGACTCCCCAAGGCTTTATGCAGCTCGGTTTCATGTAAGATGAGCGAGTGAGTGAATACTCCCACTCAGACACACACGCACACAACTAGCACAACTAGCGGCAGGCTGAAACACAAAGTAAATAATAAATAAAAAACAACATGTAATCTTTGACAGGGATTACACTGCCACTGACAAAGGTACAGTGGCGTCACTAGGGGGTGCGGGGGGTGCGGACCGCACCGGGTGACACCCTCACATGGGGGTGACACCATCTGGTTGCCCCCCCCCCCAGCAGGCCTCTGTACATGGCACCCCCTGCACCGCACCCGAAGGCCTCGGAGAGACTCGATCCGCTTTAAAAACAAAAGCGAACAGAGATATTTTCTCACCTATTCGAATTAAAATGTTCTCATTAGTTAAAGTTTGAAAAGTGTAGTAATGAGGGCCCCCCACCATTTATATGGAAAAAGACACGGTGCTAAAGAGGGGGGGCCGGGGAGGGGGGGTATTAACCGCTTGGAAATTAGCTTTTACCTTAGCTGTTTCATATAAAATTCTCACGTCCACAAACTCGCTGGTGCCTTGTACACAGATTTCTTTTTGCATTTTGAAAAGCTTTAAAAGAGAAACCACATGAAAGTGGCAGAGAGTGTAAAAGGGGGGGGGTCCTGCCCCCCCCGGGGTTTAATGAGAGAGGGAGCTAGAGGGAGTAAGAAGACAGAGAGAGAGAGAGAGTTAGAGTGAGAAAGACAGAGAGAGAGGGAGCTAGAGTGAGAAAGACAGAGAGAGAGGGGGCTAGAGGGAGTAAGACAGAGAGAGGGAGACAGAGGTAGCTAGATGAAGTAAGACAGAGAGAGAGAGAGGGAGCTAGACAGAGAGAGGGAGCTAGAGGGAGTACGATAGAGAGAGAGGGAGCTAGAGGGAGCAAGACAGAGAGAGAGGGAGCTAGAGGGAATAAGGGAGAGGGAGCTAGAGGGAGCAAGACAGAGAGAGAGGGCGCTAGAGGGAGTAAGACAGAGAGAGAGGGAGCTAGAGGGAGTAAGACAGAGAGAGAGGGAGACAGAGGGAGCTAGAGGGAGTAAGACAGAGAGAGAGAGGGAGCTAGACAGAGACAGAGGGAGCTAGAGGGAGTAAGACAGAGAGAGAGGGAGCTCGAGGGAGCTAGACAGAGAGAGGGAGCTAGAGGGAGTAAGACAGAGAGAGAGGGAGCTAGAGGGAGCTAGACAGAGAGAGGGAGCTAGAGGGAGTAAGACTGAGAGAGAGGGAGTCAGAGGGAGCTAGAGGGAGCAAGACAGAGAGAGAGGGAGCTAGACAGAGAGAGCGAGCTAGAGGGAGTAAGATAGAGAGAGAGGGAGCTAAAGGGAGTAAGACAGAGAGAGGGAGCTAGAGGGAGTAACAGAGAGAGAGGGAGCTAGAGGGAGGAAGACAGAGAGAGGACCTAGAGGGAGTACGACAGAGAGAGAGGGAGCTAGAGGGAGTAAGACAGAGAGAGAGGAAGCTAGAGGGAGTAAGACCGAGAGAGAGGGAGACAGAGGGAGCTAGAGGGAGCAAGAGAGAGGGAGCTAGAGGGAGCTAGACAGAGAGAGGGAGGTAGAGGGAGTAAGACAGAGAGAGAGGGAGCTAGAGAGAGTAAGACAGCGAGAGAGGGAGCTAGAGAGAGTAAGACAGAGAGAGAGGGAGCTAGATGGAGTAAGAGAGAGAAGGAGCTAGAGGGAGTAAGACAGAGAGAGAGGGAGCTAGGCGGAGCAAGACAGATAGAGAGGGAGCTAGAGGGAGCAAGTCAGAGAGGGAGCTAGAGGGAGTAAGAGAGAGGGATCTAGAGGGAGTAAGACAGAGAGAGAGGGAGCTAGAGGGAGTAAGACAGAGAGGAAGACAGAGGGAGTAAGACAGGGAGAGAGGGAGCTAGACAGAGAGAGGGAGCTAGAGGGATTAAGATAGAGAGAGAGGGAGCAAGACAGAGGGAGAGGGAGCTAGAGGGAGTAAGAGAGAGAGGGAGCTAGAGGGAGCCAGACAGAGAGATGGAGCTAGAGGGAGTAAGACAGAGAGAGAGGGAGCTAGAGGGAGTAAGACAGAGAGAGGGAGACAGAGGGAGCTAGAGGGAGCAAGACAGAGAGAGAGGGAGCTAGACAGAGAGAGAGAGTAAGACAGAGAGAGAGTGAGCTAGAGGGCTCTTGACAGAGAGAGGGAGCCATAGGGAGTAGGAGAGAGAGGGAGCTAGAGGGAGCAAGACAGAGTGAGAGGGAGCTAGAGGGAGTAAGACAGAGAGAGCTAGAGGGAGCAAGACAGAGAGAGAGGGGGCTAGGGGGAGTAAGAGAGAGAGAGGGAGCTAGAGGGAGTAAGAGAGAGGAGGCGAGAGAGGGGGCCAGAGGGAGTAAGACAGAGAGGGAGGAAGTTAGAGGGAGTAAGACAGAGAGAGGGAGCTAGAGGGAGCAAGACAGAGAGAGAGGGAGCTAGAGGGAGTAAGAGAGAGAGAGGGAACTAGAGGAAGTAAGAGAGAGAGAGGGAGCTAGAGGGAGTAAGAGAGAGAGAGGGAGCTAGAGGGAGTAAGAGAGAGAGTGGGAGCTAGAGAGAGTAAGACAGAGAGAGGGAGCTAGAGGGAGTAAGACAGAGAGAGAGGGAGCAAGAGGGAGTAAGACAGGGAGAGAGGGGGAGCTAGAAGGAGTAAGAGAGGGAGAGAGGGAGCTAGAGGGAGCAAGACAGAGAGAGGGAGCTAGAGGGAGTAAGACAGAGAGAGAGGGAGCTAGAGGGAGTAAGGCAGAGAGAGAGGGAGCTAGAGGGAGTAAGACAGAGAGAGAGGGAGCTAGAGGGAGTAAGACAGAGAGAGGGAGCTAGACAGAGAGAGGGAGCTAGAGGGAGTAAGACGGTACCTAGCACCGTACATTTCCGACAGAGGTGGTCCATGCGGTAAGTCGTGAGGGGGTGACACCATGAGTTACCCGCACCGGGTGACACCAACCCCAGTGACGCCACTGCAAAGGTAAACAAAAGTTAGCTCAGGATCTGCAACACTGCATGTTCTTCTCTTTGCTCAAGTTTGACTTGCAACTGTGGGGAGGGGGCGGTGTATTCGCCAGAGCACTTCCACCTCATAATCTGGAAGCATAAATCACCCTGTCCTCCCTCTCCCCATTGTTCGGCTCCCATTTCCTGTAAAGTTCAATTCACAGTTTCTGTATTTTGTGGTCGCCTTTACATAGTGCATTACACAGTGAGTTACAGCCCTCAGCTCACGGCAGGCAACACTGTTTCAAGCTGTTTTTAAGCTTTCAAGCTTTATTACAAATCACAAAAAAGATGTTAATATTTCACTTCTGTTCTTGGATTTTCGTCACAATAAAAAACACTGAATATAATCTTCACAAAATTTATTTACAAAAGTTTAAGCTATTGCCATTACAAATTAAATAAATTATTTAACAATTAATTTAACTAAAAAAATAAAAGCCATTGTTATTTGTAATATTAATACATCTAAGTCACGTAAATACAAAATATGTTGCATTACAAATGCTATAGTTGTCACATTTGCGAAAGTTATAACTATTGGCATTGTAAATGACAGAGCAATTAATTTAGCTATTTTAACAAACACATAAATAAAAATAAAAAAATTATAAGAACAATAGCTCAAACTTTCCTAATGCGAGACCTATTACATTTCCAATGCTTGTTATTTTACTGTACAATTGTATCTTAAAACTTTTCGTTTCCAAGCTGTATGAGCCTGAACTCGTGATTTTTACAGACTCACTTTGCCCTGTGACTCTTTTCGACCAGGAGCCATACATACAGCATCCTTCACGAGTTCTAACTGAGGGGGTGCCGCATAGGATATCGCAGCTTGGCTTAGTGGCGCAGTTTCATTTGTTCGCACCATCACAGCTCCGGAAAGCAAAGCTCGCCCGCCCCTCCCTCTTCGTCATCACTCGAGGCCATTCACTTCCTTCTGTGGTCTGAATGCTCTGCGGCCAAGAGGTGTTTGGGCTAGTCTGGGGCCTCTCCTGGGCCTCCTCACGAGCCACCCCCCCCCCGCCCCGTCAGCTGGCGCTCATCACTCATTAAGGAGCTCTAACTCCAAAGGCGCCCATCATCAGGGCCATGCGGATTAGGGCCGCCAAAGGCCAAGGGTTTTCATAACTGTGAGAAAGGGCCACACCAGCCGCTGGCACGGAGCTGCCTACTCCATCACAGGACACCAAAGGAGGCTTCAAGGCGCGCCTTTGTGCTGCTGTGCCACTGGAACGTGCCACTTATGACTCATTGGCGGGAAAGGAAGACAATTTGCTATGCCAGCATTTTTTATCATCCTGACCTAGGCATTCAACTGTCCTCCGATAAACTGCTGATGTTGGGTCCATCCCGTGCCACTTGTCAGGGAGTACAGCTATTTAATAACGTAAATTGTCTGGGCAACTCTCCTGTCCTTGGACACTTCTTAGTAACTCATTTTCAATTTTGTCATTCTCTCGCTTATTCTTTACTTACTCTATATCTTTTTCATTTTTCATCCATTTATGTTTTCACTATTTCGATTTACTCTTTCTAATCTGTGCATTGGTTTTCTTTATTCCATGTCTTCTTACTGTGTCCTTTCATGTTTCCCTCTTTTTCCTTCTCACTGGAGCTTTTCTTCCCTTAGTATTTCCTCTTCCCTTCCCCTTCATTTGCTACTTTTAGTTTCTCTTTTTCCAGTTAATCGGTTGCCAAGTATGAAACACCAAACTGATATGTGAACATTGGCACTATCACTAAACATACTTACAATACACTGTGTGTACCAAGTGGCTGCTATACGTTAATTCGTACTTGAGTAGTCCACAATTGGAAGAATACTCAAGCAGGGGGTGCAGTACTAGTGATTGCTTGCTTTAACACAACCCAGAAACATTTGGTCTAGAACACTGCATAACTCTGATCGAATTTCCCCATAAACTGACTACCTCACCAGGCCCTCTAGAATCAAACTCCCACAAAGCAAAGCACAGCCACGATTCTTCATCCCAGCACTGCTAGAGCAAATGTCTCTGTACACAGTTTGGGTGAGTGTTATCCATCATTTATGAAAGCATAAATGCAATTCTGTTGTCGAGTGAATTTTCGAAATGAACCGTCTTTGTGTACAACTGGGCTCTATAAATTTAGGCAAGAAACAAACCTATGATAATATCAAAAATAAAACGAAGCACATCCTTTTCTGTGAGGCTAGGAATATTGCTAGTGGAAGAGTAGGAAAGGGCTGCACACCTAGTGCAGGGCATTGTCAGAGAAGAAATAGGTTCTTTCAACCAAGTTCCTACTCTTGTCCTGTCTGTGAAGGTAGGCAAGAACATGGATTGCCACAGAGAAGGTTCTCACTTTTTGAAAGTCATATTTTTCATTTTTACCTTAGCAAGGTCATACCCAAGAGGACTGAACTGTGTGAGTGGGAGCTCAGAGGCTTTGGGCATCATTAGGAGTGCCCTGGTAACCTGCCTGTTACCTCAGTCCCCAAAGATTCTAATACCGAGGGTAATAGGAACTCCAGATCTGCAAAGTTAATGAGAATTACAAGTGAGACGTCGTTATAGACATGAGGATTCGCTAGAGAAATTAGCAAATCCCTGGTCATTCCTAATTTCACATCCAGTATTTCACAAAGAGATTCTGCCTGCTTTGATTTACCCTGGACCTAGTAATTCCAGTGGGGGTGGTAACTCCAGTTACCAGCTGCATCAGATGTATGTAGGCACTTCATAGTCCAGGCTTACAAAGAAAACTCCATCTATACATCCGGGAGCGGGAACAGCTCAGTCCCCTCTAGGATTAATGTAGGTAGTGCTGATTGGGTAAGTGACATTCTGTGGAGAGGTAGAGCCAGAGTAGGATTGGAAAACAAGACTCTCAGAGCCAAAGGAGTGGTCAGAGCCCAGCCGGGAGCAAGGAAATCTCTCATGGGCTTCGAACCTGTGCTAAATTACAGTAGGCATAGCATGGTCCTGGTGCACATGTATGCAGAAAAGGCCCTCTATCAGTCTGTACACACAGATGAGAGGAGTGTGTGCTTTCTGTTTGGAGCTCATATGTGATTGGAATGTCTCTAGACAAGGACGACCGAGTCAGCCATTTGTGTCAAGAAGCAGAAAGGGGATAAAGGCCTGATTTAGAATTTGTCTGATGGAATTTCTGTCCACTATTGCACTGACTTTGCCTCTTTGGCAAGCTGGTAGAGGAAAGTCTGTCATATTTGCAGTGGTGGCCGTTGATTGTACAAAGGCGGAGGTGGGGCGCCACACGCATACACATACACACTCACTCACACCCATGCATTCACACACACCCACACCCATTCACAACACTCATTCACAAATACCCATACATTTTTACATACATTCACGTATCAAACTAAAAAAACACATAAAACGTACTTTCACTGTCGAGAGGGAGACCTCTAAGGTCCCAGGATGGTTGGGAATGATGCCTTCCCTCATTGGCTGAGGTTGGTCAATGAGGGAAGGCAGCAGTCCTTCACTCGCCACAGAGGGGGGTGGCGTCAGTGAGACTACTCTGTGACGAGGTGTCACTGTTGGACACTTGGCCCTGGGCATTTCAGGACTTACAACTTAGGTGCTCAGGTCCGAGGCAATCAATGATGCTCCACCTCATCACAAGGGGGAAGCCTCGAAGCACTTTTGCCAGAATGAGGAGGTAACACACACAGGGCTGTGAAATGTTCAGTCTGGCAAAGTCCAGCTCAGGCAGCCAAGAGCATGTGCATTTAGCGCATGTCTAGCTCCTGGCTGCCTGACCTAAAAAATAAGAGTGTCTGTCAGGCTGACCTTTGTTCATGAAAAAGATGGTGGATGTGGCCCCACAGCCCATATGGATGGGCTGTGGCTGCATATTTGTGTTCTCCATGTTGTCAGAAATGTTTCTGTCAAAGCTACTGTGTTCTTTCTAGTAGGTAAAACTTTTTTATCAATGCTGTTCTCTGACAGACCAGTGGAGGTACAGTCTCAGTAATCATGTGCCTAGCATCCATAATCTGCAGGGCGACTGGAATTATGCGATTGTGTGGCCGTGGTGTTTTTCGCATTATTATTGATTTGCTGCATTTGTTACATAATCCATCATCTGCTGCACAATCTGCAGATTTTAACCCCCCAAAAATGTTTCTACCTCAAACATTAAAAAAGTTATGAAAAAACCAGCAACATGGGTTGCCGCACAGCAGAAGGCCCTTTGCAAAGGTTGACTGGCCACCTTGCTGTTGCTTATTGCTATATTTGGGTGTTAAACTGATACTAATGAGGTGCAACCAATTTCCAAGCACTCGGCCGGACTGGCTACCGGGCGTTTTGGCATGCTACCGAGCTGGGGACTGATGGCTTTGATGGAGACCTGCGTGTGCTTCGAAATAAACAAAGCAAAACAAATTTCGTTCAGCAGACGCAGGTCCCCATCAATGAAATCAGCCCCCAGCTCGGCAGTATGCCAAAACGCCGGTTAGCCAGTCGGCCCTGCAGGCACTGCAAGTGTAAAAATTGCAAAATAGTGAAGAAATAATATGACAAAATCGGCTGCATTATCCTGCATAATTTGTCTTTGCTTGCTGCATAATTTACTCATCCCTGCTGCATAATTTGGCTCTCCCCTGCCACAGAATTCCAGTGGCCCTGGTAATATACTAGGTTGCATTTGGAAATACCAGGAAGCGTTATCGGTTTTTAATTTAAGAAGTCATAGAGAATTTAATATAATTCTACAAGCCACTGCAGAGATTTAAGTACTGATTAGATACTCACTTCCCAAGGTATCCTTTAAACCTAATGGTCGTTGTTTAACATCTATACATGTATATTTCACCCACCTAAAGATCCATTTTGGTAATGTGGGGAAAAGGCTACTGTGAGAGATGTAGGTCTGGGCTTCCTGTAGGTCTGACCTAGTGTGGACTGAACGAAGATGGTGTGTATGCCCAGCAGACGGCAATGCTGGATCAAGGAAGTATCATGGTATGTGTTACAGTACAATACGAGTTTCTTAATTAGCTTCTCCATACATCTTGCAATCTTTAAAGTCATACATATTGGCACTTATTGTTGTAACTGTCAGTTACATCCATGCGCTTTATAAACTTTATAACATAACATCCACTCCTGAACCACGGTCACGAGATTGAACAACAAAACCGTATAATGAGCAGTGATCAAGAATTCACACCACATCTTTCACCTGTGTAATAACACGGATTTTGTGAGACCCTGTACACAAGCCTGTTGCCAACCATTCACGAGTGCGGTACAACACGAATGACTACAACAAACCTGAATAAACATCAACCACTGCCCCACTATTCAGAGGCGTATTTAGCCTCCTCTCGGCCTACTTGATCGCCCACACAAAGCGAAAATGTGCCCACTAAGCACCACATTCATTCGTAATCGGCAAATAAATGAATAGTCATTGGCCCTTTGGCCGCATCCGTTACAGTGGATGGGATTAAAGACAGGACAGTAAAATAACTGGTTTAGGAAATCCAAGTTCTTCCTGCCAATTTCCTCCCAGCTGGCTCCTGCCCAGCTCTCATCCTTTCATCCCCAGCAGAGGAGTTTCAACTCAAGACCATTTTCCGCCTGCCACAGCTTGGCCAATTGACGACTCTATTGGCTCCTAAAGGCAAGGCCCTTTCCAGCTGTATGGTTGCCAAGGGTTACGCTGTGAGAGCTCTGAGCTATGCCCCATGCATTCTAAGGGTATCAGGCATCGAGCGACCAATTTATGGGGACTCAGTTGGACAGAATCTGAACTGAAGGCTCACTTGTGACAGGCATTTTCCTTGTGTTCCATTGAATTGGAACCCCTGTCATGCACACAACACAGCATCCAACTATTAGATTATTTACAAGGACTTTTAAGTAGGGGCTAATGATCTGCAGACAGTGGATCAGCAGCTGAAACCAGTCCTTACAGTCAATGCAAAAAAGTACAATTCAGTGCCTCAAACCCACTCTACCAAAGGCATGATTTCATAAGAAATTGGTAGTGCGCTGCGCAGCCCAGCGGCTTCCAGGCGCTACCTCACAAAGGATTAATGCTGATGCTGCTCACAGGCAAGCACACTCTTTAAGCCTGTCTGTATCGCTGAGCCCAGCCATGACACTACAGGTATTTATTTATTTTATTTTTTATTTATTGGTTTGTATAGCGCTGGAATCAACTCTCAATGGAGTATCTCTGCGCTTTGACACCTGTAGAACACCAAGAAATAAATGGGGGTGGAAGCTAAATTTCATTTTTAAACAGTATTGTTTTCCGTTGTTTCCGAAATTTTAGATGGTCTGTGCATTGTTTGAGTGACAGAGGGAGTTTACTTTACACTAAGTATGGGATAAGCTCCTTCAACACTCTCTTGTGGCCACAGAGCCCTGTCTGCACGAGGGAATAAAAATGGCACATTGCTGGTCAACAGTCCGCTCACACTGCTAACAACGCTGGCACTCCTTTGGTTAAATCAATCTGGTCCACTCTGAGTACTCTGGCACACACAATGGAGTCAGGGCACAAAGCGACAGAAGAGGCACAGCAGCCTGACCAATCCAGGCAGGCCTGCAGCAGGTGATCTGATGCAGCATGGAAAACTAGGACTGCTTCATAGCAGACCTCCACTGCTGCGGGCTGCCGCCCAATGCTCTCCATATCCAACTTGTTCATCGATTGAAGAGAGGAACAAGGAGGAAGAGCTATAAAGGTACCAGGGCCGGCTCTAGGGCGGTGCGACGGTGCTACCACACCGGGTACTGACATCGCATGGGGACGTCTGTTTGCTAATTTATATTGTGCTTAAAAGCACCTGCTGCGGCGTTTCTGGCCTCCATCAATTTTCAGGCAACAATTAAAATGTCAAGAGAACTCCGGTGATTAATGTTCTTCCTGGTGTAATCAGAATTTTTTGTCTAGTAGAAGTTTTGACTGGTGGAAGTTTTGATTCATTGTAAGATAGCGCAGAGGGTTAATATGCCTGCTGCAAAGAACATGTACTATGCAGATCACAAAGTGAATATAATGTAAACAGGTCAGTGGGTTTGCTTTTGTCAGAGACTTCCTTTTGTTAGTTGCAGTTTACAGTGAGCTATTAACTGTCATCATAGAATTGCATGCAGACATCAAGGTATAGATTGGAGCGTATGGATCGATTTTTGCCCCAGACTTTCATTGTTCTAATGTCGCATTATTCTAATGTTGGGTACAAATCAGCTCTTGTTATTAACGAGAGCCCCAATCCATTCTGTTACATTTTAAATTCAGAATTTGTGCTTCTCCACACCAAGTACTCTTCAACTATACTGCCTACCTGTAAGGATGATATGGGAATCCACCCCTTGTTGTCCTCTATCTTATGTAACATTTCCTATACACTGATTTGCACACCCATGATTGATTGTCTCTGTGTAATGTGTGTGTTATGTAAAGTGCTCTGACACCCTTCACTTTTAGAGGTGACGCTATACAGTTAAATAAATGCATCTAAGAGAGAGTGGTTATAGAGACTGTCAAAGGGTGGTAGTGAGGGAATGCATGGCGGAGGTGGTCATTGGGGGGGCAACAAAAAACATTGTTGCAATGGGCGCCACCAGTGCTAAAGCTGGCCCTGAAAGGTACTCTAGTACAGCAAATTCATGAAATATTTTAATTGAACTTCAACGCCCATGACACACCTTTGAAGATATATTTTATCACAAGCATCTTTGAACAATATTCTCATTATATATATATATATATATATATATATATATATATATAGGCTCACACCTCCCTCTTATAGACACGCACATGCAAACATGCATACACACGTGAGCTTGCAGGCACACAGAAACACACTTGAGTGGCTTGCTCCTAAAGGTATCTTAGGTAGGGGGATGCGAATGGGAAACCTTTGAAGTGAAGCCAGCCAAAGTTGGAAACTCTGTAAACTGTTCCTACTTGTGACGTGCATAACAGGTCTAATCTCCACATGCAGAATGCCCTTTCCTTTGAAGGTAGGATATCCTGTGAATGGAAAGTGCATTGGAGAGTAATGGCGGAGCAGGGAATGAGATGAGGCTCAGGTGGAGATGTGGGTGGGAGGGCTGGAGATTTAGGGATGGAGCACACAAAGAGGGCTCAGGTATAGGGAACATGTGGGGGAATGGGGTTGCTCATTCATCATGGGGCAGTGTGAAGACTAGGGCAAGGTATACAACCTCCATGCTTTGATAATATGCACTGAAGTGAACAAAAAAGGGAATTAATCACAACCACTGTTAATTACTCGGGGTTGCGTCCCAGTCCATTGTTTTCTTGCCCACCATGTCACTTCAGCTTAGACGGAGCCATATGCAAATTAGTCTTGATCCTGCTCCGATAGGAACAGTCCAGCTCCAAATGCCAAAACAGTTCCTCTTGAACTGGAGCACAAGTAACGCAAGACTGGTTTCGCCCTAGTTGGGGTCTTCAGTTGGGTACAGCTTGGTTCCAGTGGCACATTGAGCACAGGATCCACGTCCAGGCCACTTCTGGGCATACCCTTCATACTTAGCATGATATAAATGGTCCCAGGTCATGATTATCACACAGAAATGTCCAATTGAAAAACATGGCACCCATTGCAAACTTTTCCATATACGCCTGCAAAGGTTGCAAAAAAACCTTGGCAAATTCACACACCTCTAATAAAAAAATAGTCAGAGAAACTGGCTTTGCGGAAGAGCCTGGTTGCCCTAATCAGTGTTCACATTGTATATATTGTTTATTTAAGTGTTGGTATGTATGTCTGTACGAAGCATGTCCACTTTGGTGTAAGACTGGGTCTACAGTTGAGTACACTTTCATGAAAAGGACATCAAATAAATAGCCCTGCTTCAAGCCCTCTTCCAGCTGATTCCTTTAATGCATACCAAGACTATACGTCACGTTCACAATACCATAGAGAGTGTGATATTTTCCTAGAATCTTTTCTGAAATGGCTATATTCAATGTAATGTAATTTCAGCGCTGCGATAGCTAAAATCAACATGTGGCTTCATTCAAAGCAAGCACTGGCAAAGCCAATAGGTCTGGGATTGACTGTCCGCATTTTGGCTTCGACAATGCTTGTTTTGTTATGGCTTTTGTAAAACTTTATTGTTAAGGGAGCTACCAGGTCATTGCAAATACAATACATGTTAAAAGCAAATACATATATATTGTATATATATGTTAGTAAAATAAAAGGTTTTGGCTTAGGTCAGGCATAAAATCTCATACCTGAACTATGCTGGCTTTCCAGTAAGGCTAATGAAGTCAGAAGAGACAAGAAATTAGACTTTCTATCTCGTTAGCTCTTTCATCTCTATCATGCAACATTTCTATCATCTGCTTCTGATGTATCATCACGTGGGTACTCTCTGGTGAGTGTTATGTCCAGGTTAAAGGAGAGCAGTAAAAATCTGTCAACTAAGCCCAAAGAACATAACTTTCAGGAGAAAAAGACTGATTTAGAGATGCACAAGACTGTAAAAATTCCACTTTTTTTCTTAACTCTGCCGATGGCGGTTGTTAAACCCACAAGAAAAGGTGGTGGTAAACCGACATGATGGAAGTTTTTTCTGAGGAATTTTCCAAATGCCAGAAACTTTGCAACAGCTTTTCCCACTCACACGGCATGAGTGTACAGATTCACAAGTGGCATATTTAGTGACAGAAAGTAGGCTCATATTTGTCAGCCTTGCGATTGTGCCACGGAAAATCCATCTGTATTCCTCTCACTGGCAGTAGGGATATTGATGCCATTTCTTAGAGTTCTTCTTTAAGATGCAGAAACACCTCGACCCAAGGTCTGCCGGAGGGGACTTCCAATGATGATAGCATACCTATAAATCAGATGCTGCACACATTTGCAGAAATTCTAGCAACGGAAAGTCCACAAGCGAAATCGGCAAAACTGGCACATACTTGCTCACTGTGCCACTGTTTTCAAGATAGCCTGGCTGATGAGGGTTATGAACCCGAAACCAGTCCTAGGATGCTTGTTTCCGGTCCAGGGAAGACATGGCTTGGCAGTTCGGGCTGGACTGTTCCCATGAGGCACAGGGTCGGACTGATTTGCATAAGGCCATGTCTGAACTGGGGTGGCGGAGGGAGCTAAAGAAGGATGATGGATTAAACCCAGATCAGTTGACTTGGGGTGAGTGCTTGCAATGTTCAACACTCCGTCCATCATCCCCTTTGGTTTTGCCAGAGGGATTACTACCAGCCTGTCGTAGTGGAGGAATGTCTAAATTTGGTAGATTGTCCTTTGCCAGTGACTGGTGGCGTAATGCAACATTATGGGCCCCCCTGCAGAATGTGAGGAGGGACCTCATCATGACATTCATTGACCTTGGGTTGAATGGGGAGGACCTTGAGAGCAGGGGGGGTGCTCTGGATGTTTGGGGCCACCCCTGCACCGTTGGGGGCCTCCGGGGCCTGCGTTAAACCGCGAGGGTTCATCACTCATCATCAGCGGAAGTGAAATATCCTACAGATGAACTCTCAGTCAGTCGTTACACATCGAGCGCCCCAGACTGGAAAGACGAGCCATCTCTACAGAAGGAGAGGAGTTGACCTAACGGCTAGGGCGGCGTCCTCGAATCCGGGGAACTGGGTTTGAGTCCCGGCAACGACGCTGAACATCCTGTGATTCTGGGCAAATCACTTAATCTCTCTGTGCCTAACAAAAAATTAATGTGTTCTCATGTAACGCAACTGGTGCTATGTAAAGCGCTCTGATACCCAGGGTCAAGTTCGCGCTATATAAAACCCCGTTAAAAAAAAAAAGAACCAGCGTGCATCAGATTTTGGCTATAAAGTTATAGTTTGCATTAAAGTTGCTGGATGTCCCACTGAGAGTGGCAGAGGGGGAGTTGTAGATTGGTGCAGGCGTGCTCTCTGGGACAGTGTGAAAATGCGAAGTCTAACACGTGCCTCTAACACACAATTCTCCACTACCCTGTCAGCACTGCCACCTGCCCCTTCTCTATGGCGCGAGGATGAAGGAAGGCAGCCTGGAGCCCGCGCCGATAAGTGGCCCATGGGAGCCCACTGCAGGCGCTGCCAGGCCCCGCTCCCTCATTAGCCTCCCAGCCAAGGTGGCACGCACTATCTCCCTTAAGTGCTTTGAGAATCACTCCTTGTGTGGTATGTGCGCCGTATGTGTCCTTGACTGCCTCCCACCCCCAGCTGTCAATCTCCACAGACGTCCCCTTCAGAGGGGCTGTCAGAGCCTGGCACCGCCTGTGTCCCCCTTCAAAGGGAACCCCGAAACAATGGCAGCTGTCTGCAGTGGGTAAAAGAACCACGGCTGCCCAAGCCCCCCTCCCCTCACCCTGGAGCAAGCAGAAGAAATGCCAGGCTAATCGGCTAATCCCACAAGAACACACATCGCAGGGACTCGAAATGAATCCACCAAAAACGATTCCTGGTCAGCCAGAATCGTGTCAAACTTGCTCTTTTGATAATAGTGGAGTGCAAATAAAAAGAACATATGCTAAAGTAGCAATACGCTGGAAATTAACCTCTTAAATCGAGTATTTTCAAAATTACTAAAACGCAATAGTGAGTGTCCCTTTCGAGCCACTCATGTGCTAATGCAGATCTTGATATAGAGGGTTACATGGGCGGCCATCTCACTACTAAACACTGTCAATTCTAGCAGGCAAGCTTTACAGGGACAAGATGTGCTCAAGATCAAACGATCGGAGTTCTTTGCATGCAGCTGTTTTAATTTCGAAGACTCCTGGAGGTGTCAGGGCGTGCACATGCAGCACTAGCATTAAATAATTAATGGATGCTTTTTTGGTTGTTGACTCAGTTAGGTAACTTGGTGGGTTGAAACTTGCTGCACCGATCTCTCTGTTACTTACAGACTGTAGCTTTGATTCTTAGCATAAACATAAGACTCCCTTCTTTTAAAATGAAAACATCTAAGTAGCATTCTCATAAAAAGTATAAATTGAAAACTAACTATAATTACCACTGGGTTGGGGCACATTAAGTCCATCAAAAGAGAGGGAAAGGTATTTGGGCTTTTAGCTAGGTCCAGCGTACCTGCTTTAAACGCAATGCAACAAAGAAAGAGTACGCAGTTCCTAGGTGCATTATTATTCACCGAAAACTACCAGGACAAGTATGTGTGGTGGAGCATGTACAACAGGGGTCTTAAAAGAGAGGAGGAAGGGAATTCCTCCTTTCGGAACTAGGGCTCTCACACACCCAGCAAGCTAGGTGCAATGCTTCATAATTTAAGCCTGCTCCTCATTGGGCCGGCGCTGTAATGCCCAACGGGCACCCTTAAAGAGGCTCTTTATCGGAGATCTTTTGTTCCTTGCGGTAAGGGTGCAGTGGGGGTGAGAGGGCCTAGCCAGAGGTAGATGTAAGTGAAGTGTTTTAAAAAAGGTTAAGGATTCCTTTGCAAGATTTTATTCTGTTGGGTACCTTACCTAAATAAAATAGAAAAGGAGGGTAGTGTGTGCTATAAATTGGGTGACAGAAAACCTACTCTACTCTTTGATGGTCGACATTTTTCTCGCCTTGTGATTGTCTATATAAGATCATTGGCGATTCTTCAGGACCGTGAGAAAAACACAATTCGTGAAAAGATAGCTATCTACATAAAAGAGTGGTAAGTGTATTTATTCTACTTGCCACTGTCAAACACCTTGGGGGGATCCTCCTAGGGATGGGTCAACCCACTGGAAAAAAGCGCCTTTTTTAATCCAATGTATTATCATTTGCACTACATCCCATGAGCTGTGATGCATAAACTCAGGATTGCTGTGCCTGTATGTATTTTATCTCTCTGATTTGTTGTGTATTTCAGGCGATCTCCATCACCTAGGAAGATCCCCCCTAGGCGTTTGACAGTGGCAAGTAGAATAAATACACTTACCACTCTTTTATGTAGATAGCTCTCTTTTCACGAATTGTCTTTTTCTCACGGTCCTGAAGAATCGCCAATGATCTTATATAGACAATCACAAGGCGAGAAACATGTCGACCATCAAGAAGTAGAGTAGGTTTTCTGTCACCCAATTTATAGAACACACTACCCTCCTTTTCTATTTTATTTAGGTAAGGTACCCAACAGAATGAAGTCATGCAAAGGAATCTTTAATCTTTTTAAAAACACTTCACTTACATCTACCTCTGGCTAGGCCCTCTCACCCCCACTGCACCCTTCCGGAAAGGAACAAAAGATCTCCAATAAAGAGCCCCTCTAAGGGTGCCCGTTGGGCATTGCAGCGCCGGCCCAACGAGGAGCAGGCTCAAATGATGAAGCATGGCACCTAGCTTGCTGGGTGCGTGAGAGCCCTAGTTCCGAAAGGAGGAATTCCCTTCCTCCTCTCTTTTAAGACCCCTGTTGTACATGCTCCACCAGACATACTTGTTCTGGTAGTTTTCGGTGAATAATATTTCACCTAGGAACTTTTCTTTGTTGCATTGCACATCAAGTCCATCCATTTAATCATTTATAAATGGCAGGTATCATTATTCAGTATTAAGCAAGTAAAGAAAACACAGTAAACAATCAAAGGTGTGTTGTCAAAGTATATTATGTCTAGTGCGAAAATGTAACTAGACATGACAAAAAAGAATGTGACGTCAATAAAATACAACTAAAACTCGAAACTTCTCTCGAATAATCAAGACAAACATCCACAATAAAAGGCTGATGCACCCTCCGTTTGCAGCTCATGCGGTACATCGTTCGTTTATAATTTGTTTACAGTTCATTAAACAAATACATTAAAAAGTGATGAATTAACTTGGCAACATTCTAACCCGTGTCTTTGCAGCTAAACCAGCCCGGTCTTGCCTCCTCATATTCTCCCACTCAGATCGCACTGCCCCAACTACCCTTAAAAAATACTAAAATGAGAGTTTGATATGCTGTTTTCCTATTTGAATTAATGGTGTTATCCGGGGTAAACCATCTTCTCACTTTTCTCGCACCTGTCAGAGCTACTAAACTTGAGAGGGCTTAAAAACTAGGCCACCCCAATATTATACCCCTTGCAAACGTTTCCTGTTTGCTTACTAGCCCATTAGATTTTTTTACATCATTATTATCTAATAATGACAGGAAAAACACCTACATTCAGTGACAACAAACCATCATGGAAGAAAACAAATTAAATTCGTTTCAGGTAAAATAAGCAGCATCGAAGGTTACAATGCACAATTCTGAATATAAAAATGGTTTTATTTTGCCTACCAGGGTTGCTTTTTCTAAACCCCACCCAAACATGAATTACAAATGATGTTATTTCAGCCCTGAAGACTCCAAAAATGCACACACAGACCAATGAAGCATCCCAGAAGGCAGTAAAACACCCCAGAATGCTGTCTACAGCTTGTAAACAGGAGCAGGGAGATTCCAGGGTGGGATTTTGGCAGGTGTCCCCTGAGCTCTCCAGCCGGGAACATACATTGCTTGATGGCTTGGGGTATTTTGGCAGCTGCAGTAAAAAGCAGGAGTGCACAGAGAAGGGACAGGCGCTGCTAAGATTAAAGAAGGGCTGCAGGGCAAGACAAGTGGAAACAGAACTTTCTTCTGTCCCCTACACTCAGCTTACCAGCAATCCCAGGAGCACCTGAGAACTGACCGCAATCACAGCTGCCATCAACCAAAGATGTGCCTCGGAGCCGATGCTGATCAGCTTAGGAACAGAACCATTATTTTTAACCAGAGACTCTATTTGTCTAACAGAGGTACCAAAGAAACCATGTCATTTTTAGGTCGATGCTACTAGACAGCGCATGCATTATTGTGAGGCATTTTGTGGCTTACCATGAACATAGAGGTGCTTGGAGGCCTCCCCCCCCATTGTGTACCATTGATTGGTGTTCCTTGTCAGTTTCATTTGCCTGCTTCTTATTTGTATCCCAGCTTCTCACCCTTGTGTTTGTTAGTCTCATGGAGCATTGCATCTTTACCATATGCATGTTTTACCTGGTGTCTATGCTCAATGTTATGGATCTCTTTTTCCCTGTAAGCACTCAAGGAGTGTATGTGTTTTGAGCCATCCCTCTTTTGTATTTTTCTGTCTCCTTGAGCTGCTGCTTGTTCTTGTGTACTTCTCCACCACCCCTTCCCTGGTACGCTCATCTTTGTGGTTCTATGTGTTGTATCTGCCCAGCGGATACCCTGTGTTGCTTTTGTGTCACCCTGCCCTCCCCTGCGTTGTTTCTGTATCTTCCGCATTCTCCTTGTTGCTTTAGTGCCCCCTTCCCTTCTGTGTTTAGGAATCTTAATGCTTGAACATAGGGCTGGTGTTTTTCCCTGGGAAAGGTGGCAATCTAACATTGTTACATCTGTGTCCCCGCTCTTCTGTGTTGCTTCCATGTCCCTCCACCCTCTCCCGTGTTTCTTGAGCACCCCCTGTTGCCATCCAACTCGAAGGAGTAACTAAAAACGAAAAAAAAAAGCTATTGTGTCATTTTGTAGGTGCGCGCAAGTGCGGTGTGCACACCTACAAACTGATGCAGTGGCTGCATAAAAGATTTTCTCTTACTTTAGCCATAGTGCGCAGGATAGAGGATGTAGTGCTGAGTGGCTAAAAACTTTTAGCAAAGCCAATAGGTCACAAAGGTGAGACTTATTTGCTTTGCTAATGTGACTTACTAGCTTTGCCAATGCTTTTTATTATATTATTTGGAGGAAGTCTGAAATTTTGGGATTGAAAACAGCAAGTCGTGGTGAGAGCTATCTTTATGTCAAGGGATGCGCTTGTGCTCGAATTTCTTTAATTGAATAGGACCGAACAGAGCATTTTCAAGACCATGTTTTCCCCCAAATGTATAGTGATTAAGGCTGAACTGTTTGAGACAGTTTTGGAGGTGTGTATGAAATAATCCCATACTTGTGGGTCTGCCAGGAGACCCAGAATCTTTCTTCCTCTACAGCTCAGAAAACATGCATGTGCCCAGTACAAATGTTTATGTCAATGGAAAAATAGTGCCTTCTGGATCATCGGCTCCTAGTTAGTTTCTGGAGTATAAGAACTAAAGTGCGTGCACATGCTGCAGGCAGATCTAGGCACTGAGGAGAAGATTCACTTGTATGCAATGGATTAAAATCAGATCTCTTAACTGGGGGTGAGTGGATTTAGCAGTCTGTCCATCATCTTGCTGTGTTTGCTATATGCACTCTAACTGGACAAGGTTGTACCCACATGTGGGTCCCTTGTTCACTGTGCCACTGGATTCAAGCTAGCCTGGCTGATGAAGGGTAATACCCCGAAACTGCTCCCAGGATGATTGTTTCTGGTCCGGAGGACCTGGTCTTGCAGTTCAGCCTCAACTGTTCCAATGAGAAGCAGGGTCAAGACTGATTTGCATATGGCTTGTTCCAAACTGGAGTGGCAAATTGAGAAAAAGACTAAGGGATTCAACCCAGATCTCTTGACTGGGGGTGAGTGGTTGAAAAGTTTCAGCACTCCGTCCATCATCTTGTGCTTGCAGTGGAGAAATAGTGCCTTCTGGATCATCAGGTTCTAGTAGGGGGGAACTAAAGTGCATGCACATGCTGCAGCCGGCTCTTGCCACTTAGGAGAATATTCACTTGTATGCTGAGACTTCAGGATTGCACTGCCAGGTATGAGGTCGCTCGGGAGCCGGGGAGGTGTACACCCAGTCTAAGTGGTAGGTTGGTACGTTATGCCATTCGTAGTTGTATAGTGTGCAATCAACCATTAGTTTGGCCTCATAGTACTGTCTGCTTGCTCAAGCTGTCTCACCACAACAAACAACATGGTTTGGGAGCTGTCACTGCTAATGCCTGAACCAAAATGGCGACTCTGTGCATTGAAGAACAAACCACGGGAATTATTGAGACTATGGTGGATGCAGGACATTTGCCAAAACCTGTAACTGTCCTTTCCAGTCTATCTACTGAGCCCTATACACTTAAAATAGCACCCACAGACTTCAGTTCGGCCGTGGCAAAGAAGTCAGCATGGGTATACACAATTACTTTGGGTGAAGCCGGATCCACACATTCTTCACAGAATCTGGCACTAGTAGGTGGTTCTGCTTCCAGTTGTATCCCTATAGGGCACAACAGGTGAACCCATTAAGGGTGCAGTCATCCAGTGCAATCCCACCTACTTTTCTGACAGTGCTGACATGTGAAATATCAGGAAATAGTTTTGGGGGCAAGGGATAAAGTGATTGTAGAGAAAAACTAAAATGAAGGGACTTTTATGTTGCTTGTGGTGTGCTTATGTTTCCTCTGGAGCCTTCGCAGTGGAGCTTCAGCAGAAAAGGTTACTCTTTGATTTAACTTAATATGTGAAATTTTACTTCTGGTGAGATATCCCTAGTGTTTATCGGTTAACACCAAAAAACGAAGATGGTAATAATAATAAAAGTATAAATAATATAAGGAAAATAGTTTGACCTGCAAGTCCTTCAGCAAGGACATCTATATATCCTGCGCTAAGACAATTTTATAGGAAATTACAAGTATCAACCTACGGAATGTGACTGTGTGTACAGATTTGGTGGTTATCAATATCGATGAAATTACAGTGAAAAACTGTCATTTTTCAATCTTCTTATTGCTGTGCTTCGAACGCTATGGCAGGCTTGTCTGGAAACAAGGAATAAGCATAAGGACTACAGCTAGTACCTTTGATTTCAAGGCCATACCTGAGCATCCTTCAGAGGAAGTAGTGTTAAATGTTTGCAAAGTCTTAGATATTAAAAAGGTACTACGTGTTCCAGAAAACAAATGCCCTATGAGTTTATGAAACTGAGATTTTGTTTCACACAATTTTGCAAAACTGATGTGAAATTTCACAAAATTAACTTTGAGGTATCATTTGTAAAAATTAAATGTGAGGGCATACTTGGCATTTGAAGTTCATGCAAGAGACTGGTTTAAGGAGAAAACATCTTCCACAGTAGGATAAACTTGTGTGCATTTCGCAGGCATAATAAAGATTTCATAAAGGTCTAACTTGGAACATAGTTGTACTAATTTTGCTGGTCAATTAAAGTACATTTCCAGCAATGTATAGAATTCTTCTTTGGACTGACATAGTGATGAACGGAACATTGTGTAATCTGAGCAACTTTTTGAGGTTTGGGCCAAAGAAGCAGAGCTTGGATGGCAAGAGCAGAGTAGAGCCCGTCATCTACAGAGAACATACTGTGAAATCAGGGAGCAATGTTAGCTCTGGGTAACCGTGGACATCAATGAGAATGTTCAAGGTCAAGCAGCAGGGATATTGGAAACATGTTGAGGAATGTTTAAGTGGCACGTTGGACCAATAGCTTGTTAGACACTGGTACCCTTATAACCAGTTTGCATCCAAGGCTACATTAATATGATAGGAGCTTCATGAAGAGTATGTGTCACAATGGTCTGCTGCCCCCTTGGGCTAGGTGTGTAACATATATAGACTTCTAAAAAAACTCAACACAATATGGAACACATTGTAAAGTTCTTACCGTTGTCTTCAATCGAGAAGTGGAAGATGTCACTTGTTGCATTGTCGCCATCCTTCAAGACATAGCAGATCTTCATGTCATCAACATCAGCTGGGGAGAACGAAAATAACATGGATTAGAGGTCTGGAAAGAGTTCCATGTTCTTTTGGACTCCTCATACTCTACGGATCAGATGGTATGCATTGCTTAATCTGTAAAAAAATAAGTGGCGGGGCTACCGCTAGGAGGCCACTGCAGCTTGCACCACACATTGCCCCTTCCATGCTGCCAGTGAGAGTAACAACACAACTACTAACCATCACACTCTTGTAAGTGTGACAGTTTGGACTATTTCAAGCCCCCAAAGCTAGAAGAATGGCTCGGGGGGCAGGTAATAGTATTGAATTCATAATTAACTGTTGCTGTGGTCATCTCTAAATTAGCCAGACAGTGCCACCTTGAGTCAGACTGTCACAAGCACTGTTGTTGACAATTAAGTGCTGGTGCTGAGCACCAGAAACCACCAGTTCAAATTAAGCACTGGAGGTAAGTGTTTTAAAACCCACAACTTATCCTTCAAATGGGCAAGAATGAAGCAAAAGCACCTGTCTGATGACACGTTAAAATTCGAAGCTAAGAGGTTGATGGCCCCAGCAGACAGGTAGCCTCATATGTGAACTGGAGTTTGTAAGGGAGCGCAGTGCTGCTCTGACTACTTTAGAAAGAAATGTAGGGCACCATGAGATTCGGCTTGAGCGGGAATCTGTGCATTTGGTATTTTAAGGAATGTTCACATTTAGCTTGAGCCCAAGGCTAGGGTAGACCAGTACATAGGCAGCTTTAGCCTGGTACTCCTGGGTAGAGAGTGGAGGGTTTACCTCAGTGGTAATTGAAAAGCACCAGACCTATTTCAGAAAACATACATGTGATGAGATATGGGACCTAGGACCCTAGGCTGCCCCATGTCAGAGGTGAGGGATTTATCCAGTTGATTTTTTCGCTTTGCTTTCTGGTATACGTAGCGAATAAAGAAGACAGACAGCCAAAAGTCACTGGTGGTCAACCATCTTGGACAAAAAGGGAGGCTTTTTGACTTATCCTTATTGACTGGGGTCAAAGGTCTGATAAAGGTGATGGAAAAGCCCAGAACTGACCAAGAAGAATGCCATGTTTCCAATTTGTTGAGGCGGAAGTCTAGGACTTCTTTATGTCACCAGTCCTCCATAACCAAAGAATTGTGTTATCTTCATAGGAAGGACGGGAGAGAATGGGAAATAAAGAAAATATTTGCCTGTTGATGGAACTGCTAGAGGGAAGTCACGTTGAACCAGAAATTAAAAGAGAGAGGCATTAATCTGAGTGATGGATGAGTGGTAAATGAGTGCGTAAGTTGTGGGTAGGTAAGACAGTGAATAAGTGACTGGGTCAGTATTGCATGAAAGGACGAATGAGTGGTTTGATACATCCAGGTTAATGGGCAAGAGTTATGTGAATGGCTAATCAGTGAGTGAGCAAATTTGTTAGGTGTTTGTGTGAGTACATGAGAGTACATAAATGAGTGAGCTATCAAGTAAGTGGGCTTGTGTAAGTGAGTAGAGCAGGGGTGAGTGGTGGGTGAGTCAATGACAAGTAAATCGGTGGATGAGTAGATACATGAGCGCATGATTCGGGTGAGTGTGTAAGTGAGCAGGTGGAAAATCAAATCAAATTGAATAAGTTAGCAAGTGAATGAGTGAGTTGCTATATAAGCGTATGAGTGAGTGGTGAAGTGAACAGGCACCACTGTGTGGTGAAATGCTGGGTGAGAGGATGAGTGAGGACTACATGAAGGATATCAAATCTCTGATTGAGTAAACAAGTGTGCTGGTTTGGGCCAATGAGTGAGATTGGTCTATGGTTGATTGAGAGGGTGGATGGGTGACATTTTCAAATGTCAGTTTGATAAAATTATCCTTCAAATGCAAATCGAAAACGACTTTGTTATGTGATATTTTATTTTACGAATCTGTTGCTTCTGCAAAGCACATTGTCCATGGAGTTGCCGATTGTAGTCACAGTAGTACACCACACTCCTCTGCATCTGTCTCTACTGTACCGGGTAGAGCGACAGGAGTAATCCCGTAGGAATCCCTGGTGCACAGTTCGGCATCTACATAATGACTGCAGAGTATTTAGGCACCAAACGCTAACAGAGGAGCTGCGCTGGGAAAGAATTAAAAGTCCGAATCCTTCATAGTACCCGCACTTATGCATTAACCAGCACAGTGATGCAGGGGCTGCCATCACCCACTCCCAGCTGCTTTCACGTTGCTTTTGTGCATTTGGAGCACTTGAGCATCGCCTGCCCGCCTGTAAGTGTCTGTATTGCATTACAATTGCAGATTGATGTTTGTGTATTGTTAATGCACAAAAGCAGTTTCAAGGCAAGCGGGAGTGGATAAATCAACAGTCACCAAAAACTCCTCTTTAGTGTGGGCTGCGGGGGCGCAACAGACCCTGTGGCCTGAAAACAGTTTCACCGACAACTTTACGATGCACGTGAAGGCAGGCTCGACAGCATCAAAACATGCTCTATCAGATTTTTAGAGATGCAACGATTGTCCATCCTTTGCTACACTCAGGTCCACATTTACCGTTGCATTTCTTATATTTTCTATTTCTCTCGTCTCTCCCTGGGTGTGAGCAGTTCCTGTCAGGTAGGGGCAGTACAGCTCGTCCCGCCTTTCAGTTTCCGGTCACGTGCTTGCATTTGTGCATGCCTTCTCTCTTTATAAATGTCAACTGTGTCAAAGAAAGCCTCTGGGCTTCAAGAAACCTTAAACGGTTTAAGCATAAAGAGATCACCTCTGGCGAATGCATTAAGATGGCATTAAATAAAGTTCAAACCTATGTTTTCGTGGAAGTCAGGAGGGAAGGCCAAGAATTGGTTCTAAGCAGTTGGAAGCAAAAAAAATTGTCAAAACTAATAAATATTCACATTTAAAAAAGAATTTTTAAATAAAAAACTGAGGTAATCTAGATGGGAAATGTACACATGTTCGAGCTGTGTCTATGAATGCAAAATCAAAATGATGAAAACTATAATGGATTGACTTTGCTGTAAATATCTATATGATTCACATAAAGCCCGTCGACCCCCCCCCCCCCAAAAAAAACATGTAAGTTTAAATTACTAGACGTCAAATACAAAAACAACATCAGGACTGTATGGGCTGTTCACACCTGGCATGGAACAATTTGAGAGACCTATACCCCAATGACGATTAATACAACACTTACACGACATGACGCTTATAACACAAAATATTGGATTTCAAAGGAAGCCTGTACCTTTGCATGCAATACAAATATGCTGATATTTCAAAGGATATGCAATATGAAAGTGTCTTCAGTTCACGTACACTTAAGCAGATGAAATATAGGAGCATGCATCTGCAGGCATTGCACTGTACGGGTAACTATCCTTTCAGACTTTGCTGCATGGGTGAATGCCTCTAGAGACTGAGAGGGGGATTGAATAATAGAGAACTGAGTGAATTGGGGAGTGAGGGAACAAGAGAAAGGATTAGGGGCAATGAGTAAGATCAAGATTTGGGTTGAGTTAGGGCATATGTAAGCGAATGTCAGTGTATCAGTGGGTTTATGGGCAAATATCACAGCAGACACTTAAACCCTCATTAGGAGTGGCCTAGTTAATATCGCTATGTGTGGTAACTCCTGCACATATTACAATTATTCGTTGTATGAGGTAAAAGCTGCTGGTATTTATCAGGGAAAAAAATGCCCGGTACTTACTGGAGAATGCAAATTTTGCTGTGTTAAGCACTGAAATTCACATTTTATTCCTCAAAGATTTCGAATTGAGATGTATTCATTGCACTAGTTAAATTCCAACTTGGCTGAGTTGGATTTTATGACCAGTTCGCCCATAATGATGACCTCAGTGGTGGAGGTCCATGCCACTGCAGACCCTCCAGTCCACGATTGCATGTTCCTGCTGAACCTACCCAGTGACACGCCTGGCAGCTACAAGTCAAAGGTAGAGGAGAGTGGATTACCAATGTAGATTGAAGGCAGTGAGATGGAAGAGGAGAGCACACATATAACTCACCCTGTGTGAAGGTGCCGATGCTGTCGTTGCCCTGCGCCGTGTTGATGATGGACCCATGCTCAGGCCCTTCGCTGATTTTGTACTTGAGCAGCTTGTGGGGACTGTCTCGGTCCTCGGCCCTTAAGGCCTTGCTGGTGATCATGAAGCCCAGGTGGCCCGTGTGCAGGATTCGTAGGGTTGGCGCGCCTTTGTTCACCACGATCTGGGGCACCCCATTGTCTAAGGAGTTAATCAGTATACGCATCATCTGTGGCTGGCGGGTCTCAAAGACGGTGTCGGGGAACACATAGAAGTCCGGGTGGGTGCCATCGGTGACAGTGAAGGAGAAGCTGTCCTCGCTAGATTCTGTGCCATCATGGCGGTAGCTGACTAGGTTCTCGTTCATATCTTGTTTTGTGAAGCTGGTTACTGGGTGGCTGTTGTTGTACAGGATCTGGCCATGGACAGGGACCTGGGTGATGGTGAATCGCAATAGGTTATCTGGGGTATCCCGGTCTTCCACAGTCAGCTCGAAGGGAGTGATTAACTTGTTCTCACCCTCATTGACCGCCAGGCTGTGAACAGTAAGCACTGGCTTCTTGTTGTCCACGTCAGTAATAGACACTCTGAAGGTGCGGAACACTGGATTGTAGCCATCAGTTACCTCAAACTCAAAGCTGTCCATCTTCATCTCATCATCCGATGTGTGTATATAGTAGACTTTGTTGCCAGCCAACTGCAGCTGGGTGAAGGAGGTGATGGGCACCCCTGGACGATCAGTGCTTTCAAGATGACCCCGGCTTGGGGCGCGGGTGATGCTGAATCGCAGGTTCTCATCTGGGCTGTTGAGGTCACTGGTGCTGAGGAGATCTGTGGTGAGTGTCACCTTACCACCTTCTTTCAGGGTCACCCCCTTATTGATCACATCTGGGAACACCATGTCGATGCTTCCAATGCTGATATAGAAGTATCTGTCTATCAAAGGGTTGGTGCCGTCAGTTACATCAAACTTGATCAGGTCTCGGATCCCCTCCTGGCCAGTATGAGAATATTGGATCAAGCCCTTGTCGATGTCATCTTGAGTGAAATTCATGCCAATGGTGATGTTGCTTAAGATTGTCTCTTCATTGTTAAGACGCTGGAGGAGACCCTGACTGGGACCAAAACGGATAATGTAGGTGAGTGACGGATCCTCTGAATCCAGGTCAGTGGCTTTCAGAACCTTGTTGGTGATGATTTTGGTCTCCCCAATTTCAACTTCCAGACCATCATTGATGGTCATCCTTGGCGTCTCATCATCCACTGGGATGACCATGATGAGCACCTTCTGGTCCACAGTGTGCTTGCCATCGGTGAGGCGGATTTCAAAGCTGTCCTCCTTGGTTTCAGAGTCACGGTGCTCATAAACTATGTTGGACCCTTCCTTGATTTCTTCAAGGGTGAAGTTGTTCACAGGCACTGTACCAGTGGTGAGCTGCTGGACAATCCTGCCATGCTTGGGGGGTTTGAGTATCAGGAAGGAGAGCTCGTCGAGCGGCTGGTCAGCATCTGCCCCGTTGAGGATGGGTGTGTCCACCACCAGGCTCATGCCTTCCATCACAATGAACTCACGGACGAAAATTTCAGGCTTTTCATCATTGGTTGGAATGATCACTATTGGGAAAAAGTGTCTGGGGGAGAAATTGACACCATCAGAACAGCGGAAGGTGAATCTGTCCTCAGTGGGCTCGACTCCTTTGTGGATGCTTTGCACATAGCCGATGTGGCCAGAGCGGACGTCTCTTATGGAAAATGCACTGATTGCAGTACCAGCCCTAGACCTTTCAGACCCAGGGGCAGGTGAAATGTTCTCAACATAACCTGAGGTAGGTTGGACAATAATGGTACACAGTATGTCATCCTTGGGTGTATCAACATCCTCAGCATCCAGATTCTGTAGTGTGAACAAATTCTTGTCCCCTTCTAAGACTGTAAACTGTGTGCCAACAGTCACCTCAGGGGCCACACTATCCACCGGCAGGATGGTCACTTGCACACGGACTCCCTGGACCTTATTTCCCCCTATCACCCACTCATCAGATAGATCAGAGATAGTGAGGTTGAATGAATCGTGCTGTTTTTGCAAGCCGATCTCTCCTTTAGTGTGAGAATAAACTACTAACCCACTGATAATGTCTTGTTGGGTGAACCTCTCTGAGGGCACACCATTGACAAGGATGTCACCCATCCTAGGGGGCTCTTCTACAATGAAAGTCAACATAAGGTCATCCGTGTCTGGGTCGGTGCCCTGTATAACACTGCTGGTGATCTCCGTTTCACCATTCTCCAGCACATCGATAGCGGAGCCAAGCAAGCCTGAAGGTAACATGATGGTGGGAACCTCATCATCTACTGGCTTGACAACGATCCGGACAGTGATGGGAACCTCGTGTACCCCATCGCCCACCACCAGCTGTATGGAGTCCTTTGTTGATTCATCCCCACTGTGCTTGTAGGAAACTCGTCCATTGGCAATGTCATCCAAGACGAAGGACTCCCCCACAGACATGATTACTGCCATGTACTGCAGATGCCCATGTTTTGGGACCTGTGCGATAGTGAATACAATGTTATCCAGGTCTGTGTCCTGGTCAGTGGCATCCAGTTCATTACTGGAAATGATAAAAGTGTTCCTCTCCAGGACTGTGAACCCAGTGTTTGTGATCTGGGGTGGCTTGTTGTCAACAGGCTGCAGGAAGATGGTGAAGGTGCCCTCCACTGAGTTGCCAGCAGTATCCTCCACAGTGAAGGAGAACTGGACCACCTTGGGAGTGATCCCCAGCTCTTGATCAGGGGGCTTATACGCTATTTTGTGGTGGTTGACTTGGGCTTGTGTGAACTCCTTGACAGCTATCTCAGGGGATTCAGTTAACACAATATCTCCAGTGATGACTGGATGGTTCTCGTCAGTGTCAGTCGGGGGTGTCACAATGGTGTACTTCAAGTCTCTGTCATCAGAGTCCAAGTCGGTGTAGCGTAGGAACTTCTTCCTGAAGTGAGTTAGGTCATACTCTTTGACGGTCATCTCCAAGATGGTGCCCGGGTACAGCTCTGGCGGGATATCATCCACAGGGAGCACTCTGATGATAAAGGTGAGCTCTCCAGACTGGTTTGGGGGGTCATTGTCATCCTGGACCCGGAAGACGAATTGGTCCATGACGATGCTAGTGCTGTGGGGCCCAATGTGGCGGTAATAAAGCTTGCCATCCAGAATGTCCTGCTGGAGCCACTCAGTGACCACTTTTTCATAGACACCTTCTTCTGACAGATGGCGCCAGGGGGAGTCAGGATCAGCTGGTGGCTCCTCTGCCTGCCTCAGCACAAGCTCCCCTATTCGGGAGAAGGGCTCCTCCAACACAAATTTAATGGTGGAGTCTTCGGAGTCAATGTCAGTGGCACTTAGAATGAAGGGTGAGATCTGCTGCGCCTCATTTTTGGACAGCACCAACCCAGTGTTGGCATTCAAGATGGGTGGCTCATCATCCGTGGGCGCAATAGTGACAGGAAATAGGAACTCAACTTCATGCCTCCCATCCGACATGCGGAAGACTATGTTGTCACTATACGTGTCGCTGCCGTCATGCTGGTAGACCACGGCCCCAGCATCTAGGTCCTGTGGGGTGAAGTACCTTCGGCCTGGGGCCCCAGCTACCATCAGCTCCCCATGCTTGAGGCCATTGATGACTGTAATTCGTACATTGTCCAAGTTGTCTTCGTCACTGATCTCCAGGTTGTGGGCACTAGATAGTTGACGGGATTGGCCCTCAAAGAGCAGTTGGCCTGTGTTGCGGGTCGCCACGGGTGCCAGTGTGTTCATGGGCTTTACCACGATCATGAAGGCGAAGGGGTCTGAGGCCGCGCCCTCTGTGTCCAGCACCTCTAGCTCCAGCTGGATTATCCTCTCGGAGTCAGAGTCCGTGGGTGGCGGCTGGTAGGCGATCTTCAGCTCTGCCACGTCCCGCTGGTGGAAGGAGGTGATGGGCCGGCTTTGGTCATCGGTGCTGAGGATGTAGCCCGAGTGGCGGGGGTCCAGTGGGGAGGTTATGTTAAAGATGAGGTCAGCGGGGTCAGACTCCACATCCTCGGCCGCCAGCATGTCCGGCGTGAGGGCAGTCAGTACAAACTGGTCCACCTCCATCATCATCATGGCCAAGAAGCTGGGCTTGGGAGGTAGGTTCTCAGCGCCTTCCTTGATGCGGACCAGGATCTGGAAGTGCTCCTGCCTGGGGGGAGTCCCGGGAGGGCCCTGCACCGCCACCAGCATGGGGATATAGTCCCGGTTGGGGGAGCTGGTGGTGGCCAGGTGCTGGTAGCGGTAGCCGGCCCTGGTGAAGTCCTCGCAGTCCATGACGCCATTGCTGGAGGAGGTAAAGTTGAGGAGCTTCCCGTACCGGGGCAGTCCCCCCTGACCCGGCAGTGGCGTCACCTTGCAGGTCTCGCTGCTGCTGTCGTAGGCGAAGTCCAGAACCTTCTTGTCAATGGGGTTGCTGACCCCGTTGAGCCTCTCCACCAGCAGGGGCACGTTGCGCGTGACGAGCTGCAGCTGCTGGAAGACCACCTCCACCTCCAGAAGCAGGGGCAGCAGCACGGTCTCGTGCTGGGAGTCGGTGCGCAGCTGCAGCCGCACGCGGTCCCGGGCCGGGCTGCGCGCGCCCAGGTGGGTGTAGCGCACCTCCTCCGGCCCGAAGTCGCAGGGGAAGCGGCGGGGCGCGAGGACCCCGGGGCGCGGGGCCGGGGGGTCGCCCTCCAGCACGGTCAGCGTGCACTTGTCGCCGGGCGGCGCCTGGATCACCAGGTCCCGCAGGGGGTCCAGGAAGGCGGTGCGGCCGAAGGGCACGCGCAGCCCGTGGTTGGCCACCTGCAGCTGTCCGTGCGGGGGCCGGGGCCCGTGCTGGGGGTCGGGCTGCGCCCCCACGAGGGCCAGGCTGCAGAGCGCCGCCAGCAGCAGGGCGAGAGTCCTGGGAGCCCCCGCCGCCATCCTCCTCTGCCTGTAATCCGTGCTCGGGCGGTGCTCAGGTGTGCGCTGCTCTCTCTCCCCTGAGAAGCACATGGGCAGAGTGTGGCCGGGGCCCCCCAGCGGCAGGTAATACTGCGGGCGGGGGTGGGGCGGAGGCCCCTGCCGGCCCACCCCTCCCGAGGATCCAGTGCGGGAGTGCCAGTGCCTGGACCCGCCCCCAGACCACCAGCACGCCCCGAGGCTGACAGACTCAGTGTGCCCGCCCCAGCCTGATCAGCGGGCAACTGACAGCCGAGGGCAGGAGGGACCCAGGGTCTCCTCCTCACAGTCTGACTTGACAGGTGCGATCACAGCCCGCCGAGGGGGGTCCCCGGGGCCTCTCAGCTGAGAGTGCTTCAGAACCCCCCGCAGCCTGGAGTGCCCGCGCTCATACCACGGCTGCTCCCGGGTATCCCACTCATCCCTTTAGAAGAGACTTAAAAAGAAGTTTCATGCACCGAGTGAGCAAAATAATCCACGGTGCCCGAACTTCAGCGCGCTTATCTTGCAGTCCAGGCTGTGATTTCTGCTTTTAACTGAGTCTTGCTTAAAAGTGACTTTACGCACAGACGCTGCCCTGCTGTGGGATCGTCACACACACCATCCCAGCTATTTCGGGAGCTCTCCTCGCAGCAGGTGCTGCTGCTGCACTCAGCAGTGGCCGCCCTCTCACATGCACGATCTCAGTCACACGCTGGACCCAGGCAGGAAATATCCGCTCATCGAGCACTCTAAAGGGTCGTAGACATGAGCCTTCCCGCTTTTACTATGCAGGTGTGCGGGGGGCACAAGAGTACTTCGAGTAAAACATATACTGTAATCACAACTTTTCTATTCATAGCGCCTAAAATCCTATTCATAAATAATTCCCGAGGAGATAAGACGAGCGCTTCGGGAAATAAGAGCAACTAACTGCAGCATGCACAACAGCCCCTGGTAGCCAGTATAGCGCCAAACACTACCCTTAGGCTGCGTCTGAGCGCTGCAGAAGGACAGAATAGGGAAGCAGGTTAGAGGAGAGTGTAGAATGTGCTGATTACTCTGTTGGAGGGGCGGGGGGGGGGGGGGCACATTAGTTGCTTGTTTGGACCGTGTGCCACTGCAACATGCTAAAGGGGGAAAAAAAGGAGGGGTCTTGTGAGAGAGGGAACGGAAACGAAGCAAGGTAGGGTATAGACCACCCTGTGGAGATCCAAGGAAGCGAAGGTTAACCCCTTCGGACACTACGTGTGATTCAGATCACGTCACTGTACGCCCACGTTCCTTGATTATATTTTTGGCTCTTTGCACTTTTTTCTATTTTATTATTGTGGGGAGGGGTGGTGGGCTCCTATGTCACCACTCGACCGCCTTCCAGACGCAGTCGTGCTCCCACGACTCATCTCTCTGAAGGCTGGGAGGAGGTCAGTCACCTCCCGCCCTCTGCCCTCGGGCGATCCCTTCCGTCAGAAAGTGCCGGGCACTTTCCCTGTAGTGCTAGACCCCCGCCACGTCTCACATTCCCGGGCGTCCTGATCTCCACAGCCCCGTCTGTGCCTCCACCTGCCCCCGGTCACTGCTCACACTGAAGCTTAAACCCCCCCTCGTGCTGTGGTAAACACACACGGCAGACTCACACGGCTGGTACATGCATACGACAAAGAGGGTGCCAGGCAAAGCTCGTGAATTCTGCACAGCCAATGCTACGGCTCGACAGTAGCAATTATCCTACCTGGAAACTCGCTTGAAGTTCGGAAATATGTAATTAAGACCGTCACGAATTCCTTTCTTGCTTTGATCGGGAAGTTTTCTCAACAGTTACGCCCCGTCAGCCTTGTTTCCCCCTTTATTGTTTATTAGACAATTATCTCAATCCAGATTTTAACTGTCTCTAAGTGCACCGTGACTTTGCTTTATAATTAGTTTGTCAAACATTTCTGCTCTCAGTTGTGTGTCACTGTTTTGTTCCTGCTTTTTATTGTTTTCATGTAGCCCCCCTGACGCTTCATGGCTACTGCACAGCTCTTTTTGAATAAGGTTGCACGTGATGAAAGAGACAGCAGGGCAGAATGTGGCTGCATTGTTGAGGAACCTTGTCGTTCTGAATTTATAGTTATAAGCAGGGCCGCTGAAATTATAAGATTGTGACATTTTCCCCATAATTACGGATCTTGCACATTTTCCACTTAATTCACAAATGTTATGCATGCTAGAAAACTTAACAAAATAGTGTTTCTCGCATAAACAGATCAAAAGTAGATACCTGGCAGCAAACTGAATGGTACACACAGTTCATAATAATTTGCAAAAGTGAACTGGTGACTCAATCACTTTTTTTTCAGGCACAAATGATCTATGTTTCCCTCAAATAGTGATAATATCCCTATGGATGGACTGGGGAACGCATTTATCTCCAACAGGAAACAAAACCCTACTCAGTTCAAATGAAGTAAAATAATCATTCCTTTGTTGTTGCCAACATGTTTTGTTTTCCTAATGATGTCAGTTCATTCTTATGTCCCAGTGTTCCATAGCAGCAATTATTTCAAAATGAGTACTCGGAATTTAGAATTTAACATAGGACATCCATTTTTAAGGTATGATTTATTGAGTCTTCCCCCACGGATAGACAATGTACAAAGATCCTCTATATGGTTGTTTCTTTATGGATTGCGGGGTTCTTAAATGTCACACTGCAAGAACATAAAGCAAACCTGCTTCTGAGCCCCTGGAAGTAGTTTTGAAAACATACGTTCAAAGTCCAAAATAAAAGAGGTGCACAATTTATGGTTCACACAAATAATCTTATTGCTGGACATAGACAGGGCAGTGTTAAATGGTACTCCTGTGCCTGCTGGTAGCACAACATCGTGAATTGATGATGAACAGCTTTTTAAACAGAATGATCACTATTCTCAAAGGTAAATTTACACATGTATATCTACTCCTGCACCTGCATGTGAGCCTACACATTTTACTATTTACAATTCTTGAGTGTAGAATTTTACCTAAGTGTAGGCTTATATGTCTCCACCTCCCCTAGTTCAGGGAGTAAAGACATCTAACACTGAACATAAAATTGTAAAGTTACTACTAAAAACTTTTCAAGCATAATTAGACCCCTTCAACACTGTGGCAGAGATCTCCCTTTGGGAAAGTATCGGGAAAATTAATTAGGTTTCTGAATAAAAAAAACATATTTCAATTTAAAGCACAATAAATTAGTCCATTTTACCCAGGAACTAATACAATAAAGTGACAGAACATATCATTCTTCACTACATTTATAAATATACATTTTTAAGCAGAATACAAAAAACGCCAAAACGCTACACCCTACCTGGGAGCTTGGAACTGCTGCATCAGCCTGCCCTTGCCCGTGAGGATTTCGCCGCTTCCTGTCACTGCTCGCAGCACCCGCTTCGCGGGCGCCGCTTCGTGGCGAGAGGTGAGGGGCAGGAGGAGTCGTTGGTCGGCTGGGAGGAATCACCGGAGGCTGCAGAGGGAGCGCGCTAGCAGGGACTCAGAAGACCAGGAGTCCCTGTGCTGCACAAGTGTGCACTGCCGCGCCCCCAGCAAGACACGCCCACCGCGCCTGACCAAACTCCAAAAGGCGTGTGCTCCCCTGTAGCGGCGGGAACGCCAAAACGCTACACCCTACCTGGGAGCTTGGAACTGCTGCATCAGCCTGCTCTTGCCCGTGAGGATTTCGCCGCTTCCTGTCACTGCTCGCAGCACCCGCTTCGCGGGCGCCGCTTCGTGGTGAGAGGCGAGGGGCAGGAGGAGTCGTTGGTCGGCTGGGAGGAATCACCGGAGGCTGCAGAGGGAGCGCGCTAGCAGGGACTCAGAAGACCAGGAGTCCCTGCGCTGCACAGGTGTGCACTGCCGCCCCCCCAGCAAGACACGCCCACCGCGCCTGACCAAACTCCAAAAGGCGTGTGCTCCCCTGTAGCGGCGGGAACGCCAAAACGCTACACCCTACCTGGGAGCTTGGAACTGCTGCATCAGCCTGCCCTTGCCCGTGAGGATTTCGCCGCTTCCTGTCACTGCTCGCAGCACCCGCTTCGCAGGCGCCACTTCGTGGCGAGAGGCGAGGGGCAGGAGGAGTCGTTGGTCGGCTGGGAGGAATCACCGGAGGCTGCAGAGGGAGCGCGCTAGCAGGGACTCAGAAGAACAGGAGTCCCTGCGCTGCACAGGTGTGCACTGCCGCGCCCCCAGCAAGACACGCCCACCGCGCCTGCAACGCCCCTCATTTAACCATCACGCCGGACGCTCAGCGGGACGGCGAGCGAAGCCCGAGCAAAGGGCGGGCAGTCTGTGGCAGTCAGGGGCTGACAGAGGCTGGGCAGGGCCACGTCCCTAACATTTCGCTTGCGGTCCTGGTAGTTTGCGGGACTGTGGTAGAGGAAGCATATCCTACCATGTCTACCCGCTCCGGGAAATTGCTCAGGAGTGGCGGAGAGGGTGGAGGAGCTGGGTGTTCTAATATAGGAACTATGGACCGGTTCATAACTAGAGTAGCAGCGGTCATTGAGAAGGCGATCGTGATGACCGAAAGTCGCCTCTCGGAGGTCTACTTACCAGCTAGACGCTCCTCCCTGGGTGCTGTGGCCCAGGCATTGTCCCCAACCTCTGGTCGGGCCCCATCTCTTCACCCCTTAGATGCCCTAGTGCAGCCTCGGTTGTCGGCAATAGGAGCAAGTATAGATAGAATAGAAAATCTTGCTGATCTATTGCCAGCGGTGGCTGGTATCGAGGTAGCGGGGGAAACAATTTCTCAAGCTTCATCATGCCCCGCCATCGGCCTGACTTCACCACCGCTTCAACAGGCCCCTTCTACGGATACACGACCGCCCACCCAGTTTCAAGGCACTACAAAGCAGGCGAAAAGGAAAAGGGTTACGAACTCATGCAAAGGTAGTCACACCACACTCTACAAGCGCCCAAGAAAGCAAGGGCAAAGGGGTTTTGGGTCAAAACCTGAACAAGGCATAGCTCAAACAATTAATGGTAGGGTAGGGGAGCCTCCTGTTGTGGGAACAACTTTAGATAATCCGCTTGTACACCCCAATGCCCATGATAGGGTAGCCGTCCCCCTAGAACCCAAATCCCTCAAAATAATTACGGACCTGATTAAAAGCCTATTGGTCCCGCTGTCGGACCAACTAAAGGGCTTGGGGGCGAGAGTAGATAGATTCGAACAATCCACCCTTGATAATTTTTTCTCACTTAAGACTCTTATCAAACATCAGTCTAGAGCAAGTGAGGATCTTGCGGGTAGGAACATGGGAAAAGGACTGCCTGCAGTCCCTGCCCCAGCACAGGTTCTTCCAATGTTAACCATTCTTTCTGATGCAACACCTTGCAGGGACCCATCTCTAGTCCCCCAGGTCACCTCCACTTCTAAGCCAGGCCCTGCCCCCCACACTTCCCTTACAATAACAAAGCCCCCCGTGGTCTCTAAAAATCAAAATCAAATTAAGAAAACACCTCAGGCAAAGACAACGGCAGGTGCAAGTTTGGTTAAGAGTAGCCAAGCTGCACAGCCGAGTGTCAATGTCAAGGGGGTCGGGGCAGCACCTCCAGCCAAAGACTACAGGTGCAACTTGGCTACTGACGCTACTGTAGTTGCTCCACCAAAGGCCACCATTCGGAGC
Source organism: Lissotriton helveticus (assembly GCF_964261635.1). NCBI lineage: Eukaryota > Metazoa > Chordata > Amphibia > Caudata > Salamandridae > Lissotriton > Lissotriton helveticus. The sequence continues at coordinate 1,941,059,335 of NC_136059.1, forward strand.
CCTCCGGTTAATCTCCCCCCTGATTGCCATCCCTACGTTACAGTGCTTGTCAATGTCCCACCACTGAAGGCTAATCAGCCTGAGACCCACCAGGCCCTAAAAAATAAGTGTCTCCACTGGTTAAAAACAAACAAACCTCTTCCAATGGGTGTGGATGGATTAATCCTCAGTGTCCGTACGGTAGGTTGGGTGGGACAGGGCAAAAAGCGACTGGAGGGAGACTGCATTATTATCAATTTCCAGGACAACAGAGTGGCGAAGATAATTTGTGGTCAAAATCAAGAGGTGGGCGGCCCTGGTGTTAGAGTTGTGGATTTGTCTTATTTTTACCCTAGGCCGGTAGCCAAACTTTTCAGGCCGGTCACTGGGGAGTCTTGCTTAGGCCTTGGTGAAGGCACAAGATACTCTGAGGCGCCCCAATTCTATCCCCAGGCCGTATGGCCGGAGATGTCCTGGGGTTCAAGGGGACTCTGACTTGAGGGCAAGGGTGGGACAGCAGAGGGTGAGTTGAGAGAGTCTTCACCCTCTACCCTCTACACAGTACCATCCCCAACTAAAATCCATTCTATATTATTAGATGTAGGGGCAAGGGTAGAGACCCAAGATATCGCAGGTGCATGTGGAACACCGGTGGAGCCTCAAGAGGTGGCCCCCTGTCATGACCTTGTACCCGGTAGCGTCCCAGCTGTGACGGACCCATCTTTTAGGGTCCTCAGCTGGAACGTTGCCGGAATCTCAAGGAAGCTGACATTGCCCGACTGGAATGCATCGGTGGATGAGCATTCCATATGCATTTTCCAGGAGACATGGAGCACGGAGCCCACTCATAAGGTGGGCTATTTGGCCTATTCTATCCCAGCAGTATGCTCAGAATCGGGGAGGGGACGCCCCTCTGGTGGCCTCCTCATCTGGGTTGCTGCCTCACTGAATTGTAGGATAGTGGAGCAACAGACAGGTTGTCTGGACCTCCTTAATATTACTTTGAAGGACTCCAGGGGTCGCGCTATTTTAAACATTTATAACATTTATGCATGAGGTACCAAGGGGGGAAGGCAGTCCCCAACAATTGCACTCCTGGAGGGCCTTTTAAGATCAACTCCATACAAGGCTTGCACCCTGGTGGCCGGTGACATTAACTGTACATTCGAGCCCTTAGGCTCGGACATCACCCTGGATCAGGATGAGGAGGATGCTAGGAGGGGGATTCCCACTTTAGAAATAGCCCCCATAAAGAAGTGGACTGAGGTGGCCCTGCAGGTGTATACCCTCAGTATGGAGTTCAACCTGAGGGCCCTAAACGGGAGGACAGAGTCGGACAAGGGGGGGGTCCACACTTACAATAGGCCCAACCACACATCAAGAATCGATTACATCTTTCTTGATGTGTGTCTGTGGAACTCGGTGAGGGATATGGTTGTGGTCCCCTCAGTAGAGAGTGATCACAACTTACTTTCCCTCACTCTAGTATCCTGGTGGGCAGCCGAAAGGGGAGGCTTAGCTCCCTCTTCCACAGCAGATCTGGGTGAGTCGCAGGTAGCACTTTGTGGGAGGCGGATAAGGTGGACGAAACTCTCCCTCTCTGAGGAGAAGGTCGCAGCAATAACTCATCTCCTAGCCCTAGCACAACTTAACTTGGGGTCCACTATAGGAGGGACGGGGGCGGCTTGTGGGGTTTTTGGTGACCTTACCAAGGCCCTATCTAATCTGTTTACTGCTCACCCAAGAAGAGTAGGGACCAAAGAAAGGCAAACAAAAGTTAAGGGATGGTATACCCGTACATGTAGGGCGATGAAGACTAGACTGGTAGAGGCAGTCAAATCAAAGTCGCAAACTAAGATCAGGGAGGCCAGAAAGGCTTACTCCAGGACCCTCCAAATTGCCAAAAAGGAATGGGATGAAACGTTCTGGGCGGACCTACTGTCTGCCAGTAAAAGTAAGGACGCAAGAGGGTTCTGGAATCTGGTGGGCTCCCGAAACAGACCCGACGAGACTCTGAGGACATGTAACATCCCTCCCCAGAACTGGTCAAAACACTTTGGGGCCCTATACGCCCCGGTAGAAGGCCCCCTAAATGTCCCAGCCTCTTTCATCGTCTCGGTAGGGGACGCTAATTTCGATCTTTTCACGGCACGGGAGGTAGAGGAGGTCATTAAGTGGGTGGTACCGCGGAAAGCAGCAGGCCCGGACGGGCTTCCAGGAGATCTTTTGCGTGCATACCCATCTGACTGGGCCATTGTAATCGCTGCACTTCTAAACAATATCATGAAGGGTGGCCCAGTTCCTGATTCATGGAGGGGGGCGGTGGTCGTCCCTATTTATAGAAAGGGTCCCAGAGATAGCCCAGGGAACTACAGGCCTATTAGCCTGATTGATTCCACGCAAAAGGTGGCAGGAAAAGCAATCTTGGGAAGGATTCTCCATTGGGTAGACGAGAACAGAGTGCTATCTGATTTCCAGGCTGGTTTCCGTTCTGGAACGGGCACCATTGAGCAGGTCTTCAGGTTAGCACTCCTAAACTGGAAGGTCGTGGAACTAGGCAAGGGCAGTCTTTACCTGGCCTTTATTGACCTGAAGACTGCCTTTGACCTGGTCCCTAGGGAGGAACTTTGGAGGGTACTTCAGGGTCTGGGGCTGCCCCCCCATATTTTGTCCCTACTCATCAAACTGCACACTAGTAACTATGCCCAGGTCCGTTGGGGGAAAATGGGGAAACAACGGACAGGATTTCGGTCTGTAGGGGCGTCAGACAGGGTTGCGTGTTAGCTCCAACACTTTTTTCGCTTTATGTCAATGGCGTTGTTGAGCATCGGCAGCAAGAACCAGCGGACGCACCCTGTCTGGGGGGAGTACGGATCCCTACTCTGCTGTTTGCAGATGATACTCTGCTTATTTCAAAAACTCCCCAGGGACTACAGAAACTATTGACCCGCTTCCAGGACTTTTGTCTATCCAGAGGTCTGGTAATCAATGTGGATAAAACTAAATATTTGATTTTGCACCCTCCAAGGAGACTAGGACGCCCGCCTGTTTTGAACACCGTCCCCTTGGAGAAAGTTTCCGAATTTGATTACCTGGGGCTGCGTATAACTGACAATATGAACTGGTCCTCCCACATTGACAAGATGGTCCTGAACCACAAAAAGGTAGGGGGCGCTCTGCTTAGGGAATTTCGCGCATCACCCAGACATTTTGTGCGACCTGCCATCGAGATTTACAAGGCCAGAGGCGTAACCTCAGCATTGTATGGGGCCGAGCTGTGGGGCCACTGTAATCTAGATTCCCTATCCAGGGCTGAGAATAAGTTTCTGAAGGACCTCCTAGCCCTCCCCTCGAGCACCCCGACAGTCCCGGTGCTCTTGGATGTGGGTTGTAAGAGCATTAAAGATCAGGCTCGCCTTCGACCATTGCTCCTGTGGTCCCGTATATGGAGGGTCCCGGAGTTAAAACCGTATGCCGACGGCTTGGCAGAGGTAATGAGCATGGGAGGCTGGGCCAAGATCAAGTGGCTGAAGGACACCAAAAATCTTTTGGGAGAGCTGGGCCTGGGGGACTGTTGGTCCACAAAATCTGCTCCACCAAAGGCTGACCTCAAAAAACTCTACTGGGACTGGGTCTCTGGCAAACTTATCAGGAATCAAAACCATTGTAATATGACTGCAGCATTTTTGGAAATAAAAGATGTGGTAGCCTACGAACCCTACCTGGACTTAATCACCTTGCCAGTTGATAGGGCACTGTACTTCAAGTTTAGGGTAGGCACCCTCCCGATCGGGGCCTTTGTCTCAAAATGGAAATCCGTTGTTCATCTATCGCCCTTCTGTGCCCTCTGTCAATCTAAGCCAGAAACTGTAGCACACATTTTCTTTGAGTGCCCGGACTATATTAATCCTAGGCGATTTTGGCTTAAACCTCTCTTTAGACGCTTGGGAACACGTAGGCATTTGGTTGCACTACGTATTTTATTGACTGATACCGCCCCTCCAATTGTTTGCGGTGTTTCCAAATTTTTAAAACGTTCATGGTGATTCGCTGCAAGAGACTGTCAATTTCAATATAATTCACTTTTTAGCTAATTTATTTAGGGATTCATCCTATTTTATTGTCTCAGTATCATAATGTTGACATATCTATTTTACCGTCTTTGAAATGCTGTTTTTATATGTATGTATGCTTTCAAGATATCTTGCATATCGAATAAAAGCTTTCAACCACCACCAATAAAATCACCCTCACTACCATTTTCATTCCTAAATAATATTTAGTAAATTTAATGAAACACATCTGTACTCTTTGACGAACCTTCATAAAACTTTCCATTAAAAAAAAAGTTCATCCACTTCGGCTCTTTCTGGAAAGTTTCTGGGTGATCTGTCTAGTGGAGGAAGAGAAAAAGGGGGTCCCAAAATGCTTATGACCCATGCAATTCCCATAGGGAAAATTAGAAACGATAGAGAAAACAGATCTGAACATAATTACATCAAATGTGGCAGAAAGCTAGGTATTTATCCAGAAAGCATGATTTTTGTGATTTGGTGTAATTCTGTTCAGCCATTTTAGAGAAATTAAGATTTAAAATGTATAGATATCTGTTGCCACAGGACACTCGTGAGAGACCAGCAGGACCGCACGGGAAAATAAAGTGTTCTGATAGGCTGGGTCTTGTGGGACTACCACAGGAAGGACCGATGTGATTGGCAGCCGCAACATGAATACAAATGTTGCACCCGCCATTACAGGACACAGGGACTCGGTCCATGTGTCTTGAATCTAAACGATACATGGTATGCTAGTGGGTAGGGTAGGGAACCCTCTTGCAGTTATTGGGATCCTAGAAGGATCCCTTAAGGGAGACAATCTATATATATAAAAACAAATGTATGTCTGTCTGTCTGACTGTTGTCCTTTATGCATTACTACACCACTCATCCGATCGCCATGAAACTTTGGGAAGTTGTTGAGTACACTCCCGCAAAGGTTTCTGACATCATTTTTTTTAAAATATCGGCTCCCCAGGGCCCTCATAATCTTTCGAATACTGATGTACGCACCAGACGGAAAAACAACAAATCGTGTACCCACAAGCACTCGAATAAATAAATAGAATTAAAACACCATTCATCCGATCGCCATGAAACTTTGGGAAGTTGTTGAGTACACTCCCGCGAAGGTTTCTGGCAAAATTTTTTTTTAAATATCGGCCCCCCAGGGCCCTCATAATCTTTCGAATACTGATGTATGCCCAAGACGGAAAAACAAAAAAACGTGTAAACACAAGCACTCGAATAAATAAATAGAATTAAAACAGCATTCATCCGATCGCCAGGAAACTTTGGGAAGTTGTTGAGTAAAAATGACACAATGTAAATTGAATGTTATCATAATGAGTTTCCTTGAATTTCCTTTCTTCGGAGATCGCAGCAACACGCGACGGGTAAGCTAGTAAAAAATAAAAAAAACTATTTCCAATGGCTGGACCCGCAGAAATTCCACAAGAGCATACAGACAACCATGCTGGTTCTCGCTGGAGGGCAGCGAGACCGAATAATAAAAAAAAAAAACATACAAGCACACTAAGGTGGCCAAGCACTTACTCAGCACACCCTAAGCCCTATACAGAAGACCTCATGGACAGCCCCCTCCTTTCACAAATACACGCCATTAAATGGCAAAGTTCCTACTAAGCACACCCTCATTAAGGTGGCAAAGTGCTTACTATCCACACACTAAGCACTGTACAGAAGACCTCATGGAATGCCCATCCTTTTCAAACATCCACACTCCATTAGCTGTTCAAGCTCCTACTAGGCACACCCATTATCCTATACCAATCTATTTGTGAGGAGGCAATCGCACAGGCACAATCAATGAGGTGTGAGTACACAGGCCTCTACAACACACAGACTACTTCTCGTACAGAAGTCTTCAAGCAGTGCTCACTCCCTTCTGACTTCCACGCCCCCCTTAGGTGGCAAAGGCCCTACTACCCACCATCACTAAGGTGGCAAAGCGTCTACTATGCACACCCGTGCCCTGTATGGAAGATCTAACAGAGAGCCCACTCCCTTCAGACAACTACGCCCTATTAGGCCCTTGTACAGCAGTGTGCACAGAGAGTCGAGTAACTGAAGTTCGGTTTGGTGTGAAACTCGCATTAGAAATTGTCGTGATTGAATCTTACATATCCTTTTCAGGGGTGTCTTAGATGGTAATAAATGCTTTCCTTAGTGTGTAATTGGTAAAGCCAGACTCTTGGGGTACTGTTAAATGGTAAATACTCATAAAAATGGGCTGTTAATACAGCTTGGCACAGCAGGAGTTTTGTACATCGAAATACAAAAATATAGAAGACATTTTTTTTTAAATACCTTTCTATACTTGGGTTATAGGGTAGCTCTGAAAATAGATATTGTGTTAATAATCTGTTGTACACACTTATTGGTAGAAAGAGATGCATTCCTTGATGTTGCTAAGGAAGATCCTGTTCCCTTCTGCTGTGAAATGGACTCCATCTCTATGATAGACAGTTGGCATGTCGAAGTGGATATTATGGTCAGTTGCGGCCGGTGCAGGTAAGTGCGGTGGAGCGGGGCAGGAGGTGGAAGTGGACAGACAACGGAATAGGTTTTATTTATTTATTTCATTTGACCGTTTCCATCATCTGTCGACTTACCACCCCAACCACTCCGCCTCACCGTGCTTACCAGCGGCAGCCGCCGCCAGTTATTGTGGTATGCTTAGTCCAACCCATGGTCATGTAGGAATGTTGAAATTGCTTTATTGACATGTTTCTGGGATTTCGCAATCTTTGGGCAAAATTGGCTTGACCACTGCCATTTCTGCCTTTGACATTTTTTTGCATACACAAAGGCAGTGCATACAGAAACACACACACAGACACACACATACACACAGAATATCCAAACACCCCCTCACACACATAAATACTTGGAGAACACTAAAACACACTCAACCAAGATCCACACATCCAAGACCTACACACACACACTCTCAACACTCAGAGACACACCCACACACATGATTTTCCTTCCAAACAAGCTACCCAACCCTGGAGACTTTGGAGGCCAGCTTTTCATCCAAACCAAGCTCCATATCTGGCCAGCAGAGAACATGTGCAGTCTTGGCTTAGATGCTGTAAGTGGCCCCTTCAAACCAGGATATAGGAAAAATCCACCCATCCGTCCCTCCCTCCGTCCGTCCTTCCATCCATCCTTTTATGATCTTAGAGGTTTATTTACAGACATATGTGAACAGTAAGCTCAAAAAAGCAGCTTCGGCTGCTATTCGTGACTGGAAAAATTGGCATATTTAATTGTTAGGGTAACTGTCGGGAGTGAGTGCAAAATTACTGCATCACTCAGAATCAGAAATTGGGCGGAAACAGTTTTGGTGCCAAATTTCCGATTTTGCATGGCCTCGCAATGAGGGCAGAAGACGGCAAATGGAGTGATAGTTATCGCTAAGCGCGCTTAGCGTGAGGATAATTATCGCCGGCTATCGCAGGATTTTATCGCAGAGATAGCAGGCTATCAACAACGCTTATCTCTAAAGCGATAAAAATCCAAGCGATAGCTGTAAAATGTGCGATTATCGCTGGAAATCCAGTGATGATCGCACAGCGATAGGCGATAGGTTGATGATAGGGCAGGGTGGTCTCAGCATTATGATCCCCCACCCATAGACTATAATTGCTTAGTCAGTTTCAAAGTCAGTGTAAGCAAACCTGCGATAAGCGCGGTTAGCGCATCTTTTCCCGTCGCTACACAGGTTAGCGATTGTCTTGATAATTGGAGAAATGTCTGTTAGCAACATTCTCCACGTTAGTTTAGCAGGATACGCCCATCTTTGCATATCATTGGCGATGCAAAGATGGGCGTAAGGGAAAGCGGCGCTGAGGCGCTTTAGTGTGTCCTTGCTGATAGTGCTATAAAATTATCGCTGCTTTTCGCCCGAAAACGGACGCTAAAGCAGCGATAATTTTATTGCGCCGCCTTGATGATATGCCCCTTAAAGATTTGTTGATAACTTTCTGGCACAGTCATCAGACCCATGTGTTAGCGCTAAAATAAATACGAATGCCATTTGCATCAGGTTGACATGACTGCTCTTTTGGTTTAAGTCACGATGTGTCCAGTTTTACCGAAGCACCACTGACCGCCAGATAGAATGTGATTGTAAATGCCTGTGCAATGTACTGCACAGCAGGATTAACAAATGTAATTCAATGGAAATCCCATTTATGAACATTAAATACCTAGCCAAATCTGTTCCTCAAAACAACTCAATGCGTTTGAGTTTTTCAGCTCAGCAAAATGTGCGCGAATCGAATCCAGCTAAGCTTTATTCTCCAATCCGACGTGCCGCACCGGGAAAACTGCATGCGCCATGGGGTAAAGAAATGCTCCGTGTTTCCCTAGGATACCTGCCTACGGTCTCCTCTTGCAGATACTTGAAAGAGTGCGCGAGAGCGCAAGGCGAGCAGGCCTCCTGTCTGTCTCATTAGAGCTTTTCCTGCTTCCAGGTAGCAGTTAACCTTTGTTTTGTTCAAATCTAGCGCCACCCACTGTTCTGTTCTATAACTCGTTTCGTGATCTGTTCCTTGCTTGGTGTGCAGGAAACAAGCGACGGCGAAGAACGGATCTATGGTGTGCCTGCCCCACCTGAGGACAGTGCCCTGGAGGTCAGCATGACCCCAAGCAGTTTGTGTGAACGGATTGAACGAACATCGAAGACTGACACAATTTGCAGGCAGCCTGGGTAGGAGGCCAAGAGGTTGACGTTTTCTTAAATAGCACCTTGGGAATAAAACACATTGTCCCACCTTCTCATCCTCCCCACTCAACCCCCTTAAACTTTTGCCTTTTCTAACCACTGTATATAATAGGTTTACAATGGCACACATTAATAGTGGTGCTTTTGTGCTATGCCTGCTTTCTGCCGACATTAGAAAGGCTTCCTGTGCTGTCTGACCCAGTGGTATGTTGTGCCTATTATGCTTGCATAGTTCCAGGGCCCCCGCCTGTGTGCATGCAAATCAGTCTTGACCCTGCTCTAACGGGAGCAATCCAGTCCGATCTGTCAGGCCAGGCCTTCGCAGAACCAGAACAATAGATATATCTGGATGATGTACCCTTGGTAGGGCGAAGACGGGCGTGGGTAGCTGGATTTCCAGTTGAGGGAGGACCTGGCCTGGCAGCTGGGGCTGAACTATTCACATTTGAGCTGGGTCACGAATGACTGATTTGAGAATGGTTGGGTCCACACTGAGGTGGCTTGGCGTGCAAAATAGCAATGGACTGGGATGAGGCCTAAGTAATTACCAGTCACTGATATTAATTCAAGCATTCCAGCCATTACTACTTTGTATACTTTAGACAGCATACACAGATCAGCCCCTCAAAAGTAAAAACATATGTGTATTAAATACTTTGTATTCTTAGTCTTAGGATTTTGGTTGTTAGGCCAAACATTATTGTTCACCACATAGAACCTCCTGTGTATTAAATTTATCAGACCCTTGCAAGTCTTAACTGTTGGATTTTGTATATATGTGATTTTACATTTATTTGTACTTCCTTTTTTTGTACACGTTTTTATATACTTATCAAAACTATTGTTTTATATGCCGAAGCACAAAATACTTACCTATTTTTGTCAAAAAACAACTTTATTTGGTTTATCACAACCATAAAGCACACAATAAAATGTATAACAGTCAGAGTTAAAATACTTACCTATCATTTTTCTCAACCCCCCAAAGATTATTTCTACATTAATTATATTCATTAATTGATTTGGCTTGATTGGATCCTGAATGACCATTCTAAAAAAGTGATAACAAAAATAATTCCTTCAGGGGTATCTTATTCACACTATTTAGCCATCTCCAGAGGGAAGATTGGGTTACCTTATTGTGTTCTAGTCCCCTCTAAACCTAGGCACGCTGGGCCTGAACCCAGTTTACTCATTTCCAATAAACCCATCTAGTTGAGCAAAATAATTTTTTGTGCTATGTTACCTTCGCACAAGCATTTCTATTGAAAGGGATTTTTTTCTTCTAATTTCAAAGCTTTCATAGGCTATTGAATGTGCTCGAACACCAACAATTGTTTTATTCACTGAGGTGTCTCATATTCCATTTAATTTATTTTCAAAAGTACCTATTAGCTGGGACTTCTTCCCAGGCCTGTGTTTAAGACAATTGATTTTCTGTAGGATAAGGGTGCCTTCTTACCCTGTGTTGTATTTGACGATAAAGCCAAAAGAAAAAAAAACATTAACCTGTCAATTTTTCAGTGAAGAATGAGCCCCTGCTTACAGACAGGTCTTTTTAGCACTTTTAGTTTGCCTTCTATAGCAACTTGTTCTGGGCCCCCAGAGCAGTAAGGGGACATGGGACTACACTTGTTTAAATTGTAGCCTTTTAAGTCTGGTGTTCTGAGAACACCTTACTATTGGACCCTACACTGATCCAGGTGCACCCCTTTAGTACATAACCTGCTAATAGAGGGGTGAAGTGATTCAAGGCTTACCCAGGAAGTGTGGTGGGCTAGAGACTCAGAGAACCCAGCAGAGAGAATAATAATAGTCAGTAGTTGTAGGAAATTAGGATCTGCTTTCATGTCACCCACACTTTTTCATGGTGTCACTATGTTTTTTGGACTAGTCTGACTGGGATCCTACTAATCAGGACCACAGTCACTATGCTTCCTCCCTAAATTTGACATGATAAGTACTTCTGTCCCTCCAAACATGGTTACTGGTGTACCCCTAACAAGTCCATAGTATATGGTACTGAGGTTCCCAATGTATAGGTACTCCAGGGGTCTCCCATGGGCTGCAGCATGTATGATGCTACCCATGAGAGACCATTCAGACTATGACTACAGGCCTGCAATTGCAGCCTCCGTAAGCTGGTGCTAGCACCACATACAACAGACATCCATTTTCTTATATCTGAGGTCACTACACTTAAAACCTATAAGTCACCCCTAAGGCAGGCCTTTCTATCGTGAAGGCAGGGGGTCGGGTTATACGTGTGTGGGTGCCCCTGCATGATCAGGACACCTCAACAACCTCTGGAGTCAATTCACCAGACTTTGTAAGTACGTCAGCCATTTTAATACATAAAGTGGCCATCCTTCACTACACGAAGGCTAGCTATAAAGTGGCTGTGCCGAACCTGGGCATGTTTGGTATCACACATGTAGGAATCATACCCCAACACCGTTATCAGTGTTAGAGGTATGATTCCATGCACTGGATACTGCATGGAACTCCCCCGGGTAGCCCCCAGCACTCCCAGTAACAGCCTTCCAGGGTCTGCCAGCAAGCGAGTGCTGCTGCCAACCCCAGACACAATTCTGCCCTCCTGCTGCTGAGCTGAGCTCGAGCAGTGGAGGGTAGGACAATAGGTTTCCTGTCAAATGGAGGTGTAACCACCTCCCAGACAGGACTTAGTGTATTGGGCTGGGTTGGGGTTGCTTGCCAGCACCACCAGACTGCTTTGAAGGGCACATTTGGTGCCCTCCTTGCATACTCCAGTTTGAGCCAGTTCAGGGAGCCCTTGGCTCCCGCTCTGGTGTGAAACCAGACAAAGTACATGCGAGTATCCTCCCCTCTGTCCAGCCCCTCCTTTGGGAGGGAGCCATGAGTCGTCCTAACCCCTTTCCTAGGGTATTTAAGGGCTTACCTGTGGGTAGGTCCTCAGATTCATCGTGGGACTAGACTCAAACCTGAACCACATCACTCTTCGACCGTGTGGACACCTGGACTTCACCAGGAATAGAGATAGCATCACAGAAGACTCCTGCTGCTCCTGGTCTTGTTGTTCTGTAAGTAGTCTTCATCATCTGTGTCTGTACTTCTTCTGGGATCTTCAACAGACCTGTGGGCATCAAGGACACCCGGTGTAATCTTCCTTGGAGTGAAGGAGTCATTCTCCTGCATCTATAGGCACTGCAACAAAGCTGACCGGTCTGCTGCTCCTGACGTTCCACGGACTTCAAACCGCTCAGCATCACAGGTGGTTATTCTGCAACTCCCTCGAGGCTGAACCTTTCCACTCTGCAATTTTGAGGACTGTATCCCTCGTTGGAACCACTGGGACTGAACTCCTGTGCACCGCATTGACTTGCCGTTGTCAAGGCTTGTTGGCGCTGCACTCCAAAGATCTCCGGGCTACAATAAGCTCCATCCTCCAGCATCTCTTCCTGCCCAGATCAGCATCCTCCCTACATCCTCACCATCGTGGACCTTTATCTTTGGTGAGCTGCTTGATGTCCTCTTGCAATTTCTGTGCCTTCAGCTTGTGGGTCCTCTCAAGAGTTTGCGCCTGCTTTATAGGCTCTCATGCTTGCTTGAGGCCTGCTCTGACTCTCTTGTTTGTGGTGAACCCTTGGACCTTGCTGGTCCCAACATTGCTCCCTTTTCGCTTTCCACGCCTGTTGCAGTTGCCAATGTTTGTTGGTGCTCCCGCCAGACACCGATTCTCTGGTTCTTGACTTCGAACATGAGACAGCTCGTGCATGGCTCCTGGTCTTCCTCAGCATCGCTTGGTCATCACAGATGGAGCGACAAGGTTACCATCATTTATTTATTTTGAAGCTTATAAAGCACGCGGCTACCCCCAATGCTACGGAGTAGTGCAGCAGACAGAGGTCAGGCTTGGCTAGAGGTTGGAGAACAGCAATGTTTTCAGTTTGCGTCGAAACACTGGTTCAGATGTGGTCAGCCGAAGACACAGTGGGAGGCTGTTCCACAGTTTAGCCGTTACAACAGCAAAGGCTCTTCCCCCCGCTCTAGATCGACGAAAGCGGGGAGAGTAGAGCAGGCGAAGATGATTAGATCTCAGAGCTCGAGCAGACTGAACTGGCTTTAGCCTGTATCTGAGATAGGCCGGGCCAAGGACATTAAGCGCTCTGAAAGCCAGGACTAGAGATTTAAATTGGATGCAATAGATAACTGGCAGCCAGTAGTTTCATCAGATGTGGGGTGATTGAGTGGCGATAAGGATTGTTACATATCAGCCTAGCAGCGGCATTCTGTACCAATTGCAGCCGTTTAATCAAATATGCTGGAGCTCCAGCATACATACTGTTAGAATAATCCAGGTGTGAAGTGATTAGAGCATGAATGACAGTTCGGCGCGAGTCAAGGGGGAGAAAAGGAAGAATTTTCCTAATCATACGGAGCTTACCGAAGCAAGCCGGGGTGACTTTATTCATTTGAGTCTCACATGACAGTTCCTTGTCAAATTGAAATCCCAGGTTACACGCTGATTTAACTGGTACTGGGGGGGGGGGGGTGGGGGTTGGGGTGGGGGGGTTAAGTTCCGATGGCCACCACAGTATAGAGGGAAGTGGGGTACTCTGGTTGAAGAATAGCACCTCGGTTTTATCGGTATTCAACTTAAGGGTGTTGAGAGTCCTCCTGCATCATCCAACATCGGTGGGCATTGCTCTTCCAAACCTCCTGGGCACCTCCGAGTAGCATAGACTCTCTCCTCTCTGCTTGCAGGTTCTTCTCTTCAAGAATCCACCCTTGGATTCCACCAGACTCTTGCACAGTCTTCACCAGCGGCATCTTTACTGAAGTCCTCCATTGTGGTTTATGGCGGTTTCTGATGTCACTTCGCACCTATGCACCCGGCTTCCCTGCTGTGGTTATCCTGGTTCCTGGGGTATCCATGGGTGGGGTGATTCTCCAACCTTCTGTCTTCCACAGCGTTTCTTCACGGTCCACTGGGAAGGGTCCTTCTTCTTCAAAACTGCAACTGCGACTTTCCCATTGACCTCTAAGGAGTATGCAGCTGTGCTTCCACTCTGCACACAGCCTCCGCGGGGTGCCTGGGTACTTACTTGGGTCCCCTGCTATTCTGAGTCTACTGGTCCAATTCCAGACTTTAGTCTCAGTTCGCATTCCACTTTTTTAGTATATGGTCTGGTCTCACCCTGGAGATCCTTGTGTATTGTGCTTACTTACCTATTTGCAATTGAAGTGTTGTTGTTTATTTGTGTTTATATCTCCGGGTAGGAGATATACCAATGTGTTGGTGACTGTTGTGTAATAAATAGTACTATTTTTTAATATGTACACTGTGCGGTTCGTTTTCGTTTAACCTACACTACATGATTAGATCTGGTAAAGCAAGCTTCTTAACAGTCCTTCTCGATAAGCCTGAAGGCTGCTTTCCACAGATACCACTGAGAGAGCTTACTAAAGTTGTGTAAGACCACTAAAATAATCATAAGGGTTGTCTAGATTAGTGCAAGGTGCTTCACATAAATAAGTGTGCACCATATACTAAGCCAGCCTCCTACATTGGTGTGCATTGGTTGGGTTATAAGCCTGCACTGTTTTACCAGCTAATCTAGGTGTGGTTAGAGGACAAACCATCACTATCATTAGGCACATACTTCTTGTAAATAGTAAGTTCTACTCAACATTTTGGATTGTTAGTTGAGGGTCTAGCAAAACCCTTTCTACAATTCTTGAGAAGTTTAGTTTTCACTAGGGTAGGGAGGTGCAACCCCACACTACACCTATTGTACCATGTATTTAGTTGGGGAAGCCAGTGAGTCCCAATATTCTAGATACAGTGGCCTTAAGTTCCAGGAACTCAGTACCCAGACTGCACCAAGGAAGTTAAAGACAGGTAGCAACCCTCACATACCACTAAGCAACTCTTAGAGCTACTTCTGCAGAATGACCTCCAGAGTCCTGGTAGGTCAGAAGGGCAGGACGATGTGGACGGGGTAGCTCCAGAAGATGAGTCAGGGGTGATTCACCCCAGTGACACTAATTCTGAGCATGGCCAGGAAGAGTCTGATATCTCCAAACTGGTGAACTCTGATCCCCCATGGAATAGTACAGATAGTACAGAGGGAGTCACTATAGGAAAGTACAGTAAACAACAGGAGGCGGGTCCGACAAGATGACCCGACTGACCCAGTTGAATGTGGAGGAGCAAGCTCCTTAGACAGGCTTGACCGAAATCCTCCTCTCTGGTACGGTTACAGCAACTAATATCAAGGGGTTATAAGACATGATTAGCAATATTTAGTGTAATGCCATAGTGTGAGGCCAATTGTAGTTTGAGATACCTTAGTCGCAGCTAACAAAGAAACCTAAATAGCGAGCAGTCTCCCTAGCAAGTCCAAAACAGAGTAGCCTTGTTAAAAAGTCATTGCTACAAAGAATGTTCAAGACGAAAACTGTCATGTCCCAGTGCCAATAGACCAGCAAGTGGGCTTTCTCATGACAAGTAGTGTAGAAAGTTGAGTCAGGTGATGTCTGGAATGTCACAATTTTCTGTTCTCCCTACCTGACACAGTTTGATTCTCTCTCCTCACTCTTCTAGTCGCCTCACAACAACAGAGGCCAAATTTACTCAGTTGAGTCTTCCTCATGTTCTCGAAGTGGTTCCAGTTCTAACAGCTTGTTTACTTTAATGGGTAACAGTCAAGTGTTGTTTGCCACTTAACTGGAACAGTAAGTGAAAAGGGTATTCTGATCTTGCTTGTAAATTGTTTTGACTACAAATGTCAGTCATGTCCTTCAAAAATGTGCCTAGCCAAGGTGGTCACGGATACAGCTTGAAACAACGTAATAGGTGTCCCTTTATAACAGATTGGTTCAGAGATATAGGTTGCCATCAGAATGTCTTCTTTGACTTTAAATATATATCAAGACTCAACTTGTTCTTTCTTTGATAAGCAGAACAGACTCTGTATTCTGTCTATGTCTATGGTCGATCCCGCTGAGCACCTAAGAAAACTAAAGACAAGTCACTGCATAATGCTTTTGAGCTCAGTTTTGGAATGGATTCTGGAATACTTCGGATACATATATTATTTTTTCAAGATTGGTTTATGCTGTCATTGATTTTATTGAATAGTTCATGGTGTTACATTCTAATTAATCTATTCTAGCTTCCAGCGCATCACGTTCATGGGCTCCCTCCAACACCACCATTTCTTGTTGATCAACCTATCAACATATCAACATATGGCCTAATTCTGAGAGTAATTTAGCAAACTCTTGATGTAAGCTTGCCATCTCTTTCTTACATTTTGCCAACAAGAGGCAGATGTCACATCTAAGGAAGGAGCGTCCAAAGCCTTTATGGGCCCCAGTGAGGGGTGATATTCCTCAGCTTGAGTGAGGTCCCACCTGTTTTGCCGCCAAGTTTCAGTGTGGCCAACATTTCTTTAAGGAGCGTCCTTTGGTGGTATTGTTGCAGGCTGCTGCCATGATAGAATTCCTAAATTATTGCGTATGTGAACCTGTTGCATTGAGCCTGTGTTGTTTGATTTTGTATGAAAGAATGCAGAAAGTTTTCTTGGTGTGGCCATGTAGCGGTTGTTATCTTACTTGTTGAAAGTTCTTTGGAGAAGGAATGCTTGCTTATTAGGAAGATGGCAGGATTCCTGTAATCCACCATTTCGCTGAGTTAAGCCTTTTGACAGAAAGTGAGATGTGATCCTTGGACTATGACCCTAGATGTCTGCCACTCAAGTGCTTTAAGTGGACTCAACACAGTCTGGTGCATCACTATGGTTCTTCCAATTTACAATGCTCCCTTGATCAGAGGCCTCCTACGTAGAGTGGTAAGTATTCTATCCCTAGCCTCAGTCACTGGGACCTGAGTGACGCGGGTAGATGGCAAAATGGCAGCACCATTCTTTGTCTCATGTATAAGACACCCCGCTGCTTTTGTGAAGATTTCTTACATAGTCAGTAAAGTAGACAATTCATGTCTATAATGCATGGGGTGATTACATAGGATGGGACTTATGGAAGGGAACCTCAATATTTTGTGGAGTGTAGCCAATTGCTGTCAATCAAGCAGTGGCACCATGTCTATGTCAGGTAGTTTGTTATTCAGGCTATCCATAACATTGTGATACACTGATTCTTTTTCTGATGACTTGTTGTATGAAAATATCCCTTTTTACGTGGTCACCCCCACCTTTTGCTAGATTTTATTGCTGGCTTTTGGACTCTGCATACTGGGACACTGCTGTCAGTTGCTCAGTGCATGCACTCTGACACCTAAAAATATGTTAAAATTGGCCATACTCCTAATTGGCATATTTAACTTACCTGTAAACCCCTAGCATATGTTGCAAAGTGTACTGAGGGCCTGTAAGTTAAATGTCACCAGTGCAATGCAGTACATGTCGTGCCACTACTAGCGTGACAGTGCAAAACAAAACTGCAGGACTACTACTGTAGCCTGTCTGCATAATTTTAAAATTGCTAATTAAACCTGCCAATATAACTCCTTTACATAGGCCTACACCCTCCTTTAAAAATGAATACCTCTCCCCTATGTAGGCTTTAATGCCCAATAGCCAGGGTGCATGGTATTTAAAAATAGAACATGTAAACGTTTCATGTAAAGTATGTATTTACACTAACAAGGGGCCAAAGGCTATTTTCACTGTAGCAGTGTTAACTTTTCCATAGGAATTAGCACATAATACTAGATTTAAATAATGTTATCTCTGCCTATGAACCAGCTAAAATGTTCATTCTTGGGCTGTTTAAACATTTATTACAAGCCCAGTTCATTGGAAATATAGAATGTGCTCTACAAAATGCACAAACAGAACTTGAAAAAATTCTCCTTTTGCCTCCTAAAAGCCTCTAAAAGCCCACTTACATGAGATTCCAACCATCTGCCAGGAGCTCAATAGCTCCTTGAGGTGTGATCTTGCCACCAGAGTCGAGACAAAGGCCTTGGGTGTGGGGAGGTGTTATCTTCCTCTGGCAGGATGACCATCTGATCAATGACCAGGAACTTAATTAACTTCAAAGAGGCCTACCTTGTCACAGGCGGATGTAGCTAACACCTGGGTCTGCCCCCTTCTTTGGCTCTGTAACCAGCCAGGCACCAATCCCAGTGCAAGAGGAGCTGCCCCAGAACCAATTTTAATTGACCACTAGGGAGTGATGACTCCTTTCACTGCTCACACCTCTGGGGAGGGCCAGGGATATCCTTTGGATTTTGGGGGGCCTGGGACAAATTTATTTTGGGTTCCCCTCTTTGGAACAGCTATGAATTTATGATTCAATCTCAGTTCTTCCGTGCCCTTTTTGGCCAGGTCAATGACAGTGCACGGGTGCCTTCGTGCAAATTCTAAATGAGTTTTCCTCTAATATTCAGGTATAGTGATGTGTGTTTTCAATATTGTAACACTGTAGCAGCTCACTAATATTACTGCAAATAATATCTGTGGCACCCTCCCATTTCTCATATGTGGGGTCCTACTGTGAGCTAAAAGAAAACATTTTCTGGATGTTGCATGAAACATAAACACAACATTTCTCTGCAAAACCTCTGTAATAGGCTCTCACACATCAACCACATAAAAAATTAATGAAAGGAAAACGGTATTTAAAGCCATCCGTTTGAGAACTATTCAAGGCCATTGGGGCAATACTCTCTGCAGAACAGAGCTGGCTTTATCAGCGGGCCCCCTGAAAGGCTGAGGCCCTGGGGCAGAGCCCACTTTGCCCATGCCTTAAAAAGTCTCTGAGGAGGGCGCAGGAGCTTTGCACAGGGTAAGAAAGTAAAACCTCTGTAATAGGCTCTCACACATCAACCACATAAAAAATTAATGAAAGGAAAACGGTATTTAAAGCCATCCGTTTGAGAACTATTCAAGGCCATTGGGGCAATACTCTCTGCAGAACAGAGCTGGCTTTATCAGCGGGCCCCCTGAAAGGCTGAGGCCCTGGGGCAGAGCCCACTTTGCCCATGCCTTAAAAAGTCTCTGAGGAGGGCGCAGGAGCTTTGCACAGGGTAAGAAAGTAAAACCTCTGTAATAGGCTCTCACACATCAACCACATAAAAAATTAATGAAAGGAAAACGGTATTTAAAGCCATCCGTTTGAGAACTATTCAAGGCCATTGGGGCAATACTCTCTGCAGAACAGAGCTAGCTTTATCAGTGGGCCCCCTGAAAGGCTGAGGCCCTGGGGCAGAGCCCACTTTGCCCATGCCTTAAAAAGACTCTGAGGAGGGCGCAGGAGCTTTGCACAGGGTAAGAAAGTTTCTGCCATGTTGGATTTAGGTAGGGAGGGGCACTATGGGAGAGACTGCAGTAGGACATACAGGAACAACTGCAAAAGTTGGTAGGCTTGCCCCTGGAAACGTTTTCCTATTAGTTAGGAAGGGTTCAGGAGTCACCCCCCCCCCACCTATAATCTAGTGCCAAGTATAAGTGTGGAACCCCTGGACACTCTCTTCAGAACACTACTGGACATGTGGAAGACAGAAGAAGGCCGGCCATGGTGTTGACACATGTGAGGAGAGCCCTAAGTGCTGGACCTACTCCCTTCCGCTTGCACCCAATGATAAAGAAATGGACTCCAAGAGCAGTTGGCTGACATCCTATTGATCTATAGGGACACAAATGCTGTAAAAAGCACACTTTCCTTGAAAAGCTGAACTTATGAATTTCAACTGGAACTGCCCTGGACCCTGCTGGTTGCTTCTGTTGGAGTGAATCCTGACCCCCGAGTGCTGTCCCCGAGGTCCTGGAGCCCTTGGCTGGTGTCAGAGTGCCCTCCTCTCACCTAAACCTAAACATCTCGGTCTTAGAAGCTTTTGGCTAACTTTTTGCCTGGGAAACCATCGAGGGACCGGGACCAACCGCACAGATAATCTGCTGAGAGTGCATTGAGAGTGGGTCTGACTTTGCTGCAGCTCCCAGCTATGTTCTTCAGCGCAGCAGTAAATCCTTTGTTGAGCTGGACCGACGCCAAGTGGCATCCGACAACGTCAAACCCTTCTTGGCTACAGCCTGCAGTCTTTCTTCACTGAGGAAATCAAGCTTTCAGAAAAGAGTCGAAGTCCAAAGTAGAAGGTAAAAAGCTTCAGTGGGCCTGTTGCCTAGTAGATTCTGATTGATGTCGATGACTTCCTGGACAAGAACTCAGAACTTTTCCTGCTTTCCCATTCTCACCTTCATCGACAGCTTCAGCAAGATCTTGTACTTCATCAAACCACTCTCGACGAGCCCATCGTCAGATTAACCCTGCAGCCTTGCTCCGCTGCAGACTATCCCTTCTCTGAAATTATCTAAATGTGAAGGTTTCTTTCCAACAGAGACAAATGTGACCTGTGTATCAGACCAGTGCTCCATAATGGTCGGTCTTAAACCTTATTGTGTCCTGGTTTAGTGCAAGTAGTTTAAAAATTCATATCTTTGGTTCCCCTTATCTGATATTTGTTGTTGTGGTGTAATGTTGTTCATAAAATTATTCTTTATTTGTATAAATTGGAATGGGATTTTTATTGTATTGTGTTTTTGACTTTTTAAATGTTTTGATACTTCTAAATGCTTTACACATTTTCTTAAGTTAAGTCTGTCTGGTCTGTGCCATAGCTACCAGGAGTAGAGCTCAGGTTTAAATTACTGAAACCTTTACTGGACCTGACAAGAATAATGATATTATTACTTTTGTTGGACCACCACCCACCAGATATAACAGTCCACTTTCTCATACTGGATATACAAAGGGTGAGTCTAAGTACAAATCAAGCTGCTTGACTCAGCATACAGATTGATTGCAGCAGGAAAGAACTGCATTGCCAATTTTATTGCCGGGCGCCAGACCATCAGATTTATGCTGAAATCAGCCTCCACAACCTTTGCTACTACCACCCTCCTCTATGAAGGTATTGCCCATTTGACCTGCAGGCAAGTCTAGTAGAGCTACAGGCAAGAAATGCCTGGTTTTCTTGGGTCACTGTAGCGGTATCTTGTTTTGTTTTGCAAGGACCAAATTGCTGGCTACGGTTTCTGCTTAGCGTGTATTACATACTCTTTTGCAGAGTTTTGTTTTTGTAGGCCATGTTACTAACTGTCAGTGCTCTCAAAACCTACATTTTTTATTAACTCTGTTTGCAAATTACAGAATCCTCCCGCAGCACTTGTCATACCATCGCATCCTCAGGTCAATGTCTATCACCTTCATTATTCAAGGCGATGACTCTAGAGTTGGAGAAGCCATTCTGCTGTTTATAGGAAGAGAACCTCTGGGTCAAGCTTGCATCTCTTTCGTCTTCTCATGTTTTATACATCTTGATCTACTTTCCTCTGCTTCTCGAGTGCCTTTGGGTACTTGCTTTCGTAGAAGGCATTCCCAGGTCTCCAGAATTAAGGAGTCATCAAAGTACTGGCAGATCATCTCAGGAACGAATCTTCATTCCAGCTGTAGCTTCAAAAAGTAATCCAGCTCTTTAGCTTGGCGGGACGGTTAGCAACTTCAGGATGTTCGTAGATTGTTTCAGGATACATTATAGGCAAACCATGACTCTTGGCTGGTAGGGATTTGAAGAGCTTAAACTACTGCTTTTTTTCACGCAGTTTGACATGAAAAGCTCTCTTGCAAATACTTCTAGCTTTCTAATCGCATGCCACACATTGTAATATACAGGCATTCTGTTCTATATGTTTCCACATGCACTACAAGCCTCAATGTATTCTAGCAATTCTAACATAGTCCATGTTTGTGCATTGGATGCTACAGAGAAAGTGATTCTTCTACCATAATTATGCATTTCAGGTCTTAGATTTACATGAGTCTTATGCCTTATTTTGTCCAAGCTAACCTTGCGTGTGTTTGCAAAACTGCCACATGTCTTCTGCTCAGGTTGAATGTTTGTGGTAGCTGCAGCTGGGAGAGGTTTCTGCAAGGCTGACCTTGTATAGGTTTGTGCTGGTGGAATTCAAAGTAGCAAAGGTTTGTTGGTCCTTCGCTCCTTAATAGTTCTAATAGAAGAACTGTTTTTAACTTTATGTTATAAACACAGGTTCCAAGTGAATCCTCCCCCCCATCCACTCTAGAAAAAAATGGAGGGGAACAAGCATTTGCAATGCAATGGGTCTCGCCTTTGGGTCCTTATTTTAGAAATGCAGCACATTAGCCTGGGTCCTGAAAGAACTATTGTTCTTTAACAAGGAGGGAAAGTAAGCACCAAACTGTGTGACACGCCAGATATGGGAACACATGCAGAGAAATATTGTCTTTCAGCGGAAAATGGTATAGCCCAAAGCTCTGTTTTTAATATAAAATCAGGGCCTTTGGTGGTCATATCACTGAAAATACAAGATTTGAAAAATATATTATTGTTTACTGGTGCTCATGGAAGACAATTTATATGAACTGGAAACTAGAGAATGCTAAAGTGATTCTGGTATTTTACTGACCTCTGCTTGTCGTTTTCTATCAAGAAAGTTAAATAGAGGCAGTTGCCAAAAAAAAAAGAAAAAAAAAGAAAGTCCCTCAGCAGAAAGCAATTCTGGCACATTTTACTGACCTCTACTGGTCATTTTCTATCAAGACAGTTAAATAGAGGCAGTTGAACAGGAAAAAAAGTCCCTAAGTGGAAGCAGACAAGTCCTAGGGCTGATCTCCAGAGCCCACAAAGTACATACCCATACCAGTATATACTAAAGTATATTCAAGGTCTCGAATGCTTGACCTAAAAGGGGTAAAATCCCCTTATAATTGGTAAGGAGCAGAGAGAGATACTGAAATGTTGATTGCTGGAAGGGATGCTGTGAAGCGGGACACTGATTTGAAGTCCTTCTGGCTCACACGTATGCAAGAGGTATGACGTGGCTCAGCAGTAATGGACACACTAAATATGATGCTGCAAGGCAACTAGGAGTTTTAGATTGATAGGTTAGGGATGTGCGATGAACAATGGGGTGTATCAGTGTATCTTGTATGCATACTATTTTAGTTGCTGAGGTATTCCTTATTATAATGATACATCTTACTCTTATGACTTGTAGAAACATAGCACATAGTAAATGCTAATCATTTTGGAATACCACGGTTTGTTTGTGGGCTGATTTTATAGGTTTGGGCTGAGGCCCCTTTTCCACCTGCAGTTTAATTTTAAAGTCCAGGTGCTAGGTAGTATTCAAAGAAGAGGTGGTGAAGAAACCGCTGCAGAACCCTGGGATGAAATCAATGATCCACTTCCCAGCCACACTTAAAGTTTCCCATGCGGACAAGAAGTTGGTCCCTCATGAGGCAATTGCTAAGTCCTTTCTCAAGGAGCTTTGGAATGGGGAGCCTGGATAAATTGGGAGTAATTGAGCTCTGTTCTAGTAACAATTCTGGGTTGGGTTTATGTGTGGGGTTGATACTTTGCTCCTTGGTTCAGGGGTGCCCTATCAGGAGAGATTGTGGGTGGTGTACACTCACACACTCACAGATTATGCAGGACCTCTATATTTGAGATAAGTGTTTGTTTCTCTGATTTATGTGTGGCCTTTTCACCAGTTAAAGATCTTGTGAATTTTGGATTAGTGGTCTTCGAATGCAAAGATTTCAGTAAACATAAAATTGGTGTCTTTCTGATTGGTTTAGCCACTCACAGGTTATATATTTCAATGTTGAATCCTTGCCTACTTGCCTTATGTGGGCTCTGTATGAAATGCAATTGTTGAATTCCCATAAAATTGATTTAAACAGTACAAAATATCTCCAAGAGATTGTAGGTGTTTCACAAAAGCTTGTAGACACTCCAAGGATCTATTTCATTGCCACCATGAAGGTATACAAATATGAGCTGGGCAGGCAAGAACGGCTCATGTCATTATTAAAACCTTACATGAACAGCCCTTGACAGTCCTGTCCATTTTGGTAGAACTTTTTCCTTGCAACTCGACCACATGTAGTTTGTACAAAATAGAGGTCTGTGTCCTCAACAAGGGTACAAAAAGAGAACACAATCAAACAAAATAAATTTGAGGGTACAGGAAAAATAGAGGGATCTCTTGCTCAATATTATTGGTGACTATTGATTAAAAATGTACACAGTGACTGGTCTTTAATCCTTCTGTCTGTATATAACGAGAACACATACAACAATGACCGCCTTTACCATTTACTGGTGTCCCATGGAAACGCTTTGTGAATTTCACACGTGGTTTATTTTATTGCTCGCTTTTTTTCTATCCTTTTGGCCGTTTTTCTTCTCTTAACTTTTTGTTTTACACATATGTCAAGTTCTTGTTTTACCGCCCAAGAGTTGTTTTGCCACAAAGCGGCTGTTGTTTCAACAGCAACTATTAAACTGTATTTGATCGTACATTGGCACACTGAAATATATAATTGATAGTAGTCTGGTGAATTAATTCAGCGCCACAGAAAATAGTTTCGGATTTCAGTGGTTGCTAATTTAGAGTGTATTCAACTAACTCTTGCCACAAGATCAGGATGGATTTAAAATGTGTTTCTATTTTACAGAGAAATTGTAAAATGCTCTCGTCAGACTGATTGCCCTTTGTTCACGAAGTAAGAACCTAGTGCCCTGCTTCATGCCTGCGTTTCAAAGGCGGTGTAATTTGCTTAAGTGTCAAAATGTTAATGCGCACAAATGGACCGTTGAAGTGTTAAGCAGGGTGCTCCGACACAGCGGCACTTTTATGTATCCGACGATGGTTGATATTTCGGACTCATTGCCATGGAGACCGGCTGCTGCATTCCACGTGAGCAGAACCCCCGTTTACAGACCCTACGTTACGTTGATGGACCGTACCACAACACGCAGTCACGGGGGAGCCCAGCTTCATGCATTCAGGAATCCGGCACGTCTCCCACAGATAAACTTATTTTACGGCTCAGTGGAGTCTGCTCAGCTAGAGCTAAAACTTAACAAAATCCGAATTTCTTATGGTGCAGAAGATGGTAGTGGGGTCAGGTAGTCCCAGGACAAGGCCAAAACCTCAAAATGCACAACTGTTGGATGCTACAGCAAATCAGTGTCAGAAAGCATGTTAGCATTGCATAAACCGACACTGTATTATATTGCAACAGAATGCCCATTACATAACTAGGAAAGGACAATGAAAAGTGCCTTAATCACCAATGGAGTGACCGGCTGGTCACTGTTCCGAGTTCTTTGATTGTACTAGCCACTCCCTGAGGGCTGGCTTACACCACCAACCCACACCCATCCATCACAGGTGTCACAGGACACGTGACCCTGCTAATAAAAGGGGCCGGGTGCATGTGCCCTGGGCCAGTTCCAGATACCATGTAACTGTGTATGCATCATTCTTATCAGTGCATGGGGGCGTAGGGCCCCGCCCCCAGCCCTTTAAAACCAACACAAATTCGAATTTACCATACGCAAAAATTGTGTTACTTTTTAGTCAGAGGCTATAAAGGCACATAGAAACACCCCACTCCTCCGCATCAAAGTACACTTAAGATCATAACATAATATGCCCACACATACACAGATTGCTGGTAATGGTCTAAGAGAAGGCTGTGTATGGAATATATGTACATAATGTGGGTCACTGTTTGAATTGCTATAGGACATTACCAAACAAAGGTATTAAATAAGCAGTCAATGATGCCCTCCATAAACAGATTGTGCCATCAACAAGTTGGCTCCATACAATGCCAGTGCAAGCAAAACGTCTACCAGTGCAACCTCTCCTGCTGGATGTGTCATTACATCGCATACTAATACCACGCATGCCATTACACCGCGGGTATTACTACGCAATGTCAATAACATCGCATTCCATTACATCGCATACTTTTACCACGAGTATGCCTTTACCATGCATGCCATTACAACGCAAAGGCATGCGTGGTAAAGCTATACTTGTGGTAAAAGTATGCAAGGTAAGTGACAACCCTACCCCTACATTTACACAACACACTACTCCCACCCCTACACTACCCCTAACCCAAAAACACTACCACACTACACTACCCACACTACTCCCACCCCAACACTACCCTAAACCCTAAAACACTACTACGCTACTCACACTACTCCCACCCCTACACTACCCCAACCCAAAAACACTACCACACTACTACTTTACCCACACTATTCCCACCCCTACACTACCCTAAACCCTAAAACACTACTACGCTACCCACACTACTCCCACCCCTACACTACCCTAAACCCTAAAACACTGCTACTCTACCCACACTACTCCCACCCCTACACTACCCTTAAACCCTACAACACTACTACGCAACCCACACTACTCCCACCCATACACTACCCTATACCCTAAAACACTACTACGCTACCCAAACCTAAAAACACTACCACACTACTACACTACCCACACTACTCCCACCCCATCACTACCCTAAACCCTAAAACACTACTACGCTACCCAAACTACTCCCACCCCTACACAACCCCAACCCAAAAACACTACCACACTACTACACTACCCACACTACTCCCACCCCTACACTACCCTAAACCCTAAAACACTACTACGCTACCCACACTACTCCCACCCCTACACTACCCTAAACCCTAAAACACTACTACGCTACCCACACTACTCCCACCCCTACACTACCCCAACCCAAAAACACTACCACACTACTACACTACCCACACTACTCCCACCCCTACACTACCCTAAACCCTAAAACACTACTACGCTACCCACACTACTATCACCTCTACACTACCCTAAACCCTAAAACACTACTACGCTACCCACACTACTCCCACCCCTACACTACCCCAACCCAAAAACACTATCACACTACTACACTTCCCACACTACTCCCACCCCCTACACTACCCTAAACCCTAAAACACTACTACGCTACCCACACTACTCCCACCCCAACATTACCCTAAACTCTAAAACACTACTACGCTACCCACAATACTCCCACCCCCATACTACCCCAACCCAAAAACCCTAAAACACTACAACGCTACCCACACTACTCCCACCCCTACGCTACCCTAAACCCTAAAACACTACTACGCTACCCACACTACTCCCACCCCTACTCTACCCTAAACCCTAAAACACTACTACGCTACCCACACTACTCCCACCCCTACACTACCCTAATACAATACAATAAACAAACACTACAACACTACACTACCCTAAAACCTAAATCACTACACTACATAAACATTACACTACCCTCCCTAATACACTACACTAAATAAACATGACAACACCACAACACACACTAAAATGTTTTTAAAAAAACACTACATTTAAACTACCCTAAACCCTACGAAAGTAACCCCCACCCCATGCACAAACCCCCTTACCTCTCTCCTCTCCAGCGTCGCCGTCGGATCCTGCTTCCTCCTTCCTGCTTGCTTCACGTCGTTGTGAGGAAACAGCCTAAATTTCCTCACAACGACGTGGATAGCCGCCCCGCCGCCGCCATTACACATTACATCGCATGCGTTGTAAAAGCACATGCAATGTAATGGTATGCGTGGTTTTACCACGCGTTGTAACATCGCATGCGTTGTAAAGCATGCGATGTAAATGCAACACATGGTAAAACCCGCGTTGAAATGGTTGTTCCCCCTCCTGCTCTCAGGTTCCTTTCAGAGCCCACTTGCAGTGGGAGCTGGTGACTTGCAAGCTCAAATATCTTTATTTCTAACACAAGCGTTGAAGTGTTGGCCATCATTAGAGAGCCCCTGAGATGGCCCATACCAGGGCGCCTTGTGTAACTAGTAAAAAATGTGGCTATTATGTTGTAGCCAATTTCCATTATATCAAGACATATTTGTAAAGATATCACATTTTTACCAGCAGCTGATATTTACAGGAACAGAAAACCTATGCTCTTCATTAATCAATGCATCAATGAGTGATGGAAAGTCCTGGTTCAATGTAAAACCCAAGGTCCTACATGATTCTTTCAGACAGCACACCTAATCAACAGGTTACAAGTGATGTCTATAGACAAAGGCGACTGGCAGGTATGTTTGACACACAAGTGCACATCACTTGAACTTAGATGTCAACTCATATTACCCATGAGTAACAGGTTCAGAACTCTCAGACATATGTGACCAGGGTTGTGCATAGAGACAATGGCTGCAGATGGCACACAACCAATATGTGTCTGAACGTAAAGAGGCACACAACATTGCACACAAGAAGAGAAGCAGCATCAAACAGAGGATTTTAGCATTCTAAAATCCAGATTGAGGTGCCTGGACCTCTCAGGTAGTGGGTTGTTGTACAAAGCTTATATAGAAAGTGATCTGATTTTGTTCAGTTACACTTTATACAATATAGCAGTACAAGGTGGAATATTCCTTAATGAGTACCCACACATGGATATTGCAGAATCAGAATGAAGACATGTGCATACAAACCATAACACAGAGATTCACAGGCTGGCAAGATAAGGAGTCATAAGATCAAAGATCTTTACCTGTGGGTCGATGCACAAACAGCCAATGCATTGAGCATTATAGACAGGCCACCATCCCTACGGTTATGCCGGTGCATAGAAATGTAATTAAAATGTGAGCACTGACAACTTAAGGGTGAGTTCCACAAATATGTAGACTTCAGGCATGTAAGTGACACCACAGTAACCTTGAATCAACATTTGAGGAATAAAAATTATTTGAAAATAGAGACAATATAAATTAAATGGATGCTAAGTGTCGGTGTCTAACCGGGAGTCCCTCTCTTGCAGAGCGTGGAAGCTTGTATCATCACCTCCTACACACACTATGCCTCTTTGTCAGTGGCTCCCTGTCATCACTGGACTCCTCACTAATGGCTGGTGATGATTGGGAGGGAGACTTGTGTGCCTCCTGCCCTGAGGCCTGATGGTTGCTGAGGTTCCAACACCTTAGTGATGCACTGCAATAACAGGAGCTGGATATGTGCATTTACACAAAGGGTATGCCTTACAGTGAGTCCATGACTTGTATGCCACAAGCAAGACTGCTGATCTTCCAGGCCCTCATTGATGTCTGCAGTCTTAATGCCACCTATCAAAGACACAAGGACATTGTACAGCCAAGCATATGTTATTCAGCACAGCATTTTCCATTGAGGCTTCCTTGAAGTCCATTAGGGTATATCCTCCAACATGATCATGAAACTGTTTTGGTACTTTGCAGATATCTTCAATTCCAACGACAATCTGACAGTGGATTATCATGCTGTCAAATTTATTGAGATAATCCCATGTTTCTGTGGCTGTACTGATTAATTTTGGAGTGCACCATTCCCAGTAACAGGCATGGATGGTGTCTTTATAGTGGCTCTTCCTAGTTGTTTGTTCCATAAATGATTTTGTGATTCCTCCAGGAGCAACATCACAATCTGGATCTGTCATCAGACCTGACGTGGCCATGTGTTCCCCAGGTCATGTGCCGTTGTCTGTTGTATTGATACCTCCTACAGAGGAAATGGGACGGTTCATGTTGATTTTTTAGTTTACTTTACTCACGCATTTCACAAGCAGCACAATCCACGAACAGCTGTTGTAAAGGTGGGCAACATGTTGCTCATTTCAGCACACAAGTTTTACACTGACATGAATACTGAAGTGGAAAAATTCTAATGTGTAATGGGCAGGGCTGGGAACATGACGGAGCGGCAGCGATTACTACCACCCACCACACAGGCTTCTGGCAAAAACCTGCCTGTTCGCACCATCGAGCAGTCTCTATGGGACATGAAGTGAGCCCTGCTATCCTTCCACTTACCGAGACCTGCTGTCATTTTGGTGGAATGGGGCTTTGGCGGATGGTCGACCATCAGGGAGGCTCACATCCACGGGTTTTTGGGCTGGGTGGTGCGGTCCGGGCTCAATTGGGCTCTTGTTGGGCTCCTTGTAAGGAGTTTACAACCAGCCATTTCCTGAACCATGTCACCATTTTGGAAGGTGACACAGCGGCCGTTTCTGCAGCTTAGGCAAAGGGTGGAGAAGTGTGGCTCAATGGTTAGAGCGGCAGACCCTGATGCAGAGGTCTAGCCCGGGACCAGGGTTTAATTCCCTGCCTCGGCGGGTCTTGGGCTCAAAAAATTCCACGGACCTGATAATTCTCGCCTCAGTGCCTATTCCAATCATGGAGTCCCACTCTGCAACTCTGGGCAATAGCTTGCTTAATCTCCACAACGGCCCCCACAACGCTAAGGATGCCTGGCCTCCACCTTGGGGGTGCCCAGGAGTGGACACCTCACAGGGAATGCCAGGATGGGTTCCACAGCGGTATTCGTACAAGCGCCTTGAGACCCTTGCGGGTGAGTAGTGCGCTATACAAGTATCAATTTACAATTTACATTACATTTTTCCTGCGTTTTTCCTGAAGTTGTGGTGCTATGTCCTCGTAGGGAGTTAGGCAGGAGTTTAATGTGGCCTTACAGCATCACTATTGCACCGAGTGAATGGCGGTAACCGACGCACGAGTCCCGGAAGCCATGAGGCTTCCGGAAGAGGCTGGCCATATGGACCTCGTCCGAGGCCATGTCGGAACATCAGCACGGCTGCTGCGTTGCGCGGCTTGGCCACAGCTATCCTGGCGTGTTCCCTGCCGAAGAGTGGCTTGCGAAAAAAGGCTGGCAAGTTACGTGATGGGGGCCTCGGAGGGAAGACGGCCCCCGCAATGTGTGAGAAAGGGGGGAGGAGCACCACGAGGCACCCACCCCTGTCATTCATGGAGGGAAAGGGGGGCTGCGTGCAATTAAGCGCAATGAGGGGCCAGCGGCAAACACTGCTGCGGTGTCACAAGAAGGCATGAATTGTCCTTTGTGCCTGGGGATCAGGAGGCAATGGGGATGGTTCTGATTGGCTTGGGGGACTGGGGCCAAGGGGGGGAAGTCTTGATGTGTTTAGCCAGAGGAGGTTGGTGGGGGAGGACCTCGGGGAGTTATAAGTGGAGCCTGATGCAGGGGCAATGGGCCCAGGGAGGAAAAGGAGGTTGGGTAGGCAGGAGGTCACCAGGGAGGGGGAGGCTGGGGAGCCCCTGGCAGTTAGTGAGGGAGGACGGGGGTAGAGACCAGGGCTGAGGCGGTTGCGGCGCTTGATATTCGAGGGTGGTTAGACAGAGTCCCCTGGGAGGTGAGGGATAAGTGGTTGGCAGACGGGGGGTGCAAGTGTCCCCAGGGTGGTAAAGGTGGGCATGAGGGGGAGTTTAGTCTGGGGAGAAGGTGTACGGTCTGGCAGGGAGCAGGCTAGCTTCACTGCTAGAATGGAGTGAGGGGGAGGAGGAGGTGCCTGGGTGGAGGGGGGAGAGAACCCCGCCAGCCCAGGCATATGGGCGAAAGGGGGGAAGGGAGGGCAGGCCTGGCAAAGAGGGGGGGGGGCATTCGGCGGGTCTGGGCAGGGGAGGGGTAGTCTGAGGGAGTTAGGAGGCAGGGGGGTTTTCTCAGGCACGCACAGGGGTTCTTAGCTTGGGGGGGTACTGGCAGTGGCTCCCGGACCAGGGGCAGGCAGGGACAGAGAGGGACACTAACCTCGGCCTGCCGGCCTTCCATTTACATTACAGGAGCGACGAGCGAGGGATGCGCATACTTCGGGTGAGTCGCATGCAACTCCTCGATACCGGGAGGAAGTGAAAACAGGGTTCCGGGCAGCCAGCTGAAACACAGCGAAGGACCATGGGGGAAAAGATAATTGAAAGTCCAAATGGGTCACGTCGGGGCAGCAGCCTAGTGGGGCGAAGGTTCCCTCTAGGGCGGCGGTGACAGTGTGAGGGCAAAGAAGAAAAGCTGATGCAGGTAACACAATAGGAAAATTGATAACAATGGCCAGACACTGGGTGGCACGAAAGGAAATGGTCTCGTCTGGGCGACTGCCCGGTGGGGCAGAGGTGCCCTCAGGAGCGGCAGTGACAGAGGGCAGGCAGAAACCAAAAGCTGAAGCAGAGCACACTATAGAAAAAGTATTACAGGAGGCAATACACACTTGGGTCACAAGAATAGAAGAAGAGGGGGAGTGTGAGGACATCCCATTAGATTATTATGAGGACATTCTAGAGGAGGGGGAAATAGTGGACGAAGAAAGGGGGTAACAAGTAATTTTGTGCCTAGTGTGTTACAGGAGGCGGGACAAGATGTGGAGTGCACGGCTAAGCCTCAGACGGCTCAACCCTCTGCGACACTGGTTAGGCTGTTTGATCCAGTGAGGACACCGACCTTGACGACAGGTAAGAAAGGACGGCGGGGTAGTGCGGTTAGCCCAAAATGGAGGGTTTCCATGGGGACAGATGCCAGAGGTGAAAGGGGGAGAGCGAGATAAAATTATGATGATACGTTAGGGACACAGGGGTGGGTATAGAAGGGCAGGAGACAGAAAAGGAGGTGGAGAAGGGCAATAAAGGGAGGGCGAGGGACAACAAGGCGCAGAAGGACTCAGAAGCGGGGAAGGGTTTGGGGGAGGGCAATGGTGAAGGGGGACGGGTCAGTTGACAGAGGGCAAAGAAAGTAAGGAGGTCAGATTGCTGAAAATGCCGTACATGTGGGTGAGGAAACCATGGGAGCACACCTCATGTTAGCCACAAAGGAAGAAATCTGGAAAGGTGAGTATGTGGACATGTTAAAGCTCCTCCATAGGTAATTGCGATCCAAGGAGGGATCAAAGGAGGAGGAGATAGGGTGCCCATGACTATAGAGAACTGGACGGCAGCCTTTTTCCTTTTAACGAGTTTGTACTGCGAGAAATATCCGGCTAGGTCCATGGCCTTGTTTAAATACATGGATGTAGTTAGGAAGGAGCAATTAACGTCTGGGAGTTATGCGTGGTCAGACTATGAAGAGGAATTCCACGCCCCTTTCAATGTTGTCCCACCCGGGGGGAGGTGGGATACAACGGCAGGGGGAGGCCCAAGGGCCTGTTGGGACTATAACAAAGGCATATGTGCCTGGGAATATTGCAGATTTCGGGACGAATGCTTGAAATGCATAGGCAGGCACCAATTGGTCCAGTGTTTCAGGCCTGGGTATGCAGGACAGGGCCAGGCAGGGGGACAGGGGCCTCAACATCAGAATGCCAATAGCGTACACCAGTGGATGGGAGGCAGAGGAGGTCGAGCAGCACAGGTGTTACATGGGCAAAGGCTCATACACCCATTAAACTGGATTGCTTAGAGGCCTGGCTAGCACATTATCCACAGGGAAAGGAAGCGCAAATTCTGAGTGCGGTTTTAAGGGAAGGTTTTAAATTGGGATACACAAGTCCAAGGTTGGCAAAATGGGCAGAGAATCTGAAGTCCGTGACGGAGCACAAATGAGTTGTATTGGAGAAACTGCAAAAAGAGGTACGGGAAGGGCGCATGGAGGGGCCTTTGCAGTTAGCCCGCTAAAGGACTTGATTATTTCTCCTGTGGGGTGGTGCCAAAAAAGGAGAGAGGCCAGTATCGTTTAATTCAGCCCTTGTCATGGCCGCAAGGGGGTCTGTAAATGATTTCATTCCGGATGACTTTATGTCAGTGTCGTGCTCCTCAGTGGACTTAGCCAGGACGCTGGTGAACATGTTAGGAAAAGGGGCCGAGATGGCAAAATGTGACATCAAGGTCGCCTTCTGGCTTTTGCCAGTACAGCCAGAGGATTTTCAGTTGCTGGGTATTCAAGAGGACGGGAACATCTTTGTGGATAAGGTGCTACCTATGGGGTGTTGAATATCATGTGCGCTGTTCGAAAAGTTCATTAAATTCCTGCAGTGGGTTTTCTCTTGGAAAACTGGAAAACAGATGGTGACACACTACCTTGATGACTTTTTCCTGGTGGGCCCGCCTGGTTCGACAGACTGCCAGCAGCAGCAGGACAGTTTCCATTAGCTCATTGGGACACTGGGTGACCCTTTAGCGCCAGAGAAGACACAAGGTCCAAGCACAGTGTTGTCATTTCTGGGGATTGAACTGGACTCCATGGCTATGGAGGCCAGGATGCCGGACGATAAAAAACTGCACATGAGGTTGTTGATTGATGACATGTTGGCCAAAAAGAAAGTGACAGTAAGTATGGTACAAGTGTTACTGGGTAATTTGAACTTCGCATGCAGAGTAGTGAGGGCAGGGTGAACATTCTGCAGGAGACTGAGCCGGTCACTGGCAGGCATCACGCTGCCACACCACCACATGCGCCTGTCGGCAGGGACAAAGGAGGACTTGAGAATGTGGTGCAGGTTCCTGGAGGATTTCAATGGGATACCCATGTCCACACTAGAGGAGTGGGACTAGGATGTTCAGATATTCTCAAGCGCTGCTGGAGCTTGAGGGTTTGGTCTGTACTGGCAGGGCAAATGGTGTGTGGAAGAGCATGGGCAGGAGCATTACTTTCCTAGAATTATTTGCCTTAGTGGTAGCGGTCATGCTGTGGGGGCAGAGGCTAGCACACAAAAAAGGTCACATTCAGGGTAGACAACATGGCAGTGATGCAGATGGTCAACAGGCAGTCCGCAAGGGATGAGCAGGTCCTAAAGTTATTGAGAGTTTTCATGTTGAGTTGCTTAAAGTACGAAATTGAGTTTAGGGCAAAGCATGTCCCGGGGGTAGACTATGACATAGCGGATGCTTTGTCTCGTTTGCATGTTGAGCGGTTCCACGGGCTGGCCACGGAGGCGGAGTCTCACAAGACGCCGGTACCAGAAGGGATGTGGTCCGTAGGAGAAAAAGGATGCTGCAACTAGTGGTAGGGTCATTAGCGCTTTCCACAAGGAGGGCTTATGGACAACAGTGGCATTAATTTCTGCAGGGAGGTGCGAAGAGGAGGCCTGGGACGTAGGCCAGGGAAGAGGACGTCATTCAGTTCATTTTGGACTTGATTGAGAAGGGTTTGTCGTAGGTTACCACTGCGGCAAAACTGGCAGGGCTAGTTAATGTGGGGATATACCCCAATAGCAGGAGAGCTGGGTAAGTGGTTGCCAGAGGGTTGGGCCAGGCAGTCGGGTAGGGGACAGCGAGTCAGATTACTGATGACTAAGGTGATTTGGAGCAGAATGATAGAGGTGTTGCCAACTATATGCATTAGCCGGCAGGAGTCGGTTTTATTTGTGGCTTTAATCTCTTGGTTGTACTGCGGGGCATTCTGAGTTTCGGAGTTGTTAGGGAGAAAAGGGGCCCCACGTTGCAATGGAAGGACGTACAGGGATGTGAAAAGGGGAGCAAAGCCGTCTCCATCTTCCTCAGGCACTCGAAGACGGATCAAAGGGGGGTAGGGAAGTCAATGGTGCTTTGGCTAGTGAGGATACCCTAATATGCACTGTGCAATGGAGGTGCATTTTGCGGGGAGGGGCAAGTAGAGAGGTGGGGACGTTTTTCACAGAACGTCGGCAATGGAAGTGTCTGCGGTGCAGCTGCTATGGGTCATGAGGCATGCTTTCAAATCCCTGGGGGAGGTGCCAGAGGCGTTTGGGACTCATTCCTTCAGGATAGGGGTGACATCTGACGCGGTGAAGATGGGCTGGGACTCAGAGAGGCTGAAGCAGTTGGGACATTGGTCATCAGACTGTTATAAATGCTATGTAAAAGCTGGAAGTGAGGGTGTTGGGAGAAATGGGAATATGTGATCTTTTCTCAGGCATGTGCCTTTTCAGGTGCAGTAGCAGGGCCAGAGTCAAAGGTGCTATCAATCTGGATAGTCGGGCACTCTTTTGTGAAATGGGTGGAAAGACACGAACAGCAGAAAGAAAAAGGCGTAAATCTAGAATTTGACCCCGCATTGTTTAAAGTCAGTTGGCACGGAAAAGCGGACATGCGTTGGCACAAACTTTTCCCTCTTTTAATTAAATTACTTCTTTGCCATGTTTGTCATGTGCTGGTAATTCATTTGGGAGAGAACGATTTAGTGTTGTGTAAGGGTTTGTCTCTGTTGAAACAGATGAAACGGGATTTGAATTAGATTAGGAAGCAGTGGTCAGGGTGGGTCGTGGTTTAGAGTGAATTTGTTCTCAGAAGGCATTGGAGGAAGGCCAAGAGGCCTGTTGCCATTGATTGGGCCAGGAGAAAGGTAAACAGAGAAATGAGGGTTTTTTGCAGAGAGTCAGGGCTTGGCAGGGTAGAGCATCCAGAACTAAAGTATTCAACAGTGTATTATTTTAGGGATGATGGGATACATTTGTCTCGCTTCGGGATGGAGCTGTACTTGATACAAATTGAGGAATTAAGGAAGTCATGGATGTGGCCCTGGATATTTGACGGTACCCTAGAAGTGGCCTGGGAATTGGGGGTTATTTGAAAACTTGACCATGCACACCGGGTTTTGTGTGCAGGAACTCTAAAGTAAGCTAGACGTTGCTGTTTGATAGATTAACTTACACAAAAATAGCGTAATTTGAATTTTTTTATTTGTTTATTTATATTTTTATTATTTTTCTTCCTCTAATTTTTTATCCTTTTTTCTCCTCTGTACAAAAAAGTGCGTTGATATATTTTCATTTCATCACTGTTTAACAATCACACATTTATATCATAAAAATTACAATTCAATTTTGTTAAAAAAACAATTCAAAGAAGATAACAGTTTATATATGGATATACATCAATTAGCAATTTCTAATTTTGAGTTTGTAAATACAGTATCTATTCCCTTCCAACGCGTTTCGGCTTGTGGCCTTCCTCAGGAAATCTGTATTTTTGAATACCGCATGAACTTCATTCTACAATTATGAAAAATATTAGTTTAGTGATTCGAATATGAACTTTCAGAATACAAACAACGTCTAACATATACTTTTTCTCATTTTTAACTATATGTCACTTATGACGTCTAATGGTGTCCCACTGATCAGGGGTCTTTACTTGCTGGGCTGGATTAAACTTCATACATTAGTGTCTAACCATCTCTAAAACTATACATACAGAAACAAAACTTTTACTATTCTCTCATCTGTTAATCCTTAAAACCACAATTTCATGTATATACACTATTTACAACAGTTATTTAAATTCCAATGGTCTTACATGTTTTTAATGCTTGCAGATGGGAGCTGAGAATTTAGTTGGTATGCGGGCTGGTTGACCTAGAAATTTTGTTGGTTATATGAAAAAGAGTGAAAGGAAATTATGTAAAAATTGGACAGTTAGGTAGAGCAGGCGAAAAATTATGTAATCATCTGATTATGATGAGCAACAAGGTAAGAAGAGTGTACCTAGGAAGTCTAGATTTTATGATTCTTAAATAATAATTACTAATACTAAGAGGCTTACTTCATGGTAACATTAAGGTAAGATGTGCTATACCTGTATTCTGGAGATGGATTCTCAGGCTGTAATTGCGATCACAATGGAGCGAGATTCGAATTTCACGCTATTCTATTTTGACTAAGCCTGTTGGAAAGAATTTTATATTCATCACCCTCTAAATGCCTAGTATGTAAATTACCCAAGCCACATAGTGTTGTGCTGGGAATTGGGGGGGTCAGAAAAGTCAAAGGGACCGTTTCTGAGTGGAGTCAGGTAGCTATTTCTTCCAGTTTTACTGTTTCATTTTTATGGTTGGGGACAAGCAGGTAATGAGGTTAGGATAGGATATACTTAGTAGATAGATCTTTAGACAGGTAGAGAAGATGTTGCAGGGTTATAAGGGTTAACAGTTATTGATCGAGTGGATAGATCTTTAGACAGGTTGAGAAGACATTACAAGATTTTAAAGGGTGAAATTTATTGATCAAGTTGAGGTCTGTTAAATAAATTGCAATTGTGTTTGGGGGAAACCTTAGGGGGTGAGGGGAGGAGGATACGTAGATGAAGCATGTATAGCTAGTTATAGTTTTGTGAGGCAAAGGCCAAGGTTATGTTTTGTAAGGTGCACCTGTCTTCAATAAAGCAGCCTTTTCACACACCAATTGAGTCAATTGTGGTTCGTTCTGCGCCCTGCGGCCCAAATTCTGGTGACTGCTGGGCTGCGAAACAAGGGAAACAGATGAACACACCTGAAGGTAAGAAGGCCTCGCGTCTGGCTTTCCTGGAGCACTGTGCCCCCTTGAGTGGTCCGGTCCTAGTCATCAGCGTTACCCCCGGGGCGACTTGAGTGTAGGCACTCGGCTCAGGGTGCTTAAGCGGGGCATGACTGCCTGATGGCGGCCTTCTAGGCTTTGCCCTTGACTGAGGTATGGGGTGGACTCGAGACATAGCTGCCAAGTTTTCAGACAGCTTAAATGTGATGTCTCCTGGGTGATACTTTAGCACAGTTTATGCGCATGCAATAAGATGAACTTTAGAAAGCTTGTTGAGTGAACATCTTCAGCCATTATTTGTTTTTTTAGACCACAACAAAGCTGAATTCTGGGATTACTAGTTTTGTTCTTAATGCTTACAGAAAGCTAAAAAAGCAAAACGAGACGAATGGGGAACACATAACATAACCTAGCTATATTCTCCTTACTTTAAGTCGAGACGCTGTGTGGGTGACTGTAGCATCTTGTTTGCTGCTGTAAAAAAAGTTAATTAAGCTGAACCTGCTGAGTGTTGTGAAGTCAGAAGATCAAAACAAGCTTTGGTAAATGCATTAGGTTTCGCCTATTTGATTAATAATAAGCAGTTTTTTGTTGTAGGTTGTAGCTTGTTGAGTAGTTGTACAATATAAGTTACAGAAACTCTGTTAAAGTATTATGACTTGTACAAAAAGGCAATATATTGTGTTGTTATTAGGGCATAGTGTGGGTAAGTAATAGCAGAATTTGTTTAAAATTAAATGAAATGAAAGAGAGAAGTAATAGAATTATTTGATGTAATAGCAATATTATATGTTTAGAGGAGTTCTGAGAACTTTTGGGCCGGGTACCACTGCACCTGCTGCACCATTCAAATCATGGCCCTAGTTCCTGCTAAATAACTGCACTTTTGATTGTCTGTTTAGTAGTAAATGTTAGCAATATTCTGTGTTTAGGTGGGTCCCTAGAGCTTTGGGCCCTGGTGCCACTGCAGCTGCTGCACCATTCAACTCAAGCCCCTTTTAACTGCATGACAACTGCAATTGTGTCTGCCTGTATAGTAGTAAAATAAAGCAATATTAGGTGTTTCGAGGCATTCATGACCAATTTCGGGCCCAGTGCCGCTGCTCCTGCTGCGCCATTCAAATCATGACCCTGTTGTTTGCACTTATGACTGCCTGTTTAGCAGTAGAATATAGCAATATTAGGTTTTCAGTGGGGTGCCTAGAACTTTTTGTCCCTGTTCTAATTCACCAGCTGCACCATTCAATTCATGAACTAATTAACTGCTAGATAAATGCACCTGTGCCTGCCTTGTTTAGTAGTCAACTATAGCAATATTATGTGTTTAAAGTTGTTCTGACAACTTATTGGCCCAGTGCTACTGCACCTGCTGTATTATTCACATCATGACCATGTTGTCTGCAAGGTAACTGCACTTGTGGCTACCTGTTTAGGAATAAAATATAGCAATATTAGGTGTTTAGTGGGTTACCTGAGCTTTTGGTCCTTGTGCCACTGCAGCTGCTGCACTATTGAAATCATGACCCTGGTGCTTGCTAGGTAACTGCACTTAAGACTGCCTGTTTATTTTAAAAATATAGTCATATTAGGTGTTTAGAGAAGTTTTGACAACTTTTGGGCCCGGTGCCACTGCACCTCCTGCACCATTCATAGTATGACCCTGTTGCCTGCAAGATAACTGCACGTGTGACTGCCTGTAGTAAAACATAGCAATATTTGGTGTTTAGTGGAGTTATGACAACTTTTGGCCACCATGTCACTGCACCTGCTGTACCATTTCAATCAAGCCCCTTTCAGCTGCAAGGCAACTGCAATTGTAACTGCCTGTATAGTAGTAAAATATAGCATTAGGAATTTAGAGGCGTTCTGACAACTTTTTGGCCCAGTGACTGACATTTAACTGCCCTTGTGACTGAATGTTTAGTTGTAAAATATAGCAATAATTTGTGTTTATTGGGGTGCATGGAGCTTTTGGTGCCTGAGCCTCTGCACCTACTGCACTATTGAAATGATGACCCTAGCACTTGCTGCATAACTGCACTTGTGACTGCCTGTAGTAAAACATAGCAATATTTGGTGTTTAGTGGAGTTATGACAACTTTTGGCCACCATGTCAAGTCAAGTCAAGTCATAAAATTTATATAGCGCACTACATACCCAGAGGGTTTCAAGGCGCTTGGGGAGGGGAGGGGGGTTATTTGTCAAATATCCACGTTTTAAGTTGTTTTCTGAACGCTAGGTGATTCTGGGTGAGGCGAAGGTAAGCGGGGAGTGAGTTCCATGTTTTGGCAGCCAGGTATGAGAAGGATCTGCCTCCCATGGTGGTTTTGTTGATGCGAGGGACAGTGGCGAATGCTTGGCTGGAAGATCGAAGTTGGCGGGAGGGGGTGTAGAAGGACAGTCGAGAGTTGAGGCAATCTGGTCCGATGTCGTAGAGTGATTTGTGTGCGTGGGTAAGCAGTCGGAAAGTGATCCTCTTATTGACGGGTAGCCAGTGGAGGTCTTTAAGGTGACCAGAGATGTGTTCGTTGCGTGGGATGTCTAATATGAGCCTGGCTGAGGCGTTTTGGATTCGTTGTAGTTTCTTCTGTAGTTTGGCGGTGGTACCTGCGTAGAGGGTGTTTCCGTAGTCCAGTCGGCTCGTGACCAGAGCATGGGTGACTGTTTTCCTTGTTTCGGTGGGGATCCAGCGAAATGTTTTCCTGAGCATGCGAAGGATGTTGAAGCAGGATGAGGATACGGCGCTGACTTGTCTGTTCATTGAAAGTGAAGAGTCCAGGATGACGCCAAGGTTCCGTGCGTGGTCTGTCGGGATGGGTGCTTTTCCGAGGGCTTCCGGCCACCAGGAGTCGTCCCAAGCAGAGGGGGATTTACCTAAGATGAGGACTTCTGTTTTGTCTGAGTTCAGTTTCAGACGGCTTTGTTTCATCCATTCGGCGACTTCTTTCATTCCTTCGTGTAGGTTAGTTTTGGCGGTGCTGGGGTCCTTGGTGAGAGAAAGGATCAGTTGAGTGTCATCCGCGTAAGAGATGATGTTGAGGTTGTGTTGGCGGGCGATGGTCGCGAGGGGGCTCATGTATACGTTGAAGAGGGTGGGGCTGAGTGAGGATCCTTGTGGTACGCCGCAGATGATTTCAGAGGCCTCGGACTTGAATGGTGGGAGGCGGACTCTCTGGGTTCTTCCGGAGAGGAACGAGGTGATCCATTCCAGTGCCTTTCCTTGGATTCCGATGTTTTTGAGGCGCTGTAAAAGGGTGCTGTGGCAGACTGTGTCGAAGGCTGCAGAGAGGTCGAGGAGGATGAGGGCGACTGTGTCTCCATTGTCCAGTAGAGTTCGAATGTCGTCTGTTGCTGCGATGAGGGCGGTCTCAGTGCTGTGTTTGGCTCGGAATCCAGATTGTGAGGAGTCGAGGGATTTGTTGGCTTCGAGGAAGGTGGCGAGCTGGTTGTTGACAGCTTTCTCGATGACTTTGGCCGGGAATGGAAGAAGTGAGATGGGGCGGTAGTTTTTGAGTTCGGTGGGGTCTGCTGTTGGTTTTTTCAGAAGAGCGGTGAGTTCAGCGTGTTTCCAGTCTTCTGGGAAGGTAGCGGAGTTGAAGGAGCAGTTGATGACGTCTCGGAGGTGCGGAGCTATGACGGAGTCTGCTTTGTTGAAGATGTGGTGAGGGCATGGGTCTGTGGGGGATCCAGAGTGGATGGAATTCATCAGGCGGATGGTGTCCTCAGTGGTGATTGGGTTCCAGGCGTTGAGGGTGTTAACGGGGGGAAGATAGTCAGCTGATGGTAGGGTGGGTTGGCTTCCGGGTTGGTTGTCAAAGCTGTTGTGGATGTCAGCAATCTTGTTGTGGAAAAAAGAGGCTAGGGAGTCGCAGAGAGTTTGAGAGGGTCACTGCACCTGCTGTACCATTTCAATCAAGGCCCTTTCAGCTGCAAGGCAACTGCAATTGTAACTGCCTGTGTAGTAGTAAAATATAGCATTAGGAATTTAGAGGCGTTCTGACAACTTTTTG
Organism: Lissotriton helveticus; assembly: GCF_964261635.1. Taxonomy (NCBI): domain Eukaryota; kingdom Metazoa; phylum Chordata; class Amphibia; order Caudata; family Salamandridae; genus Lissotriton; species Lissotriton helveticus. Next base: position 1,941,101,082 of record NC_136059.1, read on the forward strand.
GCCCAGTGACTGACATTTAACTGCCCTTGTGACTGAATGTTTAGTTGTAAAATATAGCAATAATCTGTGTTTATTGGGGTGCATGGAGCTTTTGGTGCCTGAGCCTCTGCACCTACTGCACTATTGAAATGATGACCCTAGCACTTGCTCCATAACTGCACTTGTGACTGCCTGTTTAGTAGTAAAATATAGCAATATTTGTTATTTAGTGGGGTTATGACAACTTTTGGCCCCTGTGCCACTGCACCTGCTGCACCATTTAAATCATGTCCCTTTCAACTGCAAGGTAACTGCATTTGTTACTGCCTGTTTAGTAGTAAAAAAATGGCAATTGTAGGTGTTTGGTTGTGTGCGTAGAGCTTTTGGTCCTGGTATCACTGCACCTGCTGCACCATTGGAATCCTGAACCTGTTGTCTGCAAGGTAACTGCACTTTTGACTGCCTGTTTTTTTTTCATTTGAGCAATACGCTGGGTTTAGTGGGGTCCCTAGAACTTTTGGCCCCAGTGCCACTGCACCTGCTGCACCATTCAAATCAAGTTCCTTTTATCTGCAAGGTAACTGCAATTTTGACTGCCTGTTTAGTAGTCAAATAACAATAGTATGTGTTTAAAAGATTTCTGAGCCTGGTGCTACTGCACCTGCTGCACCATTCAAATCATGACCCTGTCGTCAGCAAGGTGACTGCACTTGTGACTGCCTGTTTCGTACTAAAATAAATCATAGCTCTGGTATATTAACTTTATTTTTAACGTGCAATATTTATTACAACATTTAGAAATTGATCATAATGACCAAATAGATTAAGTTGAAAAAATCAATCCGATAAGGCCTACAAAGAGCAAAAAATAGTGCTGAGACATGAGTATGAAATGCCACAAACATTCTAAGGCCAAAGCATCTCCTTTACACAACTAAGTAATAAAGAGCAGGCATTCCAGCAGACTGTTAGACACTGTCTGTCTTTACTGTGGGAAGAGATCTTATCTTGACAGTGAGTGGGGCAGAAACAATGTGAACAGCTTTAGTAGAAGTATTGTAAATGGGAGCAGCCAGAGGATGTTAACAAAAAAAAAAAGTTCCACACAAGAAGCAAAAGCAAATAAACACAGTAATTCGCCATTGGGAACTGATAAGAGCCCCCTTTTAAGATAAATTAAATACAAGAGATTTCACAAGAACAGCATAAGCGATGAACAGGCGAAACCTAATAACAAACTCCCATGTTTTTAACCCTGTACTCTACGTGGTTACTACTGCTGCTTGGATTATCAGCATTTATAAATGAGTCGTTGTAATTCACTGTATGATTAACCGTAGAAGAATATTTCCACTTGGGTGGTAGTTTGCTCAGAGCCATATACATACAAAAAAATAGTTCCAGCAGTGCGACATTGTAAGAAATTGAGTCACGGTTGAGGCGGGTGAAACCCTACACAAGCAGCAACCACAATCCTTGTCGGGGTGAAGTCACAAGCAAACCGCAAAGTAACCTTTGCTCAAACCTCTGGTAGCTTGGCACAGAGCAGTCAGGCTTAACTTGGAGGCAATGTGTAAAGTATTTGTGCAACACTTTGAACAGTAATAACGTAAAAACATCACACAAGAAGGATCCCACACCAAGTTAGAAAAATAGAGTGATTTTTAATAATTAAAACAAGACCAAAGGCGTGGCGTGGCTGACCACCTAAGATGACGGACACAGATTAAAGAGGCCCTGGATAAGAATCCTGGTGTACCATTGGTTAAAGTGCAGCATCAAGCCTCTATATATTGCGCTACTGCTGTTGCACGCCCAGACGGAAGATCTGCCCGACATCCTTGTTAAAAACCGACATTGTTGAGGCATATTCCCAAGGTGAGGCCTGCCTCTGGGCTGGGGCCTAACTGACGAGGAGCAACTCGTATGGGTGCAGTGCGCTCACTGGCCGCCCCTGTGGTATCTCCTACCTGTGGCTCGTGGATGGAATAGAAGTCGACCCCGAATTGCTGCCGTTGCCTGCCCAGGTCCGGAGTGGTGGCGCTGGGAAGATCAGGCGTGCTCGTGCCTCGGACCGGGTGCCCCGTGACCTGTGGCGGCATCCGAGAAGCTGACCTCTGGTGAGTGTGTAGCGCCGCTTGCTTGCTGCCGGCTCCCATGGATTGCTGTCTCCTGGTGTGGCGGCGAGTGTTGGTGTCCCTGGCCCAGTGGGGCGTGATCCCGACACGATGTGCGGGAGGTGTAGCGGGTGGTCTGACTGCGTGTGGGGCCTGCACGCTGAGCGAGGTGGAACGCGGAGTGTTTGCCTGGGGATGCACCTAGACGAGTCCCGGCCTGTTGGCCCAATCGTCAGTACTGTGTGAGGCAGCCCGGGGTTGCGATACTGCTTTGAGACCGCTGCACAGAGGGTACGCTTCAGACGCTGATCGCCGAGCTCCGGCAAATACACAGAGCCTCTACCCAGGAATGCCCGGGCCCCGGCATGCTGCATGAGAGGGGGAGCGGGGCCTAAATGCCGATTGTGGAGGAGCGCCTACTGGCATAGCAAAGCATTGAATGTGTGTGGCTGGAACAAGACACCCACTGATGGGACACAGTTTGGTGGCCGCGGCCTGCCATGAGCGCTGGGGGCATTGCATGATGGAGGACATTGGGAATTGTGAGATGTGCGTGCTGCTTACCTGGTGCTGCCTCCACCCCATACTGACCTGCACCGCCTCCATCAAGTGCAAACGGTGAGCTGATGGGAGACACTGTGAACCTGTGCCTACAGTGGTGAGGGGCACCAAGGGACGGTACAGCTCTTAGATAGCTTCTGGTGCCTTGAATGTGTGAACTGGCTAACCTGTCGTGCTGCTCCTTCCCCCTCCCCTGCCATCCTGCTTGCCTGCACACTTGGCTAGGGCGAGGGCAGGGCTACGAACCAAGGAGATACACAAGCACAATTGGTGATCCCGATGGATCCCGCCTCACTCCCAGTGGGACTGTGAGCAGGTCGACAGTGCTGCGAACACCTGTATTCCCGCCTGCGACACTAATGAACCCCAGGCACATGTAATAACTGGACCCACTACGGAAGTTCCGCACCAGCATCAACCAGGCCACCAACCTATTGACTCAGACACGCACTTTCCGACTACCGCACCTGTCCCATTCGTGGCATACTGGCTGCTTACTTTCTCGATACACACCACTGCGGCTAAATCCAAATAGGAGGGCGAGCAGACAGGAGGAATGAAGCAGATCAAAGGGAAAAACTTGGACACAACCACCGCTACTAGCCATCCTGTGGAGGACCTGGACAACACTACAAGGCCAGCATCGCCTGGCTCCGTTCACCGCACTGGAGCGGAAGCGCCCCCAGACAAAATGGATTTGATCCTACAGGACGTTAGGGACTCCAGGAAAGCTATTGAGCAGCAGATCGTATCACTCACAACAGGCTTCACACTGCTTAAGGCCGACTACGCCAAATTGGCCGATACGGTGAGATCGCAGGGGAAGACCATGAGATCGAACCCCAAGTTAAGGACCATTCGACGCAAATACAACAACTGCAACAGCAAGTCAACAGCCTACAGGACAGGATCGAAGATGCGGAAGGCAGGAACCGCAGGAACAACGTGCGTGTCATCGAACTCCCGGAACGCAGCGAGGGCCCCAATGCCACCAGCTTCATGGAGCAATGGTTCAGTGAAAATGTGGCCCCAGAGGGCCTATCTTCCTTTTTCTGTGTGGAGAGAACCCACTGGATCCCTACTGGCAAAACAAAAGCTGGAAGGCTGCCACGATCCTTAATAGTTAAAATACTAAACTACAGAGATTGGGATGTACTGCTGTAGAAGGCTCAGGAGCGTATGCAGAATCTCTGTGTACCCTGATTATACAATAATGGTGCACCGCCAAAGGTCCTCCTTCCAACCAGTAAAGAAGAAATTATGCTCTCTGAATCGCAAATATGCACTGCTATTCCCCACCCGCCTAAAGATAATCTGTGAACAAAAAACATACTTCTTTGACAGTCCAGAGGATGCAGAGGAGTGGGTCGAACAACGTCCCAACAGTCCTAAACAAACCCAGAGTCGCAGATCATACCGCACTGCCAAAGGGACTCAAAAGCTGTCAACCATTAGCCCCACATACGAACAGGCTCCGGCTAGCACGAAGGAGGCACTGGCAGCAGCAAACTCCTTCAGGGATGACAACCTCCAGATCGCAACTTACTTTTCTGGGGACAGTACTTTACAGTCAGACTCAGAGCATAGTATAAACCTGTTCCCCTCAGTGACACCTCAGACGGCGGACGATTTGCTGGGATGAACCACGCGTCATGGTACACGATCTCCCTGACTGGACCATAGATGCAGAAGACGACCAAGGAACGCTCCTTGCAAACAAATGTATCATTTCTGTTCACGCCTTAACCTGTTGTTAACTGATAATATAAGGGCAAAGTGCCCCTCCCCTCCGCCCCCGGACAATGCAGTGCTCATGGAGCCGGTATCTGCATACACAGATTGTGTTAGATGTTAATGTCTTAGGTGCAGCAGCAACAGATGCCTAATATAAGGTTATACAGATTGATTTTTTTTTTGCTCCTTCATATAGCACTACTGATGGTTAACATTATGTATGTAATGTGATATCCCCTGGGTTCTACTGAGCTCACACGCTAATATTTGTAGATACACAACATGACAGTTGGTAGCTCTCACCCCCACAAAGCGTACGCACTGCATAGATGTAGCACCAATTGTATGGTTCAGTTTTTACTGGACTGTTGGGTGGGCATTGGGGGATGTGTGGAGAATGATGAACCCAGTAACCAGGGAATACTCCTTTTTCTCACCGGTCTACCAGCTACATACACGGATTGACAGAATGCTTTGCTCCCTTAATATTGCAGCACAAGTGGCCCACGCCACATACCTAGCCAAGCCCTTCTCTGACCATAATCCACTAGAGATCCGTATTGCATGGTGCAGAGTACCCACCCCAGTTGCTACATGGAAGCTGTGGCCCCAGATCCTGGAGGACGCTCCCTTCCGCGGTACGCTATCCGCCGCTATTACAAATTATTTCTCAGAAAACTGGAACACTGCCTCCTCAAACCTGATTGAGTGGAATGCGCTCAAGGTGATGGTGAGGGGTACAGCAATAGACGGTATACAACCTTTACCACGCAACTTTTACCACGACCTACCTTTACCACGCAATTTTTACAACGCAGGATCCATTACAACGAAGTACCATTACAACGCATGTATTTACAACGCAGTACCTTTACCACGCATACCATTACAACGTAAGTATTGGTAAGTATATAATATTTTTAAAAATATTATAAGTTTGGGTTTTTGGGTAAAGGGGTATTTTTAGGGTTTAGGGTCAGTTTTGTGTTTTTGGGTAAAGGGGTATTTTTAGGGTTCAGGGTCAGTTTTGGGTTTTTGGGTAAAGGGGTATTTTTAGGGTTCAGGGTCAGTTTTCAGTTTTTGGGTAAAGGGGTATTTTTAGGGTTCAGGGTCAGTTTTCAGTTTTTGGGTAAAGGGGTATTTTTAGGGTTCAGGGTCAGTTTTCAGTTTTTGGGTAAAGGGGTATTTTTAGGGTTCAGGGTCAGTTTTCAGTTTTTGGGTAAAGGGGTATTTTTAGGGTTCAGGGTCAGTTTTCAGTTTTTGGGTAAAGGGGTATTTTTAGGGTTCAGGGTTAGTTTTGGGTTTTTGGGTAAAGGGGTATTTTTAGGGTTCAGGGTCAGTTTTTGGTTTTTGGGGTAAAGGGGTACAGGATAAATTAAATTAAATTAAATAATTAAATTAAATAAAAATAAATTAATTAAATTAATTAAATTAAATAATTAAATTAAATTAAATAAAAGTAAATTAAATTAAAATAAATTAAATTACATTAATTAAATTAAATTACAATAAATTAAATTAATTAAATTAAATTACATTAAATTAAATTAATTAAATTAAATTAAAATAAAATAATTTAATTAAATTACATTAAATTATAATAAAATAATTAAATTCAATTAAAATAAATTGATTATATTAAATTACATTAAATTAAAAAAAATTAAATTAAATTAAATTAAATTAATTTAATTAAATTACATTAAATTACATTAAATATATTAAATTAAATTAAATTAAATTAATTAAAATACATTAAATTAAATTAATTAAATTAAATTAAATTAAATTAATTTTAATTAATTTACATTTCAAAAAATATAATATACTTACTAATACTTACGTTGTAATGGTATGCGTGGTAAAGGTACTGCGTTGTAAATACATGCGTTGTAATGGTACTTCGTTGTAATGGATTCTGCGTTGTAAAAATTGCGTGGTAAAGGTAGTCGTGGTAAAAGTATGCGTTGTAACGTCATACATCCCAATAGACGCCACAGTAGGGGCCAGGCAGGAAGTCCACAGTAGTCTTATCTGACTAGAATATGCAATGTCCGAAATGGAACAGGCAGCAGCGAGGGACCCATATAAACAAGCTCCACTACAAGAAGCACACATACAGCATGCTGAACTGTTAGGAACACTCAGGGTAATAGATTACAGAGTGTACACACAGCTGAAGCACACCGAGGCTGACAAATCTGGGACACTATTGGCTAGAATACTGCGAGACAACCCAACACCTCCTGTAATCTATACTATTAACGTCCCGGGAAAGGGCATGGTTCACTCGCAACAGGACATACATGATGCGTTTTGCAAGTACTGCAGCACTTTATACAGTGTGCCCACACACATTGACGATTCCCTGATAGACAATTTCCTGGAAGGCCTACCCTTCCTGCAGCTAGCTGCAGACACACAGAAAAGCCTAACTGGCCCCATCACTAAAATGGAAATAAAAGTGGCCATCAAAGGGCTCCTGCGAGCCAAAGCGCCAGGCCTAGATGGCCTGCCTATAGAAGTCTTTGACTCCTACTCAGAGGTCTTAATCCCTAAACTGGAGGAGTTATATAACAATGCTCTAGAACTGGGACGCCTCCCCTACACTACTATGCAAGCGTTGGTGATGGCACTCCACAAGCCAGGCCGGGACGGCACAGAACTATCAGACTACCACCCGTTGTCGCTCCTAGCCTCGGAGTATAATATTCTAAGTAAGATCCTAGCAAACTGGCTTGTGCCACACCTACATAAATTGATACACAGGGACCAATGCAGATTTCTCCCGGCGCACAGCACATCGTTAAATATCTGAAGGCTGCACCATGTCATGGCTGCCACCCCCGTGGAGTATGCTGATGCAGGGTGCATTTTGCTGGACCTGCACAGGCCTTTGATACCATCACATGGGCTTATATGTTTAAGGCCCTTGAGAGATTTGGCCTGCCCCTCGAGTACATCCGCTACATACAGTTGTTGAACACGGCCCCTACTGCGAGAGCACATACAGGCTGTCACATATCATGGGAATATACAGTGCACAGAGGCATGAGGCAAGGATGCCCACTACCCCCTTATTGTTTGTGCTCGCTATAGAGCCTCTGGCTCTCACGATACGACAGACGGCTGAAGACTTGGGGATTCCAATAGGTAATACCACTCACCTGATATCAGCCTATGCAGACAATATTATTGGGTACATACGGGACCTCACGGCTCTACTGGAGCCCCTCCCAGTATTTTCTCCTATTTTGAGTATGTCTCTGGTCTCCCCATCAACGAAGGGAAGTCGAACGCTTTTTTCTTGCACGAAAGAAACCGCCCGGACGAAGTTAATCTTGGCAGATACACTATAACGGTGGCACACAGCATATTCAAATACCTAGGTATTCCTATATATGTAGATCACACAAGGATCAACTCAATGGTAATCTGGCAAAAGCAATTACTGCAGTACACTCAAGTGTGGCATTCTGACTGTCACTGCAACTATCGTTAATGGGGCGGGTTGCTATTTCTAAAATGGTGGTCCTCCCCTGACTATTGTATTACTTTGCCAATTTGCCAATCCTAGTCCCACCATCTACATTTCGTGCCCTAGACACAATACTGCTAGATCTCCTTTGGGGGCCCGGACTTCGGAGAGTGAGCCTTACAAACTACAGTTGGAACTGCATAAAGATGGGCTGGGGGTGCAAGACTTCACGGCATATTATTATGCTTGCCAACTGCAATGGCTGTCCTACTGTCCTGTGGGCAGGAACCTACAGGAAATAGGATCCACGCCACACAGGACATTGACAGAGGGTGGCTACATACACTGCTGTTGCCAAAAAGCAAGCTTCCCCCACGCATCAACACTACTAAATACGGCACTCCAATGCTGGAAAAAAGCGCTGCAATATACAACCTGCTCCATTCCCTATGCCGGGAACATCCCACTGCTGGGGATACCAAGGCCTGGCGGCAGACTCACTAAGCGTATGCTACAGGCCTGGGCCGATGTGGGAGTGGACACTGTACTAGCCTTGTTTAGCAAAAATACCCTCCTAGATCCTGAAAACGTCATGCGGGCCACGGGGGCACCAGGCCACCTCTGCTTAACGCATGCCATGATATCACATTATGTGAAGAAGAACTGGGCCAGATGGAGCACCCGCAGCATGAGCTAGTCCACACATTATACTAGATGGGAGAGGGGCGACACCTTATACAATGGTTGTATATAGGCATTCATGCTCAGGTGGCAGTGTTACTCACTGACCTGAGAGCAAAATGGTCAGGATCTATTGAACGAGACATATCTGATCAGGCATGGGCCAGTATACTGGAAGACCCCAAGAGAGTGTCTCAGAATGCCAAATTTCAATTCATACAAAGTATGATCTTGCACAGGTCTTATTTAATCCAAGCCGACTGCACCGAATGTTCCCTGACACACAACACTGCTGCCTACGCTGTAAAGCTGAAGAGGTGGGTTTCACACATATGCTTTGGGCTTGTCCTGACCTTAGAGCATACTGGGTGGGTGTACGTGGTGCTGTGGAGGAGGCCCTTCACCTACAAATTGGGGATGCCTATTAGGACTTCGCAAACGCACTAGTGCCCAGAAAGTTCAGCTTCGCTTCCTAGACCTTGCCTTTCTAATAGCTATACGCAATATAACGATGAGGTGTAAATCTGCGAGACCCCTTGCATTATCTATATGGTGCGATGAGGTGATTTGCTGGGGCAATGCAGAAGCGTGGCAATCTGACGTGAAGAGGCTGGGGACTGTGTAAGCACCCAATTTCCATGGAGTGGGATGTCACACTGGAGGGGTTTAAAGCTATAGACCTTCACCCGCAACACGCTATCCCAGACACAGTGTAGCTAATGCTCTGTATCGTTATGGGCAACATAGCCAGAGGGCGGAAGAGAGATACTTTCCCCCACACACAGCAATCCAGGACACCAACCATTATCCATATACGCAACTGTTACGCCAGCTAGCGGACCTAACGGGCCAGAACGTGGATGGGGGTAACTGGATAATCGTTCATAGATGTGTTGTTTGCCATATGTAAATTCATATTTCTTTTGTACAGCAGTAACAAAAGCACTGTTATTGTATTAATGTTGAACTCTTGGTGTGATTACATCCACATCATGCAATAACTCTGTTAACACGAATTAGATGTATAAAAACGAGAAATACCCTAGTGAGACACCTGTAACCATTAGTCAATACTATGTGACACTCCATAAACTTAGCTTAAAAAAAAAACAAGACCAAAACAACAAAAATCCAATCATTCTGCCACTGCTTTCATTTTTAGGTTCTCTTTAGTGACTTTATGGTTTCGATTCTTTCTTTTTTTTTTTTATTGTCCTCATTAGCCATGTGATCGATCCAAATGTGCTCCTAGCCGCAAAAACACGGGACCCGACCTCCCCTGTAGCGCCGAGAGGCCTAGTATTAAGCTCCCGATACCTAGAGAGTCAGACCCGATGTCTCCAGCAGAACTTGGACGAACACTCTCCCTTCAGACCGGTTCGGCCAGATGTCCAGTGACCGTACAACCTGGGGTGACTCCCTTTGGACAAGGAGATTTTAGGCCTAATCATCGGACCCGGGAAAAAAAAAAAAAAAAAAAAACCCCGGGTTGACTAACTGTCCCTTCTCCAATTAATCAAAAGGTCCCAAAATCTCAAGGATCGGTGGCTACATGTTCTGGATAGGTCGACCTTCGATACTGCATATAGTGAAGACAGCCACTCTACGTGCGACGGAGGGTTTGTATTAACCCAGTTTTTACAGATTTCTCTTCTTGCTAGTAAGATGGCGTAGAATAAGAACTCTCTCTCTAATCCCTTGATGTTATTATTTAGGCCTAAAATGATTAAAGACCATGTGAACGGGATAGATGATCTAAGGATAGATTCGAGTGTTGTCCTGACTTCTTGCCAAAAGGTGGCAATGTTTGGGCACTCACTAAACATATGAAGATGTGAGGCTGCTGGAAAGGAGCATTTGCTACAACACTTCCCGCACAACGGAGATGCTGCGGATTGTAGAGCGGGAATACATGGCGGCCGCTTGCTAGAGCGGCGCGCTCGCCCCTGACGAAGGCTCCTGCTAACGTGCCCCAGAACATGATCTAACCGTACCGGTCGCTATAGACGGGCGAGTGGCGAAATGGCAAGCTAGGACGCTGCCAAAACATCAGCGATATCATCGAGACCCTACCCTGTGGGAGGCGAGACAGATCGGATCGGGTCCGGCAAGTGGGAAAGAGTAAGAGCCAGCAGGTAGGCGGGGCTTCGGGGGCTCCGGGAGCGTTGTGCTCGGCTGAGCTGCTCCGGGAAGCAGCGCGACCCAAATGGGCGGCGGCTTGTAATCCTGAAACTACAGTGTGGGGAATACAATACTGGACAAAGCCGCGGACGTAACTAAAATATCGGGATCCTACCTGGCGGAAGGTGAGACAGTTCGGCGACGGATCGGAGCAGGCTCGGGTTACATTGGACATTGTACAGCGCGGCGTGTGCCGAGAGTGAAGAGGAGGCAGACGAGAGCCTGGGAGCCTGGGAGAGCCTGGGAGCTTTGTCCCAGAGCAAGACCCGAGTAAGACTGTGTTCGGCAGAATGAAGGCAGCCTGAGCTATTGGGAACAAAGGTGTTTTATTAAAAATAAAGGTGTACAGAGCTGCTGATGTGCTGGGGCCAGGTTTTCCTCCCTGCACCCTACCGCTGGGGAGACGCAGCTGTGGAGCTCCGAAGAAGCAGAAGGGCAGCAGTGTACAGCGTTTCTGCAAATAGAGTGACAACAAGCATTTGGTGTGGTAAGGGGGCCCAGCAGGGGGGAAAAGTGTCGAGTGCTTTGAGCACCTTGGGGGGTGAGGCTCAACCTATTGTTACTCGGGGCCCTTCAGATATACAAGACCCTCCGCAGGACCTAGCCCTGATACCCAGAGTCTTCAGATTTAAGGCACAATTTCAGGCTCCCAGCCAGGCACCTAGTGAGTCTCCATACATAAACACCACCAGAACCCTGGGGAAGCGGAAGGCTAAGGGGAAAGGGAAAGGTAGCAATAAAGATAAGGACTTAGTTGCTCCTGCAGGTCCCAGGGACAAAGGCCAAGCACAAGTAACCGAAAGAAGCCCAGAAGAACAGCCCCTCACGGAGTCAGAGCCAGAATCTGAGCTTGAGGTAGCAACCGATATATTACAACCCCCAGTCTCAAGGGGGCTGAGAAGGGGTAAGGGATATCAGCTACGTTATACCGGTCCAAAGGAGTTACCACATAAGGCGAGTCAGAGTAAAGGGGATTGCAGAACAAAAGCTAGCAAAATTTCCCGAATCACACCTTCACTGAAGTCTTATTTTAAGGTCCTGCCCCAGGTCCTAAATATAATTCAAGAGCCTCAAAACCCTGCTAGCTCCCAAATGGCGTCCCCATCAGTTGACGCTATTGAACCCACAACTACTTTCACAACTATATACAGCAACTTGGGGGGGACCGAAGAGGAAGGGGCAAGGACAGAGGAGCCAGCTAGCAGTGTAAAGATGGGGGTTCCAGTAGAGCGAGTTGCTAATGCAACTTCCCCTCCGAGCCAGCAAGCCTCTACCTTAGTGATAGGAAGTGAGACAAAAGAGCTGGGTCAATGTAGTGGGTGTAGCGAAGAAAATGATAGTGACGATACCCTCCAAGCTATACTTCTTAGCATGAGGCAAGAGATTTGAAATGGGTTTGAGGAGTCGAAAAAATGCTTCGAGGAATCGAGACAAACTCAATCAGAGATCCGCACAATGTGCGAAAACTTAGAGTCCAAGGTAGATGGACTCTCATTAAGAACTGGAGGCTTAGAGGACTCTGTTGGCGAGCTTAAGGCAAAATTGGAGCGTGCTGAGGCGAAGATTCAGACACTACGACGGGAAGGCAATACAGTCAAAGAGAGAGTAGAGTCTCTCGAAAATTTCTCTAGAAGGAATAACTTGAGACTTCTAAAAAATCCGGAGGGGAAAGAAGGAGGAGACTTAAAGAACTTTGTAGCAACTATACTAAAAGATTCTCTCAATCTGGATGAACCTTTGGCTGAGATTGAAACAGATATCCAGAGGGTACACCGGGACCCATTCCGTCTTAAACCAGGCAGAGATAAACCAAGGAAGATCCTGGTGAACTTTCTAACATACTCACTGAAAGAAAAGATTCTGAATCTAGCCCTGAAAGCCAAGACCTTGAAAGCCTTAGACTTCTCTTTTGAAGTGAGGTCCGACCTGTCTAAAACCACACTAGACAGGCAATGGGAATTAGGTCAACGGATGGAGAAGTTTAGAAGTCTAGGAGCTACCGTGCAAATGAGATTCCCTGCCTTCCTAAGGATAATGTACAACAATAAAATGTAGAATGTTAAATCTCCTCTCGAAGCTGATGAGCTAATAGTCACTATTAGTAATCACGCAAACCCTCCAGACCGTGTGTAAAAAAAAAAAAAAAAAAAAAAGATGGAGGAATCTGTAAAAGCTTCTCTCTTAAAAAAAAAAAAAAAAGGGAATCAGAATAGAGTTTAAAAAAAAAAAAAAAAAGGGGGGGGAGAAATCAGGAGTGTTCGGGTGAGGAAGTAATAAAAAAAAAAAAGGTGAAATAAAGGATACATGAGGGAAATGAAAATACAAAATAAAAAAAAAAAGGAAAATCAATAAATAAATAAATATAGAGAGTATGATCAAATAACACACAAACTTTTCACTAAAACGTAAGAAACCAAAATAGTATTGGTTGATATATAAATAAACGGTTATTAACACGGGAATTTACACCATAGACTTTAATCCCCTGCTAACTCACTGTCAGAAGCCCTGAGCTACATTAGGCTGTAAAGGGGCCTATTTATAATTTCTATTTTCTCGCCCAAACTCACCTCGGCAACTCAAGGTTTACCATCAGCAATAATAAGTAATAATACAACTATCAGATAAGAGATCAAAACTACAATTTTACTAATCACTAATCGCCACTACTTATATATAAAGCGTAATGACCGATAAGAGCGATATTAGGGCATGGAGCGGGAACACGTCAGAGACGACAAGCTGGCAATACATCATGCCAGAGTAAGTTGGGGGGGGTTTTCCAGGGGTGGGAAAGGGAAAGCAAAAAATAAAAGTCCTTATAAACCGAATTCTATAGTCAAGAAGAAAATAGATCTAATGTTGTTTCAAAGCTGCTGTCTGATCAAAACAGATATAGACCTAGCCAATGACAGGCAGCCCTGCAAAAATGGTATCAGAGCGGAGGGTTGGAAAACCATGTTAAAGAGCCCAAAAATCAATGTCAGATATTACATTTTTATCCTGGAACGTAAATGGTCTGCGAGTAAGGGCGAGGAGAAATAGAATCTTACAGTATTTACGAGACTCACCCGCGCAGATCATTGCGATTCAGGAAACACATCTAAATAAACAAGAGATTACAGATATACTTAAAAAACTTAAATGGGTTGATAAATTTGTCAGCACGGACCATAACGCCAGTATTCGTGGTACTGCCATCATTTTTAAAAAAGCAGCAAGGGCCCAGATCATGGACTGGAAAACAGATGTGAGTGGCAGATGGCTGATAGTCAATGCCCAACTACATTCGAAGGGTTTTTCCATTACTAGCTATTATGGACCTAATCAGGACGATCCCTCTTATCTGAATATTCTCCAGAATCACCTAATTACCTGTCCTGACCCCATAATATGGGTGGGCGATTTCAATCTTGTTCTAGATCCAAAATTAGACAAATCTCCCACCTCCAGGGCCGTACCACATAGTAATATGAGGGATACACTTCTTAGATGTATCTCGAATATTGGCTTAAATGACTTATGGAGACAAAGAGCCGGAAAAACCATGGGAGTCTCTTTTCACAACTATAAATATAGACATAAATCACGAATTGATTATGCCTTATTCAGCATCTCTCTCAAAGATCAGGTCAAAAACATAACATATCTGCCACTGCATCTCTCAGATCACTCTGCCATTCTTTTTTCGGTAAAACTAGAGCAGAAATCCACTCATCCATCTTGGTCCTTCGACCGAACAATTTTACTGGAGGAAGAGGAGAAAGATTATCTGATACATGAAACTGCCTCCTTCTTAGAGCAAAATTTAGGCTCTGCCTCTTTGGTCATGGTATGGGAGGCTTGGAAAGCTTTTATAAGGGGCCGCATTACTGGTAGGGCCTCTTACAGGAGAGAGAAATATGGGGAGGGAATTCTACATATAGAGCAAGAACTGACCCGCTTGGAGTCATTAGATCAGGTCCCCTCAGATAATCAAGAGGAGAAAATAGAATTAAAAGCGAAGTTAGATACATTATTGCAAGAAAGGCTAAATAAAAGATGGCAGGCAAGTAAACTTGCGCATTTTGAATATGGAGAATCTGTCGGAAAATTGTTGGCCTGGAAAATAAAAGCTGACCAGTCCAGAAACTTCATTAAACAAGTGAGGGTCGCTGGGGAAGCCACTAGTAGGTTAACAGATACGGACATTGGCGATGCCTTTAGTGAGTTCTTCCGTAATATTTATACGGAGGAACTCAATGCTAATGCAGACGAAAGGAATGAATGGCTGGACAATATAACTCTCCCTGAATTGAATAGCACCCAAATTGAAAGTATAGATAAAGAAATAACGGAACTAGAAGTTGTTAATAATATCAAACAATTGACACAGGGCAAGGCTGCGGGACCTGACGGTCTCCCAGGAGAATTATATAGGGCACTTAATCCCACTCCCATTCCAGTCCTTACGAATCTTTTTAACAACATATTGATTAGAGGGGAGCCACCACCAAGCTCTTGGGGGGAAGCGAATATAGCCTTAATATTAAAAACTGGCAAGGACCCAGCCGAATGTGGATCCTATCGCCCAATCTCGCTTCTCAATAACGATTATAAAATGTTCACGTCAATTTTGGCAGCGAGATTGGGAAGCGAGATTGGATCAATTATCCACCCTGACCAAAAGGGTTTCATTAGAGGCCGGCAATTGGCCGACCTAACCTACGATCTGGTGGGAGCCGCGGACATCGCTTCAACCTTCGGTCTACCCTTGGCTATCATGACTCTTGACGCCACAAAAGCGTTTGATAGGGTAAATTGGGCATATTTAAATATAATAATGAAAAAATTCCATCTTGGTCCCAAATTTTGTAGGGCTATAGACTTAATATACAATAACCCCAGAGCATCCCTACTAATAAATGGTTCACAAACTACTCCTTTTAAAATTAGCCGAGGAACAAGGCAGGGCTGTCCTTTATCCCCCCTTCTTTTTAATTTATATGTAGAACCGTTTGCACAATCTATCAGGGAGGATACTAATATTCCGCACTTTACTTTTTCGGGCTGGGACAAGAAGGTCGGTCTCTATGCCGATGATATACTCATCTATACAACCGATCCCGCATTGGCATTCCCTATAATTAAAAAGAAAGCGGAGGAGTTCGGAAAATTCTCGGGATATGAAATAAATGCAGGGAAATCGGAAATTATGGTCTGGAACATTCATAATCTTCAACTCCCGGTAAAATCCTCAATGAGGTATTTGGGAGTTACAATAACTAAAGACTTAGAACATCTGGCTCAAACCAACTTAGTCCGGATTACCCGCGAATCCCAATCCCTGATGAAAGCTTGGTCTTTTCTCCCGCTTACCATCTACGGGAGAACCAGCTAGATAAAAATGAGTATCCTTCCGAAATTTACATTCATTTTCAACTCCATCCCGCTAACTTTTGACACCAAACAGCTTGCAAAATGTCAGCAAAACATTAACTCATTTATTTGGGGGTATAAATCCAGCAGACTGGCCTGGAAAAAACTGAGAAGGAGAAGAGAAAAAGGGGGGCTCGCATTGCCAGACCTGGAATACTACGCCTGGGCCTTTCATTTGACCCATTCCAGGATGTTACTCAAGATCCCCAGGGGAAATGCAAATGGGATTATGTATAAGGCAATGTTATTGGGTTCGGACCTTCCAGTGAACGGTTTTCTTTTTAAGTTTGGCCACCAGAAGTTCTTTAAAAAAATTAGGCTAAAGTCATTACTGGGCACTATAAAAGAATGGTCTCAAATTAAATCCAAGGCTGGGATAGGATATTTATCTAAACATGCTCCGATTTGGGACTTACCCGGGCTATCACCACAAGAAGCCAAGGCAGTCAAAAGAGTCCTACTAGACGCAGGCATAACACAGTGGGGGGAACTGCTGGTAGAAGGATCAATCATGAAATGGGATACTTTCAAGCTAAGGGTAACATCATCACTCTCTTGGATTGTATACTTACAATTGGTCAGCTGGCTTCGGACTCAAATAAAGAAGAAAGCAATGATGGGAGAATATAGTCCTCTAGAAAACACCCTAGTGGAGAGACCTGTGGGAAGAAAGGAAGTCGCACTATTCTACTGGCACATCATAGAGGATGGAGAGCGTGACTTCAACTTCCCGGAAAAACTCTGGGGTGCAGAGGGAGAACTACATATGGAGGACATATGGGAGGAATCTTTTACCCTCCTCTACAAAATCATCAAGCCAGCCTGGTTGAGGCGTAACCACCTTTTCACGCTTCACCGAGCATATTACTCTCCCAAACGGCTTTGGTTTCGATTCTTTCATCTTTACTTGTGACAACTGCTGAATCTTCTTCACTCACTTACGGGCTTAAGCTTTCAGCAGCATCAGCTCGACTCACTGCGCAATGCTTTCTTCCTCTGGGGGTTCTTGAGACTCGTATAATCAACTGGCGCCTTTCACTTGTTGGATCAGAGACTAATTCTTCTGCTGCCACTCGTGACTTTGCAACAGTTCCTCGCTCTGACCCTTGAATGCAAACTGGCCACTGCTACTGATACTTTCACCAGAATCTTCACTCTCATCAGCAGTTTTGTAAATTTCACCATCAGCGGCTTTGCCAACCTCACCAGTTTCAAATGTTCCAACACCCTCTAGATCCACGCTGCAAACTTGAGCTTGACTTTGTGAATCAGTGGTTGTTTTCATCACTTTTTCCTCCAGCACTTTCACTTGTCTCGTGTGAATGACATTGATCCACTGTGGAACTCCAGCACAGTTCACAGCAGTTTTAGTTGCAAGCATGTCTTGAAATGGGCCTTGCCAGAGTTCTTCTGAGTACTTCATGCAGACGAGTTTCGTGATGACCAGCCAATCTCCAGGATTCAATGGGTGGCATTTAATTTCTTGGGTAGGTGCTGTTGCCAAGTTCACCTCATGAAAAACAGAATTCTCCAAATCAGCCAGATCTTTGCAGTAATCTAGAACGACTTCATCAGTAATTTAAACAAGCATAGCTGACAGAGTATAGGCCAATCACATTGCACTGTCCATTAAGACTTCATGGGGCAAGAGATCAGTATTTTTGTCTGGGGTACTTCTAATGATCATTAAAACACGTGGAGGAGCATCTGGTCATTTCAAACTAGTTGAAGCACACTGGTTTATTTTTGCAAAGTTTATTTTTGATGTTCCATTAATCTTTTCCACAATACCAGATGTCTGAGGATGATAACTACAATGGAAAGTTTGATCAATTTGGAGAGCTGAATAAATAAATTTCAAAATCTTATTTTTTTTCTAGTGGGAGCCATGCTCAATCTCAATAGTAGTCGGTAGGTCAAACATAGGTGTTGATTCCCTCCACAAAAGCTTGGCAACTGTCAGACTAACTGATCTCCTGTTGGGATATGACTCAACCCGTTGAGAGAATAAGCAGACAATCACAAGAATGCATTTAAGGCCATTGTAAACTGGCATTTCAATGATGTCTGCTTGAAACCTCGTAAATGGGCACTCTGACTAGTCAGTATGTTTCATAAGGACTGTAGTCCTCTTGCCTTGAATGCCTAATAAATTAGGCTTCCCTGGCACAAGTCTTCTGTACCGCTTCTGAATTTGGAATCTGGCCAGTACCTATTAAACGTGAGTGTAATAGAATATTTCTCTGCACACGACTGATTATGTAAATACCTAGCCATGCAACACAGCATTGAGTCGGGCAAGATTAATAACCAGGAGTGATAAAAATGTCCTGATAATTCCTTTTGGAGCTCAATATTTCCCATTTCTTTTTCTACTCCTGTGGTGGTTCCTCCTGGAGATCTTTCAATGCACTTAAAGAAGTATGTATTGGATTCAACAAGAAACAATTACATTTTTTTCTATTTTCAGCAACATTTTCTTTTGATGTATTTTGTTCTGTCTCTTGAATCACAGTTTTTCATTCTCAAGTGCACAATATTTAGCCATCGGGCTGTATTATGAAAACGGCTCACATTCCTTATTTGCGCCACGGTGCATTTTTCAAAAGGTGCTCACTGAGCAAACAAGAATATTAGAGTATTAGAATGAATGCACTGCCCCCAGAACAGCCATACAATAGTGCTGCCAGGGAGTTGAACATTCAAGTGAAATATGAGCAGCAGTTTAAAAGATGCTCTGTGTTTCACTGTGCAGACGGCAACCTGTCTTCACTTTTAAGAGGGTTTAGAGATCCCCTTGCAGACAGGTGCAGTGAGTGTCTGCGTCCACTACGAGGGGGATGCGGAGGGGTCCATGGGCCCAATTTCCCCCCTCAAAGGGCTACGTTTAGGAGGCACACTGAAAGGGCTCCACCTTTTTGCGACACAATGGCATGTTTGCCTCTGCTCCCATGTTGGTAATACGGCGTGGGCACAGAGGCAAGTTTCTTCATTGCATGTGGCCACCCCCCCATGCAAATTAGGGAATGCCCTTTTATGATAGTGCTGGTGCAACATGTTACAGAAGGGGACTCACAAGCATCTAAAGCCCCTTCAGTGCTCAAAGCGGGCGCACATGCCCATTGACCCCTGGGGCACAGTGTATAATACAGGCCCTGATCTGTATATTTGTTTCCAAGTGTGAACATAGCACTTGATTACATCAATTTCCGTTGACTGCTGAATTGCTTCTAACAAATCAAGTATGTAAGAGCTCTTCCTGATGGGAGTATGGGAGGATGTCATAATACCCCTTTGTGACAATAACTGGCGAAAGTCATGGACCACTCCAAAACCATATTGGCTGTCTGTGTATCACCAGATTAAAATTTTCTGATACATAATAAGCTCTTGTCAGCACAATCAACTCTACCACTTTTCCTAAAGTTCCATTCAGCAGGAATGGTACTTCAAGAATTTTAGAAATGAAGCATACTGCATAGACACCTTTCAGTTCTCCAAAATGGTCTCTCAAAGAAGAACCATCAACAAACAGAATTAGATCAGCCATCTCAAGAGAAGTTTCCCTAAAGTCTAGTCAGTTTGGTACATAACTCCTAATGCGGATGTAACCGTGCTTAGGTTCATCATCATCACTTCCGTTCCCGCCTTCATCATTGTTTGGAACAGGAAGAAGCATTGCAGGATTTAGGAAATACACCTCTTAACTGATATGTTTTCAGCTGCCAGTATGATTTGTTCATAACTGGTCAAACAACTGTTTGTTATGTGCTGAGTCAGAGTCAGCAAATTGTCATCTGAGTAGGGATCAAATACGATCAACGAATGCCCCATCACTATCCCTTCACTTTGCTCAATTGCTAAGCAACCAGCTGCAATTTATTTCAGACCACCAGGAAGACTTACAGCTACTGGAATCAACTCAGCTGACAGTTAGGCTGCAGGTCTCATTGTCCCACTATGAGCCAAAGCTGACAATGCACACCGTAACATTTATGACAAAAGAGATAAATCTCTTTGCTATTGTCAGGCATTCTGAGGGTAGGTACTTTACCTAATTTCTTCCTCAGTTCTCATAAGCCTTCCAAAAAGTTTTCATCACATTTTACCGGTTCTGTGATGTTACTGTGGGTTAGTCTTATTAAAGTTTTTGTAATCAAGGAAAAGTTTGGAATCTACTGATGACATTAGACAACAAATCTCAGGAACATCCTCACATCCCTCTGGGTGGTAGAGGGACTCATTTTCAGAATTGAAAAAAGCGTGTTCTATTGAAGGTTTCCTTGCCCCTTTCTTGATGTTGTGATCAAGGTAAAGCCCTTCCTTTTTTACAGCACTGCTTATTTGTAGGGGAAATCTTGTAACCCTTGGCAGCTAAATGGTTCAGAATTCTAATCATGCCAAGTTTACAGTCCTATTTCATTCTAGATTCTACCAGTAGGTTATCTATATACTGCCCCGGGACTGACTCACTCGAAAACTGCAACTTTTCTAAATCTTTCTTTAGGAAAGTGACTAAAAATTGAAGGACTTCCAGTATACTCCTGAGGAATTCAACACCAAATTAGAATTTTATTTTTTAATTAGAACACAAATAAATACTGGATCTCTTTAGTGAGAGGAATAGAAAAAAACGCTTGGCATAAGTCAATGACTGTATACTGTTTAGCATTTGGAACAAAATTACTGCAGGATTAGGCACTGCTGGACAACACAGAATCACTATTTCACTTAATTTTGTGAAGTTCCTGCACTAGTCTCCATTTACCACTCAGTTTTTAATGTCCATCACAGGAGAGTTGCAAGAACTACCAAGTACTTCCAGAAGGATTCCCTGTTTTATAATTCTTTCAAATACAGACTTCACTTATTCTGCTTATTTGAAAGATTGTACTGTTTAATTCTAGGAAAAATGCATTTGGTTTCACTTTTATCTTGCTAGGCTTTTGCACTTTTTATTAATCCTATCTCTTTTCCTGTGAAATCCCATATCTCTTCTTTAACAGTATATCTTAAATCCAGAGACAAATCATCTTGCGTAAAGACTAGAAACAACTGAACTTCTGAGTCATGGGATTTGATCTTGAACTTTCAGTCTTCATCATGGGTTTCAATAGCAACACCATTTGGTGTGCAGCAACTCACATAATTCATTTTATATAGCAAGTCACTGCCCAACAGGTTAGCAGGACCCAAATTACTTAATATGAACCGATAATTAGTCTCCAGCAATCCTATTTTATAAGGGGCATCTGCTGCAAACTGATTAACGATCTGTTTATTGCTAATGCCTACAACTTGGGCTTCTCTTCCCGAGAGGTGTAAGATTGGAAGCTCTACAGAATGTACTGTAGAGTGGGTAGTTCCTGTATCTATAAAAAAGAAATTGGATGTTCATTGACTTCACCGTCAATGTATGGGCCATTTTGGTCGGTATTATATGGCATTTTATTTCTCATGTTTTGCTGCAACACTGGGGCGGTAGGCATATTCATGCAAAACTGCCATTGACTCTATATCCTGTGCACATGAGCTGGCTGGGGCAACTAACTGTGCCTCGCTCTGATTCACATTCTGCTGCATCTGGGGAACAAAACCATTCTGGATTCGGTTTGGAGTCTACATTCCTGCTCTGCTTGTACTGCTATTGTACTGCAGAAATGACAAGCAGTGCACTCCTTAAATGAATAAATATTTGCATTTATTCCAGAATTGTTCACAACACCCTTTCCATGGCCTTGCATCTGCCCAATTCATTTACCAATCTCACTCCCTGCATCAGCTGTGTTCCATTCATTCCAGCATTGTCAGGAGACACACAACCAACCCAAATCAGAACCCATCATCTGGTTCTTGCCCTTTCTCTGAGACTGCTTCATCTGTCAACAGTCAATATCTCCTCTATCATCTTCTGCTTCGCATCAAGCCAATTACCACCGTACTTTGTTTAGTTCAGGATCTCATCTATTCCTTTAGTCTGTCAGTACATTGTACTCTGTTGCATTTGTGAACTACGTTCAGGATGCAACTCCATAACAAAAGCTGATATAAAAACTGCTAACACTATATTTCTTGGGATATTCCACCTTGCTCTGTTTCTTAAAAATCTGCATACACCTTTTCTAATAAGCATGCACTGATCCCTTTGGCTCCCTTGTGGATCTCAAAATCTTTGACCAGTAAATTACTTTCTCTGGCACTTTCTTTTTCAAATGTTTCTGTCACTTTTCTATATTTGTCAGCGCTCAAATCAGACAGAGCATTATTATGAGCAACCCTAACTGGTTCTTCAGTTGGTCAAGCAACAACAACCTTACACTCAGGCCACAAATCACTAAGGCCAACAATCTCAACCAGCGCATTTAAATCCTCCCATAGCCTTTTTGAAAATGTTGACAATCTATGAACCTCTTTGTACAGGTTCTCTGGTTCCAAATGCAAGTTCAGAGAATTTGTCGTAAAGGCATGAAGATCACTTCTCGACCCAGGCACATTCATTTATTCCCTCTGTGCCCTTCTCTCAAGGGAAACTCTAAAACTACCTCTGTTTCCGAATCACTAACAGAACACTTTGCTTTCTTTACTGTCTCTGGACCTTTTTTTTTTAGTAGTAACCATCTTCTTCCACTGTTCTCTGTATTTGTTTAACCCCTAATCCCTTGCCTTTTTCACTAGATCCTTAATGTGAGCTTGTAAACTTATTAAACTCTTTCCCTTTATTTCATCATTCTATTTTCTCTGTACATTCCTAATTTTACTGATGTCAACCTTACACTGATCAGCCAATTCCTCAAGATTATTATGTGCTTCATTCGCACACCTCGCTGTTTCCCTTATCCGGTATCTCATTACTTCCACATTGTATGTCAGCATTCTGTTTAAATCAATTGTTCCTTGTAAAATTCCCCAAATTATAATTTTAAAAGCCCAACATTAATATATCTCTCTTTAGGAGATTCTACACGAATAGTAGCACTTGGAACTGGATAGATAACATCAGTATCTCTACTAGTACTCGGCAAAAATGGTATTCTCTGGTGGGGAACTCACTTATGTCCTCACAACTGCAGGGAGAGTCATTCCTTGTGCCTGTACAAGTGTGCCTTCTCCTGCTGCACCAATGTCAGGTACTACAGAGCTCTGTCTCTGGTTTCCATCAGTGTATGGAGGAGGTCTGGAAAACAAAATATAATTTTTAAAGTTAACCTCCTCATCTAAATCCTGTTCTCATCTCTGTTTCTCTCTGTATCCCACTTGCCATCCAACTTTTGTTAAAAGAACTAATCACCTGACTTTTAGTTTTCTTCCTCTCCTCTCTAGCCGTCCGATCCCATTTATTAAATGCTTCACATAGGTAATGGTTTTCTATCATACATAGTCTTCCTCAGGAAATCTAGCTTTCTAATGCTAAAGGTACCCTCTAAAGAAAATTGCAAGTCTTTCTCAGACCATCCAGAAATCCAAGTACATGTATAAAATACAATGTCTGACATTTTTTTCATATGCAGACATACCTCCTGCAGGTAATTTCTGTCCTTCCTTTGCTGGTACCCTAGGAGCTTTAGACTGTTTCAACACAGCACCCATTATTTTCACTCACAACAGTCCAAAACCCCTGCAAAACATGCTAGCGAACAACTAATCCCAGCAGAGATATGCCAAAGGTCAATTAAACAGCAATCAATCAATGACAGTGTGATTCTGTAGTGATATCTCACTGCAATCGGTGACAGCACAACTTTCATTTGAAACAATTACACAGCCTTTCTGAATTAACACACATTAGAATAACAAAATAAAATCTGGTCTGCTCAACCTAAGTAGGAGAAAATCAGCGAGTTGGAACAAGGCAAATCTTACAAACAACAGAAGCAAGTCCAGCACCTTTGCTGCACTTGTCAATCTCAGATCACACCAAGCAGAATCCTGTCCAGTGGCAATCCACCTCTGGCTAGTACATTTACTCCTGTTCACTGTGTAGCAAAGGAACAACAACCCAGATTAGACACACAATTTCCTGAAACGGAAACTTATTAGTTCAGAATCCCTGTATGTGTGCATGCAGCGCATGCAAAATACACTGCCTTTTTGCAGACAAGTTGAACAATATCTCAAGACAAAAAGTTTTCAATGCAAATCATAAATAAGAAGAGTACATCGAAATCACAGTAATCAAACCACCAATTGAACCCAAAATCAAAATTGCATAACCAAAAGCCTAACAAACAGCATAGCAAACCATCACGCAACAGGGACCACAACACCTCGGAACACACCAAACCACTTTCAATCATCAAAATCATTCTGTTCTATTAATACTTACGTTGCAATTCATTCAGTAGCGAGAGCAGTGCTTGGCAAAAATCCACCAGGAAGATTCACACTGGAAAATCCACTAAACTAGGGACATGCAGATTAGGACAAAATGATTGGAGAATCTCAAAGGTAGAAAGGAAGTGCTCTTTTAACTCACACCATCCCCAGCTACCACTTATTTGCAAGCGCTGAGGACCCAAAAACCTTTGATACCCCAAATATTTACCACAAAATGCTCATAATCAAATGAATGAATATGTCCCCAAGTTAAGGCACCTCCCAACACATCAAAATATGAGAAATACATTCAATTAAATAAAAGGGCCGAAGGTCAATAACTGAGTTCTAGACCAGAGGAATAGTTAAAGGTGTTTATTACAAAAATTCAAGAAATTCAGCTCTAAAGAATTAATGCCCTTAAGGCTCTTAGCAAATTGAGTATTGCACAGAAATGTAAAAGTAAAACATTATTCTAAGTCCCAAGTGTGTAGCAAAATCAAAGGAGAGTCTTTCAGAGTTCCCAGTAGCATAGAAAAGATCTCTGGCTCGCCCCCAAAATTGAGGGTTTTTATACAATAAAAGAACTGCAAAATCACTGTGGTGTGATGGAAAAAGTTAGTTTCATAGCAAATCGGAGCACAGTTTCATAAAATGTCATATTGCCTTAGCAGCTAAGTACTAACCAACTGCATTATTAATAATTCTGTCCCTTCTATGCTAATGCCATCCAGATATGGGAGAACAAACTAGTTACATTAACGACAGCTTTTTTTATGAATGAATAGGGCAAAAAGAACCAGCAGAAAGACCTTGAATTAATAGTTTCAGTTTTGTGACTGAGCATGGAAAGTCTGAGTACAGCATAAACAATGACAGAGAAAAAATAAACAAATGCATCTCAGCTTGACTGTGTGCTGCAGAAATAACATGGAGAGAGAAAGGCACAGAAGAATCCATTTTTAATAAATTGGCTGTCAGGCCCTAATTGAGGCCAAGTTAACATAGGTCGGGAAAACACACTTCTGAATGTCTTAGAAAATATACGTCAAAGAAATCTGAACAATATCAATGTATACTTGTAGAATCGAGTGTACTCAAGTGTAAAACAACGTTTTGTATACTGTTAATAATGCACAAAAAAACAAATGCATAACAATTCTTAACAGGGTACCACAGTCAACTTGAACGATCAGGTCCATTACGATAACCATACTTGCCACAGCAACGCTCAAAATAGGGATGATTTGGGAGGCTGATTCTCACTTTATCACCACACTACTTTCACATCACATTTCCACCCTAGAGGGTCATCCAGCTTTCCTAAAGGGTCATGATGCCAAGAAGTTACAAAGATAGGACTCGGACAGTTCAGAGCCACTTCCAGGTAATGGTGTTACAGTTATCGAAGGCTGTGGTTACAGAACAAGTTACTACTGGTGGGTGTGCAAACTTAGTAGCGGTCGGCAGTAGGTGTTTCTGTAGGGCGGTGACGTGGGCAGGGGAAGGGGCAGGGTGGGGGGAAATAATGTATGGATTACGGAGTTTTACAGGTAAGTAAACATTTAAAAAAATAAAACGAATTTCGTTGCGCGCACTGCATCACATTTGGTGATGCAGTGTGCGCAACGAAATTCGTTTTATTTATTTAAATGTTTACTTACCTGTAAAAGTCCGTAATCCATACATTATTTCCCCCCACCCTGCCCCTCCTCCAGCCCATGTCACCGCCCTACAGAAACACCTACTGGCTTCCGCTACTGTGCAAACTATGATTTACTATGTACTTGGACTTGGTCACTGCAAGCTTCAGTTGGGATTGCAGAACATGAAGTAGGCACTACAGAACAGCCGCGGCCCGTGGAGGGAGTTGCGGTGGGGCAGAGAGGCTGGCGGGGGAGGGGCAGGGTGGGGGGTGCTAAAAACTGGAATATGGATAATTGGAGGTAAGTAAACAATTTAATTAATAAAACGAATTTCGTAGCGCGGGCTGCATCGCATTTTGCGATGCAGGGCGCACTACGAAATTCGTTTTTCTATGATGTTGGTTGTGTTGGTGTATGATGTTGGGTATGCTGTAGTATGATGGTGTGTGTATTGGAGTATGATGGTGGTTGTGCAGATCTATGATGGCTGGTGTGTTGTTGTACAATGTTGGTTGTGTGAATGTATGATGTTGATGTTGGGTATGTTGTCAGATGACTGTGTGTGTGTGTTGGCGTATGATGGTAGTTGAGTATTGTTAGATTTGGGGGTCTCTAGTTGGCAGAGGTAGGTACCTTTGACCAAATAGGGACCCTTGCGTCTAGTCAGGGTAAGGGGGTACACTCCTAAAATAATCCCTGCTCACCCCCTTGGTAGCTTGGCACGAGCAGGCAGGCTTATCTCAGAGTCAGTGTGTAAAGCATTTGTGAACACATACAGTAACCCAGTGACAACACTACAGATGGACACCACACAAGTTGTAGTATAAAAATAAGTATTTTTATATTGACTTAACACAAGACCAGAAATGACAAAATCCCACAATACTGTGCTTTAAAAATGGTAGAAAAAGCTTAGTTTTCGTTAGATGGTAAATGCAACACTTTAAGTTCAATGTACCTTTGGATGCGTAACGCTATACAATGAAAGTGTTGCAGGGAAGGTGATGCATCGCTTCCTTACACGCAAGAACGGTGATGCGTTGGTTCCCTACTGCTGCATAGGGGACGGTGATGTGTTGGTTCTTCTCTGCATGGGGAGATGATGCATCGGTTTCTTACTGCGCTTCCGTGGTGGTGCAACCCGCAACACCGTGATGCGATGAAGATCCGGTGCAATGAAACAAAATGACGTCTTCTTCTTGATGCAACAATGATGCGTGCACGCCCGACGGCCGTGCGGCGACTCAGCAAATTTTCTGAGCCGTGATAGGCCCTGTGACACGCTTCCACGGTGATGCGACGGCGTCTGCTGCGACAGTGACATTCTTCGCCTGTGATGCGAGGCACTTCGGTGATGCAACAGTGGCAGCATTGACACCCTTCTTCAGTGATGCGACAACAGCGACTGTGGCGGCGCCATGCTTCTCCAGTGATGCGACGACATCCGCTGCGAAGGCAACACTCTTCTCCGGTGATGCGAGGCGCTTCTGCGATGCGGCAGCAGCAACACCCTTCTTTAGTGATGCAATGACAGCGGCTGCGGCGGCGTCACGCTTCTTCTTCGTGAGTCGCGCTTCCAGCTCCTTGCGACACACAGTGCCTCAGAATGCCCAGCACAACAGCAGGCACTTCAAAAGAACTCAGGAGAGCTGGTTGGTGAAGTCTGTTATCCCTGAGACTTCAGCAGGAGGCAAGCTCAATTTCCAAGCCCTTGGAGATCCTTTACAAGTTGATGAAAGTAGCATAAAGTTTCTTTCTCCTTTCTTTGGCAGTCAGGCAACCACTGCAGGCCAATCCCCCAAACAGCACTCAGCTTAGGGATGGTCTCCTCCTTCAGTTTCTCTCTGGTTCCTCTCCTCTGCAAAGGTTCTTCTTGTTTCCCAAAAGTGATCTAAAGTTCTGGGGTCTGGGTCCCCTCTTTTCTTTTATACCCCAAAATCCTTTGTCTCTGAAGGCAGATAGGGTCTGTACCTAGTCCAAACCAGTTCTGGTCAGTCCTGGAGCACTTTGTTTACAGGACTCCTTCTTTCCATAGACAGTGTGGGCCAGGGACATCAGACGCACCACAGGAGCTGGAGCCAGCATTGTGGAAGGCAGGCACAGCCTTATTCAGGTCCCAGGTGCAACTCCTCTCTCCCATATACATGCAGATAGCTCTATTCAGCCCTGTGCTGACTCACCTTGTCTCCTGGAACCCCCCAGCCCATGTCACTCAAATTCCAGACAAGGAATACACAACCTAGCAGAGGCAGGCTTTGACAGTTAGGCAGAAAATACCTACTTTCTAAAAGTGGTATTTTCAAACACAGAATGTTAAAACCAACTTCACTAAAATATGTATTTTATCATTCTGAGTTCAGGCATACTAAACTCGAATTTCTACCTAGTTCCCTGAGTCAGTTAGGATTATAATATGTTATAATCAAACTGCCCATTCTGGCCTAAGGGGAACAGGTAGCCTTGCAATAGTGAAAAACTAAAATGGCTGTAATTCACTATCAGGACATGACACACACATCAGGGCATGTCCTACCTTTTACATATAATGCACCCTGCCCATGGGCCTACCATAGGGGTGACTACTATGCAGAAAACGGAAGATTCAGGGACTGGCAAGTCGGTGCACTTGCCCAGTCAACATGGCAGTACCAGACTGCACACAGACTCTGCAATGGCAGGCCTGAGACACACTTTACAGGCTGCTTCTGTGGGTGGCACAATCAGTGCTGCAAACCCACCAGCAGCATTTGAGTTACAAGCCCTGGGCACACACAGTGCACTGGACTAGGGTCTGACAAGTAAACCAAACCAGACAATCATGGAGTCACTAATCCATACATCAATTTACCATAGGGAGCACTTGAACTGTGGCACTGAATAGCAGTGGAACAGTGCCCAAAGCCTCTATAACCAGCAAAAACACACGAGGCAACAGCAAAAAATGGAAGGGAGAACTACGCCAATGGTGCCAGGTCTAGCAAGTATGATGGCGGTTGTGCAGATTACCTTGGTGGGTGTGTTGGTGTATTATGTTGATTGTGTCAATATATGATGTGGGGTGTGTCGGTGCATGTAATGTTGTTTGATGTTTGTGTGCATATGGTAATGGGTGTGTTGGTGTATAATATTGGTTGTATATTCGTATGTTGGTGGGTGTCAGTGGAGTAGCTAGGGGGTTGGCAGGGCGGGGCGGTCCGCCCCAGGCGGCACTCGTTTGTGGGCGGCAGCTGCCCGGGCCGGGCACTTGTGGCCCGTGGCGGCGGCCTTTATAAGTTATTTGGGGACACTGACTCACTGACACTACTTAACAACAATGGGAGAGGTAGGGAGAATCAAGGACACTCTCTCAGTCCCCGGTTAAGTGCAAATAAACAAAAACAGAGAGGTCAGATCAGTTTCAAAAACCACAAAGCGGAGTCAAATGAGGATCACACACCCAATTTGGGTGGGAAAGAAAGCCCTCACACACCGACCTAGTCAGTGTCATGCTTCATCATCGGGCCCCACCAAAGAGGCCAAGTGCCTCTTTGGTGTGCTGCGACGTCAGAAAGACTGCAGAGCTGGTTTTGTGAGAAGGGCGTGCTGTGAGGTAAAATTAAGATTAAAAGTGCCTGAAAAGGTATCAGAAAAATACATTTTAATTAGTGATCCCTAAGGCACAGAGATAAAGTATTATGTGTATGAATTTAGCTGCCAAGGTATTAGGATTGGTTAAATTCATAAATACATTACATCAGTCAACATGTTTCTGCCATATGGGTGGTTTCAATTTACCAAGGCATTCATCAGGACTAAACCCCGGCGGTATGGACTCTCTAATCGTCCACCCTAACCTGGGGACGTGAAAGTGAAAATCTAAAAAAGGGTGAAAAAGTGCTGAAAAAAAGGGAGAGCGGGTTGCTCAATCCAAAAAAACTCCAAATTGTAGAGTAAATCAGCACCTGTAAAGTGAAAAAACACAAACATAGACAAACATACATATAATCAGTATCAGCCTTAATGTTTGATCATGGTGCTCCATAATATGTGGCATACGAGGTGTTCCCAAGGTAGACACTAAGTTTTAACACCATCCAAATAGCCCTGTGGGGATGATAGCGTTAGCTCTGGGAAGTGCAGTGCTAGAGGTGTCTTTAAAATACGACGATAAATGGGGGTAAAAATCACGATCTGTGTACTCCTTATGAAGGGATCAATGGACCAAAAGGTCTGTGACCCCTTATGATGTGAAGAACTCTTTGTTAGGCGTGAGTGCCTGGACAGGATGCTATTGCAGTGTAGGCGTGTTATATTATACAGTGACTGGATCAGGGCTTTAAACGTCCGGCCTGTGACATTCCCTGTGTATCTCTGGAGGTACACACACTATGATTTGTTTTCACTCGAGTCACATTTTACAGCACGCCTGTGTGCATAGGTTTTTTGTATAAATATATACATAGCTGCCAAGGTTTCAGATTGCTACATGTGACATTTTTATAATTTCAGTGTAATTATGGGCAACATTTCCAAAACAATGAGTGACGCTTTCTCTTGTGCAAAATCAAGCAATGAAGACGAGGGAAACACAAATATCAGAAATTGGCTATGCAACCCGTAAAACTAGTTACCATTGGGAAAATAATTGTTTTCTGTTTTCACTGATAGTTCTTTCAGGTTTATTTAGTTCTACAGAAAAGGTTTATTCGGAGAGCAACGGGGTGTCTGTGTAAGGCAACACAGCAACCTAGGGCTTGAGCCCATGAAGGAAATAAGAGCAGTTACTTATAGTGTATAGTCCTGGAGTCTGGACCTCTACAGGTGTGACTGGACAGCAACAGCATCTGTTGTTGGGAAATAACGGCGCTGATGTGGAGGCCCTGCAATCTGTGCGCAGCAACGAGTGCACCGTCATTTAGTGGGTAGGTGATGCTGCCATGCGTGGTCCTGTGACACTTTCCTGTGCTTCTGAGAGATACTTCCCAGATTCATGCACAACTCTCTGGGCCAGGCTTTATTAGTGCTGGCGCATGCACGAAAGGAAGTGGGGGGTGCAATCAGCTGTGCAGATGATCACTCTTCACATTCAAAATGAGTTTTGCGCTAGAAGTTAATAAAAGTGAAATCTCAATAGTTCATGAAAGTGGGCGTAACAGGCTGATAGTGCAAAACTGTAGGAAACCACACAAAGTCAGATCAGTGTGATGCAAAGCAGCACGTCATGGCTTAGTTTGATAGCACAGAAGCAAATGAAAGCAAGTGCAAACAGTGGACAGTCAGGGGGTAGTTGCGACTGATTTTCCTGCTCATAATTTGAGAATATATATTCCATGAGTGGCGTAGTGTTTGCCTACACCAAACAAAAGTATGTCTAAGCGCTAACAAACAGAGAGGGCGGAAAGTGAGTTCAGTTGTGTTTACTCACTGTCATCCAGCAGACTCGGAATTTTGCCTGACAGCCAGAGCGCGTCCTCATCTGCAGCATTAAGCAGCATCTAGAGTCGCATGTTAAGTGCGCCACTCTAGCTGACCCAGGCGCCGCACGGAAATCCATACATGCTGCCTCAAGCGCCAATCAGACAACATCACGGTCATATAACGGGTGGCTCCTTGCCAGAAAACACCAGGCAAGTCGCCACCCCCGGATTCAGTAAATGTAGTCACTGCCGGGTCCTCGTTGCATTTGTTCACATTACAAAGCGGATCTGAATGAGATGAGGTGGTATTGGCCCACAGCAGCAAAAAGTAAACACCTCTGTGTTGACTGGTGTCATGGTACATTTGTAATTGAAAAAAGGTGCATGCCTGCATGGAGTACCCTCCATGCAGGCAAGCAGCATGGAGGGCACTCAAGCCGTATGGCGTACTCAAGCCGGGTGGCGTTTCCTGCTTGAATGTAGCTCTTTGTCCAGCGCTCCTCGCATACGTAGTCGGGGATTCAAAATTTGAGTCAAGACTTTACCGCACACAATCACAGGACTGCGGATGCAAGGGGCGGCAATCTGAGGGACAGCCCCGGGCACCACAAGCTCTAGCTACGCCCCTGGTGGGTGTATTGTTATATGATGTTGGTTGTGTGGATAGAGGATGAGTGGTGTGTTGGTGTATGATGTTGGTTGAGTTGGCCAATGATGGCATATGATATTACTTGTATGGACATCTGATGGTAGCTCTCTTTGTGTATGATGGTGGGTGTTTTAGCAAATCATGTTTGCTGTGCGAATATATGATATTGGATGTGTAAATGTTTGATGGTGGGGGTGTTGATATATGCCACTGGGTGTGGTGCTGGTAGTAGTAATAGTGCTGGTAATATTAATGGTTATGATGATGTTGTTAATGGTGTTGTTGGTAAAGGCACGGGTGCTGGTAAGGATGGTCATAGCAATGGAGGTGATGGTGATAATGCTGGTGTTGGTAAAGGTGCTGATGGTATTTGTCTTGTTTATTGTAATGATGGTGATAATGGTGTAGTATTGATGATGGAGGTACTAGAGATAATCATGGTGGGAATGGTGGCGGTGATGGCAATGATTGTGGAAGTGGCAATGGGAGTAATGATTGTGATGTAGATAGTAGTTGTAGTAGTGGTGAAATTAATGCTTATGATGTTTACTGTTGCCCTATTTGTAAAGGATGGGCAAAATGGTTCTGGTAGAGGCAGTAATGGTGGTAGTCATTGTGGTGGTGTTAATGGTGTTGGAAGCGATATTAATGGTTGTTGTGGCAATAATGGTGATGGTAAAGATGGTGGTGGAAGTGGTGTTGATGGTGGTGGTAATGGTGGTGCGGTGATAGTGGGAGTGTTAGTAATGGTAGTAGTGGTAGTAATTGTGATGATGGTAATGGTAATAATGCTTAGGGCTTATGTTAGTTGTGGTAGTAGTGATTTTGGGTCTGATAGTGGTGGTGTTAACAGTGGCGTAATGTTGGTGGTGGTAGGAAGTTATTGATTTTGGTACAATCCCAAACTCAGAAAGAGCCTAATGTCTATCTCACTTCTTGCGTCTTTGGGCACATACACCCATGTACCCTTCAAACATGATCTTGGCACCCATCTACTGTCCATGGGTTCTTGGTATGTAGGTGCCCTCAATTCCAGTGGATCCTATCCATGGGCTTTCCACGACCCTGTACACCTAGGAATCCACTTCATACAGTTCAAACAACTATGTTCTCTGTACACACC
This sequence comes from Lissotriton helveticus, assembly GCF_964261635.1. Classification (NCBI taxonomy): domain Eukaryota; kingdom Metazoa; phylum Chordata; class Amphibia; order Caudata; family Salamandridae; genus Lissotriton; species Lissotriton helveticus. The sequence continues at coordinate 1,941,134,358 of NC_136059.1, forward strand.
CTTGTTACCTGTGGGTCTTTACGCATTAGCCTGGGGCATATGTTTCCTCAAGATGAAATCCTACTACCACTGTAATGTGAACACACAAGTCCTCCATGTAATTTGCCTCCGTATATCCTCCTGGTAAGTAGGTTTCTTCAAGCTGGAAGGGTCCACATTGGGTACGATGCCGTGGGGAGCAACAGGCATGTGCACCTATTTTTGTGGCCCAATGACTAGTATTACAGAAGGTGCCACAGACACTTTTGGGCCCCTTTTGTAATACAGATAGTGCTGGGGCACATACAGTGGCAATGCTATCTTAGGATGTTCCCTCATTTGCACGGAGGAATGGCCCCATGCACACAATGGAAACACTTTGCTTCTGTGCCCGCACTGTACTATGGATCCAGATGCAGAGGCAAATGGGCCATAAAGCTGTGTGCCACAAAAAATGGTGCAAAGTCATTGCGCCTCCTGAGGGCAGTCCTCTGGAGGGGAGAAACAGGTTCCCATGGAGTCCCCAGATATCCCCCTGCTGACCGTGGTAGACACTCACTGCACCCATCTTCAGGGGGATCTCTGTTCCCTTTGCCGGGCGCCATCTACGCTGTCAAATGCCAGACCGGCTGCTTCAAGCAGCCGGTCTGTCTTTCACTAAATGCACTGCACCCAGAGCATTTTGCAAGTTTTCTTCCTCCCTGGTGAATTATCAGTAATATTACCAAGACATGGCTGAGCTGGATTGTGAAGTCTGAAGAGCAATAATAAAAATATTGGATACTACATTAAGGCTCCAGTCTCATGATGGACTGAAAAGGAAGGAAAACTTTTTTATGTACAACAAGGATTACCATCTGATTTATGGTACTTTCAGCAAACTGCTTGATTACATATAGGATGAACATTTGACTCTCAGTAAACTTTTTATGTCAATATAGCGTTCCCTGTTGTGTGTTGACATTATTAGAATTTGCCCTGTTGGCACCTGCCACACCAGTTTAATTGTGCTCTGCAGTTTACACAGCGATAGTGTGCTCAATTTGTAATACGGCCCCAGAAGCCCTACAAGGCCAACTCAGCCTTCCATCCTTCAGGTCGGTAAATTAGGAACCACAAATTGTGTAATAGCGAAATCTGTTTATTTCAGTGTATAAATTGCTATTTCAAAATAAGTTGCTATTAATATTATTTTAGTGACGGACTGATTTGTTTAACCCCTGCTTGGTTGTCAGAGTGTTGTATTTGTTGTGGGAAGCATTTTGCTGTCATGCATAAGTGACCAGAGATGTGCTCTTACCATATCTTATCGTGAAGCACGGCGCCTAGCAGTGTGATGGCGGAGGAGGTGTGAGAGACAGGTGCACAAACTATATTTATACTTAGGACCATAGCATATAGGCAGCTACACAGCCCCATCCTACCCAGAGGAGCAGCGAGATACTGTGGGCACATACACCATAAAAGTGGCAGCATCCACACACCTTTTTTAAGACACTGATACTGCCTACTGCTTTAGAAATGCACCTCATAAAATAGGTAGGAAATGGGACAGCAATCAAGGTTGACAGCCTGGGCAAAAGCTAGTTTTTGAAGGTGTAGGGTGGCACCTACTGCTCAGTGTCGTTTTAAGGATTTGTGGCACTTGGCAAGGCATGTTTTGGGGCCCCATGTTCACAGCTACTTTACATTTATTACCTGTTTTCTTCTAATTCAAGAACACATGATGCCAAACGATATTGAATCATATGTCACATTTTTTCAGAAAAAGGAGTCACAAAAACAGTTGAAATATGTATTGGCCGGGGCCAAAAAATCGTTAAGATGGCATTGGGCAGAAAGAAGCAGTCTCTGAGGTAGAAGTAGGCACAGAGAGGGAAAGAAGTTGAGATAGATAAATAAAGGTAATATAAAGAGAAAAACAACTTTTCGGGGGTGGTCGGGGGGGTCGGGCAGTTTGCCACTTTGCCCATGCCTTAAAACAACTCGGCTACCGCTGCTGGGCCTAAGGAGGCCAAACCTTTACGTCTCAGGCTATTCTCGTGCTCAAGAAGATTCCCGAAGGTGGACAAGCTTTCCTAATGTCATTGCTTACTCCCTAGTCAGACTAACACCATGCACATGCTAGAGCTAGAGACTCAGCACTGGTAGGCTGCTGTCTTTACTGTGCAAGAGCGAATCAACCTGCCCTGTGATACGCTTCTGTAACCACCCTTATGTGGGTGGATGCAAGAGAACGTTCATGCTCCACCCACGGAACGCCTCCCTGATGCAAAGTAACCCAGGACAGCACTTGCGCTGCGTTACTTCACTAAGGGCCATATGTATCAACACATTTATCCATAAACCCATAAACACAGAATGGGCAAAACCCTTTGATACATCTGGCACTAAGCCACGCAAAGCTGCTTTGCGTGGTTTAGTAAATCCCAGATGAGGTCTTGCTTTGCCTTCGATTGCTTGCGTCCTCAGTAAATCTGGGCCTCCATGAGTGTTCTTCAGGACGTTTCATTTGTTACCTCTTAGTCAAGTACGTTTTAAGGCAGTGATACTCAAAGCAGACCCCCGGGGGCCACTTGCCGCTCTCTTGACCTTTACTTGCGGGCCCCCCTGGTGAACAGCAGCACGAGCTGCTGTTTAATTCCTGAGCACTAATATTCAGAAAAAAAGTTAAATAAATGAGCAAGCATTTATTAACCTGCAAATACCTGCTTTCCCATTTAATGTACATTTGTTTAGAGCTCTTTACACATTCCCAGACCCACCCAGACCACTTAATCACCGCCCTGCTGGCATCAGAGCAGCCCTCGGTCACATCACACACCCTACTTTGCGGCTCCTGGGCAAATGTTTGCGAGTGCCCCTGTTTTCAGGGACCCCCTCAGAGGCTCCGCCTGTGATCTGAGAGTCTTGGCTGAGGTTGGGCTATTTCTGTGCCGATGCTCGAGGCTTCATACCCTGCAGAGCATGAGCGGCGCAGTCTGAGGCTGGCGAATATAGCGCTGTCGAAGGAAGTGCTCAGTTCAAAGTCTCCAGACAACTGCTCCCCTCAATGAAGCTCACATTTCAAGTTGTCATCCGTGTCCAATCGGGATTACCAGCGATAATTGGGGAAGTCAAGCCGCAGCTAACTTGTTTATTCACACGCTCTCATGTACTCTTTCCTGGGGGCGACGCTGCCCTATCCACCTGCATTATCAAAGCTCTCCAAAAAGCCCCCCTGCACGTGAACGGAAGCCTGTATTTACTCCTCTGTCGCCCCGAGGTGCGCGCAGAGCCATTGTTTGATGCGTCATGGATATTATGAGATTTCTGTGCAACACCCTCGCGGGAGGGATTACACATACCGCTTCAGTGTTTAATTTTTGTTGATCCGATAATAGTGAAATAGCTGCGATTAATAGAAAGTGGGGGTTTGTGTGCTGGGCTCTTGAAGCGCCGCTGAGTGTACGTCAGTGCTTGAAATTAAAAAATAGAAGTGCAGGCACTCGGTATTAGAGTATCTGCTTGTTTCTGAGAAGAGCCAGTACTCCGTACCGGACAGTACCGGCCCATTTAAAGCACTGCTGTACGTCAATCCAATAAGGGGTTTCCATAACAAATACTCAAGGTGAGGGCAATTGTTTCCGTTTACTTGTTCTGCATGTTCACCGCTGCTGCAGCTTGCTTCAAAAAAAGGTGTCATTCCTCCCTTACAGATTCCTTGCATCCGGTGTTTAAATTACTGGTACTGTCCAGTACTGAGTACCTGCACTTCTTTAATTTGAAAGGGAGAGTACCTGCACTTCTCAGCACTACTGAAGTACAACTAATGGGACTTCTCAAGAGCAAACTAGCACTATAAAGAGTGAGGGCCTCATTTATGAGGCTGTGCGTCACTTTTACTTAGCTGGTGCGTCACTTTTTGTGACGCACCAGTGGCGTAAAAAATGCAACTTCTTGCGCCATATTTACAAAGTGACCCATCTAGGTAGATGCGTCACTTTGTAAAACCCTGCACAACATTATACCTGCGCCAGGTATAATGTATGCAAGGGGGCGTATTGACGCAAGAAAGGGTCCTGGAAGTGACGCAGTGAGACGCAAATGCGTCAATATCTTACGCCTGCCTAATGGCAGGCGTAAGACTAACGCAGGCCCTTTCACATGGGGCTTGCCCCATGTGAAAGGACGCATTGCTGGAGTTGCATCACTTTTTTGACACACTCCAGCAATGCATCACTTTTGCGCTTACAGACACATCAGAAATACTGACGTATCTGTAACTCCTTGCGACATGATGCGTCATATTATAAATATGACGCATCAGTCATGTCGCAAGGAGTGCGCACTGAGAAGTGACGCATCACTGCTTTCACGCAGTGATGCATCATTTCTCATAAATGAGGCCCTGAGTACCTGCATCCTATGCGCTGCTAATGTAGCTGATTTATGAAAAAGAAATATGCAGCTACTAAGGTAGCATAAACCATGGGCATCAGTTAAGAAACAGCTCAAAGGTTGCTGAAGTGACATTTTATATCCTTCCAAGTTCGACCTTGTGACATCCGGTAAGTTATGTCAAAGGAAGTGTGTGAAGCATAATATTCATTACATTCCACCTGAGTAACTCTATACTTGTAAATGTACTCTTACACTTGGTTGTAAATGAACTACTTTTGGCTATTGATCATTTTTCAAGCATTGGGCCATAAAGCCCTCAAGTATGGGAACTTTACCGTCCTGGTGACTTTAATATACAGCTTGATAACCCCTCTGAAAACCTAGCAATTAAAGTGTCTGACTCTCTCGCTAACATTGACCTCTCAAAAATGCTAATCGGTCCCTCTCATATAGCCGGCCATAGTATGGATGCTAAATTCTCCCATACTATAATAAAACTAGGCAAGCCTAGGGAGGTCCCCTGGTCAGATCACTTCAGATGACCCTTTTCATGGTCCTGGTCCCCCCCAAAGACATGGTGAGACTAGCCCCCCACTTCTCCCACAAGAACCATGTCTGGAGCAAAGTGGACATATCCCTATGAAAGGAAACCCATGACGCAACCAAACCAACACTGACGGGTAACATAATATTAGATGAGGCCAGAGCGAAGATTTGGCTCTCTGAGGCTGTTGCTAATGCAGCCCTGATAGCAAACACGACATGTAGAAGGCTACTTAGATCTATCAAAACCATGTTTGATGCGGCATACATATACTTAGGATATGTTGAGTGGCAGTGTCTGTCTTAAATCATTGAACACTCAGTTCGTAAATGTCATAGTTCCATCCATAAACGCACACAGATCCCCGTCGTTCCTGGGACTTCTCTCTTCTGAAGCTCCCCATTGCCTCTGGGACCCCTCCACCCAAATCAGCAATTCCAGAGGGACCCTCTCCATCACTCGTCTACCCCAGACCAATGGTACCATGACTTAGCAAAGTTCCTGGGGCAGCCCCTTGTCCGGTATTTTGCACCTCAGCCTACCTGCAACTCTCCATAATAGATTCCCATTCTCTGAGTGTTGTGATCTGTGCACAACCACAATACCTTATTACTCTATCCTTGCTGCCACTAGGGCTATATTGCAGAGCAAAAGTGTATGCCTGTCTAGGGTTACCCCCCCAGAAACCCAGGCAGACCAGCCAAAAAGTGAGCTCCAGGACCTCCCCCTGTAACCCTGAGAGCCTGTGTTGAACCCCCTCCCGGAAGGCCCACCCTCCTAAGCATTCCTAGAGCATGTGGATCAGCATTCCCTGCTGTCCACAGCCCCCCAAGGCAATGGTTCAAGCCACTCATCCCAATAACATGAAGCCTTGTGTGTTGTAAAATATGTCTCGTGTAGCGGTTTAACTGAATGAGGCAGAACCCCACTCGTATGGCAAACTCCCCAGGGTATTTACAGGCCGGCCCCCACTAATCATACTCCATCCTACCCATATCTCCTTTCCACCTCTCTCACAACCTCTGTAGTGAGCCCTAGCTATTACTGAGGTGTGTGGAATACAGCTGAGAGATCACATGTCTTCGGAGTGGACAGCCAGCACCCCATACTCCTGTGGGCTCTCATCCACCAGATCCTTTGGGCAGGGGATCTGTTGTGTCAAGATGGACCTAACCTGTACCTATCTTTAAAATTGCCTCCCTGACATATCACAATGACTTTCCAAGCCTGTAAACATCAAACACCAGTTGTTTCCCCAGAAATCACCACCTTTTAAGATGAAATCATAATGGAGCGCCTGTGGGCCAACACCTTCCACAGCTCCGCCAGCTCAATCGAGTCTCATAGCAGTGTCTCCAATGTTAGTCGACTCGCCCATCCCAGCCTTCACATCACACGTCTCCATGCCTGAACCACCGAGGCAGTAGGTTTCTGGAGGTCATCATTTTCCCTGCACCGTAGAGCCACTGTTTCAATCCATGGGACTCCAATGCCCACCAGTCTGTCATCAGGGCTGGCTCCCTCTGATCCGCAAAGGTCCAGTCATTGACCAACAGTAGGCAAATTACCCAGTGGTGTCGTTGGATGTCTCATCTGTGTCCCAAGAGCGACCAATACGGGCACCCTCATCCCAAAATATTGAATTCTGCACTGCATAAAGGAACTTAGGAAGATAGATCATTTTATGCAGGGTTGCCCTTCCCAGCAGGGACAGGGGAAGCCAACACCAGTGTTACACATCATTGGGGAAATTCAGCAATATCCGCCCTTCATTTTTATCATAAAAGAAGTTGCGGTCTGTGGTCATGTGGATTTCATTACAAGAACGGAGGCTACATTATACATTATGCAATGACTTTTAATTGCAGATCCAAGCCAGTCGCATCACAATACAAAGGTTCCAAGAAGAACACTGAGATAAAGTAATACACAGAACATAGCCACCATCAGCCTCTTTTAAATGCGGCTCCAAGCAGATAAGTAGCTTACTATCTTCTCTCCATACTTTCATTAATATTGTGTTTTGGTAACTATATAGAGTTGTATTTGGGGGATTGCATGAAGGGTGGCTTTATTCCCACCTCCTCCCTCCCCCTCCCCATGATCTGCAATTTATGGAGATCATCCTCTCCCTCTCTTGTATAACCTCTGTTTTTCAGGTTGTCTTTAATATGCCTTTTCCCTACAGTTAGATCGTAAATGTGTGCCTTAACCTTCAGGTTCTTTGTTCTCTATGCTCATTATTCCCGTTTTTCGCTGTTTTTTCCCCTGAACCTTGCACGGTTTTTTAACCTTGTAGGAGCTTTTTTGGACTCCTCGCGCTGTTACCCCTAGCGCTTGTGTTAAACATTTAAAAATTAAAAAATTAAAAAAGAAACGTGCGTTGAGTGCCTTACGCCTTAGTTAACCTCGGCGCTTATATGAAAAAATGAGCGCTGAACTCCTCGCGCTGTTCCTCGAGTGAAGCGCTGCCCCTGAATAATTGATTTAAGCACTGTACTTGCCAGGGTAATTGATCCCAGTGCCGCTGCTGGAAACAATAGACTGAGCGCATTTCCTCCTCTCTGTGATCTCCGATCGCAAAGATGGCAGGACGCGCATTAGAGGAAAGTTCCTTGGCGAGCGTCACGTTTCGTGAGTGTCACGCCTAGGAGCTTTCCTCACTCACCGACAGTTGGAAATCAGCTGTTTTGACCGCGTTTCACAGGAGGATTATCGATTCGTCATTGTATCCATCGAAATATTAAGAAATAACTCGAAATATTAGGAAATAACTACCCTATTCTACTTTTACGCTCTTACTGCTGCATAAACTCCACATTTTATACATTGGCCTTCTCTTTCAGCCATATATGCCCTTAAAAAAGATATCATTTATATAAATAAAAAAATTAAAAAAGGGGTGATTAATTGGAAATTCTATTTATATTAAAAAAAAAAAAAAAAGGGGCAAGATGGAAAATGACTCAGAGTCAGATATGAACAATGCAACACTTCCTAATTTAAATAAGGAAGATTTTTGCATTATGATTCAAAAAGAAATGAAAACCTGCATGCGAGACACCTTTGCTCAGTTTGTACCCTATAAAAGACCACTTCCCTCTCAGGAAGATGTGTCTGATGTGATTACTCATGAGAAAGTTGGGGTTAAACGTACAAAGAAAACTAACCACACTATTTCCGAGACCAATAAGAGCACGGGAGGTCCTAGCACCTCTTTTAATATTGGTGGTCTTAACACCACAAAATATTTGGAAGGTCTTCGCACCTCAACTAATAGAGTTGTCTCTTATGACACACAACAATCGGGTGCCCTTCGCGGCCCAAATACCTTGGATGCCCTTAGCGGCTCACTATCTCAAAGTGCTCAAGACTTCCCAGAGGGCTCGGATAATAATGATGATGACGATGATATGGATCCAGACGAATACGTTCCGGATTTAGATGATGGGGATGTAGGAATTTTTGATGAGGAGGACGAAACTCCTTCTTCCTCGAAGGACAGTATTCTAAACCCCCTGGGAGAGGAGATGTTCTCCTCTCTTAATCTAAAACATCCTCGTTCCTCGCAATGGTCTCCACAGGAACAGGTCTCTAAATTTATAATAAAATGGATTTGCTTCCCTCTTGAACGAGAGACAAGGAATATTTTAAGGGAAGAGTGTTCAAGACCCTCAATAGATGATAAAGCATGTTATACCCCTAATATGGATCCGGAATTGATTAAGTATCTGTTTAGACTTGGACGCGATCCTAGAAAAGGCCTAGAAAAAGCTTTTAAAGGGTGCCAAGATCGCCTACTGGATGTGCTTGGACCACTTAGCAGAATTCTTGACTCCGCAGAAGAATGTTACCTTAAAGGTACACCCCTTAATATAGATTTAATAAGGGGACTGAGTCAAAGAGCCCTCATTCTCCTAGGTAATGCTAATACAAGCATTAACGCAGAAAGGCGTAGGCTCATCCTTTATAAACTTGACCCTAAACTCTCAGATATGGCTGAGAAGGAGCCTTCTTCAAATCCGAAAGGACTGCTCTTCGGTGAAGAGCTTTTAAAATCATTGGGAAAGTACGTTTCGACCTTTACAGCGCTTGATAACGCCCAGAAGAATATAAAGAGAGTATTCAACAATAATGTTTTTGGAAGGACGGGAGAAGGGGCCTTTCTTCCGGCCACTTTAACCAGAGGCCCTACCAGAGATCACGCCCCTTCGGAAGAGGCGCATATCAAAATAATTACTACAACACCTCCAACCGTGGAAGAGGAAATCGAACAAGAGGAGCAAGATCACGAGCTTCATTCTCGTCAAACCCTCCAAGTAAGTCCCCCTCATTTACTTTCTCTTTCTATCCCTCCAAAGATGGGAGGCTGGCTGAGACTTTTTTTTGAAAAAATGGGAGGAAATAACTCAAGACCCTTCGGTTCTATACACAGTGACAGGCTTTATGATAGATTTCGTTCAAACTCCATTTCAAACTTCCCTACCAAGGGATATTCCGATCTCATTAGAGAAAGAGAAAATAGTAGAGGAAGAAATCTCCTCTATGCTCCAGAAAGGAGCGATAATAGAAGTTCCCTTGGACTCTCTAACCTTTGTAAGCTCGTTATTCCTTGTAGAGAAAAAAGGAAAAGGTTGGAGACCGGTTATAAATTTGAAGGGCCTCAACAAATTTCTTGTTTACAGGCACTTCAAAATGGAAGGAATACATCTCCTGAGAGACCTTCTTCAAAAAGAAGACTGGTTAGTCAAACTGGATTTAAAGGACGCCTACTTCACGATCCCGATGGCGGAAATACATCAACCTTACCTACAATTCCTATGGAAAAAACATCTTTATCAGTTCAAAGCGCTCCCCTTCGGGCTTTCATCCGCGCCTTGGTGTTTTACCAAGGTAATGAGAGCAGTAGCCTCCTTCCTAAGAGATCGAGGCGTACGACTTATTATTTACCTCGACAACATCCTGATAATGTCCCATGATCTGCATCAGATTCGCCTCGACCTGAATTCAGTTATGAATCTGTTGGAAAGTCTAGGTTTCATTGTCAACAAAGAGAAGTCTATTCTAACCCCCTCAAAATCACTGGAGTTTCTGGGTTTCACTCTGGATACTTCCAAGTGTCCTCTCCTTTTACCTCCTTCAAAGATCTCGAAGATCAAGAAAGAGATCCGTCACGTTTTAAGACAGGAAGACATTCCCCTAAGGGAACTGGCAAGACTTCTAGGTCTCTTATCTTCCTCTATTCAAGCGATCTTCCCAGGCCCTCTGAATTATCGGGCCTTGCAAAGGATAAAAGGAAGGGCGCTGAGGTCCGGACTTTGGTACGAAGACCAAATCACCCTAGATTTGAAGGCCAAAGCAGAACTGTACTTGTGGTTGGAAAACCTGGAGGCTTGCAATGGCAAAGCAATTTTCGGGTCAGAACCGGATTTTGTGCTAGAATCAGACGCTTCCCTTCATGGTTGGGGTGCTTGTTTCCTAGACCAGAATACGGGTGGTGTTTGGTCTCAGGAGGAGTCATCTCACCACATCAATTTCCTAGAACTTACTGCTGGCCTATACGCCCTTATGAGTTTCAAGCACAGAATTCAAGGGAGATCGGTTATTCTGAAAATGGACAATGTTTCGGCAGTGGCCTACATCAATTGGTTGGGAGGTACGAAATCTGCCGACCTTTCCAACCTAGCAAGGAGACTCTGGATGTTCTGCTTAGAACACAAGATTTCCCTCCAAGCAGAATACTACCCAGGCAAATGGAACGTATCTGCCGATTGGAATTCCAGATTCCTTTCGGACTTCAGTGATTGGAAAATCAACGTCGCTGTCTTCAACTCACTTAATTCTTCCTGGGGTGCATTCGAAATAGACCTCTTTGCGAGCCGTCTCACCTCTCAACTAGAGCTTTACTTCAGCTGGATGCCTGATCCCGGTGCTCTAGTAGTGAACGCATTTCTCCAATCTTGGTCAGGGATCAGTGCATATGCCTTTCCCCCATTTGCAATGATCCAGAGAGTCTTGCAGAAAGTGAGGCAAGAGCGATGCTCTCTAGTCCTCATAACTCCCTTCTGGCCGTCACAAGCGTGGTTCCCCACAGTTCTGGAGCTAACTTACGATCTTCCCTTTCTGATTCCTTCTCTAGAGGATCTCCTTACAGACGTATACGGAGCTCCTCACCCTCTGATCCTATGCGGGAGTTTGACCCTTCTTGCTTGGAGAGTGTCAGGAGATCTAACGAAGTCTCAGGACTTTCGACATCGGCTTCTACTCTCCTCAGAGAGTCTTGGGCTCCGGGAACCCATTACAGATACAACAGTATCTGGAAATCTTGGTTTCGTTGGTGCATGGAGAGAGATTTGGATCCCATACAGGCACCTATCGTTGACGTAGTACATTTTTTAGCTGAACTCTTTGACAGGGGATTGAGTTATAGATCAATCAATTGTTATAGATCCGCAATCTCTGCGGGTCATATTCTCGTTAACGGCAAAACGGTCAGGAAAAACATAATTGTTTGTGGAGTTATGAAGAGTATTCGTATTAAAAGACCCCCGAAACCGAAATATGATACACTCTGGGATGTGAATTTGATTCTAGATCTCTTCACTTCCTGGCCCGATAATTTGTTTTTGAACAGAAAGTTTCTATCTATTAAACTCGCAACTCTTCTTTGCCTTATCTCCTGTCGTAGAGTTTCTGATGTTAAAGCTCTGGAGATCTCTAATAGGTCCTATAATTTGTTTGGAGTAAAATTTGAGGTCTATAGAAGAACCAAAACCATGTCTGACTCAATCTTCTATCCTCGTTTCGACCCTTGTCCGCAACTTTGTGTAGTTGAATGTATGAAAGCTTATGATGTGACAATGTCTAACCTTCGACTGCTTAATGAGAATCAGCTTCTCATTTCCTTTGTTAAACCTCATAAGGCTATTTCCTCCACCTCGATTGCCAGATGGGTTAAATCTGCTATGTCTCTAGCTGGTATTGATATATCCAAATTTCAAGCTCATTCTGTTAGAGGTGCCAAGGCAAGTAAGTCTCTTTGGTCTGGAGGTAAGTTGGATGATATCCTTAAAGCTGCTGTCTGGTCTAACGCTAATACCTTTGCAAGACATTATTGTAAACCTATTGAACACATGTCTAATGCAGTTTTACAGGGCTACCAACATGCATAATGTAGCCTCCGTTCTTGTAATGAAATTGCGATTCTCCTATTAACATGCCTAGAGAATCTAGATTTCATTAAAGACACGGAGGCTCACATTATCCCGCCCATCCCGTTCCCTGTTTGGTTCGGGATGTAATATTTATATTCTGAGTGTCACTTGAATATAATGTATTTTATATTTATATTGAAATGTTATTTATGGTTGTTCAATTCATTTTTCAGGATTTGTTTGTTTATGATTACCTTTTTATTTTGGATACAATTTTAATTGTCTCCTTTCTTTCAGGTAATCCTTCTATTTAAGCTACTTTGGATGTTTCATCACCGCGAAGCCGACTGGTTGTCTTCTTCATTCTCGTTTGTCTTTTACTTCGAATCTTCTGGAATCTACTGCATCTTTTTTCGCCTGATTTAAAAGAGGCTGATGGTGGCTATGTTCTGTGTATTACTTTATCTCAGTGTTCTTATTGGAACCTTTGTATTGTGATGCGACTGGCTTGGATCTGCAATTAAAAGTCATTGCATAATGTATAATGTGAGCCTCCGTGTCTTTAATGAAATCTAGATTCTCTAGGCATGTTAATAGGAGAATCGCAATTCCCATCTAAGTGAACCCGAGGTCACACCACACCGACTGTAGGGGGCATTCATCCTGAGGTGGCCTCAGTTGATAGTTATGCCAGAGAAGAAACTGAAGGTTTGTTGAACCTCCATGACTCTCCTGTGATTGGTACAGATCTCCAAGATATAGCAATACATCATCCGCATATAGGGAGATCACATCCTCCCAACCACCATCCCATCGAAGGCCCCAAATCATTGCATCCTGCTGAACCCAATTTGCCAGTGGGTCCATTGTGAAGAGTAACGGGGAAAGGGAGCAGCCCTGCCGGGTGCCCCTGCCCTGTTCAAATTCTTCCAACAGCGTACTATTCAACCGCACTGTTGCCATCGGCCTTTGAGAAAGGAGGCTCACCCATGCCCGGTATGCAGGGTCATAGCCCATATGGTCTAGGGGAGCCATCAGATAGGAATCAAACACATTCTCAGCATTGATGCTGGTTCCTGTACTTGGAGCCATCTTGCCAGACAGCCGAAGAGCCGCCAGAGATTGTGGCATGTAGATCAGTGCAGCATGAATCTTTATTGATCTGGTGCCACCACACCATCTATCATGTGCAATAAACAGTTTGCTAAAACTTTTGCAAGCAGTTTAGTCTCCATGTTTAGGAGAGAAAACAGCCTACTCAAGGCACAGTCCTCCAAGGGATTCCTGGGTTTGTGAATTAATACTATCAGCGCTTGCCTAAGATCCCGGGGAAGGTCACCGTGTGTCTGAGCCTCACAGTCCATAGAATGCAGAGACTTGGTCTTGACAAATTTAAAGAACTCAGAGGAGAAGCCATTGGGACCCGGGGACTTCCCACTTCTGATTGGGGTCAGGGCCTCTGTGATTTCTCCTTCTGTGATCACTTCCTGAAGCAAGTTTCTAGCTTCCCTACTCAATGTAGGCACTGGCAGATCAAGCTGGCAGCTATGCATGTCCTTTTCCACCTCCTGAGAGTGGTGTGAGGTATAAAGATCATTGAGGTAGCAAAGAAAGGTCTGGGCTATGGCCATGGGCATTTCTGCTCTCTGACCCTGTGGCGTGCATTCCGTCAGGACCCATAGTTGGCACTCCTCCTTCCTGGCCAACCAGGCCAGCATCTTCCCCCCTTGTTTATCTGTCTTGTAGATTCTACTCTGCTGTGCCCTATAAAGGGTCCTTGCCTCCTGCTGGGGCATGAGTTTACTTTGGAATGGTGCACCAACAAACGTCTTATCCACAAATGAAGAGAGTAGATGTAAGGATAAGTATTCCTTTTTATTCTTTCTATTTTCAATTCCGATCTTTTGGATCCATACAAAACATCCAGCCAACGCATTTCGTTCAATCAAAACTTGAACTTCATCAGGGCTTTGAAATAATATATCACTGGATTTTCAGGGTTAACCACAATAGGCTTCAGGAGAAATCAGATCCCAGACCTGAGGCGGAAGCCGGGTTCTGGAGGTACGCGATATTTTAAAATTTGTGACAAATTGTTTTTACTGTGTTGACTGAATAACCTGTATAAAGCTGACTATTATTGGCATCCTACCTTCTTGCCACGCAGCCGATTGAGCGCTGCTACGGCAATTGTTTGTTTCACACCCAGCGGCCGCCATCGCAGGCGTGCTTGCTAGCCACGCCCCCTTGAGGCCACGCCCCCTGCCCTTTATAAACGCCGCTCTGAAACACACTTACAGAAATCAGATCCCAGACCTGAGGCGGAAGCCGGGTTCTGGAGGTACGCGATATTTTAAAATTTGTGACAAATTGTTTTTACTGTGTTGACTGAATAACCTGTATAAAGCTGACTATTATTGGCATCCTACCTTCTTGCCACGCAGCCGATTGAGCGCTGCTACGGCAATTGTTTGTTTCACATCCAGCGGCCGCCATCGCAGGCGTGCTTGCTAGCCACGCCCCCTTGAGGCCACGCCCCCTGCCCTTTATAAACGCCGCTCTGAAACACACTTACAGAAATCAGATCCCAGACCTGAGGCGGAAGCCGGGTTCTGGAGGTACGCGATATTTTAAAATTTGTGACAAATTGTTTTTACTGTGTTGACTGAATAACCTGTATAAAGCTGACTATTATTGGCATCCTACCTTCTTGCCACGCAGCCGATTGAGCGCTGCTACGGCAATTGTTTGTTTCACATCCAGCGGCCGCCATCGCAGGCGTGCTTGCTAGCCACGCCCCCTTGAGGCCACGCCCCCTGCCCTTTATAAACGCCGCTCTGAAACACACTTACAGAAATCAGATCCCAGACCTGAGGCGGAAGCCGGGTTCTGGAGGTACGCGATATTTTAAAATTTGTGACAAATTGTTTTTACTGTGTTGACTGAATAACCTGTATAAAGCTGACTATTATTGGCATCCTACCTTCTTGCCACGCAGCCGATTGAGCGCTGCTACGGCAATTGTTTGTTTCACATCCAGCGGCCGCCATCGCAGGCGTGCTTGCTAGCCACGCCCCCTTGAGGCCACGCCCCTTCCTTCTTGTTCATTATGTGCCAGGGCAGGAAGCGCAGCGGACGAGCGCAGCGGGAGCGCCGTTTGCGCGCCGAAGGCGCGCTTAAGGCAAGCCCGTCTGCGCCCGTCATCGCCAAGTCATCGCCTCTCGCCAATCCCCCTGGCCTAACTCCGTCACTACCGCTCTCCTATGATAGCGAGCTACTACATAGCCTGAACCCCGGACGGTCTTGCGCTAACACTACAGGCAAGCCCGGTCTCACATGCCTACAATGTCAAAGCTGCAGCTTTACTACTGCTACACCCCACCCCATTCGACAGTTCCAGGCATCGGAGAAAACCACCTCCATTACGATCTTTCACCTCAACGTAAGATCGCTAGCTAGACACCACCTCGAGGTCAATACCCTTATCCTGGACGAAAATCCAGATATCCTCTTCCTCTGTGAAACTTGGCTACGGGATGGCACCTCCACCATTCCCAACCTTATGCTGCCAGATGACTATCTCATGTCGACAATTAACAGAGAGGGAAGAGGAGGCGGTATCGCTATAATCTATAAAAAAACATTTTCCTGTTCATTTGCTAAGGAAGAACTACCAGACTGTGAAAGCGCCCAGTTTAAAATTACTATAAACCCTAACTTCACTGTATCTGGTCTCTATATCTACCGTCCCCCTGGCCCCACTTCAAAATTCATTGAGGCTCTTCTTGAAACAACAACCTCCTTAATAACTAAAAGCTCTAATTTTACGATCCTGGGAGATCTCAATCTTCACTTTGATCTAATAAACGACTCTACGATCAAAACGCTCCTTGCAGATCCCTCCGCACTGCAACTCAACCCCTTCATCTCCGCTCCAACTCACCTTGCTGGTCACATCCTAGACCCAGTTTTCTCAAACCTAGAGAAACTCACCTCAGAGACACCCCTCCCTATGGGATGGACGGATCACTCCCTCATTAAATTGGCCATTCCGGTCAATAAAAGCAGGCACAACATGGCACCGCCCCGCCGTCTAAAAAGACAATGGCATAAACTATCTCGCGACGCCCTCCACTCGACCTTAGGGGACTTCCACCTTGACACCAACTCTGACATCAACGCTAATTACAGTGCGTTTCATGAGTGGATCACGGACGGACTAGACAGTCTCATTCCTGCCAAATGGGCAAAAGGTCGCAACTCCCCTTCCAACCCTTGGTACAACGACACTCTCAAAAACTTACGCAAACAGTGCAAAAAGGCAGAACGCCTCTGGCGTAGGGAGTACAACGTAGAAGATAAAACAAAATACCTACTTTTACAAAAAACGTACCACAAAGCCATCCGTGCTGCACGGACCACTTTCTACTCCGACAAGATCGAATCTAGTCCCACCCCTGCTAAAGAAATCTTCAAGCTCGTACAAGAACTTCAGAGCAGCAAAGCTCCCCTCCCGAGTATTTCCTCCGAGCAACAATGCGAAGACCTTGCCAGGTTCTTTGTTGATAAAGTACAGAAAATTTACACTTCCTTCCCTCAGCACTCCCCCAGCCCTACCAGCAATCCTTCCCCTTCCCCCAACTACTCGACCTTGACTCACATCCCGGAAATCTCTGATGAAATCCTCATCAGACTTTGTAAAAAAGTCAAATCTGGTTCCCCTGCGGACCCTATGCGCCCGGCTCAATTCCTAGAATCACTTAACTTCTTTCTACCGACACTTACCACCATCCTGAACCTCTCCTTCACTTCAGCGTGTGTACCATCTGCCTGGAAGCAAGCGTGGGTTTCGCCTATCATCAAGAAACCCACCCTAGATCCATCCAAACCGGAGAATTTTCGCCCAATCTCCCTGCTTCCATGGCTGTCCAAACTCGCTGAAGCGCATGTCAACAGTGCTCTATCCCAGCATATGGTCGAGAACAACATTCTAGACCCATCACAAAATGGGTTTAGACCAGGCCATAGCACTGAGTCTGCTCTCTTAGCCACCACAGAGCATCTCCGAACGATCTTAGATGCCGGTCAAAGTGCTGCGCTGATCCTTTTGGATCTCAGCGCGGCCTTTGACACGGTGTCTCATAACATCCTTCTTAATCGCTTGGAGACCTTTGGAGTGGCTGAGCAGGCCTTGGATTGGTTCAGATCTTTCCTCGACAACAGGTCCTTTCGAGTCTCCGCCCCCCCCTTCCTGTCCAAACCCCACCCCATTGCTCAGGGAGTTCCGCAGGGCTCTGCGTTGAGCCCATCCCTTTTTAATTTCTACGTCCAGCCTTTGGCGGCAGTGGCCAAAGAATGGGGCTTGACATTAGTGTCGTACGCCGACGACACACAGCTAGCCATCGCTCTCTCAAAAGGCCCTTCCAGCTCATCCTCTAACTTTAAAAACGGACTCTCTGCGGTCGCCCAATGGATGACAATGAATTGTCTGCAACTCAACGGCGGAAAGACAGAGGTGCTATTCCTTGGCAAAGACACCAGCCTCTGGAATGAGCACTGGTGGCCGTCCTCCCTAGGCACCATCCCTCCTCCCAAAACCCTAGTAAAAAATCTAGGCGTTTGGATGGATGCCTCACTCAACTTTCGGTCTCACACCAAAAAGGTTGCGGGCACCTGCATTGGCTTACTGAGAAGTCTCAGCCATATACTTGCCTTTTTTAACGCTAAAACCCGCCAACTCATTATCCAAGCCACCATCCTCTCACGCCTGGACTACGCTAATGTGCTCCTTCTTGGTGCCAACAAATGTGAGATAGCACGGCTCCAACGCGTGCAGAACTCTGCGGCTAGAACTCTGGTCGGCCTCCCCCGCAGATGCTCTGCCAGAGCGACCATCAAGAAATTACACTGGCTACCCGTTGATTCTAGAATCAAATTCAAGACCCTCATTCTGTCTTTCAAAATCCTCAAATTCAACACCCCTCCTCTGCTTCGACCCCTTCTCACTCCCTATGCGCCGTCACGGAACCTAAGATCTTCCAACCAAAACCTCCTATGCGTCCCACGCATAAAACTCAGCCGCATGGGCGGCCGCTCCTTTAGGTTCCTCGGAGCCAAGCTGTGGAATGACCTGCCACAACACATTCGCTCCACTGACAGCCTACCGGCATTCCGGAAAGCAGTGAAAACGTTCCTATTCCCTTGCCTGTAAAGCCTCTCTCCAGCCTTCGTTTCTCCCTGCTCAGGCTAGGATCTTGGGTTCTTAGCGCCGGGACGCCTCATTGCTGGGGCAGCTGTCGCGCTCTACCAAAACGAATAGAATAGAATAGAATACGAGAAATTCACAAGATTCCTCCTTCACGTCCAGGAAGGTCAAACTTCAAAAGGGCCTTACTGCTATCATGACCCAATCATAAGGCCGCAGGTTTGATAACCCGTCAGATATACCACAAGTCTGCGGCAAACCGTCTCCATGCCAACCGGGTAGAAGGAGCAGCCATCAATATTTCTCCCTGAGCTGAGTCAGACTCTGTACTTGCTCCATGCACCTCCTTCTCTTCCCTGACACGTTGGACATTAGCTGGCCTCGGATCATCGTCACTCCTGTCACAGAGGACAATGACCCCTTGTTCTCCTGGAAATACTGGGTAGAAACCTCCAAGATACGGTGTTCAGTATCCCACTCTGTCGGCTTCCATGGGTCCATCCACCAGCCAGAGCCATCACAGGAGCCATCACAGGACCAATGAACCCAGAACTTCATGACAATGACGATGAGGTCCAAAATGCCCCTCACCAAGTAAGGTGTATTTCTGTATCTGTCATATTGGGACACAGGCACCAGAAAGTAATTGAGTCATGCCAGCAAGCGGAAGTCATTGGCAGCATACGAAAACTGTCTTGCAGGTTAGAGGCAAGCCAGAGGTTCTCCAGCCCCAGAGACCTTAAAAAGTAACAAAGTTGTAGGGCATCCCTGGGTGCCCACCCCTTCCACACCAGTTGGGCCATTTATCCGTGAAGGGTCAGGGTGAGGACAACCCCTCACCTCCACCAGTAGTAATGCCTCTGGGCAGTTGGCGATCTGTTTCCCCATTCCCTTCAGACCAGGCCCCTGGAGGCTGGGTGGAAAGTGCCAGGAGGTCACTATTCGATGCTTCACGTTCTGGGTGACGCACACCACTCCTAACAACTAGACAGGTCTACCCTCGTTTTAATTATGTGGAGGGGTTTTGATCTATGGATCAGGATTCCAACCTCCATGGCCTGGCAGAATAGCCCGCATGCACTAGAGATTTATACTTGCCCTTCCCCTATTAGTCACAAAGGGAAACTCTCAGGTGCGTTTCCTGCAGCTGGATCAAATTTAGTGCTTGTTGTGTTATTTAACTCACTACCACCCCTCTTTTCAATTGGTTATCAAGCCGATTCACATTCCTAAGAGGATTCTAAGGGAGGTGCCCCTTTCTAGTGGTTGAGAACCCATCTATACCAGTGTCTGTGAGTTATCTTAGTGTTCTAGTTTTTCCCCTTTGCCACTTTGTCTCCATTCTAGAAATAGTCGCTGAAGCTCCCTTCATCTGTACTCTCCCAATCCCCCTCCCTGCCACCTGGTGTTAGGATTATTGAGTGACCCACTCTGTTTTGCAAATTTTATCATTTTTTTAGGGTAATATACCTAAAACCCATCTTTTTAAAAAACAATGTTCGTTCTACGAAGAATGCTTTACAGCTATTATACTCCTTAAAGGATCTGGATACCTGTTTTTTCGTAGCGTCATATATACTAAAATGTACAGCTGCCAGGAAAGCCATAGTCATTTGATGTATCTGACCGAGTTTTGTTTTAACTTTGGCCTCCTGTCTGTATATTTGTCCGTATATTTGTATGTATTATAAATGAATTTAGCTTTTATCAGGTAACAGATGTGTATTGTCCAAATTCCAACTTTATTGGTCAAATTGTGTTTTTCATATAATATAAACTATGTCTACGATGGTTTTTAGATAGTTTTAGACTCAGTGGTTTTTAATGTAATTTTAGAAATGTATGTTATATATGTAAATCTGTTCTGCTTATATGGTTTGTTTTACAAATCGAATAAAAGCTTTTGAACTGAACTGAGTGACCCACCCCCAAAGCTTGAGGTGCCTGTCACCCCCAACTTTTTGTATTGCTTACCACCATATCTAAATCGTATATTAGGGGTTCAGCATGTCTGGCCCCGCGGACCACGTTCCATCCGGGGTACAGTAACTCCGCTCAGCCACCACCCCTCATCCTCCGAGTCCCCAAGGAGTCTCCTTGGTGTCCCCCCATCAAGTGGTCCATCAGATGACCTCATCCGCTTTCATGAGGGTGACCCTCGGGTGGTCCACTACCTCAACATCTTTACTGAAGCCAGTCTATTTGTTTTCCAACTACCCCAGGCCATTATCCATAATCTCCCACTGGCTCACTGATGGATTCTGGAGGCCCCTTTATGATTTTGCAACCACCAAGTCTCTCTTTGTCTGTGCCTCAGATTTAGTGTGGGTCACCCTTGATCTCTGCCATGGACGGTGTCGCACCACCCAGTCTGTCATTCAGTGGAGTGCTCTCCAGCTCGTGCCTGTTGCATCAGGTGGCCCTGCTTCTCGAAGACATTAACACACATCCTTCACCTCAGTGAAGAAATGAACTGCAGTGCCTACAACCACCTGGAGGCAGGCTTGAAACAGCAGGGCATTTGCCGGCTCCAGCAGTGCTCTTGACTAATGACCTTTGTTTGTGCCCCCCCCACCCTCCCGGGACCTTCCTGCCACCTGCTGGCCCACTTTGAAAATCACCAGGAGCTCCAAGGGGCAGAGCCACATCAGTCAACCCTTTGTACCACTGGTTGGGGCTGTAACCACCCTTGCTGGGCTCCGCTTACTCCTCCGTGCCCTCCAGCGCCTCCTCAGGTTGTTGGGCAATCTCGTAAGCTGTCCTACCGCGCCACTGCTTGTCCTAGTGCACCACGCCGGTCATGACTGCCATGTCTCCCAAATTCAGGTCCCACCAGGCTCTGCTTGCTCCTCCATGCCCTTTGGTGCTCCCTCAAGCTGTCAGCTAACAGCGGTCGAGGAAAACGTTGCACTGTGCCTCAGTTAACTGTGCTGGCTGCAGACGCCATGCCGCAGAAGCCTAGGCCCGGCTCCTTGACCTCTGCCTTCAAGTCTCTCCTGGGCAACAAAGCTCCTCACAGTCACTATCCCCAAACCCCCAAGTCCCCAAACAGCTTTATAGGGGCACAGTGCCCGGCAGAATGCTCAGGATGCTCACACCAGTGATAGAGCATCATGATATTCTGAAAATTGTAGGGGTGCATTATAATCATGGATAGTCCGCACCCGCATACACTCTTGTGTTGTATTAAAAGGTGATCATTAGAAACGTGGGGTAATAACGAAATGTGCGAGTGAAATGATAGAAAATTACTTTGTGCCATTCGGTTAAATGGAATTATGTAATCCTCGATGTTTATTGCAAATGCTTAATGAAGTAGCTCATGTGTAATGTAATGGATTAGATTTAAACGTGTGATCCAGCGCCCCTATAGAAAATATGTCATAACATCGCTATCCAACTTCACCATACGCACCATTAATCATAAAACACCCAAAAGGCCCATAAACTAACAAGACATATTTTTGAGCGACTGAATCATGTGACTTAATTAATAAAACCTATTCACAAATATTATGTACAATTATATACAACTGCAGTATAATAATTTCACCATGGATTTTTATAAAACTCAGCATTTAATTAAGCCACTTTGGCGAATGGATCAACTGATGATAATAAGACTGAAATAACAAGGCCAGCTTGTCTTTTCAAAAATCTTATTTATTAACTATTTATTCAAAGAAAGGTGCATTTTATTTAGAATCTTTTTATTCAAGCAGCATTATTTAAAGAATTGCAAATTAGACTGTCAGATTTAAGCAAAATCAAATAACATGTTAAATGAAGAATAAACAGTTTTCCATCACCTAAGCCCTATTTTCCCTGTCTAAAAACTCACTTTCTCTAAAGAATAAAGGTAAAAGTCATTTAACCCTATTGATCCTTACGTGCTTCAAAGAGTCCGTCAGCACGTCATACCCAACTGGATTCGGAAAGCGAGAGTAGCCAAGAGCCCCCTCCCTCCCATGGGAACAGTTTTTATACCTTGTCTAACTAACTAAAGTATCTTTATCAGACGTTTTTCGTAAATCCAAACTTGCAATTGGCTGAGCCATGTCAGTCCACTCTTAGGTCACACACTCCTGACCAAGTCTGGGGCTTCATCATAGCCCTTATTGTTCTTAGTTTCACCATCATCTTTGCTTCCTCAAAAAGATACTTTTACCGGGGAGAAACTTTACTTCCTAATCTTGGCAGGACATTCAATATCCCGTCCTTGGAAATGTCACCAAGAACACGTTCAACTCGACCAGGATTGTTTCTGCATTTAAACGTTGTTAGCTCAGCAAATTATTCTGCGCATGAGTGAAGGCTTTACTCTGGTCAAGTCTTGAAAGCTGCAGCACTGTCAGCCATTTTTTTTATCAGGCCCATTTGTAAAACTAATGCATAAACAAACACAAAACATCAATTAATGAAAGAAATAAAGTTCGTTCTGTTACCCATCCACCATTGCTAATTATTAACCCCTTAATAAATATTACCTAGCCAAAAGCGTTTTAATAACAAACAGAATAAGCTTCACAAAGACGAAAAGACAAAACATAAGCACACGAAAATAGGCACATGCCATTAATTAAAACAGCCACAATTAATTCTGACATGACAATAAAAAAGATTAGTTTTTATTAACCACAAGTAAGCATTTGCAGCATAAAGCACATAAATGAGCACACATGTTAAACCCCATGTTTGTGTTTTGCGGTTTTAAACTAATGTTGGTTAATAATATTCATTCCACACACATTAGTACAGTTAGTTTATATTATGAGAGATTAATTTTGCGAGTTAAAACAAAATCTCGCTCCATCAACTCCCTCATCTGGTCATTTTAAAATCACCAAACCATACCCAAAAATGTAACAAAATGTTATCCCAAAGATGAACATGTTTTGATTTTCTCTGTGTTAGTATTTCTAAAGTTTTGTCTCAGCTGTTGGACTGCAACTTTCATATTGAGTTCTATGAAACTCTTCCAGTTCTATTTCCCTCTCCTGTTCCTTTCTTAGTTTGTAAAATCTCTTCTTTTCCTTCAAGTATTTCTTTCTTTTGTGTAACATGCAACTTATCTTCAATACCAGTATCACAAATACTATAACTAATAAAGGTGTCAGTATTTTACCAAGAATTGAACCACCAATCTTTTGAAACCAGGTTTTGATTGCTTCAAATCTCCTGCTCAGACGTTCTGAAAAATCATCCTCTTCTAAGGGAACAATTTCTGATTGCAATTCAGGAATATTTTTAATGTATGACTCAATATTCTGACTCTGGTCAGGAATATAGGTACAGCAGTGTTGGACATGTAAAATGCCACAAACTCCTCCCTCTTTTGCTAGCAGAATGTCTAGAGCAAGACGATTCTGCATTACCATTGATCGTATAGCAATGAGCTCTGTATCCACCAGTTGAAAGCCACTTGCTGTATCAGTTGACAATCTGTCAACAATTGTGGACAATTTTCTAATTCTACCTGCATTCAGGGTTATACCCACTAAAGGTATTACTGCTTGAAAGATGTCTCCCAAAATTTCTGTGAAACTTTCTCTTTTGAATCTGTTTAAATGATTACTTATTTCAAATGAACCTTCTGCATTTCTGTCAACATGAAATATTTTTGGAAAAACAAGTCCAACAAAACACGTCCCATACCAATGGTCTGGGAGGTTATAATAGGCTTTGTCTCCACATACAAAATAAATTCCAGGAAATATCGGATCCTTTCCACCTTTAAATCCTCAACCCCCCATGATCTGATAAGTGTCCTCACAATGACTAGCACCCACAAAATAGTTGTCAAACAAAGTGTTATCTCTCCTAATACAAAATTTGCCACTAATTGGTTTGTCAATGTGTATTGCAACATTCTCAAAATGTTTGCCATTAAGTTTTTCGTCCTCTTTCTGCCAAAATTTCGATTTGGTCTGTTTGAGCATTTCATTTCTCTTATAAATTGCTCTTCTCTCCTCAACTAAATTTAGGAAAGACTTTTCCTCAGATCTCAATTTACATGTCAAATTGTTTTTAAAAGCATACTCATAGGGGAGTTGATTTGTCACAATGAAAAATTCCCTCATCTGTTTGGCTTGCTTGTGCTTATTTAAGCTTTTCTCAATTTTCAGGTTTGCAAAGATTTTGTCATAATTTGAATAATAATATTCCAAACGACCAGCTTGATAAAATAAACTAGCTATTACACTACAGGTTATGCCATAAGTAAGAGGAAGCATATTATAAGTGACTCCCTCTGAAACAGAAGCAGGCAATTTCACACAGATATAACAATCTTTAACTTCCATGACCTTTACATATTCAGCCAGGAGTCTTGAAAAAGTATTACTAGAAAAATCACCAACTGATCTATCCTGATGAATCTCTGGATTGTGATCAATAACTCTGTTAGTTTTGCCTGTTGCACTAAGTTTATCTTGTTTAACTGAAGCTTTGCTCGTTAAATTGACCTTATACATTTCTTTGTCAATTCCAAAAGGAAAAATGACAGCTAAAACTAACCAGAGCAAGATTATTAGGAGCACACAAATCATAGACATTTTACAGCATCTCCTAAAAATGGAACATCTTGAATTGTTATTAAGAAAAACGTAAGGCATTTTCACTCTGTTATCAAAGACTTGCAAAGAATACTAAAAAATCAAAAATTAAAAATTTCTAAATTTCTATTTCTAATTTCTAACACCCCCCCCTTTTTTTAATTATTTTTTTTAGAAAAATTCACTTTCTAACAGCTTTTCTTCGACCTTGTGTCTTACAACAATGTGTTTTTCCAGCTAACACAATTTCTTCGACCTTGTGTCACCTAACACAATTTCTTCAGCCTTATGCCAAAAACGAAAACCTTAAATTTTAACAGAAGATACTTCAATCGTTGTCACTATTGTCCCCTATCTCTTCCTGACTACTGCTACTGATTTTCACTACAGGTGGAATTATTGTATAAGTCCATTCAGGTGACTTATATTTTTGGTTTGGTTTCACAACTCTTTTTGCCCTACTACTAATGACTTCTATTTTCTTTCCTGATTCACTTTTCTTTTCCGGATCAGCTTTTTGACTTGTTATCTCATTGACCTGCTCTTTTGATCTGTTTACCAACTTAAATTTCTGACTTTCATTTTCTCTTGGCCAATTATCACCTTTTCTCAGTAATTTCTTCTTTGGCTCTGTCACATTACATTCTTCTCTCCAAGCTCTTTTTCTGAATTTTCTTATATCAGATTCTTCATCGCTCTCTTCAGATTCTGTATCTGATACTTGAAACTTGTATTTAGGACTTTCTTTACTCGGCAGTTTCACTCCGTTAGGAACATCATCCTTATAGCTGGTACTTGGTAATTCGTCTTCTTCTTCTTCTTCAATTACCTTCAACTTCCCAGTTTCAGAATTTTGGTTCCTGCTTTCAGAGCTTCTTTTCTGCTTTTCAATACTCTCCTTGTCTTGAATTACGATTTGATCAGACTCTTTTTCTACTTCTTTTTCTAACACTTCTTCATCATTTTCAGAGTCTAGTGTTACAATTTCCAAATAATTTTCATTCAATGCTTCGTTCGCATTTGAACACTCCAGATGTCGACCTTCTTGTCGAGCTTCAGGATCTGGATTTTTCTCAGGTTCTTCTTCAGAATCTGAATCAGTAGTAGTATCACTCTCTTCGTCAAGATTTTCAGGTGGAGGTACCCGAATGGTATGACTTGCGTGAATCCACCTCTTCAAACCCTTGCACTTTACAGCATTTGTTGTGACAAGAATGACTTGCCTTGCCTTTTGCCACCTGGGTACTAAACAATGTCTTCTTCGATGTACTTTCGTCCTTACCCAGTCACCTGGTAACAGATCATGTGCTTGCTCTTTTTCTCTTGTTTGCACTTCAGTTCCCAAATGATGGAACACCGAAGTCACGACGTCAGACATATTTTTATAATAGTCCATAATGACGCTATCATTTATTGTCATCAACTTTCCTACTGGAATGAATGCTTGTCTCATGACTCTGCCCATAATAATGTCATGTGGGCTTAGGCCTGTCTTTTTATCAGGAGTACTTCTTAGTGACATCAAAACAAGTGGAAGTGCGTCAGTCCACTTCATACCTGTAGCTAGACACATTTTTCCGATCCTATTTTTAACAGTACCGTTCACTTGCTCAACAACACCTGATGCTTCTGGTCTATATGCACAATGTAGGTTCTGTTCTATACTCAAAGCTTCACAAACCATTTGTAACAATCTGTTTTCAAAATGTCTTCCTCGAGCAGTCTCCACAGTTACTGGGAAACCGTACCTAGGTATAATTTCTCTTAACAGTAATTTTGCAACAGTAACTGAATCATTGTGTCTTGTGGGAAAAGCTTCAACCCACCTTGAAAACAAACAGACTATCACCAACACATAGCGTAACTTATTGTGTTTTGGCATTTCAATGAAATCCATTTGCAACCTGGTGAAAGGACCACCCTCCCGTCCTATGGTTCCCATGCTTACAACTGTTTTTCTGTTGGGGTTCATTTGTTGGCAAATCAAGCACCGTTGGCAAAGAGACTGTGCATTTATCCTGAACTTTGGGTTATACCAAGTCTGCCTGAATAACCTAATCATAGAATCTCTTCCAATGTGTCCCTGACCATGGTACATCCTAGCCATATCAGCAATCATGCTGTTTGGTAAAACTGGTCTGTCATCTTTGTACAGCCATATTCCATTCTCCTCTCGCTGTCTACAACCTGCCTTTAACCAAGTGTCTTTTTCCTCATCATCTGCATCATCTTGTAAGTATTTTACTCCCTGCCATGTTTCAACTATAGATGTTAGCATGAGTGAATTCAAAATATGTTCATCATCCCTTTTCCGATTGATAGAATAATTGTTTTTCGCACAGTACTTTGCAATCTCGTCTGCATAGGCATTTCCTTTTGTAATAAAATCTTCTCCCTTTTTATGAGCTGCACATTTCATGACAGCAATTTTCTCAGGTAACTGAATGCCATCAATCAATCTCTTGATCAATTTTGCATTTCTGATGGGTGTTCCTGCAGAGGTTAAATAACCCCTTTGAGACCAGAGCTGACCATAATCATGAACAACTCCGTACCCATATTGGCTGTCAGTTATTATAGTAATTATTAACTCTTTTGATAATTCACAAGCACGAATCAAAGCAATCAATTCTGCTACTTGAGCTGAACGAATTCCTTCGAGACATGATGCTTCGATCACATTAGCAACTGTACAAACAGAATATGCTGCTCTCAGAAAACCCTCCTCTGTTCTTAAACAAGAACCATCAACAAAGTAAACAAAATCTGATACAGGCAAAGGAACATCTTTAATGTCCTTCCTAGGCTTGGTGCAATATTCCAAAACATCCAAGCATCATGATCGATGTCATTTTCATTTTTGATTTCTGTTACAGTACCATCAGGCAACAATGTGGAAGGATTTAAATTTACACACCTTGCTATCGAGACATTATCTGATCCCAGAATAGTTTTCTCGTATTTTATAAGCCTGGTACTGGTTAGATGCTGCGTTTTACTTCTGGTAAGAAGAATTTCCACAGAATGTGGTACATAGACTTTTACAGGAAATCCCATGATAATTCCCTCACTTTGCTCAAGACTCACACTAGTTGCAGCTACTGCTTTTAAGCAGCCTGGTAATGCTTTTGCAACTGGATCAAGCACTGCTGAG
The DNA here is from genome assembly GCF_964261635.1 of Lissotriton helveticus. Lineage (NCBI taxonomy): Eukaryota > Metazoa > Chordata > Amphibia > Caudata > Salamandridae > Lissotriton > Lissotriton helveticus. Next base: position 1,941,162,331 of record NC_136059.1, read on the forward strand.
AAATAAGCTATAGGTTTTCTCAGTTTTCCGTGTCTCTGAATTAGAACTGACAATGCACATCCTTCTCTTTCACTGCAGTACAGTTCGAAATCCTTTTCATAGTCTGGCATGCTTAAAGCCGGTACCTCACACAAGCTTCTTTTTAGCTTTTCGAAAGCCTCCATCTCAATTTCTGTAAGTACAATTGGGTCTTTTATATCTGATTTTGTTAACCTTTGTAGTGGTTTTGCAATTACCGAAAATCCACTAATCCACTGACGACAATAGCCAACCATTCCTAAAAACATTCTGACCTGTCTCTGTGTTTTTGGAAGTTGCATTCCCTGAATCATTTTTATTCTCTCAATTGTCACTTGTCTGATTCCCTTTGCAATTCTGTGACCAAGATATTTTACTTCTTGTTTGCAAAACTGTAATTTTGCAGGTGACACTTTATGTCCCTCATCAGCTAGATGATTCAAAAGAGTAATAGTATCTGTGACACAGTTATCTCGAGTTTTTGCTGCTACTAGCAAGTCATCTATATATTGGACCAATGTCGATTTTCCAGGTAACTCTAGATTCTCCAAAGATTTCTTTAATAACTGATTAAAGATAGATGGACTCTCTGTATACCCTTGAGGGATGGAACACCATGCTAGGATACGATTTTGGAACCTGAACGCAAAAATGTGTTGGCTGTCTGGATGCAATGGAACAGTAAAGAACGCATTGCAAAGATCGATGACTGTATACCATTCTGCATCATGTGGAATTTGGTAAAGAATCACTGCAGGGTTTGGAACAACTGGACAACATGGAACAACTATTTGATTAACTCTTCTAAAATCTTGAACTATTCTGTACGTACCATTTGGCTTTTTGATCCCCATAATCGGTGAATTACAAGGGCTACTTTCAATTTCTTTTAGAACACCCTGTTTTATGAATTTGTCAATTACAGGAATGACACCTTCAATTGTTTCTACTTTCAGTTTGTACTGAGGAATGTTTGGAAAATCTATTCCTTGTTTCACTGTGATTTTAACTGGGTCTACATTTTTCATCTAACCCATTTTGTTTCCTGTCAAATCCCAAATTTCAGCTTTGACTGTCTTTTTCAGTTTTTCAGGTAAATTGTCTTTATCAAATGTAGGAAATAATTTACTTTCCTCTGCTTCAACCATTAACATTGTCAATTTGTACAGCCCATCTTCTTCTAGAGTCTGAAGCCCAATACCCTCTGGTGAGCAGTATATTTTACAATTCATTTTACACAAAATGTCCCTTCCTAACAAATTTACAGGGCTGCTATTGCAAACTACAAATCTGTGTTTGTCTTTAAATTTGCCAATTTCTACCTTTACAGGCTCTGTCAAATCTGTTTTAATTTGTTGATTAGCTACGCCAACTACTTGGATCGATTCCCCAGAGAGAGGCAGGTTTTCTATTTCCACTGATCTAACAGTAGAACGGGTAGCACCAGTGTCCACAAGGAAAGTGATTTCTACATCATTCACTTTACCATTTACATATGGACCAGACTGGTCAACCTCAAGAGTGGCTCCAAGCACACACTCTTCCTCCTCTCTCGGGCACCGTCATAAGTAATCCTCAGAATCACTTCCACCATTTTCTGTCATCAAAAATTGTTGAGAAACATTTGGCACATTCACTCTTTGCGGTCTGATTACCTGTTCACCACCACAGAATCCTGTTCCGGATTGTACCTCTGACCATTCACACAATTTGGTAGGGGTGGTTGTGGGATTTGACTCTGCTGATTCGCTAACTGTCGCTGTAGCTGTTTCTGTAGGTTTAGCTGATTTGACTGTCGCTGTAGCTGTTGCTGCAGATTTACATCATTCTGCATCTGTGGATTTAATGATGCATTTGTAAAATTTCTGGGTGGATTTTTACACTCACGCTTCCAGTGTCCAATTTCGCCACAATTAAAACAAGGTAGCTTTTGTTTTAGCTCTTCAATATTAACATTAAATTTTGGTTTATTAAAATTACCCTTACATTTTCCTAGACCCTGATTCTGATTAACATTGATGTTTTTGTTCTCTAAATTTGCAATCTGCTGTTCAGCTACTTTCACCTGTGCCCACATTGCCTTTTCCTTAAGCTTCTTTTGTCTCACATCTATCTCATCACTGCAATATTTAGCTTTTCTCAATATATCATCAACTGAGAGTGATTGCCATCCGACAATGCCATTTCTAATCATTTCACCAATTTCAGGTCTCAAGCCATATACGAATCTGTAAATAAAGTGGCTCATGTCCTTTTCACTTAATTTTTCATAGCCACTGTACTGTTTAAAGACTAACAGTAATCTTTCATAAAATGAATGAACTGATTCTTTTGGCTCCTGATTTGTTCTGTCTATCTTGACCTAATCAACTTCTTTCGGAGGAATTTTTTCTTTTAACCAAGAAATCACTTTGTCATACAATCCCATGACCTCTGATGACGGAGCACCTGTCACTGTATCTTGAGCTGGTTCTACCTTTGGCCAACTTAAAGCAATTTTACATTCTGTCCAAAGATCTGATGGGACAACAATGTCAAAGAATCCATCAAGAACAATCCACAGAACTTTTGAAACCTTTATAAACCTATCCACCTGTCGATACCATTCTACAGGCTTTTCTCTCAGCCGAGGAAAATCATTTGTGAACAACAAAATGTCTTGTCTAGACCAAGGAACATGTACATAACCACCTCCAGCTATTTCTCTCATTGGATATTGATTAGCCATTCTTTCTCTTTTTTCTTCCTCTCTTTTCTTTGTCCACTTTACTCTCCATTAGCTCAAGTCACCTAATTTTTTAATGTACACAATCAAATCTTTTATATGCACAATTCTTCCCATTGTATTAAAATTCTCAATGTCTTTTTCAGAAAATTCCAATCTGTAATGTTTCCCCAAATGTTTCTGTCTGCTTAAATCAATTTCTAATTCTGCAGCCAATTCTTCTAATTGTTCATATTTATTTTTCGTTTTCCACTGTACACTTTTGCAAATGAATAATAATTCATCATCTTGATAATGCTTCAAACTGACAGGACCAATTGTGCCAATAATTAATTCCTCTAAATCTGCTTTTAGTCTAGCTACATCAAGTTTTGGGGTTGAATCTAATTTCTCAACACTTTTTTCCAGGGATTCAGTATCTGATTCTGCACCAACTGGAGTCCTACATGATGAATTTTGATTATAAGTTAAATCAGGCATCATCGTTTTCTCTCGATGAATTTCAGTTAAATCTGAGTAAAAATTTTCAGCCACTTTCTGAATTTCTGCATTTAATGGAACAGTTAAACCTGGATTTCAAATTTCTCCCTGATCAAAAACAGGTTGAACAGGACCAATCGTTACTGGTACTGTCACTGCTTCCATACCTTTAGTCAACTGTCCAATTAATTCTTCTTTTGATCGTAAATATTCTGATGTACTTGGAGTTCCCTCAACTCTACCTGCTCCCATTAGATTTCTAGAAGCCTCTTTTCCTGCATTTGGGGTTTCAGGAAAATTATATGCACTAGAATTTGGTCTTGTTTCTGTTCTTTCAAAAGATTCAGGATTATTCGGGTAAAATCTAGGTGATTCCTCATTAAGCGGAGGTGCACTTGGTGTGGTTCCTGAAGAAACCATCGGGGTAGACCATGAACAAGCTGGTTTAAAAGGAGTCTGTTTCTTATTTGTCAAATAAATCTCTTCTAAAACTGGATCTTCTAATTCACTTTCTTCAATATTATTTATCTTTTGGGTATTCTTTTGACCTGGTATTTCAGTAACCAGTACTCTTACTGGATATAAACCATCACACATGTCTGCCTGTCTCCATCGACGCATTCTATCCTCATGAGTTTCTCTATAAGCGTTTGATTTCGAAGGTCTCGTTATACCTCTCATTTCTTCTCGTTGAAGTTCAAACATCTCATCCTCCCATTCAACTAAAGCCTCAAATTGTGTAGGTCTAGGCTTCGGCACGAGAGCCATCATTTTCTCTCTCAAATTTTTTAAAACCCTCATATTAAATGAACCATCTTCTGGCCATGCTAACACACCATCATTCTTGGTATAATCCATCCAATTATCAAACCAAAGGCAAGTATGATAACCATATTCACCTTCCATATAGGCTGCAGGTGTTTTGTACTTATGAAGTAATTTTCCACCTCGCGTTTCAATTTTCTTATCAGGTGAAAATATATTTTGAAATTTCTGAAGCCATGTAAGCTTCTTTTCTTCCTTCTTGTAGAAATAGCTCATGTTTTAATCAAATCCGCTTAATTCAAAATGACCGTAAATATTTTCTGGTTGTTCCGCAATACTAGCCAATCCGTGCGCGAAACACACCAACAAACCAATCAGGTTAAGTTACGTCACTACCTTGCTCAACCAATAGAATTGCTGCTTTCTAGCAGAACCAACCAGCTTACAGTTTGACTCTGTCACGTGAACCAATCAACGCACTAGCTGTGACGTATGTTAGCCAATCACAGTGCTGACCCTGTGACGTACACAGCCGCTGCAGCTTCTCGTGACTCACTTCTAGAGCTCACCCCTCCTTCACAAATTCTTTTCACAGCGCCATTTTAAAAGCACTTTTTCAATGAATTTCAATTAATAACAACAGAAAAACAAACCAATTGTCTGTTTCGCTAAAATAAAGTGATAGCCTTTACAGTCATTCAAGTATTCTTTTGTGTAGAATAGACGACGCTACTCTCACAGAATATACATTCGTTGATAAAGTAAACTTTACTCTACCCTTCTAACAGATAATAACGAACTCGTTTCCCTCTGAATGCACATAAAGTAGCAATTCAAAGTTTGACTCGGACGGAATTACAAAATCATTTACGCACTTTCAAACGGAAAGTTTCTCTAACCATACATACATGAAATCCTGGCTGGACTTTAACCAACCATAGAAATCCACATTCGCCAGTAAAATAAACGACGTTACTTTACCCTTCACTCAAGCTCGGATACAATTCTACTACTCTTTTCACAGTGAGTTTTAAAACAGGCTCCAAGTCCCTATACTCGAAAGCTACAATTTCCTAGACAATCCTCACTATACATTCTACCTAACGCACCTAGAATCCCTAAACTTATGTTGTATGTCCACAACACTTGTGATATATGACAATACCACTATTTTGAAACAGAACAAATGCACTGTGTAACTTCACTTGTCACACTACTCTTATATTGTACCGGTACAGCTAGGAATTTTCACACTACTGGAAAAAAACTTTCAACAACATATAACAACTTTGACAAACTTAACATGTTTTAGTCATGAATCCTATGTAACTACCATGTAGCATGTCCGTTACCATAGTAACCATCCTCTGCTACCAAAGATTTGATCCAGCGCCCCTATAGAAAATATGTCATAACATCGCTATCCAACTTCACCATACTCACCATTAATCATAAAACACCCAAAAGGCCCATAAACTAACAAGACATATTTTTGAGCGACTGAATCATGTGACTTAATTAATAAAGCCTATCCACAAATATTATGTACAATTATATACAACTGCAGTATAATAATTTCACCATGGATTTTTATAAAACTCAGCATTTAATTAAGCCACTTTGGCGAATGGATCAACTGATGATAACAAGACTGAAATAACAAGGCCAGCTTGTCTTTTCAAAAATCTTATTTATTAACTATTTATTCAAAGAAAGGTGCATTTTATTTAGAATCGTTTTATTCAGGCAGCATTATTTAAAGAATTGCAAATTAGACTGTCAGATTCAAGCAAAATCAAATAACATGTTAAATGAAGAATAAACAGTTTTCCATCACCTAAGCCCTATTTTCCCTGTCTAAAAACTCACTTTCTCTAAAGAATAAAGGTAAAAGTCATTTAACCCTATTGATCCTTACGTGCTCCAGGAGCTGAGGTCGACAATTGTGAGAGACTGTCCGGTCATTTGGTGGACAGACAGTCAGAGAAGTGACTGTTCGGTCGTTTGGTGGACAAACAGTTATTTCATTGTATGAAAGAGACGCGTGAGAGTGTGAGAAACGAATTGTAAAGGAGGGGGACTGCTGCATGATAGGTCGGTTGGTGTGGAGCCGCACTGGTATTGGTGGACTGACATCAGGAAGTAAAACGAAACGCTGTGTGTAAAAGAAAGTCGATTTCATCATGAAATGTTTTAGAGTTTTACAAGATATGTGTAGAGGAGAGAGAAGGGTGCTTAATCGGGGAGGAGAAGAAGCCCCACCCGAGGATACCCCAGCCCATTACATGGCTACGAATGTGGGATTGCATACTATAATTTGTCTCGAACATTGGCATAAAATTAGAGAGAATTGGCTTTTCGGCGCTATAGTACTTTCAGGTTGGAAGTGTGGTACCAGTTGAAACCGGTGATGTCTTCATTACAACCCCTATCCAGACCAACACAGTTTGAGGCGCTACATGCATGGATGAAAGCAACACGTGACAGGAAGAGAGATCGAAGTCAGGAAAGGGTGAAAAAGTCGATCAGGGCACTTCAAGATGAGCGATGGGATGCATTGGAAAAAGATGGAGGGTGGAAACTCTTGAGGGGGCTAGGCTATTCCTGTTGATGGTGAAAGTAGGAGACACCCAGAAGAAGTGTGGTGAGGAAGACGATAGTGATACAGATGATAGATTGTTAGACAGATTACTATCAGAAAGACCTCGTCCATATAACCCAGATTCAGAAGAGGGAAAATCGGTACCAACGGAGGGAATTGGAGAATTCCAGACTCAACCTAGTCCAAGAGTAGTTGGGAGAATCTCAGCAGGAACAGAAGGGATGGGAACGCAGACTCCAGCAGGTACCAAAGCTAATGGAGTCACAGGTGTTACAAGGTTACCAGACGCGCTTACAGTTTAGTTTACCTTTGGCCCCATATTGCAGTATATGACCCAGATCAGGCAAGAAATTGAAGTTTGGCACAGTCAGCAGTAGGAGAGGGGACTGGTTCTGGAGGGAATGGCAGAGTGAGTGAAATAGCTCACCTTCCGAGACATGTAGAATTTAGCACGCCATTGCCAGCCACTGCAAACTCCTCTAGAGGACAGGTGGATGTAAGAATGGCGAGATCGAGGTCTTTGGCCGATTCAAGATCTGACATAAGGATATGGGAACCACTAGTGAGAGGCCAGAATTGCAGGAAGACAGGAGATTGGGATCTCTGAAATTCAGGAAGTTGACCAGTACTTAGGAATATATCGAAAGGGAACCGATGTGGAGATCAGAGCAGCGAGAATGGAGAATTGAGAGGTGCATCTAGTCGAGGGGCCCTGAAAGTTGCGATAAGAGCAAAGATGTTAGATGTGGTGAGGTTAAAGGCTGAGGTAGATGAGATAATTAGTGGGAACCTGCCTTTTGAAAGGGTGGAACTTTATGAACCAGGTGAGTTGCTGTTTGTATCAAAGGATGTAACTGGCAAGGCAAGGTCAGCACATGAGACACTGACAGATTTGGCAAAGAGATATGAGGTGGATTTGTCCAAAACAAAGATGTTCCAGGTAAGTGACAGATTGTAGTACAGTGATCAGGAATTGGAAGAGAAGAGAGTCATAGGGTTGAAAACTCATATTCAGGAATTGATTATAGGGATACATGCATGGAGCATGCTTGATAAGTGGGAGGAAAGATGGTCCAAAAAGAAGAGCACCAAAAAGAGCGTAGGTGAGACACCGCTCCAGGAGAGGGAATAATAGGCCTGGAGAATTATCCTTTGCGAGAGGTACAGAATGGAGGGTATGTGCATGTGCCTTGAAGTAGAGGTGATTTGGCAGCATTTACAAATTAATTTCCTCGGCTGAGGGAGAAGCCTGTTTAATGGTACAAACAGGTCGATCGTTTTGTCAAAATGTCAAAATTGTTGTGGGTTGATCTGAACACATTGTTTGATATCATAGTACCAAGTAATTTGTGGGTAGCTTGTAAGGTTGCAGTTAATTGGCAGATTTCCGAACCAGACAGGGATTCTGTTACCAATGGTCCTTCACCTATTGTTATGAAAAAGTTTGAGCAGGTAATTACTTGGCTGAAATCCAAAAACTCGCCACAAGATATTGATTGAGTTAAGATAGATTGAACTGTTCAGGAACCGAAGGAGTTCGTACATGAATACTATGAGAGGCTCTCGCAAGCCTTTAAGCAGTACAGTGGGCTAGACACCTTAGAACCCAAAGACATGGGACAGTTCGTTTCCAAGTTCATTTGGGTCTGAGACCAGAAGTAAATTTCATGATTCAGCAACATTTGATCTGCCGGCAGAACAAGACAGTGGACGAAATACTGTAGTGTGCCAGGTATTGCAGCGATGAAGTGGACTCGAAACACAGGAAGCTTAAAGATAGACTGATGCTGGTCCAAATGCAAACCACTGACAGGGAACTCCAGACACAGAAAAGTGGAGGGACTCTAGGAAGAAGACAGGGAAACCATCAAGGAGGGACCCAGAATGCACAGGGTCAAAGGAAGAGAAAACCTGTAGACCCCAAGACAGGGATGGATGTGCCAACATTGAAAAAGACCACTGCATGTCATATTTGTCATACGATCGGGCATTGGAAGCGCAAGTGTAGATTGAATCCAGCGAATCAGGTGCAACAAGAGGCAGAGACAGTGCAGGTGTCATAGGTCATCAACACAGTGACGAGACCCACGTCCATGCAAGGGGGGATGTTGGTCCCACAGGTGCAAGTTCCTCAACCTCAGAGAATTCCACAGTTAAATAGAACCTACCAGCTGATGCCTCTTTTTGAGAATTATGATGAGCACAGCTTCAACCCGTTGAAATGACGGTGCCTGAGGCGGGAGGAAGACTGCACTCTTAGGGCAGTCTTAGAGGTAGACCAGAGGGGACCGTTTATAAAGGCGGATGTTGATGGTCTTCTTACCACATTTTTGGTTTATATTGGTGCTACCCGTTCTACTGCTAGATCTGCAGTAGTTCCCAACCTACCTCTCTCGGGACAATCAATCCAAGTTGTAGGAGTGGCAGTGCGATTCGAGTCCAGCCTGTTTGCTAGGATGGGATCTCTTGTGCAAGCTGACTTGTACCATCCACTGTACGCCCAAGGGAGTGGAATTACAGATGAATGATGATGATGCCACCTTTAAGGTTGCGAATCAGCATTTGTGCATAGAGATGTATCCTGTGTTGGCAGTGGAAGAACTTCCGCTTGGCTTGAGAGACTCTGTTTCCTAGGATGTGTGGGATTTCACAGAAGAGATTGGACTGATTAAAGGTGTTGAGCCAGTTAAGATCCAGGTTAAGCCAAATGTTCAGTTCCCAAGAACGCCCCAGTATAATTTGTTACCTGAGACAATTGCAGAGATTAAACTTGTAATTGATTCCATGATTAAGTAGGGAATCCTGAAGGAGACAATGGCCAGTCCATGCAACTCACCCATTATGGGATTACAGAAACCAAGTGGGAAATTTAGAATCAAGCAGGACCTGCGAAAGGTCAACGCGATTGTGGTTCCATGTTGTCCAGTGGTACCGAATCCATCAGTGATACTATTCCAGATTTCATGTGAGGCCGAGTGGTTCACTGTGATTAATCCGTGTCAAGCATTCTTTTCGATACCTCTACAGGAGGAAAGCCAGTTTTTATTTGTTTTCCGGCTGGAAGACCGTGTGTTAGCGTGGTGTTGTATCCCTCAAGGCTGTACAGAGAGTCCATCGATCTTTATTCAGATCTCGAAAATGAATCTTGAGAGTCTTATATTGTCGCAGAATTCCATTCTCATGCAGTACATCGAAGATCTCTTGATTGCATCAGAAACTGAGGATGCTTGCAGGATCGACATGATTGCCTTACTGAATCATTTGGCAGAGAATGGACACAAGGTGTCTCCAAACAAGTTGAAATACTGTTTGAGTAAGGTTCAGTACTTGGGTCATCGAATTGAGAAAGGCAAGAGAAAGGTGTCACCAGACCGAATTGAAGCGATCATGAATATGACTGTGCCTATCACTCAGAGGGAGGTCAGAATGTTCTTGGGGATGGTTGGCTACTGTGGATTCCCAATTTCTCTCTGAAGGCGAAGCCTTTGCAAAGGCTGATGCACAAGGATGTGAGTGATCTGGTACCATGGGACCACGACTGTTTGATGGCGGTCTTGGAGTTGAGAGAGGGCCTGTGTCGTGCTCCGGCTCTAGGAATGCCTGACAATAACAAGTCTTTTTCATTTTTCTGTTGTGAGCGAGGAGGTTGCACATTGTCAGTCCTGATTCAGAGTCATGGAGGTGTCTGTAAACCAGTTGCCTATTTTTCAGCTACTCTAGATCCAGTAGCATCAACATTGCCCGGATGTCTTAAATCCGTTGCTGCATCAGGTGTCAGCGTTGAGAGATGTGAAAACATTGTTATGAGTCACCCTTTGACTGTCTATGTTCTGCATTCTGTTGAGCTGTTGATGACGAGGACTAAAACACAGCACCTGACAAACAATAGACTCACACGCTACGAGCAAGTCATACTTGCCGCGGAGACTGTGACTCTGAGAAGGAGGTTCTGTTTTAAATCCTGCTACACTGATGCCCTTGCCAAATGCAGATGATGAAGATTGTGAAGACCATGACAGTCTCGAGGTGACTGAACTTTGCACCAAATTGAGACCTGACATTGTTGATGAACCTCTGCCTGACCCCAGTGAAATTTTCTTTTTTGAAGGTTCATGTTTAAGAGACAATGTGGGTCAGCTGAGAGCAGCGTTTGTGGTATGTACCATTACTGGAGTGGTTGAAGCTGCTTGCCTAGAAGGAGTATACTCTGCACAAGTGGCCAAAATTATTGCCTTGACTGGTGCCTATTTGGCAGCCGATCAGATCCGAATCACATTCTACACCAACAACCAGTATGGGTTTGGTGTGGTTCATGACTTCGGACAGCTATGGTCTCAGAAGGGTTTCATGACATCATCTGGATCTCCCATCAGGAACAGGGAAGATGTGAGATGGTTGTTGGAAGCGTTGCAATGTTCCAAGGAAATAGCAGTCGTAACGTGCGCTGCCCACGGGAGGGGGTGGATTTTGTCTCCCTCGGAAATAAGTAGGCTGATGAAGTTGCCCACTTTTGCGCTGAACAAGGGTGTATTTTTACCAGAGATTACACAGGAGAGAGCCCAGAAAAAAAACGAGCTCAACTTGCTGTTAGCCATAGCAGACTCTTGGGAGGAACTCAGGCGCCTGCAGGGAGAGGTTTCAGAACAGGAGAAGGATGTATGGATCAAATCAGGATGTGAGAAAGGGGATATTGACATTTGGGTTTTATGTGATGGTCGAGCAGTGTTACCAGATGATCTATTGAGCCTGATGGCAAGGCAAATTGATGGTGCGGTGCACCTTGGAAGGGATGCGATGGTGCGAGTGTTCAGACAAACGTGGTACAATCCACAATTTTGTGCGGTTGCTGAAGCAGTGTGTCAGAGGTGTGTTACCTGTCAACAAATGAATGCTGGGAAGAAAACTGTGGTTGCATTGAATCATATTGGGAGGTCAGGGGGACCTTTCAATAGAATGCAGTTAGATTTTATTGAGATGCCTAAGTGCAATGGATTGAGGTACATTCTAGTTTGTGGTGTGTGTCTGTTCATGGTGGGTGGAAGCTTACCCAACACAAAGTTGTGACGCCCTCACAGTAGAAAAGTTGCTATTGAGGGAGTTGATCCCAATGTTTGGTTTTCCAACCTCAGAGTCGGATAGAGGAACACATTTCCACAGCGAGATCATGAAGTTGCTTTGCGCTGCTTTGAATGCTGATCAGAGACTCCATTGTAGCTATCGACCAGAGGCTTCTGGGATAGTGGAGCAGATTAATGGAACTTTGAAAGCACGGGTGGCAAAAGTGTGTTCGTCCACATCTCTCAAGTCGCAAGATGCATTGCCTTTGGTGTTGATTAGTGTTCGCAGTGTCCCAGCTAGAAGGACCGGTCTTTCCCCTCATGAGATCCTTATGGGGAGGGTGATGCGATTGCCAGCAGTGCCATCCACTGCTTTGATAAACATCACTGATGACTTAATCCTTGACTACTGCAAAGGACTAGCTGATGTGGTCCGTTAAGTATCTCAGCAGGTGGAATCTGCCACTGTTCCGGCTACTGTAGATCTCTGTCACAACCTGTGCCTGGGTGATTGGGTGCTTGTCCGCAAGCATATGAGGAAGAGCTATATGGATGCTTGGTAGCGAGGCCATTATCAGGTGATACTGTTAACAAACACAGCAGTGAAGTGAGGAGGATTGCCAAACTGGGTACATGCCTCCCATACCCGCATAGTTTCAGCACCCTTGGAAGAAACAGCTCCTCTCACAAATGTGAATCCAGCTGTGGCGGCAGGGCCACGAGAGAGGCCAAGCTAAGCTGTGAGGGTTTCTGATGAAGCTGGTTGCTCACCAGACCAGGCTGAGGAGGGTTACGCTACAAACAACCCAGATATTGACTCTGAGGCAGAAGGTCAAGTTGTGTGTGCTATAGAGTCAGACTCAGGGAAAGGAAGTGGTGCGCAGAGTGTTCGGGAGGAATGCAGAAGGGCTAAATGAGCAGAAGACGTGTGGCCTGAGAGACAGAGAAGGTTGAATCTGAGACTGGCTCCTGAGAGAGATCTTGCCCCTGTGTCTGAGACCTCTGAATCGGAAGTGAGTGAAGAAGCACAAACTCAAGGAGGCCTGAGAAGATCAAGTAGGACAAGAGTGCCTTGCCAGAGATACACTGCCCCGGAGTGGACTTACGCCGTAACTGATGCCGGGAGTAGTGAGTTCCAGGAGGCTGAGGTCCATAAAGGTAATCAGCAGAAATCCTCTACTGAAAATTGATGTGGGACTGCTAGTTCCAGAACTTGAAATAGAAAGGGTGTTGACCATCACGGTTCCGAAACCTTCAGTGTTGTGCAAGGTCCGTATCTTGATATTGCACAGATTTGTTTTCCCATCGTTCTGCAACGTGTTTTAGCTGAAATTGGATTTGATCTTATTGTAGATTGCGAATGAACTGTGATTTGTAAATAGTTGTTTTAAAGAAGATGACCTAGGTCCGAGAGGAAGAAGAAGAACTTTAGGGACTTTCCGTAGAAGAAGAAAAAGGGTTAAGGAATTCTTTTTGGGCTGTGTAAATAAAGAATAAGAGCATTATAAGGGGAATTTCCAGCACTTCCGGAGTGGTAGTTGAACTGGTTAAGCAGCAACCCTTGGTGGAGAAAAAGGACTCAAAGTTTTTGTTTGCTAAAAACCAAATCGACAACCAAAATGGAGGCTGAAAGTCCGAACCGTAGGTCCAAATATATGATAGGTACACACATAGGGGAAGTTATAGTTTCAATAGTTGTAGTTATCATAGTGTCAGTTGCTATTCCACACAAAGTAGGAGTAGTAGAGGTGAAGGGAACACCTACACCCAGCACTTCTAGCAAGAAAGAGGATATCATAGGAGCTGAATAGGCTATGCTAGATCAGAACAATTGTAGGTTGCATGTAGATTTGTCTAGAGGTGATTTTAAGCTTAATGCATATGCCAAGCTGCTATATGAGTATGTTGAGGCGATGGATGCGAAAGATTGTTATGTGTGTATTCAGTTGCTTACCTCAGTGGATGAGGGCATTAAATACCACCATCTTCCACTGACGTTTGGGATTTCATGTAGTTTGTTGCTTAGTATGTTTTATGGGGGAGGTCATTATGAGTACTTCTTTTCCAACTTTGATGCGGTGCTTTCAGAGGTACCAGCTTACAAGCACCTGCACAAGTATGATTATTATAAGCATGAAGATAGGATTGGGAAGTATTTCATACTGACTACAACATTAGATACTGCTTATGCACATAGACATAATTTGTGTGTTCACTAACAGGTGTAGAGAAGAAATTTGTAGATCAAGTAGAAGATAGATATAGCCAGCCAACACAAACATGTAACAGCGGCGAAAGTCCAGTAGATTGGGCAGATGAGGAGAGAGTTCACAGAGCGAAGGGGAGTTATGGCCCTATATCTTTGGATTTAGTGCAGAAGGGAAAGCTGTGTGTGAAGCGTGTACAGATCTACTATGATAAGATCTTTGTGGGACAGAGTATGTGTGATCACGTTTTCACTATGGAAGAGCCTCCAAAGAACTTTTTGTAAGGTTCGGTACAGCTGGTGCCAACAGTATATTATGTGTGTGGAAAGAATGCTTATGTAAGATTGCCTGCAAATTGGTGTGGCACTTGGTATTTGGGAATTATTTTCCCTAAGATCTACTATGCGGAGGAACTAGAACTCCTGGAAGGTGAAAAGCATTCTAGAGCAAGGAGGGATGTAAGTGCAGGAGCTGTGATTGGAGATATCTTTGGAGCTGTAATAACAAGTTTGGTAGTGATTCTGAATGATGTCAAGATTAAAAAGTAGGCGACTGTTGTTGACAAGTTGTCGACGAATACAGCTAAGTCATTGATACTTGTGGATGGAGAGATGTTGTCAATAAGGACGATGGTGATGCAGAAACGTCTTGCTTTGGATGTGTTACTGGAAAAAGAGGGCGGAGTCTGTGAAATGCGGAAGGTTCAAGAGTGCTGTACTTATATACCAGATAACATTAAAGATCTGAAGAAGTATATATATAGCACCACTGTGATCTATCTTACTGAAGACGGTGTTTGGGAAAAATTTAGTAAAGGATTTGGTAGAGTGGAAAATTGGTTTGCATACTAGGGAAAAGGTATTCTTGATTACATGTTGAGCCTATCATTATAATTATGGTCTGTGTGGATTGCCTGTGGAGATTTGTTAGGCTTATCAGTGGTACAGGGCTAATGAAGTTGAAAGATACCTTATGGAGCAACAGATAAGGATGGCTAGACTGCGGGACAGTCACTACAAGAATATCAAGAATCTAGAGAAGTTCCGACAGGGAAGGATGGCTACGAGCTCTGTTTAGGTTGGTTCTTTCGCCAGGGAGGTGTGATTTTGGTGATGACACTAATCATCAAATTGGGGGAACTTATAGAGCATCATGATATTCTGAAAATATTAGGGGTGCATTATAATCATGGATAGTCGGCACCTGCAAATACTCTTGTGTTGTATTAAAAGGTGATCATTAGAAACGTGGAGTAAAAACGAAATGTGCAAGTGAAATGATAGAAAATTATTTCGTGACATTCAGTTAAATGGAATTATGTAATCCTCGATGTTTATTGCAAATGCTTAATTAAGTAGCTCATGTGTAATATAATGCATTAGATTTACACGTGCACCATATTAAAGTTTGCAGAGTCAGATAGAGGAACACATTTCCACAGCGAGATCATGAAGTTGCTTTGCGCTGCTTTGAATGCTGATCAGAGACTTCATTGTAGCTATCGACCAGAGGCTTCTGGGATAGTGGAGCAGATTAATGGAACTTTGAAAGCACGGATGGCAAAAGTGTATTCGTCCGCATCTCTCAAGTGGCAAAATGCATTGCCTTTGGTGTTGATTAGTGTTCGCAGTGTCCCAGCTAGAAGGACTGGTCTTTCCCCTCATGAGATCCTTATGGGGAGGGTGATGCGATTGCCAGCAGTGCCATCCACTGCTTTGATAAACATCACTGATGACTTAATCCTTGACTACTGCAAAGGACTAGCTGATTTGGTCCGTTATGTATCTCAGCAGGTGGAATCTGCCACTGTTCCGGCTACTGGAAATCTCTGTCACGACCTGTGCCTGGGTGATTGGGTGCTTGTCCGCAAGCATATGAGGAAAAGCTTTATGGATGCATAGTGGCGAGGCCATTATCAGGTGATACTGTTAACAAACACAGCAGTGAAGTGAGGAGGATTGCCAAACTGGGTACATGCCTCGCATACCCGCATAGTTTCAGCACCCTTGGAAGAAACAGCTCCTCTCATGAATGTGAATCCAGCTGAGGCGGCAGGGCCACGAGAGAGGACAAGCTAAGCTGTGAGGGTTGCTGATGAAGCTGGTTGCTCACCAGACCAGGCTGAGGAGGGTTACGCTACAAACAACCCAGATATTGACTCTGAAGCAGAAGGTCAAGTTGTGAGTGCTATAGAGTCAGACTCAGGGAAAGGAAGTGGTGCGCAGAGGGTTCGGGAGGAAAGCAGAAGGGCTAAATGAGCAGAAGACGTGTGGCCTGGGAGACAGAGAAGGTTGAATCTGAGACTGGCTCCTGAGAGAGATCTTGCCCCTGTGTCTGAGACCTCTGAATCGGAAGTGAGTGAAGAAGCACAAACTCAAGGAGGCCTGAGAAGATCAAGTAGGACAAGAGTGCCTTGCCAGAGATACACTGCCCCGGAGTGGACTTACGCCGTAACTGATGCCGGGAGTAGTGAGTTCCAGGAGGCTGAGGTCCATAAAGGTGATCAGCAGAAATCCTCTACTGAAAATTGATGTGGGACTGCTAGTTCCAGAACTTGAAATAGAAGGGGTGTTGACCATCACAGTTCCGAAACCTTCAGTGTTGTGCAAGGTCTGGATCTTGATATTGCACAGATTTGTTTTCCCATCGTTTGGAATTGAACCACCGCCTTATGAAATGGTAGATGTTCGTCTTGCAATTCTGCAGCATGTTTTAGCTGAAATTAGATTTGATCTTATTGTAGATTGCGAATGAACTGTGATTTGTAAATAATTGTTTGAAAGAAGATGAGCTAGTTCCGAGAGGAAGAAGAACTTTAGGGACTTTCCGTAGAAGAAGAAAAAGGGTTAAGGAATTCTTTTTGGGCTGTGTAAATAAAGAATAAGAGCATTATAAGGGGAATTTCCAGCACTTCCGGAGTGGTAGTGGAACTGGTTAAGCAGCAACCCTTGGTGGAGAAAAAGGACTCAAAGTGTTTGTTTGCTAAAAACCAAACCGACAACAAAAATGGAGGCTAAAAGTCCGAACCGTAGGTCCAAATGTATGATAGGTACACACATAGGGGAAGTTATAGTTTCAATAGTTGTAGTTATCATAGTGTCAGTTGCTATTCCACACGAAGTAGGAGTAGTAGAGGTGAAGGGAACACCTACACCCAGCACTTCTAGCAAGAAAGAGGATATCATAGGTGCTGAATAGGCTATGCTAGATCAGAACAATTGTAGGTTGCATGTAGATTTGTCTAGAGGTGATTTTAAGCTTAATGCATATGCCAAGCTGCTATATGAGTATGTTGAGGCGATGGATGGGAAAGATTGTTATGTGTGTATTCAGTTGCTTACCTCAGTGGATGAGGGCATTAAATACCACCATCTTCCACTGACGTATGGGATTTCATGTAGTTTGTTGCTTAGTATGTTTTATGGGAGAGGTCATTATGAGTACTTCTTTTCCAACTATGATGCAGTGCTTTCAGAGATACCAGCTTACATGCACCTGCACAAGTATGATTATTATAAGCATGAAGATAGGATTGGGAAGTATTTCATACTGACTACAACATTAGATACAGCTTATGCACATAGACATAATTTGTGTGTTCACTAACAGGTGTAGAGAAGAAATTTGTAGATCAAGTAGAAGATAGATATAGCCAACCAACACAAACATGTAACATCGGCGAAAGTCCAGTAGATTGGGCAGATGAGGAGAGAGCTCACAGAGCGAAGGGGAGTTATGACCCTATATCATTGGATTTAGTGCCGAAGGGAAAGCTGTGCGTGAAGCATGTACAGACCTACTATGATAAGATCTATGTGGGAAAGAGTATGTGTGATCAAGTTTTCACTATGGAAGAGCCTCAAAAGAACTTTTTGTAAGGTTCGGTAAAGGTGGTGCCAACAGTATATTACGTGTGCGGAAAGAATGCTTATGTAAGATTGCCTGCAAATTGGTGTGGCACTTGCTATTTGGGAATTATTTTCCCTAAGATCTACTATGCGGAGGAACTCCTGGAAGGTGAAAAGCATTCTAGAGCAAGGAGGGATGTAAGTACAGGAACAGTGATTGGAGATATCTTTGGAGCTGTAATACCAAGTTTGGTAGTGATTCTGAATGATGTCAAGACTAAAAAGTTGGCGGCTGTTGTTGACAAGTTGTCGACGAATACAGCTAAGTCATTGATACTTGTGGATGGAGAGATGTTGTCAATAAGGACGATGGTGATGCAGAAACGTCTTGCTTTGGATGTGTTACTGGAAAAAGAAGGCGGAGTCTGTAAAATGCTGAAGGTTCAAGAGTGCTGTACTTATATACCAGATAACACTAAAGATCTGAAGAAGTATATATGTAGCACCACTGTGATCCATCTGACTGAAGAGGGTGTTTGGGGAAAAGTTAGTAAAGGATTTGGTAGAGTGGAAAATTGGTTTGCAAACTAGGGAAAATGTATTCTTGGTTACATTTTGAGCCTATCATTATAATTGTGGTCTGGGTGGATTGCCTGTGGGGATTTGTTAGGCTTATCAGTGGTACAGGGCTAATGAAGTTGAAAGATACCTTATGGAGCAACAGATAAGGATGGCTAGACTGTGGGACAGTCACTACAAGAATATCAAGAATCTAGAGAAGTTCCGACAGGGAAGGATGGCTACGAGCTCTGTTTAGGTTGGTTCTTACGCCAGGGAGGTGTGATTTTGGTGATGACACTAATCATCAAATGGGGGAACTGATAGAGCGTCATGATATTCTGAAAATATTAGGGGTGCATTATAATCATGGATAGTCGGCACCTCCAAATACTCTTGTGTTGTATTAAAAGGTGATCATTAGAAACGTGGAGTAATAACGAAATGTGCAAGTGAAATGATAGAAAATTATTTCGTGACGTTCAGTTAAATGGAATTATGTAATCCTCGATGTTTATTGCAAATGCTTAATTAAGTAGCTCATGTGTAATATAATGCATTAGATTTAAACGTGCACCATATTAAAGTTTGCAGAGTCAGATAGAGGAACACATTTCCACAGCGAGATCATGAAGTTGCTTTGCGCTGCTTTGAATGCTGATCAGAGACTCCCTTGTAGCTATCGACCAGAGGCTTCTGGGATAGTGGAGCAGATTAATGGAACTTTGAAAGCACGGATGGCAAAAGTGTATTCGTCCACATCTCTCAAGTGGCAAAATGCATTGCCTTTGGTGTTGATTAGTGTTCGCAGTGTCCCAGCTAGAAGGACTGGTCTTTCCCCTCATGAGATCCTTATGGGGAGGGTGATGCGATTGCCAGCAGTGCCATCCACTGCTTTGATGAACATCACTGATGACTTAATCCTTGACTACTGCAAAGGACTAGCTGATTTGGTCCGTTATGTATCTCAGCAGGTGGAATCTGCCACTGTTCCGGCTACTGGAGATCTCTGTCACGACCTGTGCCTGGGTGAATGGGTGCTTGTCCGCAAGCATATGAGGAAAAGCTTTATGGATGCATAGTGGCGAGGCCATTATCAGGTGATACTGTTAACAAACACAGCAGTGAAGTGAGGAGGATTGCCAAACTGGGTACATGCCTTGCATACCCGCATAGTTTCAGCACCCTTGGAAGAAACAGCTCTTCTCACGAATGTGAATCCAGCTGTGGCGGCAGGGCCACGAGAGAGGAAAAGCTAAGCTGTGAGGGTTGCTGATGAAGCTGGTTGCTCACCAGACCAGGCTGAGGAGGGTTACGCTACAAACAACCCAGATATTGACTCTGAGGCAGAAGGTCAAGTTGTGAGTGCTATAGAGTCAGACTCAGGGAAAGGAAGTGGTGCGCAGAGTGTTCGGGAGGAAAGCAGAAGGGCTAAATGAGCAGAAGACGTGTGGCCTGAGAGACAGAGAAGGTTGAATCTGAGACTGGCTCCTGAGAGAGATCTTGCCCCTGTGTCTGAGACCTCTGAATCGGAAGTGAGTGAAGAAGCACAAACTCAAGGAGGCCTGAGAAGATCAAGTAGGACAAGAGTGCCTTTCCAGAGATACACTGCCCCGGAGTGGACTTACGCCGTAACTGATGCCGGGAGTAGTGAGTTCCAGGAGGCTGAGGTCCATAAAGGTGATCAGCAGAAATCCTCTACTGAAAATTGATGTGGGACTGCTAGTTCCAGAACTTGAAATAGAAGGGGTGTTGACCATCACAGTTCCGAAACCTTCAGTGTTGTGCAAGGTCTGGATCTTGATATTGCACAGATTTGTTTTCCCATCGTTTGGAATTGAACCACCGCCTTATGAAATGGTAGATGTTCGTCTTGCAATTCTGCAACATGTTTTAGCTGAAATTAGATTTGATCTTATTGTAGATTGCGAATGAACTGTAATTTGTAAATAATTGTTTGAAAGAAGATGAGTTAGTTCAGAGAGGAAGAAGAACTTTAGGGACTGTCCGTAGAAGAAGAAAAAGGGTTAAGGAATTCTTTTTGGGCTGTGTAAATAAAGAATAAGAGCATTATAAGGGGAATTTCCAGCACTTCCGGAGTGGTAGTGGAACTGGTTAAGCAGCAACCCTTGGTGGAGAAAAAGGACTCAAAGTGTTTGTTTGCTAAAAACCAAACCGACAACAAAAATGGAGGCTAAAAGTCTGAACCGTAGGTCCAAATGTATGATAGGTACACACATAGGGGAAGTTATAGTTTCAATAGTTGTAGTTATCATAGTGTCAGTTGCTATTCCACACGAAGTAGGAGTAGTAGAGGTGAAGGGAACACCTACACCCAGCACTTCTAGCAAGAAAGAGGATATCATAGGTGCTGAATAGGCTATGCTAGATCAGAACAATTGTAGGTTGCATGTAGATTTGTCTAGAGGTGATTTTAAGCTTAATGCATATGCCAAGCTGCTATATGAGTATGTTGAGGCGATGGATGCGAAAGATTGTTATGTGTGTATTCAGTTGCTTACCTCAGTGGATGAGGGCATTAAATACCACCATCTTCCACTGACGTATGGGATTTCATGTAGTTTGTTGCTTAGTATGTTTTATGGGAGAGGTCATTATGAGTACTTCTTTTCCAACTATGATGCAGTGCTTTCAGAGATACCAGCTTACAAGCACCTGCACAAGTATGATTACTATAAGCATGAAGATAGGATTGGGAAGTATTTCATACTGACTACAACATTAGATACAGCTTATGCACATAGACATAATTTGTGTGTTCACTAACAGGTGTAGAGAAGAAATTTGTAGATCAAGTAGAAGATAGATATAGCCAACCAACACAAACATGTAACATCGGCGAAAGTCCAGTAGATTGGGCAGATGAGGAGAGAGCTCACAGAGCGAAGGGGAGTTATGACCCTATATCATTGGATTTAGTGCCGAAGGGAAAGCTGTGTGTGAAGCGTGTACAGACCTACTATGATAAGATCTATGTGGGAAAGAGTATGTGTGATCAAGTTTTCCCTATGGAAGAGCCTCAAAAGAACTTTTTGTAAGGTTCGGTACAGGTGGTGCCAACAGTATATTACGTGTGCGGAAAGAATGCTTATGTAAGATTGCCTGCAAATTGGTGTGGCACTTGTTATTTGGGAATTATTTTCCCTAAGATCTACTATGCGGAGGAACTAGAACTCCTGGAAGGTGAAAAGCATTCTAGAGCAAGGAGGGATGTAAGTGCAGGAACAGTGATTGGAGATATCTTTGGAGCTGTAATACCAAGTTTGGTAGTGATTCTGAATGATGTCAAGACTAAAAATTTGGCGGCTGTTGTTGACAAGTTGTCGACGAATACAGCTAAGTCATTGATACTTGTGGATGGAGAGATGTTGTCAATAAGGACGATGGTGATGCAGAAACGTCTTGCTTTGGATGTGTTACTGGAAAAAGAGGGCGGAGTCTGTAAAATGCTGAAGGTTCAAGAGTGCTGTACTTATATACCAGATAACACTAAATATCTGAAGAAGTATATATGTAGCACCACTGTGATCCATCTGACTGAAGAGGGTGTTTGGGGAAAAGTTAGTAAAGGATTTGGTAGAGTGGAAAATTGGTTTGCAAACTAGGGAAAATGTATTCTTGGTTACATTTTGAGCCTATCATTATAATTGTGGTCTGTGTGGTTTGCCTGTGGGGATTTGTTAGGCTTATCAGGAGTACAGGGCTAATGAAGTTGAAAGTTACCTTAGGGAGCAACAGATAAGGATGGCTAGACTGCGGGACAGTCACTACAAGAATATCAAGAATCTAGAGAAGTTCCGACAGGGAAGGATGGCTACGAGCTCTGTTTAGGTTGGTTCTTTCGCCAGGGAGGTGTGATTTTGGTGATGACACCAATCATCAAAGGGGGGAACTGATAGAGCGTCATGATATTCTGAACATTTTAGGGGTGCATTATATTCATGGATAGTCGGCGCCCGCAAATACTCTTGTGTTGCATTAAAAGGTGATCATTAGAAACGTGGAGTAATAACGAAAAGGCCAGCCCATGCAACTGTGACAATTTCTCCACACAGGACACAATACATTTTTTAACGTTCTGTGAATATTATGCGGATATCAGGAAGAAGTTCTTGCTTCCTATACTGAGGGAGGCAGGGTTTCTACAAGTAAAGCCAGCTCTCCTGGACCTACAATTATTAAATACCCACCATATAATTTTCCATGTTGCTAGCTTTTTAGTAGCCGCTGTCCGGATCTGGAACAAGATTAATTGTGTCCCAAATGAACTTGGCTGATTCCAATTAGAATGAACCTATTTTAGACAATGAAAGTGGTGTAGCAATGAAAGTCAAAACAGTAGATTTCCATTTTTATTCTGATTTTATCAAATTTTAATGGAAATATATTTTCATATTTTTGTGTAATATTGCTGTACATATTGTGTAATATATTTTTTATTGTACTGATGTCTTTTTATGACATTGATTTATCGAATAAAGTATTTGACTGACTGACTGTGCAAGTGAAATGATAGAAAATTACTTCGTGCCATTCAGTTAAATGGAATTATGTAATCCTCGATGTTCATTGCAAATGCTTAATTAGGTAGCTCATGTGTAATATAATGCATTAGATTTAAACGTGCACCATATTAAAGTTTGCAAATGTTGGAATAATTAATTGTGCTTTAAACGTGATGAAATGTAGTGCTTGCAGATGCAACATTTATTCATGTGTGTAATTTCTCGATGTGTAAAGGCCTAAACGAATGTTCACGTTTTGCTATAAAAGGCCTATTCATTTTCTTATGTTAGCTGAATAAGGTAGGCCTGAAATGAGTTTTCCCTGGTAAAGCTCTCATCTGGCGTCAGTCAGTGAAATTCATGTGCGTGCAAGGATATTCTGTTCTCATGATTTTGTTGCAGTTGCAAGGTCACCGTTCTCATTAGTTAGACTGACGCCTTTTGTTTTAGGAATTAGGAATGGAGGAGGCTGCTACAAAGTATACTTGAATATCGATAATTGGGAGCCAATACTCTTTCTCGCTGCAGAAGCCTGAGACCCAAGGGCATACCAACCGTTGCTGGATGGAGTTCAAGTTTGGTGGAAAATTACCTACGAGAGGTGCCTGGCCAGAGGAGGCGTTTCAGAGGTGTGTTCTATCAATGGTGCATTTTGTATTAGAGACAGTGCCCCAAGGAATGAGTGAGCAGAGAGCCGTTAGAGGGCAGAAGGAAGGGATCGATTCTTAGAGAAGAGACTTAGAACGAATTCTGTAGCTTTGGCTAGTGACCCTTACGACGTGAGCTTACTTCTTAGGAAGTGTTCACGAGCTGACACCTTTTCTTGATCTTGCCTGGGAAATGCTAAGTAGGGATGCCCCGCTAGTGACAGTGTAGAGATAGATTAACAGATTTATTTTACAGCCACTAATGAAGACTACTATAGATGTTGGTGCAGTTATTGCTTGTTTAGCACTCTTGGAGTTGATCATTTTCTTTACGCTACACCGGGTTAGACTGATTTGTAGGATGAACTTTGTATTAGTGAATATGGGTTCCATGTTAAAATATCGATTACAAAAACATAGTTTACAAAAATATAGATGTAAAAATATCGATTACACAAATATCGACTCCCTATACTTAAATAGGTAAGTACAATAATATCGACTCAAAAATATAGATGTAAAAAATATCGACTTTAAAAGATATTATAACTTAAATTAAATAATTAAATAATATTAATATTATTAACAAAATAAATTACATTACATTTATATTTTAACTATTTATAACAAATAAACTTAATTTAATCAATATAAACTTAATAAATGTGTACATATACATATATTTTCTTAAATACATTTTATTATTATCTTTATTTAATTTATAAACTTTAATAATTATATAAAAATAAAATAAAAACATATATAATACATTTTGAATAAAATAACATTTTCTATATTTAATTAACACATACAAGTATTTAAAAATAATAATACATACATTTAATAACAAAATTAAAACATTAGTAGTTAAAACCTTTGATAATGAAGGGGTAAAAATTACTATTCCCACTCCAAAGGGTGCAACAGTAGGGAAAGCGCTGGATAGCGTAGGGGTAAAAATTACTATTCCCACTCCAGAGGGTGCAACAGTAGGGAAAGCGCTGGATAGCGTAGGGGTAAAAATTACTATTCCAACTCCAGTGAGTGCAACAGTAGGGAAAGCGTTGGATAGCGTAGGGGTAAAAATTACTATTCCCACTCCAAAGGGTGCAACAGTAGGGAAAGCGCTGGATAGCGTAGGGGTAAAAATTACTATTCCCACTCCAGAGGGTGCAACAGTAGGTAAAACGTTGGATAGCGTAGGGGTAAAAATTACTATTCCCACTCCAGAGGGTGCAACAGTAGGGAAAGCATTGGATAGCGTAGGGGTAAAAATTACTATTCCCACTCCAAACGGTGCAACAGTAGGGAAAGCGTTGGATAGCGTAGGGATACAAATTATTATTCCCACTCCAGAGTGTGCAACAGTAGGGAAAGCGTTGGATAGCGTAGGGGTAAAAATTACTATTCCAACTCCAGTGAGTGCAACAGTAGGGAAAGCGTTGGATAGCGTAGAGGTAAAAAATACTATTCCCACTCCAAAGGGTGCAACAGTAGGGAAAGCGCTGGATAGCGTAGGGGAAAAATTACTATTCCCACACCAGAGGGTGAAACAGTAGGGAAAACGTTGGATAGCGTAGGGGTAAAAATTACTATTCCCACTCCAGAGTGTGCAACAGTAGGGAAAGCGTTGGATAGCGTACGGGAAAAATTACTATTCCCACACCAGAGGGTGAAACAGTAGGGAAAGCGTTGGATAGCGTAGGGGTAAAAATTACTATTCCCACTCCAGAGTGTGCATCAGTAGGGAAAGCGTTGGATAGCGTAGTGGTATAAATTACTATTCCAACTCCAGTGAGTGCAACAGTAGGGAAAGCGTTGGATAGCGTAGGGGTAAAAATTACTATTCCCACTCCAAAGGGTGAAACAGTAGGGAAAGCGCTGGATAGCGTAGGGGTAAAAATTACTATTCCCACTCCAAAGGGTGCAACAGTAGGGAAAGCGTTGGATAGCGTAGGGATAAAAATTACTATTCCCACTCCACAGTGTGCAACAGTAGGGAAAGCGTTGGATAGCGTAGGGGTAAAAATTACTATTCCAACTCCAGTGAGTGCAACAGTAGGGAAAGCGTTGGATAGCGTAGAGGTAAAAATTACTATTCCCACTCCAAAGGGTGCAACAGTAGGGAAAGCGCTGGATAGCGTAGGGAAATAAATTGCTATTCCCACACCAGAGGGTGAAACAGTAGGGAAAGCGTTGGATAGCGTAGGGGTAAAAATTACTATTCCCACTCCAGAGTGTGCAACAGTAGGGAAAGCGTTGGATAGCGTAGGGGTAAAAATTACTATTCCAACTCCAGTGAGTGCAACAGTAGGGAAAGCGTTGGATAGCGTAGGGGTAAAAATTATTATTCCCACTCCAAAGGGTGCAACAGTAGGGAAAACGTTGGATAGCGTAGGGGTAAAAATTACTATTCTCACTCCAGAGGGTGCAACAGTAGGGAAAGCATTGGATAGCGTAGGGGTAAAAATTACTATTCCCACTCCAAAGGGTGCAACAGTAGGGAAAGCGTTGGATAGCGTAGGGGTAAAAATTACTATTCCCACTCCAGTGAGTGCAACAGTGGGGAAAGCGTTTGATAGCGTAGGGGTAAAAATTACTATTCCAACTCCAGTGAGTGCAACAGTAGGGAAAGCGTTGGATAGCATAGAGGTAAAAATTACTATTCCCACTCCAAAGGGTCCAACAGTAGGGAAAGCGCTGGAACCCAAAACAATTTAAAAAAAAAACTATCAAATTTTTTATTAAATTTATTTTCCAATATAAACATAATTAATATATACATTTAAATATATTATTATTAACAAAGATAATAGAAAAAAATTAATTACACATTATTTAACACTATAATATCCACCACACACCTAAAATTAATTACACAATTACATTTAATATTTACTAATTAATTAATGAAAATTAAAGTATTTTTTTAATTAATTAATTATTCAATTGACAGCTTTCACACCATATACACTTATAAACACCACAACACAAACCTAAAATTAATTACACATTTACAATTAATAATTACTAATTAATTAATGGTAATTAATTTATCAAGTATTTAATAATTAATCAATAACATTTTAATTACTTCACACCATTTACACATATAAACTCCACTACACACACCTAAAATTAATTAAACAATTAACATAATTAATTAACATAATTAATTAACATAATTAATTAATAATTTCCTAATTCAAATTAATTAACAAATAATTAATAAACAATTATTAATAAATTAACACATTAATTAATCAATACATTTTATATATTTAAATTACTTCCCACCCTATTCCCCTATAAACCCACAACCCGCTACGGAACTAATAACACAAAATTCAACATAATATACATTAATAACTAATAAAATTCTACAACATATAATAAAATGACAAACAATTCTCATTAAAAACACTAAAATACATGACATTATTAAAAAATCGATATTTTTGTAAACTATATTTTTGTAAATGATATTTATTACAACTATATTATTGTTATCGATATTACTTACCTGTCTGTCGATATTCTGGTCAAACTATATTTTTGTTATCGATATTTATTCAATTTGATATTTCTGCGGGGATATTTATGTCAGACGATATTTCTCTGACGATATTCCTGCTCTGCACCGTGAATGTGTATATGTACAACCTTGTCATGAGGTGCATGTGTGTCCAGTTATTTTTGGCTTTATAATAAACCCCAAAATATGAATTCAGAGTCAGTGATCCTTTCTGAGATTAATTTAATTGGTCCATGCTAAATTGTTATGAATGCATTGATTCTCCCCTTTGCACTTTTCAGCAGGTAATAAAGGTCCGGTCGACCGAGGATTCTTAGAGAAATCTATAGTAGAATCCGGTGTTATCGCCAGTAGCCCAGCAGCGTCGGAGCTCCGGACTACATGTCCGACTCTATTGTTCCTATGACCGCGCCCTCATCCTACAGCATTGAGCCCTAATTAGGCACCATTGTGATGTAACTTTCATTGCGTATACGTTGAATAATAAAAAATTCAATAAACATAATGTTTAGAAAACGAAAGAGAGAAATAGATTATTAGAAGTATGTGATAGGGTTCTTTAGCTTGCACCCAATTTCACAGTGTAGTCAGCAAAAGTAAAGATGAGGTGGTGTTAAAATTTCACACATGTTTGGTGCAAATTCCTTTTTTTTATTACTGTTTGATCCATGGTCTTTTGGTTCCTGGAAGTGGTGGCTAGGCCATTCTAAGGTGGATGTTGTTGGAAAGTGTGATGTGATGTTATAAAGACTGGTCCTTTTCAGCATTTATGGGAGGTGAAGAAATCCTTTCTTCTATCTCTTATGCAGCAAATAGTTCAAGATGGCTGCTGAGTCCAGCATATGAGTAACCCTATTAGTACATTGATTTTGTCTGTGAACTAAGGTAGTGTATGATAGAGTATTGATAGAATATTTACCAGAACTGGATGAAATGTTGCTGGAGTGGTTGGAGGGGTTTTGTCCCTGTGAGACTGGGTGAACGCTGGTTAGGTGATGGCAACCAGGGAAGGTGAAAGACATTCGAATTAGAGCCAGCTTGATTGGCTAGGTATGAGAGTGCATGTGTTTTTTGGTGCTTTCTCATTTGCTGCTTACCTCCTCAAATATCCGCTGTCCATTGCTTCACCTTCACCGGCCCACACCCGCTCCTCACCCACTCCTCCATTGCACCCATGCCCATCACAGTCCCTGAAAATCTTTTTGGGGAGGGTCCAGTACCTTCCATTTGCTGTCAGGCCACTCTGCATTCCAGAAAGCTCATTTGCGTGCCTTTGTTGCTCCCTCGCCTGCCACCTACTTTACTCACTTCTTCATTGCTCCCACACCATGCACGATCACTGAAATATTTGTTTTAATGTTATTTTGTAGGGTCCAAGAACTGCCATTTGCTACTGAGCTGCACTGCTATCCCAAAAATGTTGTTGGGCGAATGAAATAAATTGGTTTTTAATGATCTAAGTGGCATCTGCCATCTTACATTGGTAAATAAAAAAAAGAAAATGATGCCCTGGTCATTCTGTAGGTGCACAGTTGTGTGGTGATGCAGGTCTGCTCATCTGTCATCATGCACGCACATACACAATAATATGGCTGCTAGCAGCTGCCACGTCATCATTCCTTTTTTCTCTTCTCTCTCTTTTTTTGACGATGTCGCAGCCAGAGCATCGGCAATAACAATTGGCAAAGCCAATATGTGAGTAAATCGAGATCTATTGGCTGTGTCATTGTTTGTTTCAATTGCAGCTTGTTTTCACTGTAGCTATGCATTTTAATGGGTTCCTTGATCATGGAGTGTAACTTCCTCCAGGTACGTTTTTAGGCAACCTGTTGGGTTGGTGGCAGCATTGTGAAGGGAACCCCTCTGAGTTATCAAGGGAAAGGGGGCTGCCCATAGACCCCCCTCTCGGGCCGCCGCCTTTATGCATAGATAAAGTGGGCAAAGCAGAGATCGATGGACAATAAGCTGGCAATGTGTTCAGTTTATTGTAAATGTTGAGCAGGTGATGATAACATTCAAGCTTGCCAGTGTAGACTGTCACATAATACCAGCTTTCGGTGGCCCACATCAACAACTCTCGTCGCAGTTTATTTCCTCAGGTGCACATCACACTTTATTAAAACTGGCCATTCGCCTAACAAAACTAAAACCTCTCTAAACATGAAATTACCTGACCCCCTTTTACATTTCCTCCCCCCATCCCTACGATCCCCACATGATAAAACCCCCCACCATGCATCATACAAAACATAAATGCAATACATTCAATAATACTCAATCCTCTCACCAACCAATAACTCCTACCCTCCCAAGACCTACAATCCTATTTGCCTTCCTGCAACTGTAACTAACTCCCCTCCGATGTAAATTCCCAACTGCTTAATGTTTCCCGCTCCCGCTCACCAACTCCCCAACTTAAGGATAAACTGCCAAACACCAGCCAAACTTGGCCAACTTCAACAACAACTCCGCCCGCACCTGTTCCAAGCGACAAATAACAAAAGTTACCCCCTTTGCGCTCCTGTTCCAACCAGGCCCCAAGGCAAAAAACAACCCTAACCGAAGAAAAACACCCCTTCAAAGCCTATTCCTAGGGAGGGTGGGTGGGGCAAAAATCAGCACCCTGCCTACTGCGCTCCCAGCCACCAGGTCACCAGTACCTAAAATGGTGGCTGGGCAAGAGCGAAACCCCTTAATATAGCCATTGGGCTACTTTCCGAATTTGGGCTGCCTTTGGGCTATCCCCAGGCAGCCCAAAGCAGCAAAATGGCTGCCCTCATGCTTGTCCCCCTCCACCTCCCAAATCTGTCCAGGGGGCAGACCTCGCGTTGCTCGGCCGCCCCCCAAACCCCCCTTGGGAGGGAGGAAAGGGGGGCAAGTAACACTGACACCCATTTGTGTGTGTAAACGGCCGCTTTATTGAAACAGGTGCACATCACACTTTATTAAAACTGGCCATTCGCCTTACAAAACTAAAACCTCTCTAAACATCGAATTACCTGACCCCCTTTTACATTTCCTCCCCCTACCCCTACGATCCCCACATGGTAAAACCCCCCACGCTGCATCATACAATACATAAATGCAATACATTCAATAATACACAATCCTCTCACCAAACAATAACTCCTACCCTCCCAAGACCTACAATCCTATTTGCCTTCCTGCAACTGTAACTAACTCCCCTCCAATGTGAATTCCCAACCGCTTAACGTTTCCCAGCTCCCGCTCACCAACTCCCAAACTTACCGATAAACTGCCAAACTCCAGCCAAACTTGGCCAACTTCAACAACAACTCCGCCACCCAGGGGAAAGCGAATGGGTAGGTGGTTACACCGCCTCCACCTTCCCCTGCCCCCCCCACCCCCCCTCCCACACAACCCGCGCCTGGACACGTCACCTCTTCCTCCTCACTCCCGACGCGCCCCCAACCGTGTGGACAACACTACTCTTAATTCCAAAAGGTACAAGTCCATCCCCAACCGAGACAGGTGGATCCCGTCCCCTCGAAACAATTCTGGCGCTTCCGGTGCCAGATCCTTGCAAACACCAAGTGCCTACAACAATGCACCATATCCACTTTAAGCTTACGTCTAGCACTATCAACCGCCTGTGGTTTTACCGCCCCTCTCCAGACCCGACGCGGAACAAACTCAGTCCAAATAACTGAACAACCCGCCCAGTTCCTCCTGATTTCCTCCAGATCCCTGTTTATGGCCCTCATTAGAACCAAACCATTGTCCTTACCATATCATTTCCTCCCAAATGGCGAACCGACACATCCGGGCAGCTGCCCCCCGCTACTATCCCATTCAGAGTCCCCACCAGCTCCGTCGAACCAACCAACTCCTTCCAACGCATCCCCCTTCTCCCAGACCAAAGCACCCTAAAACTAGTGGGATTAGAGCCGAAATTCCCTCCAAATAGCTATCCTGCGCCTGCAACTGGGCCCGCTTGACAAAGGAGTGGCCTACCATCCAACTGTTCATGTCCCGGGTGAGGAGACCAGAACCTGAAACGAGAAACAGAAGTCAAACATGGGCCACCCAAAAACACAGCGCTAGCATTGCGGCTCATCGCAGCGCACCTAACGCCCGTAACAGTCGGATGACCAGCGCCCCAAATGCATGATGACCCTTCTCCCCCATCCCCTTCTGTGCGCTTCTGACGCTGCGCCAATGCGAAACGAGTGCATCCCAAATGTATTCCCGTCCATCCCCAGCCGCTCCAACGACTTACGCAACACAGCCAACAGCTGCGATCCCACCCCAAAATCCACCTCCGACCACCGAAACCCGGTGCCACCCTTCCCTCCAGTAATTCAGACACCCGAGACGCCCCTGCCACATCCAAGACATCAAAGTAGCAAAACAAGCAAGCCTCTCTGCCATCACCGCCTACACCCATCCGGGCATCCACAGCTCTCCCCAGCAACGCCCCAGATAAAGGGAGCCGAACCCGACCGGAACTCCCACACTCCCAGGCCCAGCCCTCCAACAACCGTGCTCCGAGCCGACCCGCCGATGGTGCGCACCCCCACAAAAGTTTGCCCATAAAGGCAAACCCGGCTAACTCGCCCGCTATAGTGACCCTCGTAACGCCCTTGGCCATCAGCGACAGTATAGCTACATCACATCCTCTCGTCTCTCCCGTCCCGGAGCCTGCCAACACGCCCCGTACGCAATGTCCTTATTGATCCCCGGAACGTGCGCTGCGCGAAAAGCAATGTTACGGCGCAGGCAACCTGACCAAAACACCCGTAACCTCGCCAGCACCCGCTCATGTCACCACCTGCACCACCGCCATGGTGCCCACCTTGAACGACACCCGCCTGTGGGCCAACCCTTCACCCACAGCGCATCAGCTGCTTCTTTTCCACTGATAATCGGGCCTCCATGTTCTCCGAATCTAATTCAATGCCCAAGAATGACAGCGCTGTGCCTGGTCCCGCTTGTCTTCTCCTGTAACAACGGCAACCCAGGTACCCCATTAGCACTCCTGCAAGCAAGTTAGGGTGCCCCCCCAGCACCCGACTCTCCAAACCGCACTTTTGCCTTGTCCAGATGACCTCGAGCAGCCCCACCATCTGCTGCTTCTTTTCACTGATAATCGGGCCTCCATGGCCCCCGAATCTAACTCAACGCCCGAGAATGACAGCACCGTGCCTGGTCCCACTGTCTTCTCCGGTGCCAATGGCACCCCCAGGTACTCCATGAGCTCCAGAACCTGTCCAGCCCACCTGGCAATCCGAGGAGTCTGGGGCCCCCACCAAAATTGAAGTCATCCATGTAGTACGTAACCCCATGGTGACCCATCCGTACCGTGAAAACCACTGCAGGAACGTACTAAAAACACTCGAAAAAGTGCGCATGACATCAAGCAGCCCATCGGCAATGCCTTGTCTACATAACATTGGCCACTAAACTGGACCCCCAGTAGGCCCCAATCGTCTGGGTGAACCGGAAGCTGCCGGAAAGCCGACATGATGTCGCACTTTGCCATTTTCGCCGTCGTGCCCGCAGCCAGCTCCAGTGCCAAGGCAGCGCCCACGGACTAGTAGGACACCGCCGGCTCCCACTCATCAGTGTATTCGTTGACCGAACCACCTTCCGGCCATGACCAAATACTGAATAAGGCGAAACTGCAATGCCTCCTTCCTGGGCACCACCCCAATAGGGGACACAATCAACTCCACCAATGGCCAGCCTTCCACGGGCCCCACCATGCGGCCCTCACTGACTTCTGTGCCCAACTTCACCAAAACCACCTCCGGGTGCTCCCAGGCCGACCTCAAATCGTCAGCCCATCCCCCTGCCGTGGCCCTTCATATCCCAACCGATGACCTTCCACGAACCCGGACCTTAACCTCTCCACGGCCCCCCTGTCTGGGTAACCTTGTAGGGCCGCGACCAAACGATCCACCCTAACTGGAGTACGAGCCCTTGGGCCCAACCCCTGGTGCCCTCTACCGCCACCAGGCTGCTGAGTGCTCCCCGATCGCACTCCCCCGGCCAACCCTTGCTGCGCCCCCCGTGGCTGTCCCGACGCTCCCCAGCACCGAAGCACTGGGTGACCAAACTTTCCGCAACCCGAGCACTCGTGTTGAAACCGACAGTGCTCCCTAACGCACGCCCCTTTGTTGAAGTCCCAACAGGGGCCCCCCGACCCGGACTGTGGTTTTGAACCCGCTCCCACCCCTCCACGGGTGGGGCGGCCCTGAAAGGGCTGATAGAAGATGGGAAACCGCTCGCCATGAATATAGTTTTCCCCGACCCAGCCAAACCCATTGTGTGCTGCCAGAGATCACAATCCACTTCACCCCACTTCGCCTCCGGGTCCCACGCCATCCGGGCCCGAAACTCCTCATCATACTGAGCCCAAGCATAGCCACTGCCTGTGATCTGGGCCTTCCGTATTACATCCGTATACTTGAACAAGGACACTGATCGCTCCGGGAATTTTTCACAATACACACTGGCAAAAATTAAAAATGCCGCCGTCCAGTTTTCAATCGTGAGGGGCACCTTAGGCCTCTTCTGGAGCTGGTGTTCTTCCTCCTTGGACCCCTCTTTCGCCCGTACCTCGCAATGCAACAATTTGAGTAACTCGACATACTCCCCCTTCCAAATTCGCTCTTTAGTCGCTAACATCAAGTGCGCGCCAAACAGTTTTGTAATGCCCATGTAAGGCAGCCGCTTAATCTTCAGCTCCTTACTCTCCAGCTTTGCCGCCCCATCCACACCTGCCCCCCCGCTCGCCGCTCCCGAACCGCTTGCTGCCCCACTATCTGCCGTGCCAGCCCCGCTTGCTGCGCTACCATTCGCCGCGCAGCTCATACTCCCAGGCACCACCTTCTTGCCCCCTCTGATAAACCCCCGTCCTCCGGGCCCACACCCTTATCCACAACATACTTCCCCCTCCTCAAACAACCCCCCCCGTTCCCCCCTCCCCCCAACCCCAACGGACACAATGCGCGCCCCGCCGTTACCTGGTGCCCAGGACAACGCCCGCCGCTCCTCTACTCTCCGATCCACCGATGTCGCGTAAGATGTCTGGGCCATCCATTCCGTGGGCCCGTGACACCTGTAATACACCAACACCATTAGCGCACCATCCTCCTTCCTCACCATCTCTCAACTCCCCTTCCTCCAAACTCTCCTCATCCCCAATCACCTGCACCCTTTCCTGCAATTAACCCTGCCCTGTCCACATCAATAACAAATCCCCGTCAACACCGGGAAAGCCGCAGGAGGCTCGACCCTCCCTTCGCCTTGGCGCTGAGGGGCCGTCCCCATCCCTGCCAAGTCTGGAGCCCATAGTTGAACATCCTCCTGAAAAAGAAAAGGTAGGTCCGGTGTGCTGGGTCCCTCAAACTGTGCCGCGCCAGTCCACATGCTACCCCCCCAGGCCCCTACCCCCCTCAGCCCCCTGCTCATGCCCCGCCCCCATCCTCACTCCCACTCTCCCCCTCTTCACTCCACACCCACCCCCAACCCCCGCCCCCCCTCATCCGAAGAAAAATCCCCCAGCACCTCCCCTCGCCCAGAAGGACCCACCACCTCTGCCTCGCGGGACCCCCCCACCTCAACCACCCTTGCCCCAGAAAGTGCCCCCCGTCCTGAGTGTCCGCCCCTTCCCCCACCTCCACTTCACTCCCCTCAGACTCCAGCAGCAACGGGGACATATCCCCACCCCCCGCCTGGCTCCCCCCTACCTCCTGAAACCCCTCCCCCGTGCTCCCCCTCTTGCACCCCCCAAAATCCGCCTTGCATTCTGCCATTCCCCCATCCACCTATGCCCACCCCAAGGCAATATCAGTGCCCCCTTTCCCGGCCCCCCTTGTGCCCCTGCCGTCCCCGAGCCCCCACTGACACTTTTGCACGCCTGGGAGGGGAGGGGCTCTCCCTCCTCCGCCTCCGCCCCACTGCGGCGCTGCCTCCTCCATGTTTCCCCCTCCTACCCCCCATTCTCCAGCATTTATTCCCCTACCCCCCACCCCCGAGGTCCCCCGACGGTCAACACCGTCGCCCCCTTATTATCGGGGCAGCCGGCCAGCTCTGGCATGCTCGCCGGGGGGGGGGGCATTCCCCCATCCCAGGCTGCACCCTTTCTCCCACTGCTCAGGCCTCCCAGCACTTGCGCAGAGGCCCGAGCAGCGTGCTATCGAGTGATGCAGCCCGCCTGGCCCCCTCGCTCGGCCCCGCCCTGCACTCCGGGATGGGCCTCTTCCATTACGGAGAGCGGCTGGGAGCCACAAACAGCGTTCCCAGCCCGCTCCCCCACCGCCTTCAAAACCCGGCCCCGGGGACCTCCCGGCTCCGCTTCCCGGTAAGCCTGCGGCGGGGAGCCACCAGCAGAGCCCCCCCGCCGACCACCACTACCTCCCTGGCCCCCACTAACCTCCGCTCTCGGCAAAACCCGCAGGACCTCACCCCCCTCCACAGCAAGGCCCTGCGCCCGTACCTGGCTCCGCGCCGCCTTACGAGGCGGCCCACGGGCCAACATGGCCGCCGCGCCCCCGGCCGCCGCCCGTCGCACCGGGCGCGCCCCCCCTGAGGGGCCACCACCAAGTCCATCCGCCCTGATTCACTAAGCAGGCGGATGGCCTCCACGACACGGAAATCGTCTCGCGCCATAATTAAATGCAGAGAAAAAACACACCCAAACAACACCACAAGCCACAAAGCACCGCAAAAAATCAGCACCAAAAAATCAGCACCCTGCCTACTGCGCTCCCAGCCACCAGGTCACCAGTACCTAAAATGGTGGCTGGGCAAGCGCGAAACCCCCTAATATAGCCATTGGGCTACTTTCCGAATTTGGGCTGCCTTTGGGCTATCCCCAGGCAGCCCAAAGCAGCAAAATGGCTGCCCTCATGCTTGTCCCCCTCCCCCTCCCAAATCTGCCCGGGGGCAGACCTCGCGTTGCTCGGCCGTGCCCCAAACCCCCCTTTTGTTATGATTCCGGGCAACATCTCGAAAAAACAAAAGCGCTTGTGGGAGATTGAGTCTCCTGGCATGGACAGCATTTTAGTGAAGACTGACAACCTCTTCATTGTCTCTATCATATGTCTATGTGACTTATGCTTTGAAAAGCACACATTATGTACAGCAACGTCTGTCATTTTGAATGACCTGTCCTTGGTGTTGTATCAGTACCCACGTTAGATATGTGTAGTGGAGTAGAGTAGGACTGAGGACGATTTACTATTCCTCTATTTATAGGAAAGTGAGAGAACGGGAAAAAAGTCTGTCATTGCCGTGACACAATACTTTGAAAACATTACTAAATGAACATATTCTATTAAATATTGGACTTAAACTCTCAAGGCAAAGTTCTTGTGCAACTATTGAAGTAAGAGTGTTTTGGGCTAGAGGAGGCCATATGTCACTCCTCACAGATGTCCGCAGGGTGATAGGAGCAGTGTACCAGGCAACCATCCCGCTTAGCTCGTCAGAAGGGCCACATGGGTCCTCCACTCCTACCAGCTGCACAAGACCATATGCATTGTTGTGTTAATGCTAGAGCAGTGCTGTCCATGAACGTCAATTCACCAAAAGGCAGCGAATGAATGAATGACCGGTGCTTATAGAGCACACAGCTACTCCGGTAGGATTGTCCTGGAGCTAACAGTTCACATGAAGCTGCCCTACTAAGAGGCTTAGCTCTTAAAAAGCCATGCTTTCAACAGTTTTTTTGTAAATGGGAGAGAACTGTTGATGCTCTCAAAGCTGTCGTCAGTTTGTTCCAAGCTTGGGGTCCTAGGAAGCCGAAAGACCTACCACCTCTACGAACCAGACGTGTTGTGGGGATGCAGGCCAGCTCACCGGAGGATGATCTGAGTACTCTAATAGGTGTGTATCGGCTAGATTGTTTTCTAAGGTAGAGGCGCACATGCCATGGAAAGCTTTGAAGATAATAACAATGGCCTTGAATTTTTTCCGTTCTCTCACTGGAAGCCAATGTAAGGACTTAAGATGAGGGGTCATATGCGACCTGGGTTTCAGTCTGAGATTCGCCCTAGCTGTTGAATTTTGTACTACCCGAAAGTGCTGAAGAAGGTAGTCCAGGTGTCCCAGGTAGAGGGCATTGGCATAGTTTAATCTGGACATAACCAGTGGCTGCACTACTGTCTTCCTGGAATTTGTGGGGAGAAGTGGAAGGAATTTCTTCAGCATCCTCAGTAAGCCAAAACAGATTCCCACAAGGGCATGAACCTGGGATCGCATGGGGGGTCATTATCGATGTAGATGCCCAGGTTTTTGACTGTAAATTGAGCAGTACTGGGACGGAAGAATTCTGTGGGCCACCACTGGCTCCAATTGATCACAGCGGTTGGCAAAAAAAGACAATCTCAGTTTTGTCGGGATTGCACTTGAGCTGGTCCTCCTTCAGCCATCTAAAAACCTTTGTGAGGCAGGATCTAATTGCCTCCCGATTGAAGTCAGTGCCTTTGTCACATGTGAAAATCATCTGCGTATCGTCAGCATAAGAAAATATTTTGGCGCCCTGTGCCTCTACCAATGATGCTAGGGGTGACACATATAGATTAAAAAGAGTTGGACTTAGTGAGGCGCCTTGAGGGACTGCAACCTGCATGTTGGGCTTTTGAGGCTGAAAACAGGGAGGTCCAGATGACCTGTTCTCTGTCCTCCAAAAAAGATATAATCCAGACTAGTGCCCTCCCCACAATGTTCCTCAGTCTGTCAAGGAGCATCCCATGCATCTTACAGATCAAGCAAGATAAGAAAAGCTCTGCCCCCATGATCGAGTTTGCCTCTGAGATGTTCCGTCACCTCTAGCAGGGCTGTCTCAGTGCTGTAATTGGCCCTAAAGCCGGATTGCGTGGAGTGGAGAATATTGTAATTCTCTGCATACTCCATGAGTACTTTGTTAACATGTTTCTCCAATACTTTGGAGAAGGCAGGGAGGAGGGAGATGGGTCTGTAGTTCGTGGGAATTTTGGGGTCTGCATTCGATTTTTTCAGGAGCGGCAGCATTTTTGCCTGCTTCCAGAGTGTCGGCACAATGTTTGTTTCAAGCGAGGAGTTGAGTACGTTATTGGCTGGTGAGTTTAAGGTGGCTGCTAGAGTCCTAGCAAATAAGAACAGAGTCAGTCTCATTAGAATGCAAGCTGCAGCATGGAGGTGCAGCGGTACCCACTGCCCCTTACCTTCACAATTGACACCCTTGGCTGCACCCCTTTTAAATGCCACATGCAGTTTAGGTAAACCAGCGTGGAAAACAGGTCATAAGTCTTCTGCCTGAGACTGAATCCATTAAATAGTAAATTATATTGTATTGTTATTGCATTTATATAGCGCTTACTACCCCTGACAAGGCGTCGAAGTGCTTTTGCGGCGAGTAGCACGCTACTTCGGGACCCATAGAGGATTAGTGTTGAATTAGTATAGTGAAACATGAAAGTACATTTTAAGTGGTGGATAGGTTAGTCAGTTAATTGGATTTGGAATGATAGCAGAAGGATAGAGGAGGACAATAGTTTGTATTTACATAGCGCTTGTTGACGCACGCTATTCAGGAAGCCTACAAAGTATTAGTGGTGAATTAGTATGGTGAAATATGAAGTAATTTCAGTGGTCAATATAAGTCAGTTACTTGGAGTGAGAAGGATAGCGGAGGGATAAAAGGAGAAGACAGATTTGCATTCATATAGCACTTGTTACCCCTGATGGGTGTTGAAGCACTTTTCTGGCGAGTAGCACGCTACTCCTGAACCCATAAAGGATTACTGTTGAAAATTAGTATTGTAAAAATATATGAAGTAATTTGAGTCGTGGATATGCTATTCAGTTATTTGGGTAGTATATTAGTATAGTTTAATATGGAATTTGAGAAGTGAACATGTTAGTCTGTTAATTTCGATTGAAAAGGATAGTGGAGGGATAAAAGAGTGAAGGATTTAAAAAAATTATTTTTAGGTCTTAGCAGTAGGAGGAGGCTTTTGGATGAGTAAAAAGGAGTTTTGGAGGGGAGGACTCAGAGGGAAGAGTTTAGAAAGGTTTGTTTTAGGGGATCAGTATAGTAAAAGAGGTGTAAGATGATGCAAGGAGGGGTAGTGTAGGAGAGAGTCTAGAAAGGGTTATTTTGGCAATCGTAGTAGTGGTATGGGGTTTGGGATAAATGAGAGAGTGGATGTAGAGGATATATTGATAGATGTATAGGATGAGAGATAGGGTAGTGCATTGGAAGGAGTAGTAGAAGAAGTTTGAGATGAGTCAGAAGGTTGGGCTAGAAGATATATTGAGTGAAGTATAGGCTGAGAAATAGGGTAGTGCATTGGAAATGCTAAATTAGAAGACAGTGATAAATATATAGATCCATAATTACATTGAAAGTATATAGACACATAAAGGAGGTAAGTATATGTAGATTGAAGATATTGATAGAGGCACAGGATGAGAAATAGGGTAGTGCATTGGATATGCTTTTTCAGGAGAAAAGTAACAGACACACAGATCCAAGTACATGGAAGGTACATAGATGCACAATGGAAGTATGTACAAGTAGACCAAAGATGATTTTCATTTATTTATTATTATTATTTTTTTTCTCTCAACAACATAATTATTTTACATGTTTATACAAATTAGTACACAAAGATAGTTCTATAGTGAAAAAAATGCTTGTATACAGAGGTATATGCTGTAAATTTCTGTGTATGGTGCTTATGTGGGGAAGAGCCAAATCTTGAGTAGTTTTCTGAAGATAAGGTGGTTGTCAATGGACCTTATGTAGGGGGGTAAAGAGTTCCATAGTATGGCTGCTTGAACAGAGAAGGATGTGCCACCCATGTTTTTTTTTCTTGTATGGTGGGATTTTGAGGCGAGGTGCTCCTTTAGAGCGGAGGTTCCTTTGTTGAATGTGTTTGGTGATTTGATTCCTGATGAAGAGTGGTCCTATTCCATGTATTTCTTTGTGGGTGATACAAAGCAGCTTGAACGTGGATCTTCTGGCAACCGGTAACCAATGCATGGCTTTCAAGGCAGGGGAGATGTGGTCTCACGGTTTGATATGCAAAAGTAGTCTGGCAGCCGAGTTCTGAATCCGTTGTAGTCTTTTCATGTACGTTAAAGGTGACCCGTGGTAGAGGCTATTGGCATAATCGAGTTTGGATAGAACAAGGGAGATGGTAGCTTGGACCTTGTGTGGAAATCCCAAATGAGGGAAAATTAGTCGCAGCGTTTTTATAGTAGCAAAGCTTGATCTTGCTATTTTATCCACTTGGGCATTCATCAACAGCTTGGAGTCCATGGTCATTCCGAGGTTTCTTACTTCGTTCGATACTTTAGTCAGTGATCCCAGATCATTAGGCCACGCGGCAAGCGGGTTGTGATGTTTCCAATTGCCACACGTGAGTATTTCAGTTTTTGAAGCATTCAATTTGAGATGACTCCAGGTCATCCACTTATCCACGGCTCTGAGACAGCTGAAAATTGGTGATTTTTCAATGTCTTTGGGGCATTCCAGTTGAAGGAGTATTTGCGTGTCATCTGCATAGCTATAGCACGTAAGGTGAAATTTATTGATCAGTACTGGTAATGACTTCATGTAGATGTTGAAAAGCATGGGCAAGATGATAGAACCTGAGGGACCCCTGCTTTTGTGGAGTACGGTTTGGACGAGAAAGGTGGAGTATGGATGACATTAGTTCTGTTTCGAAGGTAGGACACGATCCAGTCTAGAGCAGTTCCCTCTAAGCCGGCTTCATAGAGTCTTTGTTTCAGAGTGTCATGGTCAACCGTGTCAAAGGCAGCTGAGAGGTCCAAGAGGAGTAGCGCAGCAACCCCGTTGGGGTCAACTGTATTCTTTAGATCATCCAAGATGGCAATGAGGGCAGATTCAGTGCCTCTTCCCGGACGGAATCCTGTTTGGAAGTCTGAAAGTATGTCATACTCTTCAATGAATTGTGACATCTGCGCGAACGCTGCTCTTTCTATCAGTTTGCCCGGGAACTGTCCTTTTGTAATGGGTCTGTAGTTGTTAGGGTTCAGCGGGTCCAAGTTTGTTTTCTTCAGTAAAGGACATATGTATGACTTTTTGAGTTCTTCTGGAAATATTCCAGTAGTTAAGGAATCATTGATGATTATTCTTACTGCAGTGGCAGCAGAGGTTGTTAAAAGAATTGTCTTGAAAGTTTGTGGCGGACAGGGGTCAGAAGGGCTGCCGGCAGGCCTGCTTGCTTTGACCAGGTCCATAAATTCATCGTGTGAGATGTGTTGGAAGGAACGGAGAGGTCTGATAAGAGCATTCTTGGATTGTTGTTTTGTACAAGGGTTAGTGCTGGTGCTTTGTTTCTGTTTTAAGTACGATTCCAACGTGTCTGCTTTGTCCCTGTAATGATTTGTCACTTTGTCTGTGAAATCTTGAGTAACAGAATGAGTTCCTTCTAGGCAATTTGGTATGCGAAATTCATTGAGTATTTTATAGAATTCTTTATTTGCACATTTAGCGTTTTGAATTCTATCTGAATGGTACCTTTTCTTAGCTTTTTTGATAGCAGATTTGTATAATCTGTTAATTTTCTGTAGGTGAAGTTTGTCTTGTTAGGGCGTTTGTTTTGAGCCAGGTACGTTGCAGCTTTCTAATTTGTTGTTTTATGTCTTTTATTTCTATGCTTCTCCAAGACGCTTTTTTTCTTTTGTTCTGTTGTGTGGTTTTGAGTGGTATCAGGATGTCAAAAGCTTCCTGTAGCCACTCATATAGATTTTGAACAGAATTTATGGTTTCCAGATTTGTACTGGGTGTTAGTTGTGTTCCCAAGTGTTCCAAATTGAGTTTGTTCCACGGCCGATAGGTGGATGGATGTAAGGTAGTTTTAGGTGAGTCGCTTAGCGTTGTTTTATGTTGGAAGGCAAGCAAGTGGTGGTCTGACTATGTGACTGAAATTATAGTTTGAAAGGTAACTAGTTCAGTATTAGCAAAAATGACATCTAGCATACGTCCAGCGGTATGTGTCCGATTGTGGACAATCTGATGCAGGTTCAATGTGTCTAGGCTGGTGATTTTAGTTTTTGGATGGGTCATATTGGGTTTATCAAACCAAATGTTAAGGTCACCCAGAACGCACAGGTTGGAGTGCATTGTTATCAGGTTTGAAACTGTGTCTAGAAGTGCGTCTGGGAATGTTGTCTTGCTAGTTTCTTTATGGAGATGTTGTCATATGTATTGTTTGCCTGAATACAACAGCTAGACCACCTCCTTTTTTGACTATACGATTTTGGGTGATTACTTGATAGCCTAGAGGAATGGCTTCATGCAGGACTGGAGCCATATCTTCTCCCAACCATGATTCGGTTAGGAATAGTATGTCTGGTTTTGCATCGGCGAGAAGGTCGTAGATGTGATGCTTGTTTTAGAGAGGGATTGAGCATTTATTAGTAGACAGTTTAGTGAGTGGCCTTTGGTGATAGTGGGACTTTGTTTGGTAGAAGATTGATCAGTATTGTGTGGGTTTGTGGCAGGTGTGTTTTTAGTGCTGGTATTAGCTGTATTAGGATAGCAATTGTGTAGCTGTTCTGTATCGTGTTCCTCATCCAGCATGCTAAGAAGGCATTTTGATGGGTCTGCATGTGTATGTGTTGGAGATGGTGTTTGAGAGTGAGTTGGAGTGCTATGTTGCTTTTGTGGTGTAACATTGTTGTGAAGTAGACATGAGGAAGCAAAGTTGTGAGGTGTGGCATGTTGCTTATATTTTTTGCATGTGTTTAAGGCGGAAGGTGTATGAGTCAGGGGAGGTGGTACAGCATGTGGGTCATGTAGTAATGTTCTAAATTGTCCAATGGATGACAGTGGTTAGAAGAGATGTGCTGTATTGCTGTATCTGTGTTAGGTGTGGTGGAAGAGTGAAAGCTTGGCATTGGAGTTTGTTCCTTCGTGTGGTTTGAAAGGTGGGTATATGTTTGTATTTTGTGATGGTAAGTCTTATGAGGTGTTGTACTTTGAAGATCCTGTTGTGCTGGTGTGTGTGATATGTTTTGCTTTTGAGGAGTAGTGAAAAAGGGTGCTGATGTATATGTTTCATGCAGTGGATTTGGTTGTGTAGTATTGTTTGTGAGAGGAGGTTGTGATGTAGAGGGGGTGGTGATGTGTTTATGAGTAGAGTGTATGTTGTGTATAGGAGGGAATGAAGTAGAGGTGAGAGTGTTTATTTTAGACTGGTTTGTTACAAGAGTTACAAAGTGTGGTGGTGTGCAGTGTGTGTGTTGTGCATTAGTGTTATTATGGTAGAAGGAAGAGGAGGGTGTTTGTTGGACAACTGATGGAAGGATGATTATATGTTTGTTAGTGATAAAAAGTGGTCTGTTAGGTGTAATTACAGCAGGGATAGTGTGTCTGAATGGGATGTAGTTATGTATGGTGTTGATTGGTGTTGTGTTAGTGATGAGTGTATTGGTTAGTGGTATAGGATAGATTTGTGTTCTGTTTGTAGGTGATGGTGGATATGTGTGGTATTTGGGATAGTAGGGTGTGTAAATGTGGTTTGGGTGGGTTTGTAGTGCATGCTGGTACATTAATCTGTGCATAGTGTTGTGCGTGGTGTACATTTGGTGTGAGTGTGTTGCTCTATTTGTGAATGTGGATGGTGTGGGCTGGGTATTGCTAAATGAGAAAAAGGGCAGCATTTCTGGCCCTAGTCCCGACCTGTCTCGAACAGGCTCAAACAGGCAACTGCCCTTGTCCTCTCTGCCCTTAACAGGCTCAAACAGGCAACTGCCCTTGTCCTCTCTGCCCTTAGCCTCGACGCCCGGACTGAGACGCCCTAACCTTGGCCTTTTTTATAGCCCTAGTAATCAGGTGACCCCTTCAGCCAATGGGAACCCTAGCCCTAACACTATCCAATCACAACACTAGCCCTAAAATCTAGAACCAATAGGAGACCAGGACCTTACAGCCAATTTTAGCCCTGGTCTAAGCACCTAATCAGATTAAAAACCCTGATCTCTACGTCCAATAAAGGCCCTAGCTCTACCAGTGGTCCCAAAACAAGTTCATGCAACCAATGGCACAGGTAAACCTAGCCCCTACTTCCAATAGAAAGCCTAACCCTACT
Organism: Lissotriton helveticus; assembly: GCF_964261635.1. Taxonomy (NCBI): domain Eukaryota; kingdom Metazoa; phylum Chordata; class Amphibia; order Caudata; family Salamandridae; genus Lissotriton; species Lissotriton helveticus. Next base: position 1,941,206,374 of record NC_136059.1, read on the forward strand.
CTAAGTCCCACACCTAGTCTGGCAACCAATCACACCAGAAGCCCTAATCTCTACTTCCAATTAAAGGTCTAACCCTAGCCCTAGTTCCACCCTACACCCAACAACCAATAACATAGGAAGCCCTAGTCCCTACTTCCAATAGAAATCCTAACACTAGCCCGAGTCCCAACCCTACAATGATTGAATCACAGACACAGAAACCAATCAGAACCCTCAAATACACTTCTAATGAGGACATTAACCCTAATCCAATAGAAACACCAGATACAACCACCAATTAGTGTAGACATGTACCAACTAGTAGCAGACCATATAAGGTCCCAGCGACCGCAGACAAGGTTTGCTGGTCAGGGAGTTGGAAGGTGCTTCTCCTGTTCAGAATCTCGTAGGAGACAGTGTCGTGTCTGGCATCTCTTCTATGCCTGTCTAGTTATCCTGTGGAATGTTATCATTCATGTGATGTCATGGAATACTAGGTACTGGACTCTAGGAGTCAGTTGATAACTGGGCTGAGCAAGTAACATACTGCTCCTGGTGGGGTTTCTTCCTCCTTGACTTATACATGTAACCCAAACTTGGAATAAATACTTTAACCTTCCACTTCGTCTGATTCCTGCTTCCTACACCAACACTACAATTTTGGCGACGTTTTTGGTGAACTTCTACTTACTACTCCAAGGACTTCTAAGATTAAAGAAACTTCAAGGTATTGAACTTCCTTTTCTTCAATCTACTATTTCATAAGCAAATTGGCACCCTGCAAGCCCCACCAGTGACCACTCTAACTGTCGCCCACATGCGTTAAGTGCCAATCTCTGCTGTTAATTGCCTATATACTTCTCCTAAATTCCTTGAAGAATTCTTCTCCCTGCTATAACCTGCTACCTGCCTGTTTTGAGGAATACTTCTCCTGCTGCATGTCTGAATTACTGTCCTGAAGCTCTGTTTTACTACCAATCGAGTATTCTAACTCTTGGAGTGCATCTTCTTTCTTGAGCAATTTGAAATAAAAAATAAAAAAAATGAGACATTGTACAGTCACTGTTGCTGTCTACGTTTTTGGTTCAGCGCTATGATTTCTGCAACTTCAAATTAATTTTTATAAGAATAAAAAAAAAAAAAGTCAACGATTTTAAAAAACTGAGTCCATCTCTGTTCATGCCGTTTTGTGTGAAAACATTTACAATTCTCGTTAATTCGAGTGATGGGTCATGATCTCTGTCAGCCTAAACACTTTGTCATTGCCAGCTGTGTGTATTTACAGAGAGGAAAACTGTCAATTTCAAAACTCTGCTGTTCGTGAGGATTAATTCTTTTTGCCTTTTTTCCATCGATCTCAAGCTTCAGTTAAGCATTTAATTTAATGTAGATCTGTACACACGTATGAATTTCGCTTTCAAAATGTCCGTTTACAAAATTCAAACTGCACGAGTCCATACCTGTTCTCGAGCCTAGTAGCGCGCTCTTGGATCCTTATTGATGTCACGGCTTTCTTTAAACTGCCGATACACGTTCTGCTTAATTGACGTGTTGTGAGCCACCCGGCTTTGCGTCAGGGGACGTGCCGCCATCTTAGGATGTATCATAAGATCATACGATGTGTTTGAGTGCCGTCGGAGATGCCGTCAGAGATTTATTATTCACGTCCAGTGATCCTACGTGAAAACTTTGGGAGTTATAAAGTTAAACCTGAGTAAGGAAACTAGTTGATGACCAAACAGAAGGATTCACTTTAAAAATGTTTTGGACTTCGTTTGACGATCCTGTGTACGTTGTGTCCACACTTTTTCATTCATCTATGGCTGACATTTACTTTCGGATGTTCTTGGTGTCATCATTTAAAAACTATCTTTCTTAACGATCTTCATGAGGAAGGTACTGTTTGCTTACTACACATATTTCCATGGAGATGTTTACAGAGCTGCTGTCCTATTCCATGACTACGGTGACTACTTTATTTATTTTAATTTATTATTTTCATGAGACTTGATTATAGCTCTGCTTGCCATTCCTTGCTCAAGTTCTATTAATTTTAACTTAATTAATTATACGCTAATTTCCTTTCACAGTACCATTTATCAGCTAAAAAAAAAATTCTGTGTGTTTTTTGAGTTATTTATACTATTGATAACTCTTAACCAAAACACAAGGTAGGCAGGGGTTATTTTCTAATGGTATTTTACTTATTTTCGTTGGCAGGTTAGACTGTTCAAATACTTGATGCAATTTCCATTTCTCTTTTATGTGAGTGGATGTTCATGAGTATTATTTGCAGGTTAGGTACTGCTTAAAAATACTACTTAAACTTTGTGATATAAAAAAAAGTCAAAGTCAAAAAGATTTTATTTGTGTTGGTACTCGACAGAGGACCACAAATATAACATAAAATACAAAAAATAACTAACAAAGTAAATGCATCACAGATTAATATAAAAACAGCATAGTTTTTAAAAATTTGTAGAAATTGTAACATACAAATTCGTTCGGAGGCATTATGCCCACTGTTAATAGTTCTTTTTCCTTTGTTAACCTACAGGTTCTATATATTGGATCAATATATTGAGCACGAGCTGCTACTGTTTTTGAGCTAGGGCAAACAAATAATAGGTGCTCCACGGTCTGCACGCCCCCTTGACATAGCGAACACAAATAAGAGGATTCACCAGCTGACCTTCTTGATTTATAGGATTCAACAGGTAAAATCCCTATTCGTAGCATCAAGATTACCTTCCTTGCACTATGAGTTAGGGAAAACAATATATAGGGTTGCATATGTTTATACTCTATACGTTCAGTATATAATTTGAATGATTTTAGTTTATTACTATGTGCATAGTCCAAATCAAAACTCAGCCTCGGTGTGAAACATTTTAGAAAGAGTTTTAATTGCGATGCAGTCCAGGTCAGTAAAATGTCTTTAGAAATTTCAGCCATTCGAAATGCTGCTGACATATTCACTAGAAAGGTTTGCTTAACTGCTTCTATATCAAAGGTTTCTTTTTGTAGCAGGAACCTAAGTGTTCCCTCCTTTGCATGGAGAAGATTATAGGCCCACCTGATAATATTGGCCACGGCCGTAGCAAAAGCACTTGTAATTGCATATTCTAACCTTAAAACCTGTACCGGTGTCGCAACCGGGACCTTCATCATTCTTTTCAAAATTTTTCCCTCTTGGCGATCCATGAAGCCCCATTGTTTTATAGGAATATATTCCATAACATATGACAGGACTGCAGGAATTTTCACCTTATATATTTTCAACAATGTAGAAAAATGCCTGCTCCCCGTGGCACTGTAGAGTCTTAAAAGTGCTCCTGCATGTAGATCAGATTTCTTTACTAATTTGTCTATATGCTTTGTGTTTGTTAGATTCTTTGAGAGAATCCTGCCAAGGTATATATATTCTTTCTCTTCATCAATCTTTTCACCTCCTAGCCTCCAGTTGTATTTTACACTTTTTTTCCTCCCAGAGAAGGCAACAACTTTTGTTTTCTTCACATTCGGAATTAGATAATTTTCGTTTGAATATTGATATAAAATATCGAGAGAATTTTGCAGACCGAATGGAGTAAGATCAAAGATAACTATATCGTCCGCGTATAGCAATGAATAGATACTTAGGGGCCGATTAGGATGGCGGACGGACTTGCGTCCGTCCGCCATCCCAGAGGTGGAGGGACCGTCCGCATGGGCTGCGGCGGTCCCTCCGTGCAAATTAGGATGTGACCGCCACCCTGGCGGTCACATCCTGGATATTTAACATTGCGGCGGGTGCTGCTTCAAGCAGCACCCGCCGCAATGTTAAAAGTGCATGTTTTACATTTACATGCACAAAGCGGCAGGCACCGCACGGTGCCTGCCGCTTTGTGCATGTAAATACTGGGGGGTACCATAGGTACCCCCCATGTGCACCCCCCACCCGCCTACACCCTGGGGGCCCGCAACGGGCCCCCAAAATCAAAAGTACACATGCTTTTCCACGGCGGAAAAACCGCCGCGGAAAAGCATGTTTACTAATGCATCCTAATTTGGCTGGCGGTGTCTGATAGACACTGCCAGCCAAATGAGAGCTTTTCCGCCACGGTTGTAATCCGACCGCGGCGGAAAAGCAGCGGACAGAAACCAAGACCCACCAGCCATCGTAATGCGGCGGTGGGTCTTTGGTGACTCCGCAGAGGATTTTCCGCCTCCTCCGGGCCGGCGGTGGCTTCCGCCGGCCCGGAGGAGGCGGAAAATCCTCCATCCTAATCGGCCCCTTAGTTTGCTTATTTTTGGAGGCAGACCTGAGCCCTTCTGTAACTGGTTTGGAAAGTCACTGAGGTATAATGAAAATAATATAGGGGCTAATAGACAACCCTGTTTTAAACCATTTTCTGTATTTATAACTTTCGTTAAACCTTTTTCGCCCCCCATTTGGACTTGACACCAAGTTGTAGTATGAAGGCTTATTATTACCTGTAGCAAATATTCATTAATTCCAAAACTCCTCAGTTTATTCCATAATGTAGATCGATCAACACGATCGAATGCGGTCGAATAATCAATAAATGCCATGTAGACCGTCTGTTTTCTTTGTATGACATATTTATCAAGAATAACCTGAATAATTGCAATATTGTCCGTGACAGAATGCTTCGGTCTGAAACCAGCCTGGAACATGGGTATCAGACCCAGCGAGAAAGCCCCGTTTTTTAATTGCAATAATACTTCAGCAGCAAAGATTTTTCCGGTAGCATCCATCAATGCTATTTGACGGTAGTTTCCTGCTACCGTTTTACTACCTTTTTTATAAATAGGGATGATGATACTCCCCTGCCATGATTTTGGTACTTGTCCAGTGGTCAAAATATGATTAAAGAGCGGGGTTAGAAAGAAACTCCATTCCTTAGGATTCATCTGTAGGACCTTGATGGGGATTTGATCGGGGCCGAAGGCACCTGTACTTCTTGCCTTCCGAATGTGGGTTTCAACCATTATAGTTGTTGTTTTAGGAATTAAGGTTTTCAATTTTTCCTCTTCTTTATCTGCACAGTTTTCTTGTAGTTTGACCATATTTGTTTTATAGAGGTCTGTCAGATAAATATCCCACTCTTTCGGAGGAACCGGTACTGCTAATAGTTTCTTTTTTGTTCCTATGATTTTAGCTATTAATGACCAATATGTTCTCTGGTTTGGTTCTTTTGCAGCAATTTGTAGATCAACCCAGTTACGATCTTGAATGGTTTTTTTCTTACTTATTTTTTCTCTTCTCAGTTGGTTTTTCAATTTATTTATTTCTTTCTTTTTAGTAGGAGAAGAGTGTAGATATCGAGCTCGTATCATTTTGTTTAGTTTTTTCTTTATCGTTGTGTTCCAGATTTTATTTGAGTTTTTCTTCATTTTATTACCAACAATTCCTTGGGGATTCATTTTTATTAGAACCTCTTTAAGTTCGGTGAGCGTATTCTCAAAGTTTACTATAGGATCTTCCGAATACAGTTTCTTTAAGAGGTGGTTATGCTCAACCAGTGTTGTTATTTTATTCATAGAGGATGGATTCCAAAAGATACGTCTCTGATCGCTGTTTACCAGAGTTTCATTTCTATCAAGGATCATCGGTCTTTCTTCTACAGATTGAGCCGACCAGTTGGTACATAGTTGCATCATGGCGTGATCGCTGTCTGATGTGAAGTTGGACTGAAGATGTAACATAGTTTCAAATAGATCTTTGCCACAGATAATATAATCTATTATCGAAGATCTCCCGTTTCCCTGTCTTGTGTATGTTGCCGGGATGTCTCCTTCAATGTTCCCATTCAGGATTACTCCATTTATATTCAATAACATTGATAACAATATTTTCCCCCTTTTATTGGATCGAATGTCTTTGGGGAATTGGGGAGTAAATAATTCCAGGCTTTCCTCTTCAAAGATTCTTCCCCACTTTATTATTTCGGGATTGGAAATTTTCCCGTTGAAGTCACCCAAGATTATGTAAGATGGGAACAGATGGACTTCTATTATTCGCATTATGGTTTCCAGCGTATCTTCATATAAGGTATCATACTTTTTTCCAGGGGGGGCGTATATATTAAAGAGCAACATTGCTCCTTGTGGAGTCATGTTATAGGTTTTTAGAAAAAGCTTAATACATTGTAGATTGTCACTATTAGTCTCTACTATCTCTTGTGCCCATATGTAATCCTCTCTTATTAAAGTAGCCAAACCTCCTTTGGCATGACCCCGATTACTGGCTTTTGCAGATATGTTATAAACATAGTAGCCTTTTTGTGAGAAGGGATCTATTGCCCAAGTTTCTTGCAGGGTAAGAATATCTGGATGATTGCTGAGGACTTCCTTCATTTTCTTTGTTGTTCTCCCTGCGATGTTCCACGAAATAAACTTTAGACCTTGGTTAAACTGGATACTTCAGTTGGCTAGAACTTTTATTACAATTCAGCGTCCCTGGTAGCCAGGTCCATGATTTCTCAATATCGACTTCAGTAACTTTATTCTCCTTAGGTTCCAAGTACCACACTTCCCTTTCCCCTCTTTTCACACGAATTTTCAGGATATCTTCTCCTTGTCGCTTATCTATAAGATAGCTAGCCCCTGCATTTTCAGATATCAGGGTAGATCTAGGGCCATTGTTTGGATATGTTTTAGAGATTGATTGCATGTTGTTATTTACGGTTTTATAGTTTTTATTTCCTTTAAGTTCGACCTTCTCGATTACATCATATCCAAATCTGTGTATTATTTCCTTTTCTCGAAGTATGATCCCCGGTATTACGGGAGACCAAAAGGAGACCATGGCGATTTTATTATGACCTCTCTTGGGAAAGGTTACTAGATCTATTTCAAGAGGCTTTATGTTTTGCAAGAGGTTGAGTATCCTGCCTCTGTTGAGTGGAGTATTATCGGTGGGGAAAAGTTCTTCAAATTGGAGTGCATTTGATTGTATATCAACGCAGCATTTATTTTCCTTCTCATTACTTCTATTGACGTCAATATTTTCATGTTCTATCTTCATTTCTATCCTAGTTGGGAAATATTCTTCCGCCCTTGGATTCAGTATTGGCTTTGTATCTGTGTTTATTCCTTTGAGGAATTCTCCTTTTTTACTATTTTGTGGCGTACTTTTCTCGTTGTTTTTCTCCTGCGATATATTAATTTTTTGGAACTTTAGTTTACGAGTTTTCTTTTTAGGGATCCTTCTGAAAGGTTTTTTCCTTTTTTTATTTTTTCCTCTTTGCTCAACTTCCTTAGGTTTATTAGCAATTATATCACCTATTAACGGTTCTAACGTAGTTTTTGTACAGGAATCTTCATCTTCCTTTGTAAGGTCTTTGTCATGACTGTCCTTTTATCCGTGTTTGTTAAAGATCGGAAATTGCTTTGGCTTTTTTTGCGATTTTTCACTAAACAGTTTTTTTAAGGAATAGAGTGCAGATTCGTTGAAAGGTTCCGTTTTTTTCCTTTTATAGGTTTCTATAATAGCTCCTTCTGATGTCTGAGTAGAAGAGTGACAATTGTTTTGCTTTTGTTCATTTTCATTTCGTTTAGTGGTATCCTTTAATTGATTTTCTATAATTTTTGAGGACTCCTTTTTCCTTTTCTCTTCTACTAAAAATTTTAGAATACCAATTTGGACATCAAGAGTTTGGTCTGAGTTTTCGAGGATGTTTCCCAAGAAGGAGAGAACCGATTCTAATATTTCTTGTAGGGAGAAGAGAGCCTTAGATAGAGGCAATGAAGATTTATCGAGATTGTTAATTTCAGTTAGAAAGGGGTCCAGAAAGGAATCTTGTTCTTGTATTGATTTTTTCTTTGTATCTGTTTTGTGAAACTTTTTTTCAGAGATATTTTCTTCTGCTTTTTGTTGGAATATACTTGAATCCTCCAATTTTTGTAGAGTCACGTTGTCCTTTGTAGTGATTATTTTAGAGATCAAACTATTTTGTTCTGACTTGTGATTGAGTATGCTTAGAGCCTCTGATTTATACACACTCTCATTGCCTTTTATAGGGGTTGATGATTTTAGAGCGGTAGAATCACAGACTTTTGATTGTTGATCATATATTGAGTGAATAGACTTGTTAATAGGCGCCTTGTCACTTTCATTGTTAGACAAATTGGGGGATTCAGATAGACATGTTATATCCCCTAAACTCCCAGGTGGTTCGTTTTCCATCCCAGTCATTCCTTTATCAAGTTTCTTTTTTGATGGTAGAGAAGAAAAATATTCGTTAATTGCTGGGGTTAAGGTACTTCGACCAGGTTTTATTGCCTTGTCTGTAGATTTTCTTACTGCTTCCTCCGTTCCCATTCGCTTCATAAATATCGTACGCGAACGTAATTTTTTTAAACCCATTTGTCTTTCCGGTTACGGTTTTCCTAGTAATTTTACTAGTTAAATCACGGAGAATGTCGTACCAGTAAGATGTATAACTCAAGACAAAAAACCCCCCCTTGCTCAGTTAAGGGAGATGTGACGCTTAAATCGAAAAGAGGGAGTTACCTAGTTTGCGATAGTTTGTCTCCTTGGTGGGCGCAAATTTTTTTCGGGTGGTGTCGTTAGGGGGGTGGCCCGTCCCGTCCTCGATCGTCCCCGGACGGCCACAGACGGCCCGCCCTTTGCCCGGGCTTCGCCCCGGCCTTTGCCCCGTGCGCGTCCCGCGTGCGCGTTTACTGGCACTGATTATCAAGGAGAAAAGAGGGCAGATGGAGGGGGCGGGAAGAGGACCAGCTGCGGCCGTTCAGCGCCGCTCAGCAGGCTGGTCCTCGCAGTCCCGCCTCTAGCCCTGGTCAGTGGATGATCAAAATTGCAGGCGCGTTGGTGCTACAATGCACGACAGGGACCCAAGAACAAAGTCCCAGCAGAGTCTTTTTCCTTCGAGCGGCACCCGCGGAGCGGGGGCCGCGAGGTGTGGCGTAACAGCCAGAAACAACAGGGAACACCGGAACAGCACTCCCGCAGAGTCAACAAGAGAGAACCAAGGCAGCTCTCACTTCGCGCTGTTTTTAACAGGTGGAGGGGGCGGGAAGAGGACCAGCTGCGGCCGTTCAGCGCCGCTCAGCAGGCTGGTCCTCGCAGTCCCGCCTCTAGCCCTGGTCAGTGGATGATCAAAATTGCAGGCGCGTTGGTGCTACAATGCACGACAGGGACCCAAGAACAAAGTCCCAGCAGAGTCTTTTTCCTTCGAGCGGCACCCGCGGAGCGGGGGCCGCGAGGTGTGGCGTAACAGCCAGAAACAACAGGGAACACCGGAACAGCACTCCCGCAGAGTCAACAAGAGAGGACCAAGGCAGCTCTCACTTCGCGCTGTTTTTAACGGGTGGAGGGGGCGGGAAGAGGACCAGCTGCGGCCGTTCAGCGCCGCTCAGCAGGCTGGTCCTCGCAGTCCCGCCTCTAGCCCTGGTCAGTGGATGATCAAAATTGCAGGCGCGTTGGTGCTACAATGCACGACAGGGACCCAAGAACAAAGTCCCAGCAGAGTCTTTTTCCTTCGAGCGGCTCCCGCGGAGCGGGGGCCGCGAGGTGTGGCGTAACAGCCAGAAACAACAGGGAACACCGGAACAGCACTCCCGCAGAGTCAACAAGAGAGAACCAAGGCAGCTCTCACTTCGCGCTGTTTTTAACGGGTGGAGGGGGCGGGAAGAGGACCAGCTGCGGCCGTTCAGCGCCGCTCAGCAGGCTGGTCCTCGCAGTCCCGCCTCTAGCCCTGGTCAGTGGATGATCAAAATTGCAGGCGCGTTGGTGCTACAATGCACGACAGGGACCCAAGAACAAACTCCCAGCAGAGTCTTTTTCCTTCGAGCGGCACCCGCGGAGCGGGGGCCGCGAGGTGTGGCGTAACAGCCAGAAACAACAGGGAACACCGGAACAGCACTCCCGCAGAGTCAACAAGAGAGAACTTTGTGATATAATTCCATATCTCTTTTATGTGAGTGGATGTTCTTGAGTAACTTTTGCAGTTTAGGTAATGTTTAAATTATACTGCTTAAGCTTCATAACGTGAATTCCATATCTCTTTTAGGTGAGTGGATGTTCTTCAGTAAATTTTGCATTTTAAGTAATGTTTAAAAAAAATTACTGCTTATTCTTCATGATGTAACAGTTGGTAGTTGAGTACTGCTTATACTATGTGATGTAATTTCCATTTCTCTTTTATGTGAGTGGGTATTCATCAGTAGCACTTTTCATGTTTTATACCTTGTTACTGACATCAGTATGTGCACGGAGTTTCTTCATGTAATTCTTTTTCAAAAGTTCTGTAGCACTTTTCATGTTTCATACTTTATGTTACTGACATCAGTATGTGCATGGAGCTTCTCCTTGTTATTCTTTCCTAAAATCCTATATGAATTTTCTTCAACAGTTCTGAATGATTTTTTTTAAATGTTCTGCCAGTTTCTAATTTACCTTGCGCAAGGGTTTCTTTCTAAAAATGTCTGTCTAGAATTGTACTGGCAATTAATTTTTTCTCTCTTTCTATTTATTCTTATTCCTGTTCGATGTAATTTTACACCTTTCTTTATGTCTTCTTTCCGGGAGATTCTTGTGTTTTCTCCTGTTTTAAGCACTTTTCTTGTAATCCTTTTTGTGTTTTTCTCTATTGTCTTCCGTTCGCCGGTTCATGTCTTCATACCAGTCTGGCCAATTGGTGTGTTTTACTATAACCTTGAACGTTGTGAGTACTTCTCTTTTGTCCTTGAAAGAGAAGATGTGTCTCTTTTTACTTCTTTTACCTTTTCTATTCTTTCCATTATATTCTCAATACTTTTGACCTTTTATATTCTTTCCATTATATTCTAAATACTTTTGATTGTCTTCTCTTCTTATTCTTGATGTTCCTTCTTTATAGTTTTCACCTTATTCTTTTTCTAATCCATGTTCATGTTGTTGTGATTATTCTTTGCATTTTCTATTCCATTATAAAGGGGAAGATGTGTAGTGTCTTCTTCCATTTATGTCTTCTTCCATTTATACCCTTCCTTTTAATTTCTTACCTTATTCTTTCTTCTTCGTCCTTTATACCCTTCCTTTTAGTTTCTTACTATATTCTTTCTTCATCGTCCAATCTATGTTTATTTTGTTGTGGTTATGCTTTACATTTTCGATTCCATTATAAAGGGGAAGATGTGTCGTGTCTGGCATCTCTTCTATGCCTGTCTAGTTATCCTGTGGAATGTTATCATTCATGTGATGTCATGGAATACTAGGTACTGGACTCTAGGAGTCAGTTGATAACTGGGCTGAGCAAGTAACATACTGCTCCTGGTGGGGTTTCTTCCTCCTTGACTTATACATGTAACCCAAACTTGGAATAAATACTTTAACCTTCCACTTCGTCTGATTCCTGCTTCCTACACCAACACTACAGACAGACAGGCTCAATCCACACATTGGACTTCAGCTGTAAGGGCCTCACTAACTTGAAATCTAACAATACTGTTTGAATAAAACTTTACTCCCTCTGCTGGCCAAAAAACAAAGTGCACAGGCCCTAGTAAATACAGTTTAAACAGCTCACAGAAGCACCCTCTGATGTAGAAAATCCCTGTTGCTGGGGGGGCAGGGGGGCTGGTCTCACTGGCTTGTGAACACAAAATGGTGCCTGGGAGTGTACTGTTTTAACATACAGGTCTTAGCACAGAGCAAAGGAGACATTTGGAGGGAAAACAGATTGTCACCAAGGAATGAGAGGGACAAACTACAGAGGTTGGACTGCAAATCCCACAATTCAACACGCTAAATGGAGGCAATCATGAGCAGGGAAAACCACAAGTTTAAAACACAGGTGATCAAATATGCAATTACAGGCAGGCTAAAAGTACAATTTTTAACTGTAACAACCACAGGCAAAGACAGTAAAAACAGAAAGTGAAAATCGTTTTTTTAAACAAATTTTTGTCTTGGGACGAGACAGCACTAGTCTGTCTCCTTACCACTCCCTGGACTCTGCTCACTGCATTCTGGGGCACAGGTAGGCTGCAACTCACAAGATGGAGGACAATGATTTGGGGTGCACCCAGAAAGGCCTTAAGGGGCCTGGGCAGGTGTGAGAGGAGGGCTCAGACTTGCCTGGTAGCTGAATAGCCAATGGTCTGCTGGCCTGGGGGTGGGGGCTGGGCAGCTTCTTCGACTGTTCAGAATCTCCTAGGAGACAGACAGGCTCAAGCCACACTTCGGACTTCAGCAGGTAAGGGCCTCACTAACTTGAAATCTAAAAATACTGTTTGAATAAAACGTTACTCCCTCTGCTGGCCAAAAAACGAAGTGCACAGGCCCTAGTAAATACAGTTTAAATAGCTCACAGAAGCACCCTCTGATGTAGAAAATCCCTGTTGCTGGGGGGGGGGGGGAGGCAGGGGGGCTGGTCTCACTGGTTTGTGAACACAAAATGGTGGCTGGGAGGGCACTGTTTTAACATACTAGTCTTAGCATAGAGCAAAGGAGAAATTTGGAGTGAAAACAGAATTGTCACCAAGGAATGAGAGGGACAAACTACAGAGGTTGGACTGCAAATCCCACAGTTCAACACGCTAAATGGAGGCAATCTTGAGCAGGGAAAACCACTAGTTTAAAACACAACACAGGTGATCAAATATGCAATTAAAGGCAGGCTAAAACTACAATCTTTAACTGTAATAACCACAGGCAAAGACAGTAAAAACACATTCTTCACAGAATAAGCCCTGCTTTTTTGAGTTTGATACCCATTGACATTCACAACCTAAAAGCAAGAGCTCAGCAGCGGCCGGCACAGGTAAGCGCAGTGAGGCGTGGGCGGGGTAGGGAAGAAGGGGGCTGAAGTCGACAGATGACAGAATAGGTATAATTAAATAAATAATACATATTCCGTCGTCTGACGACTTCCCCCCCGCCACACACCGCTCTCCGCGCTAACCCTCCACTGCAAGTGCTTGGGAATTCAGTGTGCTGGCAGGTTATCTGGTTGCTGTGCTTCCATGTTCAATAGCCAGCATTTATCAACAGGATTTCCCAATTTTCCTAAGTCCCAGAGTTGGCTTGACAATTCTCTATGCATCTCAGCATCAAAAATGCGCCACGAGCGAATGTTAGTTAATGCAATGGACACAATTCTCAAAGCTTTCTTGGGGAAATTCAGAAATTTGATACCATATATTTACCAAATTGTTGGTCGACCTGGAATTCAAAAAAATCTTGGCTTGGCATATTCTAAGTAGAGCTTACGGGCATAAACATTTCCACTCGTGGAAATGTAACAAAGGTGAACATATGCACACAAAAAGTGATGCTGTAATTTATTTTCACTTTGTAACTGTTTGTTTTCTCCACAGGGCGAATAATTTCCTCAAGTACATACCTCTTATGTACACACCATCAGTTTAATGGGATGTTTATCGCCAGTCTGATTTTGGAATTCATTTTATCTTGCCTTTGACAGGAGTACATTTGCAACACTTTTCAGGAAGTACATCTATCTACAAAGGCTTGTGGGTGGTCAACATCTTTAGCTCGTGCACCCTCTCAGTAAAGCCCACAAACACAATATTGAAACTACATTGGCTTCCACAGGCCTTTATTCTAAAAAAGGTGAGAAAGAAAAGTACACCTCTAAGCTTATGCTAGATCTGTATTACAATTCTGTTTTTCTTTTTTATTTACCATTAATGCGTGGATTACTTCTGGGAAGCTAAGAAAGATTTTCCAAAGTAGAGTTAGTATTCTTTGTGAATTTCAAATGGCTTACATGTAGTAAGTGTAAATTGATAATGAGTAAATGTGACAGTCAGTTTGTATTGCACTTGCAAACTTCTTTTTTTAAATATCAATATGGGGTGAAAGTTCCCACAGAGAAACCACTTACCCTATATCCCCATCAAATATAGACCATATCTAGAGAGGCAGTGTGCCTACAAGAATCTGCGAACGTCCAAGCTCACCGGTTTGTGTGTGTACTCCAGCTTGTGCAGGCTTCCCTGGAATGTCCATAGCATGTCCCTTGAAGCACATTTCCTTAAACGTAATGCTACACTTCGACCCTCATTATGAGTTTGACAGATGGTTCCAGGAGAGGATACCACTCCACCTTATTATGAGTTGCCTGTTGTTTACAGACTTTTCTGGCCAGTTACACAAAAAAGCTTAGAGCTTTAGATGAGGTGTGATGTCACTACAGGTGGCCAAGGTATGTATGGCCTTAATGTTCTGAACCTTACTTTTTAGGTCATTTTGCTGCTTTTTCAGAACATCTGAAGGATGTCAGATATTCTGTTCACCTTACCACGCCATAGTCTCCAACAAACATTGGTTTAGATTTTGGCCATTATAAGGCCAACAAGTCTTTTCTTATCTTTGACCAATGCTACTGTTAGCACTTCAAGTTCCTACTTTGAGCTTGCATGACCTACTGGCATATGTGAATGTCATTGTAATTCATGCATGGCAAAGAGTCTCAAATTGCTATTGGTGCTTTCTTTGAGGTCGAGCATGGAGCTGGATGCTGTTCTCTGTTTTGGGCAGTGCTCTCTTCTCAAAATATGGAGGGTACCCTCACACACTTCCAACATACTCTATCTATCATGTCTGCAGTGCTCTGAAACATGATCTCTGGATGTTCACTAGGTGCAGCGATTGCGCCTGCATTAAAACTTCATGCTGTAATATCACAAGCATTGTTAGTGCATTGCTAACATTGCATGCAGCCAAAATGCACATAATTACTGCACGCAGAAATATTTATGCAGGATGGCAACATTCTTCTTTGTAATAATGTTTTTAAGCTGATCTCAGCAGTATCCGAATGTCTCTATAGATTTACTGAGAACACCATAATAAAGGATTAAGGGCCCGAATTAGAGTTCAGTGGGCGGGTTACTCCTCATAAACGTGACAGATATCCAGTCCGCCATATTATTATTGTTTTGGATATCAGATTTTTAATATGGCGGATGTGATATCTGGCACGTTAGTGATGGAGTAAACTATCTGCCAAACTCTAAATCTGGGCCCTCATTTATGAGGCCGTGCGTCACTTTTACGCTGCCGGTGCGTCACTTTTTGTGACGCACCAGCAGCGTAAAAAATGTGCCTTGTTGAACCATATTTACAAAGTGACGCATCTAGGTAGATGCGTCACTTTGTTAACCCCTGCGCCACATTATATCTACGCCAGGTATAATGTATGCAGGGGGGGGGGTTCTGACGCAACACAGGGTCATAGAAGTGACGCAGTGAAATCTATAAGATTTCACTGCGCCACTTCTAGGACACAAATGCGTTAATTTCTTATGCCTGCCTCACAGCAGGTGTAAGACTGACGCAGGCCCTTTCACATGGGGCTTGCCCCATGTGAAAGGACACATTGCTGGAGTTGCGTCACTTTTGTGACACACTCCAGCAATGCGTCACTTTTGCGCCATACAGTTACGTCAGAAACACTGACGTATCTGTAACTCCTTGCGCCATGATGCGTCATACTGTAAATATGACGCATCATTAGTCTCGCAAGGAGGGAGCAGTGAAAAGTGACGCATCGCTGTTTTCACGCAGCGATGCGTCACTTTTCATAAATGAGGCCCCTGGTGCTTAGTCATTCATTAATGAGCTTGCAAAAATGGAATGCGGCTCCATATTGACTCACTGTGAAAAATTTGAGCTCCCACCCTTCTTTATAGCACTCTCCACGAAGAAAGTTGGTCTGTTTTTTGTTTCTACTACTTCCCCAACAACAAGACTCCTTTTTTTTGCCATTTGCAACATTTTTCACATTAAACAGTTTGATATTTAGACATGCGCATCCCAGTTGCTGATAAAAATCGCTCCAAAGCATAACATTAGGAAGAACGGAGGGTATTGACCAGTTTTACACAGTTCATGCGATTTCCTTGCTTAGTGCTATACTCGGTAAGCGAGGTATCCTTTATTATGGTTGTTGTAGTGCGTCATTAAATATAAATAATATTTAGCCCTAGTATTTTGCTATTATAGATACGTACCCTCCACTCCCTTGGGCACTTCTGCTACTATCAATGCACACACGAGGTAATATGAGCTGGACCAATAAAGCAGGGTCTCGGCTTTTTGTGGAGGAAAATGACTCTGGAGTGTAAACCAGTGGCGTCGGAGAGAGAATGAGACATGCCCCGCTGAAATCTGACCATGGAAGGAATCTGAGAGAGCGCTAGGAGGGATCTGCCGGATCACCTCTCAGGAGATGCCTCTGGGTCTCCTGTCAGATGATGACAGACACATCACTGTCCGAGTGATTTATGAGCCCTCATTCTTTTCATCTGACCAGGCACCAGGCTTGTTGTCGTGATGCCCCGCAGCAGGTGCAAAAACTGCAGTGCTACAGGGTCAATGTGCCAAAATATGCTAATTGGCCTGGTATCTGCTGCTCTTTGTGTACATAGTGCCTGATTATTGCATGGCTTTCTATGTATTTGCCCAGATGTCCACATTTGCTAAAGAACTGAGCTGGTGCTCGCATAATAGAAAGCGAAGCAACACTGCCTAAGCAGCTCAAACAGCAGAGACAATCAACTTTCAAACGCAAAACCTATTTTGCACCAAAAGTTATCCCACTGTACAGTCCCTAAACAGCTTTTCACTAAGACACTTTTAATGCACGCAAAGTGAGCATGCCTGTTGTGGAATAGTGGAAAAATTAGGTTTTGTGCAAATTCAAATTCAAATCCAAATCTATTAAAGTACGATGGGCCGGATGTACGAAGCACTTCATAGGTTGCAAATGGCCCACAGGGCCATTTGCAGCTATGTACAGAAGGCAAAATGTGACTCAGTAACTTGTTGCAGAATCGCATTTTGCTTTTTGGATTCTGTATTAGGAAAGGGTGTGTTTAGGGCTTCATTCCTAATACTGTATAGCACTGGTATGAATGAATATTTTGCGACTGGGAATGCAGTCGCAAAACTTTCACAGTTACCACTGACTTCAAGTTGGTGGTTGCCCATTCTCAAACTGAAAGTGGTTCCTAAGGGACCCCTTCCCCTTTGTGAATGTAGGCACCAGCATCTTTTAAGCGCAGGCAGTGGTCCCACGGACCACTTCCTACGTGTAAAAAATAAAAAGGTAGCCTTACATTTTTATTTTTGAAATGCATCCTGTTTCCCTTTGAGGAAAACGGGTTGCATTACAAAAAAATTTGCTTAATTTAAAAAGCAGTCACAGACATGGTGGTCTACATGATGTGACACGTCATTTGCGACCCACTGCGAATCGCTAGCAGTATCAAACACACTGTTGTACATCGCTGTTTGCGATTTCCTAATACCGAATAGTTAAAATTCGCTACTACGAAATTGCACATATCTGTACATCTTGCTTTGTAGCAAATCTTAACACCAAGTGATCACCTGGTATACCTATGAATAACATGAGTGCTTTAGATTGAAGCACAAGTCTTATATTGATCTACACGCAGGAATTTGTACTGGAGGACATGCCTCCTGTACAAACCCCATGATGAAAACTGCGGTCTTCCTTACCGCCACAGTGCAAGGCTGAGGTTCAGGCACCACAGACATTGTTAATGCAAATCAATGGGTGACCTGCTAAATCTGGAGCGGCGCTATTTTTTGTTATTTGTGCAGTGTGGCTCTGCAATGTTTTATGCAGTGCTCTGTTGCACGAAAGTCAGTACATCTAGGGCATTGTGCCACAGACTGTTGTATAATGGCGCAGTACTTAGTTTTAAGTTCATGATGCTCTTAATTTAGGCACTTGGAAAGAAAAAGAGGACCCGGTCACTGGTTTTTGTTCTGCTGTCTTTTTTATTTAGAGCAGAGTCATACACTAAGGTATTTAATCCTTAGATGTATATTTTTATTTTAAGTGGATGAAAAAAGAAGATTGCATCAATTTTTACATAATTCTGACAGTCCGAAGATTTACTCACTGTCCTACACAAAGACACATATATTTACAAGTGACTACAAACATACATTACTATGAAAAACGAAAAAAAATTAGACATTTCTAACAATTCCAAACAGAACATATTCAACGAATAAATTACTTTTTTGTTGAAGTACCCTGTCCACTATTTCTGTATCAGGCCACTAGGATGCAATTGTTTTTCTATGTTTTGGCCTAATGGCGCAAAGGCAAGTATTGCAATGAACATTCAATTATGTTTGATTGTATAAAACAAAGCCTTATGTGCAACAAAAAGACATTCGAATTTAAGACGAATGAAAAAGCCTGTAAGCCGACGCGTTTCTGAGCCTGTCTCTCTACTTGTTCAGGCTCTTCTTCAGGGCTTCGGGGCTGGGTACCTATGTGAATATAAGTAGAGGGCATATTAAGTTTGGGACCTTTACTTATGTTGTCACTAGCTTAGTTAAGCATACATTGTTATTACCTTGTTGCTCAGTTTAACAATTTTCTTGAACCCTTAATTTAGGCACAGCATAAAGGAGGGATGGTTCCTGGAGATGGTATTATATTTTGTGTAAATTATGTAGCAGTGTGAGATTCTGCAGAAGCAATACAATAGGAGGTGGAGGTGCAGGCGGGGTTATTCCATAACATGGAAGATAAAACCCTGTAAATGAGGTCTAGTTCGGCAAACAGGCAATAAGCAAGTTCCTCGATTTTCTTTGTATATGACAGCGCCAACAATTCTGAAGAATTAGTACCTGATATAGGAATAGATGCTTCCATAGAAACACACACATACACACATGTATATATATATATATATATATATATATATATATATATATATATATATATATATATATATTTGCATATTCTGAATATTTTCAGGAATGCAATATTCATTTCACGTTGGAAAAAAAAGAGAATGTTGCTGCGAGTATTGTTGTTTTCTCCCTGATTTGATCAAGGTGCGGCTTTCAGGCAGAACAGATTAAATGAAAATGTTACACATATTGTAGCACCTGGTTCATGAAGCATTTTTTTCTATGAGCTTCACAATTAGGAGTAATTAACCCATGTTTTTGACATAGGCCTTAGGGGGACGGTGCTCAGGTGGTTTACTTCTTTCCTTGAAGGCCGCCGCCAGACGGTCTGGGTTTCCCAGAGCTCCGCCGAGATGCCGCTATTGGGAGTTGGGGTTCCACAGGGCTCTGTGTTGAGCCCCACGTTATTTAACATCTTTATGTCCCCTTTGGCGGCCTTGGTGGAGGCGTACAGGGCCCAGATTGTCTCTTATGCCGACGACACGCAACTCCTCTTCACATGCGGGAAAGATCAAGAGTTTGATGGAGAGAGAATCCGGGACTGCCTTGCGCTGGTCTTCGACTGGTTCCAGCGGAACAGTCTGAGGGCCAACTCGGGCAAGTCCGAGATTTTATTTTTTGGTTGCGTTGCCGATCCGGAGTGGCAGCATTGGTGGCCGTCCGACATGAGCCCTCCTGCACAGTTCTCCGTGGTGGCCAAAAATTTGGGCGTCAAGCTGGACAACCAGCTGTCGCTACGAATTCACATTCTTGGCCTGGCCGGCACCTGCTATGGAATACTAAAAATGCTCCGCAAATTTTTGCCTCTGTTGTCTGAGGAGCACAGGAGGATTACTGTGCAGGCTCTTGTCGGCTCGAGGCTAGATTATGCCAATGCTCTCTTTCTTGGCCTCCCCGATTACCTGGTCCAGCGCCTTCAGGTGGTGCAGAACTCTGCTGCCCGGGCGATCTTTGGCCTAGGGAGACGAGCTCGAGCTTCTGGGTTGCTTCAGACGCTTCACTGGCTCCCCATTAGGAAGCGGATCCAGTTTAAATCCCTGACCCTGATGCATAAAGCTCTGCATGGATCAGGAGCTGGATATCTGCAGCGGAGATTGACTTTTTATCGTCCAGTTCGTTCCCTCCGTTCGGAATCCCTCTTTAAAGCTGTGGTCCCGCGGGTGAGGAAGGCCCGCGCGGGAGGGCGGTCTTTTAGTTGCAGAGCCCCCCAGCTTTGGAATCTGCTTCCACTTCCTCTCCGTAGCACTGCCAACTTGCTCCAGTTTAGGAAGGGCCTGAAGACTTGGCTTTTTAATTCTTAGTCTGTTTTACTGCTTACTGTTTTTTTTGTTTTTTTCTGATGTCTGTTTTTAGCTGTGTTGTGTTATTTCATTATGAGTTGATGGTGGAAAGCGTCGGGACACTCCTACCGAGTAGCCGTACGCTATATAAAAGTTATATAACATAACATAACATAACATAACATAACATGTTTTTATTATTAACAAACCTTTTTTGCTGAATTGAGAAATATTCAGACATCTGTACTTCTAGGCCTGATTTCGTAAAGGTTTGTGTCGTACTCAAAGCTGAAGTTTGTTTTTTCGAGGAGTAGGAAGTGCTTAGAAAACGCTTTCCAAACGAGCCATTTGCTTATGTTAATCAATTGGTTATTGAGAGCACATCAGTAAGCATCGATGGAGGCTTAAAAAATGTATAGGAAAAACTAGTCTATTGGTCTTCGTTATCCTATGAGTCATTGACGTTAGAAAAGATAAGAATGGTGATACTCATTATGTAAAAAACGTTACAAGTATAACAAAAAAGGTGCAGTGTGAGCAATGGTTAAAGTGAAAAAGGTATTCAATTCAATAGAAATACCCCTACATTTTTTGGTAGTTGACTGTTTTCTAAGTAGAAACATAACATTGCATCGGAAAGTCTGTTAAACAAAGACCGTGCTTTGGCCACTAAAATCCAATGTATGAAGAGCAGCTTGGTATTGTCTAAAGTCACTATTAGAAAGGAAAACATAACAACAGGCCACATTGTTAAATATCCAACATTTTCAAGAATATCATCCAGCGGTTTTGTGCATCTCCAGCACAATCAGTTGCGACAAAATAAACAATGGGGCACCATCTAGTTCTGACATCACAGGTTCATATGTAATGTTGTGCTTATAGAATATGTGACGGCAAAATGCCTGCACAAAGGGAACAACAAAGACTTCTAAATAATTTAAGTACATATTGTCCATACATGTTGTTTTGAAAACCAGTCCAACTATGCTATTTACAAAAAAGTGTTCCCTAAAGTGGCAGTGATGGAAACGTTACAGCAGATAACCATTGCACCATTAGTGAGGTAGCCAAGGTACTAGAGAGCCATAAAGGCGTACCTTTGTGAGCACAGTAACTGGTTTGAGACCCTGGAAGAAGTATTGAGGGTAAATTAATGTTGGTAAAATATTGTAATGTACAGGGAGCGTGAAGGTAAAGACTTACAAGGTTATGTGAATCGAAGCCAAAATCAAAGAAAAGATGTGTTGGTCTCACGAGAAACAGTATCGCAATCTTTCAGGGAAAAAAACAAGCAGTGGCAAAGCCAATAGGTGTCACCATTGGCCCTATAGGCTGTGCCAATGCTCTTTGCTGATGCTGTGCAGCATTGCGAAAGGTATTTTTGCCAAGGCTATGCAGCATTAGTTAAAAGAAAAAAAATGTAATGCCATGACCACTGGCTGCGTCATTTTGTGGGCGTTCATGGTTGATGACTAATGTGTGTACATGCATCATCACAAAAACACATGTATTCTTCACCAATCATGAGCATCTATGAAATGACATGGGCACCTTATTTTAAATTTTTCTATCTACCCACGCCCCCACTATCTCCCACACCTGCTATGGGGAATGCAACCAGACAGCATAATGCAAGAATAAAGCAGAGTTTCTGGAACATAGCTTGGGTAAAACAACTTCTACACTAATAGAGACCATAATACTGCCAAGGACCAAAACCTAGAGCCCTTTTGGTAGCCCTCAATACAGCCTCCATCCCTCAATGACCCCCCTTAACCAGTGTAGCTACATCAAACCAATTGGAATCACTTTTCACAGGACTTGACTAACCATAGGAGTACCTCTCACTTAATTTTCACCACTAACTACTGATCAGAGTACAAATCTATTATCTACGCCACAAAATGAAGTGCTTGACATGCAACTGAAACTGGGTAACCTGCACTGAAACACATAGGGGGTCATTAGGATGGCGGACGGACAGGGTCCGTCCGCCATCCTGTAGTAAACCGGGACCGTCCGCAATACATGCGGCGGTCCCCCATACCAAATCAGGATGTGACCGCCACCTTCGCGGTTGCATTTTGGTTTTTAACATTGCGGCGGATGCTGCTCACAGCAGCACCCGCCGCGAAGCGAAAAAGCATGTTGTGCATTTCACTGCACTACGTGGCAGGCACCACACGGTGCCTGCCAAGTAGTGCTGTGAAATGTAGGGGAGTACCATGGGTACCCCCCAAGTGCACCCTCACCTCCCCCCAACACATGGGGGCCCGCAACGGGCCCCCCTGAGTAATCCCCACATGCTTTTCCATGGAAAGGTTTGAAATTTCAATCATCATAATTTGGTGGACGGTGTCTGTTAGGGACTGCCACCCTTTTATGGTCCCTGGACCGTCCGCCAGGCAATCTGGCGGACGGTCTTTCCATTGGCCACAGTCAAGAAATGATTCTCCCCGCCATCCTAATTTGGCGGGGGGGAAACTCACGGTTGGTGGGCGGAAGGACCGCCACAGCATGGATGTCGGTGGCAGTCCTTCCACCATCCTAATTGACCCCATAGTGTTTACACTCCAAACTTCAGTCTCTGTTCCACAAGTGCTCATCTCTGAGGAACTGCTCTCCTACCACATTCCCATGCTCCTCACTTGACAAAGTTACTCCTGAAGAATTCAACATCAACACCAACCCCCAAGGTTGGAGAATTCCTGCACACGCATTACATCTCACGTACACAAAATTCTCTATTACAGAGTTTACACCACTTCACATTACCAAACTCTCTAGAACTAAAAATGTCCTAACTACGTTATTCAACTGTCTGTCTATGCAACCTCAGGCAAACTCTCAATCTAGTGATCAATTTCCTAGACATCACAGTAAAGATGTCCTTCAGAATTGTAGCTCTGTGGCCTTTAATGAAACCACTATATCTGCTTACATTCTGTCATCCAAGGCTATGACCTTGATGCTGTTCCACTTGTGGAATCCTGGTTCTGCTCTCCCATGCAACATCACAGACTTTGGCAATGTACACAGGCATGTGCATGGGAGGCAGAGAAAGAGGAAGGCTGTACAAAGACAAGGTACTAGTAGTCTGTGCTCATTTGTTCATGCATGTTTTAGAACATTACAGCCAGGCCTATCGACTTTTCCAAAGCTTGTTCTAGCATAAAAGGACAAGGGAACGAGTTATCGAACATAAATTACATGTCAATGTTCACAATGAAATCATTGGCTTATGTTCTCCAATCAGGCACCGTTCGGCTCTGTGTGTCCGTGTTTTGGTGCGGGTGGCATGAGTTCTGGTAAATGCTAATGATATCTGTAGGCAGATGTTAAAAGATTTGTGAATCCAACCTTTGTCTTCAATGTGTGTTTTAGCAGCTGGTTATTCGTGCATATCCTAAAGCAATATAATATGTCCAATATAGACTGTACAAATGCAAAATACAATGGCCTATCATTGGTATCCATGTGCCCTGCCATTGGGGCATACTGTGTGATGGTGTGCTGCCTTCATGAATGTGGTGAAGTGATGCAAAATACTGCAAACATGTATATTTTAATAATGTTTAATTATTTTGAATGATGTACTGTATATGCAATGCAGTGTTTAAAAAAAGCAGTTTCCGTTGCGTAAAAAACTTTTTTTTTTAGGCATAAGGAGCAAGAATCGGTCTGATGAGCATTTTGTAACAGACGGAGACTATTGTAATCCGTCCCAAACCTTTTATTCTGTTTTTCGTTCACAGTATTTGTGTGCTTATAGCACAATTACGCCACTCTTGTAAACACTTCCACCGAGGTACACCCCTTTTTTACAACAAAAAAACGTTGTTGTTCAAATAACACAGAGATCAGTAAAAAAACATCAGTTTACATTTTCTTTCTAGGGAGGAAAGATGGCGGCCGTTCATTCGGCTGAGAAGGCTGCTGTCAGGTCTCCTGGTCTCCTCTGGTGAATCTCTCCCGAGCTTGGTATTCACCCAGACCTTACCTTGGAGACGATACTTTGTAACCTGAGGGAAACAAACTTTGTATCATCTAAGTATTTTGTTCCGAGGTCCAGGCGAAGGAGTTCTTGAACTCTATTTAGATAACAATTTGTTTTTGCTGTTCATTAGGGTTGGGGTATCCATTGATGATGATGTATTATAATGAGGGCAGACCTGATCTCTTTTTCTTTCTTTTCTGCTATATTTGGTATTCTCGTGTTTGGTGATCAGTGCGGGCCCTCAGATGTTGTTAAAAGGGGGGGTAGGATCCAGGGGAGAGTGGGGGGTACCAACCTAAACCATCGCAAGGAATTCGGTCCTGTTGCCACATAAGGGGGGTGAGGGTGTTGGGTTGGGTTGGGTGGGAGGAGTTTGGGGTGGGTGCAGGGTGAGGGAGTGGGGGCTGTGGGGGGTTTGGTGGGTGTGGTGGGTGAGTTATTTTTTGGTTTTGAGTCCTAGTCATGGAACTGGTGTCTGCAGGTGTTGTAACGTTTTTTTTTCTGGATGATGATGATTAAAAATATGTTCTGTATCAGTGGAGAGCAGGATCTAATTTTTTTAGTTAATGGGGCATAATAGATTGCGACTTAGTTCATGGAACATCTGCGGGCTGAATGATGGGAAAAAGAGGTGGCTGCTGTCTAAGATTGTTGAAATAATGCAGGTTGAAATATTATGTCTGCAAGAGACCCACATACCATGGGGGAAGCGCGAATCTCTAAAACTGCCTGGTTACGATCTTATAGCTTGTTCCCGCCAGACATCTATGATCAGAGGTGTGGCTATTCTGCTAAAGAAAGGAGTAGGGTGTACTAAGGAAGTTAAAGAGGATAAGGCGGGCAGGTGGGCGATAGCTGAAATTGTTATAAATAATAGGTCTTTATCTGTGTGCTCGATCTATGCGTCCAATCTAGACGACCCGGAAGTCATTAGATATCTAAATATCAAATTAGCAACTTGGCCACACCCAATGTTTTTTTGTGGGGATTTCAATGTTAATTTGCCAAGCCAATTTAATCTAGCAAGTGATCAAAATTATTCTGACAGTAAACCTTGGGTTTTTAAGGCCCTCCAGACTGTAGTTTTAGAGCATGGTCTGATTGACGTCTGGCACTGTCATAATCAAGACAAAGATGGATATACATATTATTCGGTCACCCATAACAAAATGGTCCGCTTAGATTATTTTTTTTATTTCTGATCAGTATGTAGGGGCGGTCACCATTGCTATCCTGCCAAGGACTCTATCAGATCATAATGCATTAGTGATGGAATGTCCTTGGGAGCGCTCTATTAAATTCCCTAGATCCTGGACATTTGAGAGAAAGCTCCTTCTAGATCAATCATATCGGGACCATATTGAATGTTGGATTACTGAATTTATGGATATCAATAGGGGAACTGCCTCAGACTGTATTGTCTGGGATACATTTAAGGCTGCATTGCGGGGCAAGACAAAAAGCTTTTCAGCTTATCGTTGGAGGAGCATGCAGGTGCAGATTAAAAGCTGCTTTGAGGAGTTACGGGCGGCAGAATTGGAATTAACATCTAATATTCAGCTCAGCCGGGAGACCGATCAGAGTCAGAGGGCGGTTGCTATATTAAAATCCAAACTTTTGGAGTTTTTTGGCCAGGACCTAGCCGCAAAATACGTGCAATTTTGCACACTGATGTATGAATTTGGTGAAAATTCTGGCAAAATTCTTGCTTAAAAGATTACAACAGAAAAGTGTTGCAAATCGCATTGTTCAAGTCTTGGACCAGCAGGGCCGCATTCAGGATACTCCAGTGGGAGTAATGGATGTCTTTAAGAGTTTTATACCTCGCTGTATGATGAGGACTCCGGTGTTTCCCAAAGTGAGACTTCGGCGGATGACTTTCTCCAGACCTTAGACACTTTGGTGATCACACCAGAGCAGAATGAGGCACTTTCTGCCCCAATTACTTGGGAAGAGGCTGAAGCGGCAATTACATCTCTGGCCAATGGGAAGGCTGCTGGCCCGGATTCTATTCCTTTAGAATTTTATAAGTCGTTCTCTGCACTGGTCAGCCAGGATATGCTCTCAGTGTTCAGGCCCACACAGGGTGGTGTCATACATGACTCCTGGCACCGAACCACGGTGGTATTGTTTAAAAAGAAAGGTAAACCTGAGCTAAATCCTTCTTCTTATCGGCCAATTTCACTTATCAACACAGATAGTAAAATATATTCCAGAATCTTATCTACTAGACTTGCTCAGGTCATTGCCCCCTGGTTTTGCTGCGCCAGCACGGTTTTATCCCGGGCAGGGATACAGCCGATCATGTCCGTAGAGTCATTGCGCTCCTGGACTGGGCCCAGACCACAGGATCCCCCCTTGGTGTGATCTTGTTGGACGCTGAGAAGGCGTTCAACAGGGTCTCCTGAGGGTTCCTGTGGGCCGTGCTGCGCTGGAAGGGTTTTAGCCCCGAGGTCCTCCAGGCCCTTCAGTCATTATATATCTCTCCAGTTGCTACAATTCGCATTTCAGGACAAGAGTCAGGGTGCTTCAACATCAGCAGGAGAACCAGACAAGGATGCCCCTGCTCGCCCCTGCTCTTCGCCCGTATATTGAGCCCTTTCTTAGTATAATTGAAGAGAGCGAAGGCATCTGTCCGATTAGGGTCAAGGGGGTAGAGTATAAGACACTGGCTTATGCCGACGATATCGTGGTTTTAACTAATGATGTTGGATCTGCCTTCCCTGCTTTAGAGACCCTGGCTGCACAATTCGGAGCACTTTCTGGATATAAGTTAAATATTACAAAAACCCAGTTCATTCAGTCGGAAACCATGCCCCTTTCTGATGTGTCGGTTGTAATGGAAGCAACATATCTTGGGGTTCAAATCTCTTCTGCAGTTACGGAAATTTCGGATTTAAACTTTCTCCTGGTTGTTGACTCCCTCAATACTAAGTTGGAGAGGCTAGATCATCTGCATTTGTCACTGTATGGCCACTGCAACGTTCTGAAAATGTTAATCCTTCCAAAGTTTTTATACTTATTTAGGACAATCCCTCTGGTGATCTCACAGGCAACGTTGGCTAGGGCTGAGAGGATTTGTCTTCGGTTCCTCTGGGGTTATCGCCGGGCACGAAGAGCGGCTAAGTGGACCTGCCTTCCCAGGGATCGCGGGGGTTGGGCGGTCCCTAATCTTTTATTCTATTACTGGTCTGCCATGCTGCAACACTTTGGGCCACCATTGCTGGGTGATAGGGCAGATGTTCCCCTTTGCACCAGGCCACCTATATATGAGAGAGCCCTGAGGGACGCTGCCAAGGGCATCCTAATGCGGGTGCTGGAGCCGAGTTATTTTAAAACAAGGTTTAAGGTTATCTGGGCCATGTTTTCAGTCTGGCAGAAAATCCGCCTTAAATTCACAATCTCGAAGGTTAATTTCTATACGCCCTTCAATGCTGTAAGTGTGCTGCCACCTATATTTCAGGATAGTGTTATTTTTAAATGGCAGAGTATGGGCCTGAAAGATATTGGGGACCTGGGTCTCGATGGGCAGCTGGCCTCTTTCTCCTCTCCAAGGGAAAAGTTCCATTTGCATTCCAGCGATTTTTATTAAATATCTTCAAATTAGGAGCTTCTTAGATAAAAATGATCATAATACTCCTACTATTTATGATAAAATTGTTCTAATGGAACTTGTTAAAAGGAGGGCCAGAATAGGTGCTATTTATCGATGTCTCTTATCAGACCTTCCTGACGACTTGGATGCTCAGAATATTAAGTGGGTGGGGAAATTGGTTTTCGCAGGTGTGGATTTGTGACCTGCGTTGGAATTAGCTAGCTATGTTCTAGTCGCAGGCAGCTTACGGACGCAAAGCTACATGGCTATGTTTGACTTATATCTCACTCCGGCTAAGATTGCTAAATGGGGGGGGGAGAAAGGGAGACTCCTGCTCCAGGTGTAGATTCCAAGCGGCAGATGCAATTAATATGTTCTATTCATGCCCAAATTTGAGGGATTTTCTAGGGGATATTGAGGTTTTTATCAACGAGGTGCTTAACATCCCGGTGGAGATTTCTCCAGCGTTGGTCATACTGGGGTGTGAATACTCTAGAACTATTGAAAGATCAAGATATATTAGAGCATTCTTATTTATAGCCATGGCAATGATACAGCTTTGTATAACCTCGCAGTGGCTAAGTTTGGAGGCTCCTACTTTCTTTAATTGGAGAGCTAGGATGCTAGCTCAGCATAATTTGGAGTCTTCCGTCTATTTGTTAAGGGGGAGAAGAAGGCGTCGGTTGGCCTCTAAGATTTGGGCCCCTCTAGAGCATTCGTCCAAGCTTTGAGAATCTCCTGTTTTTTTACATCTAGCCTTCTCTTTCAATTATGCTTCTTATTTTCTATAATGGGTATCGATCTAACTTTTTGTTTCTTCTCCACTGTCTTTTCTCCCTTTTTTTTCTTTTTCTTTATATATAAATGTTATCGTGTCCTGATTTAGAGTTATGTGTTTGTGAATATGGTAACCACGACTTGGTATATTTTTGTGTTGTGTATGTTTTGAAAAATAATAAATAAAGTTAAACATTTTTTTACATTTTCTTTCTATAGTTATTTATCTGACAGAATGTTTTTGCATTAAGCTGCATCACAAGGTGATAGGTGTTTCCACTTAATCCTACAACAGACATTTAGCAAGGGAATCGCAGGTTCTCTATAAAGCACAAAGGTAAATCTAAAACAAAATGTATGCTTTCTGGAAAATTATAAATAATATTTCAGAAAAATATGTTTTTTCCTAGCAAGTCCAAGAGGAATGAGCTCCCACAGAGAGGAGTGGCCTGCACTACCCACGAACATGGAAGGACAGGAGTTGAATGTTGACCACAATGACCATCTGGGTATTTTTACCATCTTGCGGATGGACTGTATTGCTGGGCACATGAAAAATTGTCACAATAATTTTGCATTAACATTATTAAGGAGGTGGGTTCAAAAGAAACATTTTGAATGCAGAAAAATGATCCTGCAGATTTCTCCTCACTTGCCACTTTATATGTTGAAGTAGACTTCCTCAGTGGCTATTTGTCATGCATCTACATCTCCATGCATCCCATACAGCAAGCAGGATGGTTCAGTGAGTTGAACTTTTGGTACTGTTAAATGTTGTGATCTAATGAACCTGAGTTCGAATCCTGGAAATGGAAACTCAGCCTTCCATCTTTTCTGCTGTTTGTAAATTGTATAAAATAACGATTTTTATTTGCAGGCCTTAAAAATCGTAGGAGTGTGGTATGAAACGCAATATAAAAATAATTTATTATTATAAAAGAGATAGCGTGCCCCTGGCTGCCAGCCTATAGCACACTGGTCAACCAACACTGTGCAACAGAAACACAGCAGAGTGTTTTGCTGCATGTTGAAGTGGATGATTTGGACACAGGCTGCAGTCACTGCCCATGCACTGAGCAAAATATCATTTCAGTGGAAGACTAAGGGGCATATGTACAAGCCGGTATTGCCAGCACAACGTCACCTATATTGATGTTGTGGTGGCGATAGGGGCTGCGCCTTATGCACATGGTAGCGTCAAGCCACTTCATGTGGCTTAACGCTGCCCTGTACATAAGTACCCCTTTCAAGCTATGGTTAGCGTGAAAGGGGTGGCCAGTGGGTGTTGCGGTGGGCGTTCCACCGCAACACCCATTAATTTTGACACTGCCCCCTATGTACAAGTGTGGCGTACATAGGAGGCAGCGCCAAAATTGAGACCAGGTAAAAACTGGTCTTAAGATAGCAAAATGAGGAGAAATGCATTATTTCTCCTCATTTTTGCTTTTTCCATGGGTGCTGCCTTGTGCAGCACCATGGAAAAAGCAAAATGCCATTGTTTGTTTATGTATAAGAAGGTGGTTCTTTCTATACATAAACAAACTTTTAGAAAAATTCAATTTTGTCACTTTCATGTGTGCTGTATGAAGCAGAATGCATGAAAGTGACAGAATGGCATTTCTAGGATTGTTTATGCGCAAGTAAAGACACCTCCTACACATAAACAATCCTCCCCTGCATGCAGACACCCTTGCACTCTGGTGCAAGGGTGCCTGCGTTGGTGCTAAGTTGCTATACATTTTATGAAATAGAGGAGGTAGGTCCTGGCACGTAGGGTCAGCTGGACCATATAATACTTTTTAAGAAAACAAGATGCCAGCCCTACAATTCGTTATTTTTGGGCTCGTGAATTCGAGCAACAAATCAGTCTTATTTCTAGATTTGTCCGGTATAATTTATTTATACCCTTTACTTTTTCATTTGATCAATAGAAAATATTTTTGCATGAGAAAAACACATTACATTAAACATTACACATGTACATAAATTATGACATAGAAACAACAATACATTCAATGAACATTACATATACATTGCACATCTATTATCTAGCAAATATTCAATCTTTGCATGGTATTTCTTCTAATATAACATCTATAGGATAAAGTCACGTTCAAAAGGAGATAGAAAAGATTTGACTGGACGTATTAATCAATATTGCAATCAGTCCCACAGTTTGTTTTCTCCTATCTGCCGACGCGTTTCGAACTCGTTATCCCAACTAGAATGCCCCTTTCCTCGACCGATTTTCGCATATAAGAAAAATCGTAGCATTGGCCAACAGATTGTGCGTGCCGACGTAATGGTGGAAAAACCTAAACATGATTTACTTTCAAAATGGGGCTTAAAGCCCATAGGAGGCAATCACAGATGCGGAAACTGCGTATCTTGTGACACAACGATCGAGGTCAGTGAATTCACCCACAAGGACGTAAAATGGAAAAATGAAGGGTTTTCTAACTGCAAGACCCGGAATGTTGTGTATGCAATCATGTGTGGTTGCAACAAAATCTATATTGGAAAAACTAACCAGCAGGTTAATACTTGAATCACGCAACATAGGTCACGACTAAAAAATAAAGTGATGAACGCCCCAATGGTCCAACATTTTATAGAAAGGGGCCACGCAGAAACCGATTTCAAATGGACGGTTCTTTACACAATGACCCAAACAAAATGCACTAGAGATGTGGATGATGTGATATTGAGAAAAGAGGCATACCTAATATTGCGATTTAACAGCATTCAGACAGGCCTGAATACCATGTCTGAAATTTCGAGATTGTAAAAGAATAAGGCAGCGCCATAGGTGGATGTGTAATGCTTCACGTGAGAAATCCAGCCGATTCCACTGTCCACAATTCCAAATCAGCAAAGCTTGACTTGAGGGACTACACATTCCAGAAATCACGTGATAAGATAAACATCACGAGTTCCCAACATGGCGCACTCACCGAGAGCCAAGCAGAATGAGTGTAGCAGCGTTTAATGAGAAGAGACCGGGTAGGTGAAAAGAATGCGATAATGGTTTAAGTGTAGAGAAGGATTAGGAACCGGTTGTTAACCGCATGTTTAAAATTCTGACAGGACCGAGATTAGATCACGAGTGGTGGAACCACAAATGCAAGGATTCAGTGCAGAGCACGCCGCGCTGGAAACAAAGAACACAGGTATGTGTTGATTCCTGCGGGCGAAGTGTTCTATGATTCTAAAAACACAACCAGTGACACGGATCATTTATGTTTCTCAGGCGAACCGGCATCACATTGAAGAAATTGAGAGAGCACGCCGCGCCGATAATAACACAGGTATATGCCCATTACTGTGGGCAAGGCGTTTTAGTATTCAATAGGCACGCCCAGTGACATATATTTTTCCCTCATAGATCTACAGGAACCTTATTGGCATTTAAGAACTTGAGACAGACGCGGGAATGTGCATCCCCCGTGCGCTCAAACAAAACACAGAAGCAAACTAAGAAAAGCACAGGTAGGACACAATAGTGTTAAGAGAGTCACACTACAGGCTACGCATCTAGGCAATGACTAAATTTGGACTATTGCTATCTTTCAGAAAGCCTAACCACGACAGGCACCCAGAGTGAACCCGGGAAACCTGCTAAAAAATAGGTCGAAGGTACACTATTTGTGACAAAACTGCATAGTGTGATATTAAAAGGGTGGTAATGATATATAAACTAACTCAGTGCTATTTTTTCTTTTGCACAATTTGCAGATAAAAGTGATAAAGCCCTGATGAGAACTCGTAGATTGAGATAACGAGTTCGAAACGCGTCCGCAGATAGGAGAAAACAAACTGTGGGACTGACTGCAATATTGATTAATACGTCCAGTCAAATCTTTTCTATCTCCTTTTGAACGTGACTTGATCACACAAAGGGTTCATCCAACACCTTGGGGCCCTGTCTAGAGGCTGTAGCAAAGTGGATGCATTCCTCATGTCTCAGGCTCAACGGGGAGAAAACAGAGATTATGCTACTGGGCAATCTCGCACCGACCACTCTGGTTTCCATCTGGCCCGCCTGTCTTGGCTCTCCTCCCTCACCAAAACCCCACATCAAGAGCCTTGGAGTCTGGCTTGATAAAGCATTAGATTTTTCTGTGCAGGCCACCAAAACTGCTTCCATCTGTATTGGACTGTTGAGAATGCTCCGGAAGATCCTCCCTCTGCTTCCTTTCCAGGCGAGGAGAATCATGGTTCAGGCCTTAATACTCTCCCGCCTGGATTACGGAAATGCGTTATATCTGGGAGCCCCGGTAGCAGTGATCAACAGACTCCAAGTCACACAAAATTGTGCTGCTCGACTTTTGTTTGGCATCCCTCGCTGGCAATCAGCAAAGAAGGCCTTAAAAGAACTCCACTGGCTCCCAATAGCTGCCAGAATGCACTTCAAAGCTATGTGCATTGTGCACAAAGCATTTCATCGAACAGGCCCAGCTATCCTGCGCTCTTTGGTTTTACCCTACATTCCATCGAGAACCCTTCGCTTCAGCGTCCTACATCTTGCCACTACAACTAAAGTCAATAAGGCTCGTTGGGGAGGTCGGGCTTTTTCACACATGGCGGCAAAGATGTGGAACTCGCTCCCGCCGAATATGCGGGAGATCAGTGACCGGATGGTCTTCAGGAAAACATTAAAAACTCACCTGTTTGCTAAAATGTGCTAAATCCTGTTATCTGCTCACCACACTACTCAGTTCAAGCGCTGCGAGGCCTTCGGGTATGTATGCGCTATATAAATATAATTTTTCATTTCATTTCATTTCATTTATCCTATAAATGATACATTAGAAGAAATACCATGCAAAGATTGAATATTTGCTAGATAATAGATGTGCAATGTATATGTAATGTTCATTGAATGTATTGTTGTTTCTATATGTAATGTCATAATTTATGTTCATGTGTAATGTTTAATGTAATGTGTTTTTCTCATGCAAAAATATTTTCTATTGATCAAATGAAAAAGTAAAGGGTATAAATAAATTATACCGGACAAATCTAGAAATAAGACTGATTTGTTGCTCGAATTCAC
This sequence comes from Lissotriton helveticus, assembly GCF_964261635.1. Taxonomy (NCBI): domain Eukaryota; kingdom Metazoa; phylum Chordata; class Amphibia; order Caudata; family Salamandridae; genus Lissotriton; species Lissotriton helveticus. The sequence goes on from NC_136059.1 coordinate 1,941,239,782, forward strand.
GAGCCCAAAAAAAACGAATTGTAGGGCTGGCATCTTGTTTTCTTAAAAAGTTGCTGTACATAGCGCCATCGCAGTGGGTAACGCAAGGCTGCACCACATTCTTATAAATATGGTGCAGCCTTGCGTTTTAGAAGTGGAGGAGGGAGGCGTCAAGCCAGGAAGGCTATCGCATCTCTCCTCCACCAGCCGCGGTGCGTCCATTGGGGCGTAGGGGCGTAGCCCCACAAGCCCATGGACGACACTGCTCGGCTGCTGCAAGAAATTCTAAACACACAGTCACACTGACTGATGAAAAATTTAGTAAAAGTCTTGCGTGCGCCGGCGGGAATCCGGGAAGCACCCGAGTAATCTGGGAGAGCGCTGCACAGGGGGGCTGGTTTGGACTGCTGCGCAGCTTGAGTGACAGTCCACGTGACGCAACGCATTCACTCAGCTGCAGCAGCAGACAGCCAGGCCAGCCAAGGTATCTAGCGCGCAAGTGATGCTTGGGGCAGAAACTAGCCCGAGCATGCTCATGAAAGGTCCCCCATAGAGAGGGACCGGGGGGGGTGCTCGTTTAACCTGGCCGCAGCCCCCGGCTTTACAGAGGCGATACAGGGCGAGCAGTCAGTGAGCCCCCCTAGCCAATCCTGGCGCTGCTTGCAGCGCCAGGATTGGCCGGTCACCGCGCAGCAGGGCAGGGCAATCCATTATTGGATGCCGCGCGTGGGTGGTGACACACACACTGCATAATGGCCAATCACTGTGTGTGACTTCATGTAGTCATGCAGTGATTGGCCATTTTGCGGCACTGCTGAGCATACGTCAGATCCTCTACTCGCCACCAGTCTCGCCTCGTGTGGACCGTGTGCATGAGCCAGCCTGTGTGCCCTTTCTCTCGACCCGACTCGCAGCCCTGCCCTGCTTACTACTTACTTCAGGTATTTTCATTTAACTACTACTGTAGTGTACACATGATGACTATTTGCGTGCACAGTAATGTCTAAAAAACAAACTGTAGTTCGGACCGAATCTGTCCCCAGTTTCTGAGAGGGCCGTTACGGGGTGGGACCTGCCTGAGTGAGGCCCCGATTACCGTCGTGTTTTCAGCCTAATTAATATTTTTCAATATTAATAATAATAATATTATTTATTAAATATGTATTTGTTTATTGTAATTGGTGGATTTCAACATGGTTGTTCATGCTTCCCAAATTGCTGTGATCAACTTGTGATCAACTTGAAAATGAGCATAATTTAAGCCTCAGTCTTTACATAAAATGATATTTTACAAATCTGACATGATATAAAATCTTGATTTTATTAAAGGCACAGAGATTACTACTACCTGTGCACTTTGTAGCCGCCCTAATAATTATGTTTTCGTTCAGTTCAGTGTTGGCTGATGATGAAGCTAACTTATGATAATGGATGACTGTCTTACATCAAGAAATAAATCGTAAATCATACGTTCTTATATAGCGCCTTTTCACCGTAAGGTCTCAAGGCGCTTGCTTTGGGAACCCGTCCTGGCCTTTCCCTGCGAGATTACCCCTACTGGGCATCCCCAAGGTGATGACCAGGCATCTCATCATGGTGGGGCCGTAGTGGAGATTAAGCAAGCTATTGCCCAGAGTTGCAGATTGTGAACTCACGATTCGAGTAGGCACCGAGGCGAGAATTATCGAGTCCGTGGACATTTTGAGCTGAAGACCCTGCCGCGTCGGGGATTGAACCCTGGTCCCGGGTCTGACCTCTGCATCAGGGAACTGTTTTAGTTTGTATTCCTCCTCTCTGCTTCCATCGACAATTAGGAAATGTAAGCATAATATTTGCATCCTTTTCTTTATTCAAATATTACCCTGCGTCCAGAAAATCAACACGCGGGCGGATCTGTGTGCTTTTTCCGAAATGCTGTAAACTGACTGAAAAGCATTCAACTTTGGTAAAGGATTAATTTTCAAGTCTCTGTACCCCAAGGGTTTGTGCAGTCACTACTGTTTTTTGGAGACGAGCATTGTTGTAATCCGAGGACTAGAAGAAACCTTTTAGCATCTGACCTCTGAGACGTCAGCTAGCAGAAAGGCCTCCTGTGGTTGTTTTCTTTTGTTAGGTTTTCTTTCGAATGGATGCGCCAGCCTGAGAGCTCTGTCTTCTATTTTTGTAAATACCTTCCTTTCGACTTAATTATTTTCTTTATAGCACGCTGTGGGAAACATTGATATCTTTTAATGTTATTCTTTTTGGGATGGGAACGGTTTTGACAGTTAATAACAATGATTGTCCTTATTCATGTATGTGCAGAGAGCTGCGGACTTCAGGACCTGTGTGGTATTGGAATTGCTACAGATACTGCTATATTTCAAAATGTGCTACCAAAAAATAGACTAAATAATGTACCTAACACTCGGGGGTAGCGATTTGAGATTGTGCAGCTTTGTATTGACAGTGGTGTGGAGATGCCTGATGTTTTTGCCTTGAAGCTGGGGGTAACAGGAAGGTTGCTCAGCGGTGAAGGATGCAGTGCTCTTTCACAGTTGGTTGGCTGAGGTGAGGGGGGGCACCTCAGGCAGCACTTTCATGGGGCGCTGGCGAGCGCAAGGTAAGTTTTCTTTTTTGAAATGTTATTCTCCCTCGGTGTTGTCTGTCCCCCCTCCCGCTCATCATCTGTCGCCACCACCCCCGCTCTTACCAGCACCGGCCGTCACTGGGTGGAAAACTCAGGGATGCCCCCGTGTGGCAAAAGCTCTAGCTATGAACTGGTCATTCAAGAGATGTGCTTTGAGTTCATTTCTGAAGTGAACACGTTTGTCTGATCAGTGCTGGAGTGTTCTGCATCTTGGGTGCAAACCTTAAGAAGTCAGCGAGCCATGGCTTCTTGTATTGGTGTAGGTAAACAGTGTGTATCACTGTGGAGGATGGACTGCACACTGAAGATAAAGCAGCAGGTCTTCTACCTGAAGTAGTTTACTCGAAGGGCAGCCAGTCATGTTCTTTATAAAGCCATCATTACCTTAAAAATATCCTTTGCGAGCATATCAAACTTCCGAGGATGATTAGTAACATGAACTTAATTATATTCGATAAAGCAATAAATCTCGAAGTATTACCGCTGTCGTGGCTGCTTGACCGACTGGACACCCTTGACAATTCCAAGACCATTTTGCAGTATTAGAGTGCCAAACGCCTTGTCTTGTATTGTGTCCATGTTGTACACAGGCCTGCTCAGCTTTCTGGTTTCTGATGTTTACAGCCTCCTTCTCATGTTTGGCCTCTCTGAGTGAGGTTTCACAAATGACTAGGCCAGCATCTGAGACTTTATATTCGTTGTATCTTTTTCAAAGTTATTTTTTGTTCCTTTCAGGAGAAGGCAGTGCAACTGCTAATGAGAGTTTTGGTTTCTGTTATGTGTGCCTCATTCGAAGCAATATATGTAGAAAATATTTAGGTCATGCAAATTGGGGCGTGGTTTGCCTTATTTGCTCATTGCTAGGGGGCTTGTCGCTGCTTTCACAGTTTTGTACTCTGGTTACTGTGTCGGATAAACTTGTGCAGACTTCCAGAAAGAGTGCAGGAGTGCAGACGGGTAGAGCAGGCCCCTGAACCCACTGTAGGTACACAACTGCACTTGTACACTCCAGCCCTGGCCGAAAGCCAGATATAGGAGACTCGAGGCCCCTCATGACACACTGCAGGGAGCCTCCATCATTTTGGATGAGTGGGTTCATGCTCTCTTCCAACAGGAAGTGTGCTTCTCTTGGGTCATTTATATGCCAAGTTTAGCTGGATCAGGACTCATCTGGTGTGCATAGGGGCTGCACATTTCTTTCAAACACAAGCGTTCTTTATAGCTTTCAACTGTGTTGGGCCAGAGGATGCTATACTCAGCTTGTAAGTGAGAGCAATGCTCACGCTCCTCCTGTTTTATTGGGCTGCTCAGATTATTGATAAACGTCACCTGTACACACTCTGCAGTGAATGTGCTATGAATAGGCGGTGCTTTGGGTGTGAGTGAAAGAGACTGCTTATTAAAAGTTAATAGGTTGAAAGTTGTTAGAAAAACAGAACCGATGCCAAAGCAGTAAAATCAGGTCATCTTCAATTTAATGTGACTAAAGAGCACACAATGGCTGCCACAGTGCCACCATATTTTTGTGGGCCCCGCTGCTTCCATCTTTCCCTTAGCCTGTAAGACTACACTGCTTCAGAGTTGGCCTTGCTACAATATTTATGGTTTTGCGGTTTTGCTGGTGGGATGTGCTCACTTTTGGGGTACATCTAAGATGTAAACAAAGACAGACTGTAAAAACTGGCTGCAAGTACTTAGGCCTCAAACAGCCTGACAGCAAGTGTGTGTGTCTGTGTGTGTGTGTGTGTGAGTGTGTGTGTCTGTGTGTGTATGCTAGATCCTTTATTTGCCTTTTCGAAAGAATAGGCATGTGTGATAGCGAGCTGGCACCTCATGTAGTGACTGTGGAGAGTGGAATCTATCTAGATATGTGTGTGTGAGCATGTGTGTGTTTGGGGGGGGTGTCTGTGTGAGTGTGTGTGTGGATTGATGTGTGGGTGTGTGTGTGAGTCTGTATGTGAAAGCATGTCTCTGTGTGTGGGCGTGTGTTTGTAATGTAATAACTGCACTTTCACAATTGCTTTATTAACCTTCTTGCTTTCTCAAATTTGCTTGAAAATGCACGATTTTTCTTCTCTTTTTTCAAAACTTTCCGAACCCCCCTTATGGGCAGAAAGGCACAAAAAACGAGTGGGACAGAGGGCAGAAAGGCACAAAAACGAGTGGGGCAGAAGGGCACAAAAACGTGTGGAACAGGGGGCAGAAAGGTACAAAAAACGAGTGGTACAGAGGGCTTTGTAAAGGCTGTCTCCCAACTGCTGTACAACTTCTTCTACTCTTAGAGCTGAGATTTTTCTTCTTTTTTTTCAAAATTTTCTGGGGGGGGGGGGTTATCCCCCCAAACCCCCCTTAAGGGGTTCGGGCTCCCTCGCTGCGCTCGCTCGCTACGGTGCTGTATGCAAATCACTTTGCGCCCCACCACTTTCAAATGTCACCCAACGCCCCTGTCTTCCACTTCCTGGTACATATCTCCCAAAGTCTCAAGCACATTATGAAGGCCACCCTTCCTATGACAAAAATAGACAGTAAGCACACAAAGATAGCACATGAACCAATGATAATGAAATTAAACTTGAGTATTCTGTTACAGGTTTCCCACAGTCAGGGAAGAAAGAGAGGCACACCCTTTCCCTCTACCAAACCTTAAATGGCAGAGGTGCAGTTGAGAGAGGTTTCTACAACAAGAAAAGCTCTCCTATCTGGTGTCCATGTTTGCAAACACACCATCTGATGATTATTCGCAGTGTTTTCTCAAAGGATTGGGCCCTGAACCAGAATGTTCCCTAAAGGTGGCTTTGATAGTCCCACACTAAGACTGATTGCACTGCTGAGTCACTAAAGCTCAGTATTTTGGAATCGTACATAGCTAGCTGCCGCCCTGTAGAACCGTCAAGTACAGAGAATGGCTCTATGTGATTTGGTGAAAAATCAACTTGGTGGAACACGTTGCCTTCTAACCTGTCTCCATGAAAATTTTAAAGACATTCGCCAAATTAACTAATCCAACTTGGTGAGTGCCTTTTACCTCGAAATGTTGTCTCATTAAGTGAGTTTTGATCAGGACCACATTTATCATTTCCATTCTAATTACTTTTCAGTCTCCTGCATGGTTGCTTTCTGCCTCTCTTGCTAAATCTTCCTTTTTGTTCTCTCTCTGATTTTTCAAACTGTCTTACTAATCAGGTTAGACTTTTCAACTCCTCCTTCTACAGCATAATCCTTACTTTCCATGACTCTCTTCTCCTTATAACCCTTTGCCTACTCCCTTTTGTTTGTCCTCTACCCTTCTCATCAGGGTGAATCCCTATTGCTTCCTTCTCACTCTTCTCTTGCACCACTACTCCATGTCTCTTCATTCCAATATCTCAGTTTCCTTCCATTATTTTGTTATCTACTTCATTCTACCATCCTCTCTTTCTTAACTATTTCTACATTGTAATATAATCTACTCGTTACTCATACTTACTGTTGCTCTTCTCCCACCCATTCTTTATATTTCTTCTCCATTCCTGCTGTTAGTTTAGGGTCAGTTTAGGAAACAAACTCTAGTGATCTTAAACCAGTTATGCACCTTTCATCTCCCCTTTGCAATATGTATTACAAGTGACCGACAGTGGTATGCCCAGAGGGTGTTCTGGTATTGGAGGCCTGGAGGAGCACAGAGAGTACCTCCATGGTGCTTCAGGGGGTGGATAGGGACCAGGCTGTGCTTCTACATGTAGCTCTACCCTGCCACCACCTCTCATCTGGTTTCACCAGGTACAGATTCCCACTCAGTGAAACCGGATTAGGTCTCTGTTGTGACTGGATCCAGAGTTTTGGGAAGGCTCCCCTTTGCGAGCCACCACACTGAAAAAAGGTGTTGATGCCCCAACTGTGCACAGGAGCACCCACTATAGTTTAAAATGAAATAAATATATCAAAGGAAAAATTAATGGCAGAAGCCACTGATTTATTATTCATTGCTCTGTGCTGGGGTGCCCCATAATGCCCTGCGGAGGATTTTAAATTATATTTATTTGAACTTGGAGGTGCCCCTAAAAGAGGTTGAGGCACCACCAAGCATGTTGTTAAATGTGGGGCCGAATGATGAAGTCTGTGAGAGGCATGGGGTTGGCATTACCTATTGTGATAAAATATTAATTTATATTTCAAAAAACCTAGAAATTCACTGAAAAAGCAAAATATTAAATTGATGTTATAGTTAGGTATGGTAAGAATATCTAACTTTGCATTAAAAAAACCTTTGAAAGTCAATGACAAAAAACAAAGGTTAAAGGGACATTATACTTAGCTGAAAACATCAATTAAAGCATACCATTTTCAATGAACTAAACCACTGAAATTCATCAGTAACAGTTATTTTAGGGCACAAGTTATAGTTAGTTGAGATAGCCATAAGTGGTGAAGTTCTGTACTTTTCTTTGTATGACATTGTGTATTTTAACTGACACTTTCACCTAACTATAATGTTTCTTTAACCTATAATTTTGTTAGCGAATTCTTAAGGTTTCTTTCAACATAACAATATTATTACAGCTCCTAACAATGTTATTTTAACCTTTGTTTTTGATGATAATGGAGCTGAGGGATTTATAGAGCGCAAGCATACTCCAAAGAGTGTCCCAGTGCTTTGTCCGTAGCCCGGGGCGGGGACCTACCCCCTCGCTGCCCACGGCCACTAATATTCACCAATTAAGGTTACATCAGGTAACTACAACTTACGCACTTGCCATGCACTCCTTATGACTTCACATATGAGCTCATGAATTACAACAGTGATGACTTGTTCTAGGATCTCATTGAGAACATCACTGATGACATCTAAAACAACATAATTAATGACATCACAGTGCGTGGCCTATGTACCATGGGCAGCTGACTCCCCCTCCCCCCCTGGCACCCATGGCCAATGACCGTGCATTGTGTGGGGTTGGGCTCAGGACCTGCTGGGAACCAGGCCTTGCGCCCTCCTGCCTGCCTGCAGGTGTCCAACCTTGTGCCACTCTTGAATTTTGCCAGGAAAAAAGCTGTGCTTAGTAGAGTTTGGTGAGCATTGACCCCTCCCCAAAATACCTCTCTACAGGACGTAAACTGTGCATGGCAGTTTTTGGTGGTTTTTCGTTCTCTCTTTTTTTCATCCTTTGTGAGTCCCATCGGACCACACTGGGCGCCACACTGAGTCCTCCAGGAATCCTGTGGGACAGTGACTACATTTTCTTTTCCTGTAATGGAGGCTCAACATTTTTCTTCATTTTGGCCAGACAATCACATCAGTAAATTCCACAGGACTCCCATTGGTTCAACCAATGATGTTAAATTTTTGCCGGTGCGGCCAGGCAAGAGTCCTGCAGTGCTAGATATCGATACATTGTGAACCTTAGTTTCTCAAAAACGACTGAACGGCTTTACACCAAATCACAAAAAGCATGTTTTCTGGGTGAAGATTTAGCTTTCTGCCAAATTTAGTGTAAGTTTAACTGTTTTAGCTTTAGCTGTCCCTAAAATTACATGGGTACATGTGTTTGGGACTCCCCCTCCTTTCTGGAAGTCCCCACTTGAAAGTCCACCCCAAAAAAAGAGCTGAGGTGGATGAACCTTTGTTTTGTGAAGGTTTGTCTAAGGACGCCAAGATAATTTTAAAGTTATTAAAACAAAATATCTATTTCCCATGGAAAACTAAAACTACACAGTTGGGACTGTCACCATATGGGTGGGTGTCTGTCTGTCTGTCTGTGTGTCTGTGTGTCTGTCTGTCTGTGTGTCTGTCTGTCTGTCTGTCTGTCTGTCTGTCTGTCTGTCTGTCTATCTATCTATCTATCTACTGTCTATCTATCTATCTATCTATCTATCTATCTATATTCACTGTAAAAAACAAAGGTTACAAGGACATAATAGTTAGGAAATAGAATTGCAAAAACCTTGGAAATTCACTGAAAAAAACAAAGGTTACAGGGATGTTATAGTGAGGCTTACATTTCACTCGTACAAAACCAGAGAAATTCAGCAGTTATAGTTAGCTAAGCTAACTATCACTTGCACCCCCTCAATGCACTGCTTATGATCTCACAAATTAGTTCACTCATGACTTGGTCAGTGACATCTCTGATGACATTACTGATGACATCTGAAATCACATCACTGATGACAGAATCTAGAGACTGAGTATTTTTTTAAAAGTTTATGAGTGTTAAATATATATACCAAGGTGTATTGGTGAATCAGTGTGTGTATGAGTGCCTGTGTGGATGATTCAGTGGGTGCGTGACTGACTGTATAAGTGAGTGATTAGGTATCTCAGTGAATGTATGGGTGAGTGACTGGTTGTGTGAATGTTTGTATCAGTCTGTTAGTTGGTGTCTAAGTGGCTGTAGGGATGTGTAAGTGTGTACAGGAGTGGCTGTAGGGATGATTCATTTATTGTCTAAGTACCTGTCTGAGTGGCTGTGGGGGTAGGTGAGGGGCTGTGTGACTGCCTGTATGGTTGAGTGAGTGGGTAAGTGGCTGTATGGATTAGTGAGTGTGTGTGTGAGGGGCTTTATGGGTGAGTGTGTGTATTGCTGTGTGTGTGAGTAAGTAAGTAGATGTGTCAATGGTATATGGGTGAGCAGCTGGGTATGTGGAAGGCAGTATATGTGAGTGATGGGGTATCTGAGTGACTGTGTGGGTGAGTGAGTGAATGTGAGAAGAGCTGTATGGGTGAGTTTGTGCTTGTGTCAGTGACAGTATAGATGAGTGGGCATGTGTTAGTATCTGTATGAGCAAGTAAGTGGGTGTGTGTATGTAACTGCATGGGTGATTAAGTGGCTGTGTGATTGGATGTGTGAGTGACTAGGTGTGTGAGTAGCTCTATGGCTGCCTGACTAAGTCTGTGAGTGTCTGCATGGGTATATGAGTGGATATGTCAGTGGCTATAATAGTGACTGAGTGGGTGTATGAACAGCTATATGGGTGAGTGAGTGGATGTGTGTGCAGGTCTAAGAATCAGAGATTGGGTGTTAAGTACTGGTGTGGGTGTGCGAATGGGGTAGAGAATGACAGTATGGGAATGGGTGTATAAAAGGTTTTATGGGAGTGTGAGTGGATGTGTCAGTGAATCTGTGGATGATGTCATCAGTAATGTCACTGACCATGCCATGAGTGAAGTAATATGTGAGGTCATATTCAGTGCATTGCAGGGGACGCAAGTTATAATTAGCTTAGCTAACTATAACTGCTGAATTTGAAATGTACGCCTAACTGTAAAGTCCCTGTATCCTTTGGTTTTTCCAGTGAATTTCTACATTTAAAAACAATTCTACTTCCTAACTAAACATCCCTATAAGCTTTGTTTTTTTCAGTGAATTTTTAAGTTTAAAAAAAATTCTATTTCTTATCTATAATGTCCTTAGTTTTTTCTATAATTAGATATTGAACATTACATCTGCATGGTGCACCACGTATTGTTGTATTTGTCATCTATTTTTAAAAAAAGTACATTATTCATCTTATTTCAAGATATTTTAAATTTCAACCTTCTGAACTTTGCATTGCCTGATACTTCAAAAGTCATAAATTAAAAACGTTGCTTTCATATTTCAGTCTTGTAACTGCATTTCTGAAATATTACTGTCTATTAACCCTTTCACTCCTGTTTGAAGGTAGTCCAAAATGAATGCCTTTGTGTCAATAATCACGATGTAATATGTGAGGTTATAAGCAGTGCATGCGGGGGTGCAAGTTATATATAGTTAGCTCAGCTAACTATAACTACTGAATTTCTCTGGTTTTGTATGAGTGAAACCTGAGCCTAACTATAACATCTCCAGGAACATAGGTGCACTTACCTTCACAATATTTTTTTCTCGATATTTTATCATGATATTTTGCAGTCAATATTCTGGTGGAAAACTGCACAGGGATTTCTTAAGTTTAGAAGAAATGTAGTGAGAAGTACAGGACGTTGGAGATGGAGTGGCAAAGGAGGGTCAATGGGTACTGGGGCTCCAACTCTTGAGAAGTAACCTCATTCAGATCCTAGTGGCTCTCACATTTTGGTCAATAAGGCAACTCATCCGAATTCTTACGTATGTTGCACACCAATTCAGAGTTGCTTTTCAAAAATCATCAGGCGTTTTCACTGTGTCCATAAAACAGTTGCTGTTGTTTCTATTCATTATATTCATTTTTGCCTGTTCTCTAGCAGATATTTCCCCTGACGCTTTTGCTGATCGCTGCATAATACTTTAACCCTGCAAAGAGAAATGGGCAGACATACTATACAGATTCACCACCATCACCACCCCTGCTTTCTGCTCCCCCTCCCTTGATCTACTGTGAGAGTGGAACTCTGTTTGATCTTCTTGCAGTCATGAAGACAAAGGATGGTGAACTCTGGAAGGCCGTAGACATGTAATCCAGCCGCCTAGGGTTACACAGTTATTGCTCTGGTTTTCCAGTTGGAGTACATGCCAGAAAAGTGCTAGGTATTGGTATTTCATTATGAATGCGTATTTATAGGACCAATAGTCTCAGAGCAGGATTAGACTCATTAATCCTGGAACTCAACCTTGGATTAAAGGTAATAGATAAGACTATCAGTTTTGAGAGCCACAGGCACACCTTTGTTCCACTGCTGCTCCTGTCCCTTTGACTGCACCTGGACCCTCAGCCCACAACACCTGCATTCTTCTTAGAGAAGCAGCAGCTGCTTTATTAGTGGGAATCTTCAGAAGTATTTCATCCTTCTTCCATTTTGAACCGATTAGCCTCTCTGTGGATGTCACTCAATGTTCGAGGCGCTCTGAAAGTTCAGCTTAATGGTCATTAACACTTGACCACTCCCAATCTATAGCTTTGGTCTATGAGGGTCAAATAGGGGTAGCCCTAGTCCCACCCCTGCCATAGCCAATTGCCACCCATGGCACGCCCCACGCTACCCCTGTGTAAGTCCTACAGACTCATGAAGGCAGCAGCAGGAACAGAAGGAAAACAGGGCTCTTTTAGTCATGTTTACCTTTTTGAGTTTCCACTCCTTGCCCCTACCTGAGCCTTATACCAGGAGATAGTTGGCCATTGCAGGAACAAAGGTAGGTAAACCCACTGATGTTTTGGGGGCAAAGAGGTCCCTGATTTCACTGCCACCATCCCTAGAATATGGGTGCATCCATGGCCATGCTTTTAGGCCCTTTTGTTTAAGAATAATTGTTGTAGATGTAAGTTATATTAATATCTGCACCTCATATATTTCAGAAAACACAGGTATGCAAAAGGTCACAGACCTGCACTTTGCAGGTCAAAGTCTGTTGCCTGCCCTAGGAAAGAGCTCAGGCAATGCTACAACACATATTCAGAATCCTTAATTTAAAAAACTTGTAATACGATCAGGTTATCGCTGGGAAATATTTTGCACACCAGGGTTCTCACCCAGAATTAACCGAGTATAAACTCTCTTGTTTACTTGTAGCTGCTTGATCCTATTGGAAAAGGGAACCTGGAGTTGGAGGAAACTGCTTTATGGCCACAGAGGTCTTCATATGCAGTGGGCCATCAACTAGAGTCGTGTAACAGATGGTCGAATACATATTATGATAAAATTAGCTTGGTTTATATTTATCGCTTCACAACACACTTTTATCGTTTCTAATCGAAATTTATCACCTGCTGACAGAAGTTCGACTCCCGGTAGCCTTTCATTCTGACATGCGGTTCATCTCTTGGTTAGGAGCAACCGTTTCAACCGCTGACTCACTCAGGATACCTTCTTTGCCGTGCCTTCTGCCATGTACACGACCCAACCCTCAATCACAGCCTGCGATTTCTATTTATGTTTTAGCAGTGGTTTCATATTAAAGAACTCATTAAATAACTAGAGCATGTTTTGTTACTGTCACATTCACCTCAGGCATAAAATGATAAACATATGCAAATCAGATAATACCAATATTTTCTTAATTTAGGGAAACAACACTATAAAACGCAGTGGTATCTGCGTGTCTTTAATGCAGTCTTGACAAGTAAACTGAATGCCCTAGGCTTGGAGCGGTCGGGAGGGGGGCCGAGATGGGATGGGGTGAGGGGTCAGTCCTTATTTTTCAGGCAAGCATCAAAGCACTGGGTTAACAACTTAGAAGTTGAAGAACTGATAGATTTCCTTCCTCCATTTCAGCATGCCCAGGGGGCAGGCTGCCACTCTGGCGCTTATGGACATGCTGCCAATAGCTGAAGTGAGACTGGGAGTAAGTACAGGGCATACTCCAGCAGCACAGATGTGGTAGCTTAGAGTGAGGTTGGAGCATGCTCTTATAGTGCTTCAAAACGTGTCCCCTTGAGGATAAAGTAGGGATATGGCATTCTTCAGTCTTCAGAGGTGCACAGATGCTAAGCACATGCGAGCTTCAGAAGCAAGCTCCCACCAGCACTAGAAATTGAGAAGCAGCCCTAGTCTCATTCCAGCGCTGAGAGCAAGACATAGGGCCAGATGTAGGTAGGCCAATACCAATCGGTAATGACCGAATTTACCGAATTTCGGCCGTTATCGACCGGTATTGGGCATTCGGGATGTAGGGGAGCCAAAAACATCCGAATCGGTAAAGTTACCGAATCGGAAACCTTACCGAATCGGGAAAAATTCCGAATCGGTAAAAATACTGAATCTGTACAGTTTCTGAATCGGAAACTTACCGATTCGGAAAATGTACCGAATCGGTAAATATACCGAATCGGAAACTTTACCGAATCGGTAAATTTACCGATTCGGAAATTAAGAAATGGTAAAAATGAGTATTTGAGATGTAGGTAACCACTTAAATACCGAATTTGCATGAAATTCGGTATTTAAGAGTCGGTATTTAACATGGATAGAAATCAGGTGGTAAACAGGTGCAGGGTATAAAAAAGGCCCCAAAATGCAACATTTTCACCAGAATGGCGGCATTCTATGTCATTGCGAGGCGGCTACGGCTACAGGCAGAAGGAGAGAGGGTCTGGAGGAGGGAGGAGCAGGTGTACAGGCAGAGGATCACTCTATTCCAGCTAACTAAGCCAGAGATCCTACAAAGGTACAGGCTGTCACCCCAAACTATCCTGGACCTAATCAGGGACCTCCACCCACTATTGGAACATCCAACCACAAGGGCACACACCATCCCACCCCATGTGCAGGTGCTGTGCAGCCTACACCTGCTTGCATCTGGGAGTTACCAGAGTGTGGTTGCTGCGGTAGGTGGGGTGTCCCAGAGTTGTCTGTCACGCTTCTTTAAAAGATTCCTTGATGCCATGCTGCGGTGAATGCAGCACTACATCAGCTTCCCTGCAACGCATGCAGAACTGCTAAGGACAAAGACAGACTTTTATCAGATGGCGCATTTCCCCAACATAATTGGCTGTATTGATGGTACCCACATACCAATATGCCCACCTGCTGCCACAGAGTACATTTATCGGAACAGGAAGTCCACCCACACCATAAATGTACAGGTGATATGTGATGCCAAGTACATTATCACTGATCTAGTAGCCAAATTCCCCGGGAGTACCCATGACTCCTACATCTTCCAGAACAGTGGGATCTACGCACACCTGACTGCAGGGGAATTTGGAGAAGGATACTTGCTAGGTAACAGACTGTGTGAAAGTCCCTTGATACGTATTGCAGGTGGATGTGTGTGTGTGCATGTGATTCATTTTTATCTTCTTACTATTAGGGGACAGTGCATATGCCCTCCGGGCCTTCATCCTCACTCCCTACTTCAACCCTACAACACCAAGCCAGAGGAGATACAACCGGGCATACAAATCAACCCGAAACATTGTGGAGCGCACCTTTGGCATGTGGAAGAGCAGGTTTCGCTGCCTTCATAAGAGTGGAAGGGCCCGGCAGTACACGCCAATCACCTGCTGCAAGATGATTGCAGCCTGTGCAATGCTGCACAACCTTGCAGTCAAGAGGGGCACAGAAGTGGATCTCACAGATTATGAGGACCATGATGACGAGGAAGCAGTGCCTGAACCACACGCATCTGGAGTTGCAACACCAACTGATGGCAGACACAGATGGGAGGAGATCACACGCAACTACTTTTAAGTAAGTAAAGAGACACAGACAGGTGGAGTATGCACCAAAGTAGTTTAATTTTGTAACGACGTAGGTTTTTAAAGCACAAATGTGCAACACAAACTATTTAACTGCAATGATGTCAGTCCAGGCTCACTTCACCATGAACTGTACAAGTCATTTCCTTCCTCGCTTCCCACTACCACTTGTAGGTTGCTCACCCTGCTCACTCTCTTGCTGGCCTGTGGCCTCAGCGTGGCGCCTGTTCCTCCTTGTTTCTGGGACAAGGGTGCTTCCAATGTTGCTCCTGCTTGTGCTCTCCTCACTTACAGGCACATCCAGAGCTGCTGTATGTGCAGTTTGGGCATTCAACAGCGCCTCAAGAGCACTGGTCATTCTGCCCATGCCCCTAGAGACCTCATTGGTGTTTTGGGTCATAGCCTCCTGCATGTTACTGCTTCTCCTGCATAACAGGGATGTGGCAGTGGCCAGGCAGTTGATGGCTTTACTTTGGTCATGTGCACGCTGCCTCTCCTTGCGCCTTGCATGAAAATCAGTGTCTAGTTTGGTGCATAGTAGCTGCACCGAGTTGCTAATTCTGCGCATCCCTGCTGCCATCTCTTTGTTGACTTGAACAAGCTCACTGATGCCCTTTCCTATTTCTCCTATGTTACTGTTCAGGGACCTCACCTGTCGTTGGCATGCCTGGATGGCTCTTCCCTGCATCCTCTGTATTCTCACCATGCTCCCCTCCAGACCACGGAACACACTTGGACCCTCAACTGGTGCATCTGCTGGCCTTTCTTGGACTCTGCGGCGTCTTGCACCACTATGGGCCATCCCTGCACTGGAGTGCGTTGTACCAGAGCTGACATCTACAGGCAATTTGTGTGTTTCGTCCCCCTCCATGTCAGCTGCTGCTGACTCCATTTCTAGGAGTGGCGCCACAACATGCCTCCTGCTTGGTTGTGATGCAGGTGTTGTATCATGCTGTGATGCTGGCATTTCTGGGGATGACAGCAACAGAGGGTATTGAGATCTGCCAGGGGATGCCAGGAACTCTTGAGGCATATCTGAGTCTTGTGCAGGAGGATGGCTACTTGATGCACCTGTGTCCTGTGGTACGTTGTGGGTAGTAGGACCTGCCTCCTGACTTTCCTCCCTCTCAGGTGGTGTGCCTTCAGTCTCCTGCGAACGCCTGTGAGACGTTTCACCTGTGGACATATGAGCGTACATTAGCTAAGCGCTACTGTCTCACAGTCACTACAATTAAATAAATGTCTCATTGGCTATATTCTCTATGCAGTCATTTCCTTCAATAGTTGGTTGGTGTGCTGTATGACATGTTCTTACATTCCCTGACTACATATGGCATCATGCATTGGCCCTGTATAGTGCTAGCAGTACTGGTCTGGGGTTCACTAACCCACAAAGGGTACAGGTAAGGATGATGGTATGGGGGGAATGTTGTGCATTTGTCTTACCTTTTTTGCTTGCAGCTCTGGCTGAGCTGTCCACTTCTACCAGTCCGCAGACGCTTTCTGGTTCAATGGTTGAGGCCACCATCTCCTCCAGGTCAGTGAGGGGGGGTGCTGGGTTCTTGCCTCCGCCGGTTTTTGATGCCTGCTTGTGATGGTCTGCCAATTTCTTTTTTGTTTGGCTCCTGAGGTCATAACATCGTTTTTTAAGGTCCTCTGTGTCTCTGGTGGTCACCCCAACTGCATTTACTTTGTCCAAAATGTCCAGCCAGATTTTTCTTTTGGCAGATTCTGCCACAGTGAGGGACTGCCTGCCATAAAGTTTGAGGTGCACCTTCACCACCTCCTCCACAAGGACCTGCAACTCAGTGCAGCCTTCGACACAGTTAACCATCGTGTCCTTCTCCACCGACTCGCGGCAGCAGGGATCACCGGGACGGCACTCAGCTGGATAGAATCCTTCCTCACCGGACGCACGTTCCAGGTATGGGACGGCAATTACCACTCATCCACCCTCCCCCTCACAAGCGGGGTCCCTCAGGGATCTTCCCTGAGCCCGACGCTTTTTAATGCATATATGGCCCCTCTTGAAGACGTGGTGACACCATTTGACATAAAAATGGTAAGCTACGCTGATGACACTCAACTGGTCGTCTCCTTATCCCAACTAGTCGACCACCCAGAGAACCTGGCCAACTGTCTCACACAAATCCACAGCTGGATGAGTGATTCATCATTAAAATTAAATGGGTCTAAGACGGAAGTGATGCTCCTGGGAAAACAATGGGCGACCATCCCCCCAACAGTCTGGCCTGACGTGTACGGAGAAATCCCTTCTCCGAAGCGTGAAATCAAAACCCTTGGAGTGTGGCTAGAACCTGAGCTCACCATGAAGACGCAAGCGGCCAAAACTGCGGGTACCTGTTTTGGGCTCATGCGTACTACCCGTAAGATTCTCCCCTTATTACCACCTGCTTCCAGGAAACTCCTTATCCAGGGACTAGTATTGTCCCGTCTGGATTATAGCAATATGGTCTACCTCGGAGCCCCAGAGGCCACATTGACGAAACTGCAGCGGACACAGAACGCTGCGGCACGTCTGCTCATGAACCTTCCCTCGAGAGTGTCAGCAAAACCAGCCCTCAAGGCCCTGCACTGGCTCCCTGTGCGCCAAAGGGTGGAATTCAAAGCCATGTGCACGACACACAAACTAATCAACGGATCTGGCCCTGCGATCCTCAGCAGCTTGGTCACCCCCTACAAAGCATCCAGATCCCTCCGCTCGGAGAATGAGCACTTAGCCAACATCCCCAAATTCAAAAGGACACGCACAGGAGGACGACGATTCTCGGTTCAAGCGGCCATGGGATGGAACTCCCTCCCACGCACCCTCAGACTGGAATCCAGTTACCTGGTTTTTCGCAAAAAACTGAAAACGCACCAATTCCCGAAATAAATGTCCCTCCTCCCTTCCCTTCCCTCAATGGATATCAGCCTTTTTACAGCGCTGGGATGCCCTTGGGTCACCAGGCGCTATACAAATCGCTAACTAAATAAATAATAAATAAACTCCATGCTGCTGAATTTGAGTTTTCTCTTCCTCCCAGGCTGCTCTTTATCTTTGCTGCTTGACATTTTGCAGTTTTAAAAGTGCACCAAACCCTTTCTGCTGCTCAGTGACTCAGCTCAGCTCCAACTGCCTTTCCAGAAGCTTCTGATTAGTTGCAGCTGCCTGTGTAGCCACTTCCTGGTAGGGAGGGGGAGGGTGGTAGCACCTGATTGGCTGCCTACTTAAGTTTCACTTTTGTTTGCTTTCCGATTCGGTATTTACCGAATCGGTATTTACCGATTCTGTATTTACCGATTCGGTATTCCCCATGCATTCCTTTGGCCCATAGGAATGCATGGGGTATGGGGTATACCGAATCGGTAATTACAGAATCGGTGATTACAGATTCGGTAAATACAGAATCGGTAAATACCGATTCGGTATTTTCCGATTGTCCGATACCGAATTTTACCGATTCGGTATTTATTACCGATTTTTTATCTACATACCATTTACCGATTCTAAAATACCAATTCGGTAAAATTCGGTATTTTGAGTCGGTAAAATCAGATTACCTACATCTGGGCCATAGTCCTGCAGTTCACAGGTGCTGCAGCTAGGAGGAGCACGTTCTAACCTCCTGCAGTTCATGTCCTATCCTCCCTTCTGCTTTGGCTTGGAGGGAGGGGCTTTCTCCTGTCGGAGACAATACATGTTCATGCAGCACACAGAAATGGATATGCTCCTGTAGTGTCCACAGTTGCTGAGGTCAGGAGAGAGATCACTGGAGCAAGGTATAGTCCTATAGTGCAGAGCCGCTGTCCTTTGGGATGAAAATCTGGGCATGCTCATTCTCTGAAGAAGTATACTCAGCACTTGTTCAATGAATGATGAAGTTAGGGGCCGGACATGAACCAGTAGTTCACGAGTGCCACACACACTCCAAACTGAGGACTCTTTGCTGCCATCACCTCTAGCATCCGCTGAACCTGGAAGTGACTCCATCGCCCTCTGGGTACTTAAAAATGTCTCCCCATTGTAGCACTTTTGTAAATGGGTCTGAAGGCAGTACCACAGGAAACATCCTTTTATGTTGTCATCACTGGGAGCATGCTTCTGGAGACCCAAAAATATATACTCCTGTCTATGGGCCTGGGTACACTTTTCAAAATGTATGCATCCATGGATAAATCAGTGGTAAACGTAGTTCCAATGGCTACCTAAGCAGAGTTATTGTTGTCCAGTACTCTGTCCTGTTTGAATCCTCTTTCAATGCATCAAAAAGTACGCTGACTGGCACTGGACTTGAGGCAAATTGGTAGGATGGTGCAAGCCATGCTCTTCTCTTCCAGGTGGAAGACTCTCGATATGAGGATTGAGCCAGTGGGTACGTCTGTAGGTTTATTTGGTCTAGGGCTGAAGATCAAGGACCACCTCTGATTTAGGCACATGCTGTTCTTATGCCATATGATAAACCTAGAATTATTGCTCCAGGCCTCAGGGCTGTAAAGTGCCAGTGTTATACAGGATCTTTTTCATGTTGTATATCCAGATTTTTCTCTAACTGTTTTTGCTGGCTTGTAGAACTCTATGGACGTTACCCTTGCTAATCAGTTGTAAAGTGCCTGTGCTACCCCTCTTAACATGATGAAATTGGCATCTCCCTGATGGGCATATTTAACTTACATAGAAATCCCCAGTATTTTCTGCCACAGTGTACCCAAGGCCTGCAAGTTAAATGCCACAGGTGGAATGCAGCACTTATTGCACCATCTACTATAGTGGCAAAGTAAACATGACTGCAGGCATGCCACCAGTAGCATCGCCATACAGGCTTAAACTACATATTTGGCCTGTCAAAATAACTCCCTTTAGCAGGCATAAACCCTATCTTTAAATATGAATGTCATTCCTAAATTGGCCTCACATTCCCATAAGGCCGGGTGCATGGTATAAATGATACATAAACAAATGGAATCCACTGGTGGGTGTGGGTGGTCCCTACAGTGGTGGGGAGCACGTAGTGTTCTTTAAATACCCCTCACACACCAACAGGCCCATTGGTGTTATGCTTCATCATTGGGGTCTTCGCACCCCTTTCCGGGATGCGGCGTGCTGCGACCTACGACTACGTGGGAGCACTATTTACTCAGACTATGTGTGGTGTGTGTGAGGGTGTGATATTGAGTGAGTGGTGGGGTTCGAAGTGTTTAAAGGGATGGCTAAAAGTACCTGGCTCGTGGGGTATACTCAGAAATTTTTAAAAATGGACCCCCGGGCTGGCACTGTTAAAATGGTGTGTTGTGAGGTTCTAATGTAATGTAATGTACATCACCTCATGTGTGCGTCAACATGTCTCGGAGTGGTACTCCTTCTTCAGGACGGGGTGCACAAATCCCCACCTTACTCACGCATTTATACCAAAATATGTGTATTTACAGAAAAGTGATAGAATTAAATAAAGGCTAGTGTACCTAAATCAATATTTCAAAGAGGCTTCTGCAATTTGCAAACCTAGGGGGACAACAGAAACATGGAAAGAAATCAAACAATGCGTTCATAACTCCCGTTGTCAGTTGTCTTATTCCAGGTGCAGTGACCTAAGGAAAAAAGTGAGGGGCAGCAGCTACTAGACAAAATATTTGTCATCCTAATAGTGAAGGTGCGCCCTGTAAAAACTGGGGGACAAGGACATGACATACAAAACACTTAACATAAAGCACACACTCTATTTATAAAAAACCTTATGGTTCAGGTCGTCAGAGATTAAGTAATGGTGGTTTAAAGTTGTAGGTAGAAGCTTACAAATTCTCATGGTGTGGTATGCCTCATGAGCCTCTGAACGTAGGGGGTATGTCGAGCCAATGTGCATCCTGTAAATTAAAATACACCTTAGATTTGTTTACTTACAGGGTCGATGTTCCCGATGCTCGTTACCCAATATACTACTCACGATTGCCAGGAGAAAGTCTCTGCCGTGCTGTCCCCAACGCGGCTCCGCTGTGTGTGAGGGCTACGTCTAGCCTCGTGTTTATATACTATGCTATACCACCAATTAAGCTCTAATGGGCTTCCCCACCGGAAGGACAGAGAAAGCCCATGTATGGTCTTTCCGATTCCAATCACCGTACTGGTTGCGCTGCTTGCCACGCCAGAGTAGCGTGGTTGCTGTGCGCATGTGCGGGCATCAGAAGGTAGTGTGCGCATCTGTGCACATGTGCGCATATGCAGACATGTGGCCCGTGAGGTGCACATGCGCGGTACACTCTCCTGCTAGTGCGCTATATCAGAGGCCCGCTCTGTGTTAATTATGCAGACCTTGTCAGATGGTTCTTATTCCCACATAGTAATACTACTTTATCATATTAAACTACGTACACGTTATGAGGCTCCGATGGGTGAGGAACTTCAAGTGTAGCATAGGTATGGTGGGTAGTTACTTGTACATAATGTACAGGGTTAAGCGGTAATGAAAAACTGCTTAGATAACTTCATACATGGTGTAAAGTATCTCAAGGTTCAGATAAATATGGAACTAAACAGTTTAGGTGGGTAGTAATGGATCACTGTTATCTGCATGCAATGTTTTAAAGAAGATACACTCATAGGAAACCTGTTCAGCGATGTTACCCACTGTTTTAATGCATGTACTTGGGGAATATCATTGGAACATGGTGATTAGATGGTTGTGCCCTTGGTCAGAATTACCTGTGGGTGGTTATCATGTACACAATTACACAATTATCGACCGTGTCAAGGTGGAGATTCCTGGTGTTGTCGGCCCCTTTGCAACAGTAGGGAAAGCGTTGGATAGCGTAGAGGTAAAAACTACTATTCCCACTCCAGTGGGTGCAACAGTAGGGAAAGCGTTGGATAGCGTAGGGGTAAAAATTACTATTCCCACTCCAGTAGGTGCAACAGTAGGGAAATTAAATACTTTATATATTATTTCAATAAATATAAATTAATATCTATCAAAAATTAATTACAAGTAATGACGAGTTTAATATAATATAATAATCAATCAATTAAAATTACAAATTAAAATTAATTATTACAATTATTTTACTATTAATACAAATTAATTACAAATTAACAATTAATAATTTCACATTTAAAAATTAATTTACAATAAATTCTAATTAAATAAAATTTAAAAAAGTTGTTTTATTTAATTAATTATAAATAAATTACTTGCCACCCAATTCCCCTATAAACCCACAACCCGCTACAGAAAATAAATTAGTAAAATTAACATAATTAGCAATTAATCAATTAATTAAAATCAATTGCCAATTAAAAGTTAATTAATTACCAAATATAAATTAATTAACAAATAATTAAAAATGAATAACAATAAATACATTTACATATTTAATTAATTATAATTAAATTACTTCCCACCCTATTCCCCTATAAACCCACAACCCGCTACAGAAAATAAAATAGTAAAATTAACATAATTAGCAATTAATCAATTAATTAAAATTAATTGCCAATTAAAAGTTAATTAATTACTAAATATAAATTAATTAACAAATAATTAAAAATGAATAACAATAAATATATTTAAATATTTAATTAATTATAATTAAATTACCTCCCACCCTATTCCCCTATAAACCCACAACCCGCTACAGAATTAAATTACGCAAAAATTAAAAAATAAAAATGTAATTAATTAAAATTATTTATAACATAAATACACACTTTTATAACACATAATAACATAAATATCACTATAAAAAAATCAATATTATCAAAAATTCGATAATTTTATTAAACTATATTATATACTTCGATATTTTAAATGTCTATATTTTTAACAATCGATATTACATTACTTACCTTAATGACGATATTTTTGATGTCTATATTCTGTCCAGTCGATATTTTGTCCATTCGATATTTAAAACTCGATATTGTGTCCAGTCGATATTTTGTAGTCGATATTTTGACTGTGCACCTCACCATACCTATGCTACACTCGAAGTACGTAGTTTAATATGATAAAGCAGTATTACTATGTGGGAATAAGAACCATCTGACAAGGTCCGCATAATTAACACAGAGCGGGCCTCTGTTATAGCGCACTAGCAGGAGAGTGTAGCGCGCATGTGCACCTCACAGGCCACATGTCTGCATATGCGCGCATGTGCACAGATGCGCACACTACCTTCTGATGCCCGCACACGCGCACAGCAACCACGCTACTCTGGCGTGGCAAGCAGCGCAACCAGTACGGTGATTGGAATCGGAAAGACCATACATGGGCTTTCTCTGTCCTTCCGGTGGGTAAGCCCATTAGAGCTTAATTGGCGGTACAGCATAGTATATAAACACGAGGCTAGACGTGGCCCTCACACACAGCGGAGCCGCTTTGGGGGCAGCACGGCAGCGACTTTCTCCTGGCAATCGTGAGTAGTATATTGGGTAACGAGCATCAGGAACATCGACCCTGTAAGTAAACAAATCTAAGGTGTATTTTAATTTACAGGATGCTCATTGGCTCGACATACCCCCTACGTTCAGAGGCTCATGAGGCATACCACACCAGGAGAATTTGTAAGCTTCTACCTACAACTTTAAACCACCATTACTTAATCTCTGACGACCTGAACCATAAGGTTTTTTATGAATAGAGCGTGTGTTTTATGTTTAGTGTTTTGTATGTCATGTCCTTGTCCCCAGTTTTTACAGGGCGCACCTTCACTATTAGGATGACAACAATTTTGTCTAGTAGCTGCTGCCCCTCACTTTTTTCCTTAGGTCACTGCACCTGGAATAAGACAACTGACAACGGGAGTTATGAACGCATTGTTTGATTTTTTTCCATGTTTCTGTTGTCCCCCTAGGTTTGCAAATTGCAGAAGCCTCTTTGAAATATTGATTTAGGTACACCAGCCTTTTTTTAATTCTATCACTTTTCTGTGAATACACATATTTTGGTATAAATACGTGAGTAAGGTGGGGATTTGTGCACCCCGTCCTGAAAAAGGAGTACCACTCCGAAACATGTTGACGCACACATGAGGTGATGTACATTACATTACATCAGAACCTCAAAACACACCATTTTAACAGTGCCAGCCCGGGGGTCCAATAAACATTTTTCTGAGTATACCCCACGAGCCAGGTACTTTTTAACCATCACTTTAAACACCTCGAACCCCACCACTCACTCAATATCACACCCTCACACACACCACATATAGTCTGAGTAAATAGTGCTCCCATGTAGTCGTAGGTCGCAGCACGCCGCATCCCGTAGAGGAATGCGAAGACCCCAATGATGAAGCATGACACCAAGGGGCCTGTTGGTGTGTGAGGGGTATTTAAAGAACACTACGTGCTCCCCACCACTGTAGGGACCACCCACACCCACCAGTGGAGTCCATTTGTTTATGTATACTTGAATAGGGAGAATGAATCCACACGTTTTTTCTCTCTCTCCCCTTTTTGTTATTTTCTTGGTATAAATGATAAACAGGTCCTTACTTTGAAAAGCCACCAGAGCCATTTTCACTGTAGCAGGGGTAGCTGTTCCATAGGAAAGCAATGGGATATAAAATTAAATTTAATAGTTACTACCACCACTTCAGAAACAGCTAGCGTTCATTTTTGGACTTTCATTACAAGCCCAATTCATTGGTAAAATCAGATAGGTAATAAATATTTTTAAACAGGTACTTTAAAAAAAGTTATCTGTTACCTTCCTACAGGATCTAGAAGCTCATTTGTATGAGCTCCCGGCTGTCACCCAGGAACTGAATGGCTCCCCTGATGAGGTGTGAACTTGTTCCCAGAGCTGAGGTAAATGCTTTTGGTGTAGGGTGGTCTATTTGTCTGGCAGGATGACCATCTGGGCTCTGCCCAGTAACCTAATTAACTTCAAAGGGGCCTACCCTGTCACAGGTAGACTTAGCTAACAACGGTGCCTGCCCCTTCCTTTTTCCACCTAGCCACTCAGGCACCACACCCAGTAGCTGAGGATATGCCCTTAGAACTAGTTTTGAGTGACCACAGAGGAGTCGTTGCTCTTTTCCCTTGGCCACACCTCTAATGTGGGCATATGAGGTCTGCATAGGAGAAGAAAGGCTCTGTCATGTTGGGTTTGAACAGAGAAGGACACTGAGGGATGGATTGCAATAAAATAAACAGGAAGTGCCGCAAAAGAGGGTAAGGTTACCCTGAGAACTTTAACCCCATTGGTTAGGAATTACTCCCATCTACACGCTGGCCCTGGTCATAAATGTGGCACCCACATTTCCCTCCTCAGATCCCTTCTGGTGCCAATGGAAGAACTGAAATGGACTGGATCTACTGTCTGTGACCCCCGACAAACCTTTAAGACCGAACCTGCTTTCCCTCTTGTACTCACGAAGAAGAAGTGGACTCAGGTGGTCATAAGAGTGACCTCCTATTTGGGCTATAGGGCCACAACAAACTTCATGCAACCTTTTTCTGCATTCTCAACTGACCAGTTCCAATTTGACCTGCCTTAGACCCTGCTTCTGGCCTGTGCTAGAATGAGTCTTTACCCCTCCAAGTGCTCTCCCCAAGGTCTGGACACTCGGCTTGTGTCAAAGTGTACCCCTCCTAAAGTGTCCTGAAACTAAGGACTTAAAAACTTTCTGCCAGCTTTTTGCCCTGAGAGCTGGCTTGGGACCAACCCACCAAGCTGATCCACTGACGGTGTATTGCTGCTGGGATTGAGTTTGCTGAAGCACCTCCTGGGTTCTTCTCTGCAGCAGCAAATTCTTTTCAGTGGGGCTGCCGCTGACGAGCATCCAACAACGTCAAGACCACTTAATCCACAGCCTAGAGCCTTGCCCTGCTGAGGAAGTCTGAGCTCCAGAAAAAGGTTCTAAGTCTGAACATTGAAATCTTTCCCGGACCACGCCTCCGACTGCATCCTATCGATGATTAGGGCTATTTGGATGTGAAATCTGAACTCAACCCAATGTTATTTACACATGGATCTGCACCTATTCGGAAAATGTAAGTAAATTACACATTTTATTGTACGTATTACATGTGTTTGTGAATATAGGTGTAGTTAGTATATGAAATCCACACCTTATGTGTGTGAAATCCATACGTTTTGATTGCACAACAGCCTATTCCTATAGTAAATATGCCCACTTGGCATGTTTATACAAATTACCTCTATAATAATGCAAATCATTAGTAACCTTAGTCTGGATTATTTTATAAACAAAAATCAATACAAAGGTTCATAAATAATTCAATAAAAGCTGGTCCCTATAACATTTCACGAGTTAAGCAGAATGTGATGGTATACATTTTAAAAAATAGGCAGAGTTTGCCTGTATGTAGTTTGCCTGTATGGTTAACTGACTATGCATACAAAGGCCTAAATTACATATTACAACTAGTAATTCAGTCCACAAACCAACCTAATCAACTTTCCACTCAGTCTGAACACCTGAATTCCAGGTATGCTTTTAAAGGAATGATAATTGGTGACGCACATCGATTACACAATTCCAAGAAATAGCGCTATATGAGTTATCAGAGGAAAGCACAGAGGGGTTATGTTTATGAAAGACTTTTCATTGGTAAAGTCAACTCACAGCAAACTTGTTGGATTTGTAAATACAGTGTCTGTGTAAAACCTTAACCCAATGCACTCATTGTGACTTCTTGAGACTTGCAAGGGAAAGGCAGACATCAAAAGAGTGTGCCCCTATTTATCACACATAAATTGGCAGTGTCATTACTTTATGGGGAGTCCCACCACAACATCCAATTCTAATATCAACCTGAAATTCCAACTACAGAATATCAACTGGCACTATATGGCCAAGGTAAGTAGAAATGAAGTTAGAATAATATATCTATACTTCCCTGTATATGCTTACCAAATGGTTACTGTCTGCCTCCCTTCACAATATGGAAGTTGTGATTGATCATGTGAGAGTGGCTTGCCAACTTGTTGTAGGGCTGGATATTAGTCCCATGGAATACAGTTCTATATATTTATTCGGAGTCCAAAGCTCTCAAATGAGGTTTATCAATAGTAAACTATCCTTCTAATCTTATGGCTCTTTAGTCAACTAAAATGATTTTACTGTGTAGAATGGATATACAAATGAAAGATTTTTAATGCTCCAAATGTGGATTTGGGTGATCCACAGAATATTTTCAGATATTCTGTCCCGTAAAGTGTCATAAAGAGTTTAGTGCTCTGCTAAGGAACTAACGTACCATGGTGATTCTAAACAGATTGCACAGCCGTGGGTCCGTCACAGACAAGTGGTGTCTGCCTTTGGAATGGCTTTTACATTTCTTGTAAATGTATGTGGGACATGCAGGTCTAAAGAAGAATGGGTGTCTATGTGGGTCAATGACTATTCTGTAGGGTAGACAATGGGCTTGACCCTGTAAGAATCAAATACCCTCACACAACTGGATAGGTGTCATGCTTCATCGTAGGGTGTTTGTTCCTCATCATGCCAGCGCTGCAATGCCTGAAGGGCACCCTCAATGGGGGCCCTTTGCCAGAGATCTTCTTGTATTCCGTTTGGTGAAGTGTGGGTATGGGGGGCTTAAGGAGTAGATTGGTGTTGAGGTGTGAAGGTGTGAGGCTAAAAATAGGGAAAGAGGTACTTCTCAGGAAAAACTTTAATGAACAAGTTCTCTTCCCTATATTAAAATGTGTGGTGCTGTCTATTAGACTTTAGTTATCTTACCTAGCTACAGGTCACTATGTTTCTAACTTCCGAGTAGTCATAACAATGATCTAGTAGCTATTCATCAGGACCAAAGTCAACCTAATCTACTTAGTGATTGGAGTTTTAATGTATGGGTTCATTGATTTTCTCCCAATCACACATACCTTGGTTTCGGTATTGAGTTGTGATTTATTTATAGATGACCTGTAGTTCAAAGACACATAGTACACAGTAAAAATACAATTCAATATTTCCAAATAATTATTTCCAATGTTGATTCTGGTTGGCAAATTGTGAAACACATGCTTATTTTGTTACACCAAACACATGCTTATTTGTTTGCATCAATCACATGCTTTGTGCCAAAGTATGTCACCTGTACAGATAAAATGGGGATGGGGTCCCTGGGGCCAACATCGGCCTGAGGATGGAGCTGCATGGTCCCCCTCCGCTTCTATGGTCTTAAATCCTTGGGGGAGGTAAATGCATTGTTGATCTATAAGAGCACAATATATGTGATGAGTGTGTTCTTTCTTGAGCTCTCATGGTGAGAGCACAGTCCATGATTCTCCTGTTAAATGTCTATGAGTATGCAAAAGTGCAAAAACACCTGGAGGAATCTCCCTTTTGCCCTGACCCCATCCATCTCAGTAGTATACAAAGGTCTTCCCTTCTTTGCCAGTATGATGGACAGCTTACCCAAAGCCCCCAGCATGTTTCCCACCGATTATAGTGACATGTTCTTGATGCCGAAGAATATGAGGGCTTCTCCACCAAACAAAGAATCACTTACTTACTAGTGGAAGGGCCCTTGTTTGGTGGAGATTTACCTCTTTTTAGTTTAGTTGTCTTCTCTAAAGGTTATCAGATTTCTGGATGAAGATGGAGAGGAACAATCACATTGCTGAAAGACACAAAAGCTCACTGGAGACATTTCCTCAAGGTCCACCACGTGTTGTAGTGTAGAATATGCACTACACATCTACCCAACCAGGTAGCACTTACTAATTAACCAGTAGAAAGTACTCCAGTTCGGTAGACATTTTGTGCAAAACTGTAGGCTCTTGAAGGATAAAGCAGCAGGTGAGGTTCTGTTCTGGCTCAGTCACCCACACAGCTGCTGACACACCCACACTCAGGTACCTGCTCACACACCCATCCAGCCACTTTCAGACCCACACAGCCACTCACACACCCATAAAGTCACACACACCAGCACCCACAGTACCACTCACACACCCATTCAAAGGCCCATACAGTCACTCACACACTCACATAACCACTCACACACCTACTCACAGACCCCTACACCAACTCACACACCCACAAAACTACTCACACACCCAAACAGCCACTCACACACCCACTTAAAGATCCATACAGCCACTCACATACCTATAAAGCCAATCACACACCCATTCACGACCCCTCATCTCCTCACAATCCCACTCACAGCTGCTTATGCACCCACTCGCAGATCCATACAGCCACTCACTGACTCACAAATCCACTCACACACTCTCAAAGCTACTCTTGCACCTAGCCATACACCCATATAGACACTCACACACCCACTCACAGACCTATACATCAACTCACACACCCAATCACCCACTGATATAACTACTTACACACCAACTCACAGACCCAATTCAGCCACTCACACATCTACTCACTGACCCATACAGCTACTCACACACCCATACAGCCATACAGCCACACCCACAAAACCACTCACACATTCACTCACAGACACATACAGTCATTCACACACCCACTTACTTACCTATACAGCCACTCACACACCCACTCTCAAAGGTTACAGTTAGGAAATAAAATGTAAAAACCTTGGAAATATACTGAAAAAACCAAAGGTTACATGACATTATAGTTAGGCTCAGATTTCACACTCACAAAACCATAGAAATGCAGCAGGTAAAGTTACCTGAGCTAACTATAACTTATGCCCCTGCAATGCACTGCTAATGACCTCGTACATTACATCACTCATGACATGGTCAGTGACATCCCTGATGACATCTCAAATGACATAACTGATGACATCATCCATAGAACCACTCACACACCCACTGACACACCCATACAACCACTCATACACCCACTCACACATCTATACAACCACTAACACACCCATATAACCAATCACACATCCACTCACACACCCATTCACAGATCCCTACAACTGCTCACACACCCACCCATACACCCATACAACCAGCCACACCTCCACTTACAGACCCATACAACCACTCACACACCACAACCACTAGAACACCCACAAAACCAGTCACAGACCCATACAACCACTCACACACCCACTCAAACACCCGCACATCCACTCACACACCCATTCAACTACTCGCACAGCTACTCACACATCCATACAACCACATACACACTCAGATAACCACTCACACATCCATACAACCACTCAAACTATCCACTCCACACCCAGAACACCACTCACAAACCCACTCACACACCCATACAGCTACTCAGACACCCACTCACACACTGATACAGTCACACAGCCACTCAGATTACATATGTTAGAAACAGTATCACTCATTATTAGTACAAAAAGAATAGTAATTTAACTTATGCAATAGATTAGTATATATATCTTTAAATCTCAGAAACGTTTAAACAACACTTACTCTCACTGGATGTTGTCATCAGTGATGTTACTGACCACGTCATGAGAGATGTAATATGTGAGGTCATAAGTAGGGCATTGCGGGGGCATAAGTTATATGTAACTTTAACTGATGAATGTATATGGTTTTCTGCATGTGAAATCGGATCCTAACTAGAACGTCCCTGTAACCATAATTTTTCCCTGTAAAAATATATATATATATTCAAACTGCAAAAGCCCAAAGATTAAAGTAACATTATAGTTAGGTAAAATGTTCAGTATTAAACTCTAAAAACTCTGAAATTTCCCCATTAATACCTAGAGTTATAACAAGATAACTTGTACCCGAAGGTAACTATCATTCGCTTCACTGTGGGCAGGAAAACAGATGAAAAGTCGGCTCCCAGCGGGAATGAGTATTTTTCAAGCTCTCAACTGCTGGGAGTGGACTTGATGTTTGCTCCTAGTTGGTGGGAGATTTAAAATTGCTTCCACAAAGCAAGAGCAAACATAGGTTTCCCTGACTGCACCAGCGTGGGTATGGAAACCACTTTGTCCCTGGGGTGGGCTCCCTGAGACGTAGCCTGACCCGGCCTTGGGATATGGGGTCCAAAGGGCCATTAATGACTCAGGGAGGTGGGATTTTTAAGTGATAAGCATTTGCCTGTCCTAGTGGTCATAATCATATCTTTAGGAAGTAGATATTCATGCTCAGTTAATAGCGAAATGACCTTCCCAAACTAAAACCTAATTCCGTCACTTATAACACAAGCACAAAGCCCCCTAATATGACAGTTTGCTAACTGTTTTTTAAACAAGAAGAAATTTCCCATGAAAAGCATGGAGTGGTTTGTAAGTTTGAACTATAGCACATGAAACACGGATGCAAATGCATATAGTATTTCTTACTACATGTTTATAATTCTGCTTCTTTTTTCCTTTTTTTTCTCTCCTTTCCGTTTGCATGTAATGTTCCTCTGCATTTATTGTTTGCTTCTATTTTTTTTTCTTTATGTGACGTATATTCGTACATGAATGGAATTCTTGTAATTCTGTAACTAATAATACTTAAACAGTCTTAAATAGCCCCAGACCTAGGTGCCATTGAGGGGCGAAACACGTGCTGGCTGGTCTAAGTTCTCTGCTGTCTCTCAATTTTCAACTGCATTAAAATAAATGCATGTGATGATTAGTAAGTAATCTCTGACCACTATTTTACCCAAGGAATATCGAATCCCATGTTACTCTACCATACTTAAATATATTTCATAGTTCTGGACATAGGAGTATTGTCCTCATAGGGTAAGCAATCAATACTGGCAGCTGCCAAAACTAGTCAGCATAACCCCAGAATTATTACCTCCCTTCCTTGAGAACCGTAGCATCATTGTAAAGGCTGTTTCCCCTTGGAGAGGGATGCATTCCAGTTTTACAGGGTTTAAATATATATCATCATTTATTATGGTGTCTGTGGGTGTGTGAAGGCATGCTTGTATGTCTGTGTATATTTGTGTATGACTGCATGTGTGTGTATGACTTCATGTTTGTGTGTGTGTGAGTATGCACATGTGCTGGTCTGAATGTGGAGTGCACATCCATTGTATAAAATTGGTTCTATCATAATGATGGCAAATCTTGGAATGTTGTGGATGTCCATGACATTATAGTGCCCATTACCGGTCTGACGTTAGCCTTGGACATTCTGGACATTCTGGGCCTCCATAGCATAATGGTCCTAATCCATAGTGTAATACTTTGGGGGCTGGGGACCCCAAAACATTTGACACCCCAATATTTTACCTCAACAGAATGCCTACAATTCAATGAATCAGAGACAGTGTTAAACCTCAATTTTATTAGGCAATGTGGTCCAGATGTACGACCCGCCAATTAGCGAGTTGCAAATTGCGTCGCATTTGCGACCCCCAATTTGTAGCTTGCTAATTGGGATGCACAACAGTGTCTGAGACACTGTTTGCGATTCCCAATGGGGTCACAAATTGCATGCCTAATGCATATTAATGAGGCTGTCGCAATTTGCGACCTCATTGGGAATGGCTGGCACTCCCAGGGATGGTTGCCTGCTGGGGTGAGCAGACCTCCATGTCTGGGACTGCTTTTAAAGAAAGCAGTTTATAAAAAAAATAAAAATGAAACTTTTCATTTTAAGAGCAGGCAGTGGTCTCTTGAAAAATATTTGTGCATTCATTCTCAAAGGAAAAGGGGTCCCCTGGAGACCACTTCCCGCTTGCGAGTGCTATACCACCCTTCTGAGAAGGGTGGTAAACTGCGAGTGTTTTGCGACCACAAATGTGGTCGCAAAACATTCATTCATACCTTTTTCTAGTCGCTATTAGGAAGGGACACCCTTGGAATGCCCCTTCTTAATAACAAGTTGCTAATCCTATTTTGCGAGTTGCAAATCAATTTGCGACTCGCAAAATAGGATTAGTACAGGGACCCGATTAATTGTGTTATGTGACGTAACTCTTGTTACTGTACTTATCACGATTACAATTTGATTTTTTTCACTGAGCCTCGCACACCTCCTCTCGCATTTTCCCTGGTAATTTTTTGCAGGTAAAACTAGCCACAATTTACTCAGGGGGAAATGATCACTAGTAACATGACGTAGATTTTGGTGTGGTAAGTAACAAAATCGATGTTATGCCCAATTTAGGGTAATATTTATAATTAGATACTATTTAACACACAAAATAAATGCCGATCCCTGTGTCAGAATATGACTGATCCGATTAATATTGCATCGTTTTCTGGGCCAACCATAATTCCCGTGATCTTTAGGCATCTTTGGAATAATTGTGTTGTGGGCCTCCATGACACAACGGTGCCTACTCCCGATGAAAACAGCCCTGGCAAAAAATCGTGGGAATTCCTGACATATGGTAGGCATTTATGACATGAAGAGGGCCATTGCTGATATAATGCGGACGTATTTATGGTCGTCCATTTCATCACAATTTCGGTGTCGACCCCTATCATAATACTGACTCTACCTTAATGGTATTTATTTATTTATTTATTTTATTTTGGCGGTTTTGTACAGCGCGAACAGACCCTTGCGGGGATCAGAGCGCTTTACAGATCAGGTATAGGTAATGGCATATAAACACATATAAATACAAATACAGTGGCATATATGAATACAGTAAGAACTGGGAACAATTAAAGATTAGCACAAAGCTGCAGTAGTGTATAGGACAAGTTCAGGTGAATTTGGCCATGAGAATTGATTTCACTTCTTTTTTAAATAGGCCGTAGATGGGTTAAGTCTCGTTTCTGGTGGTAGAGTGTTCCATATCCTGGGTGCCATTCCTGAGAAGGTACGATTGTATGTTTTTTTCTTGGGGAAGCGTTGAGGTTTCAGAAGAAGATTGTTAGAGCTCCTCGTAGACCTGTTGCCACCTGAAAGTACTAGTTTCTCCACTAGATATCTCGGGGTTTTGTGATGAAGTGCCTTATGTGTCATACAGGCGATTTTTAACTGGATTCTGGCCTCAAAAGGTAGCCAGTTGAGGGCCTGAAGGTCAGGGGAAATGTGGCAGTTGCGTTTAGTGCCTGTGACGAGTCTAGCGGCTGTATTGATAGCAGCTCTGAGAGGAGCAGTATGTCATAGTATGTCATGGTAAATAACGAATTCTTAGGGCCGGTGGCACTGTTTTCAGTGCCACCTACATCCCAAATTAGCGATTCGGTAAATTTACAGATTCGGTAATTTACAGAATCGGTAAATTTACCGAATCTGTAAATATACCGCATCGGTAAATTTAAGGCCCCCTACATCTGAAACTCCAAATACCGGTCGGTAACGGCCGAAATCGGCCGTTACCGACCGGTATTTGGCCTCCTACATCTGGCCCATAATGTCTATAGGAAATGTCACTTAAAATACTATCTATCTATCTATCTATCGTCTGAAAAAAACAAACTGACTGACTGACTGATAGATTTATAGAACGCTCGATGGCCGCGTCGTCTTGGCGCTAAGATAGGTTCATACTAATCCAGATACTTATTTATTTAAGAGCCCTTAGGGAACAGCCAGGTCTTAACCTGTTTCCTAAAGATAGTCCTGTTATGTTGCAATCTCAGCTGTGGGGGAAGAGAATTCCACAGTTTAGTGGCTTGATGGGAAAAGCTCTTACCACCCCATCTGGCAGTTTTTATTCTGGACACCCGTACCAGTCCTGTATTGGCGAATCTCAGGCTTTGCCGGGGATTGTACCACGAGAATAACTTTCGGATATCAATGGCACTGCCTCCGTAAAGCGCCTTGTGCACCAGACAGAGGGCTTTAAATTTCACTCTTTCCGTTTCCGGTTAAAGTAACGATATAGTTATGAGAATATTTCAGTGACAACATTAATGGTCTGAACAAAAAAAACACAGAAAGTCACCAGTTATACTTAGCAGAGCTAACTATAATTTGCACCCCCGCCATGCGCTGCTTATGCCCTCACATAATGCATTACTCATGACATGTTCTATGACAGCAATTATGACATCACTGATGACATCTCAAATGATATAATTGATGACATCTCTACAGCCAACCCTCGCCGAAGGCAGTGCTCTGTCTTAGAAGTCTTAGAAATAAAGAAAACAAAAAAGTGTGGGAGGACAGGGATAGCTTGACCCTGCTAAGCCTGGTGGTGAGGTCCTAGAGGGACTCCCCCAGTTGTCAGAAATATTAAAAAAAAATTTTATTTTGCAGGAAATTCACAGAGGATCCATGACTCTGCACAATTCAACCTCCCCCAGCCCCCCTGTGTGGGCCACAGCCTGGGGGAACATGATCATTTTCTTTTAGGGTACGGGCGCATGGCCCCCCTCCCCAAGCCGCCTCTAAGAGGCCCCAGAGACCCCCATCCTGCAGGGAAGTCATATTAATTAAGGGGAGAGAGGGGCATGCCCCTCCTCCGGTGCCTAAAAAGGCTCCAGAGACTACAAAACCCCTGAGGTTGACATATTTATAAAGGGCAAGGAGAGCATTGCCCCCCCCCCCCCTCGAGCCTCTAAGAGCCCCAAGGTATACCATCCCCTGGGGCTGATAACTTAATAAAGGGGAGAGGGCCATGGTGGCCCCCCTTCCCGGCATCTAAGAGACCCTGAGGGCCACATCCCCCAGGGCTGTCACGTAGAAAATGGGAGGGAGGCCATGTGGCTCGCTCCCAGAGTTATTTTATGGCCCCGGTGACCCCATCACTGAGGCCAGCTCAGGGATTGTGTCCCGGGCCCCCGACTCCCAGGGCACCGTTTATTTCCCTGCCCAAGAGTGCGGGCAGGAAAGAACAAGGTTCTCCTACCTAGGGGGAGAAAAAAGCAGCTCAAAACCTTTCCCTGCCTGTGTTCTCGGGCAGGGAAAAACAGACAATTGCTCCCGCCCAGTGGGAGCAAAAGATAGCTACTCCTGAGGGGCAGCGGCAATGCTGGCTACTGCTGCACTGGTAAGCCAATAGGGCGGCTGGGCCTTGGACCTCCCCTCGCAGCCCCCAACAAGGGACCTCCTGTGTAGTGCCACGAGTGGGCAGAGGGGCACCCCACTTAAAAAAAGAAATGCTGGCTCCAGCAGAAGCAGGAAGGTGGCGGGGGCCTTGGGGCTCACCCTGCAGCCTAAAAAAAAAGGAAGTTGTCTGTGGCGCTGCGGATGGCACTCTGTAAATAAAAATAAATGCAGGCTCCTACACAGCCCATTGAGGCACCTGTAGGGAGCAGGGAGGGCCCCTGGGGCATGCCCCTGCAGCACGCTATGCAAAAAACCTCTGGGTGTCCTGGGTAAGACTGGGATGCCCAGAAAAAAAACCAGGCAAAAGTGAATAATAAATGAGCTGGCACACCCGCTCATTCATTATTCACTGCTCCTTCAAAGGAGTGCCCCACAATACCCTGCGAGGGCTATTTACATTTCTTATTTATTTGGTAATGTTCCTAGAAGGGCCAGGGGCACCATTAATTGTTTTTAAATTGTTGTTGGGGGCTGCAGGGAGTTCTGCAGTCCCCTGAAACATTAGAAAACAAATTGTAAGTTTTCTGGGTCACTGAATCTATGAACGAAGGAGAACTTACCATATTTATAAAGCACTTCACAGGCTAGAGCTTTTGCTCTACAGCTGGGAGTGGAGCATTCCCTAGGGGCTGGTTCTATTTTTTTTATTTATTAAACTTATAAAGCACGCTATCACCTTGCAGGCATCCTCGCGCTAGGCATCTCAGAGGACAGAAGAAGTGTGTCAGATACGAGGCAGAAGACTTTTTCTTAGGGAACAACCAAGTCTTCAATCTCCTTCTAAATGGGAGGAGCTCCTTGATTTGTCTAACCTCCCACGGGAGTTCATTCCACAGTTTGGCCGCTGCCACCCCAAACGATCTGCCACCTGACCTGACTTTCCTAAACCTTGGTACCTTCACCAGCCTAGCTGATGAGGAGCGAAGCCTTCTCATTGGGACATACCAATCAAATTTTTTTCGCATGAGCGCCGGACCGAGCCCATGTAGGGCTTTAAAAACAAGGCAGAGAGACTTGAACTGAACTCTCTGTTTCAGCGGGAGCCAGTGCAGTTTTGCCAAGGCCGCAGATGAAGATGACCTTCTAGGCAGGCCTAAAACTAGCTTGGCCGCCGCTGACTGGATCCTCTGAAGTCTATCCAGAAGGAACTTCGGAGAGTCAAGCAGCAAGGCATTACAATAATCCAGCCTACTAAGAATAGTACTCCTTGCCACTAGAGCACACGCCTGAGAGGGCAACAAAGGAAAACTTTTCCGCAAGGATCTGATGATCGCAAAACAGCAGGCCGCCGTTTTTGTAACCTGGGCTTCCATCGTAAGCTTATTATCAAACATGACGCCAAGGTTACGGACTGTTGTAACTGGTCAGTCGAATCGTCAGATAGCCAAAAGTTGCTGGGCAAAGCATGCGGAATCCTGCTGGCTGAGCAGAAAATCACCTCAGTCTTACCTGCATTAAATTGCAATGAGTTATCCTTTAGCCAACAGGCTGTATCCCTCAAACAGTTATGAAATGCTTCCACTGACGTAGACTCCTCACCTTCAAAGGAGAGAATCAGCTGCGTGTCATCAGCATAATTTATGATGGCAATATTATGTGCTTTGATGACTGCAATCAGGGGCTTCAAATAAACATTACATAGTATAGGGCTGATTGCCGAGCCCTGTGGCACACCGTGTGACACATTGGAGAAGGCAGATCGAAAAGGAGGGAGGGACACTGCCTGCTGTCTATCCTGTAAAAAGGACCAAAACCATCGTAAGGCACAGCCCCTCACCCCAGCCTCAATTAGTCTCCTCAGCAGGATCTCATGGTTGACCGTATCAAAGGCAGCAGACAGGTCAAGCAGGATCAGCGCCACTGCCTGACCTCTATCTGCCCGCCTCTGAAGTTCATCCATAACGGTCACCAAGGCCGTCTCGGTACCATGGGCTGGCCGCAATCCAAACTGAACCTCTTCCAGTAGATTATGTTGCTCCTGGTGCCTCGAAAGAGTGTTACCCACTACGCGTTCCACAATCTTCGCCGGGAAGGGCAGCAGGGAAATAGGCCTATAGTTCTTAGAGTACTCTGGATCAAGAGATAGCTTCTTAAGCAGGGGGTCACCAATGCCTGCTTCCATTGAGATGGAACCACCCCACTCGCTAAAGACTGGTTGCAGATCAAGAGAAGAGTTGGAAACCACTGTTCCTCAAACTCCTTCCAGATCTTGTGTGGCAATGGATCCAAAGGAGAACCTGAGGAAATACCCCGTGCCACCCTAGTGAAGTCCTCCACCGCTAGAGGCACAAATTCAGATAACTGGTCCATGGTCAGACAAATGGAACTAATACCTTCACCTTCCGAACCACTCACCTCAGCAGCGTCACACCTCATAGCCTCAGAGGCTACAGTCCCAGCTACCGGATGGCCCCCCTCCAGCCCTTCAATGATCAATTTGATTTTCTCATGGAAGAACCATGCCAGGTTCTCACAGAGTTCCTGAGAGGGGGGTATCACATTCTTGGAACAGTCAGGAGTAGTAAGACTGTTCAATATATTAAAAATATCTCTAGAACTATTAGAGGCATTACAAATTATGGAAGAAAAATAGTCCGCCTTGGACCTTCTAATCTCCCTCTTGTAGCCCTCAATTTTTCTATGGCTGCCTTTTATTTGGGCTGAAGATGTATAAAAAAACTAAAGGCTCTCCTGCGGTTGGTTTGATGGTTGCATTTTTTGGGGTTCAAAATGTCAAAAGAAAGGCTCAGAAACATATTTCTGACTATTTTCTTTCACATTTTTCAAGTACAAAATGTAATAAGAAAAACTATGGGCCTGAGTTAGGTCTCTGCAGACATGTCACTCCATCATAATAATGACAGGATATCCCATCTGCAGGGATCAAATATGTGCGTTTCCCATGTTAATTCACTTTAGAGAGGTAGGTCTTGGTTCAGAAAGCACCCTTTTTGTGATTTGGTGTAAATCTGTTCAGTAGTTAGAAGAAATCAAATTTGTATATATATGGGGATGCGACCCCTCCACAAATCCTCCCAATCTTGTGCAGAGATCTGATTGGCTGCCAGCACTTCAACCAGGAAGTGGTGGCAGCCATCTTGGGACTTAGACTCAGCTGAGTACCAAACAAAAGGCAAAAAAAGAGAAGGGGGCAGGATAGGAATGCTTTGACCCCTATGCCTGGTGCTGGGGTCCCCAAAGTAGCCCGCCAGGGCCAAAAAGCATTTTTTTACAAAATATTTTGTGGCAACAATTGGGATGGATTTGCGAATTCGCAGCAAAAAATTAAAAAAAGCAAGTGTGTTCTCCCACATTTGTTTTCACTTTATTCCCCCGGTGGGCCAGGTCTTGGGGGCATGAGGGTGTTTTCTAAAAAACAAAAAAGGAGGGGGTGCTCAGGGTCTAGGGCTCTATTTAGACCCAGGGCCTACCATTTAAATATAGGAGGAGGCCGTGTGGTCCCCTATCCATTGGGCTCGTTGAGACCCAGGGACCACTACCTCCTCAGGGCATTTAAATAAAAGTGGAGTGGGGCCCTCAAGGAGCCCCCTCCTGGGGCTCTATTATGTCTCAGGGACCACCACCTCCCGAAGCTAAATAAATGATGCAGAGTGCCGTACAGACCCCCGTCCTGGAGACCCCTACCTGCCCAGGGCCAAATTCATATTTAAACCTGGGAGGGGGCCGTGCGGCTCCCTTCCCGGGCCATATATGGTCCCGGGGACCACCACCTCCCTGGAGCTGGCCCGTGCATACTAAATAAGGGGGGCCACTCACCCCCCTTCTGGAGCCATTAATGGCCCTAGGGCCTCCATCCCCCAGGGCCGGCTCCTGCTATCTCACGAGGTGCCCACCTTTGGGCGACAGCTGTTTTCTTTTGCTTGGTGGGAGCTGTGACAGCTCCCGCCAAGGGAGAACAAACAATAACTTCACTGCCCGCAAGCAGGAGCTATCAAACTGCTCCTGCCTGCTGGGAGCAGAATATTGATCTGTTTCCCTGCCTGCTGTCATGTAGGTAGGGAGACATATGAAGTTCTCTGTATGGAGGAGCAATGCCGGCCCCTGCATGAGGCGGGGTGCTGGCTGGAACCATGAGGGCATTAAGGCTCCCACCATGGTCCCCATCAAAGCACATTGGGTGTCCTGGGTGTGACCAGGGCGCCCAAATAGACGTGGATGGGCCCTTGAGGATGGGGTCCCTTGGGCTGATATCAGCCCGGAGGGCTGCACGGCACACCTTTCCCATTGAATTTTACCTGGGCCCCTGGGGATGGGGTCCCCAGGGGCGAAATCGGAGGGCAGAAAAACAAGCAGAAAAGGCCAAACAGAGGGCTGAGAATGAGCAGAAAAGGCAAAACAGAGGGCAGAAAAACAAGCAGGTAAGGCAAAACATGGTGGGAAAATAAGCAGAAAAGAAAAAACAGAGGGTAGAAAAAAACAGAGGGCAGAAAAACGAGCAGGAAAGTGAAAATAGAGCAGAAGAGGGCATAACAGAGGGCAGAAAAATGAGCAGGCAAACCAAAACAGAGCAGAAGAGGGCAAAACAGAAGGGAGAAAAACTAGCAGAAAAGGCAAAACGGAGGGGAGAGAAATGAGCAGAAAAAGGCCAAACAGAGGTCAGAA
The DNA here is from genome assembly GCF_964261635.1 of Lissotriton helveticus. Lineage (NCBI taxonomy): Eukaryota > Metazoa > Chordata > Amphibia > Caudata > Salamandridae > Lissotriton > Lissotriton helveticus. The sequence goes on from NC_136059.1 coordinate 1,941,279,958, forward strand.
AAATTATCAGAAAACACAAAACAGGGGCCAGAATAACGAGCAGAAAAGGCAAAACAGAAGAGAAGGGGGCAAAACAGAGGGCAAACAAATGGACAGAAAAAGCAAAATGGAGGGCAGAAAAATTAGCAGAAACGGCAAAACAGAGGGTAGAAAAAATAACAAGAAAGGCAAGACAGAGGGCATAAAAATTTGCAGATAAGGCAAAATGGAGGGCAGTTAAATTAGTAGAAAAGGCGAAACACAGGGCAGAAAAATGAGCAGGAAAGGCAAAACAGAGCAGAACAGTACAAAATAGAGGACCGAATAGGCAAAACAGAGGGCAGAAAAGCAAGCAGAAAAGGCCAAACAGAGGGCCAAACAAATTATCAGAAAAGGCAAAACAGGGCAGTAAAACGAGCAGGAAAGGCAAAACAGAGCAAAAGAGGACAAAAAGAGGGTAGAAAAACGAGCAGTAAAGGCAAAATAGAGGGCAGAAAAACGAGCAGATAAGGCAAAACAGAAGGCAGAAAAGAAGCAGAAAAAGCAAAACTGAGGGCAGCAAAACAAGCAGAAAAGGCAAAACAGAACAAGAAACGAGCAGGGAAGGCACAAACAGGTTGCCATCCAGCAGAGGGTAGCGAACTGCAGGCAAGCTGACCAGGATTTGATTCGATTTTGAGTTTTGTAGAGCGTGAACAAATACTCGGAGGTGTCTCGGCGCTAAAAGATGGAGGAACATAGAGAATAGAGTTAGATTTTAGTGTAAAGCCAGGTGTTTAAAAGTTTGTGGAAACTCCAGAGAGAGGGGGCTGATTTAATTGCCAGCAGAAGACTGTTCCAGTTTTGAGTTGTACAGACCAGAAAGCTCCTACCTCCCTAAGAAGAAAGCTTGTAGAGAGGCACCACCAAATTCATTGCTGAGCAGGACCTAAGTGTCCTGTTAGGAACATACCTTCTACGTTTTTCTCCTAAGAAGGTTGGCCTTATCCCTGAAGCGCTTTAAAGGTTATGCACAGGGCTTTGAAGAAAATCCTTTGAAGAACAGGGAGCCAGTGCAGCCTTACCAAGGTCTGTGAGGCCGACTGGAACTTTGGGATTTTCATCAGCAATCTTGCTGTTGTGATTTGTAGAATCTGCTATTTTTTCAGATGGACCTTGGGTAGGTTGACATAAAGACCATTACAGTAGTCACAAAACTGTTGCAGGGGGAGCGAGCACAAGGACCTTCTTAATTTTTACAGACATTAAACCTCAACAGGAAACACTTACATATATAAACATAGCAGGTGCCCCAATTGAGACTCCACTTCTGTAAAGGACAAATGACCCTGACCTCCTGGGTTTGACAAAGGCAAAGCAAGTGTGTTTTCCTGGCAATTTCACATTGAAAGACAATCTGAAATACTTGGTTGAGGTGAATGCATTGTTGTAGTGACTGTGATGAGTGGGTTATTTCTTGCTCGACCTGGTAAGATCAGAGTCCATGGTACAACCTTTAAATGACTACGAGTATAAAAATGTGAAAAATCACCAGACGCTCTGCTTCTTTGGCCCCGCCCCATCCACGCTTTTCCTGGAGATTTTGGTGCTGAGGAACATGAGGACATCTCCACCAAACAGAATAACAACTTAATAATGAAGCAATAACTTCATATAGTCAAGAGGAAGGACCCTTGTTTGGTGGAGAGTTGCCTTTTTGGACTCCTGTTGTCTTCTCTATAGGAAAATTCATGTTATCACAAATTTCTGGATAAAGACGCACAAGGAACAATCACATTTCCAGAATGCACACAAGGTCACTGTTGAAATTTCCTCATGCTCCATTTCACGGATGTGTTGCATGATTATTATTGTTAACAACATTTGTTAAGTGCATGCCTACTCGAATCGGGCTTCCCAGTGCTAACCATCCCTGCTGAAAGCTATCCCAAATGACATTTTAAACTGGTAAGTTTTCAGTTGTTTCTAAAACTGAACAGATTGATATTAAGTCTAAGACAGACGGGAAGAGAGTTTCACATTTTGGGGGTCAGGTAGGCAAAGGACCAGCCACCCTTCTAGCCCTCTTGATTCTTGAGACAATGAGAAGGCCTAGCTTGGTTGACTTGAGCTCTCTGCCTGCTTTATAAGGTTTCATAGCTGATGAAGAATATGTGAACCTGATTTACATTTAGCATGATGCGCCATGCATAGCCTCCGGGTAGTTATGCGCTATATAAGTGCAATTTTTCGTTTCATTTCATTTCATTTCATAGCGGCTTCAATATGATTCTGTTGTCTATTGGCAGCCAGTGCAGAGTGGCAAGTGCTGGTTGAGTTGAGTGGGATCTAGGTACACCCAGTAGCAATCAGGCAAAAGCTTTCTAGATGATTTGCAACCTCTAAATCACTGAGATGGGGGGCAGCCTAAAAACAGGGAATTGCCATAATCATGGTGCTATAATATCAGTTCCTGTGCCATTGTCCTTCATAGCTCCATGGGGAGCCATTTGATAGTTTTCCTTAAGGCACTAAGGAGGCCAAAGCAAATGGCTGCGACTCTTTTTGCTTGCAGGGCCATAGAGCGATGACTATCCAAAGTAACACCTCTAGTTTGAATGAAGGATGATTTTTTAAGGATGGAGGCCATGTAAGTTTATCACATAAAGATGGGTTATTGCCAGCCACTATGACCTCAGTTTTCTCCCATTCAATTTGAGGCAACCACCACTTGGTAACTTGCTCTAGGAAGCCGTTGAGTTTTTAGCCTCACCATTAGGAGAGAGAGAAACAATCTGGGTGCTGTCAACATAAGAGACCATGGTGAAATCTAAGGAGCATATAATGTCTGATAATGGATGGACATATACGTGAAAAAGTATGGGGCTAATGGAGGACTTCTGCGGCAAACCACACCTTAACTAATGCATCCTGGAACAAAATAACCCTTCGCTGACTTGAAATCTTCTGTTGGGTAAGAAAGATGTTAGCCATCTTAACGCCTTTCCCATAATGCTACTCATTTCCATTCTAAAGAGAACAGTGTGTGATACAGTGTCAAAGGCTGTGCTCAAGTCCAAAAGGATATGATCAGCCAACCCACCTGCATGGGGTGCATGATACAATTAACCCTGGGCGTAGTTCGCGTAGTAGCGCTATGCGTAGCTACGTGAAGTGCACTTCACACTACGCAAGCTACGCATAGCTACGCGAACTGCATAGTGCACTGTGCAAAATGCTGCTCGCACTGATTGCACATTGCCAGATGCTTGTCCGCACTGTTCAATCAGTGCAAACCACATCTTACACAGTGCAAGCAGTCATTGTCTGCCGCTTGAGTAGATTTCTACTCGAGCGGCAGCTTTCTCAATGCAGACTGGTAGTTTCTCATCGCGAGTGGTCGTGAGCATACACGACCACTCGCAATGAGAAACCTGACCTCCCCGTGTTGAGAATCTCGCCGGGAGGTTTATTTTCCACACTCGCGTCCGGCAACTTTATGTTGCTGATCGTGAACAAGGAAAAAGTCTCACTGGGATGTCATTTTGCTTGCTCGCGATCACCAACTTGACGTTGAGGACTCCGAGCAAGCAAAAAAATGATGATACGCGTGTTTGCACGGTGCTACGTGCAATTCGCGTAGTGCGAAGTAGCACAAACTTCGCAAACTACGTACACGTAGCGTAGTACTTCCCCCATGGTTAGATAGAATACATACAGGACATTTACCCAAGGAGGGACCACTTAGTAATTAACCAGTAGAAATTACTCCACTTGGGTAGCTATTTTGTGCAAAACTGTGGTCTGTTTTTAGTTAAAGGGGGAGGTGTGATTCCGTTGTGGCCACAGTCACTGACAAAGCTACTCACACACCCACACAGACACTAAGACACCCACTCAAACACTCTCACTGACAGACCCACTCAGACACTGATACACCCACTCATAGACCTACTTAGACACTCACAGACCCACTCACAGACCCACTCACACACCTACTCACAGGCCTATTCAGACACTCTCACACCCACTCACAAATCCACTCAGGTACTCAGGCACTCAAGCACCCATTCACAGAACCACTCAGGCATTCTCACAACTGCTCACAGACCCATTCAGACACTCATGCACCCACTCACAGACCCACTCGGGCATGTTCATCCACTCACAGACCTACTCATACACTCATGCACCCACTTACAGAACCACTCATACTTTCTCACACCAACTCAGAGACCTACTCAGAGACACATGCACTGTCTCATAGACCTACTCATAGACTCAAACACCCACTCACAAACCCACTCAGACACTCATGCACCAACTCACAGACCCACTCAGATACTCATGCACCCACGCACTCACCCACTCAGACACTCACGCACCAACTCACACACCCAGTGAGACACTTATGCAGCCACTCTCAGGCCCAATGAGACACTCACTCAATCACCCACTGAGACACTCACTCTCAAAGCTTACAGGTTACAGTTAGAAATTCACTTAAAAAAACAAATGTTACAGGGACATTGTAGTTAGGAAATAACATTAAAAAACTGTTGAAATTCACTAAACACAACCAAAGGTTACAGGGACGCTATAGTTACCAAATATTATTAAAAACTTTAGAAATTCACTGAAAAAACCAAAGGTTATAGGGACATTATAGTTAGGAAATAGAATTTTAAAAACCTTAGATATTCAGTGAAAAAAACAAAGGTTACAGGGACGTTATAGTTAGGCTCAGATTTCACGCAAACAATACCAGTGAAATTCAGCAGTTATAGTTTCCTGAGCTAACTATAACTTATACCCCTGCAGTGCAATGGTTAAGACCTCACATATTACATCACTCATGACATGGTCAGTGACATCACTGATAACATCACTGAGGACATCTCAAATTACATCACTGATGACATCATCCACAGAACCACTCCCACACCCACTCACACCCCTATACAACCTCTCATACTCCCACTGACACACCCACACAACCAATCACATGCAGAAAGAAAAAATGATATATGGAATGCTGAACAATGTCAAACATTCACCCCAGTACAGAGATCTGGGCCTAAATCCATTGTTTGTTGCTCACCATGCCATTCCAGTTTAGACACAGCCATCTGCAAATCAGTCTTCACCCTGCTCCCCATAGGAACAGTCCAGCCAGAACTGCAAGGCCATATCCGTAAACAAGCATCCTGAGATTAGTGTCAGGGTATCATGCCTCATCGCCAGGCTAGCTTGACTCCAGTGGCATGGTAAGCATGGGACCCACGGCTGGGCATACGTATTCACAGACCCATACAAGTACTCACAAAACCACTCACTCATCCATAGAGCCTCTCACACACCCTCTCATTCATTCATATAGCCACTCCCACAACCACACACCCACACACCCACATATTCACTTATACAGCCACTCACACACCCACTCAGTCATACAGCCTCTCAACACAGCCACTCACTTTCCCATAGAAGCACTTGCACACCCACACAACCGCTTACATACCCATTCACACATCCATACAAGCACTCCCAAATCAGCTCACTCACCACTAAAGCCATACACACAGACACACCAACTCACTTAACCAAACACCCACTCAAACAGCCACACACTCGCCCATTTGGCCATTTACTCACCTAGTCACTCACTCATACAGCCATTCAGACACCCACTCACTCACCCATACACTCACTCACCCACCCATACAGCCACACACACAGCCACTCACTCACCCATACAGCCGCTCACACACCCATGCAGGCACTCAAACAACCACTCACACACGATTACACACAGTCACCAAGCCACTCATAATATATGTTAGCAGTAGTATCACTCATTAGAAATACACCTAGTATATTAGTTTAACTTTTGTAGTAGCTTTTTGTAGAAATGTCAGAAACCGGTCCCCGGAAGCTTGTTTCCTTCCCAGTGTAAGAATTGGCTTGGTAGTTTGGTTTGCCCTGTTCCCATCATGCACTGGGACAGGAACAGACTAATTTGCATATAGCCAGGTTTTGAACTGGGATGGTGCAGTGAGCTAAAAAACGGTGTTGGATCTAGCCCTGATCTCTTGACTGGGTGAGAGTATTCTGCTTAATTCAGAAACTCTGTCCATCACCACCTCTTGTTGTTAAATATTTTGTCCACCCTAAGCGTGGAAGGGTATACTCAGATGTGAGTCCCTTGCTCATTGCACCATCAGGATTCAAGCAAGCCGGGCCGACGACGGCTGAAATGCCAGAAACCGGTCCCCGGAAGCTTGTTTCCTTCCCAGTGTAAGAATTGGCTTGGTAGTTTGGTTTGCCCTGTTCCCATCATGCACTGGGACAGGAACAGACTAATTTGCATATAGCCAGGTTCTGAACTGGGATTGTGCAGTGAGCTAAAAAACGGTGTTGGATCTAGCCCTGATCTCTTGACTGGGTGAGAGTATTCTGCTTAATTCAGAAACTCTGTCCATCACCACCTCTTGTTGTTAAATATTTTGTCCACCCTAAGCGTGGAAGGGTATACTCAGATGTGAGTCCCTTGCTCATTGCACCATCAGGATTCAAGCAAGCCGGGCCGACGACGGCTGAAATGCCAGAAACCGGTCCCCGGAAGCTTGTTTCCTTCCCAGTGTAAGAATTGGCTTGGTAGTTTGGTTTGCCCTGTTCCCATCATGCACTGGGACAGGAACAGACTAATTTGCATATAGCCAGGTTCTGAACTGGGATGGTGCAGTGAGCTAAAAAACGGTGTTGGATCTAGCCCTGATCTCTTGACTGGGTGAGAGTATTCTGCTTAATTCAGAAACTCTGTCCATCACCACCTCTTGTTGTTAAATATTTTGTCCACCCTAAGCGTGGAAGGGTATACTCAGATGTGAGTCCCTTGCTCATTGCACCATCAGGATTCAAGCAAGCCGGGCCGACGACGGCTGAAATGCCAGAAACCGGTCCCTGGAAGCTTGTTTCCTTCCCAGTGTAAGAATTGGCTTGGTAGTTTGGTTTGCCCTGTTCCCATCATGCACTGGGACAGGAACAGACTAATTTGCATATAGCCAGGTTCTGAACTGGGATGGTGCAGTGAGCTAAAAAAACGGTGTTGGATCTAGCTCTGATCTTTTGACTGGGTGAGAGTATTCTGCTTAATTCAGAAACTCTGTCCATCACCACCTCTTGTTGTTAAATATTTTGTCCACCCTAAGCGTGGAAGGGTATACTCAGATGTGAGTCCCTTGCTCATTGCACCATCAGGATTCAAGCAAGCCGGGCCGACGACGGCTGAAATGCCAGAAACCGGTCCCCGGAAGCTTGTTTCCTTCCCAGTGTAAGAATTGGCTTGGTAGTTTGGTTTGCCCTGTTCCCATCATGCACTGGGACAGGAACAGACTAATTTGCATATAGCCAGGTTCTGAACTGGGATGGTGCAGTGAGGTAAAAAACGGTGTTGGATCTAGCCCTGATCTCTTGACTGGGTGAGAGTATTCTGCTTAATTCAGAAACTCTGTCCATCACCACCTCTTGTTGTTAAATATTTTGTCCACCCTAAGCGTGGAAGGGTATACTCAGATGTGAGTCCCTTGCTCATTGCACCATCAGGATTCAAGCAAGCCGGGCCGACGACGGCTGAAATGCCAGAAACCGGTCCCCGGAAGCTTGTTTCCTTCCCAGTGTAAGAATTGGCTTGGTAGTTTGGTTTGCCCTGTTCCCATCATGCACTGGGACAGGAACAGACTAATTTGCATATAGCCAGGTTCTGAACTGGGATGGTGCAGTGAGCTAAAAAAACGGTGTTGGATCTAGCTCTGATCTTTTGACTGGGTGAGAGTATTCTGCTTAATTCAGAAACTCTGTCCATCACCACCTCTTGTTGTTAAATATTTTGTCCACCCTAAGCGTGGAAGGGTATACTCAGATGTGAGTCCCTTGCTCATTGCACCATCAGGATTCAAGCAAGCCGGGCCGACGACGGCTGAAATGCCAGAAACCGGTCCCCGGAAGCTTGTTTCCTTCCCAGTGTAAGAATTGGCTTGGTAGTTTGGTTTGCCCTGTTCCCATCATGCACTGGGACAGGAACAGACTAATTTGCATATAGCCAGGTTCTGAACTGGGATGGTGCAGTGAGCTAAAAAACGGTGTTGGATCTAGCCCTGATCTCTTGACTGGGTGAGAGTATTCTGCTTAATTCAGAAACTCTGTCCATCACCACCTCTTGTTGTTAAATATTTTGTCCACCCTAAGCGTGGAAGGGTATACTCAGATGTGAGTCCCTTGCTCATTGCACCATCAGGATTCAAGCAAGCCGGGCCGACGACGGCTGAAATGCCAGAAACCGGTCCCCGGAAGCTTGTTTCCTTCCCAGTGTAAGAATTGGCTTGGTAGTTTGGTTTGCCCTGTTCCCATCATGCACTGGGACAGGAACAGACTAATTTGCATATAGCCAGGTTCTGAACTGGGATGGTGCAGTGAGCTAAAAAATGGTGTTGGATCTAGCCCTGATCTCTTGACTGGGTGAGAGTAGTCTGCTTAATTCAGAAACTCTGTCCATCACCACCTCTTGTTGTTAAATCTTTTGACACCCTGGCACCCTTGAAATAGCGCCCGCTATTTGCGATTCACTAATAGCGAATCGAAAATGGAGAATATCCTCCCATTCATTCCTATGGGCCTCCAAGCCCATAGGAATGAATGGGTAGGTATTCCTAGCGAATCTCAATTAGCGATTCGTTATTAAGGAATATTAAGGATTCACTAATATTTTAGCGATTCCTACCTACATTCAATTTTGCGAGTCCTTAATAGCGAATCAGTAAAATTTGATTTTACATACATCTGGCCCTAAGTCTTCCTGTAAGTAACAAATATTCACAGAAGGCACTTACTCATTTTGGTATTCACAGAAGGCACTTACTCATTTCGGTAATCACAGAAGTTAGGAGACCTAACTTTAGGACTCCTAAATGCCTTCTGTGAATACCGAAAGTCTTAAAGTTAGGATTTTTCTCAGTTTAGGAGTATTAAAATATGGACTTCTAACTTTAGGACTCTTAAATGCCTTCTGTGAATACCGAAAGTCCTGAAGTTAGGATTTTTCTCAGTTTAGGAGCAGTAAAATTAGGAGAAAATCAAAAAATAAAAGTTTCAATATATAGAGGCATGGAGGATCCGCGCATCCTCCCGACCACACGTTTTATTCTAATTGGCTTTCAACACTCCAAACCAGGAAGTGTTGGCATCCATCTTGTGCCTCGGTAACCAAGGAACAAGAAAACAGAAAAACAAATGCAAAAAACAAGAAAAGGGGGCTCGGTAGAAACAACTCTGACCCCCTAGGCCTGCTCAGGGGTTCCCACAAGGACCCCCAGGGCCCAAAAAAGCATTTAAAAAAAAAAAAAAACATTGTCTGAATTCACGCTGGGTGCATGAATCCGGATGAGAAAAATAAAACGCAGGCTCACGCACTTTGCTATTATTTAGCCCCTGGGTGGGCCAAGTTATGGAGGCATGCTGAAATATAATCGCAGGGGCCCAGGGGGACCCTCGCAGGCCCAGGGACCTCAACCCCCCGGGGCTTTGAAAAATATTTGCAAGGGCACACGGCCCACCATCAGCCCCCGGGATTGCCACCCCCCGGGGCTTGTTTATTTAATGTTTGCGGGGCCTCCAAGCCCTGGGGACCGCCACCCCCCCAGGGCCTATATTGATGATATGGGGGGCACAGTGCCCCCCGGAGCCCCGGGGACCTTCCTGGGGCACTAAAATGCTAATTTGGGGGACCGTTATGGACCCCTGAGCCCCGGGGACCACCACCTCCCCGGGGCTGTACATGTGTTGGGAGGGGGGCCACACGGCCCCCTTCCTGGAGCCAGTGATGGCCCTGGGACCGCCAACCCCCAGGGCGGCTCCTGCAATGTCCCAGGGTGCCCAACCCCGGGACACTGCAGTTTGCCATGGCAGGGCGGGAGCCGTGCGGCTCCCGCCCTGTCGTAGCAAACACTGGTTTGGATTTTGGAACAGAGAGCAGTAAACCTGCTCTCTCTTCCAAAATCCAAAGCAGATTGCTTTTCCATGCTGGGAGCTGCATGTCAGCAGCTCCCTGTGTGGAAAAGCAATGCCAGCTCCCGCAGGAGGCGGGGAGACGTCTGGGACCGGAGGGCATTGGGGCTGCCCCCATGGTCCCCAATGAAGTGGCCAGGCCCCGGGGGGGTGGGGTCTCCTGGGCCAGAAGTGGCCCAGGAGGGGGGCCACGCGGCTCCCCCTCCTCATAATTAAAAAATAATATTAAACCATGCAAAGGCCTGCCCCTTGGGATGGGGTCTTAGGGGTCATTAATGGCCTGAGGTGGGGGGCCCTGCAGCCCCCCTCCAAAGATATTAAATAAATATTAAACGCTGGTCAGGCCCCGGGGGTTAAAATAGGAAAGGAAGGTGGGCCACACAGCATCCCTTCTTAATTTATTTTTATTTTTAAAGACCGGCATCGCCGTGGCCCCGCCCCCTCCCAGCAACACTCTACAAACGTGCCCTGTGACGCGTTTTAATTCGGGGAATTAATTCCCTTTCAATACTGGGGGTCCCTGGGGGCCAACTAGCCCACCAGGTACCTCCAGTAAGTGCCACAGGGCTGCCTTGCAGAAAGGTGGTCCATGCCACGTCCCTTTTTACACCTCTCTGCAACACAGCTCTGTGGCGCTTACTGGATGTACTTCGTGGGATAGTTGGACCCCAGGGACCCTCAGGATTCAAGGGGACTTTATCCCCCAACCTAAAATGCGCCACAGGGCGCGTTTGCACAGTGGTGAAGGGAGGGGGGCCTGAGATGACGTGTGCAAACATGCCTTGTGGCGCGTTTTAAGTTGGGGAATTAATTCCCCTTCAATCCTGAGGGCCCCAGGGGGCAAACTAGCCCACCAGGTACCTCCAGTAAGCGCCACAGGCCTGCGTTGCAGAGAGGTGGTCCAGGCCAAGCACCTTTTTATACCTCTCTGCAACGCAGCTCTGTGGCGCTTACTGGAGGTACCTAGTGAACTAGTTTGACCCCTGGGACCCTCAGGATTCAAGGGGACTTAAACTCCCAACTTAAAACAAGCCATGGGTGCGTTTGCACAGTGGTTAAGGGAGGGGGCGGGGCTGAGGTGACATGTGTGCAAATACGCCCTGAGGCGCGTTAAACGTTGAGGAACTAATTCCCTTTCAATACTGAGGGCCCCTGGGGGCCAAATAACCCACCAGGTGCTTCCAGTAAGCGCCACTGCGCTGCGTTGCACAGAGGTGGTCCAGGCCACGCCCCTTTTTACACATCTCTGCAACGCAGCTCTGTGGCGCTTACTGGAGGTACCTGGAGGGCTAGTTTGACCCCAGGGACCCTCAGGATTCAAGGGGACTTAATCCCCCAATTTACAACATGCCAGGGGGCGTGTTTGCAGAGTGGTGGAGAAAGGAGGTATGGCCTTTGTCTACCTCTCACCAATCCCACTGCGTGGCGCTTACTGGAGGTAAAAGATAGGCTAGTTGGCCCCTAAAGGACCCCCAGCAGCGAAGGGGACTTCAATCCCCATCCAAGAGTGTGTCAGGGAGCGCGTTTGTAGAGTGGTGGGCAAAGTGGGCGAGGCCTGGTACGAGTACTTACCAGTGCTGCTGCGTGGGACTGAGTGGAGGTAAAAGTTTGAAAAGTTGGCCCCAAGGATGTCCTTGGCAGCCAATTACCCCTCTTGTTACCTCCAGTAAGACCCACACAGTGGGATTGCTAAGGCGGCTTCGGAGGCCATGGCCCTCTTTCTCTACCACTCTGGATATGTGTGTCATGGTAGACTACGGGATGGGGGATGAAGTCCAATTTAGTCCTGAGGGAGTTTGGGGGCCAGGAATCCCTCCTGGTACCTCCTGTAAGTCCTATGCAGCGGAATTCCGGAGCGTTGGTTGGACGCCCAGCACCCTTTCTCCACCACTCTGCAAACGCGACTACTAGTTAAAGTAGCAAATTTCTGCACCTCTGACTTAGAGATCGTTTTAATCCCCCTGCCCTATTATGTACTAGGTAGACCCTCCAGGTTTTCGCGATTTCGCGGTTTGCCGCGAAATCGGCACTTTTGTAAAAATGGCGGGATTTTTACAAAAGTGCCCGTGAAATTGGCACTTTTGTAAAAATGGCGGGATTTTTACAAAAGTGCCCGCGAAATCTAGATATCCAGACCCCTTTCAAGGGGGCGGGGCAGGTCTGCGTAGGGGTGGGGGCCTGGGGGGTGGAAAGAGTCATCTGGTCGACCTCAGGCCTCTGGAGGCAGTGGCAGCCCCCGCTCCGTGGGAAGCCTGGGAGGGGCAGCTCTGTGGGACCCCCAGGGGAGGGGTGCTCTCTGCTGATCCCATGATCGAGGGGAGAGAGAGGCGGGTTGTAACTCGAAGGCTCCAAGGAGAGTATCCAACCTGTGCCGGGGGTGGGAGGGGGGAGGCTGTCACTGATGGCTCTTTCAGAGAAAGCCGTGTCTGTATTTACAGGAACATTGAATGCAGGAAGCCTGACCCTGCCACAGCCCTTCTGGGGGCTTCCTTCACTCTCCTGGCTCCCGGATGGGCCCTTGTCTGCAGACATGCACTGCCCGGGGCCCCGAGGGGCCCTAGGAGGGCTCAGTGTCCGCAGACAGCGTCAGCTTCAGAGAGTTCAAGGGCATCAGTGACCCGGCGGCACAGGCGTCAGACGCACTACAGACCAACACACACAGGCATCAAACACATAGACCACAAACACACACAGAAAAACACACACAGACCAAAAACACACCAGGGACCAACACACGCAGACCACAAATACACCAGAGACCAACAGACACAGACCACAGCCACATAAAATGCCGCTAAATTGCCGCTATATTTCCATATTTGTGCCGCTAAATATCCGTTTTTGTGCCGCTAAATTTGCTAATCCATGCCGCTATATCCTGGGGGGTCTGACTAGGGCCTTACAGAGGAGGTCATGCTAATCACAGGGGTACCCCAATGCATAGTGTTCCCTAGTATATGTAGGTGGTTTTGATGAAGCGAGTTTCAGAAATGTATTCATTTCAGCTCGTGAAGTCATACTTTCATAACTGAATTAATAATACTAATGATCTGTGTTATGTGTGTATTAATTCAACCTATTTTAAAGTTGCATTTACACGGAACACGCGGGAAACTAACATGTGTGCTTATAAACGTGCAATATGTTGCATTTTCATGTTTGTGGAAATAATAAATAATAAATTAATTTTGTAATAATTTTTATAATAGTTTTGATGAAGATCAGTTGCATGTTACACAAGAGGAAGAAGTACATGAAAGAAAAGAGAAGAATTTACAAAATCAGTAAGGAACAGGAGAGAGAGATAGAGCTGGAGGAATTTCGTAGAGCTCAATATGATAGTTGCAAAGACACAGCTGAAACAAATCTTTAGAAATACTAACACAGTGAAATCAAATCATATTCGTTCTAGACAAAATTTGCTAAATTTTGGGTGTGGTGTGGTGATTTGGAAATCACCAGATGAGGGAGTTGATGAAGCGAGTTTCAGAAATGTATTCATTTCAGCTCGTGAAGTCATACTTTCATAACTGAATTAATAATACTAATGATCTGTGCTATGTGTGTATTAATTCAACCTAGTTTTAAGTTGCATTTACACAGAACACGCGGGAAACTAACATGTGTGCTTATAAATGTGCAATATGTTGCATTTTCATGTTTGTGGAAATAAAAAATAATTTTGTCTATTGTCATGTCTTGATTAATTGCGGCTGTTTAATTAAGTGGCATGTGGCTATTTTATGTATGCTTGTGTCTACGTGGTGTCAATTTAATTTTTTTACAGGTGCATGGAAAATCCTGCTGGACTTTATGAAGAATGGTAGATATAAATGCTGCTTTAATTGTTTGCTTTTTTTGCTAGGTAATTTAGACTAATGGGTTAATCATTAGTAATGGAGGTTGGGTAACAGAACAAACTGTATTTCTTACATTAATTACTCTTTTGTGTTTGTTTATATAATAGTTTTCGTAAAAGTGGTTCTGGGCCTAGTACATTCGTGTTTGGCAAAATTCTGCTCGGAGAAAAGCAAGAGTCCATCATGGAAAAATTCCTTCTGCTGAAACATTTTGTCGTGATGAAACGTGATGAGCTGACTGTTCTTTAGTCAAGCAAGGCCAAGGCCAGGAACCGGCAGAGGAGTTTGACAGACCGAGGAAGTTATGATTTTCTCTCAGTAAATGTTGCGAACTGGAGGAAGCTTCGCAATTCGAAAGCTAAAACAATGGACTCTAAGAAAGTGATGGAACTGATGTTCAAATTTTGGAATGACACGATGGCCTGTCACTTGACAGCCAATGAGAACTCGTATGAGCAGAAAAATGAGCTTTTACTTAGATTAGTTTAGCGTAGAAAGGGTATATAAACTCTTCCCCTGGGAAGAGAGAGCTGCTTCTTGCTGACCTTTAGATGGGTGCGTCGTGCAGACGAACTTCTCTTGGAGCACGTAAGAGACCCAAAAGACTTTTTATTCTTTATACTTTATTATAGTAAGTGTAGTTAGGGACTTAGGATTTGAATAATGCCAAACTGTTATTTTCTATTTGATTTATACTATTGAATTTTACTTAAACCATCGTTACCTTTTTACAAATGCTCTAATAAAGATTTCTAATGCATTTTCTAAACAAATAGTTAATAAATATTTTACTTTGGAAAACAAAATGGTCTTGTTATTTCATGAGTTTAGGTTACCATTAGCAAGATCTTATCGCCACAGTGGCTTAATTATTTGTAGGATTTGTGAAGTATGATGAAATTCATTTCAGTTGGTCAAAATATGTCATGTTAGATTATGGGCCTTGTGATTGATTTATGATTAGTGGTGAATATTGTGGAGATGGGTAGCGTAGCTTATGACATATTTCCTATAGGCCGCTGGATCAATTTCCTGGTAGCAGACTTGATGGTTGCTATGGTAACCAACATGCTACATGGTAGTTACATAGGATCGATGTTTAACATATGTTGAGTTTGTTCACTTTTGTTATGTGTAGTCGAAAGGTTTTTTCCTGCAGTGTGAAAAATCCTAGTAGTACCGGTACAGAGAGGTGTAACAAGAGTGAAGTTACACAGTGCATTTGATCTGTTTCAGAATAGTGGTATTAGTGTATATCACAAGTGTTGTGGCCGTACAACATGCGTTAGGGATATAGGTGTGCTAGATAAAACGAATGTATGATAGTGAGGATTGTCTATGAAATCGTAACTTTGAATATAGGGACAAAGAGCCTGTTCTAAAATTCACTGAGATGAGAGTAGTAGAACATATTCGAGCTTGAGTGTAAGGTAAGGTAACATTGTTTATTTTGCCGACGATTCAGGTTATCTGTGGCTGGTTATAGTCCTGCCAAGATTTCGTGTATGTATGGTTAGGGATACTTACCGTTTGAAAGTGCGTAAATGATTTTGTAATTCCATTTGAGTCAAACTCTGAATTGCTACTATATGTGCATTCAGAGGGAAATGAGTTCGTTATTACCTGTTTGAAGGGTAGAGTAAAAATTTACTTTATCGGCGAATGCATATTCTGTGAGAATAGCGTTGTCTATTCCACGCAAAGAATTTCTTGAATGTCTGTAAAAAACTATCACTTTATTTTAGAGAAACAGACAAATGGTTTGTCCTTTTGTTGTTGTTAATCGAATTTCATTGAGAAAAAGCGTTCTTAAAATGGCGCAGTGAAAAGTTTTTGTGAAGGAGGGGTGAGCGCTGAGAGTGAGACGCGAGAAACCGCAGCGGCTGTGTACGTCACACGGTCCGCGCAGTGATTGGGTACCATACGTCACAGCTTGTACTCTGATTGGCTCTCGTGACTTTGATGAGCTAGACGCTGATTGGCTTTTGCGAAAGGCTTCGTTTTTACTGGTCGAGCAAGGTGGTGACGTAGCTCGAACCTGATTGGCTTGTTGGTGTGTTTCGCGCACGGATTGGCTGGTGTTGCGGAACAACCAGGAAATATTTACGATAATTTCCGACTAAGTGGATTTGGTTTAAAAATGAGTTATTTTTATAAGAACGTTGAGAAAAAGCTTACAATGCTTCAAAGATTTAAAAATTTTATTTCACCTGACAAGAAAATTGAAACGCGAGGTGGTAAATTACTTCATAAATACAAGACACCTGCAGTGTATATGGAAGGTGAATATGGTTATCATACTTGCCTATGGTTTGATGTTTGGAAGCATTATACTAAAGATGACGGTGTTTTGGCTTGGCCAGATGATGGTTCATTTAACATGAAAATTTTAAAATAAATTGAGAAAAAAGATGTCAGCTCTTGTACCAAGGCCTAGACCAACACAATTCGAAGCTTTAGTTGAATGGGAGGATGAGATGTTACAACTTCAGAATGAAGCAAGTGGGTTAAAAAGACCTCCTAAAACATCGATTTACAAAAGAGAAACGCATGAAGATAGAATGCGTATGTGGAGGCAGGCAGACATGTGTGAGGGTCTCTATTTAATAAAAGAAATGGTTTTAGGGACTCCAGGTGAAAATAATACAGAAAAGAAAAATAATATTGTTGTAGAAAGTGAATCAGAAGATGCAGTCTTAGAAGAAATTTACACCACGAATAAAAAGCAAACTCCACTGAGACCGCCTTGTTCATGGTCCACTCCGATGGTTTCTACAGGAACCACACCAAGTGCACCTCCATTAAATGAATCACCCAAATTGTACCCAAATAATTCTGAATCTTTTGAAACTCCAGAAAGATACGAGACAAGAACAAATTCTAGTGCTTATAATGGAAGCAGAAATTTCCTGAAATTCCAATGGAAAGGGAAGCCCCTAGAGATTTAACGAGAGTTGCCAGAGATGAGGAAGTTGCAAATACTTCAGAATACTTACGATCAAAAGAAGAATTAATTCGGCAGTTAACCATGGGCATGGAAGCAGTGACAGTTCCAGTAACTATTGGTCCTGTTCAGCCTGTTTTCGATCAAAAGGAAATTGAACAGCCAGGTTTGACAATTCCATTAAATGCAGAAATTCAGAAAGTAGCTGAAAAATTTTATTCAGATTTATCTGAAATACATCGAGAGAAAACAAAATTGCCTGATTTAACTTTTAATCAAGGTTCTTTTAACCAGACACCAATGGGTGCAGAGTCAGATGCTGAGACTCCTGAGAAAACAGAGTCTAATTCAAAACTTGATGTAGCAAAATTAAAAGCAGATTTGGAAGAATTAATAATTGGCACAATTGGTCCTGACAGTTTAAAGTATTATCGAGATGATGAACTCCTGTTCATCAGCAAAAGCATTCAATGGAAAACAAAAAATAAATATGAGCAATTGGAAGAACTGGCTGCTGAATTAGAAATTGACTTGAACAGACAGAAAAATTTGGGAAAACATTACAGATTAGACTTTACAGAAAAAGACATTGGGAACTTCAATACAATGGGAAGAATTATGCATATAAAGGAATTGATTGTATACATTAAAAAGTTGGGTGACTTGAGTAAATGGAAAGTGAAATGGACCAAAAAGAGAGAAGACGAAAGGTTGGATAGACTGTCTAAAGAGAGAAATTGCAGGTGGAGGATATGTTCATGTCCCATGGTCGAGACAGGATATTTTGCTTTTCACAAATGATTTTCCTCGGCTAAGAGAAAAGCCTGTGGAATGGTATCGACAGGTGGACAGGTTTATCAAAGTCTCAAAAGTTCTGTGGATTGATCTGGATGGATTCTTTGACATAGTTGTCCCATCAGATCTTTGGACAGAATGTAAAATTGCTGTGAGTTGGCCCAAGTCAGAGCCAGATCGTATCAAGGAGACAGGTGCTCCAGCACCAGAGGTCATGGATCTATATGACAAAGTGATTTACTGGTTGAAAAAGAAAATTGCCCCAAAGGAAGTTGATTGGGTAAAAATAGACAGAACAAATCAGGAACCAAAGGAGTCAGTTCATTCATTTTATGAAAGGTTATTACTGGTTTTTAAACAGTACAGTGGCTATGAAAAATTAGATGAAAAGGATATGAGCCACTTTATCTACAGATTTGTTTATGGTCTTAAACCAGAAATTGGAGAAATTATTAGGAATAATATTGTCGGATGGCAATCAAATTCAGTTGATGATATCTTGAGAAAAGCAAAATACTGCAGTGATGAATTGGAAGTAAGGCAAAAGAAATTAAAAGAAAAAGCAATGTGGGCACATGTGAAAGTGGCTGAGCAACAGATTGCAAATCTTGAAAATAAAAATATAAACTTTGTTCAGAATCAGAACCAGAGTCAGGGTCAAGGAAAGTTTAAAAATAATTTTAACAAGCCAAAGTTTAATGTTAATATTGAAGAGCTAAAACAGAAGTTTAATGTTAATATTGAAGAGCTAAAACAGAAATTACCTTGTTTTAATTGCGGGGAAATTGGACACTGGAAGCGCGAGTGTAAAAACCCGCCCAGAAATTTTAAAAATGCATCATTAAATTCACAGATGCAGAACGATGTAGATCTGCAGCAACAGCTACAGCGACAACTGAACGACTTGAGTCTTCAGCAACAGCTACAGCGACAGGCAGTGCAACAGCATAGTCAGATTCCACAGCCCCTTTTTCCAAATAGTGGGGGTGGTCAAAGGTTCAATCAAAGCACTGGATTCAGCGGAGGTGATCAGGTAATAAGAGCTCAAAGATCAAATGTGCAAAATGGATCAGGACAATTTTTGTTGACAGGAAATCAAGGAAGCGATTCTGATGACTGCTTCTGACGGTGCCCGAGAGAGGGGGAAGAGTGTGTAATTGGAGCCACTCTTGAGGTTGACCAGTCTGGTCCATATGTAAATGGGAAAGTAAATGATGTAGAAATCACTTTTCTTGTGGACACTGGTGCTACCCGTTCTACTGTTAGATCAGTGGAAATTGAAAACCTACCTCTCTCTGGGGATACCATCCAAGTAGTCGGTGTAAGTAATCAACAAATTAAAACAGATTTGACTGAGCCTGTGAAAGTAGAGATAGGAAATTTTAAGGACAATCACAGGTTTGTGGTTTGTAACAGCAGTCCTGTGAACTTGCTGGGGAGAGATATATTGTGCAAGATGAATTGCAGAATATATTGCTCACCGGAAGGAATTGAATTACAAACCATGGAGGAAGATGGCTTGTACAGACTGACAATGTTAATGGTTGAAGCAGAAGAGACAAAATCATTTGCTGTATTTGACAAAGAAAATTTACCAGAAGAATTAAAAGAAACAGTCAAAGTTGAAATTTGGGATTTAACAGGAAATGAAATGGGTTTGATGAAACATGTAGACCCAGTCAAAATTACAGTGAAGCAGGGAATAGAATTTCCAAACATTCCTCAGTACAAAATGAAAGCTGAAACAATTGAAGGTGTTATTCCTGTGATTGAGAAATTCATTAAGCAAGGCGTTTTGAAAGAAATTGTGAGCAGTCCTCGTAACTCACCGATTATGGGGATTAAAAAGCCAAATGGAACGTACAGAATCGTTCAGGATTTGAGAAGGTTAACCAAATTGTTGTTCCTTGTTGTCCAGTTGTTCCAAACCCAGCAGTCATTCTTTACCAAATTCCACATGATGCAGAATGGTATACTGTCATTGATTTTTGCAATGCGTTCTTTACTGTTCCATTGCATCCAGAGAGGTAGGAAATCTTTGCTTTCAGGTTCCAGAGTAGGACACTCGCATGGTGTAGAATTCCTCAAGGGTATACAGAGAGTCCTTCTATCTTTAATGAGCTGTTAAAGAAATAATTGGAAGATCTAAATTTACCTGGCAGATCTGTTAGTAGCAGCAAAAACAAGAGATAACTGTGTGACAGATACGATTACTCTCTTGAATCACTTGGCAGATGAAGGACATAAAGTGTCTCCTGCAAAATTGCAGTTTTGTAAACAAGAGGTAAAATATCTTGGCCATAGAATTGCAAAGGGAATGAGACAAGTGACAATTGAAAGAATTAAAATGATTCAGGGAATGCATCCTCCAAAAACACAGAGACAGGTCAGAATGTTTCTAGGAATGTTTGGTTATTGTCGTCAATGGATCAGTGGATTTTCAGTAAATGCAAAACCACTACAGAGATTGACAAAATCAGACATAAAAGATCCAATTGTCCTTACTGAAATTGAGTTGGAAGCTTTTGAAAAACTAAAGAAAAGTCTGTGTGAAGCTCCAGCTCTAGGCATGCCAGATTACGAGAAAAATGATGAACTGTACTGCAGCGAAAGAGAGGGATGTGCTTTGTCTGTGTTAATTCAGATTATATGGAAACAACAATGGTCCCTGGCAGCGAGACAATTAGATGAGAATAAATATAGACTCAGTCAGTTCTATATTATAGAAGACATGCCCAGCCGGGCAGAGGTCCTCAGAATTTATGTTTAAATCAAGGTTTTACAAAACAGAATAACACCTTCAACAGTTCACGTGCGTGGGGCGTGAGCTTATATAGCGCACAGCTACCCGCAGTGGGTTTCCCGGTGCTTGCTTAGGGAACCCTTCCTGGTATTCCCCTGTGAGATAGCAGGGTATCCACAAGGTGAAAGTCAGGCATCCCGCCGCGAGGGGCCGTTGTGGAGATTAAGCAAGCTATTGCCCAGAGTCGCAGAGTGTGAACCCATGAGTCGAGGAGGCACCGGGGCGAGAATTATCGAGTCCGTGGAATTTTTAGCCCAAGACCCTGCCGAGGCGGGGAATTGAACCCTGGTCCAGGACCGATCTCAGCTTCCGGGTCTGCTGCCTCTAACCCCTGAGCCACACTTTGACACCCTTTAGCACCCCAAAGACGGGCATGTGTGCCATGTGGCACACAGACATGCCCTAAGGGCATGTCTGTCTGTCACATGGCTAGGTGTGCATGCACACATGTGCATGCACACCTGGAATCCGTATTTTACCACCCAATTGGATTGGGTGGTAAAATACCGATTCTGTAAGGCCTTAGGGACTCTGAAGAGTCCCACCTACATCTGGCCGTTACCGAATCGGTAAAAATACCGATTCGGTATTTTACAGATTCGGTAAATTTACCGATTCGGTAAATTTACCGAATCTGTAAAATCTGACCCCCTACATCTCAAGATGCCAAATACCGCTCGGAAACGGCCGAATTCGGCCGTTTCCGACCGGTATTTGCCACCTACATCGGGCCCGATGTGTCTATAGCAAGATGTGTGAATTTAAATCCTTCCACGTTGCTACCTGATACTGAAATTAGTGATGAAAATGATGTGGAACATGAGTGCTTGGATGTCATGGAATATTGTACCAAGCCAAGGCAGGACATTAAAGATGTACCATTGCCTGAGTCAGATCATGTTTACTTTGTGGATGGTTCTTGTCTGAGATCAGAAGGAGGCATTTTGAGAGCAGCCTATTCAGTCTGTACAGTTGCAGATGTTGAAGAAGCATCATGTCTTGAGGGAATTCGTTCGGCACAAGTGGCTGAATTGATTGCTTTAATTCGTGCTTGCGAAATAGCAGAAGATTTGAGAGTCACCATAATTACTGATAGCCAATATGGGTATGGAGTTGTGCATGATTATGGACAGCTCTGGTCTCAGAGAGGCTACATGACATCAGCAGGTTCACCAATCAGAAATGCAAAGTTTATCAAAAGATTGATTGATGGCATACAGATGCCAAAAGAAATTGCTGTGGTAAAGTGTGCAGCTCACAAGAAAGGTGAGGATTTTATCACCAAAGGGAATGCTTACGCAGATGAAATTGCAAAGTATTGTGCAAGAAACAATTTTGCACTGAATCGGGAGAAAATTAATGAGTATGGTTTGAATTCACTAATGCTAACATCAGTAGTTGAGACATGGCAGGAAATCAAAGATTTGCAAGATGAGGCTGATGATGAGGAGAAAAACTCATGGTTGAGAGCAGAATGTAGACAGCGAGATGAGGATGGAGTTTGGACTTACAAAGATGGCAGAGTAGTTTTACCAAATTGCATGATTGCTGATATGGCCAGAATGTATCATGGACCAGGTCATATTGGAAGAGATTCAATGATTAGGCTTTTCAAGGAAACTTGGTTTAATACCAAGTTCAGAACAATTGCAGAATCACTCTGCCAAAGGTGTTTGGTTTGCCAACAAATGAACCCAAACAGAAAGTCGGTTGTGGGAACGGGAACCATAGGTCGGGAGGGTGGTCCTTTCACCAGGTTACAGATGGATTTCATTGAGATGCCCAAACACAACAGGCTGCAATATGTTTTGGTGATTGTCTGTTTGTTTTCAAGATGGGTAGAAGCATTCCCAACACGTCACAGTGATTCAATTACTTTAGCAAAGTTACTTTTAAGAGAAAGAATACCAAGATACGGTTTCCCTGTGACTATTGAGAGTGATAGAGGAGGACATTTTGATAACAGATTGTTGAAATTGAATTGTGAAGCATTACACATTGAGCCGAAGTTGCATTGTGCATACAGACCAGAGGCATCTGGAGTGGTGGAACAAATAAATGGAACGATAAAAAACAGAATAGGGAAAATGTGTCTAGCTACTGGTATTAAGTGGACAGATGCTCTTCCACTTGTTCTGATGACCCTAAGAAGTACACCAGATAAAAAGACAGGTCTGAGTCCTCATGAGATTCTTATGGGCAGGGTCTTGAGACAAGCATTTGTACCAGTAGGAAAACTGTTGAGCATTAATGACAGTGCAATTTTGGAATACTGTAAGAAGCTTTCTGACGTCGTGACTTCTGTGTCTAATCAGGTGGGAACTGAAATACAGTCAAAAGACAAAGTGCAAACGCATGATCTGAGACCTGGAGATTGGGTGAGAACAAAAGTTCACCGAAGAAGAAATTGTCTGGTGCCGAGGTGGCAGAAACCGAGACAGGTGATACTCGTGACAACGAATGCAGTAAAGTGTAGAGGAATAAAAAGGTGGATTCATCCCAGTCACACTATTCCTATACCTACACCTGAGAACTCTGATGAAGAGAGTGATACAACAGCTGATTCAGATTCTGAAGAAGAAGCTGGAGAAAATCCAGATCCTGAAGATCGACAGGGAGGTCGACATCTGGAAAATGCATCTGTAAATGGAGATTCGTTTGGAAAAGATTTGAAAATTATTGTAGTAGATTCTGAAGATGATGAAGATCTGCTAGAAAAAGAATCAGCAGAAGAATCTGACAAAGAAGTGGGAGAGGCAAAAGAATCTGATCAAGATAAAGAAAAAGAAGTTGAGACAACAGAAGAGTCTGATCAACTTCAGAAACAAGACCAGGAGATTATCGAAAAGCAGAAGAGAAGCTCTGAATGCAGGAACAAGAAATCCGGAACTGGGAAGTTGAAGGTGAATGAAGAAGTGGAGGAAGACAAATTGCCAAGTACCAGTGATGGTAGAAAAAGTAATGTTCCTAACGGAGTGAGGCTGCCGAATAGAGAAGATCCTGAGTCAAGAGTTGAAATTTCTGATAGTGAATTTGATGAAAGTGATGAAGAATCTCAAGAAAGGAAATTCAGAAAAAGATCTTGGAAAACAGAATCTAATGTGACTAAACCAAAAAGAAAATTGCTGAGAAAAGGTGAAGCCTGGCCAAGTGAAAACGGTGAGCTGAGAGTCAGGTTAATTAAAAGATCAAAAGAGCAGGTGAATGAGATAACTAGTCAGGAGGATCCTGAAAAGAAAGCAGAGAAAGGAAAGAAAATAGAAGTTATCTCTAGAAAAACAAAGAGAGTTTTAAAGCCAAACCAAAAGTATAAGTCTCCTGAGTGGGCTTATATTATTATCCCGCCTGTAATTGAGATAAATAGTAGCAGTCAGGAAGAAGTTGAAGACAATAGTGACAATGATTGAAATACTAATTTGTTAGAATTTAGGTTTCTGTTTTTGGCATAAGGCTGAAGAAATTGTGTTAGGTGACACAAGGTTGAAGAATTTGTGTTTAGTTGGAGAATAACTTGTGACGCAAGGTCAAAGAAAAGCTGTTAGAAGGGTTTTAAAAAAAAAAAAAAAAAAAAAAAGGGGGGTGATTAAAAATGTAGGTTTACGTTAGATATATTTTACATTTTTGTTTTCTTTTTCTGTGATAAGGCTAGTAATGATGCCTTTTGTTTTGAAGCATAGTACTTCAAAGTGTTCCATCCTTGAAAAATGCTGTAAGATGACTCTGATATGTATGCTCATATTAATTCTGCTCTGGTTAGTTTTAGCTGTCATCTTTCCTTTCGGGATCGATAAGGAGATGTACAAAGTCAATATGACAAGCAAAGCTTCAGTTAGTCAAGATAAACATAGTGCAACAAACAAAGCTAACAAAGTTATTGATCACAGACCAGAGGCTCATCAAGATAGGTCTGTTGGTGATTTTTCTAGCAATACGTATTCGAGGCTTTTGGGAGAGTACGTTAAGGTTATGGGTGTCAAAGATTGCTACATCTGTGTAAAGTTACCTACTTCTGTTTCTGAGGGAGTGACATACAATATGCTTCCTCTTACTTATGGCATGACCTGTAGTGTGATAGCTAGCTTATTTTATCAAACTGGTCGTTTGGAGTATTACTATTCCAACTACGATGAGATTTTTGCTAACGTGAAGATTGAATTGGCTTTAAATAAACACAAACAAGCTAAACAGATGAGGGAATTCTTTTTAGTTACTAACAAACTTACTTATGAATATGCTTACAGAAATAATTTAACCTGCAAATTGAGAGCTGAAGAAAAGACTTTCCTGAATTTAGTTGAGGAGAGAAGGGCAATCTATAAAAGAAATGAGATGGTCAAACAGACTAAATCCAAATTCTGGCAGAAGGAGGATGAAAAGTTTAATGGCAAATCTTTTGACAATGTTGCAATTCACATAGACAAGCCAATTAGTGGCAAGCTCTGCATTAGAAGAGATAACACACTTTTTTGATAATTATTTTGTGGGAGCTAGCAATTGTGAAGACACTTATCAGATCATGGGGGGTTGGGGATTCAAAGGTGGTAAAGACCCAATTTTTCCTGGAATTTACTTTGTCTGTGGAGACAAAGCCTATTCTAACCTCCCGGACCATTGGTATGGAACGTGTTTTGTTGGTCTTGTATTCCCAAAGATTTTTCATGTTGACAGAAATGCAGAGGGTTCATTTGAAATCAGTAATCATGAGAATAGATATAAAAGAGAAAGTTTTTCAGAAATTCTGGGAGACATTTTTGAGGCAGTGATACCTTTAGTAGGTATAACGCTGAATGCAGGAAGAATCAGAAAATTGTCCACAATTGTTGACAGATTGTCCACTGACACAGCAGGTGGTTTCCAATGAGTGGATACCGAGGTCATTGCAATTAGGTCGATGGGGATGCAGAATCGCCTTGCCCTGGACATACTCCTAGCAAAAGAGGTAGGAGTCAGTGGCATTTTACATGTTCAGCACTGCTGTACATACATCCCAGATGAGAGCAAGAATATTGAAATGTACATAAAGAACATGACAGAGATCCATTCGGAAATAGTTCCCTTAGAAGAAGATGATTTTTCAGAACGTCTTTCAAAAACATTTCAAGCTATCAAAACCTGGTTTCAAGAGATTGGTGGTTCAGCTCTTGGCAAAATTTTAACACCTTTGTTTGTAATAATTTTTATAATAGTTTTGATGAAGATCAGTTGCATGTTACACAAGAGGAAGAAGTACATGAAAGAAAAGAGAAGAATTTACAAAATCAGAAAGGAACAGGAGAGAGAGATAGAGCTGGAGGAATTTCGTAGAGCTCAATATGATAGTTGCAAAGACACAGCTGAAACAAATCTTTAGAAATACTAACACAGTGAAATCAAATCATATTCGTTCTAGACAAAATTTGCTAAATTTTGGGTGTGGTGTGGTGATTTGGAAATCACCAGATGAGGGAGTTGATGAAGCGAGTTTCAGAAATGTATTCATTTCAGCTCGTGAAGTCATACTTTCATAACTGAATTAATAATACTAATGATCTGTGCTATGTGTGTATTAATTCAACCTAGTTTAAAGTTGCATTTACACAGAACACGCGGGAAACTAACATGTGTGCTTATAAACGTGCAATGTGTTGCATTTTCATGTTTGTGGAAATAATAAATTAATTTTGTCTATTGTCATGTCTTGATTAATTGCGGCTGTTTAATTAAGTGGCATGTGGCTATTTTATGTATGCTTTTGTCTACGTGGTGTCAATTTAATTTCTTTACAGGTGCATGGAAAATCCTGCTGGACTTTATGAAGAATGGTAGATATAAATGCTGCTTTAATTGTTTGCTTTTTTTGCTAGGTAATTTAGACTAATGGGTTAATCATTAGTAATGGAGGGTGGGTAACAGAACAAACTGTATTTCTTACATTAATTACTCTTTTGTGTTTGTTTATATAATAGTTTTCGTAAAAGTGGTTCTGGGCCTAGTACATTCGTGTTTGGCAAAATTCTGCTCGGAGAAAAGCAAGAGTCCATCATGGAAAAATTCCTTCTGCTGAAACATTTTGTCGTGATGAAACGTGATGAGCTGACTGTTCTTTAGTCAAGCAAGGCCAAGGCCAGGAACCGGCAGAGGAGTTTGACAGACCGAGGAAGTTATGATTTTCTCTCAGTAAATGTTGCGAACTGGAGGAAGCTTCGCAATTCGAAAGCTAAAACAATGGACTCTAAGAAAGTGACGGAACTGATGTTCAAATTTTGGAATGACACGATGGCCTGTCACTTGACAGCCAATGAGAACTCGTATGAGCAGAAAAATGAACTTTTACTTAGATTAGTTTAGCGTAGAAAGGGTATAAAAACTCTTCCCCTTGGAAGAGAGAGCTGCTTCTTGCTGACCTTTAGATGGGTGTGTCGTGCAGACGAACTTCTCTTGGAGCACGTAAGAGACCCAAAAGACTTTTTATTCTTTATACTTTATTATAGTAAGTGTAGTTAGGGACTTAGGATTTGAATAATGCCAAACTGTTATTTTCTATTTGATTTATACTATTGAATTTTACTTAAACCATCGTTACCTTTTTACAAATGCTCTAATAAAGATTTCTAATGCATTTTCTAAACAAATAGTTAATAAATATTTTACTTTGGAAAACAAGCTGGTCTTGTTATTTCATGAGTTTAGGTTACCATTAGCAAGATCTTATCGCCACAGTGGCTTAATTATTTGTAGGATTTGTGAAGTATGATGAAATTCATTTACCGCGGTTGTATATAAATGTATATAATTTGTGAATAGGTTAATTAGGTCACATGATTCAGTTGGTCAAAATATGTCATGTTAGATTATGGGCCTTGTGATTGATTTATGATTAATGGTGAATATTGTGGAGTTTGGTAGCGTAGCTTATGACATATTTCCTATAGGCCGCTGGATCAGTTTCACTGTATTCTAACTGTGTTATAGCATAGCACTGGCTCTAGGCCTGGTTAGTCTGATTCAGGTACCACAAGTACCCGTCTGAAAAAGTTGTGGGCACAGGATGATTTTGCAACAAGGCTTCTTTCTGCTCCTCTGTTGGTTTTTTCTGCACATGTCTTGCTTCTTCCTGCACTTTTCTTCGTCTATGTGGACTTCTGTTGCTTCTTTCTGCATTTCTTTTGCTTCTTTCTGTGCGTTTTTTGTTCTTTCTTCACATGTCCTACCTCTGTAGGCATAGTTAAAAACTAGCATTTAAAAAACCTTTGAAATTCACTTAAAAAACCATGGGTTTCAGGTACGTTATTGTTAGAAATTTGCATTTAAAAAACCTTTGAAATTCACTGAAAAAAACGTAGGTTTCAGGGACGGTATAGTTAGAAATTAGCATTTAAAAAACCTTAGAAATTCACTGAAAAAACCATAGGTTTTAGGGAAAGTTATAGTTAGTTGGACATTTCACTCGTACAAAACCAGAGAAATTCCCCCGTTATAGTTAGTTCAGCTAACTATAACTCTTGCCCCCGCAATGCACCGCTGATGACGTCACAAATTACATCACTCATGACATGGTCACCAAATGACACCACAAAGTGGGATTGTATTCTTTCACCATGCTGAAATTCACAAGCCGTGCGTGCTTTAAGTTTTGTTTCAGAAAGAAGCTGTAGTGTGCTTCAAGTTGCATGTGCAGGCCATCTAGGTTGAGGAATATGCGGCTAGACTGTGTCTCTACCAGATACATCATTACCGAAGGTAAGTAACTTGTTCGTTATGTACAAGTGTAGGCATATTGCTCTATGACCCTGTGCATTTGAAAGGGGCTAGAATACTGCACTAATAGGAAATATATCTATGGATGCTGTGAAGACTTATGTAAAAAAATAACATTATAAGAAATATTACACCAGAGAGTGAATATCGGAATTGGGAGACCATTTTTCTTTTAATTTAGCAAAGTTTCGGGGATAGAGATAAACCTTAGGCCACTTTGTTGCATCTGAGCAGGACGGTTAACTTATTGTAAAGCGCTCTGATATCCTTCGGGATCTTGTTCCCGCTATATAAAACTTTATAAATAAATAAATAAGGGAATGGGTGCAATGACGGTGCCCACAAAATTTGCAACATTCACCTGACATCACCACTGATGATTGGAGCTTCCCCGATGTCAGTCACTGTAGGCAACACAACACTCGCACATGTGTTGGTAGAGCCTCGCTTCTGTATATCCTGATTTAACAGTGGATGCAGCTCTTAGGCCAGGTCATATATTTCCTTTATGCTGTGTCATTGCTGCACATACATTTCTTCCTCACAGAGGTGTTCGGGTCAGACTGGGCACCTGGCTTTCAAAAAAGAAAAGGACAAACATAAAGGAAACCGTGCAGTGCAAGGCCGCACAGCTAGGAAACAATGCAGCTCAAGACCCCTAATTATAATCACAATTCCACGAGGAAGCTCCCCATAATGCCCTGTGGGGCTTCTTTAACTCGCTTTTTCTTCTTTCCTGTGGTGACCTCAAAACCGTAGTGTAGGCCGCGCCAGCGGGCTGTGCGGGCCTACTGCCTCGTGGCCTCACTTCCGGGATCACAGAGTTAGTGGCACCCATTGGGCTGAGCGGCTGTGCAGGCTGCGATGTTGCCGGGTGCCCTGGTTTGTCCCATCCCATCCCATGGTGTAATCAAGACCCAGCACCAAACGTGATACCTGGTGGCCTGCCCAGCGTGGCTGCATGGTGTGGAGGTTGCCATGTCCGCGGGCTCCGGGCTTGTGGCTTGCAGCGGCACGTGGTGGGACCTGTAGTCTACACACCGGTGGCAGAAGTTGAGCAGTGAGGCCCATGTGTGCATGTGCAGGCATGCTCCGATGGGCAGCGGGAGGGGCTGGGATGCCTCTGCCTGGGTGTGCATGGGCGGGCCAGTGTGTACTGTGCCAGTCATGTCTCTGGACTCTGTTTCAGATGATGGCTCTGTCTCAGATGTGTGACCTGGTGTACTGCTATACGTACCGGCAAGTGGTTAGAGACACAACGGTGGCAGCAGGTGAGCAGTGTGGCCTGGGTGCGCACGGTGTTCTCGCTTTCTCTTTCCCTCTCCTCTTTAAGCTCCCTCTCCTCTTCTCTCTCTCTCTCTCTCCCTCTCCTCTTCTCTCTCTCTCTCCCCCTCTCTTCTCTCTCTCTCTCTCTCCCCCTCTCCTCTTCTCTCTCTCTCTATCTCTCCCCCTCTCTTCTTCTCGCCCCCTCTTTCTATCCCCCTCTATTCTCCTTCTCTCTCTCTCCCTCTCTTCTCTCTCTCTCTCCTTCGCTCTCTCTCTGTCCTTTGATGTGTGCAGGACACACCTTCTCATCATATTTTTTGTCTTGCAGGCTGTGGCCTACGGATTGTGTCGAGGGGAGCCACCATGTGTCTTCATTGGATTTCTGTGTTAATTTCAGTAAAGTTTAATTGTTTGCTTCGAATAGTGAATGTGTGTTGCTCATTTCTGTGACGACACATGCATGTCACCAGTTGCGATTATGTGACATCAGGAGGATTATTTTGTATGTTTCGGAGTAGCTGATGTGGCATATCTTTGGTTGGGGGCGTGCCAGGGAGGGGTGGTCCTGGGTGTGATGTCGGTGAGTGTTGTGGCCCTTTTGGGTGTCCGTGCTGCATGTTCAGTTGCTCTATGCCATCTGTTTGTGTTCCGGTGTGGATGTGGGCTGTGCTGCCTTTTGTGGTGCAGGCTGTGGTCCGACATTACACTAGGTCAGGACAGGTGTAAATTTCCTGCTGCTAACACACCTTATCATGTGTTTTATGTTCTTACCGCCGGTCTGGCTGGTCGTTGTGAATGTTGATGTGTGGTGTTGTCAGGGTTTTGTCACGGGAACGCCTACTCTGCATCTCATTAGCGTTAGTTCCAGGGGTCCTCTGTGGCAATGTTTTTTGCGGCTGCTATCGCGGGAAAACTGGTGCTGTGGGCTGTTAGCACCAGCTTGTGAATGGTGGGGTAAATTTATCATGACTTTGGCTGCGATAAAGTGCTGTTAATTCGGCGATAGCTCCCTGTGAATATATCCCATTATGTTTATTTTCCATGTTTATTAATTATTTATGCAGAGAATTATTTTTTAAATGCTTTATTGGCATTAATGATTGCATTCATACATTGTTATTGATCACAGTGAAATGATGAGGGTTTAAACATGTAGAGTCTTTGTTACTGTGATGACCCTTGATAAAGCCAATATGCTTGCGTTAATTAAAGTGATGCCGCCTATATTGTGATGTCGATCTGGTACAGGTGGGGGTGCTGTGATTTTGAAGGTCATGACACTTAAGGGGTCAAACGTGATTGCAGAATATCACCTAAGGTATTTTGAATCTGCTTTATGTATATATTTATAAATAAATGTGTAGTATTAAGTGTTGTGTGTGTATTAAATGTACTTTTCTTTTTTTGAATTTCAATATTCTTTTATTGGTTGTTTTTAGACAAATCAAAACATACAATAAGTACATATGGAGGGACAAAAGAGCGTAACAAAAAAAATAAAGAAAACAGTATAGACATAATACAATAATGATTAAACAGAGGTGGCGTCTACCCCCTCTATTGCTATCACCCTGGATACTGAAAAAGCGTTTGACAGGGTGTGGTGGTCATTTCTGAATCACTGTATGCTGTCCTTTAACCTAGGTGATCCTTATATCGACATTGTTATGGCTATGTACTTTTCTTTTTTTAAAGAAAAGACACTGCCTGGACAATCATCTATTGAGCGTTATTATTGTGTGCTATCGAATGGTGATTACTAGCCCACACCACCTACCGTGAGTAGGCCTCGGAAGGCTCTACTGCCCTACCCTGAGAATGAGAGAGTCAAGCTTAAAATGGAATGTTTGGTTCCCAGTAAGGGGAAATTGTGGACATATTGCTTGCACTGGCCGTACATCCTGCACAACTAATAACACAATTTCTTACAGAACCTTGCTCCAGTTTGTTGTTGTTTGCTGTTGTCACTCCGTTTATTGACACGGGATGCCATGTTTTATTACCAAAGCTTACCTTTGGTAATGACCCTAGGGCTAAGGGGCCCTTAATATGTAGGGGCCCTGGCCATAGGAAAGTGAGAGGGAAAGCCAAAAGTTTTTTCAATACAGTGCACTTCTGAGAGCTCAACTGCCTTATTTATTTGTAAATGTATGCCAAAAATGGCAATATAAACAGTTTGATTGAATCCAAATATAAGAGTTCTGCTCTTAGAAAACTAACAGTGCCAGACCTAAACATACTAGATCCAATCGGAAAAAGAAATAGCTTTAACTATGCCTTTTCATGCTATCTTTTGGTACTATTTGGATGGTGGACAACAGGGAGTTTGAGCTTTTGGTCCTCATTTCTGAATGTGTAACGTTTAATTCAAAATTGTCTGGCCTCCCTCTGGCTTGAAGTAGCAAAAACATGTAATAAATTCAAATGTTTCAAACAGGACCGCCCCCCCCCCAAAATACATCTTGGACAGTACCCCCTCATTTCTCAAGCAGTCACTGAAGCTTATTGTTTGCTCATGGCTTTAAAATGCTTCCAAAATGTATTAAGGTATAGAGCTCCAAAATTCCTTTTGATGGTATGTAGCCGAATGACCTTTACCGCTTCATCCATTGATAACCAACCAAATATTGTATTCAGGGTAAATGTCCCGTCAGTATTAGCCTTTAATACGGTTACGTTTACCCCAGTTCCATAAGCTGTCTGATAAATTCCCTAGCTCACTGAAGGCCGAGATATATAACTTTCAGAGCTGCTTTGGTAATTCTCTTTAATTTGAACCACAGCAGCTCCTTTTCCTCAAAGTTCCACGCCACTTTTGGCTTCTTCTCCCATTGGATTTCACCGTATAAACGTAAAGTTGGTACAGTTCATTTGAGCTCAATATAATGATTACAATTCTGAATCCTCTGTGTAGTTTGGGAGATGGGTTATTTCTGTACTGACATCTGCAGTAAAAGAACCTGGAAATACTCAGAGTAAATATACATAATAGACCACTTCCACTCTTTCCCACACTATCCTTGAAAAGCGTCTAGAAACTTTTGGCCATCCTGAAAAAATAACCTGTAACTTCCAGGGGGTCTGTGTGCAGTCTACACATGGCATCTGCTGGAAATAGGTTCTAACCTTTGAAAACTAACAGTTTCTCACTTTCTGACCTCTGGTATTTCGTTTCTGACATCTGGTATTTAGGCCTCCTGTGTGGTGAACCTATCTCTTGGAGTCTCACACACAGTAACATCTGTTTAAATAGTATAATTATCTGTAACCTGCAGCACTCACCTTCTAATGCAAGGTCACTGCCTCTGCACAGCTAGATTAATGGACTCTGGACAGGTTGCAGAGGATATGGATCGAGAGTGTGTGTGATCTGTGCATGCTGTACGTGTGGATTATGGTGAGCATGTAGTGTATCATGAATGCTTTATTGTGTGTGCGTGTGTGTGTGTGTGCACGCACACGTGCATGTGTGTGTGTGTTAGTCCATACATCTTACTCATTATTTGCTAAAGAATTTCTGGGACAGGTCTCCTGAAGCAATCTCCCTCTTAATAAAAATAACATCATCTTTTTGACACTAATAGAAGCTACTACGGGATTTGAATGAGTGTCATCGGAAGACATAATTTTAACACAAAAGGAAAAAAAATAGAAAGAAGGAACATTGGCAAAGTTAGGTTCTGGTCCACCAGTCCTGCCACTGATATTCACTTTCTTTTAAGCAGATTAAATGCTTGTGCCAATGGCCGAATAGGGCTGATTCATTAACCCTCCATATATGCTGTGGTGTGTGGAAGCAAAATGTGAACTGCAGTTGAAAACACCAATTGACGGAGAGGGCTGACCCAAAACCCTTCTATGTACCTATACGTATTTGGTATTTTGGCATTTATTCTTTTTTTAATTACATGAAGGTGACGAAACAGCTAAAGCTGTCTCTGTGCCATAAAAATCCTACATCCAACACCACCAGTTCCACAACGAATGTGTTCTCCACACAACTCTTAGCTAGTGATAACTAGTCCCAGGCAACATTTTTATTACGTCAGTGTATAGCAGGTAATTTTGCGAACTGCTCAAGATCACACCATTACGCCATGTTGGGTAAGGAAAATTCAGTTTGGAGAGAAAATCCCAGCTATTTTAATCTATATGTAAACCGTGTTATTAGTCTTTTCTTTACATGTATGCTGATCATGTATTTGCAAGCAGAAATTGTCTTGAGGGAACTGTGAAATCGGATACATACTTAGTCTGCTTGTGTTGCACTAGAAACATTCACGACCTGACTTTAGAGAGTTTAGAATTCAGAAATATATTGGAGCTTTTGTCTTCTGAGTTTTTGTACATGAGGGGGATACCTCAAGTGCGTTTTTCATACAAACAACCACCCGCTGGTGGCATGCATAGAACCAGTAAATCTCAGGAGAATTAAACTTTTACTCATCAAAGACCTTACACAGTTTGGCCCAACACAAAGGGAGGTCGGCGGGCTCCAATAGACTGTTTGGTCAATGTCAAATATTCCTCGAGATGTTTAGATTGCCTTTATAAATGGACCTAGATGGAGATAAATTGTCTTTCCATGCTAATCTACATCTCCCTTTGCCGAAAAAAGGTTTTTGAAACTGCAGGTAGAAACCACACAACTGTCTGCTCACCCAGAGCTCGAAAATCTCCTCAGCGATTTCCAGTTAGACTTCCATCCATTTTGGGTTACTAAAACCACGCTCATGATGTGTATATGAGAAGAGATGCTCAAATCTTGTGACTGGGGCTAGAATACTCCACTAATTCATGCCGACCTCTGTGATTTTTCCGCTGTGGATTAGAACACCCTCCTCCAAGAGCTAGAACCATTGCTTGTCGCCACCCACCTCATACCTTCATGAAAGATTCAGATAAACAAGCAGTGAAATCTTCCCACTGGCTGCAAGTTAGCCAGAAGATTGATCTCAAAATGCTGTGCCTTACATACATGTCTTTGCCTGGACGTGGAAGTATGTCTTTGCTGTGCCTTACTTACATGTCTTTGCATGGTGGTGGATATATGTCTTTGCTGTGCCTTACATACATGTCTTTGCCTGGTCGTGGATGAATGTCTTTGCTGTGCCTTGCATACATGTCTTTGCCTAGTCGTGGATGTATGTCTTTGCTGTGCCTTACACACATGTCTTGGCATGGTGGTGGATATATGTCTGTGCTGTGCCTTTCCTAAATGTCTTTGCTTGGTCGTGGATGTATGTCTTTTCTGTGCCTTACATACATGTCTTTGCATGGTGGTGGATATATGTCTTTGCTGGGCCTTACACATATGTCTTTGCCTGTCGTGAATGTATGTCTTTGCTGTGACTTGCATACGTCTTTGCACGTTGTAACGACTGCGTACTAAAAGACTGCAGAGTAAGGAGGCATATTTGCAAGGGTAAAGAACGTTTATAACGAAACTTTTAGTACGCAGGGAATCACAACAAGGTCGTTACACCGACCGCGTTGTGAACCCGCATACCATTACTCTGCAAGTCGGAACAGCGACTTGTGGAGGGGGGGAGGTTTTGGATTTCAGATCCAACACCTTCCCTAGTGTCCGCACAGACTGGAGTTGGAATAGTAAATTATACTATTCCAACATCCAGCGCCTCCCCCCTTCCGCAAGTCGTTGTTCCAACTTGCGGAGTAATGGTATGCGGAATCACAACGCGGTCGTTGTAACGACCGCGTTGTGATTCCCTGCGTACTAAAAGACTGCGGAATAAGGAGGCATATTCCTTTACAAGGTCGTGTCCCTACCAGATAGATAAGGCTAGTTTTCTGGCTAACCTTAGCTATCTGGTAGGATGATAGCCCCCCAAACCCTCTGCATCAACAATATGCTAATGGTTTGGTGGGAAATGTGTGGATAATCAAGTCACCAGTACCCTTTCAAACTCAGTACTATTTCTGAATCTGCACGCACAAGAAATTCGGAAACAAACTGCATACCTTGCATAGTTCGACATACTCAACCTCCTGTTGGTTGCTTCGAACGCTACGGCTGTAATTCCCTCTTCCTTCTTGCTTTGCAAGTCCAGCAGCAGCCTTGCACTAGTGTTAAGTGCCATTTAACACAATGCATAACAGGAGTAGTACGGTGATGTATAGGTTGATTTCATACTATTTGTGACAGTCTTTAGCTGCCTCTACAATCACTCTTGAAGCACTTTCTTACTGAGTGGCCAACTTAACCAAACAAATGCAAACCTCGGGAGAAGATAAGAGGAAACACAC
The DNA here is from genome assembly GCF_964261635.1 of Lissotriton helveticus. Lineage (NCBI taxonomy): Eukaryota > Metazoa > Chordata > Amphibia > Caudata > Salamandridae > Lissotriton > Lissotriton helveticus. The sequence goes on from NC_136059.1 coordinate 1,941,315,650, forward strand.
TAAGACCAGAGATAAGGAAATCCTATGTCATCTAGCTTTGCCAACATTATCATACAGGAACAGAAATAAGTGACAGTTTCTGGTTCAGTTTCAAAGCCAACAAAAAAAGCTGTTGTCATTTTCCTTAAAATTTAAACGGAATTCCATGTAAAAGTAATGACAAAATGACGGCTTTCTCCATTGCTTTTCAATTTGGGACTCCCTTCATTATATTTTGGGCTTTCCATGTTTCCTGAAAATCAAATGTTTTGCATAAGATGTAAACCTTCTTTATGATTTTAGTCTACAGAAACGCCACTGCTTAATGTCCTTGCCTCTGAGTTCCTCTATCATATTTTACAAATTGCATATATTTTTGTAATTTCTCCCTGCTGGGGCACTGTCCTGCATAGGGCTACCCAAGACCTCTTCAAGACATTTCTGATTTTTGCTGGCCTGTTGAGCTTGCTGCATGGGAAGTGAGCATTTGTTTGACCCAGAAGCTTTCTTCCTTCATCTCCAGGTCATGTCCACTCTTGTGCTTCTGCCCTCTTTTTTAGGTCTCACCTACTAGACAGTGCATGTGCTGTTTGTTGTGAAACATATTGTAGACTTCCTGAGAACATAAAGGGCCCTGGAGCCCACCCATTCCTTACCATTGGTTGGTTTTCTGCCACTCTCATTTGCCTGCTTCTTATTTGTGTCATATTAAAGTATTAAAAAAACAAGCCTGAAACCGCTCCTGGGCTGCTTGTATTCCGGTTCAGAGAGAACCTGTCCTGGCAGATTTTCCTGGACTGTTTTCATGAGGAGCAGGGTCAAAGCGGATTTTCATCTGACTAAGTCCAAATTTAGGTTGCATGGTGGGTGAAAAACAATGGATTGGGATGCGGCCCGAACAATCGCTAGTGGCTGAGCTGAATTCAAGCATTCCATCCATCACTGTTTTTTGATGCTCTTATTCGTTCCCCAGCTTGTTAATCTTGTGTTTATCCCTCCCATGGAGCACTGCCTCTAAGGACTTGACGCCGATGTCGTCGGAAGCAGTCCGCAGAGCTCCGGCTGGGATATCCCTCATCCGTCATTATGCTGAGCCCCGGGCACTCTAAATAAGCTAAATCTGGGAGGCTGAAAATCCCCAGGATAAAGTTTTCAAGACAAGTGAGAGAGGTAGGCGTTTATCACAGAGAATCAGCCGGAACTGGAAATGAGATCCGAATATCGATGGACAAGATGGCGGCTGTGACACAAGGAGACAGGCGACCCTGAAGGCCCGCGCGAGGGAGGAGAAATAAGATTAGACCACTGCCGGCACAGGAGTGAAGAAAAATATCTTGGGGGTGACTGCAGTGTCCTCCAGGAGCCAACCCGAGAGAGGGACGTGCGCGTGAACAAGTGACCAACCACTGAGCACTGGTAAGGACTGAGTACGCCTCCGCAGCACGAAGTTCTCTGCTGGAAGGAGCGGAGGAAGTGAAAGCGAGACAACAGCGGCGGAGACTGAAACCACCTAGGCGGACGCCTTGAGCAATCAGACAGCGGCACCTCACCGCTCCCAACTCTAGTAAGAGGGATCAGAGGGGGCCGATGGCGGCAGAGCATCTGACCGGGGCACAAATCAGCCCAAGCTTAGAGGCAGGTCCGGAGCTTCAAGGCTTGTTAAGAAGACCACTAATGGGACACGAGAGGAGCGCGGGCTGGGGATGATAATGCACTAGCACTTGCACGGGCTTGCATGAACAAAACTGCGTGGCGGGAGAAGAGGGGAGCCCCAAGTTCTAACCGTGCTGAATATTAGTGCACACAAGGAATGCAAGCACTGGAGCGTGGACGGCAGCTCCCAACTCTGAAGGGCGTGAAAACTCCAGAACACCTGAGAGGGGCATTGGTTTGAGAGTGGCTTGGGGAAGACGAGAACGGCAGTATAAGGCAGGAGAGGCGCAGAAAGGTCCGCCCGAGGGGTGCACACAACAGAGCACAATCAGAATCTGAGCCTCAAACCAGATAACCAAAGTGGCATAGGACCAGGGCGGATTGCTGTTAAGAGGAGTAAGGCCACCATCAGTAAAGTTTCCGAAGGAATCACCGAAAATGATCCACTGGCAAACTGAGAGGCTGTGAGCTCTGCCAAGAGATCACCTGCTCTTCCAGTGAGTACTTCCCCTGCAGAAGTGAAGAGTCAACAGGCAGGATGGGGAAAGTCTCGAAACATAAGGGATTCAGCGTCCTCAGCATGGAGGGGACTAAAACCCAGACGGATGATGATGAAGAAAGTTTGGAATCAGGGAGAGATGCGACAGCTGAGTGGCCCACACTGGCTGACATTATGCAAGCTATTAAGGCCTCCAAGGAGCCCTAGAAACTACTGAAGGATGACCACCACAAATTAAAAGAAAGAGTGGCAACCACCGAAAAAGACACTCACTGATCTCCCCACAATGATGACAGCCCTAAAACAGTCCTTTAGAGACATTAAAGCTAAGGTGAAGATTCTGGAAGTAAGGGCAGAGGATAGCGAGTGGAGGTCCCGTAGGAATAATCTACACATAGTAGGAATGCCAGAGAGAGGAGAGGGATCAGACATGTGGAATTCCTAGAGGATTGGATCAGAACAGCAGTGGCACCGGAGGGCCTATCGCCCTTTTATGCACAGGAAAGGGCGCACAGGGTCCCGGCCAAGATCCAAAAGCCTTCCCCCCTCGGCCCATTGTGGCGTGGCTACTACATTACAGAGACCGGGACCACATTCTCCACCAGGCCCGCCAGAAACAGGTTTGGCAAATGGGCAAAAGTAAAGTAATGATATTTCCCGACTTCACCAGAGAAGTACAAAGACCGAGAGCTTTGTTTCTAGCAGTCAAAGGGAAATTGCGACAATGACAGATCCCTTATTCAATGCTATTCCCAGCGAGACTGAGAGTAGTTGTCAAAACAGGCATGCAATTCTTAAGCTCGCTGCAAGAAGCCTGGGAATGATTGGACTCTGGAACGGGGCGTGCAGAGCGTAAATCTTCGCCAACTTCAGCGCTGACTACAACAGATTAGGGCAAGAGCACGAACACGAGCACCCTCCTCGACAGAAGTCAGAACTGAAAGACGCAAAGCTTTACAGGCGGTGGTAGAGCTTAGTCAAGGAGACTCTAGCCCTAGATCAAGTAGGAGTGGACTTCTGGCTACAAGTGCAAATGAAGACTCAGAGTCTGAACTGCCAAAGATTACGTCCATGTTAGTGAACAAAATTGTGTAAGCGATGGAATGAAAAGAAGGTAAAGCGGAAACATGTACCGCTAGAACGCTGTCCTGAGAAAATGGGCACGAAGCTAAGAATGAGCTGCCCAATAGAGGGAGAGGGGATAGTCAATATGAGAGCTTGTGCCGAAGAGCAGGACATAATATTGGGGGGTATGGCCTGGGGGAGCTCCCAGACCTGGTGGGTAAGCTGCATAACCCCAAGATTGTGAAGACTCTTACTTGTACCTTTGTTTATATTTGGATGGGAGCTGGTTTACCTATACCTGTCCTGGGGAGTGGCAGTTGGGATCCTTGTTTACTTAGGGTTTTGTTTTCAGGGTCCAGGCATGTCAAGAGTAAGGAAACAGATGAAGATTGGGTGAAACCAATACAATGACATCCCCTATAGACCTACGTGCATATTGTGGAATGTGAATGGGATGCATACTACGTTGAGGCGCCACAGAATACATGCATACTTAGTGAGAAGAGGGGCACAAATCGCTATGCTGCAGGAGACACCTATACCAGCGAAAGAGGAAGCTGCGCTTCAGCGAAGATGAAGGGGTCAAGTGTATTAAACCAACTACTCAGCATTTGCTAGGGGAGTCCTGATTTGGGTGGTAGCGGGAGTACCATTTCAGTGTACACAACAAATATTGGACCAAGACGGGCGCTATGTCATATTGCTGGGAAAGATAGATGGTAAGGATGTGACACTGGGCAGCATATATGGCCCAAACACTGATCAAAGCTCATTCCTGACACATCTCTCCAGAACACTGGCACCAGCACTGACGTGGTTGGTGATAATAGGGGGGACTATAATTGCATTACGGATGTGGAGCTGGATCGTTCTCACCCACCTCTCCTAGACTCTCCCATGCATGAAATAGCAGAAGAGTGAAGAAGCTGGCAACAGCTGTGGGGGTTGGTAGATACCTGGAGGACGCAACACCCAGAGGACAGGGATTATTAATGTTGCTCTGCCCTGCATGAGCTACATGTCAGATTAGATTGCATACTGTACTCCCCTGATGTACGTGAGTGTGTACAGATGAGTGAGTATCTAGCCAGAACGATCTCAGACCTTAATCCGCTATTGGTGGGTCTGATCTGGTCCAGAGAGAGGACCAAAATTCTGCCCTGGCGCCTGAGGCCTGAGAAACTGGAGGACCAGGTATTTCAGGCGACTGTACGCACGGCGATTGGACAGTATTTTGAGGAGAACGATGGGACGGCTACAAATAAGCTAATAGAGTGGGAGGCCTTTAAGGCTGTACTGCAGGGGAGATGCATCTCACAAGTGGTGGGAGTGAGGAAGGTCCTTATGAGGGATACCCTAGCAGCTGAACAGCGACTCCGTGACCTAAAGAGAGCAAGAGAGACCTGAAAGGAGGGATAGGCAAGAGGAGCTACTAGCAGCTAAAGAAGTAGTAGCCGAGCAGGTGGAGCGGTTGTGTTGTTTTGATCACAAGAACTCTATGATTTCAGGGCACACTGAGAGGGATAAATCAGGGGCACTGCTGGCCTGGCTGGCAAGTCCGGCCAGGTATTGGAAATGAGGGGACATGTGCGAGAGATTCGGCATCGGCAACAAAATATTAATGATATCTTTCTGGAATACTACACAAACCTATGTAAAAGTAGAATATCCCCAACAGACGAAGAAGTTGACGAGTTCATGGGTGACATTGAGCTGCCAGGATTATCTGAGGAAGAAGCAGAGTCCCTAAGAAATGATATATAATTAGGCAAGTTGAGAGGAGCTATTAAGGCTATGGCCAGGAACAAAACACCAGAGACAGACGGATTCCAGTGGAGTTTTACTCTGTGTATTTTGACTTACTGGGTACCAGACTAGTAGAAATGTATAACCAGGCAGTACAGGAGGTAAGGCTCCCTGGCTCGACATGGGAGGCAGTGATTATTCCACTGCTGAAACCCGGGAAACCTCCAGATGACAAACGGTGTATAGGCCGCTGTCTATGCTCAATTTAGACTACAACATTTTGAGTAAGATCTTGGCTACCCACTTCCTCCAACATATGGCAGCATTTATACACCGAGATCAAGCAGGCTTTATCCCACCAAGAACACAGCATTAAATGTTAGTAGGCTACTGCACATACTCGATGCCGATTCATATTGCAAGGAGAAGGCAACCATCTTCGCAGTAGATATAGAAAAGGCCTTTGACAGTCTCGAATGGACTTATCTCTTCCGAGTGATGAGAAAGTTTGAACTGGGTCCTAAATTTATAGGGTGGATGGCCTTAGTTTATAAGGATTCTACGGCTAGAGTTAAGATGGGCAAGCTTATCTCTGATGCCTGCCATGTGGAGCGAAGGACACGACAGGGGTGTCCCTTATCGCCCTTGCTATTCGCCTTGGCCATGGAATCGCTTGCAGCCAGGGCAAGGACAGGGTATCATTTTCGGGGGCTAGAAGTCACTGGGCAAACACATCATGTTGCTTTATATGCAGATGATTTATTGTTGCTCTTGGCCAATGCGGAGGAGGAACTTTAGGGGGCCAGGGAACTCCTACCGAGGCTGGAGAGGGTGGCGGGCCTCAAGGTGAACTTGTCAAAATCATGCCTCTTCCCTACCAAGGAGGGCAGAGCGGGACCTCAGGAGACAGAGTGAGTTCAGTGGGAGAATCGATGCCCATGGCACCCAAACCAGCCCCACGCCCCCCACGAAGGAACTGGAGCAAAGTTACCAACGAGCAACTTAACTCCACCCTCACCCGAGACAACCACACCTGGGCACCCAACGAAAACGACGCAGCCAGAGGACTCCACACCTGGATCTCTGACTGCGCATATGAGCTCGCCCTGCTGCGCAACCCCGACAGACAACTCTCCAGGCAACTCTTCACCTGGTTCACCACCGCTCTCCAAGAAGCCAGACGCACCTGCAGACACCTGGAGAAGAACTGGAGAAACACCAAGACAACCGAAAACCACACCACCTACAAGGATGCCATGATGGACTACGACAACCAGATCAGAGCCACCAAGAGGAACTTCATCCACAACAAAATCCTGGCCAACTCCACCAACTCCAAAGAACTTTTCAGTGTCATTCAAGAATTCACCAACCCACGCAGCAAAGCCACAGACATCACCCCATCCCAAGACCTCTGCAACAAGCTTGGAACCTATTTCCACCTCAGGGTCAAAAACCTCTACAACAGCTTCATCAACCATCCACCAGGCACCACAGACAGCCCCCCAGAAACACCAGCCAGCCCACCATGTCCAACTGGACACCGATCATGACCGAACACACCACCTCAACCATGAAAAGCATCCACTCGGGGGCCCCCACCGACCCCTGCCCCCCTCACATCTACCACAGAGCTGCGGCCACCATTTTTTTATTTTTTTTGGAAAGTATGTTTTTTTGCAGAATTTCAGACAAAACATCGGGAATGACAACCATCAGCCCCGTCCTCATACGAGGTACCACATTTGTCCTAATTTGGTACACAGCCCAGCAGCCCACATCCCGGAGGCAGGGCGGCGTTAAATCAATGTGCAAGACAGGTCTCCCAACATGGTACATAGGGACGTCTGGTCAACAACACAATCCTGTTTCCGCATTTTATGTTCCCTCAACAACAACTCCCCCCCCCCCCAAACACCCCCTAGAGGGGTCGTACCCACCATACTAACAACACTCAAGCTCATTAGGGCCACAGAGCCTAGTCCCGCTCCTACAGCGACATGACAACCCACCCGGTGAATACTCTGCGCCATCCATATTTCAACTCTAACAGGGCAGTCTACGCACTCCTCTATCCCCTCCCTCCCTCTAACTGCTGCTGATGTGGGTGGTGATGATGTGCGTTGGACATAGTAGTGCATCGTCAATATTGGTCAAATGTTCGTGCTTCTAGTCTCCTGGAACTCAGTCTCCGAGAGTCTCTCCTCCGTTTCTACCGTCAAGTAATCATACAAAGCCTGCACAATCGTTTCCCATGCTCTAGCCGCCTCTAAGCTCTTCTCCTTCCCCAGTTTGGTGGCCTGCCGCAATCTCAGTACACTCTCGCACCTCGACCACTTCAACAACTCATTCGTCCATCTTCCCACCGCCGGGCCTTCCTTAGTTTTCCAACGCCAGGTGATCTCCCTCTGCGCCAACATAAGCCCCAAATCAATGAACTTGCTCGTGACTTTCGTTTTTGCTGTGTGGGGAAACCATAGTAGAAGGCATGCCGCCATGTCAAATTCCACTTCCCTATCCGTAGCGCATTCAGAAGGGCGCCCACCTCGGGCCAATACGTACCCAGCTTCGGGCAACCCCACATCATGTGGTCTAGTTCGACCTCACGGGCTAGGCACCTCGGACATGCCGCGTCTCGCACCTTAAAGTGCCGGTGGAGTTTCCCCGGAGTCAGATATGCTCTGTGCAAGAGGAAGAAATGTATTTGTTGGAACCTGGCATTCCTGCTACCCTTCCATGTCCGAGCCAGTATGTGGCCCCACTCTGTGTCCGGAATAGGCTTGCCCACACTGTCCTCCCATTTAGCTTTCAGCGCCGCGAGCGGTTCCAGCCCATCGTTCAACATCCGCGATTGGAGACAGGTCACCGCCTTGATTGTACCCGCGGCCATCATCACATACTGGCAGGCCATGGTCGTGCTCGGCTCCGTCAGTCCCCCCCTCCAGTGCTTCTGCATTGCCGCAGATATGGCCGCGTGCAGGAGATAATCCCCATCTGGGAGACCAAACTGCTCCTGGAGCACCGCAAACGGGGCCAACACCCCCTCCACAAACAGATCGCCCACCACCTGTAGCCCCAACTCTTCCCATTCCGCCAGCGGAGACCAATCTCCCCCATGCGGCAGCGCCGTCAGCATCCCTATAGGAATCTCCGGGGCATACGGTCGCACTGCTCGTGCCCGCCTCAGGCTCCTATTCCAACAGAGTCGGAGGGTTTTTTCTTCTAAGGTAAGCTCCCGCAGTGCCAATCTCTGTTGCATCGACTGGTTTTCTTCCTTTCTTGCCGGCCGCCGGCAAACGATCTGGGCCCCGCCTGATTCCGCCGTGATGCCGCCTCTGGGAGTCGGGGTCCCTCAGGGCTCCATTTTGAGCCCGACCCTCTTTAACATCATTATGACCCCGTTGGCGGCGCTGGTGGAGTTGCATGGTGCCCAGATCGTATCCTACGCGGATGACACCCAGCTCATCTTCTCTTGTAAGAGAGGAGGTGACTTTGACGGGGACAGTATTCGGGATTGCCTTGGGGCTGTTTTTTACTGGTTCCATCTAAACAGCCTTAAGTGCAATTCCGACAAATCCGAAGTACTTTTCTTTGGGTGTGACACCGAGCCTGACTGGCAGACTTGGTGGCCACTGGATATGTTCCCTCCATCCTGCTCCTCTCAGGTTGCAAAGAATCTAGGGGTGAAGATGGATAACAGGTTAACCCTGAAATCTCAGATACTGGGGGTGTCGGGCATGTGCTTTGGCATCCTTAGGATGCTGCGGAGGTTCCTTCCTCTGTTATCCGTGGAGCATAGGACGCTGACAGTTCAGGCTCTGATTGGGTCCAGGTTGGATTATTCCAACATTCTTTACCTGGGCCTTCCAGAGTACTTGCTGCAGCGGCTTCAAGTGGTGCAGAACGCCGCGGCCAGGGCAATCTTCGGCCTTAGTAGGCGCTCCAGTGCCTCGGGCCTGTTGGCAACTTTACATTGGTTGCCCATCCGCAAGAGGATCGCCTTTAAGGCGCTGACTTTGGCCTATAAAGCTCTGCACAAGGGGGGAGCTAAGTACCTCCAAAAGAGACTGGTCTTTTACCATCCGACCAGATCTCTGAGGTCGGAATCCCTGCACCTGGCTGTTGTCCCTCGGGTAAAGAAAACGCGCCTTGGCGGCCGCTCTTTTGGATTGCTGGCATCTCAGCTATGGAACTCTTTGCCACTGGCCCTGCGGGGAGCCACTAGCTTGCTGGCTTTTAGGAAAGGCCTTAAAACGTGGCTGTTTACTCAGTAGCCGGTCTCTCTCGAATCCTTGGATCACTTCTCTTTTAGTCTTTTATTTTGGTGTTATGTTATTATGTTGCAGCTTTTTCTTTCTCCAATAAAAGCGCCGGGACACTCTTTTTGAGTAGCCGCGCGCTATAAAAATGATTAATTAACATAACATAACATAACATAACATAACAATGTAGGAGAGGACGTGTCTCTGAATACCTATCCCACGGACCCGGTCAGGACCCCTAAATTCCCTGGCCACATTCTGTGTCAGAATCTGGAGTTGGGCCGCCAGGTAATATAATTCAAAATCCGGCACTGCCATCCCCCCCTCAAGTTTGGGCCGAATCATGGTATGCAACGCCACCCTGCGTCTGCCAAGCCCCCAAAGGAATTCAATAATCATTGACCGCAGCTCCTGAAAAATCCGCTGCGGGATCCAGACAGGCAGGGTCCTGAAATAATACAGCAGTCGAGGGAGTGCCACCATTTTCAACAATGCCACCCGTCCCTGCACTGACAAAGGGAGGGTAGCCCAGAAGGACATGCAGCCACGCAATCCCCTGATACACCGCCCCACATTTCCCTCCAGTAGGTTCACCGCATCATGGTAGATCCGGACTCCCAGGTATGTAAAGCACCTGTCCGCCCATACCACGTTCGCCGCAAGAGCAGGGCGCTGAACATCCGCTCGCAGCGGGAAAACACAGGTCTTATCCCAGTTCACTTTAAGCCCCGACAATTCGCCAAAGGAGGAGAGCAGCCCCATGGCCCCACGCAAAGCCACCTCCGTGTCCTCCAAATACAGCAACAGGTCGTCGGCATATAAGGAGATGTAATGAGTAGTCCCGTTGCACTGGACTCCCAGAAAGGATTCCCCTGCCCTGGCCCGTGCCGCCAGCGGTTCCATCGCCAGAGCGAACAGAAGGGGAGAAAGCGAGCAGCCCTGCCTAGTCCCTATATGCACCGGATAAGCGGACGATATAAGTGGCCCCACCCGCACCCTGGCCGTGGCCGACGAATATAGAACTTTCGTCCAGCGCACAAACCCTTCACCGAGTCCGAACCTCTCCAACACCGCATCCAGGTAACACCACTCAAGGCTGTCAAAGGCTTTCTCGATATCCACTGACAGAACAGCTGATGCGCCGTCCGAGCCCAATGCATCCTGCAATATACCAATCAACCTGCGTGTGTTAATGGCGGTGTTTCTAGTAGGGATAAACCCCGCTTGATCACCGTGTACCAACATGGTCATATGCGGGAGCAATCTGGTAGCCAACACTCGACTCAAGATTTTGTAGTCTACCGTCAGCAGAGACAGGGGTCTGTACGACGTCACCTCCAGTGCATCCCTACCCGGTTTCAGAAGCGGGACCACCAGCCCCTCTCTCATGGAAACGGGAAGGCGCCCCAGGGCCATCGCCTCCGAGTACACCGCCAACAATCTGGGCGCCAGTACATCCACGTATTTCGCATAAAACTCAATAGGCAGTCCATCCACCCCCGGCGTCTTATTCCTGGCCATCTGTTTAATGGCCCCTCGGATCTCCATGAGAGAGATCGGACCCCCCAAATCCTTTGCCGGCTCCTCGTCTAGCACTGGGAGCTATATCTCGCTTAAATAATCACTTATGGCCGAGGGACCCGCCTCCAACCGAGAATCATACAGATCCGTGTAATACAGCTGAAAACGCTCCAAAATGGCCACTGGCGAGTGGACCACCTCCCCCGTTTCGGTTCTGATGCACATAATCGGGCCACTCCTCGGTACTGGGTCAGCAATCCTCGCCAACAACGTGCCCACCTTATCCCGCTCCGCATGGACCTTTGTGAGGTATAGCTTATAATCATAACATCTCAATCTCTCTGTTTCTCTTGCCACCACTTCCCTCGCTTCCAGCAGTCGTTCTTGCAACTCCGGTCGTTCCGGCCTACTCCGCTCAATGTCTCTCAGCACACATTCCGCTTTTCCCAAATCCGCCAGGACGGACGTCCGTACATTCGAGAAGCTACCCATGCACACACCTCGCACCACCACCCTCATTGCATCCCATTCCAGCGATCTCGTTGCAGTCGAGCCCTCATTCTCATCGAAATACAGCGTTAAACCCTGTCTAACCGTTTCCTCAAACCCCAGGTCCTCTAAAGTGTCCGGCCGTAGCCTCCAGGTCGGGATCTCAGATCTTGCCCTCCGCCAACTGATCGCCACCAGCAGGGGGTTATGGTCCGAGATGGTCCTAGCAAGATATTCAGTATGGGTCACCATGGCTGCTATGTGGGCGCTACACAATATGGAATCTATTCTGACATGTAGAGCGTGCAGCGTCGAGTCAAAGGAGTAATCTCTATCAGTAGGATGTTGCATCCTCCATACATCCAGCAAACCCCATCGTTCCTGCCAGTCCCTCCTACGGTCCGACAGCTTACGTACCGGGGAGTCCGCCAACGGCGGATGGGACCTATCCCACACTATATCTGTGATTGAGTTAAAGTCCCCCCCTAGGATAATGGGGCACGCCAGAAGGTGGGCCATGGAGCCCGAGAGGACATCAAAATATCGGGCCTGATCAACATTAGGGGCATAAACACTACATAATACCACCTCAGAACCATGCAGCCTCCCCCTCACTGCCACATACCGACCTCCTGGGTCCACCACCCGATCCGTGACCTGGAATGGGACTCCCGCTCTGACCCATATCAGTACCCCCCTCGCAAACGCCGAATAAGAGGGTCCAAACACTTGGCCACGCCACCTTTTCTGCAATGCATCACATTCTAGTTTGGTCAAGTGAGTTTCCTGCAGCATGGCAATTTGAACACCCCGTCTCACTAGATAAGCATGCACCTTGTATCTCTTAGACATTGTTCTGAGACCCCGAACATTCCATGTAATGCACTTTACATCAGGTAATGACCCCATCGCTGCTGTCTCTCCTCCCCTCCACCCGCTTCAACCAACCCAGCACATCGTTGCAGCCACACCCACCCCCCCAAACACCCCAACAAACTTCCCCAACCCCACTCCCCAGGACAGGACCTAACAGCGCAGCTTCAGCCTCCATCCAAACCCACAACAGCACACACATTCCACTAACCTGTGGCAGTCGCCACAGGAGCCTTAAGGGCAGTAGGGGGGTACCTCGACACCAACCCGCGGCGGGCCAACCCACACCCCATGCCCAAGATCCCATGTGAAAATTTACAACAGAGTACCTGCGAAACGCCGATCAAGTGGATAAGTGTTCATCATTGAAGAGCCATCGTCACACCCCCACATTTATACATTAAACAGCCCATCCGCCGTTTGCGGCGTGACCGACGGTCCCACAGAGCTATCCGCTTCAGAAAGTTCACCACCCGATTTGCGGCCTCCGCTTTCCGATTCCGAGTCCTCCTCCAACTCCCTGTGCTGCGAACCCGTTATCGTCGCCGTGGCAGCCAGCGCTCCCCTCCGTTCCGCCGCCAACACGTCTTCCTTCATCGCCTGCTTTAGCCTGTCGCGTTTGCGGATCCGCTGGGACTTTCGAATCTGAGTCGGCCTCTTCTTCTCCTTCCCATCCTTGTGCTGACGGTCAGTTCCCGCCCTGTACAATTCTAGCCACGACCAGGCCTCATCAGGGGTGTGGAAAAAGTGGGTCGTTCCATCCAGTATCACTCTTAGTCTGGCCGGGAAGAGCAGCGAATATTGAATACCCTCCTCTCTGAGCTCTTTCTTGACCGCCAGGAATGTCCCTCTATTCCTCTGAACTTCCTGGGTGTAGTCCGGGAAGAGTGTGACTCGGCTATTGTCCACCTGGAAGGGTCCTGCCGATCTCGCCCTCTGTATCAACAGGTCCCTGTCCTTGAAATGCAGAAGCCTGACTACCATCGGTCGGGGGGACGGCCCTGCATGGGAGGACGAGACGGGACCCTATGCGCCCTCTCAATGGAAAAGAACGGAGACAAGCCTTCAGGAGCAACTGTGGATCTAAACCAGTCCTCCATATACCTCACAGCATCGTCCCCTTTGATTTTTTCCGGCAGGCCCACCACCCTGACGTTGTTCCGGCGGTTGCGACTTTCGGAATCCTCCGCTCGTCTCTCCAGCGTCGCCAGTCGGGCCAGGATATCAGAAAGTGTATGTTCCGCGGTGACCACCGCAGGTTTAAGCTCCTGAAGAAGCGATTCGTTGTCTTTCACCCTATCAGATAGTTTGGCGTGATCCGCCCTCAGGAGGCCCAGCCCCGTAGCCACCTGCCCTATGTCCTGGTGCAATGACTCTTTGGTCGCTGTAATCGCCTCCAATATACTATCTAGGCGAGCATTCAACCTGCGTTCCTGCGCTGATGCATCCGGGCATTCCTGTGGAGCGCCAGCCCCGTCTGGCCCAGCCGTCAAACTCTGACTCCGTCCGGCCGCCATGGTACCATCCACATCCGCCATCTGAAAGAACCCACAAACGTTCGCCACAGCACTTGGGGGTGAACTGTTCCGCCTCAGGCCGGGTTACCGTCCTATGCCAGCACTGCACCCGCGCCGGGAGCAGGCGCTCTCCACTCCACCGAGGGTCGCCCGGCGTAAGGGAGAGCACGCTAGGCACGAAAATGGGCAATGTCCACGTGCTTCCCCGGGATCAACTCATCCCCGTGTAGATGGCAGGCCCCAGCTATATGGTAGTACAGGTGCGGATCCTACCACGCCCACGTGCCCCTGGACGGCTCTCCGCCACTCGGTGCCCCGTTGCAAGCCGGCGCCGGAGGCCCAAAGGTGGAAAAAATGGGGCCCTCAGTTCCGCCACCTCCGTGGTTCCCTCAGGGCAGTCCTCCGTCTCAGGTCCTGCAAGAACCCCTAGCTGCGCAATGGTATGGCCTCCGTCGTCCCCTCTGGCAGCGTACCTCAAGCGCGGTTGACGGCGTGATCCCCAGGCAGCGCCGTCCCACTCCGCGCAGTCCAAGACCCGCACTCAGCTCCCCCGCCGTCCTCACAGGCCCTGCTAATGGTCGGGTGTGTCCTGGGGTCTCCCACCAAGCAGCCGCTTCACTTCAGCGCTGGGGCCCGCTGCACAGCGCTGACGCCCGGTAGCCTCCGGGGCGGCCGCCTCCTCCTCCCCACAGTATGCGCCAATGATGGCCCCTTCGTCGTGGGGCAGCCTGCTCCTCGGCTCCACCAAGCGCAGCGGTGGGGGAAGGGCCACCGGCCCACCAGCCGTCGATCAGCCGAGCGCTCTCCTCAGCGCGGGAGTCGCCGGCCCCTCCTGTGCGGTCAGATCGCTGTCCCGCTGGGCACCCGTGGCAGCCGCTCCCCGCTCACCACTGCCAGAGTATTCTGCTTAATTCAGAGACTCTGTCCATCACCACCCCTTGTTATAAATATTTTTGTCCACCCTAAGCGTGGAAGGGTATACTCAGATGTGAGTCCCTTGCTCATTGCACCATCAGGATTCAAGCAAGCCGGGCCGAAGACGGCTGAAATGCCAGAAACCGGTCCCCAGAAGCTTGTTTCCTTCCCAGTGAAAGAATTGGCTTTTGTAGTCTGGTCTGCCCTGTTCCCATGATGCACTGGGCCAGGGACAGACTAATTTGCATACAGCCGGGTTCTGAAACTGGGATGGTGCAATGAGCTAAAAAACGGTGTTGGATCTAGCCCTGATCTCTTGACTGGGTGAGAGTATTCTGCTTAATTCAGAGACTCTGTCCATCACCACCCCTTGTTATAAATATTTTTGTCCACCCTAAGCGTGGAAGGGTATATTCAGATGTGAGTCCCTTGCTCATTGCACCATCAGGATTCAAGCAAGCCGGGCCGAAGACGGCTGAAATGCCAGAAACCGGTCCCCGGAAGCTTGTTTCCTTCCCAGTGAAAGAATTGGCTTTTGTAGTCTGGTCTGCCCTGTTCCCATGATGCACTGGGCCAGGGACAGACTAATTTGCATACAGCCGGGTTCTGAAACTGGGATGGTGCAATGAGCTAAAAAACGGTGTTGGATCTAGCCCTGATCTCTTGACTGGGTGAGAGTATTCTGCTTAATTCAGAGACTCTGTCCATCACCACCCCTTGTTATAAATACACCACTGCCAGGCAGCGCCACCAATCTCCGTTACACCAGCCCTGGTTGCAGCCGCCGCCATCTTAGGCGCTGGGTCGCGATCCCGCAGGAGCTCCGCGCAGGCTCTCCCCACCACCGTAGAACCTCCGCCGGTCCCGCAACTTTTGCCTCTGCGAGTCTGGTGCGGAGGGCGACCGCTCCGGTCGTTTCTACAGCTCCTTTGCAGGTATGGCCAGGATAAATGCGGGATCCCGGACGGAGCTCCGGGCTCACGCCGCCATCGCAGTCGGCGCTCAAGCCACGCCCTCAGAGCTGCGGCCACCATTGCACCTGAAATACAATACACCATCAACACCACCTTCAAAACAGGCACCTTCCCAGAACACTGGAAGTGCGCAAAAGTCAGACCTCTGCTCAAGAAGCCCACAGCTGACCCCACCGACCTCAAGAACTATCAGCCCATCTCACTCATCCCCTTCGCAGCCAAAGTTGCAGAGAAAACAGTGAACAAGAAACTGACACGGTTCATTGAAGAGAACGCCGTCCTTGACCCGTCCCAATCCGGATTCCGAAGCACCACAGCACAGAGACAGCCCTACTCGCCACCACAGACGACATCCGCACCCTCCTGGACCAAGGCCACTCTGCAGCCCTCATCCTACTCGACCTATCAGCAGCCTTCGACACCGTCTCCCACCACACACTAGTCGCCAGATTACACGACGTAGGCATACAAGGAACAGCCCTGTACTGGATCCGATCATTCCTCACCGGAAGAAGTCAAAGGATCAGACTCCCACCCTTCCTGTCCGACCCCACGGAAATCACCTGCGGAGTCCACAGGGTTCATTCCTGAGCCCCAACCTCTTCAACATCTACATGGACCCCCTCACAGTCAACGTCCGACAACACGGCCTCAACATTGTAGCCTACATCGATGACACCCAGCTCATCCTCTCCCTCGCCAAAGACCCCACCACTGCCAAACTCAACTTACAGAAAGGAATGCAAGATATCGCAGTCTGGATGACCGACAGCTGCCTGAAGCTAAACACCGAGAAGACAGAAGTCCTCGTCCTTGGTACCACTCCTTCTGCATGGAACAGCACCTGGTGGCTGACCGCCCTCGGAAGCCCACCTACCCCCTCAGACCACGCCAAGAACCTTGGCATTGTACTCGACTCATCACTCACCATGAACCGGCAGGTCAACGCCGTCACCTCCAGCTGCTTCAACCCTCTCCGCATCCTCCGCAAGACCTTCAAGTGGATCCCCCCTAAGTCAAGGAAGACAGTCACCCACACACTCATCACCAGCAGACTGGAATCTGGAAATGCACTCTATGCCAGCATCAACAAGTCCCTACTCCGCAAACTCCACAGAATACAGAACACCCCCGCCAGACTCATTCTTGGCATCCCAACACAAACACATCTCCACTGGCTCCCCTTGAAGAAAGGAGTCAATTTCAAAATCCTCACTCACGCCTACAAATGCCTACACAACAAAGAACCCAAATACCTCAATGACAGAATCAACTTCCACGTACCCAAATGAAACCTCCGATCTTCCAACCCCGCACTGGCCAAAACCATGTGCATCCACAGAGCCAGAGCAGGCGGAAGATCCTTCTCTCACATTGCAGCCAAGACCTAGAACGAGCTACCGGCAGACATCAGACGAGCCCCCTCCCTGAACACCTTCAGGAAGATCTCACTTCAGCTAAACAGATCTGCGGACCCTGCCCTCAGCGCGTTGAGACCCTCATGGAGGAGTAGCGCTCTTACAATTCCCTGATTGATTGATTGATTGATTGATTGATGCTTAACATACCTAGGAACTCAGATATACCACACCCTAGGGGACTTATTAGAGGGAAATGTAGGGAGAGCCTTGAGGGGCGTAAAAGCTAGTTTTGACTTCTGGGTAACTGTTCCCATATCAGTGGTAGTCCTTATTGAAGAAGGTGACCTTACAGAGACTCCTATATTACTTTGGAGTGCTGCCGGTTTAGATTCCGGTGAGAATGTTTAAACAACTGCAAACACTGGTGATGGCGTTTTTGTGGGGGATGGGAAGGCGAAGCGTAGCACTCTCCACACTAACGAGGCCAAGAACGGTGGGAGGGCTGGCGGTACCTGATTTTGAGTGTTATTACTTAGCGGCCCAGCTGCAGTGGCTCACGAAATGGGTGGCGAGCCGGGTAAGAGGGTTGGTGCAAAAGGGGGATTCGACGCCAAGTTTGAGATCACTGTCGCAGGTGGTGCTGAGACTCCACATTCAAGATCGGGAAATGTCCACAGAACTAAAAACGGCTTGTAAGTGCTGGAATAGAAGCCTACATAGATCTAAGACTAGATGCCCCTATGTCCCGGAGATTCCACTGGCTATCTGCGAGGCATTACCACATGGAGGAGACTGATGTGGACTGGAGGCCTGGGGAGAGCTAGGGGTGTCCACAGTGGGGACCTATATGAGGAAGGCAGCTTGTTACCATTCAATGACCTTAGATATCTATATGACATTCCCGGTGGGGACTTCCTGCTGCACACTGCCCTCACAGCATCTATTCGGAAGCATTGGAGGAGGGGGCTCAAGGAACCAATGTCGGAGGAATGTCAATATGTGACAACTCCAGCAGGAACATACAAGGTAGTTACCTGCCTTTACAGGTGACTTACACACGAGACGATCCCTCCCTTGAGTAAACTGCACCAGAGGTGGGAGGAGGACCTAGGTGAGCCAATAGCTGAGAAAACATGCGGGGAACTAGTAGAAAGAGCATGGAAGAGAACCAGAAATGCCAGATTCCAACTAGTGCATGTTTATGGACAGCATAGAGCATACCTCACCCGGAAAAAATTAATAGATATTTTAACACACAAACAGCCGTCTGCCCACGTTGCAATGCAGAGGGAGCGGAATTCCTTCACATGTTCTGGGGCAGCCCGGGATTGGGCGGCTTCTGGGAGGAAGTGAATACAACCCCACTGGATGTGATGGAAAAAGAAGTGGCAGCAACACCAGGGTACTGTCTGCTGCACTGGTTCCCCGAACAGACTAAAAATAAAGTAACAAGTAAGTTCCAGGACCTAGTCCTAGTACAGGCAAAGAGAGATATCACTACCCACTGGACATCACGCAGGGACCTAATACACTTAGATGGAAAAAGGAATTCGTAAAATGGGCAGAATGTGAGGGGGCAGTGAGCTAAGAAAACTGAAAGTGAAAAAGCTTTGGAGGCAGCTAGAGCATGGACAGCGATGGTGGAATCATTAAAGAATCCAGAGACTGAGGCAGAAGGGGATCCATTAAGGGAAGCCTAAGCAAGAGAAGCTGAAGCTAGCTTATGTACCAAAAGACAAGAAGCTGAGGAGAAGTTACACAATGACGTAAACCCCCCCGATCGGATAGGCACAAGGCCCCGAGACTATGTCTGCTAACTAGGAGAATAAGTTGACACCCACACGCGACACGCCTGGGGGGTGGGAGGGTATTGAATTGTTTTGCCATGTTTGGACTCTTAGGTGTTTGGTGTAACTAGAATAGTACTCAGCTGATGGACTCGGGTGTATGGCTACATAGAGCATTTATTAAGAGATAGGGGATGACAGGGCAGATAAGCCTTATCACGGAATGAGTATTCGTCATTAAACTTTGTAACTGCAATCCCTGTTGAATGTGAAAACATGCATATGTGTATTGTAAGAATGTTAATAACGGCTGAAAAATGTAATATTGTATATCCAAAAGCTCAATAAAATCTGTTTTAAAAAAGAAATGGAGCACAGCCTCTAACATCTCTTTTGATTGGCTGACTTGTATGTTTCCACTGCTTGATTTTCAGGCATCCTTTTTTTCTTTTTGGTTAAGCACTCCACGAGAAAGCATGTGTTTTCCAGCTGTCTCTATCATGTACTTCTCTCCACCTGCACTCTGTGTTGCTCACTGTTGCCTGTGTTCTTCTCCCCGTGCCTCCTCCATGTGTAGCTCACTCATGCTCCCTCCATGTTGCTCTCCCATCTTTGCTTATCATCCTCACCCTTTCTTTACATGTTGCTTCCATTCTATCCGCCCTCTGTGTTGCTTCCCCCACCAGCACCTCCCTTCTCTGCTACCTGTTGCTTCTGATACCCACCACCAATCTTGCTTCCCGATCTGCACTCTCCAAGTTACCCCACTCCAAGCGTGCTTCAGAAAAATGTTTTCTCACATTTTTTTTCTTTTTATATGCCAATCCAATTCGGATTGACAAATAAAAAGAATAAAAAGCATCGACCTCATTTTGTAGGTGCGCCATATGAGCACTTACAAAATTATGTGGCTGGCTGTGTCATAGGCTTCTTTTTGTCTTATTTAGCCATGCTGCACAGAAACAGGGATGCTGTAGAATGTGGCTAAAAACCATGGACAAAGCCAATCCGTCTCAACGGTAAAACATATTGGCTTTGCCAATGCTGGTTTCCTATCTGCTTTTGGGAAAGAAGCGTTTCCCACTCCTGTTATAACAGTATGGGGTAGGCTGGGCCACTGGAGTTATGCCATTCTGCAGCTGCAGCTTTTTTTGCATAATTGTGTATTTGCCACAGTTGTTGCGTAATCCACCAACTGATGCATAATCTGTAGCATTTAACAACAAAAAAAGGTTTGTAGCTCAAATGTGTCAAAAGTTACTAAAAACGTGACAACGTGGTTGTGTGCAGTCTTAGACCCTTCGCAAAATTAACTGCTCATTTTTTAGTTGCTTATTTCTGTATTTCTAGTTAATTTGGTACTAATGAGGGGAAATATTTGCCCAGACAGTATTTCCATGTGTAAAAACGACAAAATAATGAAGAAATACTATCAAAAATGTGCCGGATAATTTGCTTTTTTCCTGCAGCATAATTTAGTCAACCCTACAACATATTTGGTGATCCCGTGCCACATTTTTCCAGTGGCCCTGAGGGTAGGCCATGCCTCTGTGGCTAGGGTTTGTGGGGGACTCTGATCAGAAGTGCAACGTGTTTTAGAATTGAAGACAGTTGTGGGCGAGGTACAAGCGGGAACCATTAAGGTGCATACAAAGTTCAGTTTTTATATGCATTAGGGTCTCGCCTAGTTAAAACGGTACAGCTCTTTAATTATAATAAAGATTAGATTTTGCAGTGTAAAGTGAGCCTCCGCCAAGTACATGAGTACACAAGGCTACAGGACGAGGACACGAGCACGTACTATTGTGGCGGGCGGGGGAGATACATTCAGCACCTATTAACAGATATTTCACGGGCCTCTATTGTAAAGCCCAAAGTGCAAATCTTTTCACCCTGACAGGACAATTTTGGGGCATATCTTTACGGTTCCTTGTCATTTCAGTCTTCAAAACAAGAACGGTGACGCTTTAGGCTTCAAAGGACAGGTGGTCGTGTTTGTCTTTTCGTCCCAGAGCACTGCAGACCACTCCACACCAGACAGGGCCACTCATGTGAGACGCCGCGCACTACCGGCCATTGTGCCTTTCCTTCCTTGTGTCTGGGTCAAACGCCTGCTCGACGGCACCTTGAGCGGAAGGGATCAGCGCTCTTCACATGCAGAGAAAGAGTCTTCAGAAAGAGGCAGAAGTTATTTAGTGCGCACAATCCTCTTTTCTCGGCCCTGACACTTCAAGCATTTGATTAATCTCGCTGCCTCTCACATCCTCCGCGCCGGAGAGGCCCGTAATCCTGTTTTAAGGAGAGTTCTTTAGGGGAGAGTTTGCTGTGCTGCACAGTCCACTGATTCTGTCATATCCTGCATGCCTTGTTTGATCGAATCCCACATGAACTTAATCTGGCCTGCCAAGGCCAAGCCATAACCGGATCATTTACAGGAGCCCTGGGAGGGGTTCAAAGAACGGGAGGCCGAGCGGTGACGGGCGGCCACCAAGCATCTCTTCAGACACAGCGATGCTTTCGGCGCGCATCACACACTTCTCGAGGTGGACTGAGGATGGGATGCGCATCACACCTGTCTTGAAGCGGAGCGACGCTGGGGCCTGCATCACGTCATTCATTTTCATTTGACCCACTCCCTTGACGGCCGAACACCATCCTACAACGTTATGCAATATTTAATCCAGTTAAAAATATTATTCTGTAATGTTGCTGGGATAAAATTTTTTTTTAGAATCTGCCTTTTAAACTAGATTTGCCTAAAAGCAGAGGTTTCACCTGGATAGCTGCACTGCTTCATTTGTAAAATATTTAGTGCAGCTGCTCACTTTATTTAAGGCGGCCACACCCACTACCCCCCTCCATCTTCTTCTTCCAATAGCTCCACCTACTTCTCAATATGCTCCGCCCACACCCACATCTGGCACTGCTGACAGCCAGATGTAATACCTGGTCTAAATTCCCCAACCCCTCGAGTAAAGAGAAAGTTTCGAAACAAAATGAAATCAAAAAGTGCATTTGAAGCACAATTTTGGCACACATTTTCAAAAATGTCTAATGCACTAAAAGGGAGAGGAGTTGGCCTAACAGTTAGGGCGGGGGACCTCAATCTGGGTAACCAGGCTCGAGTCTCATCAATAAAGCTGAACATCCATGAAAAACCCGCCATCATCGGTAACTGAGTTGACCCTGCAAGATGTTATGGCTGCAATCGACAGGATTAAATCCTCATTGGGGCAGCAAATGGATACTATCGCCCATAAACTGGATACTGTGGCAATTGACGTCAACCTGATCCGTACGGACCTGGCCAAAACTAACGAGAAGGTTAAATCTTTGGACATTAAGACTTCTAGTCTGACGGGAGATGTCACTGACTTACAGACGGAGGTCCGTCGCTTGAGGACTACCAGTGATCTCCTTACACGACGTCTGGAGGATTATGAAGGACGGGCTAGGCGGAATAACGTCCGTATCATTGGGGTCCTGGAGAAGGCGGAGGACCCGGCTGCTGACCTCTTTGTCGAGAATCTTATTGTTGGCCCCCTTGCACCTAAGGGACTCAGTAAGTTCTTTACTGTTGAACACGCTCACAGAGTACCGGGCGGTCCGCCGAAACTGGGCGCCCCACCACGGCCTATAATCGCGAGAATTTTTAATTTTCGTGATAGAGACGCTATCCTGCAGGCCTCACGGATGGGTGGACCCACAAAGTTTGAAAACACGACTATCAGCTTCTACCCAGATTTCACCCAATCGGTCCAGAAGCAAAGACTTGGTTCTGGGCGTGAAGAAACATTTGCGTGATATGGGACTCAAATATGCCATGCTTTTCCCTGCCAAGTTGAGGATCGAACATGCGGAGCGGACTTATTTTTTCAATCCTCCAGATGTGGTGTCCGATTGGCTGGATAATTTGCCGAATCAGCGTTCATCGGAGGAGCAGTCTGGCGGTGCGGAAGGTGGACCGATGGAACTGGAATAGGTGCCTGCTACTTGGCTACTGGGGTCTCTTGTAGGCCTCGAACTGTGGTTCGACAATCTTGACATTCGATTTGATGTACATTTGGGGGGTGGCGGGGCTAGTAGAGGGTCTTATTCCTCCTCTAAGTTTCTTTCTGTAGCTTAGTTAGATGTGGGGGCGACAGGCACACTGCACTTTTGGGTGGTTTTCCAGTTTTATGCAGGGGTGCAGGGTGGGGGGTGTTGTAACGGGTTGTTGGTGGAAGGGTTGGGGGGGTTGTTGGGGTGTGTGTTTGTTTCTATGCAAGGCAATGTGTTCTTAGACTATTTGGTAGACTTTTTGGTCAAGGTGCTGAATTCTTCTTGGGGTTGGATCCTTTTTCTCTTTCGGGATGGCGTAGAGGGCTGAAACTAATGAGTTGGAATGTAAATGGGCTGGGGATAGGATAAAATGTGGGGTGGTATTGCAACTTTTGAAGCGATTCGCTCCTGATGGGGTCCTACTTCAGGAAACACATTTGACTGGAAATGCTTGTCGCGCTATGAACAGGAGGGGGTACCGCTTGGCTGCACATGCTGGTTTTTCCTCTGGCTCCAGGGGGGTTGGTATCCTCATCAGGAATTCTCTTCCGCTAGAGATTGATGACGTTGTCCTAGATGATAGGGGGCGCTATGCCGCTCTTACGGGTAGGTGGGAGGGCTGGAACCTTTCCTTGATCTCTGTATATGTTCCCCCTGACCTGCAGTCAACTACTTTCGCTGATTTAGGGCGGGTTATCCTAGCTCTTCCTGAGGGGTCATTGTTTCTAGGGGGTGATTTTAACGCGGTGGTCTCCGGGAGGATTGATCGATACCCACCTAGAGATTTACGGGGAGCACAAAACTGGCTTCCCGATTTCCTTGACACTTTGGGACTGGTAGATTGCTGGAGACTGTTGCATCCTGCTCAGCGGCAATATACTTTTCACTCTGGCGCTCATGGTAGCCTCTCCAGGATTGATTATTTCTTGGTGCCGGCTGCTCAGGCTCTTTCCATTGTTGAGGTTAGGCACTTGGCTCGGGGAATTTCTGATCACTCTCCATTGTGGCTTCGGGTGGAGTTGGAGTCCGGTACCGAGGGACGGATTGCTCAGATTAACCCTTGGTATCATCGGTATCCTAAAACTCGTGCTGCCCTGGTGAAGTCGCTTGACCTGTATTTCTTGGAAAACGAGGGATCCGTGTCATCCGCTGTATCACTTTGGGAGGCTTTTAAGACAGTTCTCACAATATTTAAGGCGGCCACACCCACTACCCCCTCCATCTTCTTCTTCCAATAGCTCCACCTACTTCTCAATATGCTCCGCCCACACCCACATCTGGCACTGCTGACAGCCAGATGTAATACCTTGTCTGAATTTCCCAACCCCTTGAGTAAAGAGAAAGTTTTGAAACAAAATGAAATCAAAAAGTGCATTTGAAGCACAATTTTGGCACACATTTTCAAAAATGTCTAATGCACTAAAAGGGAGAGTAGTTTGCCTAACAGTTAGGGCGGGGGACCTCAATCTGGGGAACCAGGCTCGAGTCTCGTCAATAAAGCTGAACATCCATGAAAGACCCGCCATCATCGGTAACTGAGTTGACCCTGCAAGATGTTATGGCTGCAATCGACGGGATTAAATCCTCATTGGGGCAGCAAAAGGATACTATCGCCCATAAGCTGGATACTGCGGCAATTGACGTCAACCTGATCCGTACGGACCTGGCCAAAACTAACGAGAAGGTTAAATCTTTGGACATTAAGACTTCCAGTCTGACGGGAGATGTCACTGACTTACAGACGGAGGTCCGTCGCTTGAGGACTACCAGTGATCTCCTTACACGACGTCTGGAGGATTATGAAGGACGGGCTAGGCGGAATAACGTCCGTATCATTGGGGTCCCGGAGAAGGCGGAGGACCCGGCTGCTGACCTCTTTGTCGAGAATCTTATTGTTGGCCCCCTTGCACCTAAGGGACTCAGTAAGTTCTTTACTGTTGAACGCGCTCACAGAGTACCGGGCGGTCCGCCGAAACTGGGCGCCCCACCACGGCCTATAATCGCGAGAATTTTTAATTTTCATGATAGAGACGCTATCCTGCAGGCCTCATGGATGGGTGGACCCACAAAGTTTGAAAACACGACTATCAGCTTCTACCCAGATTTCACCCAATCGGTCCAGAAGCAAAGACTTGGTTTTCTGGGCGTGAAGAAACATTTGCGTGATATGGGACTCAAATATGCCATGCTTTTCCCTGCCAAGTTGAGGATCGAACATGCGGAGCGGACTTATTTTTTCGATCGTCCAGATGTGGTGTCCGACTGGCTGGACAATTTGCCGAATCAGCGTTCATCGGAGGAGCAGTCTGGCGGTGCGGAAGGTGGACCGATGGAACAGGAATAGGCGCCTGCAACTTGGCTACTGGGGTCTCTTGTAGGCCTCGAACTGTGGTTCGACAATCTTGACATTCGATTTGATGTGCATTCGGGGGGTGGCGGGGCTAGTAGAGGGTCTTATTCCTCCTCTAAGTTTCTTTCTGTAGCTTAGTTAGATGTGGGGGCGAGAGGCACACTGCACTTTTGGGTGGTTTTCCAGTTTTATGCAGGGGTGCAGGGTGGGGGGTGTTGTAACGGGTTGTTGGTGGAAGGGTTGGGGGGTTTGTTGGGGTGTGTGTTTGTTTCTTCGCAAGGCAATGTGTTCTTAGACTATTTGGTAGACTTTTTGGTCAAGGTGCTGAATTCTTCTTGGGGTTAGATCCTTTTTCTCTTTAGGGATGGGGTAGAGGGCTGAACTAATGAGTTGGAATGTAAATGGGCTGGGGGATAGGATAAAATGTGGGGTGGTGTTGCAACTTTTGAAGCGATTCGCTCCTGATGTGGTCCTACTTCAGGAAACACATTTGACTGGAAATGCTTGTCGTGCTATGAACAGGACGGGGTACCGCTTGGCTGCACATGCTGGTTTTTCCTCTGGCTCCAGGGGGGTTGGTATCCTCATCAGGAATTCTCTTCCGCTAGAGATTGATGACATTGTCCTAGATGATAGGGGGCGCTATGTCGCTCTTATGGGTAGGTGGGAGAGCCAGAACCTTTCCTTTCCTTTCCTTTCCTTTCCTTTCCGCTTTGAATCTTAGGCGTCTGCATAGTGTTCTCGCGAGAGCCGCAACGTTGCGTGAGCCGGCCATCTTGGCGTCATTGGATGCCACGTTGGCTTTCAACACCGTTGAATGGCCGTATTTATGGGCGGTTTTGGCTAAATTCGGATTTGGACCCGGTTTTATTGGCTGGGTGAGGCTGCTCTATGAAGACCCCCTCGCGCAAATTTTTGTTAATGGCCGAGTCTCCGCTTCTTTTGGTCTTGAGAGGGGAACACGTCAGGGTTGTCCTTTGTCGCCGCTTTTGTTCGCCCAAGCACTCGAACCCTTTGCTGCCTGGATCCGATGGGAGCCTTCGATAAAGGGTATTCGGTGGTCATCTGAGTTTGAAGATCACATCTCGCTTTATGCAGATGATATCTTGTATTTAACCTCACCCCGGAAGTCATTGATAGTTTTGTGTGATGTTTTGAATTCATTTGGTAGGAACTCAGGTCTAATTATTAACTGGACAAAAGCCTATCTATACGTCCTTTCTGGAGAGGTCCCTCTTCTTCCAAATAATTGTCCTATTCAAATCGCACTAACGGGGTTTGGATATCTTGGTATCTACGTTTCATTGGACCCCGCAATTAGGTACGACCGGAATCTTCTCCCACCCTTGGCTAGATTGAAGCAGGACGTCGCAGGTTGGCGTAGACTTCCGCTTTCGCCACTGGGTCGCGCAGCCCTCTTCAAGATGATGTCTTTGCCTCGTTTTCTTTATGCTCTCCAAAACACTCTCGACATAGTCCCGGCTAGCTATTTTCGCGCGGTTGAGGATCTTCAAAGGAAGCTCATATGGGACAACAGACCTCGTATTGCGCTCGCCAAACTAACGCTCCTGTGGTACGACGGGGGTATTGCTCTCCCTGATATAAAACGTTATTACTGGGCGTCTCAATTGGGAGCCATTAATCATGGTATGTATGGCCCAGACTTGAATCCCGCCTTTGCCATGGATAAATGGCTATTATCTGGGGGTAACTACTATAGGGCGCTGTACTCTAAATCTGTACTTCAGGTATTGTCGGGACCCACCAAGACAGTGGTGCGTCTGTGGCGGGATGCAACTAGTTCGATGGGATGGAAAGACCGCTTGACTCGAGCGACCCCTCTTTTTGCCTCCCATAAACTTGGTAAATTATGGAACACCAAGGGGTTCGACAAATGGGACCTCATTGGTATTAGTAAGGTGGGAGACCTCTGGGTCAAGGGCCAGGTGAAATCATTTGATGTACTGAAGAAGGAATTTGCTTTAAGCGATACAGAGTACTTCCGTTATGTTCAAGTACGCCACGCTTTGAGATCGGTTTTCCCGATAGGGGAGGTCATTCCGAAGTCATCCCCGCTTGAGGATAGATTGTTAGACGGTTATGTACCCGACAGCACTATCTCTCTAGTCTATAAAAAATAGATTCATGATAGGTCAGACCTCCTTTTACATCTTCGGGACCTGTGGACCCGTGACGGCCTTGAATTGGATGACGAGGACTGGCAGTCGGCGATCTCCTCTCCAAAGGAGGTTGCGATTCCAGCTCGACTCCGACTGGTTCAGCTTAAGATTCTTCATAGAGTGTACGTCACGGGTCCCCGTTTGGTCCACATGGGCTTCTCTGAGGAGGGGTTGTGTAAGAGAGGATGTGGGCAGATAGGCACGTTTCTCCATATTATTTGGGAGTGCCGTGAGATTGCGGCCTTTTGGAGAGGAGTGTATGAGGTAATGAGCACAGTAACGGGGATTGCCCTCTTGCCGGAAGCTAGACGATGTTTATTAAATGTCTGGGAACCAACGGATTATAATGTAGCTCAGACACAATGGGCGACCCTGGGAGCCATGATTGCCAAGCGAGACATTGCTCAATTGTGGGGATCCCACAGGCCACCTTTGGTTGAAACATGGAAGGAGAACATGGACTGGTGCATGTTTAGGGAAAAAACAGTATACTTGGCCCGGGGTCGTCCCAGAAAGTGGTGCAGAGTGTGGGGACCTTGGAATAGCTATCGCTGCAAGATATGTGCACCACCCATAATAGAAAACACTGATGTCCCACCTTCACCCTGACCCTGCATTCTGATTATTTTCTTGTATGTATATTGATTTGGCCCTGTCCTTCCCCCCTCCCCTTCCATATATTGATTGCTGATTTTATTGTATTGTCTTTCCTTCCCCATTTGACTTGGTACTTCGTGTAACATATCTCTTTGCCTTGCTTCTTATATATTTATTTTTCAATAAAAAGATTTATAAAAAAAAAATAAAGCTGAACATCCTGTGATTCTGAGCAAATCACTTAATCTTCCCGTGACTAACAAAGATTAATGTGTACTCATGTAAACACAACTGGTGCTATGTAAAGCGCTCTGATGCCCGAAACCTGCAGGTCAAGTTTGCGCTCCATAAAACTCTGTAAAAAAAAAATAAAGGAACACGTGAAATATTCCAGTGCTCTTTGCCGATTTGGGGAAAGGAGAATACTGGGGTATGTCTTGGTCCAATATCATAGCAGTCAGCCCGAATTTGTGCATTTCCCTCGGCAGGGCACAAGTCCTAAAAAAATAAGTGGGGGGACGCTGACGTCACAACAGGAAGTGACGTCACGAAAGGTGGCTTGCACCATCAGACTCATTGCCTCATTTCCCTCACCCCTTAGATGCGATTGCATCAGAGAAGCCAGCACGTGAGCAGCGTTCTGAATGAGCTCCGATCTCGCCCCAGAGAAGCCAAAGAGTGAAAGTGTGGCTCCATTTGCTCCAGTAATCGAGCTCCTGGTAAAATAAGTGGGGGACGCCGTCCACCCGCGTGGTACCCCGACTCGAACCCTGTCCCTCGGTCTTGCATAACCAGATGACCACGGGTCGCCCGTTGTGCTTTTAGGCACGATACCTACCTTAAATCTTCAAAATTGCACATCACTAGTTCTACTAATTTGAATTGTGTCCTTTTGGTGTCAAATAATGTATTAGATCTTACTCTTTTTCTAAATTAGTGTGGGATTTTTATTGTGTTGTGTTTTCAAATATTACTTTTTATGTGCTGGATAAATACTTTACACATTGTCTCTGATTTAAGCCTGACTTCTTTTGTGCCTAGCTATCGGCGGGCTAAGCACAGATTAAATGAATAACTTTGAAGGTTCACCCTGATAGGGATTGTGACTGTTGCTTCGGAAGGCTCACACCCTCCCCCTAAATCAGCAACCCAATTTCTCACAACAGCCAGAGAACTTTCATCTTGTGCATACCCTGCATCAAGATTTGGCTGTGGTCAGTCTCACCAGGGAAAGTGGAACACCCTCTTTTACAAAGCAGAACAAAACTTCATAGCGACCAGGAGAAGGGACAGGACAGGAAGAAGGTACTGTTAAGAAGAGAGTGGCAAAGGAGAGGGAGGGGCTAAAAGAAGGCAATACTGAGAACAAAGCAGGCAGGGGGAGTGAGAGAGTAGATGTTGCTGAGGACAGAGGGGCCAAAAGTAGGTAAAGGGATGAGAGCAAAAGGTTTGTAAGCAAGAAGTTTGGGAGAGAGAGGGAGAGCAATGACTGCTGAGGAAAGATTGTCTAGGCAGGAAGGGAATGGAGAGAGTGAGGTCAAGCTCTGCTGGGGGGAGAGGGACTAGAGTGTGGAAGGCTGAGAAAGCAGGCATTGCTGGGGGGAGACCTGAAATCAGTCAGGGCCTGACTCTCACACTGGGGCATGCATTCCCTGCCCTTCGCCTTCTAATCCTTAGATATCAAAAGAGGGAGTCATCAAAGTATTGAATATTAAACAGGTTTTATCTTGTTTCATTGTCTTTTCTGTGTAGAAATGTGTAATTGGTGCCTTAGTGAGTTAGCAGTGCAGCTCACACCCAGCTTGAGCATGTGTGCCCTCGGGCCAGGCGTGGCCCTAGGCGAATCAATAAAAGGGGTAGTGGCCACACGAGGCGCTCCAGTGCCCGTACCAGTTACAACTCTGTCTGTGTCAATTATTTATCTGCCCCACATTGTGCTAGCCGCTTGCGACACGATTGTCACCATTACGTTGGCAACGAGCGTAGAGCCGAGCCCACGCTCCCGCAGAACTCGTCCACGCTAACTACACACCCCAAGCAGCGCGCCCCCTCCGGAGCGCTGAGGAAGGGCGAATGCCATCCATGAGCCATTCTCTCGTGTGCGTGCTAATGAAGTGGTCCCGTGGAGGAATTATCTGTGCTGCTAGTTGAAGCATGCCGGGCCAGCTGATGAGCGGGTAAGAGCGCAGTGTGTCACCTGCTGCTGCGCAGCTGCCTCCCGTGGCCCGTACACACTGCTTCTCTAACTTGTCCCAGGCGTCAGAACCATGGTACAAGGATACGCCCACGCGCACTGCAGGAGATCTTGCCACAGCTAGCAGATCCCAGCTGGCACACAACTTAGAAGCAGAGAAGTCAGGGTGGGTCTCCACACACCCACCCGACAGCCACAGTTTGGGACTGTGGCCCCCAGAGGTTTTGCCTGTTCTTAAGCCAGGGTGGGTTTTCACACACACCTAGGAGTGGGTCGGTGTCTCCCTCAGTAACTTACTTGTTTGGGGTCCCAGGAAGTAGCCTCTTCTCGTCACACCCCAGCCCCACACTGCAGCTGGACGCCCCTGAAAGACAAAACACAGAAAAGAAAGGGAAAGAGAGAGGACACAATGAAAACAGGACAAGCTCATCAATTCCTACCAGCCCTGTGAGTGGCTGTCATAGGGTGGAGGACACACAACACACACAAAAAAAAGAAAAGGCCTGCAGAGTGACACAAGGGATACACCCAGGGCGTCAAGATGGGAGATAACCTGGACACAGATCAGCCACCGACCCGCATAGTCACACAACATGCTCCCACAGGAGTGTTTCCCCCATTCAGTGAGGTGACTGACCCCACCACTGCGTCCCCACACTGGAAGACGTGGCTGGTGAGACTGGAGAATTACTACGTAGCAATGAGGGAGACAGATGAAGCAGTGAAACGCTCGCTGTTGCTCCACAATGTGGGGGAAGAAGTATATCTTATGTTCTAGCACCTTCCGAATAGAGGAAAGCCCACCGACTACGCCGCCCTAGCTGCGCATAAGGCACATTTCGATCCGCAATTGAACCTGGACTTCGAAAGGTTCAAACTGAGCCAGGCCCAACAAAGAGAGGGAGAGTCGATCGATGCGTTTTACGCCTGACTCAGAGAGCTAGCCAGCATCTTTACCACAGAAGATCGAGCCACTGAAGAGATCAGGGTGCAAATCATCCAAGGTGTCTGCAGCAAGGTACTACCAGGGCTGAACTTAAGGCAGCCGACTATATCCCTCAATGACATATTAGTCCAAGCCAGGACACACGACCTCTTGGCAGCCAGAGCCGACGAGATGGACTTGGCCCTGACCCAGGCCTTGGACAGGAACGTGACAATCAAAACTGAGCGAGTCGACGCGGTGAAACCACAGGACAAAGGGAGCAGGCAATGAGGACGACCACCCAAAGCCTGAAAGGACAGTGTGGAGACTGTGGGCGCGGAAAACACCCCATCCAGGCATGACGGGGCTCAAGGACGGGCGTGCTCCCACTGTAGGATCCCCAATCACTTCGCGTCAGTGTGTCGGAAAAAGAACCAACGCAAAGACAGTAGAGGAGTGGGAAAACCGATGCGGAGTATGATGCACCAGCTTTCGAGCGCCTCCTTGGCACCATCCAGCAGTGTCAGAAGGAATGAGCACTTTCCAGGTGGACTCCTCCACAGAAGAAGATGAAGTTGAACCATATCTAGTCTCTTTTACACAAGAGCTCAAAAAACGGAGGAGACCACAGCCCACCTGCACCATGAGACTAGCCGGGTCAGAGGTGAAGGCAGTCATCGACACCAGAGCCTCCATGAACATCATGGGTATCCAACAATACAACAAGCTGAGACCCAGGCCCGAACTCACGCCATAAAGACAAAAATCTTTAATTATGGAAGCAACTCACCCCTGCCCCTACGAGGGAAGATGACAGTGCCAATCCGGTCAGAAGAACACGAAATTGTGACAACAGTACAAATTCTAGATCAAGAAGCCAACACGCTACTCAGCAGTCATGCTGTTGAAGATTTAGGTCTAGTGACGTTTGCGAGAATCGTGTGGGTGAACCAGACGGAACAGTTGCTGAGCCAGTTCACAGACCTCTTTAAAGGGCTAGGGTGCATCAAAAAGGCCCCAGTGAAACTACACATGGACCCGGTAGCGGCCCCAACCGCGTTATGACACAGGTGAATCCCTTTCCATCTCCGGCCGCAAGTGGAACAAGAGCTGCAAAAGCTGAAGGACCAAGGGGTCATGTAGAAAGCATCTGGGCCAACCCCATGGGTGTCTCCCATGGTCATAGCAGAGAAGCCACAACAATCCTGGAAGATCAGATTATGTATCGATATGCGCCTCCCCAACAAGGACATTCGGCGGGAACGCCACATCATGCCAACAATTTTTATTTTATTTACTTATATAGCGCTTGAATTGACCCCAGAGGGGTATCTCTGCACTTAGGACGGACCGTGAGGATGTATTGCAGCTGTAGCTGGATCAGGTGCAAAAAGAGTAGTCTTAAGCAGCTTCCTGAATTGTAGGTGATCAGTGCATTGTCTCAAAATTACGGGAAGCTCGTTCCAGTATCAGGGGGCCAAGGTGGGAGAGAGCTCTTCCTCCTAATCTAGCCTTCCTTACTCGAGGTACCACAAGAAGATGTTTGGCACCTGATCGAAGGGATCTGGAAGGTAGATACGGTGTACATTTCTCCAAAAGATAAGAAGGGCCTAAATTAAACAGTAACTTGTGGATAATGCAGCAGATTTTGAATCTTACCCGTTTGATGACATAGTAGCAGACGTCAACAAGTCCCGGTGGTTCTCAAAACTAGATCTGAACGTGGGATACCACCAGCGGGGCCTGGCCAAAGTGAGCAGATACATCACAACATTCAGCACCCGTCTAGGTTTACGACGCTACAAGCGCCTTAACTTCGGGATATCCTCCGCAGCTGAGGTTTTCCTGGACATGGTGCGGGAGATCCTAACTGGCTTACCTGGCGTGCTGAATGTAAGTGATGATATTCTCATCCTTTCCACCACTTTGGATGAGCACTACCAATACCTAAGGGCCACGCTACAACGACTTCAGGAGTATGGCATCACCCTACATCGAGAAAAGTGCCTCTTCTTTCAGAAGGAGATAGAGTGTTACAGCTACCTCTTCAACTAGGAAGGAATCCTGGTAGACCCACAGAAGTCACAGGCCAATCCGATTGGAATCTATACATTATGTCAGGCTCGTATCAAATCGATATGAGCCTGACAAAATGAATAGATTCCAATCTGGAGCTTTTAGAATGGGTGCTGAGAACATTCCTTCTTTCAAGGTGTCAAAAGCCTTTTGACAGCTCACTTTCTAGTTTACATTTTTGGGGATTTTCTTAGAGGTAAATTCTGTGAGGGGGGCCATAATGGACCCATATCCCTATTCAAACTTCTTGTAGTACCCAGTCAAGCCAAGGAATGCCCTGACTTGGGTCTGGTGATTAGAGTTACCCAATCCAGAATGGTCTGGATCTTGGGCTTTAACGGCTGAACTTGGCTTCCAACTACAAGGTGGCCCAAGTATACAACCTTCCCCTGCCCTATATGGCACTTACTTGCCTTGATAGTGAGGCCTATACTCTGGAGATCCTCCAGGATCTTTGGAGGTGGATCAGGTGATCCTACCAGGTAAATCTAAAGACAGTACTATCAACAAGATAAGCTGCTGCTCTAGAGGATTCCTATCCAGTAAGTACTTTATTTACCAACCTCTGAAAGGTGGCAGTGGCATTTCGCAAACCAAAGGGCATCTCAGTGAACTGGAAGTGCCCATCTGGAGTGGAAATGATGATTTTTATTTTGCTCCAAGGTTCAGACCTATCTGCCAGTACCCTGATGTGACATCAAAGGTACTCAGATATGTGGCTGCCCACAACCTGTCAATAAGCTCATCCGCTCTTGGAATTGGATGTGCATCAGTTTTTGTGACTGCATTGGGGCCCCTTCAGTCCACACACAACCTCATTTCTTTCTTTCCCTCCTGGGAATGAGGCTTGGGGGCTAACACAACTCCCTGAGAGTTCAATGACTCCCAACTCCAACATCCTGCTTACCTCAGCTTTGATGCTTTCTTTGACATGATCAGACTGCCTGTATATTTTGCTTTTGACAGGTAGGCTGTCACCAGTGTCCGCATCATGTGTACACCAGTCAGTCTGACCAGGGGTCAAGGAAAAGAACTAAGCAAACTGGTTTGGGACTTGTCTGCAATCAGTCTGCTGTTGGGCAGTGAAGGTGTCTGAAAATACCACTCTATCAAGTGACCCAACTTTAAGGTTGGGTGAAAGAAGATCCATTTTTGGGCCTCTGAACACCAAAACAGCCCTTGGCAAAAGGTTCATCATGGTCTCAGTGGACCATGCCATATGGTATCCGGAGGTTATACCTCTGAGATCGGTAACTGCGCCCGTGGTGGCCAGGTTACTGATGCAGATCTTTACCCATGTGGGGTTTCCCAAGCAGGTGGTTTCTGACCGTGATACCTACTTCATTTCGACATACATGAAGTCCACGTGGAAGGAGTGTGGGATAACCTATATGTGCTCCACTCCTTACCACCCCAAACTAATGGGCTTGTTGAGAGGTTCAAGAAGACCTAAAAATGCATGATCATGGGCCTGTCAGGCCCTTGAGGAGGAAGTGGGATGTCCTCCTGCCATGCCTGTTGTTTGCATACCGGGAGGTACCTCAGAAGGAGATTGACTTCAGCTTCTTTGAGCTTGTGTATGAGCTTCCTATCAGATGACTTTTCAGTCTGGTGATGGAGTGTTGATGACAAGTATGTGGTCAGCTACATGCTGGCTCTCCATACCCTGGTGAAGCACTTGTGGGAGAGAGCCAAAGAAGATTTTGAAGCCACTCTTGTCTACTTTGGGCCCTTCAATGAGGTGAACGTGCAAGAGTGAGGTTATCTACCTGGTGGACCTCAAAACTTCCAAGAACCCTGTAAGGAATTTGAACATCAGTTGCCTCAAACCCTACTTCGAGAGGTCTGAGGTAACCATGATCCTGGTCACGGATGATGGAGTGGAGGAGGAGAGTGAACCCCCTCTGATCTCCTTTCTTCCAAGCAGCAGGAGTGGTCAGTGGAGTGAGTCAGCCTCTCCTACACTGTCCCTAGAGCAACAGATAGACTGCAGCCATTTGTTGGGACAGTTTGCCGCACTCTTCTCCTTTAACCCAGGACTCTCTACATGGTGCCCCATGATATATATTGATACCGGGAATAGCATGTCTGTGAAGAGCAAGATCTACAGGCTGTCTGACAAGGTGAGGTCCAGCATTAAGGAGGAAGTCTCCAAAATGCTGGAGTTAAGAGTTAATGAACCCACAAACCACCCTTGGTCCAGTACAATAGTGTTGGTCCCCAAGGCTGCTCCTCCAGGTACCACCCCAGATTTTCTGTGGATTACCGGGGGCTCAATGCAGTCACCAAGACTGACGCACACCTCATCACCAGAGCTGAGAAGCTCATAGATCGGTTGGGAGCTACCAAGTTCCTTAGCACATTTGACTTAATGTCTGGGTACTGGCAGATTGCCTTGAGCAAGGGATCCAAAGAGGTCTGCATTCTCTACCCCAGGAGAGCACTTCCAGTTCCGGGTGATAGCTTTTGAGTTGAAAAACACCACTGCCACCTTCCAGAGGTTGACCAATCAGGTCCTGGCTTGGTTGGAGTACTTGCCGTCCTTCTATATGACATTGTGGTCTACTTTTGTAGCTTGGAGGACAACCTGTGCCACCTAGGGCAGTGCTTCAGTCTCAGCAGTGAGCAGACATGACTATCAAGGCCAGTAAGTGTCAGATAGATCAGGCTTCAGTGATTTACTTGGGTCACCAAGTGCGATGAGGCAAGGTGCAGCCCCTCCAGGTCAAGCCTGAGACCATTCTGGCTTGGGAACCCCCAAGACCCAGACGGAAGGGAGAGCCTTCTTAGGTCACATTGGTTATTACAGGAGATTCGTCAAGGGGTATGTCACCATTGTTGCATCCCTTGACAGAGCTGACTTCTAAAAAGCAGCCCATACTTGTGATCTGGACGGAGTCATGCCACAACGCTTCTTACACCCTGAAGGAGGTCATGTTTACTGCATTCATGCTCAAGGCCCGCTGCAGGGGGACGGGGCCCTGCTAGGGGCCCTCACAGCCTGTTTCCGACAGCCTTTCTATGGCAGTCAGACTTCCATAGAAGGGCTGTCAGAAATGTGCATCGTCATTCCCACAGCAGTGCCTGAGCAGGCACCGCCTCCATTTTGGGGATCACAATCCGCCCCATGTCCCTGGTGAGCTCCTTGAGTCTGTCGGAGGCAGAGTGGATTCCCCCGCAGGCATCCGTCAGACCGCCCATATCATACTACGGCGGTCGTACTGATACCTCAGATGTCGGGCAGAACGCCACCGCAGAGCTCTCAGATTGCCTTCCACCTGACATCGGTATGGGGCCCATAGTTCTCTGTAATACATTTAAATGCTCAAGACCTTTCATTCTCTGCACTCTCTTAACATGGAGAACAAAAGAGCGATATCTAAAAAAACATATGGAATCGGTAAGCTGAATAACTACAAATCAAATTACTGGAGTTAGGTGTATGCAGATTGTTGCAATATCCTCAGTAAGGGGGCAATGTGAGCACAACTATAGCCTCATAGCCCACTGTTGAGGGCTATACCGGTTGTTAAAGGCCCTGAACCCGAGTTACAGGCCCGAGACTCATGCCTGAGGTTTTGCATTTCCCACTTTTTTGTATTGTGGCTCGGGCTGCCCATGGCAAGCAATGAGCCTCACACTCCTTAAATAAATCATTCAGGAAGTCGAACCGCTGGTGCAGAGAAGAATGGTGCATGGTACCCGCACGCACGTGTACTTTTCCTTTAATGACACAAACTCATTTCCTCTTTGCTCTACCAGTAAATGTTTCCACTATCGATATGATGGCCTCTTTAAACTATAAGGAGTTAATGAAAAGAAACGTGCTGAAAGATTGACAAAGGGACTGTGTATTGGTTTCGTGCAGTACATGCCATGGGAAACGTTACTTTGCCATCAGATGTAATAGGAGGCTTCGAGCCTATGTGGTTCGGTGGGTCACGATGAATGCCCCATTAAACAACAGGTAGAGATTATTAACCAGATTTAATTTACATTCATCTTGGAGGAGACATATGCCTTGAGGCCCACAAAAGAAAAATGTTTCAACTGTAGAAAAAGGGCGTGCTCAATGTATACCGTTTCAGCAATTGTTGCCCTGCACCAGCACATCTGTTACACAAAACCCTTTTTGAGAAAGGGAATTTTCCAAATATGAGAGCAGTGAAAATCTGAAATTTGATTAAAGCCAGAGGCGAGTTTAATATGTAAAGTCCATTTATTATAGATTCAAACTGCAGCAATACATTTATAAGGACACTGGACATCATTGGTGTAAAAAACATAGCTGCTTCTTTTCAAACACCTCTTTTTTGGGACTAAGGCAAGACATCTCATCCTTCTCACAGGCACGGCCAAGCTTCATCTTGCTCCTCTTAGATCTACCCTAAATGCAGCAGCCAGAATGGTGACGGGAGTGAAGAAATACAAACACATCTCCCCCTCTCTCAAAGAGCTCAATTGGCTCCCAATTGAATTGCGTGCTAACTTCAGAACTGCCTGTCTCACCTACAAAGCTCTGCACACTGGCAAACCCACCTATCTAGCCGCCAAACTCAACAAAGCAGGACATACTAGAAACCTAAGGAGCACCAGCACTATGCTACTCATCCCACCGAAAACCCGTAAACAAAGGACCTTATCACGGTCTTTCTCTGGAAATGCTCCCATAATTTGGAATGCCATCCCTATTCATGTCAGGACGAACCCTTCCTTCAAAGAATTCAAAAGCCAGCTCAAAGTGCTCCTCCTCAATCCATCTCTCAAGAAATGACAATGGTCATACAAAGGCAGATCTGCCACCTACTGAGAATCTAGGCGCCACGATTAGACTAACTTCCTGCAGCATCTTACCCTTGCCCGCAACATTACCTCCTCCTCGATGATTCTGCACTCATATCCAACAGGTCCTTCACTGATACCCACCGTTGAATAATGTGTTTAATGTTACCTAACTGTTTTTCGACAAATGCTGTAAAGCGCTCTGATACCTTCGGGTTTGGCCAGTGCTATAGAAAACTCCAAAATAAAATAAATAAATAAAATAAATAAAATAAAGCACTGTCCATAGTAAAGAAGCACAGGGGCAACCGGGTCCGGAGAAGCAGGCAGATAGGAAGTACCTGGAGGTAAGAAAAGTGTGAGCTAAGGAAACTCGCAGAGGAACAAAGCAAAGAGATAACATGCAAACAAGCAGATGGGTAAGCAAGGTGTGGTCGTTTGCTGTCAAGCCAAAGCGAATCCCACAAGCTATCTCCAACCAGGAAGCCTACGACAGATAGGGCGCACTATTCCTGTTTGTGCCGCGGTGCACCTTTCAAGTAGGTGCGCCGGGTGCAACCGGAAAAATTCGCCCTATTGTGTTGAATGCGCTGCCCCAGGGCAGTGCATTCAAGAGAAATACGGAGCAGCTGTTTAAAAGTTGCTCCGTGTTTCTCTTTAAAGGTTGCAACCTGCCTGCACTTTTAAGAGGCATTAGAACTCCCCTTGCCTGGTGGGTGCAGGGAGTGACTGCACCAGCCTGCCAGGGTGTGTGGAGGGTCCCTGAGACCCCCTTTCATCCCACCAGAGGGCTACCTTTAAGAGGCTCACTGAAAGTGTGCCACCTTTTTGTGGCGCACTTTCAGGGGCGCCTCCCAAAGGCATGCTTGTTTCTGCACCCACGTAGATAAAACGGCGCAGGCGCAGAGGCAAAGAGATCCCCTCATTTGCATGGGGCATGCCTTCTAATGATAGTGTTGGTGCTACATGTCCGCCAGTGCTATCTGTATTACAGAAGGGGCCGCACAGCGTTTGCAGTTCCTTCTGTAATACCAAAGTGCTTCGAGTGTGCACAAAGCGGACGCAAATGTCCTCTATGTCCCAGGGGCTCTTCTGTAAAATGGACCCTGGTATGTATCTCCCATCCCAATTTCTCCTGTAGCCACAAAACGTACTGTACCTAGTAATAGTGCCATTGTGTGTGCCTAATTTGCCTGTGTAGTCATTATTGTGTATATGCATCAAAAATCGGTAAAACGAGTCCTTATTACCGAAAAATAAGGAATCGCTAATAAGGAGTCGCATACCGCGATGCAGCAACAGATTCGGTATTTAATACCGAATCGCTAAAAATCGTTAAATATCCGGTAAACACGTTTGCGAGACACCAATTCAAAGATGAGCAAATACCGAAGTAGCAAATACCGAATCGGTATTTGCGATTTCGGTAATAGCGATTCCGCAAAAAAAAAAGTCGCATCGGCAGCAGGCTGATGACATCACAACCAGTAAGCAACACAGCCCATGCTTCATTCAGTACCCTGAGGAGCTCAGAGGAGGAGGCAGAGCACAGGAGGTGAGGATTGTTACAGTGAGAACACAAAACAAACTCAGAGCAGACTACCAGGAGGGAGAAGGATGCACCCCAGAACAAGGAGGCACCCAGGAAGAGAAAAAAAAGTTTTCAGATAAGGAACTAGAACTGCTCATCGAGGGGGTGAGCAGCAAACACGACAGGCTTTTTGGGAGGCTGTCCCAAAAAGTTTCAGAGGCAGAGAAGTGCAAATTGTGGCTGTGCATTAAAGACAGAGTCAATGCTGTAGGAGTCACCCACCGCAGCATAGACGATTTAAAGAAGAGGTGGTATGACCTCAGGAAGAGGGCAAAGAAGAGGATTGCCGAAAGGGTGAGGGATGCAGCTGGCACAGGAGGGGGAACATGCAACGTGACTACAAACACAGCCCTTGAGGACCTCGTCGAGGCAACAATTGAGCCAGAAGCTGTTGTGGGGGTCACTCAATTGGACACATCCGGCGCAGCAGCAGGAGGAGAAGGTAAGATGCATGCCAGCGCAGATATGCAGCGTGTTGTCCACCCATGCCCATCCCCCTAGACCAATCACAGTGCATATGTAGCTGTGCCTAATGCATATCCCCTCACCAGAGTAGTGCATCATGGGAGTTGTAGTCATATCATGAATGAGTGCATGTCTGACCCCTGATGTAATAGAAATGAAACCAGCTGCACATGGCCATATGTCAGTGCAAAATCTCCTTTATGTAACACAGATACATCATGGCAAAATAATAACTATGCACTGTTTCACATGCAGTTGCATCACCCCTTGACTCAGATGACAGCGGACGCCTCGTCAACTCAGAGACACCAGTGGTGACAGATGTTGAGACCCCGCAGGGACCTGAACCCACAACACCACCATCACCGCCACCACCACCACGGCGGACATCACCACCACCACCATGGCGGACATCACCACCACCACCACCACCACCACGGCGGACATCACCACCACCACCACCACCAGGGCGGACATCACCACCACCACCACGGCGGACATCACCACCACCACCACCACCGCGGCAAACTACACAGAGCCGCAGGGAAAATGTCCCCTCCCTGCAGGTGATGGAGTCAGAGCAGAGGCCAGCTGACACAATTGTCCCACGACAGACAGTCGTTGCTCCAACCACCCAAGCAGCAGCAAGTGTCCGAGTCAGGCAGCGGGCCAGCCCCAAGGTAGAGCTGTTGAGAGAGCAGATGATCCAGCACACGGATACGGAGTGGTGGAGACACGGATGCTGCGTGTCCAGCACCTGCAGGGGAGACACATGGGTGCTATGAACATCAACATTGTGAAACTGACAAACAAAATTGGCACCATGACAGACGCAATGCGCGAGATGACCACAGCCGTTGCTGAGGGCAACAGAGACATCAAACTGTGCCTGCAGGAACTCAAACGTGCTGTAATTGCAGGCCAACAGAGCGAGCGCCGTAGGCATCGGCAGAACATGGTCCGTACTAATGCCACCAATAGAGCCATCACTAAGCTGTGCAACAGCACAGCTGTGCTGTCGCGCAGATCTGTGTCCTTGCAGGTCGATTTGGGCCATTATTGCGGGGATGTCGCAAAGTCCCTGGAGAGAGTGACCACTGCAGTCGAGCATCTGCAGTCTGGGACTTTCAGTGCCAGCCGTTTGGGAGGGGAGGAAGGGAGTGAGGCTGCCTCAAGCGTGAGCAGCGTCTCTGTTCCGGAGGCCAGCAAAAGGAGGCGCAGTGCACGCAGCACCACAGCCACAGAAACACATCGCGGAGATGTGGCCGAGTCACGGGACAGGAGGCTGGGGGTACGGGGCAGGCGCAAATAGCCATGAACCATTGGATCCCTGGCCATGGTGACGTAACCATGGGCCAACTATACAGCAACATGTTACACCCGTGATGACAACGGACATGTTTTCATTCGTTTATTTGATTCTGCGTCATGTTGGCGTCTCATACATATGCACCTGACAGGTACTCATGTGCATTAAACAATTGCAAATATAAACATGTTGTATTGGCTCTTTCATACCTGTCTCAGAAGTGATGTCTTGTGATGTATGTCCGCCTCCTTTGTCCCTCAGCTGTATTTGGCACGTGTGCCTGTTGGTGTTGGGGGGGGTTGCTGTGCCCGTAAGTCGTCCTCTCCGCCCACCTCTATTGGTATCCCCCTTCGTGTGGCAATGTTGTGCAGCATGGCGCAGACTGCTATTATCCGGCAGCAGGTAACTGGGTCATACTGCAAGGCACCTCCTGTCTTGTGTAGTATCCGGAAGCGACTCTTGAAGATGTCAAAGGTTCGCTCTACCACATTCCTGGTACTGATATGTGCTACGTTGTAGCGCTGCTCCTGAGGTGTTGCAGGGTTGAAGTAGGGAGTGAGTAGATAATCATGCAAGGCGTAGGCGCTGTCACCTGCAGGGAGGGGAGCAAAGGGTTAGTTGCATGGATACATTTACATATGTGAGGATGGTGTTCATTTGGAGGCATTTGTATGTACCGAGTAGGTGTCCCTCTCCAAATTCCCCGTTGATCAGGCGCCTGTGGATGCCACTGTGTCTGAATATGTATGCGTTGTGGGTGTCTCCTGGGAATTGTGATACGATGTCCGTAATGATGTGCTTGGCATTGCACACAACCTAGACTTTGATGGAATGGTATGACTTACGGTTGCGGTAGATGTATTCGTTGGCTGACGGGGGACGGATGGGGACATGGGTGCAGTCCACGCACCCTATCACATGGGGGAATTGTGCCACCTGGTAGAACTCCTGTTTGGTGCTGTTCAACTGCTGTGGGGTTGTGGGGAAGGTGATGTGGTGATGTATCAATGTCAGCATGGCATCTAGGAAATTGTTGAAGAAGCGTGATAGTGCACATTGCGACACGCCTCCAGCTTCTGCTATGACCCCCTGGAAGCTTCCTGACGCCAGCATGTGCAGGCTGCATAGGACCTGGACATGGGCTGGGATGGCGTTGGTCCTACGGGTCTGGTGCTGCAGTAGTGGTTCAAGGTCGGCTATGAGGCGCATGATCATGGCCCTGTTGAGCCTGTACTTGTCATAGATCTGTTCCTCTGTCTGGCCCAGCAATGTGATGCGCACCCTGAAGACTCTGTCCTGGATCATCCTCCTGCGCTGTGCAAGGGCGTTGATTCTCCTCCTCCTAACAAGCATGTAGGGGGCAGCCATTTTGGAAGACCTACAGGGTCTCCAGAGGCATATTTGAAGGGTTTCTGATTGGCTGCACCTGTGTTGGAATTTTTTTTTTCCTACCTTCCAATAACTTTACCTCCAGTTTGTGATTCCCCTTATTTTGCTCATGCAAAATAGCGATTTTGAGCATTTTCGGTATTTGCGAGTTTTGATGCATTTAGTTGCGATTCTTTATTAGCGATTCGGTATGTCCGGAGGCTGGTTTCTTTCTCGGTATTACCGATTCACTATTATGCGATTCGGTATTTTACCGCGGGAGGTATTTACCGATTCTTTATTTTTTAAGGGTTTTGGGTTGATGCATTGCATTTCCAGGTTTTGCATTCGGTATCGGCCTGTTTTACCGAATCGCAATTTTACCGGGAGGTATTTTGCTTGATGCATCTGCCAGTATGTCAATAGCATATGTCTAACTGTATATATGTGTTTATTGTGTATTTTTACCCATGCCTATAAAGTACTCTGACATATATGGGAACATAGTCCATGCTACCTAAATAAGCATTGGCAAAGTCACAAGGTTTCATTTAAATGTGCTAGCACTAGCAAACTCAGGGATAAAGAAATGCTATTCCAATGCATTTGCACATAAAAGCCAGAACTATAGTCTTGCCATAAATAAATCAAAAAACATGGCCACAAGAAATTTAGCATAAAATAGGCTATTACTGAAAAATCACCCATTTGCCTTTCAATGCCTTTCAATTAGAAATGTCTTAGAAGTTGATGAAGACAGGCATGCTCAAAGCAATAAACACCTACAATAGTCAACCCCCCCCAAAATGTTTGCAATTTCTGAAAGCAAAATTAAGTAAAATTCCACGGTTTTAACCAGAAACATTTTCCACTTTTCCAGTTGGGCGTAAATCATGTATTGCATATGAAAGTTCTTTTCATAATATTTCCTTTTGCAGGTGCTGTCCCCTGCAATTGTCCACATGCAATGGCAGCATCAATGTTTTAAACTTTCTTCAGATGCAATTGTTTAGTCACATTGCCCTCTGATCAGGACTGACACCTGGGGCTTTATTACGGAAAAGCCTCTGGGGCGCAAAGAGTGTTAGCACCCACTTTGGCATTACAGAAGGTGCTGCAGATGCTTGAGCGGCCCTATCTATACTACTATTATAAAGAGAGAGCTGAAACCTTTGAGGCGGGTAAACTCAAGAAGTACAGCACCAATCACAACACCCAATACAGCATTGTGAAGGGGAGATGCAGCAGATGGACATAGGCTATACAGCTGGCCACCATATACATTACAAAG
The DNA here is from genome assembly GCF_964261635.1 of Lissotriton helveticus. Lineage (NCBI taxonomy): Eukaryota > Metazoa > Chordata > Amphibia > Caudata > Salamandridae > Lissotriton > Lissotriton helveticus. Next base: position 1,941,359,460 of record NC_136059.1, read on the forward strand.
GTCGAACAACCTTAGGGGTAAAGTAGTCCCTTGTGGGCGTTGGCGTGGGCATGTCAAACTACACTACATTATTCCTTTGTGGGCGTGCAGCATTGACAGAGAGGCGTGGCACAACAGCATTGTCAGAGGGGCGGGCCACAAATAAAACTAAAAATGGCCGCGTACTTCAGTAGCGCGCCTTTCAGAAACAATGTGCGTGCCCATTCACAATCCACCTTCGCGTCTCACACGTCCCTCTACAAACACCAAGGTGCGCCACATTCACGCACAGTGCCATTCCGGCGCCATTAATCACATATAGTGCTGCGCAACCTTTGTGGGCGTCAGCGTTGTCAGAGGGGGCTGCACCAAAATTAAAATAAAAAGGGGCGCGCCTTTCGCCAGCAATGTGCGCGCACATTCACGCTCCCCCTTGGCGTTCTGATGACGCGACATTAATGATATATAGTGCAGCGCAAACTTTGTGGGCGTCAGCGTTGTCAGAGGGGGCTGCACTAAAATTAACAAAAAAAAGGGGCGCGGCTTTCGCCACCAATGTGCGCGCACATTCACGCTCCGCCTTGGCATTCTGATCACTTCTCACACGACCGTATCAAAACACCAACGGGCGCCGCATTGACGGACCTTGCCATACTGCCTACAAAATTAAACTAACAAAACAAAACTTTACTCCTTTAGGAAGGTAAGATTTCTCAGAAGTGGCAGCAGGGAAAAACAAGCATTTACAATGCAATGGTTTCGCCTTTGGAAAAGTTAGACCTATTGGCATTGTAAATGACAAAATGTATGTGTTGGTTTTGAAAACAGATAAATAAATGGCATTGTCATTTACATTGCCATTAGCTTAATCTCTCGCAAATGTGAGACCTATTGTACCCTACGGACGAGCTCAGCAGACAGCAATTACTACCACACACACACACACCCAGAGCCAGACACACACCCACACCCAGAGCCACACACACACACTCAGAGCCACACACACACACATACACCCAGAGCCACACACACACACACACACCCAGAGCCACACACACACCCAGAGCCACACACACACCCAGAGCCACACACACACACCCAGAGCCACACACACACCCAGATCTGTGGTGTGACAGAGGGCCGCACTATAGCGGTAGTGGTCCTGGGTGGGTCAGTGATTGCGTAAGGACGTCTAAATGTTAAATAAACGGGCAAGCATTTATTTGCAGGTTAATTGAAGTTAAGTGGTGCAGGATACCACAGCAGTTCATTTAACCTGCAAATAAATTCTTGCCCGTTTATTTATCGTTTTTTCTGAATATTAGTGCTCAGCAAGTAAACAGCAGCTGGTGCTACTATTCACCAGAGGGCCAGATGTAAAGGTCAAGAGGGCCGCAAGCACCCACCCCCGGGCCGTACCATCACCGCTCTCAACCAACCCTGAACAAACTCCAATCAGCTGCCGGACAGTCTTCAAAAAGGAATGATACGGTCTGACGCCCAAGGAACTAGTGACCACAGCAGTCGACTAGTCCTAGAAGCTTGACTAGGAGGCCAGTCAACAAACCATCTGTCCCCTAAAGTACCACAGGTAACCAGTCGCACGGGATGGTGCTCACAAGATTCCGTTGATTTAAAAAATGAAGAATGAAAGAGGAGAGAGGGTGAAGGACAGAGAGAGAAGGGGATAGAGAGAGGAAAAAACAAGGTGGGAGGCAGACGGAAACAGAGCTGGAACAAGTGAGGAGCGTCACGCGTGGTTAAAGAGAGTGGATGGAGAGAGAAGTAGTGGGAGAAGGGGAAGAGAGGTGGAAGAGACTTGGAGAAAGGTAAAGAGGGTAAGAAAAGGAGAAGAGGCAGGGAAGGAGGACCGAGAGAGACAATACGATAGAGGGGCCGAGAAAGAGGTGGGCGACAGAGCCTGGGGGTCGAAGCGACTGTTAGAGAGACGTGTATTATTTTAGCGCCTTGTGCCTTTGGCTAAGCGCTGTACACAATGACTACTGCCATTTGTGTGTTAGTGCCCCTCCCACCTCGATCCTCAGTCCCTTGGGCCTTCTGTCTGGGGTTCTAGTCTGGGGGGGAGAGGGGGCTCCGGCTCTTATATTAATTAGCCACTGACTGGGACTCCAGACAGAGTGACAGCCTCCTAGGAAGAGGGAGAGGGGTGGTGCTGGGAAGTGGGCAGAGAAGAAGCATCCTTGGAATAGAAGGCATGTCATGCCCTTCCCGTCAGCGGGTGAGCCATGCCAGGGGTGAGTCAGTGGCAGTCAGCACCGGGGCAGGTGTAGAATTTGCCTCCTTGCATCTCTCCTTCACCTCTCTGACCCGTCTCGCCTCCCCTTGTAGGTCTGGCCCAGAGGCAGCTTTATTTTTTTTGGCGTCATGCAATAAAAAAATACATATTTACAAACATCAATTGAGTGGATTGCATCGGGCGCCTTCCTTAATTGGTCTGTACAACTGTCTTTCACATGTTGCTCCCGCCCACCACAGCCTCGGACAATGGGCCAGTCGGTAGGTGACAGCATTCAGCCTCTTCACCTGTGCACATCCGCCTAACAAGTAGTGCACTTCACTCCCATGACTTGTCAGATAATACTTGATTCAGACAGTGCTTTTTTCCCCACTTTCTATTATTTTATTAATTTTGTAGTCATTTTTTTCGCGTTTATACTGTATCTTCATCTTGCAGTAATTATTCGGGTGCAGTGGGCCCCTGTTACCCGGTGGCCACTGCACCTGCTGCACAAATGATACATACACCGCAGCCGGTGCTAGCTGTAGCTCTCCTGCTGCCCGACAGAGGGAGCTTGGACTTAAGGCTGACTGACCTCGTTCTTAAAAGAGAGGGTTAGTTTGGGGATTGCTCTGAAAAAACAGAAGCGCCTGGAAGAAGCATTTATTGCAGCAAAGCGCTGGTTCTGTTGCCCCGCGGTCTTCCCACAACACCCCCCAGTTGCAGCGGGTTCTCACCTGCTGGAACCGGTCCTGGTGCGTATTTCGTTTCCATGACAGCAGGATGTGGGCAACGGCATCTGAGTTACCGCAATAAACCACGATGAGTCTGTGTGGCAGGCACCTGAACTAGTGCATTCTGGGAGTTGTATTCCCGCTTCAGTTAAACTGAACAGGTTTGACATGTACCTTATCCAACGGGGTGTCCATGGACAGCCCGTAAGAGCGCGAGGCCATGACACCCCTCGTGTTCCCCACTCCCAAGGGCCCCCCACTCCTGGCATAGAAACTGGCTCTTCTATTGACGGGGAAGGGATTTTCACATCGTGGCAGGAAAAGGTGAGGGTCGAATACCCTATCTTGCTCAGGAGTATTTTTTCGCAGGGGGCAGAGCCAGGTTTTATTCACTGGACCCTTCTCGGCAGACCGAGGATGTGGTCGAGCACAGTTTTAAAGATGATGGCGCTGAGTAGAGTTTCTGTAGTGTGTTTACCTGAGTCAGAACCTGCCCTCCCTTCTTGTGCATGTGAGGTGACCTTTGCTCTTTCTGTGACCACTGACATGGGGCCTACCCCTGCTGGCAGTGTTGTTGTCACAGTAGTCTCACCCCACCCCCACCTGATGGCTGTCCACGTCTCGACACTACCACCCCCCCCACCCCCACATACGTGCAAAAACCACCGTGAGAAAAGGTCCCATGTTCCCAGTGCCTCGCCTTTCAGTGGATTCTTCTATTCGTGCCGCAACTAATACTGCCCCCCAGTGTCCGTGGCATTAAATGTGTATGTGTCCTCGGATGATGTAAGTTTTCACCTTATGCAATGATCTATCTCAGTTTTAAAGCACTCTAACGCCTGTGGGCAATATCCGCGCTATATAAAAATAATTAAATGAATAAATAAATAGAGGATCTCTCTTCCGGCCCACAGGCTTAGCCTCAGGGTGTAACCCCTTCACTGCTCTTTGTGGGGGCAGTGGGGCTTCTCAGACCCCACGTGCCCCCCAGTTTTGAGCTCCCCGCCCCTCGCTCTGTGACGATCACATTTAATTTGTCTCTGTGCCTCCTCTCCAGTGTACAACTCCCTTCTTCTCCTCCCTAATCCCCCCTCCCCTGGACCCCTAATTACAAGCAGCCCCACAGAGAGCTCCTTCACTAGGGGATTAGCTCATCTCCCTGCCGGGAAGGGGGGGGGGGGTCTGGCGGGGGAGCAAGAGAGAGTCAGAGAGTGAGTGCGCTCCGGGCGGCCAAGAATGGCATTTGTCAGCAAAAACCGGCTGTGTTGCTTGAAAGGAGAGCTATTTCTGTCCTGGGGGCAGGGGGAGGGGTGTGGGGATTCATCCACCCATACATCCATCGAGAGGGACTGAGGCCGGCACCGTGAGTCACTCATGGAAGATGGGCTGGGGGAGCAGCCTCGTTGTTTCAGTCATCAGAGGTGGTGTCATTCATTAAAAACAAAACCCAACCAGAAGGCATACACGGACAGCGGGAGGGGGGGGCGGCAACGGGCACACGGACAGCGGGAGGGGGGCGGGAACGGGAACGGGCACACGGACAGCGGGAGGAGAGGGGAGCACTCACCAGGACTTCTTCCGGCGGCGGTCGGCCTGAAGGAATGACCCCAAAAAAAGTAAAAAAAATAAATAAATAAACCACCGCCCACCGCCGCATATCGTAGGAAAAGGGGTGGGATGAGTAAAAATCGCGGGAACGCCCACGAATCTGCTCCGGCCATGACGGACAGATGTCTGTTCCAATGGCTAGCCTCCATTTATGGAGCTAGCCAATGGAACAGAGGGGCGGGACATGAGTACACATCTCTAAACATAAGATTTCGCCCTGCGCGAAAGTCTGCTGTGCAGCTTTCGGCGAGGCGAAACCTAAAAAGGGGGGCGCACAAGCGCGCCATTCATTCACCGCCACATTCACGCTCCAACGGCTCCAGCGGACACTGAAGGCAGGCAGCGTACCACACGATCTAAGCCACTTCACAATTAAAATTTTGTCCGGGGCTCAGGCGGGGCCTCAAACCAGCCCTCGCAAACACGGGATCACGCCGGGCACTGTCAGCGGACACACATTAACGTTTATTATTACAAACATTACACATATAACATTTCATACCCGGACAACGTCGGTACGGGCTTCTAGTCTGTAATACAGATAGTGCTGGACCACATACATCGCCAGCGATCTCACCAGATGGTGTTCCCTCATTTGCATAGGGGTGTGGCCCATCCAAATGAGGGAATCCCTTTGCCTCTGTGCCCGCGCCATATTGTAGATGCGGGTGCAGAGGCCAAGAAGCTGTCAGGAAGTGCACTGTTAGTGCACCCCCTGATAAAAGCCCTCTGGAGGGGGGAAAAGGGGTCCTACGGACACCACAGACATCCCCAAGCAGGCGAGTGCAGCCACTCACTGCACCCGCCTGCAAGGGATCTCTCTCCACTCTAAATAGTGCAGGCGGGTTACTGCCTGCACAGTGAAACATGGAGCGGCTGCTTCGAAACCCCTCCGTATTTCAATTGAATGCGCAGCCCCTCAGGGCAGCATGACTTTGCGGCTGCCCTGAGGGCAGTGCATTGAAAGTAATAGGGCACACTTTCCCTGTTTGCGCCCAGCACACCTGTGTTAAGGTGCACCAAAAACTAAGACCAGGGAATACCTGGTCTTAGACTGACAATTCAAAGAGAAATTTTCCATATGTGCAGAATTCTGCAGCACAAATAGAAAGAGCAAATCGCCTTTCAAGATTGTTCGTGTGCCGGAAGGTGTCCCTTCCTGCATATAAACAATTGCCCCTGCAGTCCAGGCACCCTTTCAACATGGTGCTAGGGTGCCTGTGCCGGTGTTAGGCAGCTTAACTAGTTCCAGCGCTATGGGAATCACAGGGGTGCACCATACTTTGGGAAATACAGCGCATCCCTGCATTTTAAAAATGTTGGAGCGGGGGTGTTTCCAATTTTGTCATTTTGTTGTAAATATCCTTCTAGGTGATTCGCCCAGAATCACAGGCTTTTTAGCCGACTCTCAGACTCGACCCTGGTACCCCAGTTCCAAAGTTGGCAGCTCTGGCAGTTATGTCACATCCTTTGATTAGTGTTTCGCCCCCAGCCCCCCAAACCAAGCATCTTTATGTTTCCGCTAAGATTCGGTGATTTTTTTCATTTTAAAGACTTTAAACAATTTGGCGGGCGGCTCGAAGACAAAGCGGTGGCTGACATCGGAGCTCGGAGACAACTGTGAAAACGGTCAATCAAGGCTGCTGCGGACACATTTACAACTCACTTTCGGAGGAAGCTTAGGGCAACTGAACTTGTACAAAGGCTAAACAACTATCGTGCAAAGCGCTTAGCACATAATTCACAGACAGGGAGACACGTAGCACGCTACATGTGCCAACAAAGCACGTACAGCAAAGAACTTGTGTTATTAGGTGACCTGTGGTTAGGTTACACTCAGGTGACAACATGCATTCCGATCGATTTTATTTATGGCGGTGCGAGGGGTGGTGGGGAGGGCAGTGACAGTAGCCCCGTAAATACACAACACAAATGAACACACCAAAGTTCGGTTCAACAGCATTCACAGATTAATAACCCCGTTACCACGAACCTAACAATTTGTAGATCATATTATTTTATGTATTTTTATTGAAGGTTTTCTTCATATGGATTAAACTACACCCAGGTGGATGTCAGAGCTCTGTGCTGTGCATCTAACACAGAAATGCAATCAAATATTGGTTAAAATATTTTCATTTGCATAAAAAGTCACAGGTCGACTAGAGTAATTCAACTGATAACGATAATTTTTCGAAAGTAATTACAGTTTTAAGTGATGGCAGGCAGGTCCATGAATGTGTACAGAAGAACCGTGAAGTGTAAAAGAGTACACAGTGGGCAGAGGGTTTAGGGATATTTGTATGGGTTGTGGTGAGTTAAAAACACGAGTCAGGTGAAATAAACGGGACAGAGCCATGAAAAGGGAATGGGTGCATCAACAAGCAGAGAACAATGACTTTTAGAGGTTATAGCAGGATGAAATAACTAACTTTTAACCAGCCATGTAAATGCAGCTGAATTTCTTACATTAATAATTTGAAGCAACCAATAAGTAAGAGCAATAGTAGAAGGGTATGATCAAAAAACACGTACTGCCAGAATTGTAGCATTAATGACTTCACAATAGAAATGTAGGACATACGTCATTTTATACGTTGTGAGAGTTTCATAGTGTTGTGTCTGAAATATTAATGGATCCATCATCGCATGTATTTTTAAACATATTTTAATGATTTTGCTGCATAACATATTCCATTGAATAAGTATTGTTACAATACACGTAGTTCTCTTCTGCATTCCAACTATAATCATTACAGACACCACTGGTAATGGTCCGAGACTTTACAATGTTTTTAGAATGTGGGATTATCTAAAATGAAAATAGCATCCTTTTCATACATTTATAACCATAATTCGAGTAACCAAATAATAAAGGGAAAAAACAAGACAGCACCCCTTTGGAGCAGCTACCCAGTTACTTTCATAGAATGGTACCATCACCAGAGGGGGAGGGCACTTTTCGCATGGTCGCCCATCCGTGCCCATTAAATAAGGGCCAGTGTATGCGGAGCCATTCTGTTCTCTCTGTAACATCCCTACGTGCACAATGGTATATGTAGAAACATTGATTACCTACCAGATGTGTTCCCATCAGAAGACGTAGAATCTTTCCTGCTTTATCCATTGCGGGGCAACCCCGCAGTATTGCTTTCTAAGCCTGTGTATGATCATGACTCCTCACCCATTTCTCCCCTCCCCCCTTCACGCCCCACCCCCACCCCCCCACCACGCTTTGCTTATGTTTTCAGTGTTTCCAGTTCAGGGAAATTTGACAGTGCCCCAGTATTAAAGCTAAATCTATAAATCTAGTGGTTGTAATATTAGATTTGGCTTGAAAGAGCCTAAACAGGCATGTTGCCAGAGTTTGAATAACTCTTCTACCAGTGGATTTTTAACAAGTTACACTACTGCTTCCCTGTATAACATAAGTGAAGGACAGTCCCACACCGTATGATAAAAATCAGTATCCTCTGTGTGACTGTTAGACCTGGCACCATTGGCATGGGTCTCCCTTCCAATTTTGCTATTGTGTCATGTATTTTTTCTGGTGTTAGATACTTTGGGCACTGTGCCACTGCTATCCAGTGCCATAGTGCAAGTGCTCCCTATTGTAAATTGATGTATTAATCAGTGGTTCCATGTTTGCCTATTTGGTTTACTTGTCAGACCCTGGTACAGAGCACTGAGTATGCCCAGGGCGTGTAAATCCAAATACTGCTGGTGGGCTTGCAGCACTGGTTGTGCCACCCACAGAAGCAGCCTGGTAAAATATGTCTAATGTCTGCCATTGCAGAGCCTGCGTGCAGTCTGGTACTGTCATGCTGACTGGGCAAGTGCACCAACTTCCCAGTCCCTAAACCTTCCCTTTTCTTCATATCAGTCACCCCTATGGTAGGCCCAAGGGCAGGGTGCATTGTAAGGATAAGGTAGGACAAGCCCCGATGTGTGTGGCATGTCCTAATAGTGAATTACAGCCATTTTCGTTTTTCACTTTTGCAAGGCTACCTGTTCTCCATAGGCCAGAATGGGCTATTAGAGTTATTACATTTTATAATCCTAACTGTCTCAGAGAACATGGTAGAAATTCGAGTTTAGTATGCCTGAACTCAGAATAATAAAATACATATTTTAGTAAAGTTTATTTTAATAAACCTACGCTGATTGCCCCAGGCACGGTAGTGCCTCCCAGGCTTGACTGAATCAGCTGTGCCCCTGAATGCAGAGACCCAGTGGCCTGGACCATCATCCCCAGGTGGGTGCTACACCATTGCAGATGAAGACCACGTTCCGGCCGCCTTGCTGAGCTGTTGTACCCCGAGGACTACCATCTATTGCGTGGGCATTTCCTCAGCCATCCTCTGTGTGAACTGAAAGGGTCACATGGGCCCACCCTTCTGCTGTCCTCTCACCGTCTACCTGCGGCAACGATCGGGCGTGGCTGGCTTGGGTGAGTTCCTTTTGCTTAATCTCTCTATTTACACTTCTGCTGCACCGCTTCTGGGCCTTCCCCCACCTAGACCTAGCTGACACTGCTGATACCTTCCCATTTCACCCCTAGATGACAATATCAGGTGCCCCTCGGCCCTCCCTGCCTATCATGATACTAGAGACTGCCAGTTGGGGGCTTGCACACTCTTCCCTCCTAAGCTCCTCCCATGGACCATGGTGCAGGGCGACCCCCAAACAGTGACAGTTGCCCATGTAAAAATTGAAGATCCGGAGACTGGGGCTGCAATGGAGCTGGGTGCAACTGGGGGTCCTGCTGTTGGGCAATTGAATGGCAATATGCCATTATGATAGCTCTCTGTGCTGGCTTTCGAGTCATAGATGGAAGATTTGACACGCTCTCAGGCCATTTAGACTACATGGGGAAGTTGACTCACTGCCAAAACATGAGCCTTGATAGTGCAGAAGAGTGCATTTCCAGTCTAGAGGATGGTTACACAACGACCACAAAATGCCTTGAGAAGCAGAAACGTCTCCTCAAATCAGTAGCCATCAGAAATGAAGACCTTGAAGCACAAGACTGCCGACATAACATCCGCATAATGGCAATGAGGAGAAGTGTGGCTCACTGGTTAGAGGAGGCAGACCTGGAAGCAGAGGTCAGCCCGGGACCAGGGTTCAATTCCCGGCTCGGCGGGGTCTTGAGTCCTAAAATGTCCATGGACTCGACAATTCTCGCTCCGGTGCCTACTCGATTCATGGGTTCACACTCTGCGACTCTGGGCAATAGCTTGCTTAATCTCCACAACGGCCCCTCGCGGCCGGATGCCTGGCTTTCACCTTGCGGATACCCTGCCGGGGTTATCTCACAGGGGAATACCAGGACGGGTTCCCTAAGCAAGCGCTTAGAAACCGCTCGGTGATTTGCGCTATATAAATTCCTGTACATTTACATTTACAATGACGGAGTCCACGCATAGAGGGCATCTCAACCTCTTTGTTGAGCGTTTTCTGAGTTATTCGGCTGCCAGCATTTCACTTCCACCTTTGTAGTGGAGAGGGCCCAACACTGATTACTTCTGGACTCAAGAGAAACCTTTGCCGAGGAGAAGAGCTGAAGAGCTGTGAGGAGGAGTACTGCTCTTTGCTGTGTGTTGTGTGGAGTTGGCATGCAGTTGCTGTTTCTGCCTAGAAAATGACAAAGACTGGAACTTTGCTTTAAACCTGCTGGAACAAGAGCTCCAAGGGCCTGTGTGTGCTGGCCTCCTGTTCTAAAGTCTCAGGAACACAAATACTTCACCCCCAACTTCCCTGAACTCTGCTGCAGAGAGTTCAAAACTGTCAGGAGGTGCCTGTTCCAGTCCTGGGCCTCTGGAGGTTGCCCTTGCAGCTGGGAGCTGGAAGAAACCTAAAGAACTGAAGAAATCATTGCATCAATCTTCTTGCGGGTGTTTTTCTGACGCAGCACAGCTGTGCGAGATGAATCTCCATGCATCGCTGCACCACTGCCAAAACAGACGCAGCACCTGTCACCCCTGTAATAACCAATGCATCAAGGGATCGTGGCTGAAGAAACCGACGCAGCTCTGCTCGATGTCGCCGCATGGATCACTGATGCATCTTGGATTTTCACGCATCGTACCAGTGCAGCCAGTTTTCCCGATGCATCACCCTCGGACCAGAATCATCTTGGAGTCGACGCATCTCTTCCTCCTACAGACTGGGCATGACGCATCACTTCTCCTGTGTGCAGCAGAGCTGTTGCATGGCCTCCCCATGGTCTCAGGAACTGATGCATCTCTTGGCTTCTTGACGCTTCCAATCTTCGGCTGTTTGACTTGTGAATTTTGACGCATCTACAGGTACTTTGTGAGAAATCACGAAACCATAGTTTTCTATGGACCCAGTTGCTTGAAACCTTTTTAAAGTCATATTCTTATTACATGTCTGTTGTATTTTTGTCGTTTTGGTCTTGTTTAATTTAGATAAAGATACTTTATTTTTCTAAACTGGTTTGGTGTCCATTTGTGGTGTTATTACTGTATTACTGTGTGTTTTGAGAATGAATACTTTACACATTGCTTTTGAGATAGGCCTATCTGCTTGTGCCAAGCTACCCAGGGGGTGAGCAGGGGTTATCTAAAGTGTATCCCATTACCCTGACTAGAAACAAGGGTCCCTATTTGGACAAAGGTAACTACCTCTGCCAACTAGAGACCCCCATTTCAAACACTCAATTTCCCTCTTCCCAATCTTCACTATGGCAGTGCAAGAGGTCTGCTGCAAATTCTCAGGTGCCAAATCAGCGCTTCGGAAACTGAGCCTACGCTATGGCTTGCTGTATTGGCTCACCTCAGGGTGATTGCCAATGGCAAGGCCATTTAAGGAGTAAACAAATTAAGAAACTTAAGAATATTGAAATATCTGAAGGTTCTAGCACCTCTTCATATATGGGAGGTTTTAACACCTGAAATCTAATTGGAGGTCCTCGCACCTCAATTTCAAAGGGTGTCCCTAGCGGCACAACAGCGGAAGGTGCCCTTCACGGCATGAGCAACTCGGATGCCCGTAGCGGCACAATATCTAATAGTGCTCAAGACAATATCAGAGATGACCAATATATTCTCAATGATGAATTTTTAGATGTACCTGACAAGTACATATTAGATCTAGATGAAGAAGACGATGACCTATTCAACACAGAGGAGGAACACCTTCCATCCTCAAAATACAACATTCTAGATCCTTTGGGGGAAGAAATGTTTTCGCCCTTAAACTTAAAGCATCCTAGATCTTCACAATGGTCACCACAGGACCACGTTTCTAAATTTATTAAGAAATGGCTTCTCAACCTGCTGGAAAGGGACACTAGAAATATTCTTAGAGCAGAATGCTCAAGACCCACCATCGAAGATAAGACTTGTCAAACTCCTAATCTTGACCCAGAGCTTATTAAATTTCTTTTTAAACTCAGTCGTGACCCGAGAAAGGGCATAGCAAAATCATTTAAAGGTTGCCAGGACCGTCTTCTAGACGTCCTTGGCCCCCTAACAAGAATCCTTGACTCGGCTGAGGAGAGCCATATCCACGGGACTCCCCTTGATGTTAATCTTATTAAAGGCTGAAGTCAAAGGGCAATAATACTCTTAGGCAACGCTAATGCTAGCATTAACTCTGAGAGGCGTAGATTGATTCCCTACAAGATTGACCCCAAGCTTTCCAATATGGCCGACAAGGAGCCATCTTCGAATCCAAAAGGACTTCTTTTCGGAGAAGAATCAATAAAGTCACTTGGGAAATATGTCTCAACCTTTACAGCCCTAGACAAGGTCCAACAGAATATGAAAAGAGTCTTTAATAATAACCTTTTTGGAAGGGCCGGGAGAAGGGGCCATTCTTCCCGCCGATTTAACCAGAGGCCCTATCAACGATACCGTGGCTTTGGTCAGGGATACCAGCAATTCAGCGGCTCCACCTTCTACCCCCAGCGTGGGAGAGGAACTCGTGGTTCAAGAGGATCGAGATCCCGTGGGGCATTCAACTCCTATCCACCAAGTAAGTGCTCATCCCCCCTGCCCCTAATATCCCCTTAAAGGTGGGAGGCAGACTCAAGCTTTTTTTCCAGAATTGGAAGTTAGTAATTCAAGACCCATGGGTCCTGAACACCGTCAAAGCTTCATGATAGATTTTCAGGTTCCCTTTCGATCTTTCTTCCCAAGAGACATACCTATCTCTTTGGAAAAACAAAAAATAGTGGAAGAGGAAATATCCTCTATGCTCAAGAAAGGTGCAATAATAGAAGTTGCTTTGGATACTTTATCATTTATAAGTACATTAGTCCTCGTAGAGAAAAAAGGGAAAGGTTGGAGACCGGTAAATAATTTGAAAAGTCTCAACAGATTTCTAGTCTACAGACATTTCAAGATGGAGGGTATCCACCTCCTGAGAGACCTCCTCTTGAAAAAAGACTGGTTGGTCAAACTGGATTTAAAGGACGCGTATTTCACGATTCCTATGGCCGTAATCCATCGGCCTTTTCTCCAACTTATGTGGAAAAATCATGTTTATCAGTTCCAGGCACTTCCGTTTGGACTTTCTTCCGCCCCATGGTGTTTTACCAAGGTTATGAGAACGGTCGCCTCTTTCCTGAGAGAAAGAGGCATTCGCCTTATCATTTATCTCGACGACAGTCTGATAATGTCTCACGACCTTCAACAGATTCTCCTAGACCTAGAGACAGTCATGAACCTTCTAGAAAGTCTAGGATTTATTATAAACAAAGAAAAGTCTATCCTGACTCCCTCAAAATAACTGGAGTTCCTCTGTTTCACCCGAGATACCTCCAAGTGTTTCCTCCTTCTTCCTTCCACCAAAATATCAAAAATCAAGAAAGAAATAAGACATATTTTGAGACAAACAGACCTTCCACTGAGGAATCTAGCCAGACTCTTGGGTCTTCTCTCTTCTTCTATTCAAACGATTTTTCCAGGCACCTGAATTATCGGGCCTTACAAAGGATAAAAGGGAGAGCTCTGAGATCGGGTCTCTGGTACGAAGATCGGATTACCCTGGATCAGGACACCAAATCAGAACTAGTCTGGTGGTTGGACAAACTAGAGGCCTGGAATGGCAAGGCAATCTTTGGTTCGGAACCAGATTTTATTTTGGAATCAGATGCTTCCCTTCTCGGTTGGGGTGCATGCCTTTTGGACCAGAACACAGGAGGGATCTGGTCTCAAGAAGAATCATCTCACCACATAAATTTCCTGGAACTTACGGCTGGCCTTTATGCTCTTATGAGCTTCAATCATTCCCTCCAGGGGAGGTTTGTCATTTTAAAGATGGACAATATGTCCGCGGTAGCTTAAAAGTCAAGTCAAATACCTTTATTCGGTTTCCAAGATTTCATAGAAAACCATAAAAGTGCATATAAAAATACACGTCATTAATATATATAAATCATCACATTGCAGTATTGCAAAAATTGTAAAAAGAGGCGACATTAAAATACAATAAAAAATCTAAAGCACCGGAATAAAGTTCACGGAGAAAATTGACTATAGGTAAGTCTACACCCATTTCCAGAAGGATCAACCATAGTTTGGAATGGCTTACACAATCAAAAGCCGCTGTTAAATCAACGTAGGCCATGTGTAAATGCCTGCCCTTTGCCCTAACGTATTTGCCCATTAAAAGAGACAGATTAAGGGCTTGCTCCACTGTACCTAATCCCTCTCTAAACCCGTACTGGAGGTCAGAGACTATGCTGTAATCGTCTGGCCAATTCTGGAGGCATTCCAAAAGAATACTACCAGCCACCTTTTCAAGGGAGTCTAGGAGGGAGATGGGACGATAGCACGATGGACTATGGCGATCACCCTTTTTGAAAAACAAGAATTGAGGCTGACCATGATTCAACTAGCCCTACGGTGCATGAGGCTTCAAGGACTTTGGTCAAAATGGGGGACCATAGTTCCAGATTATATTTAAAAAGGTCAACCGGGACCCCGTCCGGACTTGGTGCTTTCCCTCCCGTGCTGGCTAGTAAGGCATTTTCCACTTCTGAATGCGTAAATATAAGTGGAATAGGATAGACTGTTTGTGTTGAACAAGGGGCCAACCCATCTTTTTCAATTTGCTCGGAATGTTCCTGCGGATCCAAGCTAAATATCTGGGAATAGTGCTTAACCCATGTAGTGTCGTCAACAGCTACATCTATTTTGGGATGCTCCTTCTCAGCTAAGGGAAAAGGGGATTTAACAACTCTCCAAAAGCTGGCACTATCTTTCATAGTGCAGCTTTTGTGGAGTTGTTCGAATAAATAATTTTTTATTGTACTTTATGGGATTTTAAGGCCTTGTTATAGGTCTTTCTAAGTTGGACGTTTTCCTCTTTGTCCCTTTGTGATTTGTGAAGGGCTGCTTTCAGACTAGAATAGGCTTTTGTGCACACTTTGTTGAACCACCCTTTAACGGTGTTCCCTTTGAATTTCAATTTTTGATGGAGGGTATCTTGTACTATTCTAGTAATGCTTGTATAGCTAGCCAGTATCTCTTCGTGCAAGGTATCAGGTTTTAAATATTTTTCAATTAAAGGCAACCCATTCTTCACTACTTTAGATGTAATTTCTGCTGGGTCAATTTTCGTCCATTTCAGGGAGAAGCCATTTAGTCTATCCAAGTTTAAAGTTTGTAACCCCAAAATGCTCATTGAATTAGGCTTAGCTAAGCTGATTGGTAAAGATAGTGAGAGGCTGTTAGGAAAATGATCACTTACAGCGTTGTTAAGTGTTGAAAAATCCCGGATGGTGGACTCCATATTGCATGAGACAAAAATATAATCAATAATGCTAGAAAGCCCCCTAGCATTAAATGTAGTGGAAAATGGGACTGGGGGAGCCGCCAACTCATTTGCAAAACCCAATTCCATAACAAACAAAATTTCGTTCAAACAATTACCAATAGTTGTGTGGGAAAAATGAGTTAGAGCATTGTTGTGCTCATCCTGAATACCACAGTTTTTATTGTTTATATTCTTACAAAGTGATAAATTAAAATCGCCGCCCCAAATTAACGTAAACGCTTTATTAATATACTTATTTCTCAGTTCCTGTAAGGAGTGGAGAATATCATTTAGGACTATAAGAAGGTCTGCCTGCTGAAGATTATTATAGACATTAACCAGGAAATAGATAGCCGGTTTGTTTATTTTAAGCATCAAAATCCGGAAATTAGCTTCCAGTCTTAATGGGACTATATCCTTAATTTCTAAAATATTTGAAATAAACGTTGTTAAACCCCCTTTTGATCTCCCCGAGGTTGAAGGTAGAGCATACGAGGTGTAGGTTTTATAACCCTCAAGATGGATATCTGTACTTGACCATGTGTCTTGAAAACACAGGATATTGTGTTTTCCCAACAGATCTAACCAAATTTCATTGGACGTTTTAGAGCGAAGACCCGCCACGTTCCAAAAAATGATATTGAGTTTGGAATCTCCAGCTTTACAAGAACCTATAGGTGCTTCAATAATTGGCTCGGCGGTAGCTTACATCAATCGTTTGGGCGGTACCAAATCTGCAGAACTTTCTAATCTAGCCAGGAAACTCTGGATGTTCTGTCTAGAACACAAAATTGCCCTCAGAGTGGAATACTTTCCAGGGAAATCGAACATCTCTGCTGATTGGAATTCCAGATTCCTATTGGATCACAGCGATTGGAAACTCAATCCACTTGTCTTCAATTCCCTGAACAAGATTTGGGGTCCTTTCGAGATAGACCTTATTGCGAGCCGTCTCACGTCTCAACTAGAGAATTATTTCAGCTGGATGCCGGATCCCAGCGCCCTATAAGTGAATGCCTTCCTGCAACCTTGGTCAGGAATCAACGCAAATGCCTTTCCTCCCTTTGCCATGATCCAGAGGGTCTTACAGAAAGTGAGACAAGAAGAGTGCTCTCTGGTCCTGATAACTCAGTTTTGGCCATCCCAAGCATGGTTCCACATCACCCTGGAACTAGCATGCGACATTTCCTACCTAATACCTTCTCTAGAGAATCTCCTTACAGACATAAACAGAGATTCCCACCTCCTAACCCAAACGGGGAGTTTGAACCTTCTTGCTTGGAAAGTGTCAGGAGATCTAGCGAAATCTCAGGACTTTCATATTCAGCTGCAACTCTCCTTAGAGAGTCTTGGGCACCAGGCACCCACTACCAATACAATAACATTTGGATATTCTGGGTATGTTGGTGCCTGGAAAGGAATTTGGATTCCCTTCAGGCACCTATCGTTGATGTGGTAAACTTTCTGGTCGAATTATTTGATAAAGGTTTTTTTTTGTTTTTTGTTGTTGTTGTTTTTATTGGCATTTAAAATCATACAGAACAACAAAACACAAGAACTTAAATTGCCAGTACAGAAATATTAGCAATGAGGCAAAAAAATGTGCAGTTATATTCCACAGTGTTAAACAATAGTTACATCAGAGTGTTACGCCGTCAACAGGAAAGCTATCCTACGTCGTCCAGTGGTTGTAGAGAATTATATGCCGCTCCTTAAATTACCTGTAAGTTATAGAAGTAGGACCGTAGCTAATACATGGTGAAAAATCGATAAATTTACACAACAATTCCATGGACCCCCCCCCCAGCAACGCCCACCCTCCTGGAATCCCTCCCGGCACATCACATGTCATGCAGTATCTCATGTCTGAAGGATCGTCCGACTATTTGCCCACTTCACTAACATTGTCTGCTTCCCCTACATTGTCTCTCTGCCACTGTAGGAATGGTTCCCATATGTCTCGTGGCCTGGAGGCCGCAGGCATCAACTCCCAAAAGGTACCTAATTGTGTGTGTCCATAAGTGACATCAGCAAGCCAATTTTTGATTGTGGGCACCCTCCTTCTTCCCCAGTTTACTGCTACCTATCGTTTGGCGTCTAGAAGCAGCATAGCATGGAATTTTCAGGGACTTGGGCGGGGTGTGTTCGACGTAGCCCAGTATTGCTAATTCAGGGGACGGAGTATCAGCACGACCTAGCACGCTGTTAATGGTTTCAAACACCGAGGACCAATAGTCCGCTAATCGCTCACATGCCATGTGTAAAAATGAAGCTAGGGAAAAACTACATCTCCAACACCGGTCCTCCTCGCGGAGCCCCATTCTATGTAAGCTATTCAGAGTCCTATACAACTGATGCTGGTATTTAAAATGGATCAACTGCAGCCTGTAGTTGGGGGACAGTTCAGTCAGTTGCCCGCAGCAGAAGGACCACTGTTCCTCCGTGAGCGGGGGGTCAAGCTCGGCATTCCACTTTTCCAAGGCTGTGAGCTGCACCAGAGGCGCCGCTGTCTGCATCTGCCGGTATATCCCGGTGATCAATTTGCGTGGAGATGGGGAGCCCAGCACCGCTTCCAGCGCATGAAACACCGGGGGGGCTCGCGGAAACTCATCACACAGCGCCCGGCAGGCAGACTTCAGTCTATGATACAAGAACATGTCCGAGAAGGGGACCCCAGTTCCCTTCCCAGCAACAGGGGGGGCATGAACTCGCCGTTGGGAAACAGGTCTGCAAGCGTATGGAGAGTCAGCCTTTATTGTACTTCCTTGCCAAGTCCACATTCGATGCAAGGCAATAGGGGATTTTGGGCTAGGGGCAACGACGGTGCATACAGAAGTGGAACACCCGCCCTTTTCCACAACTCCTCCCAGGCCCACTTCAGCGTCTCAGCAGTATCTATTTCTCCTCTAGGTCGTTTTGTCTTTGCACATATGGCCACTTCTAGTGGGGTAGGTGCCATGCTATCCCGCTCCACAGCCACGTGCGGTTGAAACGGGGTTGGGTGCACCCAAAAATGTAAGTATTGGGCTTGAGCGCATAGTGCATACAGTCGCATGTCTGGGGCCCCCAGTCCGCCCTGTCGCAAGGGCAGTGACAGCCCGCCCCAGGCTGTTCTTGCCTGTCCTCCCGCCCATACCAGGGAGGTGAGGTGGGATTTTAGTGTGGCAAAGAAATGAGCCATCAGAGGAATTGGGATATTAGCAAAAAGGTACAAGAATTTCAGCAGCACTAGCATCTTGACCAGGGCGATCCGACCAGTAAGGGACAGCGGCATTTTCGTCCATAGTTTCACCTTTCCCTCAAGCCACATCATGGCCCATCCATAATTCAAATTCCATATCTCCTGGAGGTTTCGACTGATCCAGATACCGAGGTACTTCACCTCTTCATCCTCCCACCACAATGGAAATTCAGAGTTTATCTTTGGGGTGCCATCCGTCAGCACCGGGTCCAGGTTGACCTCAGGGTCCACCAAATATAGCGTCACATCGTCCGCGTATAAGGAGATTAGCAAACTGTGGGAGGTAAAGCCGATCCCCCGTGCCGTATGGTGCTGTTTTACTCGGGCCGCTAAAGGCTCCATTTCTATGGCGAATAATAGTGGGGATAGGGGGCAGCCCCGTGTTATTGGGAAAGGTTCCAATTCCACCGCGTTGACCTGGATTCTGGCACAAGGGGCTGTGTACAGCAGGCGAATTTTACTAATAAATAAAGCACTAAATCCCATGTTAGTCAGGATTGGGAACAAGTACGGCCATTTCAAGGTGTCAAATGCTTTCGTAGCGTCTAGAAACACCGCCGCTGCATGCACACTTGGGTGTAAGTAGTGAAGTGTGGAGAAAATGGTACGCAAATTATGTGACGTAGCTCTACCAGGAATAAATCCCGATTTATGGGCATCAGGGGCTGCATGCGATCAGCCAATAACTTGGCAAAGATCTTGGCGTCGATGTTGATCAACGAAAGGGGTCTATACGAGTCGAGCTCGTCCTCCGGTTTACCTGGTTTCAGGATCGTGACAATTAAGGCCTCTCTCATTGAGTCCGGCAGTCTACCTACCTCCAACACCTCTTCGTAGACTGCCAGTAACCTGGGGACGAGCACATCCACGTAGGTTTTATAAAAGGCAGTCGTCAGTCCGTCGGGACCCGGCGCTTTGTGCGGGGGCATACTCTTTATTACCATTGCTATATCTTCCGCATTTGTTGGGAAGTCCATATACTGTCGATACGGGTCATTGAACCAGGCCAACTCAATAGATTCCAGGAAGGACCCTAGTCCCTACGGGCAGCCGGCAGTGGTGGCCGAGTTCAAGGAGGTGTAAAAGTCAGAGAACGTTTTCAATATCTTGTCTTGCCCTCTTACTACTGTCCCATCCATGTCTTTCATCTCGTGTATGTGAGTCGCAGATCTATAAGGTATTACCATGTTCGCCAGTGTACGCCCTGGTCTGTCTCCCTCCCCCGTATCTCCTCGCCTCTGCGTATTTTTCCCGGAATTTGACCTCGCACTGCGCCTCCTCAGCAAAGTCTAACAGTTTAGTTTTAAGTTGCCCTGCTATCTCCTGGGTCTGGTTGTCGTAATACTGTGACTCCAGCGCCTTTATTTCAGCCTCTAATGAGGCCAGGGAGCCTCTGATTGCTTTAAGCACCCCCGCCTGTAATCCTCTATATCATTACCAATCTCTGTCTTAAACGCCTCATCAAGTAAGGCGTGTGGCGGTAGCTTCCAAGTGAAGGCTCGGTTATGCATCTTGGGCAGGGTCAGCTGCAGCAGGCATGGGGCGTGGGCGGACAGGGAGCGGGCAAGGTGTTTAACATCTACTGTGTGTGCCGCCACATCTCGGGACACCAGCCAGAAATCGATCCTTGACCAGGCATTGCGGTGTTCTGTTATGCAAGTGCCCTCTCGTGCCCCAGTGTGTCTATGTCTCCAAATGTGCACCAAGTTACCTTCTTCTATCATTTCCCTCAGGGCTTCACTGGCAAGTGGGTGTAGAGGGCGAGCAGTGCCCGCCTGTCTAACTGGTTATCAAGAATAGCATTAAAGTCTCCACCCCAAATTATAGTGTCACACCCAGTGGCTTTAATTTTTGACCAAATTGAAAGAAAGAATTCTGGTGAGTCCGTGTTCGGAGCATAGACATTCACAATAAGAACTGCAGTATCACAGAGTAGTCCCTGCACCAGGACATAGCGGCCCTCCGGGTCCGTCTGTATCATGCCCTCCCGCCAGTCTAGGCCACGGCGCAGCAGCACCGCCACCCCCCTAACATAATTTGAGTAGATCGCAGAGTAGACATTGCCCCACCTATTATTGTTCAACCTGCGCGATGTCGTGCTATTCAGATGCGTTTCTTGCAATATACATAAATCTATGTTGTGTCGGTTCAGAAATGAATGCACCAGCCGGGCCTTTCTTCCATCATTAAGGCCGCGGACATTCCAAGTGAGACAATTTATCTTATTAGACGTAGCCATATATCAATACAACAGAGCCTCCACATGTATTCCCAACTATAGGCGTAACTTGAGCGATACATGTAGGAAACGCGCACTTCAACTTTAATTGACTGGCAATGCATAACCAAACAACCCTCCCCCACCTCTCACCACCCACTCCAACCCCCCAATCAGGTTGTAGTTTAACTCACCCTGTATTTCGCAGGTCTTCCTGCAACGCAAAGAACATCAAATAATGGGAACTTTCCCTCGGAGGCGTGGCAGTGCCAGCTAACTCCCTTGCATCTTGCAAGGTGGTCGGAAGTAGAGGGAGACCTCAGCGTCCCCCGCAGCAGGACTACACATAACAATTACGAAATTAACTGTGTGTCAGTGACTTCGGGTCAGTCCAGATAGTTCAGACACCTCACCAATGCCCGCAGGGTGTGAGAGGAGAAAGATACATAAAAAAGGAAAGCAATGCAGATCACACAGTGAACATACGATACCCATTCAGTCATTGTCGCTTAAGGCACCTCCCGCCATCTCCGCTCCTAGCTGCTTCTTCTTGGATTGTGGCCCTCCCAAGTGTTTCGCGAACTTGAGGGCCGATTTGGCGTCCGTAAAGAAGTGTGGCTGCCCGTCCACTGATACCTTCAGCTTTGCGGGATATAGTAGAGAGTACGGTATCTGTGCCTGTAGCAAAATGCGCTTCGCAGGTAGGAACTCCCTCCTTGCCGCCTGTACTGCTGGGGTAAAATCCGGATAGAAAGACAAGTTGTTACCTTTGTGCGTGATCTTGCCCTTTTCTCTCGCCAGCCGTAATATAATGTCTCGGTCTTGATAGTTCAGGATCTTGGTGATTATGGGCCTCGGAGCGGTTCCCAACGGAGGTTTTGGGCCTAGTGACCTGTGCGCTCTCTCAACCGCGAATACAGCAGAGCGATGTGGGTCGAACAACTCGTGTAGGAGGTCCGTGATGTACTTCTCCATCTTGTCGATTGCCGTCGTTTCTGGTATTCCCGTGACGCGCAGGTTATTGCGCCTCAACCGCGCTTCCAAATCCTCGTTCTTGGCTTGTATAATGCCAAGCAGCTTGTCCATTTGGAGCAGCTGCTCCTTGGTCTCAACTTGAAATTCGTGGCACTCCGTGTGGCGATTTTCTAGGGTGTCCAATCGCGTCTCGTGGGTTGATACTTGCGCTTTCACCGAGTCCAATTGTGATGTTAGATTGTCGAGTTTGGCGTCAATATTGCGCAGGCTGGAACGCATATCTAGTATAAGGGTTCGGAGGTAAGGACTTTGGTCTTCCATTTCTTGGTGTGCAGCCCCATCCCTCTGCGGCTCAGAGTCTGCGTGCCTGACTTAGGGGCGCGTTTGTTTTCAAACCTGATTTTTGGTTGGCGAGCATCGTTTCGCCCCATACTGCCCACAGATCCGGACTTCAGGCCAGGGGAGTCATCCTGTTATCCACCACCTCAATAGTGGGTAGATCTGCAGGTCTGCGACCGTCAACATGGTGTTAAGCAGTCAATCGTGGGCCCCGTACCTGCTCGGCGCTCACCGCTTCATGCGACCGTTGATGGCAGAGCTCCCCAGGTATACCTCCACTCAATTTTATCAGTTTGCTTGTTGAGTGCAATCGGACAGCCGCGGCAGGTGACCCAGCAACGGTCAATTTATGCACCAGAGGGAACCGGGTTTAGCGCCTCCGACCCCTAGATGACAAAATGGCTGCCTCACTTTTGCGCCCTCTGGAGCAGTTCGATGTAGTCGGTTGCGGAGGGCCCCGTCTGGTCTGGAGTGTGGTCAGCCCGTGTTCTCGCGTCCAGGACTCAATCTTCAGTGGCACCTCTCCGCTGCAGCGTCCGTGTACCTCGTCTGTCCTAGCCGCCAGCCCTCTGTCTCTCAATACCAGGCTCAGGGCAGGGCTGCACAAAATGGCAATATGCGGGGCCCTCTGTGCTGATATTTGACTGAGCCTCCTCACCTGGTCTGGAGCGCTTCCCCGGGTCTATTCCACCAGCGAGTGTCTCAAGGGGTGCTGCAGGTGGGTACCGCTGAGTTTTCCCCTCGATGTGGACTCCCACCGTCACTCTCCGGTGGGGGTCCGCAGTGTTCTCGGGCTTCTCCTCGCCACTCCAGTGTCTCCCGTAGTGGGAACCAATGCCCAGGTTCACTCGGTAAGCTCAGCGTGTGTTTCTGAGGGAGGCCGGACTTCCGTCAGTCATGCCCGGTCCATGGCTCCGTCGTGGAAGCAGAGCAAGGCCCACGAAGCCGCGGGCTCAATTTGCATGGGCAGCCGGGCCAGGAGCTCCACTTTCGTCCCCCCGAAGCTCGACTCGGCAGTCGTCCGCCTCCGGTTCCGGATCTGCGACTCTCCGGGACAAGAGAATCAATCCAGGCAGTCTTGACCCCTTCCGCCACCTCCACAGATGTTTTAGGGTTCGCGAGGGCTCTCCCAGTGCAGGATTTTAGCAGGATTTAGTTCCGACCGGCGGAGCACGCTTAAAGTGCGGCCATTCCGCTGCTCAGCAGGCCACGCCCCGATTTGATAAAGGTTTAAGTTATAGATTTATCAATTGCTATAGATCTGCTTTTATTGTTTGCAGAGTAATGAAGAGCATTCGTTTGAAGAGACCCCCAAAACCCAAATATGATACCCTATGGGATGTGAACTTGATTCTAGATCTTTTCAACTCCTGGCCTGATAATTCCCTTCTGAATAGGAAACTCCTCTCCATCAAACTAGCAACTCTTCTTTGTCTTATTTGTTGTCATAGAGTCTCTGACGTCAAAGCCCTGGAGATCTCTAATAGGTCTTATAACATATTTGGTGTCAAATTCGAAGTTTACAGAAGAACCAAAACCATGCCTGATTCTATCTTCTATCCATGTTTTGATCCTTGCCCAAAATTTGCGTGGTTGAGTGCATGAAAGTATATGATCAAAGAATGTCCAGTTTTTGTCCTTTCGTGAGAAACAACTTCCTATTTCCTGTATTAAACCTCATAGAGCTATAACCTCTATTTCCTTTGCGAGATGGGTTAAGACAGCCATGAACTTGGCAAGTATTGATTTGGCAAAATTTCAAGCTCATTCTATTAGAGGTGCTATGGCCAGTAAATCTCTATGGTCTGGAGGTAAGTTAGATGATATTCTTAAAGCGGCCGACTGGTCGAACGCCAGTACTTTTGCTAGACATTACTAGACATTATTGTAAACCTATCAAACATATGTCTAATGTTGTATTACAAAGCTACCAACATTCATAATGTTGCCTCCGTTCTTGTAATGAAATTGCGATTCTCCTATTACCATGACTAGAGAATCTGGATTTCATTAAAGACACAGAGGCTGACATTGTCCCACCCATCCCACTCACTAGTGTTTGGTGATTTATGATTTATGATTTGTGTTTACATTTATGCTTATGTAATGCTTCATTATTTGTTTACATTCATTCATTTATGAAATGTTCTATTTTTGCTCTAGAGACTCTCATTAATTTCTTTCTTTTCAGGTAACCCTTCTTCATAACGTTGGATACCTTGTGCTGAATCCTTGTTTGGTTACTTTCTTCTTCACGTCTCCATTTGGATCCAGTGGAAGCCTTCAAGTTTTCATTCCGATACCTTTGAACTTTCTCTTTTCTCTTCGCCTGTTTTAAAAGAGGCAGATTGTTGTCATGCCATATCATTTACCTTGTTTCAATGTCCTTTATGGCACCTTGTATTATGACATATGCGGCTGCTTGGAGACTTCAATAAAAGACATTGCATAATGTCAGCCTCTGTGTCTTTAATGAAATCCAGATTCTCTAGTCATGGTAATAGGAGAATCGCAATTGTCAATGGCAAGGCCCATATTTTTGACACCCCTGCTGAAGCTTTATCTTTTTGTAAGCAGCAAGGCCAAAGACTGATCTCTCCCTCGATGCACCACTCCCGAGCGCTTCCCCTGGACATCCACTCCAGTGCGAGCGCAGACTTGTTACCCCCGGACCCAGCTTGTGGCACGAATATGTTGTTCCCGGTGGCTCCAGGGGTGAACTCAGTGTCTCCAACCACATATCTCATCGCTGAACGCATTGATATCACCCCAGATCAGGCTATTTTCATGATAGACTGTGACCCATTCCTCTCCCGCCACATCAGACTTGCCCTCCAGTGGTGTACACTGTTATGATAACTTTATACCTTCATTTGTTTTCAGGGCTTCCTTTGAGGGATTCACTGGGCCTTTTCTCACTTAGTGGGGGGGGAGGGGTTGAAGGAAGGGTATTGTTGAACTGTTTGTTTGTCTTGTTCTTTTATGTCCGTTCACAGTAATACTCATTGCTCGTACACTTGGCTGCCACACACCTGTGACACTAACCTAGGATGATGCCAAAGCAGTGGCGTTACACAGGCCCTGCAGCCCCGCGGTGCGGGGTGCCCCAAGTTCCAGGAGGCCCCCCCAGCACAGTATTGTGCCCGGAGAGCTCCTTAATGAGTCCGGAGGGGACCCGCCCATGTACCTTGGAGGGCGGGCCCTCAAGTTTCGTTATGCCAATGTGCCAAAGGGCCATGCGGGGTTCCAGGCAGAGTTCAACTTCCCTGAAACATCAGGTGCCTTAATAATCGAGCAAAGGTAAACAGGTGTTGCAATACCTATCTTGCCACGGAGCGCATGGGGCCTTCCTGCACGAGACACACCTCTCCCCGGGAAAAATGGATCAAGCGGGCTATAGGAAATATGTCATAAACTACGCTACCCAACTTCACAATAATCACCATTAATCATAAATCAATCACAAGGCCCATAAACTAACATGACATATTTTGACCAACTGAATCATGTGACCTAATGAACCTATTCACAAATTATATACATTTATATACAACCGCGGTGAATGAATTCATCATATTTTACAACCCCTACAAATTAATTAAGCCACAGTGGCGATAAGATCTTGCTAATGGTAACCTAAACTCATGAAATAACAAGACCAGCTTGTTTTCCAAAGTAAGATTTTTATTAGCTACCTATTTGGAATTTGCATTAGAAATTTTTATTAAAGCATTTGTATTAGAATCATTGCAAATAGTTATGACAGTTTTATAAGATCAAAATATTATTGTATATGAAAAATATCAGTTTGACATTTTCAAAACCTAAGTCCCTAACTAAGCTAACTATAATAAAGAATAAAAGAGTAAAGTCTTTGAGGGCTCTTACGTGTTCCAAGGAAAGTTCATCAGCACGACACCCTCATCAAAGGTCAGCAAGAAGCAGCCTTCCTCTTCCACGGGGAAGAAGTTTTATACCTTTCTGCACTAAGCTAATCTAAGCAAAAGTATAACTTTTCTGCTGAAATCGGAGTCCCATTGGCTAAAAAGTGACGCCATTGTGTCATTCCACTTTTTAGAACATCAGTTCTGTCACTTTCTTAGAGTCCATTGTCTCTAGTTTTCGAACAACGAGGCTTCCTCCAGTTTGCAACATTTAACCAAGTAAAGTCATTTGCTTCCTCGGATATGAAATTTGTCGCACGTTCTCTTGCCGGTTCCTGGCCTTGGCCTTGCTTGACTAAGGAACAGTCAGCTCGTCTCAACAAAATGTTTCAGGCAGCAGGAATTTGTCTGTCATGGACTTTCTTTTGCTCCGAGCAGAATTTTAGCAGAAGCGAATGTACTTAGGCCCAAACCACTTTTGTAAAACTATTATATAAACAAACCCAAGAAAATAATTAATGTGAGAAATATAATTCGTTCTGTTGCCACCCACCATAGCTACATTTAACTCATTAGTCTAAATTACCTAGCTGAAGCGTACAATTAAAGCAGCATTTATATCTACCATTCTTCATTTAATCCAATAGGATTCTTTATGCATCTGTAAAGTAAAGTGACACCACATAGACAAGAAAGCAAAATAAGAACATGCCATTATTTAAAACAGCTGCTATTAGTCATGACACAACGATAGACAAGATTAATTTTATTATTTTCCACGTACATGAGAAAGCGACATAATTGCACATTTATGAGCACACATGTTAATAATCCTCATGTATATTCGTGAATGTAACTTTAAACTAGGTTGAATTAATACACACATCACAAATTCATTAATATAATTAATTCTTGTTATAGAAGTGTGACTTCACGAGTTGAAATGAAAACATTTCTGAATCTCGCTCCATCAACTCCCTCATCTGGTGATTAACAAATCACCACACCATACCCAAAATTTGCCAAAATTTTTCTAAAAGAATATGATTCGATTTCACTGTGTTAGTATTTCTAAAGTTTTGTTTCAGCAAATTCTTTGCAACTGTCATATTGAGCTCTGCGTAACTCCTCTAACTCTATCTCCCTCTCCTGTTCTTTTCTGATTTTGTAAATTCTCCTCTTTTCTCTCATGTGCTTCTTTCTCTTGTGTAACATGCAACTGATCTTTGTCAAAACTATTACAAAAATGATCACAAACAAAGGTGTTAGAATCTTGCCAAGAACTGAACCACCAATTTCTTGAAACCAGGTTTTTATAGCTTGAAATCTTTTTGAAAGACGTTCTGTAAAGTCATCTTCTTCTAAGGGAACTATCTCTGAATGCATCTCTGTCATGTTCCTAATGTACATCTCAATATTCCTGCTCTCGTCTGGGATATATGTACAGCAGTGCTGGATATGTAAAATGCTACAGACTCCTCCCTCTTTTGCTAGGAGTATGTCTAAAGCAAGGCGATTTTGCATCACCATTGACCTCACCGCAATGACTTCGGTATCCACTAATTGGAAACCACCTGCTGTGTCAGTAGACAATCTGTCAACAATTGTGGACAATTTTCTGATTCTTCCTGCATTCAGGGTTATACCTACTAAAGGTATTACTGCTTCAAAAATGTCTCCCAAAATTTCTGAGAAACTTTCTCTTTTGAACCTATTTACATGATTACTGATTTCAAACGAACCCTCTGCATTTCTGTCAACATGAAATATTTTTGGAAAAACAAGTCCAACATAACATGTCCCGTACCAATGGTCTGGAAGATTATAATAAGCTTTGTCTCCACAGATAAAATAGATCCCAGGAAAAATTGGATCTTTGACACCTTTGAATCCCAACGTCCCATGATTTGGTAAGTTTCCTCACAATTGCTAGCACCTACAAAATAATTATCAAAAAGAGTATTATCTCTCCTAATGCAAAGCTTGCCACTAATCGGTTTATCTATGTGAATTGCAACATTGTCAAAAGATTTGCCATTAAGCTTCTCATCCTCTTTCTGCCAAAACTTGGATTTGGTCTGTTTGACCTTTTCATTCCTTTTATAGATTGCCCTTCTCTCTTCAACTAAGTTCAGGAAAGTCTTTTCCTCTGTTCTCAATTTGCAAGTTAGATTATTTCTGTAAGCATATTCATAGGTGAGTTCATTAGTAACTAAAAAGAATTCCCTCATCTGTTTAGCTTTTTTATGTTTATTTAAAGCATTCTCAATTTTTAGGTTAGCAAAAATCTCATCATAGTTTGAATAATAATACTCCAAGCGACCAGTCTGGTAAAATAAGCTGGATATCACACTACAGGTCATGCCATAAGTAAGAGGAAGCATATTGTATGTCACTCCCTCAGAAACAGAAGCAGGTAACTTTACACAGATATAGCAATCTTTGACACTCATAACTTTAACATATTCTCCTAAAAGCCATGAAAATGTATTGCTAGAAAAATCACTAACAGACCTATCTTGATGAGCTTCTGGTCTGTGATCAATAACTTTGTTAGCTTTGTTTGTTGCACTATGTTTGTCTTGACTAATTAAAGCTTTGCTTGTCATATTGACTTTGTACATCTCCTTATCGATCCCGAAAGGAAAGATGACAGCTAACACTAACCAGAGCAGAATTAATATGAGCATACATATCAGAGTCATCTTACAGCAATATTTAAGAATGGAACATTTTGAAGTACTACGCTTCAAAACAACAGGCATTTTAGTTAGTCTTATCTTAGAAAAAGAAAACAAAAATGTAAAAATATATCTAATAAAAACCTACATTTTTAAAACGCCCCCCTTTTTCAATTTTTTTTTTTTAAACTCTCTAACAACTTTTCTTCGACCTTGCGTCACAAGTTATTTTCCAACTAAACACAATTTCTTCGACCTTTTGTCACCTAACACAATTTCTTCAGCCTTATGCCAAAAACAGAAACCTAAACTCTAACAGATTAGTACTTTAATCATTGTCACTATTGTCCTCAATTTCTTCCTGACTGCTACTATTTATCTCAATTACAGGTGGGATTATTATATAAGCCCACTCAGGAGACTTATACTTCTGATTTGGCCTCAAAACTCTCTTTGTTTTTCTAGAGATAACCTCTATTTTCTTTCCTTTTTCTGCTTTCTTTTCAGGATCCTCTTGACTAGTAATCTCATTCACCTGCTCCTTTGATCTTTTTATTAGCCTGACTCTCCACCCTCCGTTTTCACTTGGCCAGGTTTCACCTTTTCTCAAAATTTTCCTTTTTGGTTCAGTCACATTAGTTTCTGTTTTCCAAGATCTCTTTCTCACACTCTCCCTTTGACAATCTTCATCACTTTCTCCAGAATCACTGTCAGAAATGTCAATTCTTGACTCAGGATCTTTTCTAATCGGCAGCTTCACTCCGTTAGGAACTATACTTTTTCTTCCGTCACTGGTACTTAGCAATTCGTCTTCCTCCTCCTCTTCAATTACCTTCAACTTCCCAGTTTCTGGTTTCTTGTTCCTTCTTTCAGAGCTTGTTTTCTGCTTTTCGATACTCTCCTGGTCTTTCTTCTGAATTTGATCAGAATCTTCAGTTGTCTCAACTTCTTTGTTTCACCTGTTTCTTCTTCAGATTTTTCTGCTGATTCTTTTTCTAGCAGATCTTCATCATTTTCAGAATCTATTTCAATAATTTTCAAATCTCTTCCAATCAGATCTCCATTTACAGAAGGCTTTTCCAGATGTCGACGTCTCTGTCGATCTTCAGAATCTGGATTTTCTTCAGCTTCTTCTTCAGAATCTGAATCAGCTGTTGTATCACTTTCTCTGTCAGAATTTTCAGGTGTAGGTATCGGAATAGTATGACTTGGATGAATCCACCTTTTTATTCCCCTACACTTTACTGCATTTGTCGTTACAAGTATCACCTGCCTTGGCTTCTGCCACCTCGGAACCAGACAGTTTCTTCTTCGGTGAACTTTTGTTCTCACCCAATCTCCAGGTTTCAGATCATGCGCTTGCACTTTGTGTTTTGACTGTACTTCAGTTCCCACCTGATTAGACACAGAAGTCACGACATCAGACAGCTTTTTACAATACTCCAAAATTGCACTGTCATTAATGCTCAACAGTTTTCCTACCGGTATAAATGCTTGTCTCATGACTCTGCCCATGATAATATCATGAGGACTCAGACCTGTCTTTTTATCTGGTGTACTTCTCAGAGTCATCAAAACAAGTGGAAGAACATCTGTCCATTTTATGCCTGTATCTAGACACATTTTTCCAATTCTATTTTTAATCGTTCTATTAATTTGCTCTACAACTCCAGATGCCTCTGGTCTCTATGCACAGTGTAACTTCTGCTCAATGTGTAAGGCTTCACAGATCAATTTCAACAATCTGTTATCAAAATGTCCTCCTCTATCACTCTCTATGGTCACAGGGAAACCGTACCTAGGGATAATCTCACGTAGAAGCAATTTTGCTACAGTAATTGAATCATTGTGTCGTGTGGGGAATGCTTCTACCCATCTTGAAAATAGACAAACAATCACTAAAACATATTGCAACCTGTTGTGTTTGGGCATTTCAATGAAATCCATTTGTAACCTGGTGAAAGGACCACCCTCCCGACCTATTATTCCTGTTCCCACAACTGATTTTCTGTTTGGGTTCATTTGTTGACAGATCAAACACCTTTGGCAGAGAGACTCTGCTATTGTTCTGAATTTGGTATTGAACCAAGTCTCTTTAAAAAGCCTAATAATTGAATCTCTTCCAATATGACCAGGACCATGGTACATTCTGGCCATGTCAGCAATCATGCAATTTGGTAAGACTACCCTGCCATCTTTGTATGTCCAAACTCCATCCTCATCTTTCTCTACATTCTGCTCTCAACCATGTGTTTTTCTCATCATCATCAGCTTCATCTTGTAATTCTTCAATTTCCTGCCATGTCTCAACAATTGATGTTAGCATCAGTGAACTTGAATCAAATTCTTTGTTTTTCTCCCGATTAAGTGAATAATTATTCCTTGCACAATAATTTGCAATTTCGTCAGCATAAGCATTGCCTTTAGTGATAAAATCTTCACCCTTTCTGTGTGCTGCACATTTTACCACAGCGATTTCTCTTGGCAACTGTATGCCATCAATTAATCTTTTGATGAATTCTGCATTTTTAATTGGTGAACCTGCTGATGTCATGTAGCCTCTCTGAGACCAGAGCTGTCCATAATCAAGCACAACTCCATACCCATACTGGCTATCAGTAATTATGGTGACTCTCAGATCTTTTGCCAGCTCACAAGCACGAATTAAAGCAATTAATTCAGCCACCTGTGCTGAACGAATTCCTTCAATACATGATGCTTCTTCAACATCTGCCACTGTGCAGACTGAGTATGCTGCTTTTAAAACACCTCCCTATGATCTTAAACAGGAGCCATCTACAAAGTAGACATAATCTGATTCAGGCAATGGTACATCTTTAATGTCCTGTCTTGGCTTGGTACAGTATTCCATAACATCCAAGCATTCATGTTCTACATTATTTTCATCACTAATTTCAGTATCAGGTAACAGTGTGGAAGGATTTAAATTCACACACCTTGCAATTGACACATTATCTGATCCCAGAATTATCTTTTCATATTTTGTCAATCTATTGCTTGTCAGGTGTTGCGTTTTGCTCCTTGTAAGGAGAATTTTAACTGAATGGGGAACATAGACTTTTACAGGAAATCCCATAATGATTCCCTCACTCTGCTCAAGACTAACACTTGTTGCTGCAACTGCTTTTAAACAACTTGGTAAGGCTTTTGCAACTGGATCAAGAACTGCTGAGAAGTAAGCAATAGGCTTTCTCATGTTTCCATGTCTCTGAATTAACACAGACAAGGCACATCCTTCTCTTTCACTGCAGTACAGTTCAAAGTCTTTTTCGTAATCTGGCATGCCCAGAGCTGGAGCTTCACATAGACTTCTTTTTAGCTTTTCAAAAGCTTCCAATTCAATGTCAGAAAGAATAATTGGATCTTTTATGTCTGCTTTCGTCAGTCTCTGAAGTGGTTTCGCAATTACTGAAAATCCACTAATCAATTGACCACAGTAACTAACCATTCCTAGAAACATTCTGACCTGTCTTTGTGTTTTTGGAGGTTGCATTCCCTGAATCCTTTTTATTCTCTCAATCGTCACCTGTCTCATTCCCTTTGCAATTCTATGACCAAGGTATTTTACTTCCTGTTTACAAAACTGCAATTTTGCAGGGGACACTTTATGTCCTTCATCAGCCAAATGATTCAAAAGAGTAATCGTATCTGTCACACAATTGTCTCTTGTTTTTGCAGCTATTAACAGATCGTCAATGTACTGCACCAATGTTGACCTGCCAGGTAGATTAAGATTTTCCAAAGATTTCTTTAACAACTCATTAAAGATAGAAGGACTCTCTGTATACCCTTGAGGAATTCTACACCATGCGAGGGTCCTATTTTGGAATCTGAAAGCAAAGATTTCTTGGCTTTCTGGATGCAAAGGAACAGTAAAGAACGCATTACAAAGATCAATGACTGTATACCATTCTGCATCATGCGGAATTTGGTAAAGAATGACTGCTGGATTTGGAACAACTGGACAACATGGAACAACAATTTGGTTAACTTTTCTCAAATCTTGAACTATCCTGTACGTTCCATTTGACTTTTTAATCCCCATAATCGGTGAGTTACAAGGACTGCTCTCAATTTCTTTTAAAACACCTTGTTTTATGAACTTTTCAATTACAGGAATAACACCCTCAATCGTTTCAGCTTTCATTTTATATTGAGGAATGTTTGGAAAATCTATTCCCTGCTTCACTGTAATTTTGACTGGATCGATATGTTTCATTAGACCCATTTCATTTCCAGTCAAATCCCAAATTTCAGTTTTGACTGTCTCTTTTAATTCCTCTGGTAAATTTTCCTTTTCAAATGCAGGAAATAATTTTGTTTCTTCTGCTTCAACCAACATCATTGTCAATCGGTACAACCCATCTTCCTCCATGGTTTGTAATTCAATTCCATCAGGTGAACAATATATTCTGCAATTCATTTTGCACAATATATCTCTTCCCAACAAATTTACAGGACTGCTGTTGCAAACAAAAAATCTGTGTTTGTCCTTAAAATTGCCGATTTCAACCTTCACAGGATCAGTCAAATCTGTTTTAATCTGCTGATTACTTACTCCGACTACTTGGATGGTATCCCCAGAGAGAGGCAGGTTTTCAATTTCTACTGATCTAACAGTAGAACGGGTAGCACCAGTGTCCACAAGAAAAGTGATTTCTACATCATTTACTTTTTCATTTACAAATGGACCAGTCTGGTCAACCTCAAGAGTGGCTCCAATTACACACTCTTCCCCCTCTCTCGGGCACCGTCAGAAGCAGTCATCAGAATCGCTTCCTTGGTTTCCTGTTAACAAAAATTGTCCTGATGTATTTTGCACATTTTGTCTTTGAGTTCTTATTACCTGGTCACTTCCTCCGAATCCCACACCTGGATTATAATTTTGACCTCCCCACAATTAGGAAATGGAGGCTGTGGAATTTGATTCTGTTGTTGTGTTAACTGTTGCTGTAGCTGTCGCTGAAGACTCAGGTCATTCAGTTGACGCTGTAGCTGTAGCTGTTGCTGCAGATCAACATCGTTCTGCATCTGTGGGTTTAATGATGGATTTTTAAAATTTCTGGGTGAGTTTTTACACTCACTTTTCCAATGACCGATTTCACCGCGATTAAAACAAGGTAATTTCTGTTTTAATTCTTCAATTCTAGCATTATTCTTTGATTTGTTAAAATTAATTTTTAATTTTCCTTGACCCTGACTTTGGTTCTGATTCTGTGCAAAATTTACATTTTTATTCTCAAAGCTTGCAATCTGTTGCTCAGCCACCTTCACCTGCGCCCACATAGCTTTTTCCTTTAACTTTTTCTGTTTCACTTCTAACTCATCACTGCAGTATTTTGCCTTTCTCAAAATATCGTCAACTGAATTTGATTGCCATCCGACAATATTATTCCTGATCATTTCTCCAATTTCTGGTCTAAGACCATAAACGAATCTGTAGATAAAATGACTCATATCCTTTTCGTCTAATTTTTCATAACCACTGTACTGTTTGAAAACTAATAACAATCTTTCATAAAATGAATGTACTGATTCTTTTGGTTCCTGATTTGTCATGTCTATTTTTACCCAATCAATTTCTTTTGGGGCAATTTTATTTTTCAACCAGTAAATCACTTTTTCATATAAATCCATGACTATTGGAGCTGGAGCACCTGTTTCTTTAATTCGCTCCGGTTCCTCTTTTGGCCAACTCACAGCAATTTTACATTCTGTCCAAAGATCTGATGGGACAACAATGTCAAAAAATCCATCCAGATCAATCCACAGAACTTTTGAAACTTTGATGAATCTGTCCACCTGTCGATACCATTCCACAGGCTTTTCTCTCAGCCGAGGAAAATCATTTGTGAAAAGCAAAATATCTTGTCTTGACCATGGGACATGGACATATCCTCCACCTGCAATTTCTCTCATTGGAAACTGTTTAGACAGTTTATCCAGTTTATCCAATCCTTCATCTTCCTCCTTTTAATCCACTTCACTCTCCACTTACTCAAGTCACCCAACTTTTTGATGTAAACAATCAATTCTTTTATGTGCATTATTCTTCCCATTGTATTAAAGTTCTCAATGTCCTTTTCTGTAAAATCTAATCTGTAGTGTTTCCCTACATTTTTCTGTCTGCCCAAATCGATTTCCAGTTCAACTGCCAGTTCTTCTAACTGATCATATTTATTCTTTGTTTTCCATTGAATGCTCTTACAGATGAACAGTAATTCATCATCACGATAACATTTTAGACTGTCAGGACCAATTGTGCCAATTATTAATTCTTCCAAATCTGCTTTTAATTTCGCAACATCAAATTTTGAATTTGACCCTCTTTTCTCAGGAGTCTCAGCATCTGATTCTGCACCCATTGGTGACTGGTTAAAAGAACCTTGATTAAAAGTCAAATCAGGCATTTTTGTTTTCTCCCGATGAATTTCAGAAAAATCTGAATAAAATTTCTCAGCTGCTTTTTGAATTTCTGCTTTTAATGGAATTGTCAAACCTGGCTGTTTAATTTCTTTTTTATCAAAAACAGGCTGAACAGGACCAATCGTTACTGGAACTGTTACTGCTTCCATGCCTTTAGTTAACTGCTGAATTATTTTTCTTTCGTAAATATTCTGAAGTATTTACAACTTCCTCATCTCTGGCAGTTCTTATAAAATTTCTAGGGGCTTCCCTTTCCATTGGAGTTTCTGAAAAATTTCGGTTTTCATTATAAACAGTAGAATTGGTTCTGGTTTCTAATCTTTCTGGTTTCAAAAGATTCGGAATTAATTGGGTACAATTTTGGAGATTCATTTAATGGAGGTGCACTTGGTGTGGTTCCTGTAGAAACCATCGGGGTAGACCATGAACAAGGCGGTCTCAGTTGAGCATTCTTTTTATTTGTTGTAAAAATTTCTTCTAAAACTACATCTTCTGATTCACTTTCTTCTATGACATTATTTTTCTTTTCAGTTCTCTTTTCACCTGGAGACCCTAAAACCATTTCTCTAATTAAATAAAGACCATCGCACATGTCTCCCTGTCTCCACATTCGCATTCTGTCTTCATGTGTTTCTCTTCTGTAACTCGGTATTTTTGGAGTTCTTTTTATCCCACTTGCTTCTTTCTGAAGTTGAAACATCTCATCATCCCATTCAACTAAAGTTTCAAATTGAGTTGGTCTAGGCTTAGGTATAAGAGCTGACATCTTTTCTCTTAAATTTCTTAAAATGTTCATGTTAAATGAACCATCGTCCGGCCAAACCAATACGCCGTCGTCTTTAGTATAATGTTTCCATACATCAAACCACAGAACAGTATGATAACCATATTCACCTTCCATATACGCTGCAGGTGTTTTATATTTATGAAGTAATTTACCACCTCGCGTTTCAATTTTCTTGTCAGGTGAAATAAAAATTTTCCATTTCTGAAACATCGTAAGCTTTTTCTCAACATTTTTATAATAATAACTCATTTTAAAATCAAATCCACTTAATCGGAAATGATCGTAAAAGTTTCCTGGTTGTTCCGTAACACTAACCAATCCGTGCGCAAAACACACCAACGAGCCAATCAGGTTCGAGCTACGTCACTACTTTGCTCGACCTATAAGAATGGAGCTTCCCATGAAGACCAATCAGTGTTCAGCTCGACTAAGTCACGTGAGCCAATCAGAGTATAGCTTGTGACGTATGATATCCAATCACTGCGCGGACCGTGTGACGTACACAGTCGCTGCGGTTTTTCGCGTCTCACTCCTAGCGCTCACCCCTCCTTTACAAAAACTTTTCACAGCGCCATTTTAAGAACACTTTTCAATGAAATTTAATTAACAACGACAAGGAAGACTCATCTGTCTGTTTCTCTAAATAAAGTGACAGAATTTTCAATCATACAAGAATTCTTTTACGTGGAATAGACCACGCTATTCTCACAGAATATACATTCGCCGATAAAGCAAACCTTTACTTTACCCTTCAAACAGGTAAATAACGAACGCGTTTCCCTCTGAATGCACTTAAAGTAGCAATTCAAAGTTTGACTCGAACAAAATTACAAAATCAATTACACACTTTCAAACGGAATATATCCCTAACCATACACACATGAAATCTTGGTAGAACTCTAACCCACTACAGATAACATGAATCGTTAATAAAATAAGCGACGTTATTTTACCCTTCACTCAAGTTTGAATATATTCTATTACTTTCTCGCAGTGAGTTTTAGAACGGGCTCATTGTCCCTATACTCAAAGCTTCAATTTCATAGACAATCCTTACTATACATACACTCCATCTAACACACTTATCCCTAACACGTGTTGTACGGCCACAACACTTGTGATATACGACGATACCACAACTCTGAAACAGATCAAATGTACTGTGTGACTACCTTCTCATCACACTACGCTGTACCGGTAAAACTAGGATTTTTCACGCTGCTGGAAAAAACCTTACATGTAACACGAGAACGAACTCAACATATGTTAGGCATCAATCCTATGTAACTACCATGTAGCATGTTGGTTACCATAGCAACCATCAAGTCTGCTACCAGGAAATTGATCCAGCGGGCTATAGGAAATATGTCATAAACTACGCTACCCAACTTCACAATAATGACCATTAATCATAAATCAATCACAAGGCTCATAAACTAACATGACATATTTTGACCAACTGAATCATATGACCTAATTAACCTATTCACAAATTATATACATTTATATACAACCGCGGTGAATGAATTCATCATATTTTACAAACCCTACAAATTAATTAAGCCACTGTGGCGATAAGATCTTGCTAATGGTAACCTAAACTCATGAAATAACAAGACCAGCTTGTTTTCCAAAGTAAGATTTTTATTAGCTACTTATTTGGAATTTGCATTAGAAATTTTTATTAAAGCATTTTTATTAGAATCATTGCAAATAGTTATGACAGTTTTATGAAGATCAAAATATTATTGTATATGAAAAATATCAGTTTGACATTTTCAAAACCTAAGTCCCTAACTAAGCTAACTATAATAAAGAATAAAAGAGTAAAGTCTTTGAGGGCTCTTACGTGTTCCAAGGAAAGTTTTTTTTTTTTTAAATCTCTTTATTAGCATCAGATTGGTCCGTGCAAGCATACAATTACACATTAAACTGTGTACAGAAAAAACAGTAATGGTCATTATACAAAGGAAGTAAATGGAGGACTAGACCAATGACATTACTAGCATTGGAACACATTCTAGAGTCTTATTTTCACTTTTCCAATTCTAAAGGAATATTGCACACGTGGAAAGATGACACAAAGAGATATAATCATTTTCAAACATAACGAAAACGAATGAGCCTGCGTGATAGAGAGAGCGGCAAGCAACACATCCATTTACAAGCATGACGGCAGTATCATTGGCATAGGCAGACAAGGCCAGGTAAAACGACAAACGAAAAGACCAGGGTGAGGCAACCACTCCAGCCGAGGCAAAGTGTGCAAGGAAACGGATGAGGGAAACTACTCGGTCCCAACCAGCACACTATCTAAAATCAGCAGCACACGCACACCCCATCCCAATAGTATGTATATGCTAAGCCTTGTAGAACGCAATAGGCAGCGCACGCTAGTTTGACCAAGACCACCTAACCCACCCCTTCTGGGACAATAGAGCTAGCAGCTTGGGAGTGTGTAGCCCGTGTAATCTTGCCAATATACTGCCGATATGGGCCCCAGATGTCGATC
The DNA here is from genome assembly GCF_964261635.1 of Lissotriton helveticus. NCBI lineage: Eukaryota > Metazoa > Chordata > Amphibia > Caudata > Salamandridae > Lissotriton > Lissotriton helveticus. The sequence goes on from NC_136059.1 coordinate 1,941,397,895, forward strand.
GGGCGTGAAGCTGTCGGGATCTGCGTGGAATATTCCACACTATTGGTGTTGCATTGGGCAAGGCTGCGCATCCAAGTCTTAGAATCAGGGATTCGCCTGGACCCCCAAAGTAAAGCAATTTCCCTTTTCGCCAGCAAGAAACCGATTGCAGCAAGCCTGCGCGTGGTCCGGGGGAACTCAGCGACATAGCCAAGCAGTGCAATTTCCGGCCTGTGTTGCAATTCGCATTCTAAAATGTCGCCCAGGATGTGGTGTACCTGCAGCCAGTAGGTGTGCAGTTTTGGACAGGTCCATGTGAGATGTGCAAAATCGGCATGTGGAGCCTTGCATTTAGGGCAGTGATGAGGCCTGGCCGGGTCGATTTTGTGGGCCAGCGCCGGGGTGAAGTATAGGCGCCTCAAAAATTTAAAATGTATTAGCTTATGTCTACTGTTGACAGACACTTCTTTAGTGGAGCGGCAACAGGCATCCCATTGGGCGTCCGTGATAGGGCCGCCCAGATCAAGTTCCCACGCCGCACGAACTTTCGCATCCGAAGCAGGAAGGGCCGCCACACAGATTCCATACAACCTGGAGACCATGTGGGCTCCTGTTTGTGACTGTAGTAGGAAAGTCAATGCTGCCATGTCGTCCGGCGGCAGTGGGAACGAGGGAAACTGCGCTCTAAGCATGGACCTCACCCTAGTCAGGACAAAGGAATCCATAAACGTCCGGTCCGTAAATCGCGGATCCTCGGACACCGAAAAAACATGACCGTCCGGGAACAGATCCCCTATTGTGGCGAGTTGGTATTTGGACAACGTTCTGCGGACCACCGCTTCCGCGGTGATGGGGAGCCAGTGCGGGTTAGGCAATGGAAGAGCCGGGGAGTACAGCACGTCCAACCGAAGCAGCCTACGCAACTGCATCCAGGCCCACGATGTAGTGGACACAGTCTGTATGTCAAGTGGGTCCCGGGGCAAGCCTTTGGGCAATATCGAGTTAAGGGTAAGTGGTAGGACCAAGTCCGCTTCAGGTCTCAAATATGGGATCCGAGCGTCCGGATGGAACCAAGGATGCGCATAGGCGCACTGCGCGACTAGGTAATAAATATAAAAGTCTGGCACTCCAAAGCCACCCCGTTCATAAGGCAGCGTGAGAATGCGCCAAGAAACTCGAGGGTTCTTATCCCCCCACACTAATCGCAACAACAGAGAGCGTAGTTGGGCGAAAAAGATTTGAGTGAGCGGGATCGGTATGTTATTAAATAAATACAAAAAACGGGGAAGTATAATCATTTTGATTATGGCGATACGGCCGGCCATCGAGAGAGGGAGGCGAATCCAGAGCGTAATATTATCCTCCAGAAAGTCCAACGCCTGTCCGTAATTGAGACGTATCATGGATACCGTGTCTAGATGAATGTGGATACCCAGATATTTCACCGAATCAGTATTCCACTCAAGCGGGAACGGGCAGTCCCAGCGAGCATTGGAGGGGGTGAGCGGGAAGATGTCAGACTTGTGCCAATTAATGCGAAGGCCAGAATATTTCCCAAAGCGCTCCACCTCAAGCAGCAAGGGCGACAGGTTGGTCTCCGGAGACCTGACATACAGGATGGTGTCATCCGCATAGAGGGAGATGAGTAACGGACCCGTCCGGAACTGGAGCCCGCGATGCAAGTGGCGCTCCTGAAAGTGTCGTACCAAGGGGTCCATGGCCAGAATATACAAAAGTGGGGACAGGGGGCATCCCTGTCGGGTTCCCCGGGAAAGAGGGAAGCTATCAGAGAGCGTGCCGTTAAGGCGTAGCCGTGCTCTGGGGGCAGTATAAAGCAGCTCGACCGTGGAGACAAACAGGGACGGCATGCCCATTCGGTGCATGACGGACAGAAAAAACGACCATTCTAAGGAGTCAAATGCCTTCTCGGCGTCCAAAAACACCGCAGCCGCCGGAGTATCTGGCTCAATCCTGTGAAGTATAGAGAACAGTGTCCGCAGATTGAAGGAGGTGGATCTATGAGGGACGAATCCAGACTGGGCTGGTGAAATGATAGATTCCATAAGTAAAGACAGTCGAGTGGCTAGGACTTTCGCCAAAATCTTATAGTCAAGATTAAGTAGGGAAAGGGGCCTGTAGGATCCACACCTAGTGGGGTCCCGACCCGGTTTAGGAAGTAAGATGATAACTGCCTCCCGCAGCGTGGGCGGCAGAATCCCCGTCTCGAGCGCCTCCGCATACACCTCGATGAGGCGAGGAACCAGTTCCTCCTTGTACGCCTTATAAAAGTCGGCCGAAAAGCCATCCAGACCCGGCGCCGAGGAGCCCTTTAATGCATCAATGGCTTCCACAACGCAGTCCGGCTCGATAGGCATCGCCAAAAATTCCTGCATATGTTTCTCTAGGAACACCATAGAGATTTCGTTAATATAGGGGCCCGGGTCGCGACAGTCAGCCGTCAGGCCTGAGGTGTACAATTCCTTGTAGTAGGATAGGAAGGCACCGCAAATGTCAGGGGTGGTCTGATGACGAACACCTAAATCATCTACCAGGTCAGAGATGTATGAAGCCTGGCGGGGGGGACGGAGCAAGTGGGCCAGGAGCTTGCCAGGCCTGTCACCTTCGCCATATTGCCTAGCTGAGTGTTGTGTGCAGAGATATGTCAGTTCCCTGTCTGCAGTGTCCCTGAACTCTTGCAGCAGTTCGAGCCTCTTCGCCTCCACTCTACCGTCTGTGTCAGTGAGCGTGTCCATGTCCAGTGCGGCAATATCCGTCTCAATACGGGTCAGGGAAGCTCGGATCTCGCGCAAAGCCCCTACATGTTTGTTGATGCAAACCCCTCTAATAGTGGCCTTGAACCCCTCCCACAATGTAGCCCAAGTGTCCACCGAGCCCTCGTTTAACTCAAAATATTCCTCTATGGCAGTACGAACGTCCTCCTTGAAAACCGGATCAGATAACGCCTTGCCAGGAAAGCGCCATTGCCTCTCATACCCTCCCAACCTGGGGATCAGTAGGGTCAGCACTATGGGAGAGTGATCAGACAGCGTGCGTGGGAGTGTCGAATGGTCTCTCACCCAACCGGCCACCCCTGGGGAAAGGAGCCAATAGTCTATTCGGGTACTAGTGTTGTGATATCCCGAGTGGTGGGTGTAGGTGGGTGTGTTGGAGTGCAAACGGGCCTCAATGTCAATCAGTGGGTAGTGCGCGCACATATCCGCCAGCACAGCGCGTGAACGGGGCTTACAATCTGGGGAAGAGGAGGTGCTATCCCTGGCAGGGCACATCAGCAGGTTAAAGTCCCCCCCCATTATCATCATATCAGTGTCTAATCGCAGCAGAACATCCTGGAGACCCTGGAAGAAGGTAGGGGAGTCAGAATTGGGGCCATATAGTCCAACAAAGGTGACCTTGAAGCCCAGAAGTACCCCTATAACCACAACATACCTGCCATCTACATCAAATACAGTATCTGAGAGCACAAATGGGACGCGTCTGTGTATCAAGATCGCCACCCCCCTCGCATATCTGCTATAGCTAGAAAAAAATCTGTGTGTGCCCCAGCCCTTTGCAAAGGAGGACGAGTCAGCTCCCACCAGGTGCGTCTCCTGCAGAAACAATACATCCACCCCGTGTCGCGCTGCGTAGTTTAGAACTTGCCGTCTTTTCCTCGTGTCGTTCAAACCTCGGACATTCCAAGACATGAAGGTAAGTCTGGAAGGACCAGACTGCTGACCTATCTTAGCCATTCAGACTCGATGTAATCACAATAAAACATGTGCGTGCAGAGCCGCCGCCACTCTCCCGCAAAACAGGCATCATCAAAATAGCAAAACAGTGCGTGTGCACAAACAACAGAACCAAAGCATAAACCAACCCATCCCAACCACCCACCACCCAGACACTCCTCAAGTCCCAGGAGGCTTCTCCCACCCTTACGGAGATAACCTAGAGCAACATACAATAACAGTTGTCCAACAATGTACCTGTAAAATAAAGACAACGTTAGAGAAAAGTACAGTACGGCTCGCGCCATGGGGGTAGGCAACGCTCCGCCATGCGAGAACCACAATCGGGGCAACGTTCAATTCTCAGCAATTATGGAAAGCACTGCAAAAAAAGAGGTAACAGCATTGACAGATGCAGAATACTGAGGTAAATAGCCTGCAATGAAAAAGATGGGGTGGAGATAAGTCAACCCTGTCCGGTTTCAGTAAACAGGTCAGCACTAGCCTGCGAGTCAGTGTGTGGCGGAGACCGTCGTGCATCATCCGATGTACGAGGTGACCCTCTGTTTTTGTAGGATCGACAAAATTCCTGTGCCTCCGCAGGGGAATCAAAAATGCGAAACCGGCCATCCACGTCCACTCGGAGCCTGGCAGGATACAGCATCCCATAGCAGAGCCCCAGTTTACGCAAAGCAGCCTTGACACCAGTGTACTTACGGCGCGCATCCTGGACCATGACTGTGAAGTCTGGGTAGAAAGAGAGCACGTCCCCCTGCCACCGAACTTCACCCGCCTCCCTGGCAGCTTTCAGTGCCGCGTCTCTGTCCCTGAAGTTCATGAGCCTGGCTATAATGGGTCGGGGCGGCAGGCCCGGGTTAGGCCGGGGCCCCAGCGATCTGTGCGCGCGTTCCACCACGAAGCCAGATGTAAACGTGTCTCGGCCAAAAAGTTCGATTAGGAGGTGTTCCACAAAAGTGTCAAAGCGTCCGGTAGCTGTCGTCTCCGCCACACCAATTATTCGGATATTATTGCGCCTACTGCGCGCTTCTAAATCCTCGTTCTTGATTGCGACGTCTTTAAGGATCTTCTCCACACGTTCCAACCTTTTCAACGTCGACGCAGCTCCATCCTCGATGTCGGAAACTCTGGATTCCGCCAGGTCCAGACGCCTATCGTGCAGCTGAATCGTCGCGCCCATGTCCGCCATTTTCTTTTCGAGGGTATCAAAGCAGGAGTCCAGGGCCTTGAATCCAGCCCGCATCTCACCCATCATTTCAGCGACCATACCAGCGGTGTCTTTCGCCGCCGCCTGGCCCCCGGTGTCCGCCTCAGCTGCTGGCGAACCCGCAGACGTACGGAGGGGCGCCGAGCTGAAGGTAAGTCTCTTCTGGGAAACATCCTTTTTCACCATGGTGGAAGTAATGGCGGGCAAATCACCAGTGTCACAGGACCCCACGACAACTGCGATAGCCAAAGAGTCGAGCACAGCGACAGGGCACCCCGACAGCAAGGCGGTCAGGTCGGGACCAGAGGATCAGGGGTACTCGATGTTGCCCCGCACCAGGGCTGAGACGAACCGCAGGAGCCTCAGAGTCGCCAAGGTAGAAGCACACAGGTCATCGGGATACCAAACTGGCTGGAGCCAAACGTCAGAGGCCCTGCGCAATACGTAGGGTCAGCAAATGGACGCGGCGATCACACAGCAGCAGCTGACAGGTCCAGGGCCTCGCCGAGGCAGGCAGCAAATGGTGGCGCAGTGTGGGGACCAGGTAGTCAGGGCCTCGAGGTATCAGCAGCACAGATGGGCAGAGGCTCGCAGGTCATGCAGCCAGCGCCAGCATTGTAAAGTGCACAGGCGTCCGATATGTCTGGCCAATTGCAGCAGCAGGAGATCAGGAGAATGTAGACCTGGGTCTGCCGGGGGACAGACGCGGGTCTGGGGTGCACGTTAACGGTGGGGGCAAAGGAGACAGGCCCCCACCGGATGCAGCGATGTGTTGCCGTCCATAGAGCACCTAGGAGCCCGCCGGACACCCCCCCGCCAATCCTCCCCCAACCCCGGAGCCCGCCGTCCGCACCCTCCGCTCGCCGCCGCACTTCCCAGGCAGCCCCCGAAAATCGAGGCCCCGGCTCCCAAGGCCGGACCAGGCCGCAAGTGCCGGTCGCGCACCGAGGGGCCGCACCCCTACCAACGGGCACCACCGGGGCCGAGCAGCGGACCCGGGAGGGCACAATAGCGACCCCAAGGCCGAAGGGGTCAACGAGGAGGCAAACAAGCGGACTCACCAGGCGCTCCGGCGCTGCGAAGTAACGGCCCGCGAGGCACAGCCGGCCTCAGCACCCCTCAGCTGTTCCGCCCGTTCTCGCTGTCCCCCGTCCTCCAGACTAGGCAGGCTGCATCAGGTGGTGTTAGGGGTCAGTTGCAGGCATATTTCGACCCCAGCGCAGCGCCGGATCTCTTGCGAACGGCCCCGTTCCTCTCTCGCCCGGCGGAGCTCTACAGTCAGGCGGCCATTTTGTTCGCCTGCGTAGCCACGCCCAGTGTTCCAAGGAAAGTTCATCAGCACGACACCCTCATCAAAGGTTAGCAAGAAGCAGCCTTCCTCTTCCACAGGGAAGACGTTTTATACCTTTCTGCACTAAGCTAATCTAAGCAAAAGTATAACTTTTCTGCTTAAATCGGAGTCCCATTGGCTAAAAAGTGACGCCATCGTGTCATTCCACTTTTTAGAACATCAGTTCCGTCACTTTCTTAGAGTCCATTGTCTCTAGTTTTCGAACAACGAGGCTTCCTCCAGTTTGCAACATTTAACCAAGTAAAGTCATTTGCTTCCTCGGATATGAAATTTGTCGCACGTTCTCTTGCCGGTTCCTGGCCTTGGCCTTGCTTGACTAAGGAACAGTCAGCTCGTCTCAACAAAATGTTTCAGGCAGCAGGAATTTGTCTGTCATGGACTTTGTTTTGCTCCGAGCAGAATTTTAGCAGACGCGAATGTACTTAGGCCCAAACCACTTCTGTAAAACTATTATATAAACAAACACAAGAAAATAATTAATGTGAGAAATATAATTCGTTCTGTTGCCACCCACCATAGCTACATTTAACTCATTAGTCTAAATTACCTAGCTGAAGCGTACAATTAAAGCAGCATTCATATCTACCATTCTTCATTTAATCCAATAGGATTCTTTATGCACCTGTAAAGTAAAGTGACACCACATAGACAAGAAAGCAAAATAAGCACATGCCATTATTTAAAACAGCTGCTATTAGTCACGACACAACGATAGACAAGATTAATTTTATTATTTTCCACGTACATGAGAAAGCAACATAATTGCACATTTATGAGCACACATGTTAATAATATATTCGTGAATGTAACTTTAAACTAGGTTGAATTAATACACACATCACAAATTCGTTAATATAATTAATTCTTGTTATAGAAGTGTGACTTCACGAGTTGAAATGAAAACATTTCTGAATCTCGCTCCATCAAAATCACCTACCTTTGCCTCCACGTGGGGTCTCTCGCTCCATCAAAATCACCTACCTTTGCCTCCACGTGGGGTCACTTCACTTCTTCTCCTGCTATGGCACATATTCCCCTGGGGTCTGCATTCCATTTCATCCCATCAACACCCTCCTGGATGAAGGCGGCAGATATGACTTGGTCGCAGGGACCCAGCTGGGGCATTGTATACTCTTAGCCAATATTTATGCTCCTGATGTCGATTCTCTTGAATTATTCCAAAAACTTACAGATCAAATAGGGTGTCTGAACTTTGATTATAACCTGCTGGAGGTGTGATCTTAACCTACTCCTAGATCCTCTACTAGACACCACTGCCACTGCGCCGACGGCTAAACCACAACCACTCTGAATTCTGCATGACACCTGCAAAAACTATCTGCTCCGTGATGCCTGACGCCTACGGCACGCTCCGACTCCAGCGAACACACATTACTCAACGCCGCATAACACTTGGTCTCGCATTGACTATCAGCTCATGTCAGCCACCCTGGGTCCTTGGTTGGGAACAATCTCTCACCTAGCCCACACACTCTCTGACCACTCCCCAGTCTGGTTGACTCTGCTGATACCCACTTGGGGTGTGTGTGGGGTTTAGAATGGAAATGGCGATTTCCCTGCATGGCGCTACATAACCGGCTGTTCCACTCAGAACTTTGCTTTGCGGTGGTGAAATACTTTGAGCGCAATACAGGTTCTGTTTCCTCTCAAGCCACCCTATGGGAGGCCTTTAAGGCCTATATTCGCGGCATATGCTTCTCTAAACACACAGAGGTGCTGTATGACATACTTAGAAGTCTGAATCGCATAGAATCAGAACTGACTGACCTGGACTCCACAGATGCCCAACAAAAATCACACACCACCATTATATAGACCTATCACCCTGGTCACCGAGTAACTTAGTGGAGCATGAGGTGCACTTCCTGGGGAAATACGCTAAAGCACTGCGTTATGGAGAGGGGAAAAGACTGGGCTGCACCCTAGTCTGACTGCTTTGACCCCCTAGGGATTCCTCTTACATTCCTGAACTACACCTGGATGATGGGACACAGGTAACTGCCAACAAGGAAGGCCTAACTGCCTTGCTTTGCTACTATACGCACATGTAAACCTCCCAACTGACACCGCGGGCCAGGCAGAGTACCTTTCGGAGATAGCCAGGGTTTAGCTCGCTACCCTTTAGCAACAATTCCTAAGTGAACCTCTCTTGCGCGCAGAAATTTTACAAGCTATCAACTCGCTTGACAAGTCTAAAGCCCCAGCCTCGACAGTCTCACTGGAATATTTTACAAACACTTTAAACACCTTTTAGTCCCCGTCAGCTTGCCGTGCATACAGAATCCGTTGAGACTGGGGTACTCCGCCGATGCTCTATGATTACCCAGTGTCTTAAACAGAGTAGGGATCCCTATCAGTGCAGCTCTTACGGCCTGCTATCTCTATTACATTTTGACAATAAGATACTACTAGCCAAGGTCCTTGCGAAGCACCCCAACTCCTGATGGACCAGATTATCTCCCCAATTCAGTCAGGGTTCGGACCCCACTGATCCACATCCCTGAATGTGAGTAAAATGTTATCTGTCCTTCACAGGGTCTCCCCAGAACTAGAAGCCTCCGTTGCAATATTGGATGCAGAGAAGGCCTTCGATTCCTTTGAGTGGCCTTTTCTGCAAGCCACACTCCTTAAACTGGGCATGTCCAGAGGCTTAATTTCCCTGCTTACAATCCACCCAACCAGTGGCCTGGATCCGCTAATGGCTCTCTAAAGCCTCCCTTCGTTGTCACAAGTGTTACCAGACAGGGATGCCCCCTGTCCCCTTTGCTCTTCGTCATAGCTATGGACCCCCTTGTGCAAACCCTTCAAGAAAAACATCTACACTGCGGACAGCAGTTCAAGCCCAGCCCCTTACTTCTCTCCATATATATGCAGATGACATCTTGCTCTTGTGCGGCGTCCAGCGGACAATTTCCCCCTGATTCTCTGAGAGGTAGTCCGTTTTAGAGGTTTCCTGGGTCTCCACATCGATTGGTCCAAATCCGAGCTATTCCCCCTCACTGACGCCACAGCGCCCATCCACTGTGAGTTCCCTCTGGCCTGGTGCGATGGTCAAGTCCAATATCTGGGTATATTTCTGCACCGCGATAGGAACCAAGTCATCAGACTGAATCATTGTCTGTCCATCCATAAACTGATAAATCAAGTGGAGTGGTGGATGCGACTCCCGCTGTCCATAGTCGACTGTAAAGCTATCATTAAGATGGTGGTACTTGCCCAGTTCCTATACCTCTTTCCTAATATACACATCCCATCCCACCCAACAACTCTTTTTTTGCCACACTTCAAGGCTTGCTTTTGGAACTCATTTGGGCTGACCAACGTCCTCATTTTGGTTGAGACATACAAGAGGGTGGTTTCGATATACCACACTTTCATGTCTACTATTTAGCAGTGCAATGCCAATTCACCCACCATTGGTACCATGCCGAAGCATGTCTCCCATATTCCAAGCCTTAAATTGATCAAGCAGCCCAACCCTACTGGCTTCATTCCCCTGAACCCTATGGATATTCAAACTCTGTCCACCACCAGCTGGACTTCAAGGCAACTCTTAAGGCTACTGGGAGGCGGGCTACTGTACTGCCAGTCGCTGTCACTGTCAGACAACCCCGACTCCCTATTACCCATGAACACTGGTTCAGCACACACTGGCACGACATGCTCTACACACATTCGGGGACCTCTTTCCGGAGGGCCATGCCATTGCGCAATGGGAATATGTCCGATTTGCCGAAGCATCCCACATGGACCATTTTGTCTTGCGGCACATTCATATTGCTGCATGCCACCAGCTCCATGTACTTACTGGCCCCAGATGAGTTTCCTCCCCTGACCTTGGTGATCTCAGATGACACTCTGGGACGCTTAGTCTCCAAGCTGTACCATACCTGTGTGAACATACTTGTCCAGTGCGATGCCAAAATAAGAGACCACTCGCAGACCGACTTGGAACGCCCACTGACTGACAAAATATTACCCCAAATGCCACCTGGGGTGGACTTTGCACAGATGTTATAGACGTTTAGCCATATTGAGCCCTTCTGGTGCACAATATTCTCCCACCTTGCCCAGATGGCGGGCATCGAACTTGCCCCAGATCGCCTGCTGGCATTACAGGGCTATGTACAAGACAGACCTAAAAGTGTCCACTGCTTCACTTGCTTTGCACTACTTATGGCAAAACGTGAAATAGCACTCCACTGGTTTAGTAGTAGAAGTCCACCAAAGGCTAAAACTTGGCTTGATAGCTTGGCATACTGTGATACCACCAGTGAGATGTAAGCTTCCCTGCAACCCTTGTCCTCTAGGCCATAAGACATAAGGCAGCCCCTGCGGAACTACTTGCCGTTGCCAGAAGGCACCGACTGGGCCTCCTGAGCATGGGAGATGTGTTAGCCTCGTCCTTGTTCTACACTCTACGGTTTCAGTTGCTTTCCCCACCCACCCCAGGCTTTCTCAAACATTAGCCTAACCATCTGAATGTAAAACTTATCTGAAACAATGCCTATGGTATTTATTCTAAGGACCATTAGTTTAAAACAGATACAACAAATTATCTGTCTTCAGTTTTTGAAAAAATACTCCATGAATTAATCTAAACATCTACTTTATCGTCATTCATCTGGTCACTATCCAAATAATTCAATAAATCCACAAAACAAAACAAACATAGGTTTCTATATCTTATTTTAGTAAACCAATTCTTTTTTTCATTTTACAGGAAAATCAATTTTCACATATATAAAACACATTTAACATATTTTCAACACCCATATTTATACAATATCTACACTATCTACAAACATAAACAAACACAAAGGAGTAAAGAAATCTTTTTCAATTCAATTCAATTCAATTAACTTTATTTCGATAAAAGGTATCATAAAAGTTCATAAAAGGTACAGTAGATACAGTCATAAAATATGTATAAAACCATTATATACATAAGTACTACACTAAATACAGGTATTACATATGTCTTAGTTAATCGAATTTTCACAATATAGAATATAAACTGTGTTTGTTATTTAAAAGGATTTTAAAACAAGCACTGGCGTTGCCAATAGGTCTCGCAGTAGGAAAGTTGGAGCTATTGGTTTTGTAAATGACAAAGCCCTTTATGTTTTTAAAATGAAAACAAAAATAAAAGGCATTGTTATTTGCAATTGTAATAGCTCAAACTCTCGTGAATGCGAGACCTATTGCATTGCAAATGCTTGTCTGTATGGGGATTGCTGAGAAATGTACACCGTACGCTGGTTTAGATGTAAAAGAACACACGTGCACCTCCACAGTGGAGCATCTATCCCCAAAGCCAAGATGTATTGTTATGAACGAAGAGAGACAGGCACTGAGGAGCGGCTGCACGGAGAGAGGAGAAACGATAGGGGGGGACAGCAGTGGAGAGGAGACACAGGGGCCGAGGATAGACAGACAGAAGTGACAGATACAGTGGGGGAGAGATGGGGCAGAACGAGAAGCACACATGAGAAAGAGGCACAGAGGAGAATAGATAAGGGGGTGAGCCACAGAAGAGGGCAGCAGAGAGGCAGCCGAAGCCGAGACTAACATGGAGAACAGATGGACACGAAAAGGAATAAATAACAAGCATAGCTAGAGAGCAGCGGAGTGATCGAGGATAGACAGCCACAGAAGAGGGCAGCAGAGAGGCAGCCGAAGCCGAGAGTAACATGGAGAACAGACGGACACGAAAAGGAATAAATAACAAGCATAGCTAGAGAGCAGCGGAGTGATCGAGGATAGACAGACAGGAGTGACAGATACAGTGGGGGAGAGATGGGGCAGAACGAGAAGCACACATGAGAAAGAGGCACAGAGGAGAATAGATAAGGGGGTGAGCCACAGAAGAGGGCAGCAGAGAGGCAGCCGAAGCCGAGAGTAACATGGAGAACAGACGGACACGAAAAGGAATAAATAACAAGTATAGCTAGAGAGCAGCGGAGTGATCGAGGATAGACAGCCACAGAAGAGGGCAGCAGAGAGGCAGCCGAAGCCGAGAGTAACATGGAGAACAGACGGACACGAGGAGAAACGATAGGGGGGGACAGCAGTGGAGAGGAGACACAGGGGCCGAGGATAGACAGACAGGAGTGACAGATACAGTGGGGGAGAGATGGGGCAGAACGAGAAGCACACATGAGAAAGAGGCACAGAGGAGAATAGATAAGGGGGTGAGGCACAGAAGAGGGCAGCAGAGAGGCAGCCGAAGCCGAGAGTAACATGGAGAACAGACGGACACAAAAAGGAATAAATAACAAGCATAGCTAGAGAGCAGCGGAGTGATCGAGGATAGACAGCCACAGAAGAGGGCAGCAGAGAGGCAGCCGAAGCCGAGAGTAACATGGAGAACAGACGGACACGAAAAGGAATAAATAACAAGCATAGCTAGAGAGCAGCGGAGTGATCGAGGATAGACAGCCACAGAAGAGGGCAGCAGAGAGGCAGCCGAAGCCGAGAGTAACATGGAGAACAGACGGACACGAAAAGGAATAAATAACAAGCATAGCTAGAGAGCAGCGGAGTGATCGAGGATAGACAGCCACAGAAGAGGGCAGCAGAGAGGCAGCCGAAGCCGAGAGTAACATGGAGAACAGACGGACACGAAAAGGAATAAATAACAAGCATAGCTAGAGAGCAGCGGAGTGATCGAGGATAGACAGACAGGAGTGACAGATACAGTGGGGGAGAGATGGGGCAGAACGAGAAGCACACATGAGAAAGAGGCACAGAGGAGAATAGATAAGGGGGTGAGCCACAGAAGAGGGCAGCAGAGAGGCAGCCGAAGCCGAGAGTAACATGGAGAACAGACGGACAAGAAAAGGAATAAATAACAAGCATAGCTAGAGAGCAGCGGAGTGATCGAGGATAGACAGCGAGATAGGCAAAAAGCTTTCAATAAAAAACAAGAGCGGCCGGGAAACTGAAAGTACGGCCGGCCACCGGCCAACCATGAATAATTAGGGGAGGAGAAGCCGCAGAGCACACGCTGGGAGAAGCCCTTTGATGTGGTGGCGGCGGTGAACAAAATGCAATTAGGAGGGAGGGAGGGAGGCTGATGCGCGTGCTTGTTTGGTCACGTGATTCACGTGAACTCAAAGAAAACCGCACCAAAAAGCCCTTGGTTGCACGAGTATTTTGAGCACTTCAATTCTCTCCATTTCCCTTTCCTTCGGAATGGAAAAGGCGAGACCTAAAAAAATATAAAAGTTCTTTTAAAAACACTGTGTAAACTTTTACAATAAACATAATCAAAGCCAGCTATAATCAGTGATCTTGGTACAATTCATATTTTTTCTCCCGCTTTTTTCCTTATATAATACACTGCAAGCAGATACCTGCTAATGCCAAATACAAGAACCTGATGCGTATCTGTTAATAAGATTCTTTCAGCATCTCTACATCTCCGTACTCCCAAATTTATACAAAGAGGTTTAAACCACTTTATCCTTTGAGCCTTGTAGGCAGGACAGAAGAACAAAACATGCGTGATGTCCTCCCTCCCACCTCCATTGCACATAGAGCAGTTATCATCACTGTTTTTGTTCCACCTTGCAGCACAACTTTTTAACAAGAGTATTCTATACCTAAATTTGAGGTATAGGGTTTTGGCTAGTGGAGGGTTCACTTCATTCAGGAAGGATTCATAATGAGGGTCTACTTTGAACAACAAAAATTCTTTGGTTAGAGAACCATTTGATATATCGTTAGTTCTGTGTTCGTTCATATAGGCCCAAAAAATGGCTTTTAATGTCCTTCTCGAGTTAGTGGTTAATGCATTAGGGCTATTCCAAAAATGTGACAGTTCTACCCTCTCAAACCATACTCTTATGTGTGAAAACCTTGTGATACGGTTTGAGATATCCAGATCTTTTAACTCCTCTAACTCTGTTCTATAATGGAGGAGTGCCTGTTTAGTCCATAACCGTACCCAGAAATCTTTTTCTCCCAAATTGTTAGTTCCAACGCCCAATCATTAATACAAGGAAAAAATGGTACTAGATTATAGGACCTAATTCCTTTGTCTTGGTCACACAGTATTTATATGGAACTGAGGAAGGTCAAAATCCTTTATGCTTCCTTTTTCCTTATGGCTCTCATAAACTCTTTCAAAATAAATTCAAATTTATTTTTGTAGTGGTGCACAAGTAAATAACAGTCGACGCGTTTCAGCCTTTAGTTATTAAGGCCTCCTCAGGACTTGAGTAACAGAAATATTTTCCTAAAAAATCCACTATGTGCACTTGTAATTGTGTATATAGTGGATTTAGAATTTTGATTGACATTCAGAGAAAATATAGTGTAGGATTCATATCAAGTGTTCCGTTAATAGTGCTATGTTGTTCATATAATTATTCGGCACTTCGAGGCGATGTTGATTTAGATATACCTGTTTGTGTTACCTTGACAAGTAATTTATTATGTTTAGATACAGATTGAACTAGTCCCCCTCCCTTGGAGAATAATTAGTTATCTTAATATTTATTTTTCTTTTCTATATTTATTGCTTCTTTTACTACGGTCTTTTTGCTTTAGATGTAGGTAAATAGACGCGTGAGTCCTTTTTTTATGTCACTCCGAGGCGTATCTCGCCTTTGCACTCACAGCGAGTTGGTCCTCTTTCTATTGCCATTCATAATGTGAAGAATCCCTGCGTTTCTTGTGACGCAAGCGCAGACTAAGGAGGAAGTCATTTCTCAATCGGAAGTCAGAACCATGTGAGCTGAGATTGAGATTCGCCACGCAGGGTTGCGGAGGTTAACCAGAGCGTCCTGGAATTGTAATTTGGGTTAAATAGCGAGTTCGGAAGATAGGTGTTCTTGTCATTGTTATTTGTAACAGCCTCAAGATAGGAATAGATATTAGAGGTTATATGATGGCGCCTTGGGTTTACTATTATTTCGATGTATTTGTACCATTTCCAGACACTCCAGGTTGGGGCCTTATAATATACAGTCAGCCAGCCCGGCTGGGCAGGCTGGTTATCTACTTGTCGAGTAGTATAATACTACAAGGACTGCACTTTATTGCAAGTATAAATGTTTACTGTGGTTTTGGGTTCACAGGCACGAGTTTAGCACTGTCATGTAAAGTCTATGTTTCACTAAACACGTTATTGTGTTGTGGTGTTGACATGGTTTTAATTGACATTGTTTTTTTCTGATTTTTTGCTCTCTCTATGAGCACTAGTCACACCTCTGTTGCACTAGATTGGTGTGAGATATATATATAATTCAGTTGCCTAAATACCTTAGGGATCAAGCATTTCTATGTTAAAATGGTCACTTAATGATATGGTGTACGGTGTAGTGACTATCTACTCTAAAAAAGTGTATATATGTTATATGTGATGTGAAAGGCATTTATAAAGCGCAGCATACACTATACAGTTTCTTGGCGCTAGAACAAAAGGACAATAGGCAGCTGCCTGGACAGGGCAGGGAGTGCATAGCCGTAACAAGGAAAGAAGGGATCGGGGAGAAGAAAACAGTTTAATTGTAATCAATGCGAAACAGATAGGTCTTAAGGAGGGATCTGAAGTGGGTATAGGGCGAAGCCAGCCTTATGTCCAATGGGAGGGCATTCCAGAAGGATGGCGCGAGGAATGAGAATCTTAAGCCTCCCCATTTCTTACGCTTGATTCTAGGGACTTTGAGTAGAGCTGAATGAGCCGAGCGAAGATTACGGGAGGGGACATAGGGATGAATGAGGGAGGAGATGAAAGTAGGACCTAGGCCAGCCAGAGATTTAAAGACAAGGCATCTCAACTTGAATTTGCAGCGTTCAGAAACAGGGAGCCAGTGCAAAGATTTTAGCAGAGGGCGGACGTGGTGATGCCTTGGTTGGTGGAAGATGAGGCGTGCCGCCTGGTTCTGGACAAGCTGCAGACGTTTAAGTTGATAATCAGGGATGCCTATATACAAGGAGTTGGCGTAGTCAATTCTGGAGACGACTAACGCCAAGAGGGCCAGGGTAAGAGCTTCGGTGGCCAGAAAGCGTGCGATTTTCCGGATTTTTCGCAGTTGGAAAAAGCAGGAAGAGACAGTGGCATTTATCTGGGGTTTCATCGAAAGATCTTTGCTGATGATAACCCTCAGACTTTTGGCAGAGTCGACTGGACGGGGGGGAGGCCCAAGCTAGCGGGCCAAAAGTTGGAATTCCAGGGATTGGAAGGCCCTCCGACAAGAACCAATTCGGACTTGTCGGGGTTGAGTTTCAGATGGTTTGCCCCCATCCAGTTGCTGATGTGACAAAGGGTGGCTTGAAAATCTGAGACTGACTGGTCCGAGGGGTTGATGTTGAAGACTAGCTGAATGTCATCCGCGTAATTGAACGTGGTGACATTCCTGTCTCGGAGAGATCTAATCCGGGGGGTAAGGTATAAGTTAAAAAGGAGCGGGGACAGAGAAGAGCCCTGCGGCACGCCGCAGGTCAGCCCCACCCTGTCCGCGGAGAACTGGGATAGTCGGACCGCTTGTTGGCGGCTGGTGAGAAATGAGCGGACCCAGTCCAGGGCCATGCCCCCGATCCCAGCCTGTCTGACACGGTCGGCCAGGATGGCATGGTCGACCGTGTCAAAGGCGGCCGACAGATCCAGGAGCACTAGGGCCGGACTGATGTTGGAGTCGGCCCCCCCTGCGCAGTTCTTCCATGACAGAGAGTATGACTATCTCTGTAGAGTGGGCGGGTCTAAACCCGGCCTGTTGAGAGTCAAGAAAATGAGACTGCTCAACAAACGAGCTCAATATGTTGGTAACGTGGGACTCGAGTGCCTTGCTGAGGTAGGGAAGGAGGTAGATGGGACGGAAGTTGCTCATGATCGTGGGATCGGCTGTAGGTTTCTTTAAAATAGGCACTACCTCGGCTGCCTTAAAAGTACTAGGGACAAGGCCAAGAGAGAGGGATTTGTTCAGGAGTGCCAGGGGGGGGCTGGACAAGCAGTGATTTATTCCTCTTTTTTTAGGAAAATATTTCTGTTGCCCAAGTCCTGAGGAGGCCTTAATAACTATAGGCTGAAACGCGTCGACTGTTATTTACTTGTGCACCACTACAAACATTTTGAATTTCTTTTGAAAGAGTTTATGAGAGCCATAAGTAAAAAGGAAGCATAAAGGATTGTGATCTTCCTCGGTTCCATGCAAATACTGTGTGGTGACCAAGACAAAGGAATTAGGTCCTATAATCTAGTACCATTTTTTCCTTGTATAAATGATAGGGCGTTGGAACTAACAAAACGATTTGGGAGAAAAAGATTTCATTACTCCTTTGTGTTTGTTTATATGTTTGTAGATAGTGTAGATATTGCATAAATATGGGTGTTGAAAATATGTTAAATGTGTTTTATATATGTGAAAATTGATTTTCGTGTAAAATGAAAAAAAGAATTGGTTTACTAAAATAAGATATAGAAACCTATGTTTGTTTTGTTTTGTGGATTTATTGAATTATTTGGATAGTGACCAGATGAATGACGATAAAGTAGATGTTTAGATTAATTCATGGAGTATTTTTTCAAAAACTGAAGACAGTTAATTTGTCGTATCGGTTTTAAACTAATGGTCCTTAGAATAAATACCCTAGGCATTGTTTCAGATAAGTTTTAGTTTAGAATCCCCGATGCCTTTTTGGTTTAATGGGTTACCCCTGCGATATATAGAGATTTGATTACACTTTGTCAAGTGTGAGGGTTTGGTTGGGACTTGATCCCATAGATCCACGGTGTGGTTCTAAAAAATGACCTTCTGTTTTTGTCTTTCATCTATATCTATCCTGATTTAATTGTTCAAAGTTATTTTTGTTTTTTAGTAGACTTAGTCACGTACATACACCAGTGCAATATAGAGATAGTTTGAGATAGATATGTCAGAAACTATTACTGTCACTTACAGTGCAGAGGAAATAAGTGCTTTATTGTCAAAAACTCCCTCATGCCTAAGCGGTGACAACACAGTGGCTCAAGTCACTAATGTAGATAAAATAGAAAAATTGAAACAACTAAAGAAAAAGAATATCAGAACACAGTTACACGTGCGGGTACTTTCAGAGCATATAAAGAATAATACTATTCCAGTTGGCCTGCAGGTCAAGAATATTCCAGTTATTTTTTATAACTGATAAGACATACTTGAATAGATTTGGAGGTGTTGGCACTAAATGCTCAACAGATTGGATGTCCCTCTCAGTAGAGACGGCACTAAGACTTAATGAAGAAGAGCTAAAGACAATAGAAGAATTAGAACAGGAAATTTTGGGTGATTCAACAATCAAAGATGCAAACAAAACTGCTAAAGGCAGCAGAGAAAACAATTGTATATTTTGCTATTCACAATACCAATTTGGAAATCACTACGGTGGCTAGAGACATTAAGAATTTCAAGAACGAAGAAGTATACCCCTTTTTAAAAGATGATTTCTATACAAACAATAACCCCAACTCATTAAACTTACAATATCATGGAAGATCGAGGAATACGTTTATTACATTTTCTGATACTTCCTCAGACTCAAGTCAGGGGTCAAACAGCGGGTATTGCACCTATCTCCAGTATCAAAGACCGAGACCTCCTTTTCTAAAAAGAGGAAAGTTCAGACCATGGGGCGGGGGCTCCAGATGGAGGGGATACAATTTCCAAACGGAACTGTACCCACCACAAGGAGCGTTCCAACTAGGGGAACAACATCCAAATCAGGAAACAGAACCCTTCAGAACAAGGAAGAAGACGTACAGACGTTAAGACTACAAGATCTAAATACATATAAAGTAGAACCAATTCCTATCTATAATTTATCTGACTACAACCCCACACAAGAGGAACTTTCATTCCTTTCTAAAGTTCTTACATTTGTTCCTACGAGATTACAAAATCCCATTGATACCAAAACAGAAGTTCTGGGCTTTCTGAGAAAAGTCAGATTAAAAGCATATTTTTTAGAGCGGGAAAGTATTCCACAAATTAACACAAGTGGGTTAAAGAATAAATCAAAGTTTCTACCAGAAAGTATTTTGTTACCCCTCAGAAGTCTTAATTTTTGAGAATCAAGTCTTACGCGAATTGGATGACTTTCAAAGTAAAAAATGTTTTTACAATGCCAACTGTAGCAGAACCGAGATGCAAGCACTGAAAAATCTTTCTAACAATCCGGCGATAATTGTAAAGCCGGCAGATAAAGGAGGGGGAATAGTTTTGTGGGATACCAAAAAATACAATCAAGAAATTATGAATCAATTGTCCAACCAATTGTTTTACAGACCACTAGAAACTAACCCTACATCTATGCTTAAGGAGCAGATTCGAGTTATTACTGAGGAAGGCCTAGACGGAGGTTGGCTGTGCAAGAACGAATTTGATTTCCTAAACAGTGATCAAAGGAAAATTCCAAATATTTATGTAGTCCAAAAGTGCACAAGTCTCTTACAAATCCACCAGGGAGACCTATTGTGGCAGCCTGCGGTTCGATTTTGGAACCATTAGTACAATATGTGGATGTATGTCTGCTCCCACTAGTGAAAGACATACCAGCATACATTCGTGACACCATGGATTTTATATTGAAGGTAGAGGGATTGCATTTTAATCCAAGTGAACAGCTACTCTCTACCTTCGATATAGAATCACTTTACACCAATATACCTCAAGATGAGGCATTGAATGTGATGGAATTTGTACTTGAATCACGAGATCGCCCCCATCAAGTACCAACGAACTTTATCATAACTTTGGCTCAGCTATGTTTGAAAAACATTTTTTTTTACTTTAATGACAATTTGTTTCTCCAAATTTCTGGTGTGGCCATGTGGTGTAGTTTTTCACCTGAAATAGCAAACCTTGTTATGGCTTAGTTTGAACTCAAGTGGAGAAGCGTGGCTCAGTGGTTAGAGGCGGCAGACCCGGAAGCTGAGATCAGCCGTGGACCAGGGTTCAATTCCCCGCCTCGGCGGGTCTCGGGCTCAAAATTCCACAGACTCGATAATTCTCGCTCCGGTGCCTACTCGACTCACGGGGTCACACTCTGCGACTCTGGGCAATAGCTTGCTTAATCTCCACTACGGCCCCTCGCGGCGGGATGCCTGGCTTTCACCTTGTGAATTCCCTGCCAGGGTATCTCACAGGGGAATACCAGGACGGGTTCCCTAAGCAAGCGCCTTGAGACCCCTGGGTGATTCTTGCACTATATAAATCAAAATACATATATAGCGACACCAACCCATATAAAGATCTAGTGGAGTTTTGGTGTCGCTATATTGACGATATTTTTATGATTTGGAGAGGGTATGCTGTACAGTTGACTGAATTTCACTATTGGTTGAACTGTAGAACACGAGAATTCAAGTTTACAGTTTCAAGCAATTCTAATAAAATCAACTTCCTAGATGTGTACATTGAACATGAAGATGGCAAATTAATCGTTAGTCTGTACACTAAACCAACAGACCGCAACATGTTGTTGCACTTTACAAGTAACCACCCACGTACACTGAAGGAAAATCTACCCTATGGGCAGTTCCTCCGAGTGAGGAGGAACTGTAGCAATAGGGAGGATTATTTTTTCCATGCCAACAAACTCAAAGAGAAACTTACAATGCGAGGCATCCCAAACCATTGATCAAAAGAGCCCTCAAGAGAGCCTGGTACACCCCCAGAGAAAACTTGCTAGTACCTAAAGAGTAGGATACTAATATGCCACTTACATGTGTTTTAACTTTTGACCCCCGGGCCAATAGGGTTAAGAAAATAATTCAAAAAAACTGGAGACTGTTAGGTGAACTTGACATTCCTAAACCATTCGTTGCTTTTAAAAAAGGCCAAAATATACGCAACCAATTAGTAAGAGCTTCAAGATTGAAAAATGTGTCTCCGTCGAGAGACACGCGAGATCTACTTGGATTACCTCCTGTAGTCGGACATTTTAGATGTCAAAGTTGTGCGGAATGCGGCCTAACTAAAGACTCTAGAGAAATTGTGATCAATGGAATGACTCATTTGCAAAGATCCTTCACCAACTGTAATTCTAAAAATACGATATACTGCATTAAGTGTCCATGCGACAAGTTTTACATTGGGCAAACAACTCAGGCAGTTAAATCTCGTGTCTTACAACACAAGTCTAGAATAAAATGCAAAATACCAGGGGCCCATTGGTTAGTCACTATTTAGAACACAATCATTCTGAAAAAGACATACACTGGTCAGTGTTATGTATTGTCACCAAATTAAGTAAAAGAGAGGCAGAAACAAAACTTAATCATCTCGAGGCCAGAATGATTGAGAAATATCAAACGTCAAAAATGGGTCTGAATGACAGAGATGAGATTTGGGCCTTATTGCTATAGAACTGTATGTACCTGTTTCATTTAATACGAGGTTGTAGGCAACTCACTGGGATATAAGGTCTTCTTTTCTTTATAACTGATTTTTGGTTGTGCACTTGTAATTGTGTATATAGTGGATTTAGAATTTTGATTGACATTAAGGGAAAATATAGTGTAGGATTCATATCAAGTGTTCCGTTAATAGTGCCGTGTTGTTCATATAATTATTCGGCACTTCGAGGAGATGTTGATTTAGATATACCTGTTTGTGTTACCTTGACAAGTAATTTATTTTGTTTAGATACAGATTAAACTAGTCCCCCTCCCTTGGGGAATAATTAGTTATCTTTATCTTTTTTTTTTCTTTTCTATATTTATTGCTTCTTTTGCTACAGTCTTTTTTCTTTAGATGTAGGTAAATAGACGCGTGAGTCCTTTTTTTATGTCACTCCGAGGCGTATCTCGCCTTTGCACTCACAGCGAGTTGGTCCTCTTTCTATTGCCATTCCTAATGTGAAGAATCCCCGCGTTTCTTGTTACGCGAGCGCAGACTAAGGAGGAAGTCATTTCTCAATCGGAAGTCAGAACCGTGTGAGCTGAGATTGAGATTCGCCACGCAGGGTTGCGGAGGTTAACCAGAGCGTCCTGGAATTGTAATTTTGGTTACATAGCGAGTTCAGAAGGTAGGTGTTCTTGTCAATGTTATTTGTAACAGCCTCAAGATAGGAATAGATCATTAGAGGTTATATGATAGCGCCTTGGGTTTACTTTTATTTAGATTTATTTGTACCATTTCCAGACACTCCAGGTTGGGGCCTTATAAAATACAGTCAGCTAGCCCGGCTGGGCAGGCTGGTTATCTACTTGTCGAGTAGTATAATACTACAAGGACTGCACTTTATTGCAAGTATAAGTGTTTACTGTGGTTTTGGGTTCACAGGCACAAGTTTAGCACTGTCATGTAAAGTGTATGTTTCACTGGACACGTTATTGTGTTGTGGTGTTGACATGGTTTTAATTGACATTGGTTTTTTCGGATTTTGTGCTCTCTCTATGAGCACTAGTCACACCTCTGTTGCACTAGATTGGTGTGAGATATATATATAATTCAGTTGCCTAAATACCTTTAGGGATCTAGCATTTCTATGTTAAAATGGTCACTTAATGATATGGTGTACGGTGTAGTGACTATCTACTCTAAAAAAGTGTATATATGTAATATATGATTTATTCCTCTTTTTTTAGGAAAATATTTCTGTTGCCCAAGTCCTGAGGAGGCCTTAATAACTATAGGCTGAAACGCGTCGACTGTTATTTACTTGTGCACCACTACAAAAAAAAATTGAATTTATTATGAAAGAGTTTATGAGAGCCATAAGTAACAAGCATTTACAATGCAATAGGTCTCGCACTGACATTATTTTGAGCTATTGAGATTGTAAATTAAATTTTTTTTCTTTTGTAAAACATAAAGAAAAGGCATTGTAATTTAAAATGCCAATAGCTAAATGTTTAGTTTAAGCTATTGGCATTGTTAATACCAATGTCTTTTATCACTGCGCGGCGGCTCATTATCGACTACCCTCCATCGCAAACGTTTCTATTGTGGCCGCGTAGAGTTTGTGCCTCTCTCTGTTCTGATTAGGGATGTGCATATATTTCTGGTTTATTTTGGGGTTGTCTATTTGTATTTGTTGTGCTTTTTATAGCACTCAACAGTTGCACTCCAGGGTACGCAAGCAAACATATATTTAGTGCGACACCATCACTTAAGCACCCAGGGTAATGTACTGCATGGCTAAATTCTTATAAGGTCCCAAAGGCAGACCTATTGGCTATGCCAATGCTTGTTCTGCATCGCTGCCCGCCAGGGGGCTGCATTCAACTGATGTGGTTGTGTGGCACAATGAGGGAGCCGGCACAAATGGAGATGACCCATCTGAGTGCTGCCCCTAGAGAAGCCAGTGCTCAGATATTTCCGTTACACTTTTTTGTGTTCTTTCCTGTCTTCTGGAGGGGGTGGGGGGTATATCCATGTTAGGGCAGGTTACTGGTGAGCCTGGAAAAACAAGCTGCACCTCACAGGCACAATTCAGGGAGACAGAAAAGAAACTGGAGTTGCTTGTTATGTATTAGACTGGACAAGGCACGCAGGGTGTGTTCGCATCAGACTGCTCCATTTGGAACAGGACTGGCTTGTCTGCATGCAGACCTGCCTTCCCTTTTAAGAATGCGAGAAGACATGCTGAAAACGATCGGATGGGGCACCGATTCAGCATAGCCATGGCCTGGCCGATTAGGAAAAGTAGCCTCATGCATTTCCGTAGCGATTGTGCCCCCTCTCTATGTTATTCTACAGCCTGCTGTGCGCTTGGCACCGGGCCTGATTGTGGTTCCATGAAACTAATTTTGTAAAGTACTTCGAGGCCGTGGCGTGAGCTCTTATAACAGCGAAAATACATTGTGTGATGAATGTAAACACCATTTAGAAGCTTGCACAGTTTATAAATTGCAAACCAAGCTTTTAAGCTGTGCCTCACAGCTATATATTATTTCTGAACAAAGTGTGACAGACCGGGTCCATGAATAATATGCGCCCTAAATGATATGGCATCAGATCACAGTCGAATAGTGCGCCATCTTAAAAGAAACGCTAATCACGTTTTCATTGTGCTAGGCAATTGTCGGCTAAATGATGTGTCATCCCCCACCTCTTTGTTTTAGACTGTTAATCGCGTTGACTGTCTTGACTGTCTCCTTCCGCTGCATTCTTTGAGTGTAAAAATATTTAGCAGTAGTTTTACAATATATTACCCTACCAAAGTCACATTTTCATCGCAAGTTGTATGGTGATGATTAGATGGTATGCCTTACAATAAATTATTTAACTAACAGACATACTCCTTCCTAAATAAGAAATACTCAAAAGGTACCATGTGAACGCGGTTTCCTTGGGACGAAAATCCTAATAGTTATTCAACTGACAACCACAGGGTGTGATCTTTAGGCACCTGTCTGGGCCCCTTTATTATTTAGTATCAGATAGAGGCTATTCCGAGGCTTTCACGGGTAAGAAAACAAGCATTTACAATGCAACGGTTTCGCCTTTGCAAAAGTTTGAGCTATTGGCATTGTAAATGACAACATTTTTATTTTTGTGTTGGTTTTGAAAATAGATAAATAAATGGCATTGTCATTTACAATGCCAATAGCTTAATCTCTCGCAAATGCCACTGCTGCGCAGCGGACGCCAGGCGAAACCTAAAAAGGAAAAGAGACGATCCACACCGGCCACCATGCGCGGGAGTGGGTTCAGGTGAGGAGGGTGGTTGCCAGACCACGATGGAGAGAGTTAGTTCAAGTTGGCTGGGGAAAGTGGAAGGACCGGAGAGGGGTTTGATTGTGCAAGGAGGGTAATGGCCCATTCAAGCTGGGTGAATGAGGACAGCAAGTTCAAATAGGTGGGGGTGGCCTTGCTAAATATTCACCAGTAACTGGAGAACGCCAGAGTAGCTAACAGGGCAGAAGAATGGAATAAAAACAAGCATTTACAATGCAACGGTTTCGCCTTTGAAAAAGTTAGAGCTATTGGCATTGTAAATGACAACATTTTTATTTATGTGTTGGTTTTCAAAACAGATAAATAAATGGCACTGTCATTTACAATGTCAATAGCTTAATCTCTCTGGTCTGCGGGGAATCTCGTGTGGCGTAGTTATTAAACGCGCACCTGGATGGATGGATGGATGGGTTTGAAGGTGGATGGATAGGGAAGGGTGGACCAAAGTAATGGTGAAATACTGAATGACGGATTAAAAAGAGAGAATTGACCACAGAATGTAAAGGTTAAAAGGTGGACATTAGCAGGTGAATGGTAGGATGAAAAGATGAATGGATAGATTGATGTATGAGACAAGATGGGGAGGGTCGCGTTGCTTCATTTGCTTGGTGCCATAAAAGCCTTGGTTTGAAGTGGGGGTATTTTCATTTTCTGACTATTGCGTTGATCAAAAATATATAGTATTGAGCCAAAAAACAGCAATTAACAGCATGGTATGTAGAAGGTGCAACTATTACAAAATAAGGAAATGTTAACATGTCATCGTGTTTGGCTTTTATTTTGTGTAAGTACTTAACCTGTTTTATTTATATAAACACATTTTTCATGTGTTGTGGTATGTGCTGCAACTATTAAAGATGTCATTAAGTATCATCATGTCTTCCCTGTAGCCCCGCTCACTCACTACACCTCTAGCTCATTTTAATGAATACCTACACTTATTTTTGCTGATTTAAAGCATTGCGTAGAAGAGTGAAAGACTGCACAGGAAAGTGGCATGGAAAGATCTGAAGTGATGGAGACACCTCTCTCACAGAACAGTAATATTTAATTCAGTCGCACTTTTGAAAAATGAAAACTTTTCCACATTTGATTTTAATTTACATATTTTAAGCCAAGCCACTTTGAAAAGATTGCAAGATACGTTTCTTTGCCCACCCTTCTTCAAGAACCGTCTTTTTCTCCCCACCATCACCCCTAAAAAAGACCACCTTTTTCAGCCCATCTAAGCACTGCTGAGTGTTGTGTCCTAACAAATACGGTAGCTAGGATTCTAGACTCCCGTAACTAAACCGGACACCCAGAGAGAGAAATCTAGTTTGAACACTGCCACCAAGTGCTCTCGCGTAAGGGGTGACACCTTAAGCTTGTCTTTACTTTTGAGCAGTTTATAAGCTGTGGTTTATGTGCCTATCATTAAAACCTAAAACAAAACTACAAGCCCCAAAATACAACACGCGTTTGGATAAAATGCAAACAATGGGTAAAGGTGCTACACTTAATGAGGGGGCATTCGGTGGCCGTGTCAGGCTGTGACTGCACTGTACTCAGTCAATAGAAGATACAAGACTCAAGTAGGCTTCCAGAATGTATGATGTTCCGAGTTCAACCTCAAACGCGACTTTACTTCGTAACCGCTCACTCGCACACATGCCACTTTACCCCTGCCTATTATTCAGATGACACTCATGCTCGCAGGACCAAGCCATGCATCTTGAAGGCAGAAAAGTCACTTTGCTGATAGAATTGGAGATCAGGAGATGGGACTGTGCAGAGTGAACACTGGTGACTTTGGAGCCAAACAATGTCACCATTGATGAGCGATCACAGCCCGGACCCTAGGGAGACCCCGGCAGCAAAGACAGATCATTCACATGTAATCCGCTCCGCAGGGCAGCCCTGGTCACTGAAACAGAAACAATTTGATCGGGCAGCCATTTTACCTCCTCCCCCTCACCCCCACACCCCCACACCCCAACTGGCACAGCGACCCTTGCTACCTGCACCCACAGACAAGCAAATAGGAGTGGCCACCCTCGGAATCACCCGCCCCCGTGCACCACTGGGAACCTGCGCCAGAATACCGTCCCGTCCCTCTGAGTAAGGTTGTATGACATTTGGAGTCAAGAGCAGCTGTCCAGGAGGTTCAGCTTGCCGGTAATATGAAAAAAACAAGCGGGCAACACAGCGCTTTACATGAGCAGCAGCATTTAGAAGGCACAAATGGGAGCGGCGGGAGGGGGCGGTGCTTAATTGTAGAAGGCACGAACGGGAGAGCGAGGGAGGGGGTGGCGCTTTTGTAGACGGCACGAATGGGAGAGCGCGGGAGGGGGACAGCGCTTTACATGAGCAGCAGTTATGCAAGGCACGAACGGCAGGGCGGGGTGGGGGGGCCGAGACAGGAAGAAAATGTGTCTGTGCCTGGGAGGCACTCCATCAACATCACAACATCACGTGCTTCAAATGAACAAGACAATGCATCACAGAGACTTACGTGGGGGGTGGCGGGGCAGAGAAGAATATGGCACGCAACACAGATGGAGGGGCTCAGAAGCATACGGTGAGACAGCAACATGGAGAGTGGGGGCAGAGAAGCACAAGGCAAGAGCAACACAGAGACCGGGAAGAGAAGTAACCAAGGGACTAAACCTAAACAGACGGCGCGGGCACATTTTTTAACAAGTCAGGTCCCGGGTCGGCCAGCCAATCACAGCGCGGCCCGGGGAATGACGTCATGGGGGTGTCCCGGCCGGCAGCCAATGTCAGCGCGGCCCAGGACAAAGGGGCGGGACTTAAAAAAAGCCCGAGAAACGCCCCCGAATCGCGTTTTCACGGGAAAGCGTGATTGACAGCCGCTGTCTCCCAATGGCTAGCCTCCATTTATGGAGCTAGCCAATGGGAGACAGAGGCTGGACCAAAGCCCCATATGTAGGATCATGAGATTTCGCCCTGGGCGGAGCAACTGCTACGCAGTTGCAACGCCAGGGCGAAACCTAAAAAGATGCCTAGGGCCAAGATGACTCAGCTAAATGGCCACTGGTTTGTTCCAGCTCCTAGCTGATAAAAAAAATACTGCACTTGGTAAATATATCCTCTCCCTCCCCACAACTCTGTTGTGTGTCCGTTTCTGTGGTAGTATGTACGGCACGAAGTACCTGTTAGTGATTTTGAAAAGCTCTTGTTTTATATACTCCAACTAATGCAGGGCACGTTAAACATGTAAAATAAACATGATAGTCCTCTAGACTTGTGAGCAAAAGCGCAATGCTGTGTGTGAGAAATGCTTGCATCATGGCAACCGTGCATACATCGTACTGTACTCCGTGAACCAAAGCATGCAAAACATGCGTAATGCTACCATTCGTGCAAAAAAAAACCTTCAGACTTGTCGATATTGTTTACATTGGCGCCAGATGCGTTTTATTCATATTGCCAGCTTAAGAAATTTAGAATACAGATGCCATCAGTTACACTTTTCCCCAGAAAAAATAGCGTCGGCGACGCTAACAAAACATCCCTGTTCACCCCGTTTTTTTGCTGTGGGTAATGAAGCGCCAGCGCCACTTACAAAAACAAAGATAATATCACAACGCAATAACCACTTATGCTACTATACAGGTCTACTAGGATTTCGGTGCCCTGAAGAACAAAAAAAAAGATTGTTAATAGTACAAAACCCCGCCAGTGAGGTCTGCGAACAAAGAACAGCAGAGCAGCGTCGCCGGCAGATTTGAGCAATGCCTTCCACTACCAGAACATTAGCCAAACAAGAAGCACGGGCACACGGACAGCGGGAGGGGGGGCGGGTTAACGGGCACACGGACAGTGGGAGGGGGTGGCGGGTTAACGGGCACACGGACAGCGGGAGGGGGGTCAGGAACGGGCTCACGGACAGCGGGAGGGGGGCGGGAACGGGATAAAAAAAAGTATTAAAATATGCCGCTTACCTGCTAGCAAGGAAAGTGAAATCGCGCAGCCCACCCCTGCAAAGCACACGTTGGAAATTAAACAAACATGCTAAGACAAAAAAAAAAATAACATCCGCCCACATGACGTCACAAAGGGGCGGGATGAGAAAAATTCGACGGAACGCCCACGAATCGGCGAAACCTAAAAAGTGCTGGTACTCCGTACCGGACAGTACCGGCCCATTTAAAGCACTATCAGCCAGATTCATCAAGCGAAATGCGCTCGCGAAGGGGCCAGATTCTGAGAATCTGACCCTTTGCGAGTGCAATTTTTGCATAGAGATTCCTTAAATGCTATTCATGAAACATTTAAAAATAGCGAATTCCCAATTTAGGACCGCTATTTACCACGAAGTCAAACCTCGTGGTAAATAGCGAAAACTTAAAAAAATGCATTTTAATGCATTTTTCTAAGTTGCATGTTACACACACACATGTCCTTTGGACATGTGTGTGCACAACATCAGTGTAAATTCACATTTCAGGTGTGCTACAGGGTGTCCTTTGGACACCCCTGCACCCTTGAAATCGCATCCTTATTTGCGATTAGCAAATTGCTAATCGCAAATAAGGAATAACTCCCCATTCATTCCTATGGGCCTTTAGGCTAATCGCAAATAAGGAATGTGTAGGAATCACAATTTATTTAGCAATTCCTACATGAATCCTGTTTTGCAAGTCCTTAATAGCGATTCCTTATGAATCGCTATTAAAGACTCGCAAAACGGGTCTTTGATGAATCTGGCAGTATATATATATATATATATTTTCGCTCCTTTTTCTTTGTTTAAAGAAAATCAGCACTGGCTGGGGCGTTTGAAGAGCTTTATTTCTCCAGCAACAAGCAACAAACGCATTTCGGCGATCTGCCTCCTTTACACCGAAGAAGGCAGATCGCCGAAACACGTTTGTTGCTGGAGAAATAAAGCTCTTCAAACGCCCCGCCGGGTACTGATTTTCTTTAAGCAAAGAAAAAGGAGCGAAGAATAAATAAATGAGAGAGAGAGAGAGAGAGAGAGAGAATGAGAGAATGAGAGAATGAGATAGAGAGAGAGAGAGAGAGAGAGAGAGATAGATTGTGTGTATTTATACCACTCATACAAAATTAGCTATTCTGTGTTTGTTTGAGTCCAATAAGGGAGATGTATTTGGGAGTAGGAGAGGTCCTACGAACTTGGATTTCCAGAGCCACTACAAAATAAACGTTATCCTACTCTCTAATCCTGACAGCTCACATTATTAACTTTAACTTGAGGGTAGATTCCACTGCTAACTTGATAGAAAGGGAGTAGGCAGCATTGGGTTGCATAGGACATGGTACATTGGTTATGCGGAAAAAACTGACTACATTTGCATTTGTTCAAGAGGAAGCCGCAAGAGTGTAATGTGTACACAATGTATGATTTTGGCCTGTCTGTGTATCCTTTCGATGAAAGATAAATCCAACCCTACTTTACAATATTGTTGTCTTTCAAACACGGGCTTCTCCTTTACCATTTCTGACGTGCGTCTGCGGTTTAGGGGGTTGTTCCTGCACATCAAATTTTTGAAAATGTCTCTTTTTATGTGGTCTATCGTTAAAGCACGATTAATCAAGATATGTTTTTTTTAAATACGCAATCCATTACCAGTGTGGCCTAACATCCCTAAAATCAGGCACCAAGATGCTAATTATCATTTGGTGGATTTTGAGCAAACATTGTCGAAGTTATGGGCAAAAGAAAAACTTAATTTTCTGTCTACTCTAGACAGTGCAATAAAACCTTAACCAGGGCTTTAAGTGGGCCGGGTCTCACCGGGTCTGAGCACCGGCAGTTTTTAATGGGGACCTTGAAACGGGTCTCTATCGGGCTCTTTTTTATGCCCTGGCACAGGCGGTCCGTTTTTTCCAGACTGCAGGCACATTGATGTGCGCTGCTCACTTCTCACTAGTGGAGAAGGTATGGCATGGAGTGACGTCACGGCATGTAAGCGTTGTAGGGGAAGGGAAATCCTGTCAAGAGAGTCATTTTCTCTCTGGATTTCCCTTCTCTTTTTTGAAACTCAGGAGCAGCAACATTGTGGTGGTGTAACCAGGGCTTTAAGTGGAAGCTTTTTCAATATTATATACAAGCCATAGTTGCTGCTTATTTATCTTATGCAACTAACAACCATTAACAAAGCCATTAGTCCTGACTGGTTGTAGGTGTGATGTTACTTGTTGTATCATGTATCTGGATGCAAAAACATAAACAGCAAAATACATGTCAGGCGGCACACTATTCTAAGCACAAATTTTGTAGCTTATGTGTTTTTCAGCCACGCGCTTAATTACATTGTCCACGCCCCTTTGAGAGACCCCTTAGTTTTTGTATCCCAGTTAAAGCCCTGACCTTAACTATAATACATGTATGTTTATTAATGTGACTCCTTATATCAGCATTCATTAGCATTAGTGCTTTCAGCAGATACAGGACATAGATATGTTTGGGGTAATGTGCTGAGGATCACACAGTAGTGAGCTGGAGAAGTTCAGGGTACGTCCCGTAGGTGGATGCTATATAGGCAAAAACGTACCCACAAGACTACAACACCCTTATTTGCCAACTTCATTGTGTGAACCGCCGGATGATGAAAGGCTGAGTCCGCTCAAGTAGTAAGCAGAACTGTAATTTGAGGATTCGCACAGATTTGTTCGTTGAGTGTGCGCGCCGCTGAGATTTCTCACTAGTGTCCAATTACCAAAGGTATTCGGTGTGTTCAAGCTTCTTGGAGAAAACAAGAAAAGCCTGGGAGTGAACTGACACCAGTATGAATAGAAAGCGGATTTGAATCACGGCTTCCTCTCTTAATCAGTGTGATCGTCAGCAAAGAGGGTTATTCCATCACAGGACAAAATCGGAAGTGCTAAGAAAGAGACTGAAATCAGATAATAAGCCACTCTGTAGAGTCGGTTATTCTTTAAAGTCGGTGAGCGCCAAGAGGCAATGCAGTTTGCATTAAGGCGCTATATACATAAATCCTCATCATGAATTCAACAAAAGTTAAAGACTTACATTTTGGAGTTAGGAGATGGACCCTCGTCTCTGCGGCTGTCAGCATGTTCTCTTCTCGGCTGGCGTTGCCTTTCAGCTCCAGAAGCTTCTCCTGGTAAATGGCGTGCATCCTCTGTAGCTCCTCCTTGTCCAGCCTCTGGGGGGTGGGCGGAGGTCTGTGCAGCCCCAGCCGCTCAAGGATGCCCCTCTTCACCGCCTCCAGCTGTATCCGCTTCTCCTGCTCCCCCAGGGGCCGCAGCTCCACCGCAGTCAGGAGGATGAGGAGGGCCAGGCAGGCCTCTGAGCAGTGCCTGGCGCCCTGGGCTGAACGCCGCATGGTGCGCTGCGATGCGGGACTCCCCGAGCGAGGCGCTTTGCTTGCCAGTCTCAGCGCCCCGGGAATGAATGGAAGCCTCCATTCTTGGCCTTATATTGAGCTGAACTTTGCTTCGCCACCTGCCCACGCACACACACGTGAAGACGTCACTCACGGTGTCAATATGTGGCCTGTCGCAGTTGATCAACTCTGTCTTCAGCATTGTACAAGGCAGCAGGCACAATAGAAAACTCCCAGCAGATAAACACTTTATAAAAAAAAATGTTTTTACATACGGTGTAGCGATGAAGAATGAGGATTTTAATTGTTTGCCTCTCATTTAATAAGTAGTGGAGCAAACTGATTGTTCTATAATATTCAAAGGATAAAACATGGAAATAAGTTTAAGGCAACATCAGTTTGCTAATTGAAGGAGTATAATACTTGGTGCAGATTCTGTTTGTTCCATTTTCTTCCCTTGGTGCAAAATCTTTTTTTTTAATATCGATAGTCAGCAAATCGCCATAATACATCTGCTGCTGACGGCAGATCCTATAATACAATATTCCCAGCGCGAGCCGCCATTTCCCAGGCCTTGGAAAATGAAGGCAAGCAAAACAAGTCAGGTCCTGGTCCGGCAGCCAATCATAGCGTGGCCCGGGAATGACGTCACGGAGGTGTCCCGGGCCGGCAGCCAATCACAGCGCGGCACGGGACACACGGCAACAAGGGGCGGGACTTAAAAAAGACCGAGAAACACCCCCGAATCGCGTTCCGACAGGAAAGAGTGATTGACAGCCACTCTCTTCCAATGGCTAGCCTCCATTTATGGAGCTAGCCAATGGAAGACAGAGGCGGGACCAAAGCCCCATATGTAGGACATAAGATTTCGCCCTGGGCGGGGCACTGCTTATGCAGTGCTACGGCCAGGGCGAAACCTAACAAGGGTGAAATACAGCCTACCTGACGTCGCTCTGGAGCCCGCAGTGGAGCCGGTCGGCCTGGAGCGCGCCTCGGAAGAGACGCCGGAGGGCGGGAGCGTGACGCCGTGAGCGTGCACGTTGGCATTCACAGACCTGAGTCGGCTCGTGCCCAGGTCTGTAGCGGTGGCAATGCTTGTTCTGCATCGCTGCCTGTCAGGGGGCTGCATTCAACTGATGTGGTTGTGTGGCACAATGAGGGAGCCGGCACAAATGGAGATGGCCCATCTGAGTGCTGCCCCTAGAGAAGCCAGTGCTCAGATATTTCCGTTACACTTTTTTGTGTTCTTTCCTGTCTTCTGGAGGGGGGGGTATATCCATGTTATGGCAGGTTACTGGTGAGCCTGGAAAAACAAGCTGCACCTCACAGGCACAATTCAGGGAGACAGAAAAGAAACTGGAGTTGCTTGTTATGTATTGGACTGGACAAGGCACGCAGGGTGTGTTCGCATCAGACTGCTCCATTTGGAACAGGACTGGCTTGTCTGCATGCAGACCTGCCTGCCCTTATAAGAATGCGAGAAGACATGCTGAAAACGATCGGATGGGGCATCGATTCAGCATAGCCATGGCCTGGCCGATTAGGAAAAGTAGCCTTATGCATTTCCGTAGCGATTGTGCCCCCTCTCTATGTTATTCTACAGCCTGCTGTGCGTTTGGCACCGGGCCTGATCGTGGTTCCATGAAACTAATTTTGTAAAGTACTTCGAGGCCGTGGCGTGAGCTCTTATAACAGAGAAAATACATTGGGTGATGAATGTAAACACCATTTAGAAGCTTGCACAGTTTATACATTGCAAACCAAGCTTTTAAGCTGTGCCTCACAGCTAGATATTATTTCTGAACAAAGTGTGACAGACCGGGTCAATGAATAATATGCGCCCTAAATGATCTGGCATCAGATCACAGTCGAATAGTGCGCCATCTTAAAAGAAACGCTAGTCACGTTTTCATTGTGCTAGGCATTTGTCGGCTAAATGCTGTGTCATCCCCCACCTCTTTGTTTTAGACTGTTAATCGCGTTGACTGTCTTGACTGTCTCCTTCCGCTGCATTCTTTGAGTGTAAAAATATTTAGCAGTAGTTTTACAATATATTACCCTACCAAAGTCACATTTTCATCGCAAGTTGTATGGTGATGATTAGATGGTATGCTTTACAATAAATTATTTAACTAACAGACATACTCCTTCCTAAATAAGAAATACTCAAAAGGTACCATGTGAACGCGGTTTCCTTGGGACGAAAATCCTAATAGTTATTCAACTGACAACCACTGGGTGTGATCTTTAGGCACCTGTCTGGGCCCCTTTATTATTTAGTATCAGATAGAGGCTATTCCGAGGCTTTCACGGGTAAGAAAACAAGGGTGAAATACAGCCTACCTGACGTCGCTCTGGAGCCTGCAGTGGAGCCTGTCGGACTGGAGCGCGCCTCGGAAGAGACGCCGGAGGGCGGGAGCATGACGCCGTGAGCGTGCACATTGGCGTTCACAGACCTGAGTCGGCTTCTGCCCAGGTCTGTAGTGGCTCGTGCACAGCTCTGACTCCCTTGGAGCCTAGCAAGGCGGCTATAAGTCTCGTTGGCGGCAGCGCTTCGCGCTGCAACGCCAGTGAGACCTAAAAAGGAAGCATAAAGGATTTTGACCTTCCTCGGTTCCATGTAAATACTGTGTGGTGACCAAGACAAAGGAATTAGGTCCTATAATCTAGTACCATTTTTTCCTTGTATAAATGATTGGGAGTTGGAACTAACAAAACGATTTGGGAGAAAAAGATTTCTTTACTCCTTTGTGTTTGTTTATATGTTTGTAGATAGTGTAGATATTGTATACATATGGGTGTTGAAAATATGTTAAATTGTGTTTTATATATGTGAAAATTGATTTTCCTGTAAAATGAAAAAAAGAATTGGTTTACTAAAATAAGATATAGAAACCTATGTTTGTTTTGTTTTGTGGATTTATTGAATTATTTGGATAGTGACCAGATGAATGACGATAAAGTAGATGTTTAGATTAATTCATGGAGTATTTTTTCAAAAACTGAAGACAGATAATTTGTTGTATCTGTTTTAAACTAATGGTCCTTAGAATAAATACCATAGGCATTGTTTCAGATAAGTTTTAGTTTAGAATCCCAGATGCCTTTTTGGTTTAATGGGTTACCCCTGCGATATATAGTAACCATCTGAATGTGGCATGATTTATCTTTTTTCCTGTATTTTTTAAAGATGTATGATCATTCCAAATTGTATGGCTATGTTGTATATCCATCACCTTTTCCCACACACTATGGGACAGCTGTTTGCCTGCTCATTGTATCTTGGTCAAAATGATATATAAAGTTAAAAAAAAAATCCTCATTGGCACCTGCTCTGTACAGTAGGCACTGCCTCCCCATATAACAGAAACGCAGTGCAGGGAACTCATACTCGTCAACTAAGTCCTGAAAGTATCTTAACTTGCCATTCACAAACAACTCCCTCATTGTGGCCATTTCCCTTCTTTCCAAATAATGTAACCCCTTCCTGTTACCCTTTTGCTGAAACATCTTTAATCTGTTATCATAATCTCCTGTACATATGGGAGCCATGTATGCATCCTTTGAAGAGCTATAACCCACGTGTATTGGAGGGTGTCAAGTAAAAACCCGCAGGGCAATATTTCATTTGGCAAAAATGGCTTTAGTAGAAATTCAGTAGTGTCTCCTGAGGGTACTAACATTCCCCCTGTATCCGTACCGTCCCATCACATATCTCTCATGCCATTTGCCGGCAAAGTAATATAGCTCCATTGCAGGGACCACCATCCCTCCCTCATAAGAGGGGAATTTGAGTTTGGCCAGAAAAATCCTATGTCTTCTCGCCCCCGGATAAGATGTAGTAATAAACTATCTTATGAAAAACTGACCTGGGTATCCATATCAGGATTGTGTTGAAAAAATATAATAGCCACAGGAGAAACATCCAACAAATGAATTTCAGTGCAATAGATACGTACCACCCATTTTTGCATAATTTATAAAATATGAAGTCCAGGTGCTCAAATATTTGTGGGAGGCCACACTGACTTTCCCCCTGGGTCCACCCACTTCCTCCACAATGAGCCCTTACATACCCCCTCTGTTCCCTCCACCAGACCTGCAAACGCCCTTACACCTCCCTCCCTCCTGCTGTCTCCACACACCCATACAATTTTTCCTATCCTCTATCTAGACAAGCTCTAACCCCCACCCTCTTCTGATGTCTCCAAGGCCTGTACACTCACCCTCTTCTACGCCAGTCCATCTCTCTTTCTTCTGATCTCTCCTTGAGGCCTCCTCCCCTCTCAGCCCTGAGCATGACCCCCCTCCCCCATGTCAAGTTCTCACCTGGCTTTCCCCTACCTTCCTTCGGATCTTTTCACTATGCCTGACACCTCCCCATCTTACATGCCCTTCTGACCCCCTCCCTCCCACAGGCCTGCACCCTTTCTCCTCTCTTCTGCTTTCTAAACATAGACTAGCCCCTCTTCCCTGCTCTCTCTTACAGGGCTGCCCCCCTCTCCTTTCTGGTCTTCAGTCTTCTGTCCTAGACTGACACTGACCAATCCCACACGCCCTTCTGTACTCTTCCCCAGGCGGACATTACCTGCTGTCCTCAGCCCTCTCAAGACAGGCCTCCAAACCACCATCTTTCCCGCTCTCTCCTCTGTCCATGCTGGGGGGGGGGGTTCTCCAGGCTGACCCCACCCTCGCTTTTCCACCTTCTCTTGGAATACACTGCACATCCCCTGCAGGGAGGTGCCCTAATGTGACGTCAAGTCACTGCCTCACTCTACAGACTAACCACACAAAAGGACATCATGTACCAGAACATGTCTGCCAACAAACCTTTCACCCCCACCGACCCCAAACTCCCCTGGGAGGCTGCAGCCCAGTCTGTGGACTGAAGCCTCGTGATTGTCGCACTGTTTTTCAAACTTCCCGCACCATGCAAATCACGTTTACAGAAAGATTATTATCCCAGCTTTTATTCCTTTCATGGATTTAATTTTATGTCAAGACCGGAGGCTCCTATTATACTTTCTAATCTTGCTTTATTCCAATAGTAGCCAAAATAAACATTAAAACTACAGTCCAATAGCAGCCAAGATGAACAATAAAACTGCAGTTCCCAGAAGGCTAAGTGAAAGACTGGCTAATAGGGAAAAATGGAATCTAGAACCAACAACCAGTAAACTGACATTCCCATGTATAACGCTTGTCCTGACTGCAAACAGCCCTCTTTTCTTGCTGCTCGCAGTTAAGATAAGTACATACACTTGAGGTTAATGGTATATTTCATGTGCAATGTTATTACTGTTTTTTGTGCTGCTTATAGGTGCCAGTGTCCTGCTTTGTGATTTGCGCTCCCCTTCTGTTGCTTGCAATTACGGCTCACTTCACCACTTTTACTGGTTGTTGGTTCTAGATTCCATTTTTCCCTATTAGCCAGTCTTTCACTTAGCCTTCTGGGAACTGCAGTTTTATTGTGCGTGCGTTGGTGGTTGCCTCAACGCGTTGTGCGACCACCATTTCTGCCGTTTCCTTTGGTTTCCTCACCTCAGTTGGCTCTCGCACATCCCGACCAACGCGCCTCATTTCTGCAGAGTTTCAGTGCCAGAGCTCCGTCTTCTTTGCCCACCTTTGCTCCGGTTGTGTCCCGCCCCTAAGGGAGTGGTTTCCTTTGACTTTCAATGCCATTTTACACCCAGGGGCGGTCCTCAGCTTTGGGTTTAGTTAACCCTTTGGTCATACGCTTTCTGTCTACTTATTTTAATGATGAAGATTGACAGCTCTCCTGGCTCAGATATGCAAAACGATGAAGGAGAAGCCTTTAAGAATGACTTAATGTTTTTATTAATTCTTCTGTGGAGAATGCTGTGGAAGCTTCTATGAAACGTTTTCCCAAAGATATGAAAAATTCTATGCTGTCTCTGATGTCCAAAGCTTTGGCCCATTTTGCAGGGGATAGCCGAAAGACGAAATTGGTACCCTCCAACACTAAATATTATATTTCTAATGCGTCACGTATGATTAAAGAGGCTTCCTCGTGCAAGGTTGAGGACGTGGTACCTCCCAGGCCTCCTTCTAAGGAGGGGATTGCTATTTTGGATGGTAAACGTAAGAATAAGTAAAAAAAACGTGGAGGTACCTAAAAAACTGGTAATTTCCCAGATTTTGGACACAGATGATGATCTTGGTGACGCAGAGGATTTGTTTGACCTTTTTGATGTCAATTACCCTTCTTCCCCTCCGCCTAAAAAATGTAAATCCTATTCTTTTTCCTCCAGAACTATTCTGGATTCGGAGGGTACTCTCATGTTTGACCCTTCATCTATTCGCCATCCAAACTCCATGGAATGGTTCCCTGTTTCTCATGCTGGCGACAGCTATACTTCATCTTCCTTCGGACAAGACCACCAGGTCCAAACTCAAGTCGGAATGCCCTCAACCTTCCCTTGCTTCCAATATTACGGTTACTCCGGCTATTGAGCAACCTTTATTAACCTTCTTTTCCAAATTTGGTAAAGATCCCCGTAACGGGGTGGTTAAGGCTTGGTCTACTTGTCAAGATAAGTTATTGGACGTCGTAGGGCCCTTAGCTCGCATCTTTGACTTTGCGCAATCTGCTAGTTTGGATGGCACTGATTTGGATCCTCAGGATATTTTCTTATGGGTACAAAGAGCCTTTTATCTCCTCGGTAATGTAAAATCGGCAATTATCCATGAATGCTGCAAAGGTCTCCTTATTAAACTGGATCCCAAGTTGGCTAACTTGGCTTCCCTTGACCCTGATATTAAGGCTGATGGACTTTTGTTTGGTGACTCTTTAGTAAAAGACTGAAGTAAGTTCGTCACCACCTTTGCTTCTCTTGATAAAGCTCAACAATCCATAAAGAAAGTTTGTTCTCAACAGGTTTTTGGATGGGCCGGTAGAGGCAGGAGTCACTTTGCCGGCCATTCATACCAAAACCAAGGCTCCAGAGGATCTTTCAATTCCAACTATCAAGACTTCAAGCCCCAATTCCACCTTCAAAAAGGTTGAGGTTTCGGAGGTCGTGGACAAAAGAATTTCAGGAACAATTCCCAACAAGGTAAGTCCCTCAGATTCTCCCCTTGTTGGGGGTCGCTTAAGTCTATTCGTTCCGCAATGGTAAACTCTGACTGCAGATCCTTTGGTTCTGAACTCTATGCAAAGTTATCTTATGGAGTTTCACGCTCCACCTTTCCAAAAAGTTTTCCCTCCTCCTCTCATCTTCTCATCCGACATGTCAAATCTAATTTCAATAGAGATTCAAACCCTTCTAAAAAAACAAGCAATATAAATTGCACCTCTAGATCCTTCAGGGTTCCTCAGCTCCATCTATCTTGTTCACAAGAAGAACAAGAAAATGCGTCCTGTCATAAATCTGAAGTGGTTCAAGCAATTCGTAGTTTATCGCCACTTCAAAATGGAAACCATTATTCATCTCAGGGATTCTCTTCATTTAAACGATTGGATGGTCAGAATAGATTTACAGGACGCATTTTTTACTATTCAGATTAATCGTGTTCACAAGAAATTTCTTCAATTTCAATGGCTAGGAGTAACCTATCAGTTTTGCTCCCTTCCCTTCGGTCTGTCCTCAGCACCACGTGCTTTACGAAGATAATGAAACCGGTTGTGATGTATCTGAGGTCTCTCTGGGTCAGACTAATTATCTATCTCGACGACATCTTGATAATGAGTCTGGTCAAGCAAACTCTGTTGTCCCATTTGAACATCACTCGATCTCTCCTTTCAGAACTGAGTTTCCTTTTAAACCCAAAAAAATCCATGCTCACTCCTTCGCAGCGAATCGACTTCTTAGGTCTTCTCGTGGATTCTTCCACTGCTTCTCTTCATCTTCCTCAGTCAAAAGTCTCAGCTATAAAATCAGAAATCTCCCAAGTGCTTCGGACCTCCTTAGTATCCCTCAGATCTCTCGCAAGAATTGTAGGTCTGTTGTCCACCTCCATTCAGGCAATCTTTATAGGGCCTCTTCACTATCCTGCCCTCCAGCGCCTAAAAATATGACATCTGCGTCAAGGCCTGGCTTATTCCGATCTCATTTTCTTAGACCAGGAATCTCGTCTAGAGCTCCAATGGTGAATAGACCATTTAAATGCATTGGAACGGGTGAACAATCTTCGCCTCAGCCCCAGATCTTGTTTTAGAATCCGATGCAAGTCTGTCGGGCTGGGGCGCCCTTTGTGGTACAATCTCGACTGGAGGTACATGGTCTCTCGAGGATTCGAGATTGCACATAAACTGTTTAGAGATGCTTGCAGGCTCCTTTGCAATCAGGAGTCTCGCAAAGGACAAAGTTCGCTGTTCGATCCTTTTTCAAATTGACAATATTTCTGGCGTTCGCTGCATAGACCATCTAGGTGGCACCAGATCCAAACCCCTTGCAGAGTTAGAAAAGTGTCTCTGGGAATTTTGCCTTCTCATCAAGGTCTCTCTCAGAGCAGAATAACTCCCAGGCAATCTCAACCCTATAGTAGACTGGCACTCTCGTTAACTAAGGGACTCCAGCGATTGGAAGCTTATTCCATCCGTTTTTCAATCTCTGTATGGGCCCTTTGCCCATCGATCTCTTTGCATCTTGCCTCAATTCTCAACTTCCACATTTCTTCAGTTGGCGTCTGGATCCTTTGGCTCTGTCCACAGACGATTTCCTCCAGGATTGGTCTCCTTATTCAATTATGCCTTTTCTCCTTTTATCATGATCAACAGGGTACTGGCCCAGACCAGATGCCAGTTAGGCTTTCTGGTGATAGTGGGCCCCTTGTGGCAATCTCAGATTTGGTTCCCCTCTCTGTTGGAGATGGCAGTGGATTTTCCGGTTCTCCTTCCTTCTTGCAGCAATCTTCTTCTAGATCCCTTGGGTCAGCCACACAATCCCATTCTGGACAACTTATTGATTCTGTCCGCTTGGAAGATTTCGGGTCTATCCAGCCTGACCTCCTCATTTCGCAGGGAGCTTCTCTCTTTATTAGCAGACCATGGGCTCCAGGAACAACCAAAGTTTACAAATCAGCGTGGTCTTTATTGGCAAGCTGGTGTTTGGGAAAACATATTGATTCCTTTTCAGCACATTTAACCTACATTGTCAATTTTTAGCTTCTGAAGTTAGCACAGGTAAGTCTTACCGAACATTTAATCTGTACAGATCTTCAATTTCTCTTAATCCAAATCCTATTGCAGGCAACTAGTGGGTGAACACCCCCTAATTTTGTAGAATACTAAGAGGTGTGAAGTTCTCTAAACCTCCTTTGGCAAAGTACTGTAAGTTATGGGACGTGAATTTGGTACTCAAACTTTTTCTGATTTGCCAGATAATATAGTACTTTCATTGAAAATGCTTTCAGCTAAACTTACTATGCTTTTGTGCTTGGTTTCTATAAAACGTGTTTCTGATGTCAAATCTATGGATGTTTCTTCTCGTCAGTTTACCCCTTCTGGTGTGATGTTTCACATTAATAAATGTACAAAAACTAATTTGAACACTGTTTTTTATCTGTATTTTCCCTCTCAACCGATATTATGTGTGGGTCAATGCCTCAAAGTGTACAAACAACGGACCTTTGATCTCAGAACGTCCTCCCATTCCCAACTTCTCATTTCTTTTCGTAAACCTCACAATCCTGTTTCTTCTGCCACTTTAGCTCGTTCGGTTCGCTGGGTTATGTCCCTTGCTGGTATTGATGTCTCCATCTTCGGGGCCCATTTCACCAGGGGAGCCATGGCCTCTAAAGCTTTTTGGGCAGTCTCCAGATTGGAGGACATTCTGAGATCGGCTGATTGGTCCAATGACAATGTGTTTCGAATGTTTTATTGCAAACCTGTTGATTACTGCTGCTTCTTTGGTTGTTGATAAGCTTTGAACAAGCTTAATAGGAGCCTCCGGTCTTGACATAAAATGTAGATTTTCCTAGTAATGTACGACGGAAAGTCTTAATTTCATTAAAGACACTGAGGTGAGTATTATCCCACAGTAACACCTTTTAATATGTGTTATTTTCCCTCCCTATAGCGACTCCAGCTCTACCACCAGCTTCTTCCTGATCAGTGCCATCGCCTGCAAAAGGACTCTGTTCTCCAACGTCCTGTTTCATCGTTCAACTCTGATATCTGGACTCTAGCCTTTGGTATTGTTCCCTCTATTTTCCCTTTGTTTATGGACAGTATTTAATATGCTCACGAAGAAAAGAGGGCTGTTTGCAGTCAGGACAAGCGTTATACATGAGACTGTCAGTTCATTGGTTGTTGGTTCTAGATTCCATATGTCCCCATTGGTCAGTCTTTCGCTTGGCCTTCTGAGAACTGTAGTTTTATTGCTTATCTTGGCAGCTATTGGAATAAAGAAAGATTAGAAAGCATAATACTCGCCTCCGTGTCTTTAATAAAATTAGGACTTTTCGTCACATATTACTAGGAAAATCTACATTTCTTTTTAGGCCAGCCAAATTAAAGTGAAGTATGTCAAATATTTACCAGAACATGCCTGCCAACAAACCTTTCACCCCACTTCCCCTTAAGCTCCCATGGGCCTGGGAGGCTGCAGCCAGGTCTGTGGACTGAGAACACCTGATTCTTGCACTGTTCTTGAGCTTAATTATTGTACTAGGCACATTCTTGCATGGCTAGCCCTCCTGACCCCGTGAACACTATGGATGTACGCTTGTAAAAACTTCAGTTGGGGGGGATATTTGGGTTTATTTCCTTTGCCTTTCTTGTGACATGATTATTGCCAGTTAGGTTTGAATTGTACATGTTAGACTGCACATTTCAGTATTTTGTGCAATCAATATTGTTGTTGGAAAATAAATATGAATAAACTGCTTGTGTAAACAAAAGAGTGCAGAGCAATAATGAAGATTTAGAAATTTGGCGATGGGATAATCCTACCGCTTCAGTGGAGATGATTTGGAAGAGGTTACACAAAGACGGTAAAACTACTCTACACGAATAAAATAAAGTAGGAAATGATACCTTGAAAAGGGTGCTGCTGAAAGAGAGAGAACACTTGTGCGTGCAAAATGTCAGTGTGACAGCCGGTCTGCCTTAATTATAGCGCTTATAGTCATCCTGTTCCTTGAATTCAATTGGTAGCAAGACGGTGCTAAAGAAACGAAGTAGATTATTTAATGGAGTCAGGACAATGTTACTGGACGCCAGTGAAGTGGCAATTAGAAGAAGGTATTGTTGAGTTGTATCTTGTATCTGCAACACTGTTCTCGTAATATATCAGTCAGCAAATGTGCTTCTGAAGGCCCCTGGTGCTTAAAAGTGTTCTTTACTGTTCTCTGTATTTTTCAGTGTTTAATGTGACATTAATGGACTTACAACCAGCAGCAGGAGGCTGTGCAGAGATTATTTTTATTTTCAAAAGGTCATCTCGACCAGGGAGTGCTGTACATAGAAGAGTCAGTTGGGGACGTTGGAAATCAGGGACGGGCAAGACGTGATTTGCCTGTTCACTGTTTGTGTCAAATGTGCAATGTGGCCAGAACAATTCTTTACGCTGTTTTTTTTATCAATACGCACGGTGCCCCACCCAACGCTGGTGGCATGATTGCGGGGGCCTCTGATTCGGTTCAAGTGACCGTCACCATGAGCCAGTAAAAGCAGCAGCATTAGTTTTAGGTCTCGCCTGAGCCAGCGCATGTGTTGCTCTGCAAGACATTTAGTATTGGGGTTTTCAAAGTGCTACCAGACGCTTTTGCTGACCTCAAGCTTCATCTGTCTTTCCTCCGTCATGGGTCATTAAGTGCATCGCACTCGAGATCACTTTCACTTTTGCAGCCGCATCACTTTCACGGCTTTGCAGCCAATGCTTGTTTAATTTCATGGTGTGTTTAACTTTGCTGCCCCCCCTCCTTGTCGATGTTCACCATTCTCCCGCCCTCTCCCGTTGTCCACATTCCCTTTGTTCCCGCCTCCCTCCTGTTGTCCCTGTTCATCATGCTCCCGCCCCCCTCCCGTTGTCACATTGCCGCTTGTTCCCGTCCCCTCCCGTTGTTCGTGTGCAAAAGAAATGAAACAAGGCGCCACAGAGGTGTCAGGTGACCCCAGGCCATGTGTGACATTATGTGCCAACAACACTTTGAGTTGGGATTTTCGAGCCATACTGACAGTGTTCAGAATGAAACTACGAATACCAGAATGCAACGTGATGCTGTCCATAGCACCT
Source organism: Lissotriton helveticus (assembly GCF_964261635.1). Classification (NCBI taxonomy): domain Eukaryota; kingdom Metazoa; phylum Chordata; class Amphibia; order Caudata; family Salamandridae; genus Lissotriton; species Lissotriton helveticus. Next base: position 1,941,442,389 of record NC_136059.1, read on the forward strand.
AGACAACATGATGGCGGGAAATATCTGAAGAAGAGCTGCGTGGCAGCTGTGAATCTGTATCATGTCTTCGCTTGCAACGCAAAAAGGATTTTCAGGCGTTAATATTCCTGCACACTATTTGCTCCAGGCTGTTACAAACTCTGTGTCCAAGTAACGGGTCATTAAGCGCATTGCGATCGTGATCACTTTCACTTTCGCGGCTGTGTCGCTTTCACATCCGTGCAGCCAATGCTTGTTTAATTTCATGTTGTTTTTAACTTTGTTGCCCCCCTTCCTTGTCGGTGTTCACCATTCTCCCTCCCCCTCCCGTTGTCCGCATTCCCTTTGTTCCCACTCACCTCCCGTTGTCCCTGTTCATTATGCTCCCGCCCCCTCCAATTGTCGCATTCCCGCTTGTTCCGCCCCCTCCCGTTGTCCGTGTACAAAAGAAATGAAACAAGGCGCCACAGAGGTGTCGGGTGACCCCAGGCCATGTGTGACATTATGTGCCAACAACATTTTGAGTTGGGAGATCTTTTTGGCGAACACATCCAAGCCCTGCGTCTGACTGCAATCCGCAGAGCCTCTGAAGTACCCCAGTCCCTGACTACCGTCTACCAAGACCCAAGTCAATGTAGCGCTTTGAAGTGACCCTTAAGAGACTTGGCGCTTCCGTGTTTTGTCGGCGTGTGCCGGAAAAGCTCACATATGTCTTTATGCCTGGCTTGGCCTAGAGACAGCTTTAGCTGGCCTGCAAACCTCGTATAATAATATTTTTAAAAAATCATGAATACAAACGTATATAGTGAGGCTCTGGGTCAGCCCTCTTCATCCATTGGTCTGTTCAGATTTATCATTTTTCTTCTGCGCACCACCCACAGCGTGGGTAAGGGGGTCAGCTCACTTGAGCCATTGACTCCCTTGCTCTTGAAGTGTCATTATTTTGCCCGATCACATTTCCATATCCGACTAAACTGCACTGCGGAGTCAGACCTGTTGGGATAATACTTCATATGGCTAATGTGTTTTCTTTCCATACTTTAGCCATCCATGTATCTCTAACTATTTCTTCCAGCTATAGTAATTCAGTACCTTTTGTTTCCTACACCACGCATCATATTTTCCTGTAATGTGTATTTATCTCTCAGCATTTTGCCCACTTTGGGAGTCTGTGTGCCTTTAATAATTATTGCCAGAACACTGTTAATCGTCTCTATGGGCCTTATCTTACATAGTTTAAATTTAGTGCAGGTTCCTTTCTTAAATCTGCCTGTAATTCTTTTCCCTCTGCCTGTATGCCACACAATGTGGGGTTACAGATATGGTCTTAACATTACATACTCTATTTCACAGGGCTGTAAGCCAACGCCATAACTCTAACATGGTTCTCTAGCTTCTTGCTCTGCAGCTCCGGTTATTATGCCACATCCTTGTGCTTTAGGGAAATTGGAAGTGCCATATTGGGGGCCTATGCTACCATCTACAGTATGTCATACATTATTAACAAGCATTGGCATAGCCAATAGGTCTCGCCTTTGGGACCTTATAAGTGTTTAGCCATGCAACAGTTGTTGTTGCACCAAGGATATTGTGCTGCATTACTAAATACATATAAGGTCTCCTAAAGGAGACCTATTGGCTATGCCAATGCTTGTTATTACTTCTGTGGTTGCTGTTGGTGGCACTGCCTTATCAAGAGACCTTTTGCTGCTTCAAGTGCCCGCCTCAACGTCGTGCTAACCTTTGCTGGTGACTTGCCCAGTGCGTGTGTGCCGGGGTTTGGTCCACCGTCCCTGGAATGAAAAAAGGTTACACACAGCAGGTTGCCGCAGCCCTCCACCCGATAGAACCAAATACAGCCCAATCAGTGGCCCACCCACCACCAGCAACACTGAAAGCAAATTAATTTGCATCATGCATATGGATTTATCAGGCATGCTCTCTCAGCAGCACTGCAGAGCAACACTCTTCTTCACTGAGGGAGGACTCTAGAGACTGTCTCTGAATTGAACAACACTGTAGTAAGGCAATGATATTTAATTTACTTTGACCATTAAGTTCAGACTGCAGTGCAGTTGTGTCATTGATGTAAGTTGGCAGTGGCAGCGTAGACCCGGCCCTGATAAAAACCTGCCGGTGCTAAGCACCTGAAACCACCGGCATAAATTAAGCACTGGTACCCCCAAATACCTAAAGGTAGTTGGTTCCCAGCGGAGTTCATCTCCAATCTCAGCAGGCTTTAACTCTTAGTCTCAGAAACATGCAGCAAGCAGGTATTATACTTGCACCCCTTGCCAAATCCGGTGAATTTACCAAAGCAGTGCGAGGCCTGGAAGGCGCCAACCACATATGAGCACTCTCTGCATAAATATAATAACAAGTCATCTACATACAATGAGATATATAAAGACAAACCATCTATCAATTGCCCTTCATAGCAGTTACCCTGTTTAAGGTCTGGGCCTGCGGTTTAACGGCTATTGCAAATTATACCGGTGAGAGCGGGCTACCCTGCCTTTGGCCCCTGCCAACCATGTATCTATCAGGGGTTATTCTCCCAGTCTTTATGTGGGCTGTTGGGCTAGTATATAATAACTGAGTCCATTTAAGGAACCCACTACCAAACCCCATGCTTGCCATAGCGTTGTAAAGAGAGTTCTTATGCAGGAAATCAAAGACGTTTTAGATACCTATGGAAATTGCAAGGGCCTTAGGGGAGTCTATCAGGGACGAATGTAAAACCTGCACCATCCATTCTATACTGGGTATTGTACTGCGCATGAGAATACTTCCTAACTAGTCGGTTTGGATACGCTGCTACCAAGATTTTACTGAGCACCTTACAATCAACATTGAGAATTAATAATGGTATATGGGATATCACTTGTTCCCTGTCCTTGCCCTTTTTCAATATCAATATCTCAGACATTAATGGTGGGAGACAGCCCAAAACATAGCCTTTTGTTATACAAATCAGCCAGAATAGGAGCAAAATCATCTATGTTGGATGTGTAACATTCAATGGGTAAGCCATCACACTCAGGCACCTTGCCTTTGGCCAGAGCTTTTATTGCACCTCTCACTTCCTGAACTGAAATCTTCCTGCTCAAAGAGGTCGCTGCCTCGCCAGACAGGCTATGTTTCCCAGGCTCTGTGACATAGTTGTGCAGGGCCTGAGTATCAGAGACCTCCCTCTCAACATTAAGCTGAGCATAGTAGGCTGTAAAGGCTGTGTTACTTTCTGACTGAGTATAAACCAGCTCCCCTTTGAGTTACATGCCTTAAGATTTTGGGAGCTCCTTCTATTGGGGTTGGTTATCCTGGCAAGCAGTCTCCCAGCTTTATCACGCTCAATATGCGCTTTGATAATGTAGCTGCGATAGTCGTGCACTTTGAGCCGATCTATCATTTCAAAGAGTTTTTTCCTCTCCTCCTGCAGTCTATCATTGGAAGCAGGATCACCTGTGGCACAATTTCCCAACCCATTCAGCAGTTTCTCCTGCTTTTAGGATTTCCCAGTTGAATTGCATTCGGACCCCAGCCATTGTGGCTGGACATTGTTCTCTGATCACAATTTTAAAAGCCTCCCACTCTGGCAAGGGGACAATGCTGTACCCTTGTTCACTCTAAAATAGTTATTAAATGGGTTTTCTCCAATGTAGTCTTAAAAACCGGATCTTTAAGGGCTTCTGCATTAAGCTTCCAAGTCGGGATACTCATTCTGTGAATATTTCAGCTGAATGTCAACTGCAAGGGATTAGGATCTGAATGGGTTTTAGCAAGATATTCGACCTGCAGCACCCATATATTCATACTAGTAGTACATAATAGCTTGTTCAATGATAGAGAATAATACGAATATTTGCTGCTCTTGGGATTACATGCTGTCCATGAGTCTATCTGATCCCACTGTAGCATCCACCTACGAAAAAACTGGGCTATTTTACAGATCAGAGAAGAGAGTAAGTGAGGGTGCAATCTGCCCATTACAACATCAACTGGTCAATTAAAATCCCCCCCTCATAATCAATGGATAGTGAAAAATAGTTGTAATATGGGGTGACAATGCATCCAAAAGGGACCGCTGGTCAATGATTGGGACATATATATTTACAAATGGTATGTCCTTCCCATCCAACCAGCCCCCTAGGACTACGTACCTGCCTTTAGTGTCATAGCGATCTCTGTTTAGGGCTGGAATGGTGTGCCTTGTAGGATCCAAATTAATACCCCAGGGGCAATACAGAATAAGCTGAAGCATAGATCCTTCAACATCATATATTTTGTAAAGTTGTCCTTCTATCTTAGTAAGGTGAGAGTCCTGAAGAAAAGCTATCTGGACTTTACATCTATTAATATATGCTTCCACTTTGTCTCTTTTACTCAGTGAGTTAAGCCTCTCACATTCCAGGTGAGCACCTTGACATTAGGGATAATACTAGTCATGGTTCAAAATAGATGCCACAATGCAGTGGCCCATGCGCACCCAATACCACCCACCGCCCGAGGACAATCAGCTTACTTAAGAATACAGCATAGTCTTCAGTGAATAGTGTTAAAATTAACCAAATCAACTTTATAACAATATCAGAACATTGCAACTTGTCCAACCCAGGGGAAGGGTGACAATGTGCACTCTTCAAACTGCTTACTGATATGGTGTAATCACACCTCCAACATGGCCTAATGTGGGCTACCGTCCAAAGGTTTTATGAGGGGAATACAGCAACACAAGTTAGCCTCCTGCCCCCTGGGCCTTCCCAGCAGGGCACACATATAGCTCAAAGGACATCAGGCCATCTCGGCTTTACAAAAGAACACCCTCTGCAAGAAAAAAACAGTTATTTGTGGACAAGCACACTTAGATAATGGTACTACAGGTAACACCACACTAGAACGGATCCTGGAACACTCCCCACTCCAGAACCATGTCCTTCTTCAGAGGCCACTATGCTCTCTAGGCGCCCACTGGAGCACCCTATCAACGTGGCCCCCACCAGTGCTCGATCTCTTCCAACCTGAGCCTGCTTTTGCATAGGTGTGGCCCCCCTCCTTCATCTTGATTGAGGCATATCATTAGATTATACCTCCTGTAGCCAATCTTCCAAAAAGGAGATCATAGAAGCACCTTCAATGTTTTTGGGTAAGCCTCGGCTGACTCTGCCTTCTTGGTATTCCATGCTACTTTCCAGAATCTTTATATCTTCAGGCATAGTTTCCAGTTTGTCTGTGTGGTCCTTGGTAGTTGGGGCAAGTTCCAAAAGAGTTGTTTCCACCTTGTGCACCTGGTCAGACAGCTTCCTGTGATCATCACGTAATCATCCCAGAGCCACCACCAGTGAGTCCACCTTTCTCTCTGGAACATCTCTGGTGAAAATAATGACTGCCAATAGAGCAACCAATATATCTCCAAGTGTCTGAACTATAGCTGGTCCCGGGAATTCACTGCTTGCTGAGCTGTGCTTTCCCCTGAAGGGAGGCCCGCAGGGGTCTTTCTCTCTGAGTCTTTGTGGCCGCTCATTGGAAAAAGGAGGTGTACCGCAGCAATCACCCACCTTAGCTATGAATGGCAAATAGGGTAGTTAGCGATCAGGCACTAAGTGGGAGGGAGATGGGAAGAAGTCTCAAAGGTAGACCACAGCCCTATTCAGTGTCCATCATTAACCCCTGGATCAGTCCAAACACAGAGCGTTGAGCACAGCACAGGCTCATAGGCGCAGATTGCACCACAACCCATCGGAAAGCTTTAATAGACGAGTAGCGGGAGCCTACCACAGACAACTCTCATTAACCACACGCTTCTGCTTTTAGTTGATCTGGGGAGGGACGCTCAAGAACCTCCTCTACGCCACACTCAATCATCACCACTCCTCAAGCCCCAGTTTCATTACACATGTGGCCAAATGCAATCCCAGTGCATGAAGCCTGCTAATGTAACAGGTCAATCCAACTTGCCCAGGACCATTGCTCACCCAGCCAGAAGAAGGGTATTGACTGCTGGGCACAGTCAGGACAGTCAGTTGCACAGGCCACCCATGCAACTGGATCTCCGCCTAGTTGTAGATTGGCAAGTCACTTCAAATCTGTTGAATATAGGGTGGCACCCCACCCTCCTCCAGAGGTGATATTTTGCCTCCACACATACTCCCAGAAACAGGCTCCACACTGCAAAGTTGGTGCAGTTTATGGCTGAGATACGAGCTCCTCACCTCATGGACATGTCACATCCAGCTCCCTCCTCGCAGGGCGTTCCACATCTAGGCTCTCTAGCCGGCAACTCTATGCTGCTCACCGTCCCCGGAACAGAGGATTCAGGAAGGGCATCACTGCACCCGACACAAGGTCCAAACCACTCCGTGAATCTGGATGTCCCCCAATAAAGTGGGGGAATATAAACATAACTAGCGAAATTCAGTGGTATTACGCATTTGAGTTAAAAGAATCATAACTCGGGGCCTGATGTAGACTTTGGTGGCCAGTACTCCATCACAAACCTAACTGAAATCCTGTCCACCTTATTACAAGTGCATTAGGATATAGTACACTTGTAATAAGATGGGCAGATATCCCTCACATTTGTGATGGAGAAACAATCCACCTAATTCTAACTAAGGCCAACAGTTTTTCACAGTGATTTTTAAAGTTAGATCAGAATTTCCATTAGTGTTTTGTTTTGCTACTAACTTTGGTGCCATTTGACAAATCTTCACAATCCCTTAAAAAAAAAAAGTTAATTTATCTTAGCTCCTTCATGGTAAATTTTGGGGTGATACATCAAGCGGGGGCTGAGAAATGGGGAGGTCCCCAAACATCTTCTTCCCATGTTAATTCCCATAGGAAATTTTGGAAAGCTATACCGAAAAAATAGACTGAACAGAATTGCACCAATTTTGGTTGAAAGTTAGAACTTTACTCAGAAAGCATGCTTTTCATTATTTGGTGTGAATCCATTCCATCATTTTTAAGAAATTTGCATTTAAAGAGGTGTTCATTGTGGTCATGAAGGTGCTAAAAAATAGGTTAGGTGTAGCTGAATGTCTGGCCCCACAGGAGTGCTGTAGGGGTCGCACAATACTTTAAATTTTGAAAATAGAGCAATCTGTTGATTCTTGGCCAACTGAGTAATCTGATTGGCAGCTTCACCCGGAAGGGATTACAGGACTTGGAGATTTGGTCCTTGTGTCTTGAGTTTATTTAAATAATATAGTATAATGTGGCATGGTAGGGATGGCCTGCCACTTTGTAGGGGTGTCACAGAGGAGCACCCATGGGGCCTAAAGGGAAAATAATTTGACTTGCGGGTACCCAGCATGGCCCTCCTGTTAGGTGTTGTGGTACGTCTGCGGGAGTTGTACTGCAGCACCCTACACGTTTCATTGGTTGAAGTTTGCATGGTTCAACTGTATCACTAAGGTGTCTTTTGGTCACAGTACTGTGGGAAATATTAGAAAAAAATAAATGGCAAAAATGTGGAGTGGGGTCTTCAGGGAGTTGGCTCCAGTGTGGGATTTGCTTTCTGTGGGGGGTTGGCTGCAGGGGGGGAATGGTTTCTTGCAGCAATGGGTTAATCCAAGTGAGTTAGGTAGGGAGCGCTAATGGGGTGCATGGCGGGGGTTCTCACAGCAAATAAAATGTTTCTAGAAACAGATTCAAACGCATCGTTTCTGAAAATTTTATATTTCACACACACAAACATATAAATACGAGTAAGACACCATTTTGAAATCAGTTATTTTTCAACTCCCAGAGAGACCAGTCACAAATAACTGACCCACTGACCTGAAGCCAAACAAAGACTAATCCATTCAAACATACAGGTAAGTTTCCTATTAAATAAAAATAAGCAAAGCATTATTCACTACGAATTTACTTTTAAAACTAAAGGTAACACATTTGTCTATTTCAGATTTATAAAATATTACCAAAGAACAAATCACACCTTTTCGGCCAAAGATCTATATACTCACTGATGTAAGTAAATTTTTATTTTAAAAAAAAATGTTGCAATATATCTGCTATACCACCATAAAGCAACTTTTTCAAATGTCGATACATTTAAATAAATTGACACATGCAGCACTGTTTAAAAAATCAGTAGTATAACCCATTTTAAAAAAAGAATCTCTTGTGACACTGTCTCAGTTTAATTTTAGCGACATAGGTTGGTGAAATAAAAATTTCTTTTTGAAACACAATGTAATTATTACTTCATGGTTGTCGCATAATAGAAATATTAAAAAAATGTCTAATTTATTCTTTTCTCAGACAAATCAATAAATGTGAAACAACCAAAAACAGCACAGATAGAGTGTTGCTCAAATTAAGGAGCAAAAGTCTATATTTCAAAATTCTAAAAGGTACTTTTTAATAATTACTTTCCAAATAATGTTTTTTTCAAGGAATGCAGTTCCTTAACTACCCAAAAAAACCATTTTTAATTTTAACATTAAATTCATCAAAATGGTATAAAACATCTGAATTCATTTTACTGAAATATGTAAAAAGATGTTAAATAACATTAATATTTTTCCATTAAAATTGTAGGTTTGTAAAAATAAATAATAACATGCTACATTTGTTTTAATCCATATACATATAAATCATCTTTGAAATACTTGAAAAAATCTTTGTACTTAAAACCCAAGGAAACAATTTTAAAGGTACATTTTACTATTAATATCGTTCACCGCAGAAAAGCATTGTTTTCAAAAAACGTCTTTTAACAGCACAACAAGCAAAGAAACCATAATAATCAAGTAAACAATAAAAATAATGTTTTTCTTTCTTTCAACCAGAAAAAGCACTCTTCCATCTCAAGCTCAAAATCAAATGCAAGAACGCCAAAATAAAGAACAAAAGGTGAAACGCTTTTAAAAACATTTAAAATGAACATTATTATAATTTTTAAATGCAAACAATCCAAAAATGATATTTTAATCAAAACTGTTTTCTTTAACATGTCATTAAAAAGAAGATGCCAATGTTCATGAAAAATTTCAGAGTGTTTTGCTAACAAGAACAATAAAGTTTTTAAAAGTGTTTCATAAACAGTGTATGAGTAAAGAAATGATTATTTAAAAATATCAACACAGTATTAATCTTTTTTTTCCTAATTCTTAACAGACAACCATCATAATAAGAAAGCTCATCATAGAAAAGCCAAACGAAATTACATCTTAAACCATAACTGAGAAGGTGCAATCTTTAAAGGTAATTGTGTCCAAAGTGCAAATTTTCTAAATAAATAAATGTGTACCAGTAGGGAAAGTGAGGGGTAGTGTAGGGGTGCAATTTACTATTCTAACTCCAGAAAGGTGCAGAAGTAGGGAAAGTGAGAGATAGTGTAGGGGTGCAATTTACTATTCTAACTCCAGGAAGGTGCAGCAGTAGGGAAAGTGAGGGATAGTGTAGGGGTGCAATTTACTATTCTAACTCCAGGAAGGTGCTGCAGTAGGGAAAGTGAGGGATAGTGTAGGGGTGCAATTTACTATTCTAACTCCAGGAAGGTGCAGCAGTAGGAAAAGTGAGGGATAGTGTAGGGGTGCAATTTACTATTCTAACTCCAGGAATGTGTAGCAGTAGGGAAAGTGAGGGATAGTGTAGGGGTGCAATTTACTATTCTAACTCCAGGAAGATGCAGCAGTAGGGAAAGTGAGGGATAGTGTAGGGGTGCAATTTACTATTCTAACTCCAGGAAGATGCAGCAGTATGGAAAGTGAGGGATAGTGTAGGGGTGCAATTTACTAATCTAACTCAAGGAATGCCCAGCAGTAGGTAAAGTGTGTGATAGTGTATTTTAAAAATTACATGTAAAAATTCACATTATAAATTATATTTTTTCCATTTCTTGAACAGATAATGTCAACTCAAGAAACTGCATCCTACATTAAATCTAAAAAGGGAAACCGCTTGTTAAAACATGCTGGATGTATATATATATTGTAAAGAAAGGATAAGTGAACCACGTAGACATTGGAGGTGTGTGCAATATTACTCATCCCATTGCAGTGGCAGAGCGGTTACCCTTGGTGAAACCATTATTAAAACAACAAATCATAACCACTCTGCCTCTGCAATGGAGATTGAAGTAAGGGAAACAATAAATGAAATGAAAGATATTGCATGCACCTCCAATGACACTACTGGTTCTATTTTAAGAGAGGTTGCACAGCATGTCCCCAATCATGTTGCTACTAGTATGCCTATTATTCCAAATTTGCGAAGAATTATTCAAAGACAAAAGCAGGCAAGTAACACACATACTACAACTCCTCATACCTTTTCTGACATCCAAATTCCTGATCAACTCACTATTTGTTTTTCTAATGAACCTTTCCTCCTGCATGACAACCAAAACCCTCAGAAACGTATCCTTATCTTTAGTACACCCCGCAACCTTGTTAAGTTAGAGAACAGTGAAATTTGGATGATGGATGGGACGTTTAAAAGTACACCCCATCCTTTCACCCAAATTTACACTATTCACGCAAAGATTAACCACAATGTAATTCCCTTAGTTTATAGTTTGCTACCTGATAAGCAATTTGCAACCTACACTGAGATTTTATCAGTGATTAAAAGCAAAACATCAAATAAAAGTCCTAGGAAGATAATTGTTGATTTTGAATTGACTATGATTAATGTAATCACTAAAACGTACACGGATACCCAAATTCAGGGATGTTTTTTTCATTTTTCCCAGGCATTCTGGCGTAAACTACAAAAAACATCCCTGGTTACAGATTACTCAACTGATAGCAAACTACAATTCAAATTAAAAAAATAACAGCTCTTTGCTTTGTTCCTCCTGAAAGTGTAGACGAGTACTACACTGCAATCGAAGAATTAGAATTTTTTAATGAAAATGAAGATAAATTGGCACCCTTACTAAATTATTTTGAAGACACATGGATTGGGCATCTAAGCAGATCGGGTCGCAGGAGGATGCCACATGGAGTGGTGGAACTGCTACATGAGCTGTTTAGAAGGAGAAGCAAAAACAAACAATGCCATAGAGGGATGGCATAACTCCTTCAACCAAACAATTGGCAAACCACACCTAACTTCTATTCATTTTTGGAAACTTTGAAGAAGGAGCAAAGTTTTCAAGAAATGAGAATCTCTCAAACATTAACTGGTAGCCTAAACCCACGCATTTCCAAAAAATCTAAAGAAATGTCTGAGAGACTATTGGCTATTCTACAACAGTTTTCGTTGTGTGTGGCTTTAGACTACCTTGAAAATGTTGCTAACATTCTACATTTCTAAATCTAATTTACACCTTACTTTCCTGCTTTTACCTAAATTATATATTCGTTTTAATTCAATTGACATTAACATTTTTCTAAATTATTTTTAAAAAAATTAACGTCGGGTCAGCTTACCTGTAGTTGTCTTCTTTCTTTTTCTTCATCTTTTTTCCCCAAAATAAATCCATTTTGTGGCAAAATCCAATAACCAAAGCAAACCAAGGATGTTAAAAAAAAAATCATTTTTTTCTTTTTTCAAATTAGTTCACCATTTTTTAATTTCCATATTTTAAAATCCATTGTTTAAAATTTAAAAAATGCATTTTTTTCTTCTTAAAAATATCTTGTCGTTTCGAATACAACATATTCTAAAAAAATGCTTCTTTTTTAATCCTCTCATTATTCTTCTTGTTTCAAAGTCGAAATCGAAACCCATTTGTAAATCAATGTCTCAACTTCATTTTCCTTATTCCTTAATTTGTATTCTTTAATCCAATGTCCAGTAAATCCATTTACTTTCAAAGTGCATCCTTAAAGTAATCCAAAGTCCACTAAATTCGAGATCATTCAAACTCCATCTTGAAAATTATTCAAAGTCCACGAAATCCATGTTCTTTCAAAGTCCATTTCTAAAGGTTCCCAAAGTCAATATCCATCCTGAAATTAATCAAAAGTCCACGAAAACCATGTTTTTTCCCAAACCATCAGCACATTTTTCAAAACTCCATGTACATCCTGATAGTAATCCAAAGTCCACGAAATCCAACAACTTTCCAACTGCATCCTGAAAATAGTTCAATGTCCCCGAAATCCATGTTCTTTCCAAGTTCTTTTGTAAAGATTTTCAAAGTCAATATGCATCCTGAAAGTAATCCAAAGTCCACGAAATCCATGTTTTTTCCAAGTCCATCTGAAAAGGTTGCCAAAGTCCATATGCATCCTGATAGTAATGTTACGTCCTCGAAATCCAAGATCTTTCCAACTCCAACCTGAAAATAATTTAAGGTGCACGAAATCCATGTTCTTTCCAAGTCCATTTATAAATGGTTCCAAAGTCCATATTCATCCAGAAAGTTATCCAAAGTTCAAAAAATCCATGTTTTTCAAAGTCCATCTTGAAAGGTTGGCAAATTCCATGTGCATCCTGAAAGTAAAACAACGTGCACTAAATCCAAAAACTTTCTAACTGCATGCTGAAAATAATACTAAGTCCTAGAAACGCATGTTCTAACTATGTCTATCTTGCAATGTTTCCAAAGTTCCCTAAAGCCCATTTTTACTAAATTCAAATACGCCATATGAACCACAATTTGAGAAAACAAAGTTCATTTCATTAAGTTCAACCAAAAATTCCAAAATCCACGAAACCATCTGTCTTGCACTTGTGATCTCCAAAATATTTCACTTAACATGTATTCGATATACTTTTAGATATTTTTTTTCAATGCATTTTAAAGTACAACTTTCCTTAAAGCAATAAATACTCAGACATCCTTAAATAACATTACATTTCTCATTTTTTTTTCAAAATACATCCATAAATAACATTAACCTATTATTTATTGTGACCCAACAAAGGCATACTCTACTAACATGATCGGCGACATGCTGAAATTACATCGTAAACATTACATTTTTCATATGCAACCTTTCCTTATCCTTTCTTTACAATATATATATAGTAAATAACATTGTTATGTTTATAAATAAAGTTAAAAGAGTTTCCTACCTGAGCGCAGATCAGCTTCCTGCTGCTTCCTCCATCGACGCAGTTCAAAATGGCCGCTTACGCGTCGACGTCATCAGGAGCTTCAAAAAAGAAAAAGGACTATTTTTTTTTATTGAACGTATTAAATATTTTTTATAATAATGTTACTTTACATTAAAAATATCGCAAAAATGAAACAGCATTTATCAAATTTATTGCAATACAATTTAAATTTTTTTAAATAAAAAATACAAATGGAAAACTATCGTGTCTTTGTTTTTATTAATGTATTTATTTTAAATTACAAATATTTATTGATTTTATTTATTAGTTATTAATGATAAATAGTACTTACCTCTATGCTTATTCCATTTCCCTGCCAAACTTCACTATTCGACCTTTTTAGCAGCTTAACAATTAGTTCCGCGGGATTCATACCTTCAACTATGGAAATAAATAAAGGACAAAAATATCCATTGAATTCAATACAAAAGCGTGGGAAAATGTTACTTTTCATTTTTAAAGCAAACTATTTTATTTTTTAAAAAGTTCTTGACAATATAGAATATGTTTGATATTTTTTTCTTGTTCTAGTAATTTTATTTATTTATCTAAAATTGATTATTTATATACCTTCAGGTATTATTATTTTTTGTATTAAATTTTAAATACATAAATATATTAAACATAATCAAATAAATGTATTCCTTTTCCATTTTTAAAAAATGTTACTTGAGTATTAATTTTATAAAAATCATTAATATATACTCTCATTTATTTTTAATTTTTAAGTAATATATTTTATTTACCTACATTTATTAAACCTAATCAAATAAATTTACTCATATTTCTTTTTAAAAAAATGTTACTTCAGTATTATTGTTATGTAAATAATTTATATATACCCTCAGTTATTGTAAATTTCTTGAGTATTAATATTTGTAATAAGTAAAATAATTAATATATTCCCTCAGTTATTTTTCAATACTTGAGTTTTAAATTTAAATTACATAAATATATTTAACCAAATCAAATAAATTTACTCATATTTCATTTTTATAAAATGTTACTTCAGTATTAATGTAATACAAATAATTAATATATACCCTCATTTATTTTTAATTACTTGAGTATTAAATTTTAAAGCAAGTAAAATAATTAATATATTACCTGTTATTTTTAAAACAAGAAAAATAATTAATATATTCCCTGTTATTTTTAATTACTTAAGTATTAAATTTAAATTACATAAATAAATTAAACCAAATCAAATAAATGTACACTTAATTCATTTAAAAAATGTTACTTCAGTATTAATTTTATAACAATAATTAATATACACCCTCAGTAATTTTTAATTACTTGAGTATTACATTTTAATTAAATAATTATATAAAACCAAATCAAATAAATTTACTCATAAAAAACATAATACTTACGTTGTAAAGACTTGCGTTGTAATGACATCTGCGTTGTAAAGCCATGCGTAGTAAAGTCATGCGTTGAAAAAGCACTTGCATTGTAAAAGATGCGTTGGATTAGTAGTGCGTTGTAAAAGTTGCGTTGTAAAGGATGTTCCCCGTACAAAACATATCCTTTAGAGAAAGCACACACCCTTGCACTATGGGGCAAGGGTGTCTGCATTGGCACATGGTTAACAATAGTTCATCAGCACAAGGAGAGAGCAAAAAAACACCACATCTTTCCAGATATGGCACTGTTCTGTTCTCTCCCTTCCACACAATGCAGCGCAACAACTTGCATCGCCCTGCCCAGGCACTGTACCAGCTGCTATCAACCCAGGATCTACCTGACATCAGAAGAGGATGAAGCTTGCTAACCTTCCACTTCCTGTTCCCAAATGTCCTGCCTAGGAGAATCCTGTAGTGGCAAACTGCTATATTAGGAGGTGGACTGTACTATTTTACTATGTCATGCATGATCACATGAAGTCAGAAACATTGTTTTTCCAAAGGCTGGAATTTTCCAATGTCACCTGCTATGCAGTTGTAATAAACAATGTCCACACCCCTAGACAGGGTCTCTCTTCGTTTTTGTCTGGAGATAATTGGCAGGGTTTTCCTAGTAACTGAATTTCAACGCCTTCTCAGCCTTATCCAGGAATTGGCAGGCTTTAGTTCCTTGTTCACTGAAGTTGGTGGCTCTTAACACTGGGGATAAAGTTAACCAAGGTGAATATAATGTATAGATTTACTCACGTATATATATGCTACTACACCTAGGTGTAAGTCTACACTTTATTGCTGTACGCCTTGTTCAAGTGTAGATTTCAAGCTAATTGTACACTTATATGTCTCCATCTCCTTGAATCAGGGGGTGGAAATATCTCCGACTGAATTGACAAATGTAAAGGAAGTTAGCACATCTAGGTGTGATCTCAGCCACCATTGCAGAGATCTTCCTATGGGAAAATATAGGGAAAACAAAATGTTCATGTAAAATATAATTCTAAAATGATTTATAATATTTATTATAAATGTATAACCGAAAAATAAAATCTTTCAGCATATAAACTCACTAAATTAAATGTGTATTAAATAATACATTAATAACAATACATTTATTTCAATTATAAATAAAGAATTTACATTATTTTAATAATTTCAAAATAAATTGTAAAATAATGAATTAATGATTCAATACTCACATACAATGTTTTAACAATATATATGTGCAAGGGTTTATATATATATATATATATATATATATATATATATATATATTTATTTATTTATTTATTTATTTATTTATTTATTTATTTATTTATTTTTAACAGAGTGTGCATAATAATTATGGAATGTTTGTTGTTGTCAACGATTTTAATACTGCACTAGAGCACTTTATTTTTGCTGTTTTAACCAATGTAGAATCTTTGTAATACTACACTACAAGATGGCCGCCATTTCCATAGCATTTACCATCTTCTATGTTGATGAAATGAAAAAGTGCGGGGGGTTTAAAATGGTGATCGTATATTTGCACAAACTGACACTGACGAAGCTTACTTGCGAAACGCGTCTGTCGGGGGTGATGGGGGTTTGGAGAATAAATAGACTTTGAAACATCTTTACACCGGAGTGCTTGCCGTTTTTTGGACCGAATTGGTTGGATTGTGTGGCTATATATATATATATATTGAAGCTCCACACTGTGTCCCCTTGTTTCTGCCAAGAAGACACGCAGCACTCTTGGGGTCAAGAAAGCTTAGAACGCCAAACTTTATTCAGGCAATGAATAAAGTTTGGCGTTCTAAGCTTTCTTGACCCCGAGAGTGCTGCGTGTCTTCTTGGCAGAAACAAGGGGACACAGTGTGGAGCTTCAATATTGGTGCGGGGCACCGCCGCGCTGCAGCACCCGCCTTAGGAGAGTGACTCGCTGTTGGTGCAACACTGGAGCAACAAATATATATATATATATATATATATTCACTGAAAAAACCATAGGTTATAGATGATATATAGTTAGGAATTAGCATTTACAAAACCTTGAAAATTCACTGAAAAAAGCATAGGTTAGAGACCATATATAGTTAGCTGGACATTTTATTGACATAAAACCAATGAAATTCCATATATAGTTAGTTGCACTAACTATATATCGCGCACCCGCAATCCACTGCTGATGATGTCACATATTACATCATTCATGACATGGTCAGTGACATCACTGATGACATCACTGATGACATCTCAAATGACATCACTGATGACATCACTGATAACAACATCCAGTGATTTTTTGTTTCTGTAAAGTTTAAATATGTCTTACATATTGAAGAATGAGTGGATGTGTAAGTGTCTGGACGAAGGATTTAGTAGGTGCATGACTGACTGTATGAGTGAGTGATTAAATGTGTCTCACTGAGTGCATGGGTTAGTGACTAAACTGTCTTAATTTGTGCATCATTATGTCTGTTGTTCTGTAAACTGCTGCATGTGTTGATCAGTAGCTATATGAGTAACTATATGGGTTATTGATTGATTGCCCAAGTATTTGTATGGGAGACTGAGTGTGTGTGTGGCTAGCTGGGAGGTGTGTGACTCTGTGCAGATCAATGTGTACTTGTATCAATGATTGTATAAGAAGGTAAGTATGTGTTAGTATATGTTTGAAAATGTAAGGTGCTCTATGTTTAACTGTATAGACAAGAAAATGGAAGTGTCATTGATTCTTTACAGGACTGACTAGGTGTGTGAGTAACTCCATGGATGAGTGGCAGACTGTGAGTGTCTGTATAGGTGTATGAGTGCATATGATAGTGTTGTAAAGATGAGTGATTGTATGTATGAATGATTGTATGGGTGAATGAGTGAAGGTGTGTGTAGACGTAGCAATCAGTGAGTTCGTACGTAGTAACTAGTATTGGTGTGTCAATGGTTTCAAAAATTATACTCTGTATTTAACACTGGGTGAAACAGAGGTTATATTAAAATGTGAGGAGATGCATTGTATTGTCACATGAATGATATCATCAGTGATGTGGTCATTGATGTCAAATGAGATGTCATCAGTGATGTCATCAGTGATGTCATTTGAGATGTCATCAGTGATGTCATCAGTGATGTCACTGACCATGTCATGAATGATGTAATATGTGACATCATCAGCAGTGGATTGCGGGTGCGCGATATATAGTTAGTGCAACTAACTATATATGGAATTTCATTGGTTTTATGTCAATAAAATGTCCAGCTGACTATATATGGTCTCTAACCTATGGTTTTTTCAGTGAATTTTCAAGGTTTTGTAAATGCTAATTCCTAACTATATATCGTCTATAACCTATGG
Organism: Lissotriton helveticus; assembly: GCF_964261635.1. Taxonomy (NCBI): domain Eukaryota; kingdom Metazoa; phylum Chordata; class Amphibia; order Caudata; family Salamandridae; genus Lissotriton; species Lissotriton helveticus. The sequence goes on from NC_136059.1 coordinate 1,941,460,134, forward strand.
TTTTTTCAGTGAATTTTCAAGGTTTTGTAAATGCTAATTCCTAACTATATATGGTCTATAACCTATGGTTTTTTCAGTGAATTTCAATGGTTTTTTAATAGCAAATATCATAAGCTGTCGAATGTCAAGTACGTGGTAAGTAAAAACATTTTCGTGTTTATGCACACTGATCTGCTTTGAATGCTGCCCCCCACCCCTCATTTCTATTAGGAGTACTCTCTCTTTGCAGATAGTGAAGGGTAGTTAACGCAGGCTTTTGCCCCCGTTGTAATCCGTCGTGTCTCCTTCTCTCTCCTTTTGATTGATTGTTCTCTTTGGTTCATTCTCTATTTACAAACAAGCACAGAGTCGCAATACTCTGTTTAGTCTTTGCAGATAGCGAAAAATCGTGTAAAAAAACAAAAGGAATCGAGCAAAATCAGTAGGCCACTAATGGGATCTCTTTTTGACCTCGCTAAAATAGAAACATTAGGAACAACCTGTTGAAAATAGCAATGTGTATGTACATAAGCGGCGTTCATTTGTGTTCACAGTACCCCTTGTTGATTGTTTGAACCGAGCATTGAATTGTTCGAAGTTGGTTCTCTTAAGGATCTTCTCTGCCTGCAAACAAGGAAGAATAGGAATATTCTCTCTCCCTTTGCAGATAGTGAAGGGTAGGTAACGCAAGCCTTTAACACGTCGTACCTATTTCATTCCTCATTGATTGATTGATTGTCCGAACATTGACTGTTTGGGAATTAGTTCTTTTTGGAGGTATTCCCTGTTTGCAAATAAACGTAGGAAAATCTTTGCAAGTAGTGAAAGGGTAGGTAATGCGGACCTTTCTCCCCCGTTGTAATCTGTCATGCCTATCTACTCCCCACTGATTGATGCACCTGTTTCACCCGGACCATTTACTAGAGATATCTGGCCCAACAAGAGAGCACCCCTAGTGAAAAGGACATATGCAATAATAACGAAGTGATCACTGTATCCTGTTAACAGAAACTTTAGCATGAAACAACCTGGAAAGAAAAGAATAGGAAAACGAAAATCAGTAGGCCACTGATGAACTTTTTATTAAATAACAAACAAAGAAACGATAACAATACGTAATGATAAAACCTATTATTGTCCTAGAAACAAGAAACGTTAGAAGTAAGCCCGTAATAAGAAACCTGAAAACATCGCCCCTCACTGCCCCAAAACGTGTCTGTCCCACCGCCTGCCACGGCCAAATAACGGCAAACTGGGAAAGATAGAAGTCAGCAGACATCCGCCCCATTCTAGAAACTTCCAAAGGGCAACAGGTTTTCGGCTACGCCCAGCCGGAAGCAACACATATAAGGCGGGTCCTGCTGCCACGCCTCGGAGATCATCACGTAGGGTGTAGCCGGAGGAGAGGCCGAGGCCGAGGCCAGCGGGACCCGGCCAGGGGGATTGACAACGCTGGAGAGTTGCAGGGGGGGGAATGTCCGTGTCCTCGACCCTCCCCTCTCTCTCCCAGTCCGGCCGCGGTGGCCCTTGACAGTTTCAGGTAGTCCCGCCACATTCTCTACCAGTCCGGTCACCAACGGCCGGGGCCGATGGGATCCGGCTGCAGCCGATAAACCAAGGAACCCGTTCATGGGGCCAGAGCAAGGGGCGCCCGGCCGACATCCACCGGAAGCCCGGCCCGAAGACGGACGGGACACTTCTTCATTCTTGAATAATGGCTGCGACAACACTGGGGGGGGATGTCTTGCACATCCCTCCGACCCCCCCCCCCTCGTCCTCATCGCCTGGTCCGGCCAATACCAAATCTCAAGCGAGACGCCGTGGGGTGCACTGGGAGGGAGAGACGGTGCGAACAGGCCTCTCCCGCCTTCCCAGTGGAGGCTTCCCACCTGCACCCTCAGCGCTCCAGGCGCCCGGAAAAGGGTTCTTCCACTGTGGCGATGCTGCAACGTCTCGCCCGGCAGGGTGGAGCCCGTCCGCTCATTTGACCCCGCGATCGCCAGTAGCTACCGAACTCTCAAAATGGCGATCGACGTGGCAAGAGCGGTCCCAGCATAAAGAAATGGCCCGGTCACTGGTTGACTCCACCACAGTAGTCCTCCACGACCTTGAAGATTCTAGAGGAGCCGCGGGAGTCTCCGACCCCCGCAGACACCCCGATGGGGAATGACTGCCATGATCGCCCGTGGAGTGACGAAACTGTATCCGCGGGACGTCGGCGCTCCCATGCTGGCGCCAGCCTCACTTTGAATTACTAGAATCCTGCAAACCTCAGTTCCGGTGAAAGCACACTGTGACCCGGTAGGAAAAATTGTTGCACCCCCTCCCCTTTTTGACTGATAGTTCAAACCACCGATCCTTTCCTTTGCCCTTTTACCAGAACTTTGGACTGCCTCCCCCTCTTTTACATTTTCTAGAGAAAACAAAACATTAACCACTACATTAGCATAGCAGTTGACACCAGAACTGTTTTCAAATTGAAAACCAACAACATCTTCAACAGAATCCTTTTTGTTTCTGCTGTGACCCTGCTACAGCACAGGCATTGTCCCCAGCAGTAATTCTGCAATGCCGGTAAGAATACCTGTGGTGCCTACTGGACTCACTCACCCCCGCGGCGCCCCACGCCGTTATTTGCTGGGCGGCAACTTACTAGACATCACCTTTGTGCCATCTAGATTTCAGCGCGTTCTGCTGCCTTGGAACTATTCGCACAACAGACTGCTACTGACGACCCACCCCCAGGCAACATCTTCTGAATTTTCATAATTTGAAAGAACTAGTAACATGTCCTCATCAGGAATTTCCTCATGAAAAGTCTGCAATGATGATTCTTGTAACTCTATGGTCTCCAAACATTCGATAAATTCGCCATCAAGAGATTGATCAAAAAAATCATTCAAGTCATCTCCTCCTTGTGAGAAAATTTCATTATTGGTGCTGTCAATTTCAATAAATGTATTGGATAATTCAAAAGAAATTGCCACGGTCTCTTCGTTGTTTAAATGTTTTTACTGTTTTTGTTTTGTTGTATATATTTATAAGTTATTAAAGTTTTATAATCCTACTACTTTGTTGGAGTGCTATATATTTTTAATGTGACACATAAATGTAAAAACTTTGATGTACAAAGAGTCATCCCTGGAATCTTCCGCTTCAGGCTCGGTCCCCTCCCCAATCACAATACAGGATGGTTTTCAGATAGTAGGAACACGTGTGGTGTGACGGATCTCATCGGGTGTGGGCCTTGATCTACTATAACTCCTTTGAAGAGGGGTGATTCTTTACAGCTGGGGCCATAAACTACATCTGCAGGGCTAGCTGATAGCCTGGACAATCGGACACAGAGGAAGAGGAGTGTCAGAGGGTGCGGTAGTGAATAGGGCGAAAGGGAGGTGTCGGGCGGGCACAGAGTGTGATTCTCAGGGAAGAGCAGCGCAGATGGGGAGAGGTTTATTGCCCATGCATAACACAGAGAGCGGGGGTGACCAGTGCCTGGGGAAGATGCTTGCGAGGGTGGGGAGCCATGCTACGAATCGACAGCGTGCAGAGAGTGGGTCTGGTCAAGGCATCTAAAATGGCTGCCGTGCACGACAAAAGTGTGGCATTTCAAAAAAGGCAAGATGGCGCAAACAATGTTTTTCAACACTTCCTCATTTCCTTCGAATCGAACGTTAACAGACGTTGGTGCATATTACCAAAGTTAAGCGATATTTATCGCTAACGATGCTTACCAACGAATTTTTTACCGCTAAGCATCGTCAGAAATTATCGAAGATAAACCTTGCTATTATCAAGGTTTATCGCAAATGCGATAAAAAACAACCGCAATGCATTAATATCGCTGAAAACTCAGCGATATTCATGCATTACCGAGCTAATGCTCTTAGCCATGTTATCCACCTCCCATTGGATAACATGGCTAAGAACTGCTCAGGGCAGGTGTTAGTTTTTGGAGATATTCGCGCTTAGCGCGAATATCTCCAAAAGTTGGTAATAGGAGATATATATCTTGCATGTTGTAATGCAGATTATTGTGGTATATGGAACTCATACCATAATCTCTCAGGAAAGCAGAAACTGATCCTTTTGGGACCGCCTGAGAAGGCCTAGGGGGTGAGGGGTACTCTACTTTGCCCCCTTTTCACGTTCCGAACTATTTTATTTTACTCTCTTCTGTAATTACACAAAATAGTAGCGATAAGATGCATCAGAGACACACAGTGAGAGAAAGGAGGCCGGAGATGAAGAAGAGATGTCAAATACACATTGGAGATAATATAGTGGGAGAAGGGAAGTAAATATGAGTAAACTTACCATGTAACATAAAAATGTTGCACTCTATACTATAAGTCTCATTTTATACTACAATCACTTCGCTACAACCTCATAAATTAAAAATAAAAATGAATAATGTCTCAAACAATTTTTGATTTCTAAATATAAATTTATTCTTCTGAATTTTCTAAATTTGAAAGAACTAGTAACATGTCCTCATCAGTAATTTCCTCTTCAATCATCTCATCTGGAATCTCCTCATTAAAAGTCTGCAATGATGATTCTTGTAACTCTATGGTCTCCAAACATTCGATAAATTCGCCATCAACAGATTGATCCAAAAAATCATTCAAGTCATCTCCTCCTTGTGACAATATTTCATTATTGGTGCTGTCAATTTCAATCAATGTAGTGGAATCATTCCAGTCATCTCCTCCTTGTGACAATATTTCATTATTGGTGCTGTCAATTTCAATCAATGTAGTGGACAATTCAAAAGAAATTGCCACTGTCTCTTCATTGTGAGCCATTTTATTTTGAAATTGCTTGCTGTAAATTGCAGAAAAAAATAATCACTTTCATTTATCGTTTTTAGTAATACATAATATAAAACTAACTTTATCAAGTATTTAGTATAACAGAAGGACTGCAAATAAATAACAGAAAACATTTTTCAAATTATCTTCAAGTGTACAACATAGTTCCCCTTACAAATTAACAACTCACCTTTTTAAAAGTAGGAGAAGTGTTAGTACTGTGTAAATCAAACACCAGAAATTCACCACCAAAAATTCCTCACAAATGTACCTCAGACAGTAGTATCACAAAATGGCTGTGGTTTCCTCTCATTTGAGATATATACATAACCAATTAACTTTCATCACACACAAATACAAAACCAAAGTAACATTTTAATTGGTTCTAAATTTCAACACTTTCAAATGTGTTTTCCCCATGCAATTTTCCATAGGACATTTACATACGTCTACAGCCTGAATGGCTGAACGGAATTACACCAAACTTGGCAAAATGGTACATCAAACCTAAGAGGTCAGGAAGGATCTACTATGCCCCCTTATGGTCATTTGCCCCTTCGCTTTGGCCTCCTCTTGTCTCTCGATCCTACCGATAGACAAGATGGCGGCCGCTACGGACTGTTTGGAATGTTTACAGACGCCGGAGAACCAATCAGCTTCGCAAAGCTCCGTAACGCGAAAAGTAAGCGAAGCGGAGCGCTGTTACAGATATATATCTTTTTTTGAACGTTAATTTCTCAAAATCCACTGGAGCACATATATTGAGACCTAGCAAAGGCACATCGGGCTACCAGTCCCTAATATTTTGCCAAGTTTCGTGCAAATCCATTCAGCCGTTCGATTATTATTATTATTTTTTTTTTTTGCCCCGCGGGGCCCTTTTAAAACCTCCACATCAAACCTAGGGGGTCAGCGAGGATCTACTATGCCCCCTTATGGTCATTTGCCCCTTCGCTTTGGCCTCCTCTTGTCTCTCGATCCTACCGAGAGACAAGATGGCGGCCGCTACGGACTGTTTGGAATGTTCACAGACGCCGGAGAACCAATCAGCTTCGCTTCACAAAGCTCCGTACCGCGAAAAGTCCGCGAACCGGAGCGCTGCCCGGTCCGCTGTTACAGATATATATCTTTTTTTTAACGTTAATTTCTCAAAATCCACTGAAGCACATATATTGAGACCTAGCAAAGGCACATCGGGCTACCAGTCCCTACAATTTTGCCAAGTTTCGTGCAAATCCATTCAGCCGTTCGGGCTAAAAGTGAGGCCAACCGCCCTATGGGAAACTCAATGTTAAAAACACGTTTTGGGACCCCCCTTTTTTCTCGGCCCCCCCTTGACGAAACCCCCCCAAATTTTCAGGGGCTGCTCAGAAACAACATGTTCCATTTTCCTGAAACTTTCAGCCAATTCTGTCCACAAACGCCAAAGTTATTAGACATAGAATTTTCAAAAATCCCATAGAGAAAAAATCCTAACTATATATACCTACTGGCGACCGCCAGTAGGTAATATATATATATATATATATATATATATATATATATATATATATATATATATATATATATATATATATATATATATATATATATATATATATATATATATATATATACATATATATATATATATATATAGTAAAAAAGCAAAGGTGAAAGGGACATTATAGTTATGCTCAGATTTCACTCGCACAAGACCAAGGAAATTCAGAAGTTACCTGAGCTGACTATAACTGACGCCCCCGCAATGCACTGCTTATGACCTAGCATGTTACATCACTCATGACACCTCAAATTACATCACTCATGACATCACTGATGATATCTGAAATTACATCACTGATGATATCATTCAGGGATTGTGAGTGATTTCTAAAAGTTATTGAGTGTTAAACATATATACTAGGAGAAATGGCTGTAGCAGTGCCTGTATGAATCAGTGAGCGGGTGTGTAAGTGGGGCATAGAAGAGTGAGTAGATATTTCAGAGACTTTATAAATGAGTGAGTGGATGTGTGAGTTTTTGCATGGGTGAGCAAATGGGTGTGTCAGTGGGTGTATGAGTAAGTCAGTGGCTCTGTGAGTATCTGTATGGGTGAGTGAGTGGTGTGTAAGTGAGTGCAGGCACACAATGCCAAAAGGCAGTCCCTGTCCGTCAGAGCAATGTCTTCATCTGTTTCCCTGCAAGCATATGTGTGTGCAGGAGAACAGCATGCAGAGTTATGTTTGCTTTCATCCCCCAAGAAAAAGCATACAGTTAACTCCAGATGGTGGGAGCCTGAGGAGGTAGCAGGAGCCGGCCCTGGGGAGCGGCAATCTCAAGGTCCATCTATGACTCCTCCAGGGGGCAATGTGGACCCCCTCCATTGAAAAATATAGCCTGGGGAGGTAATGATCCGTGACTGACCCCCTACATTAATTTATTTTAGCCCTGTGGAGGTGGCGGTCCCTGGGGATGTGGGGGGCACCTAGGCACCCGCATTAATTTTGTAGGTTTAGCTCTGAGGAGGTGGCAGTCCCCAGGGCTGCAGGGGGGCTGCATGGACCCCCTCATTAATTTTACATGTTTAGTTACAAGAAGGTGTCAGCCCTGGGCCTGCAGGGTTGCCACTCAGGCCCGCTCATTAGTTTTATATGGTTAGCCCAAAGAAGGTGGAGGTCACCGGGGCATGGGCAGGCCTCGCTGGCAAATCCATGTACATATTTGTAAGTGCTCTGGAGAGGTGGTGTTCCCCAGGGTCACGGGGGCACACTGGCCCCCACATTACTTTATTAACATTTGCCCTGGGAAGTGACGGTCCCCAGGGCATGGAAGTGCCCCGTGCAATTTCAGAATATCTTGAATTTGTGTCAATGAAAAAAATATATGCTTTTATGCCATGGCGAGGTCCCAGGCAGACCTCAAGACCAAGGTTTTGGGGTCAGGGTATTCCTACCCTGCCCCTTTTACTTTTGCTTTACATTTTTGTTTGGGACTTTGCAGAAGCTGAGTCCCACGATGGCTACCAACACTCTGCATTTCCCTGCATGAGCTCATTATTTTTCGCGAAGTTGTCACAGCCATAAATATCACTAACAGAATTTTCTTACATGTCTCAACAACTACTGAATGGATTTACACCAAATTAGAGCAACCTCAATTTGCATAACCAAATCTACCTTTCTGCCAAATTTGTTCTAATTCCATCCAGCAGCTCCGGCTGTAGATATGTTCAAAGGTCCTATGGGAACTAACATGGGAAAACGCACTTTTTTTACACCCTTTTTCTCGACCCCCCCACTTGACAGATCACCCCAACACTTTCCATGTGCGACAAGATTCACTGGCACACTTTTTCTGGAAACTTTTGTGAAGATTTGTCAAATGGCGCAAAAGATATAGAAATGATTTTCATATATATATATATATATTACCTACTGGCGGTCGCCAGTAGGTATATATAGTTAGGATTTTTTCTCTATGGGATTTTTGAAAATTCTATGTCTAATAACTTTGGCGTTTGTGGACGGAATTGGCTGAAATTTTCAGGAAAATGGAACAGTTTGTTTCTGGGCAGGCCCTGAAAATTTGGGGGGGGGTCGTCAAGGGGGGGCCGAGAAAAAAGGGGGTCCCAAAACGCGTTTTTCCCATGTTAATTTCCATAGGGCGGTTGGCCTCACTTTTAGCCTGAACGGCTGATTGGATTTGCACGAAACTTGGCAAAATTGTAGGGACTGTTAGCCCGATGTGCCTTTGCTAGGTCTCAATATATGTGCTCCAGTGGATTTTGAGAAATTAACGTTCAAAAAAAGATATATATCTGTAAGCGCGCTCCGGGCAGCGCCCCGGTTCGCGTACTTGACGCGTAACGGAACTTCGCGAAGCGAAGCTGATTGGCTCTTCGGTGTCTGTCAACATTCTAAACAGTCCGGAGCGGCCGCCATCTTGTCTCTCGGTAGGATCGAGAGACAAGAGGAGGCCAAAACAAAGGGGGAAATGACCATAAGGGGGCATAGTAGATCCTCCCTGACCCCCTAGGTTTTTGCGTGGATAGCGCCCGGTTCGCGAACCGGGAAGCGGCCCGGGGAGCGTACTATAAGGAAAAAAGAATGATAGACTTTTGAAATACTGTATGTTAATTGATTGTTGGTTGTGTTGATTATTTTTTTATTTCTTTATTTTTTAAGCAATTATTTATTGTGTTTCAAAATTTAATAAAATGTCTAACATTTCACTGTCTGAAATGTCGTTATTTTCATTGAACATAGCTTGTAATGTTTGAGTGTGTAAAATGTCCTCATTTTCAAGGAGGACATCTACTGCTTGCACACATTGCAGTAGTTCTTGGTCCCAAGTTTCATCCATAAATTCTATATAATTTGGATCAATTATTTCTTGGTTGGTCTCTTGCAGGACAATTTCAAATGAAACTTTGTGTTCGCCTTCCATTTTGTCTGAAATTTGGATAAAAAATATATTAGTAGAGATAGGGCACTGTTGGGATTAATTTTAGATAGGCAGTTTTTAACAGTGAATTTATCTTTGGGCAGTGTATAGTATCAGAGTGGAAGTAGGAATATAAAAAAGTGTATGTGATTTAACGTAAGTAAATTCATAATTATACAAGAGAAACCTAACTGCATCCATAACTCTAACAGAGAAGTCTATCTAAATCTATAACTACTACAGAGGGATAGTATATAACTATCAGAAAAAGTTTACCATATTAACTTATAGTGCACAATATACTTCAGTTTTTAAAATAACAACTTACCTTTACAAAGAAGTTGAAGTGATTAGTGAAAATCCTATTGAAATGTACACCAGGAAGTAGTAGTCAAAATGGCTGTGTTTCCTTCTCTTCCTTTATATATATTCAGGTACATAACCAATCAAATGTCAGGTAAAAAAAAAATAGAAAATGAAAGTAACATTTTAATTGGTTGTCAATTCCAACACTTCAGATGTGTTTTGTGAAGTAATTTACCTCAGGGTATTTAGAGAGGTCTACAGGCTAAATGGCTAAATGGAATTCCAACCAAATTTGTGAAAATGGTAGGGATTGGTATGTAGTATGAGCAAATCTATATTTGGTGAAAGTGTCTCAAGGGTTTCTTCTGTAAATTACTTTCCCACCTTTTTTAATGGAGCGCTTCCCGGGGAGCGCCCCGGTACGCGAACTGGCGAGCGCCCCGGTACGCAAACCTTAAGCGTTACGGGAGTCCACCATTTTGTGTTTCGGTCGAATTAAGATACAAGATGGAGGGCAAATAATGTTCAGAATGGGTAGAAGGGGGTATGGTAGACGTATCTTGACCCCCTAGGTTTTCTGAGGGTGGCTGAGGAGGCCCATATGTGCGGGAAAAAAACATTTTTTAAAAAAAATTTCACGCGGTTAGCTTCCGGTTCGCGTACCGGGTAGCGCTCCGGGGAGCGTATTTTGTTGAAAATTAGTGAAAAAAGTTAGAGTAAAAAAATAATTGTGAGTGATCAGATGTAGGGTAGCTCTGAGAAGAGCTTTTGGGTTTATGGTACATTTAGGTACTTATAAGTATGTACCAATGCACAGTCTTAAATTCAAAATGAAAATTCTGTTGCCCTCATCTGAGAAGTGAACTCCATCTCCTCTGTAGATATCTTGCATGTAGTAACGCATGTTATTGTTGTACATGGAGCCCATTCCATGGTCTCTCATGTAAGCTGAAACAGATTTGTTTACATGCTTCCTCGACTTCTCAATTTGTGGACAAAATTGGTTCGACCACCTCCATTTCTGTCTTTGGCATATATTTGAATATACCAAGGCAGTTTGAGGAAAAAGTGCCATCAATTGCTCAAAGGTGTCCTTTAAAAGCATTTCCAGACCTACCCCAGTCAAAGTGCCCAAATCATTTCCTCCACAGTGCACAATTAACAGGTCAGGTTTTGGCAAATGCATAAAGGTTTTCACCAATGGTATCAATTGGTGACATTTTAATCCTCTGTGGCCAAACCACTTAATTTCCACATCTTGTAAATTGAGGTTAGGTAAATTTCTGTTATCAGCATACCTCTGAGCCCAGTCGATGTAACTATGTCCAACAATCCAGACAGAAAACATGGTGAGAGAAGGTTCTGCTGCAGTCAGATGAAGTGTGGCAATAAAATGGCAGTTGAAAAAATAAGAGTTTAAAATGGAAAAAACTGTGGAGTTTCTGTGGTAATTAATCAGTAGCAGTGATTGGTGGATTTTGATTGCTGAAAACAGAAAGTTAGGGTGCATGGATGAGTTCTTTGAAAGATGTATTTTGAATGGTCAAAAAAAATAATTAAATGAAATATTGCACTGGATATGCAGGTGCACTGAGAGTTCAGAGTTCAATTGAAACATTGTTGTGTGAACTTGCAAACACCAGAGGTCTTTCAGGAGGTGGTTGCTATGCAAAAAAGGCAGACAGGGCAGAGGGGGGAAGGGTTTTGATTTGAAAAAAGTGAGGGAAGAGTTTTGATTGGGTGACATGAGAGATATGTGTGATGAATTACAGCATTTCTGTGCTTTCTATAGCTGCAGCCTCTGGAGTGCATACCTTTTGTTCTGCTGAAGACAAATTGGTGTATTTCTGAGACTGTTTTGAAACTCATAAAGTATTTGCTAAGGTGAGAAAAGATTTATTTTATTTAGATAGAGAATAGTGTGCTTTAAGGAGAAAATTATGAAGAAAGTTGTGTTTTTAAAATGTTGCTTTGTCTCAAGTGTTTTACGAATAGATTTTGTTTCTTTGAGAAATTGTAATTGGAGAAAATGTGAAGTATTAGTACTGACAGGGTGTTTTTGTGCATAGGAGCTGTGCAGTGTTTTCAAATTATGACTTGAAAATCGTTTTTGTGGAAAAGGAATGCTTTTAAAATTTATGACAAGGAAATAATGGTGTCTGCTTCTTTATAAGGCATTTGAGTGTCTCTGATGTTATTTTTCCCATTTTAAATTAAAAGACCTTTATCTGTGGGGAAAGTTCCTTGTAAATATGCTCCCACCTGTGCTTGGCAAATTTAGATTTTGATTCTTTGAGTTACATAGCCATGTTAAAAGTGACCCAAAAATATTGCAAAGGCAATCAAAAAACGCTTTCATGTGTCTTAAGGACATTTTAAGTCATTTCCCCATGTGCAGTGTTTTCAAATTATGACTTGAAAATCGTTTTTGAGGAAAAGGAATGCTTTTAAAATTTATGACAAGGACATAATGGTGTCTGCTTCTTTATAAGGCATTTGAGTGTCTCTGATGTTATTTTTCCCATTTTAATTTAAGACCTTTCCCCGTGGTGCAAATTCCTTGTAAATATGCTCCCACCTGTGCTTGGCAAATTTAGATTTTGATTCTTTGAGTTACATAGCCATGTTAAAAGTGACCCAAAAATGCTGCAAATGCAATCAAAAAACGCTTTCATGTGTCTTAAGGACATTTTAAGTCATTTTCCCATGTGCAGTGTTTTCAAATTATGACTTGAAAATCGTTTTTGAGGAAAAGGAATGCTTTTAAAATTTATGACAAGGAAATAATGGTGTCTGCTTCTTTATAAGGCATTTGAGTGTCTCTGATGTTATTTTTCCCATTTTAAATTAAAAGACCTTTATCTGTGGTGCAAATTCCTTGTAAATATGCTCCCACCTGTGCTTGGCAAATTTAGATTTTGATTCTTTGAGTTACATAACCATGTTAAAAGTGACCCAAAAATGCTGCAAAGGCAATCAAAAAACGCTTTCATGTGTCTTAAGGACATTTTAAGTCATTTCCCCATGTGCAGTGTTTTCAAATTATGACTTGAAAATCTTTTTTGTGGAAAAGGAATGCTTTTAAAATTTATGACAAGGAAATAATGGTGTCTGCTTCTTTATAAGGCATTTGAGTGTCTCTGATGTTATTTTTCCCATTTTAAATTAAAAGACCTTTATCCGTGGTGCAAATTCCTTGTAAATATGCTCCCACCTACCTGTGCTTGGCAAATTTAGATTTTGATTCTTTGAGTTACATAGCCATGTTAAAAGTGACCCAAAAATGCTGCAAAGGCAATCAAAAAACGCTTTCATGTGTCTTAAGGACATTTTAAGTCATTTCCCCATGTGCAGTGTTTTCAAATTATGACTTGAAAATCGTTTTTGAGGAAAAGGAATGCTTTTAAAATTTATGACCAGGAAATATTGGTGTCTGCTTCTTTATAAGGCATTTGAGTGTCTCTGATGTTATTTTTCCCATTTTAAATTAAAAGACCTTTATCCGTGGATTTTGATTCTTTGAGTCACATAGCCATGTTAAAAGTGACCCAAAAATGCTGCAAAGGCAATCAAAAAACGCTTCTTTTTTAAAAAAAAAATGTTTTTGGTTCGCTCCCGGTTCGCGTACCGGTGAGCGAACCAGGAAGCGAACCAAAAGAAATACAGCTTGCCAGAGTGCTAAACATTCTAGCAATTTTTTTTGAAAGGGGAGGTAGTTCTGAAAAGAACTTTTTTTTAAATGTTTTTGTTGTTTTATATTTTTTTTTATTTTTCTGAACATTTTTTGTTTTTTTTGTATTTTTTGAACAGTTTTATGTTTTTTTTGTTTTTTTTGGAGGGGAAACAACAAAAAACAGGCATTGGAAAGGGCTCAATAGGAGCAAAAAAAAAATTTACTTTCTGGGGCGTTTAGAGCACTTGTGATTTTCAAATGCTCTGTTGATTAAGTTAATGCTCATATTGGCACATGACAGTAATGTACCGCAATACAAACAGGTAATCTTCATATGGACAAAGTTGTCCTGAATGTTTGGCACGGTTTCCCGTGCCTCTGGTCCTGACAAAGATACCTGTGTTGATGTCGTGGCCACAGGAGTTGGTGGGTTGTCCTGCAGGTCACGCATCTCTGCCCGGCTGTAGTTTAATGGATGCCACCTCAGCATGTGACGGTGCATGGTGTAGTTGCCGAAGCTATACTTTTTTAAGGTGCCTCTAGATAAGTCCTCTTTACATATGAGGCACGTCACATATCTAGCATTAACTTTTTTCTGCCCTTCAGGGATTGAAAAAAACTGCCAAATAAAACTAGTTTTACGATGAGAAACCCGGGGCTCCTCTTCTAAAAACTGTGGTCCCTCTGTCTCCTCTTCCTCTTGTTCATCCTCTTCCTCCTCTGTGTTGCTGATGAACTGTGGAGGTGGTCCTCTCTTCCCATGAGGAGGTGGTGGTGGTGGTGGGGTTCCACCAGCTGAAGCTACCAATGAAGCCATTGCTCAAATATCAAAAAAGGTCTTCCTCTCACAAAGATGAAAGTCAGAGTGAGGAAAGAAGGAGGGGTTTTCATCATTTGGGAAAAACAATAGTTCTAAACCAATGAAAAGTGTTATTTTTAGGTCACCTGACCTAGCCTTACATCATTAGGAAACCAAAAGTGAAATGAACCAATGAAAAGTTTTATTAACAAGTCACATGACCTGTTACGCTTATGTTACGCGCTGCGGAATGCGCCCTGGATCGCTTCCGAGTCGCTGCGCTTCGCGCCTCGGTTCGCGCTCCGGAGCACTTCCGGGTGCGCTAACACGGCGCGTCATAAGACGCATTACGCGGCAACGCGATACGTCGCGCTTTCGCGACGCGCCCCGGATCGCTTCCGGGGAGCTGCGCTTCGCGTCTCAGTTCGCGTACCGGAGCACTTTCGGGTGCGCTAACGCGGCGCGTCATAAGACGCATTACGCGACAACGTGATATGTCGCGCTTCCGCGACGCGTCACGATGTTGATTTCTAACGCGGCAGTTGCGCAAACAGAACATTTACCGGTTCGCGGACCGGGTCGCGGCATCAAATTGAGCTAACGGGAAGCTTCCCGTTTCGCGAACCGGGAGCGAACAAAAAAAAATATAAAAAAAAAATTATTAATAAACATATAAAATATATTTTTGGATTTAAAGAAGAATACATTTTACAGCTACAGATATTAGCTTTTAAAAAACCAATGAAATTCACTGAAAAAACCATAGGTTATAGACCATATATAGTTAGGAATTAGCATTTAAAAAACCTTATTTTACTCACACAAAACCATTGAAATTCCATATATAGTTAGTTGCACTAACTATATATCGCGCACCCGCAATCCACTGCTGATGATGTCACATATTACATCATTCATGACATGGTCAGTGACATCACTGATGATATCACTGATGACATCTCAAATGACATCACTGATGACATCACTGATGACATCATCCAGTGACTGTGTGTTTCTGTAAAGTTTTAATATGTTTGATATATTGAAGAATGAGTGGATGTATAAGTGTCTGGATGAAGGATTTAGTAGGTGCGTGACTGACTGTATGAGTGAGTGAATAAATGTGTCGTACTAAATGCATGGGTTAGTGACTAAACTGTCTGAATGTGTGCATCAGTATGTCTGTTGTGATGTAAACTGCTGCATGTGTTGATCATTAGCTATACAAGAGGGTATATGTGTTATTGATTGGTTGCCCAAGTATTTGTATGGGAGATTGAGTTTGTGTGGGGGTGGCTGGGAGGTGTGTGACTCTGTGCATAGATGTGTGAGCAGTTGATTCACTAGGTGTATGAGTTCAAGAGTGCATGTGGAAAAAGCTACATGGGCGGTTGACTGTGTGCATGAGTGTATTGATGAGTGAATGGATATCTCAATGCTACATGTCATAGTAAGTACATATGTAAAACACAGTACATGTGAGAGTTGGCATATATAAATAACTGTGCATGAGAGCCACTGAATGTGTGAGTGACTGTATGGATCATTGTGAACTTGTATCAGGGATTGTATAAGAGAGTAAATATGTGTTAGTATATGTTTGAATAAGTAAGGTGTGTATAACTGTATAGTTGAGGAAATGGAGGTGAGATTGTTTCTTTGCATGACTGACTAGGTGTGTGAGTAACTCCATGGATGAGTGACAGTGTGTGAGTGTCTGTATACACTGAGTGTATCTAAGGTTATATTAGAGTCTGAAGAGGTTTATCGTATTAGCACAAGAATGATGTCAAATGAGATGTCATCAGTGATGTCATCAGTGATGTCATTTGAGATGTCATCAGTGATGTCATCAGTGATGTCACTGACCATGTCATGAATGATGTAATATGTGACATCATCAGCAGTGGATTGCGGGTGCGCGATATATAGTTAGTGCAACTAACTATATATGGAATTTCAATGGTTTTGTGTGAGTAAAATAAGGTTTTTTAAATGCTAATTCCTAACTATATATGGTCTGTAACCTATGGTTTTTTCAGTGAATTTTCAAGGTTTTGTAAATGCTAATTCCTAACTATATATGGTCTATAACCTATGGTTTTTTCAGTGAATATATATATATATATATATATTCACTGAAAAAACCATAGGTTATAGACCATATATAGTTAGGAATTAGCATTTAAAAAACCTTATTTTACTCACACAAAACCATTGAAATTCCATATATAGTTAGTTGCACTAACTATATATCGCGCACCCGTAATCCACTGCTGATGATGTCACATATTACATCATTCATGACATGGTCAGTGACATCACTGATGACATCACTGATGACAACATCCAGTGATTATGTGTTTCTGTAAAGTTTAAATATGTTTTACATATTGAAGAATGAGTGGATGTATAAGTGTCTCAATGAAGGTTTTAGTAGGTGCGTGATTGACTGTATGAGTGAGTGATTAAATGCGTCTTACTAAATGCACGGGTTAGTGACTAAACTGTCTGAAAGTGTGCATCAGCATGTCTGTTGTTGTGCAAGCTGCTGCATGTGTTGATCAGTAGCTATATAAGTAGCTATATGGGTTATTGATTGGTTGCACAAGTATTTGTATGGGAGACTGAGTGTGTGTATGACTGGCTGGGAGGTGTGTGACTCTGTGCAGATCAATGTGTACTTGTATCAGTGATTCTATAAGAGAGTAAGTATGTGTTAGTATATGTTTTAAAATGTAAGGTACTCTATGTTTAACTGTGTAGATTAGAAAATGGAACTGTGATTGATTCTTTACAGGACTGACTAGGTGTGTGAGTAACTCCATGGATGAGTGGCAGAGTGTGAGTGTCTGTATAGGTGTATGAGTGCATATGATAGTGTTGTAAAGATGAGTGATTGTATGTATGAATGATTGTATGGGTGAATGAGTGAATGTGTGTGTAGACGTAGGAATCAGTGAGTGGGTATGTAGTAACTAGTATTGGTGTGTCAATGGTTTCAAAAATTATACTCTGTATTTAACACTGGGTGTAACAGAGGTTATATTAAAGTGTGAGGAGATGCATTGTATTGTCACATTAATGATATCATCATTGATGTGACCATTGATGTCAAATGAGATATCATCAGTGATGTCATTTGAGATGTCATCAGTGATGTCATCAGTGATGTCACTGACCATGTCATGAATGATGTAATATGTGACATCATCAGCAGTGGATTACGGGTGCGCGATATATAGTTAGTGCAACTAACTATATATGGAATTTCAATGGTTTTGTGTGAGTAAAATAAGGTTTTTTAAATGCTAATTCCTAACTATATATGGTCTATAACCTATGGTTTTTTCAGTGAATTTTCAAGGTTTTGTAAATGCTAATTCCTAACTATATATGGTCTATAACCTATGGTTTTTTCTGTGAATTTCATTGGTTTTTTAACAGCTAATATCTGTAGCTGTAAAATGTATTCTTCTTTAAATCCAAAAATATATTTTATATGTTTATGAATAATTTTTTTTTTTAAATATTTTTTTTTCTTCGTTCCCGCTTCGCGAATCGGGAAGCTTCCCGTTAGCTGACCTTGATGCCGCGAAATAGACCGCGAGCCGGTAAACGTTTCTTTACCGCAACTGCCGCGTTAGAAAACAACATTGTGACGCCTCCCGTCCGCATGACGTTTCGCGTTGTCGCGTGATACGTCATATGACGTGCTACGTTAGCGAACTCGTACGCTTACCGAGTCGCAAAGCACAGGTTTCTGGAAGCAAACCGGGAGGCCCTGCAAAGCGCGTAACGTAAACACAGCAGGTCATGTGACTTGGTAATAACACTTTTCATTGGTTCATTTCACTTTCGGTTTCCTAATGATGTAAGACTAGGTCATATGATCTAAAATGAACACTTTTCATTGGTTGAGAACTATTTTTTTTCCCAAATGGTGAAAATCCCTCCTTCTTTCCTCACTCTGACTTTCATCATTGTGAGAGAAAGACCCTTTGTTACCAGTGAGCAATGGCTTCTTTACTAGCTTCAGCTGGTGCTTCCCCACCACCTCCACCACATCCAAGGAAGAGTGGACCACCTGCTAAAGTTATAATTCAGCAAGAAGAGGAAGAAGAGGAACAGGACGACCTAGATAATCTCCCTATTATGGCCAGAAGATCTGTTGTACCGGAAGTAACGGGACCAGAGGGCAGGGAGATGGTGCCAAATATACAAACGAGATTTCGTGAAGTAAAACAAGTCTGCGTACATTGCAGTGGAATCATTTGCTACGCAGAAAGTAGCATCACTCTGATCAACAGAGCTATTAACAATCATGCTCATGTTTGTCCGAAACTCCCCAAACAATAAATTCTTTTTTTTGTTTTCTTCCTCCTGTTGAGCCCTTTACAATGAATCGTTTTCGTTGCCCCCTCCGAAAAAAAAACAAAAAAAATATAAAACTGTTCAGAAAAATTCAAAAAAAGTAAAAAAATGTTCAGAAAAATAATAAAAAAAATATAAAACAACAAAAACAATTTAAAAAAAAGTTCTTTTCAGAACTACCTCCCCGTTATAAAAAAATTGGTACAATATTTGCAACTGTGCCAACCTCTATTTCTCTTAGTTCGCTTCCCAGTTCGCTCCCCGGTACGCGAACCGGAAGCGAACCCAAAAATTTTTTTTATAAAAAAGAACAGTAAGTATAAGGGAAGGAAACAGACAGTTATGTTAAAAGAAAGACAGCTATAGGGGAGTAAACTAGAGATACTATTACCCGTAATCCACTGCTGATGATGTCACATATTACATCATTCATGACATGCTCAGTGACATCATCAGCAGAGGATTGCGGGTAACAGTATCCCTAGTTTATTCCCTATAGCTGTGTTTCTTTTAACATAACTGTCTGTTTCCTTCCCTTATGCTTACTGTTCTTTTAAAAAAATTTTTTTTAGATCTGTCAGAAACAGTGAAAGTAATGAAATATAAAAGACTACGTAGAATATGAGCACTGTATGCAACAACTTTGACACTGACAGAAGCCTCACCTTCTCCATGCCTCCTACACAGTTCTACATGTACATCATAAATGCAAACAGAACAGAATTAATTATACATGTTAAATGGTTTATTTTTGCTGTTCTCAGAATGTATCAAATTTCACTAAAACAGTGACTTGAAGGTATTCATCATATAACAGCGGGGGAAAAAAAACACAATCAAAATGATTGTGTTTAAAAAACCCATACATTACAAATCAGAATTCAGAACTCCTTAAAGTTAACTTACTTTCCATGACTGCCAAGGATGTCCTATGAACAGCTTACACTCTGTTGTGCTGTTATTACTTTCAACCCGCCACTTTCTGAAAGAAAACCTCCATCGTTTTCAAAAACATGTTACATACAATAAATGACTTCTCGCTCTCTACCACACGATTCCACAAGGCCAAATCGTGTCAGAGCCATGTATAACTCTTGGATTTCTTGTAAGCCAATCCCGTCTTTTCGCATTTCCGCAACTTTCAGAATTAAAATGTTGAAGATCATTTACACAATCCTGGACTAGTAATATCTTCCCCTTCTTGCTCAATCATGTTCTACATTTCCTATCACACTGATACTGCTTACTATGAAGCAGACTTACACTACCTTTATGACTAGTACAATTATTTAATTCTCTACATCACTTTTAATCACAAAGCAATGTAAAACAGTAGACAGCATTGCAGACTTACATTCCCTCTACTCCATGTTTTGATTCGCTGCTTCAATTAGCTTATAAAAAGAAATAGTTTTTCTGAACTCATTCACAGTGCACGTATTTCTCAATAACGTCCAGTGTTATGGTAAAAAGTTATGTCTCTGTACTACACTTATCCTCAAGGCCAAATAGTGTAGGAGCCATGAGAACTTCTTGAAATTCCTCAGAGCACATCCCGAGATTCTTTCCCTAAAATTTTGGTTTTAAAAACACCAGGTAAGAGTTTTTAAGGTCATATGGCAATTTTTTTTTGAAAATTAAAACAGAATCATTGCAGAATGACCAGCCATTTCTACACTTTAAATAAGCTGTATAATGTCCTGATGTTATTGAAGGACCATCATGATATATAATTGCTACAGTTACAAAAGTCCTTCCTGATATTGACAACTGTGAAGCCACAAAATTTTTAATTAAAGTTGTCAATTTTGTTCCATCAGGCCTACATCGTTGGAACATTAAAATGACATACTGGCCATATGTTCGTATAAATAAAGTGGACATCATTTCAGATTTACATTGGCTACACTCGATGTTGTGATCAGCGGCTTTTACTAGCTTATTAAAAGAGACTGATTTACTGTCTGGCAAAGTTAAATATATAAATCTTTCTGAGTCTACACTAGTAGTAGCTGATACCCTACAGTTCTCGCAGTCATGCTGCCATTGATAAGAAAGCCCAAACAGGTGATCTACATCTACACCTTCATCATGCAATACATCAAGCATATACATTAAAAACTCCTGACAATCTTGCTGACTATTTTGAGAGAATTGTGTTTGGCCTGAACATCTGTCTAACAGATTTCGAATTTCAGACACACTTTCTATGTTTGTTCTATCAGTGCTACATTTCTCTAACACAGAATTTAACAAACTGCAAAATCTTTGATCCGAATTGACCACAATCTGTTCTTTTAAAGTTTCTAGAGAAAAGACAACATTAACCACTACATTAGCATAGCAGTTGACACCAGAACTGTTTTCAAATTGAAAACCAACAACATCTTCAACAGAATCCTTTTTGTTTCTGCTTATAATTTCAGGTTCATCAACTTTTCGTCTTTTTGCTACAACCTCCCCAGTATTGGTCACATTTCTTCGTTTCCGGCCTACCACACGTTTCTCAAACAAAGGATACTGAGGCAAATGTGGCGCATACTCTCTTCTCAACCTATTGTATTCCTTAACACAATCTAGATCCGCACAAATGTTTGTGACATCACACTCAATCAAGTACAATCCCGATAAAGTCCTAACTCGTGACAATGCCACATATGCCATACCCTCCTTGAACACAGAACTGCCAATATTCACCAATGCACAGTCTACACTTAAACCTTGCGATTTATGGATTGTCACCGCATATGCCAAGCAAACAGGAAACTGCTTACGACGAACATATAAGTCTTTTACAAGCAAAAATCTAGCAGAACAACGAGCAATTAGCTGTACTTCCTCAATGCCATCAAATTTAATTTTTAAAAATTCAATTCCATCTCTATTTCTGTATTTCACAAAATCAACAACATTACCCATTGATCCATTTACCAGACCTCTTTCAACATGTAAATTCCTTCTTAAAATTATACGGCAGTTCAAGCACACATTCAGAGTCTTTTCAAAACCCGCAGTTTTAGATATACTCTTCTCTAATGAATCCAATTTTGTTTTCAGATTCTCAGACAAAATAATTGTTGATCCCATATGCTCTACTCTGTCAATAGCTTCCAATTTCACAATCTCTTGCTTTTCTAAATGCAACATTTTGTTGTTGAATTTGGCACATTCTGCAAGAGTTGGCATCAAACATATTCCAGATTTTTTCTCAGTAACTTTCTGAAAAATATTCTCAGGCACAACATCTTCGTCTGGATATAAATTTGTCAGTAATCGTGCATGTAAAGCTTCTTTCCCATGCTCGGTCACTTTTCCAATTCTAACATCTTGTAGAATAGTCTTGTAAACTTCATCCTTTGCCTGACGCATATTTTCATGCAGTTCAGCATAATTGAAGTTTAACCATATATTGACGTTGCCAATACTCCCTAAGCACTTCCTGGTATCTTCATGCGTGAGCATTTTGAACACAGGTTGCCCTTTCACTGGTGTCAGCTGCAGAAGATCTCCAAAAACAATGATGTGTTTGCCACCAAATAACACATCATACTCTGTTTTGAGAACTTCTTGCATTCTCAAATGCACAAAGGCAAGCATAACATTGGAAACCATGCTTACTTCGTCAATGATAAGAAGTTTCATTTTCCTCAAGACTCTTGAAACTTCAAAACAAGCATCTCCAGATAGCTTGTGATATTCTAATTTGTTGTCATGCTCCACTGGCAGCATCAGTAAACGATGTAAAGTAATCCCTTTAATGTTATGTGCTGCCAGTCCAGTTGGAGCGGTGACAACACAAGACAGCGATGACTCTGTCCTTTCCTGCAAATAACATGAAATTGCTTTAATAAGGAAACTTTTTCCAGTTCCCGCTTCTCCACTCACGTACAGTCGGACAGGCTTCAACGACGTACATGAGCACTCTTTCTTATCATGACTTAATCCATGATCAATTTGCATGGTAAGTTCGTCATATATTTTCCTCTGCTCAACGTTGAGTTGTCTTTCCAACTCTTCTAAGTTAACCGCATCCTCCTGAGCATGTGCCATGGCTCTTTCCACTTCATTCATAGCAGTGGCAGCTTCATTTTCGATAAGAGGTCCTCCTAGTGGATCCTGACTCAATGAAGCAGAACTCTGACTGTCCTGAGAACTGTCTCTGGCAATCTCGGCTGCAATCGTTGCTTCCTGCTCAATTTCCACATTCAACATTTCTACATATTTGGGAAAAGCAGGACATTCTATGGTCTCCTTGGCAGCATTGAAAGAGTCTTCGTAACAGAGGAAATCTCCAAGCAGTTCCTCTTCTGCACGCCAAGGCTTAAAAAGTTGC
The DNA here is from genome assembly GCF_964261635.1 of Lissotriton helveticus. Lineage (NCBI taxonomy): Eukaryota > Metazoa > Chordata > Amphibia > Caudata > Salamandridae > Lissotriton > Lissotriton helveticus. The sequence continues at coordinate 1,941,482,837 of NC_136059.1, forward strand.
AAAAGTGCTAAATAGAAAAACTCCTTTTTTTCACGAGATTCGCCACTCAATTTTCGATGGTTTATCAAGTGGCATTTTCTTTGCTTGACCAGACATCCCTCACTTCCTATTACAGCATACACTCCTTTCTCAGTATCTTCTTTGATGTTCCTCTTGAATATGTAATTTTGCAGAACCTCATACAGACAAACATTCTCGAGGTGACTGCTTCGATTTGGATAATATGTATCCAACATGTTGCTCTTCAAAATGTCGGTACTGTTTGGCTCCTTTTCCGCCAAATACTCAATTTCCCGCACAGGTTTCAGAACTCGATTACGCGTTGCAGCAAGACCAACACTCGCCCAAACGATACTCCTGGACTTGGCATAGAGACTTGCTGAAGACAACCGGTCAGAACATTCGTAAGCTCCGATTTCTCGATGCGACAACATCTTCAGACTGAAACTGTACAACTTCTTGCTGAGGCTCTTTTCATGGGAAATGTCCTCCCACATATCCTTCAATTCTGTCTTCTCTTTTTTGGTGATGTAAGATGTCACATACCTAGCCACAGCCATACAGTTATCAGCCACAAACTGTATATCCATGTTAGCATTCCACATGGACAAAATCACCGGGTTGTAGTCGTTGATGTACTTAGACTCTTCGTTCCTCTTCAAATTGTATGTGTTTTTAGGTGATTTCTTCATCACATTATGTCGCAGCGAAGACATCAAACTGTTCACTCTTCCTTTAGAAATCACCGATCGTGGAAAGCCGAAACGACATTTGGTGTAGAACTTGTCTTTGTTCCGGAATTTACGACGACAGTACTTTCCACATCGATGGCTTTGGAAACGTAGAACTTTTTCTCTTAGGCTTTTTTTCTCCTTTGCGTTTGGAACAGCACACATAGAATACTGTTCTATGAAACTCATCACTGAGTCGTCTGCATCCGTTCCAAATTTAGGTGCATCCTTGATCCACAGCAACATATGTATATGAGGAGCACCTCTTGCTTGGTACTCCTTCCTCCAGAAGAAATCCAACACCTCTCCAAGAGGTGGATTCTTCTTATTCATGATGAAAGACATCATACCTTCAAATCTATGATTGAAGTACCTACATACATTGACTGGATCCAAAGAGCACAGTTCTCCGGGTGTCTTGAATTCGATGTTTTCTACGTTAGCATTTGCCTCTCGTAGAAATTCAAGTAAGTCTTCCCAGCCATACTCAGCACAGCTCAAAGTGAGGAACCATGTGGGAGTTCCTAAGTTCCTCAGCATACATTTTAAATCACCATGACGACGGTACCAGTACTCATTAGTACCACGCTGACACGCCATGAGATTAATCAGGTGAGAATCCAAAATACTGTCTTGGACATTGACTTTATCCATAAAGTCACTTGCCGAGATGTTTTGCATGTGTATACCACTTTTCAAGATGTGGTTCACTGCATATGACAGTCCAGACAGATCGCTTTCAAACAGGAGATGAAACAAATAAGGAATGCATTGTCGAAACCTAGGATCTCCTGCATACAATCGCAAAGTCCGGTATTCAGAAGCAGGAATTTGATGAGGTCGCTCATCATATCTTCCTCCCTGACCTGTTGGAAAAAGCTGTGGGAAACACCGAGCTTCCAAACTTTCCTCCCAAACACTAATGGGACTCCCTTTCGCTTGTTTCATTTGAAACAACTCAATAGCATTCCCCATGACTTCCTTGGAATGCAAAGGATGAACACTATAATGTTCATATATTTCTTCACTAGTACAGGGTTCTACTTTCTCAATTTGACCAGCACACAAATCGCTATCCTCTTCCTCACTTACTTCCTCTTCTGCAACATATACATTTTTATAGTATTTATTATATTTTTTCAAATACAATGTTGCCCTTTTGACTTTCCTAACATCTACTAAATCTTGCCATATTTTCTTATTCTTTGTCGGAACCCCATTAACTAAGATAACCAGAGGTTCCTCTTCCACTTTTTCTACTCCAATTGTGTTAATGTTTTTCTTCAAATCTAGAGGCAAATAAACAACTCTTCCCTTTAATCCTCTCTGTAAATCTGATGGAGGCAATTTCCCTGTCTTTGGCTCCATTCTTACAATAGCCTGAAAGGGATGGATACTTTGAATCAAAATAGATTCATAAGTATTTAAATCCTTCAATTCAGAAGGAATTTCAACCAATTCCAGATTATTATGAACTGCTCTAGCAGGCATCTGGTTTTGATTTAATTTGTTACAACAATAAGTACACACACGTTGATCCAATCCCAAATCAAAACAATTTTCTACCATCAAGTATGTTGTAAAATCCTTCCATTCACTATTATTTTCCCTTTCACTTTTTCCATATAAATCCACTAACTTAGTCTGATTCTTATAATAAGTGCGTCGACAACACACACAAGTGAAATTTGGCCTCTCACTTGATTTCACCTCAAACGTCGCAATTTCCCTCTGGAAATTATCTGTACTGGAAACCTGTACACTATCTTCCACATTACTCTCTTCTTCTTGGTCAATTTCAACATTCTCCTCTTTACTTCCAAAGTAACAAAACTCAATTTCTTCACATATATTCTTCACATCTATTTCAGAACCATGCAAAAGAGCAGCGCATAATTGTTTTAGCATAATTGCTGGACTCTTAGCATAATACAACATTCTAACTAATTTCCTCACTTTATTATGATGCACTGCTAGCATCCTGAAATGATGAAAAACACTCTGGCATACTCTCCTGGAAAGACAAGCCAGTGAATGACCATGCAAACCTATCACTTCTCTCACTCTGCAAGGATCTAATTCTTGCAACAACTTCATTTTCTGCTTCAAACTTTTCTTACTAAATGACCGTATAAAATCACAAAGCAAATTGATGGAATCCTGTCGTACACTGCAAATACTACTACACTTCCAAGTGTACACAGGACCCTTAGGACGTCTCCCTAAAACCTCATTACCTAACACCTCTTCTATCTCTGTTCTCACAAGTTTTTCTTTTTCAACTGGACAACCATCTTTCACTTCATAAGCTCGACCACTGGTGTCAACTGCATGCACCAAATCATTATCCTGGAAATAACTCTCCTCATTAAAAAATGCCTCAGAGCTTGAACTATGCATCCATTCTCCAGAAAAAACTTCACAAAAATTACTACGATTAACTATTCTCTTCCATCTACTATTTCTTTTGAAATCATAAATTACCTTGTTTAGCTTCCTAATTCTATTGATTGTCAAAATAAATAACTTACGTTTAAATTCAAATGCCTGATCAATAACTTTCTCAACTATTTTTTTTCTCTTATAAAAAACCACTTTCTGCTGACCTTTCTTAATATTTTTTAACAAATTCCCAATTATCCTGTTGCGGAACATTCGTTTACGAATATCCCTAAACTGTTGTTTCCTTCTACTTTCATGCATAGAGTTATCTCTTACTCTAGCAGTAACATTTCTCATTGGCCTTTCCTTACCATTTGAATTCGGTCTCCTTTTCTGGAGTGAAACATTTTCTGTAGTAATATTTTTTTTACTACACATATTTCTTATGACTGTTTTTCGACTCTTACCCGGTGCTTTCTTGGTGACTTGACAAATCTTTTTGTTAGAGGACTGCTGCAATATTCCATGCTCCTGCTGTCTTTGACGTTTTCCAGCCTTTCTTACTCTTTCTTTGCTAGGCATCCTAAAATCTTGAAATAATGTGCAGTTGAATCTGTGGTAAAATATAATAAAAAATGTTATTAACCACTATTACCCAACAGTAAATTAATAACAGTCATCAAAAACTTAACACACTACTTAAGTATATAATATACTGAAGCCTATCTCCAATTTTTCACTGAACAGGACTCATCTCTTCTTAACCTTGGATAAACCTCATCTACTCTGTGTCCCCTGCACATAATTAAATGTAAAGGGACAGATTTATATTAACTAGCACATCCCCAGGGATGCACCAGTTAACGTGCACCGCTGCTCTGCCACCCACGGTGTGCCGCATTTACAATCAGATAGGACAAAGCTACATCAAAACCCTGCGCCTGCTTGAAGCAGGCATAGATCTTGACGCAGGTAGGCTGAAAGCTAAAGCAACAACTAAGTGTCGTGTGCAGAAGTTACAAAAAAGGAAAAATGGCGTTTAAACCAGTAATGAGACCATGCTAACGTAATACAGAGTAAAAATATCCAGGATCTACATCAGTTTGGGGTTCACGAACCTGGCAGGTACAAGGCACTGAGGCTTTCCACCGTGCATGTCTCATCCCAAAACATATGTTGTTTGTGAATGAAACAATTTCCCAGACCAAATGCTTTGGATTGGCTACTTCTAAAAAATTAAACACCCCTACTATCCCGGAGTTAGAGGAATACGATGGTTGGAGTAATTTTACTCGTTGTCTATTAAAGATTTACAGGCCCTACTCCGTAATTCTTCCTTTAACATTTCCAGTATAAATCCAAAAGGTTGACTGCTTTGGCAACGTGCCTTATCCACGGTTTAATAACGCTGCCTTTTGCTTTATATAAGTTTTCAAATTGTATGAAATATATACCAATAGGTCGTTATTAACCTTTAGGTAGTGGTTTTCTTCATCAAGTCTGGTCGCTTCCATACACATACAGATTTTCAAAGATGATCAAGAACTTTATCTGAATGGAGAGGAATGCACTGAGACGCCAGATCATTCACTAATGTGTAGGCACAGACAGTTACACGGTTCATGCAACAAACACCGACCAAATATGGCTTGCGTGTTGCAAGGCACGCCAGTTCCTGCTATCATCCCCACGTTCAAGTTCTTGGAAAATGGTAGTTATTTGATGCTCAATAATGAAGATTGTTCTGGGTTAATTAAAAGTATTCATTTTATCGTAACAGTAAATGAACGGGTTATTTGCTGCAGAAATGTTCTATTTCCTCCCACACATGAACATAGGGAGTTTTCAATCTGGCCACAAATACCAACCTTGGGAGCACATTTCAACAGCATGGCAAGAATAAGAGCTCTTTTGTCTCAGAGAGAGGTGGCCTTGAGTTCGGCCCGTGAAACTTTCGTGCTTCACATAGCGAACACCCGTACAGAGGTGCAGACCCTTTTAAATACAGATTCGACTTTGCATTTCAGCAAGATTACCCATTCATTTCCATGCAGCAGGAGGCCCATAGGAATGAAGGTGCAATTTGCGATTAGCAATTACCTCATCGCAAATTACGAATTTTTCCGACGGTGCAGGGGTATCTCAAGAACACCCTGCTGCACCCCTGAAAAAAAAATTTGGGGTCATATGGCGCACATAAATTTTGAAAACATTCCTTTACCTCAAAAACGATTTTCAACTCATAATTTGAAAACACTGCACATGGGGAAATGACTTAAAATGTCCTTAAGACACATAAAAGCATTTTTTGATTGCCTTTGCAGCATGTTTCAGTCACCTTTAACATGCCTATGTAACGGAAGCATTCAAAATCTAAATTTGCCATGCACAGGTGGGAGCATATTTACAAGCAATTTGCTCCACAGACAAACTTCTTACATTGAAATGGGAAAGACTCTCAATTACCTTATAAAGAAGCAGACACCATTATATCCTTCTCATCAATATTAAAACCATTGCTTTTTCTCAAAAACGATTTACAAGTCATAATTTGAAAACACTCCACAGCTCCTATGCACATAAAAGCCCTGTCAGTACTAATACTTCACATTTTCTCCAATTACAATTTCTCAAACAAACAAAATCTATTTGTGAAACACTTGAGACAAAGCAACATTTGAAAAACACAACTTTCTTCATAATTTTCTCCTTAAAGCACACTATTTTCTATCTAAATTAAAGAAATTTTTTCTCACCTTAGCAAGTACTTTCAGTTTCAAAACAGTCTCAGAAACACACCAATTTGTCTTCAGCAGAGCAAAAGGTATGCACTCCAGAGTCTGCAGCTATCAAAAGCACAGAAATGCTGTAATTCCTCACACAGATCTCTCATGTCACCCAATCAAAACTCTTCCCTCACTTTTTTTCAAAGCAAAACCCTTCCCCCCTCTGCCCCCTCTCTGCTTTTTCTGCATAGCAACCACCTCTTGCAAGACCTCTCACACAACAATGTTGCAATTGAACTCTGAACTCTCAGTGCACCTGCATATCCAAAGCATTCTTTCATTTAATGATTTTTTCTTCGCCACTCAAAATACATCTTTCAACGAACTCATCCATGCACACTAACTTTCTGTTTTCAGCAATCAAAATCCACCAATCACTCTTACTGCTTCATTAACACAGAAACTCCTCAGTTTTTTTCATTTTACACTCTCATTTTTTCAACTGCCATTTCATTGCCACACTTCATCTGACTGCAGGAGAACCTTCTCTCGCCATGTTTTCTGTCTGGATTGTTGGACATAGCTACATCTATTGGGCTCAAAGGTACGCTGAAAACAGGAATTTACCTAACCTCAATTTACAAGATGTGGAAATTAAGTGGTTTGGCCACAGAGGATTAAAATGTCACCAATTGATACCATTGGTGAAAACCTTTATGCATTTGCCAAAACCTGACCTGTTAATTGTGCACTGTGGAGGTAATGATTTGGGCACTTTGACTGGGGTAGGTCTGGAAATGCTTTTAAAGGACACCTTTGAGCAATTGATGGCACTTTTTCCTCAGACTGCCTTGGTATATTCAAATATATGCCAAAGACAGAAATGGAGGTGGTCGAACCAATTTTGTCCACAAATTGAGAAATCGAGGAAGCATGTAAACAAATCTGTTTCAGCTTACATGAGAGACCATGGAATGGGCTCCCTGTACAACAATAACTTGCGTTACTACATGCAAGATATCTACAGAGGAGATGGAGTTCACTTCTCAGATGAGGGCAACAGAGTTTTCACTCTGAATTTAAGAATGTGCATTGGTACCTACTTATAAGTACCTAAATGTACCATAAACCCAAAAGCTCTTCTCAGAGCTACCCTACATCTGATCACTCACAATTATTATTGTACTCTAACTTTTTTCACTAATTTTCAAGAAAGTACGCTCCCCAGAACGCTTCCCGGTTCGCGAACCGAGCGCACTCCACGCAAAAAAACTAAAAAAACGGTATATATTTTTTTGCCCTGCGAGAACCTTTCAAAGCCTCCACATCAAACCTAGGGGGTCAGGGACGATCTACTATGCCCCCTTATGGTCATTTGCCCCTTCGCTTTGGCCTCCTCTTGTCTCTCGATCCTACCGAGAGACAAGATGGCGGCCGCTACGGACTGTTTGGAATGTTTACAGACGCCGAAAAACCAATCAGCTTCGCAAACCTCCGTAACGCGAAAAGTACACGAAGCGGAGCGCTGTTACAGATATATATCTTTTTTTGAACGTTAATTTCTCAAAATCCACTGGAGCACATATATTGAGACCTAGCAAAGGCACATCGGGCTACCAGTCCCTACAATTTTGCCAAGTTTCGTGCAAATCCATTCAGCCGTTCGATTATTATTATTATTTTTTTTTTTGCCCCGCGGGGCCCTTTTAAAACCTCCACATCAAACCTAGGGGGTCAGCGAGGATCTACTATTCCCCCTTATGGTCATTTGCCCCTTCGCTTTCGCCTCCTCTTGTCTCTCGATCCTACCGAGAGACAAGATGGCGGCCGCTACGGACTGTTTGGAATGTTGACAGACGCCGGAGAACCAATCAGCTTCGCTTCACAAAGCTCCGTTGCGCGAAAAGTCCGCGAACCAGACCGCTGCCTGGTCCGCGCTTACAGATATATATCTTTTTTTAAACGTTAATTTCTCAAAATCCACTGGAGCACATATATTGAAACCTACAAAAGGCACATCGGGCTACCAGTCCCTACAATTTTGCCAAGTTTCGTGCAAATCCATTCAGCCGTTCGGGCTAAAAGTGAGGCCAACCGCCCTATGGAAATTAACATGGGAAAAACGCGTTTTGGGACCCCCCTTTTTTCTCGGCCCCCCCTTGACGAACCCCCCCCAAATTTTCAAAGGCTGCTCAGAAACAAAATGTGCCATTTTCCTGAAAATTTCAGCCAATTCCGTCCACAAACGGCAAAGTTATTAGACATAGAATTTTCAAAAAACCCATAGAGAAAAAATCCTAACTATATATACCTACTGGCGACCGCCAGTAGGTAATATATATATATATATATATATATATATATATATATATATATATATTCACTGAAAAAACCATAGGTTTCACAATCGTTATAGTTAGGAATTAGCATTTAAAAAACCTTTAAAATTCACTGAAAAAACCATAGGTTTCACACCAGTTATAGTTAGCTGAACATTTTACTCATACAAAACCATTGAAATTCCCACGTTATAGTTAGTTGGACTCACTATAACTCGCGCGCCCGCAATCCACTGCTGATGATGTCACATATTACATCATTCATGACATGGTCAGTGACATCACTGATGACATCACTGATGATATCTCAAATGACATCACTGATGACATCACTGATGACATCATCCAGTGTCTGTGTGTTTCTGTAAAGTTTAAATATGTTTTACATATTGAAGAATGAGTGGATGTATAAGTGTCTGGATGAAAGATTTAGTAGGTGCGTGACTGACTGTATGAGTGAGTGATTAAATGTGTCTTAGTGAATGCATGGGTTAGTGACTAAACTGTCTGAATGTGTGCATGATTATGTCTGTTGTTGTGCAAGCTGCTGCATGTGTTGATCAGTAGCTATATGAGTGGCTACATGAGTTATTGATTGGTTGCCCAAGTATCTGTATGTGAGGCTGCATGTGTGTGGGGGTGGCTAGGAGGTGTGTAACTCTGTGCATACATGTGTAAGCAGTTGAATCACTTGGTGTATGGGTTCAAGAGTGCATGTGAAAACAACTGTATGGGCGGTTGACTGTGTGCATGGGTGTGTTGGTGAGTGAATGTATATCTCAGTGCTACATGTCCAAGTAAGTACATATGTAAAATACAGTGCATGTGAGAGTTGGCATATATAAATGACTATACATGAGAGTATGTGATTGCATAAGTGACTGTATCTATCAATGTTTACTTGTATCAGTGAATGTAAAAGAGAGTAAGTATGTGTTAGTCTATGTTTGAATAAGTAAGGTTTTGTGTGTATAATTGTATAGATGAGGAAATGGGAGTGTGATTGATTCTTTGCATGACTGACTAGGTGTGTGAGTAACTCCATGGATGAGTGGCAGTGTGTGAGTGTCTATATAGGTGTATGAGTGCATATGATAGTGTTGTATTGATGAGTGACTGTATGTATGGGTGATTGTATAGGTGAATGAGTGGATGTGTGTGTAGACCTAGGAATCAGTGAGTGCGTATGTAGTAACTGGTATTGGTGTGTCAATGGTTTCAAGAATGATAGTTTGTATTTAACACTGGGTGTATCAAAGGTTAGATTAGAGTGTGAGGAGGTGCATCGTATAATCACATCACTGATGTCATCAGTGATGTCATTTGAGATGTCATCAGTGATGTCATCAGTGATGTCATTTGAGATGTCATCAGTGATGTCATTTGAGATGTCATCAGTGATGTCATCAGTGATGTCACTGACCATGTCATGAATGATGTAATATGTGACATCATCAGCAGTGGATTGCGGGCGCGCGAGTTATAGTGAGTCCAACTAACTATAACGTGGGAATTTCAATGGTTTTGTATGAGTAAAATGTTCAGCTAACTATAACTGGTGTGAAACCTATGTTTTTTTCAGTGAATTTCAAAGGATTTTTAAATGCTAATTCCTAACTATAACGATTGTGAAACCTATGGTTTTTTCAGTGAATTTCAAAGGTTTTTTAAAAGCTAATTCCTTGCTATATCGAGTTTGTAACCTACGGTTTTTAAAGTGAATTATTACGTTTTTTTATTAGCTGTTTTGTATAACTATTAATTATTAATTTTTTTACAAATGTACATTTTTTAAAATTAATTTTTCAATGTATTTTTCATGTGTTTTAAAAAAAAAATATTTTACCTCGGAGCGCTCAGGGTGCGCGCACCCGTAAGCGCACCCGTAAACGTAGCGAGAGCGCTATTCTCATGTGCGGAAAAAAAAGGTATGTATTTAAAGTAAATAATAATGCAAGACATTCAGTGGCATACTTATAAAAGTAGCATTTTTTATTTTAAATAACCGTATTTTAATTGTAAACGCATTTCATAAAATCTAACAAAACGTCATTCAGGCGCGCCGAGTAAGCGCCCCCGGAAGCGCCTACGTACGTGCCGCGTAAGCACTCCCGAAAGTGCTCTGGTGCGCGTAGCGTAAGCGCGTCAAGTCATGTGACCTTAAAATAACACTTTTCATTGGTTGTTAACAGTTTTTTTTACAACTAATGAAAATCCCACCCATTTCCTTCACTACCTCTTTCACTTTGGAGAGAGCAAGACCTATTCCCTTCTCCTCTTCAATTCTTTGCAAAGAATGGCTGCAAGACCACCAAGCAGCAGTGATGACTCTCATGAGTTTCTCCAGGAGGACCCTCCTCAGCCAAAAGTGAGGGAGCACTTCATTTGGAAGTTTTTTAGCATTCCACAAGGAGAGAAGAAGGTAAATGCTCCAAAGGTGGAGTGTAAAATATGCCATAATATTCTTTCACGGGGTGACCCCAGAAGAAAATATAGTTTTGGGAACTCTACCATGATAAGGCATGTGCAAAGAAGGCACCCCCAGAACTATGCCCGGGAGAGTGTCAGGGACCTGGCAAGCAATCCCCCGAGAGATCGCCCCAAGACTTCCACCAGAGGAGCAACATCATCCGTGAGAGGAAGACCAGTCGAGATGATACCTAATATTCAGCCAGTTTTTACTGACATTACAATTAGGTGTAAGCAGTATGACAAACTGCTTTGTTTTGGAGAGCAGAGTATCCTACTGATTGTTCGAAAAAGGGAAGAACACCGCTGCCCTCCCTAGCCCTCATTTTTCCCCTTTTTTTGCTCCTTTTGAGCAGTTTGGCATTCCCTATTTTTGTTTTTGTTCTGATAAAAATACCAAAACAAATTAAAAACGTTCGGAAAAAGTAAAAAACCAAAAAAAAGTAAAAAACAGTTCTTTTTAGAACTACCTCCAATTCTCCAAAAAGAGCTATATTCTTTACATAATTTAAAGGAGTGAGTGACGTGGAGTACAGTGAGAGAGTAAAGGAAAATGAGTGAGGGAGCACAGGAAGGGACGAGAGGGGAAGGGAAGTGTAGTAGGGGGACTGAAAGAAGGTGAGTGTGGGAGGTGAGTGAGGAGAAGGGGAGTGAACATGGGGAATGAGGATAAGTGAGGAAAGCGGAGTAACGGAACGGTGGTGAGGAAGGCTAAGAGAAGAGCAGTGAGGTTGAGGAAAGAGTGGTGATAGAGGGTGGATAAAGGCAAGTGAGCCTGAAACAAGAGGAGTGAGGGAGTGAGGAGACAGAGGGAGTGAAGGAAAGAGTGAGAGAAGAGGACTGAGTGAGGGAGCATAGAAAGATAAGTGAGGGAGTGTAGGTGACTTATAGGGAGTAAGCGTAACGGAAGAGGATAGAGAGAGTGAGGGGACGGAGGTAGTGAAGGTAAGAGAGAGGAAGTGAGGGAAGGAGAATGAGGATGTGACAGGACAGAGGTAGTGAGAGAAAGAGTGACTGAAGCTACCCTACCTCTAAGCACTCTAAATTATTTTTTTACTCTAATTTTTTACACTGTTTTTCCCTATGGTGCGCTCAGGATGCGCGTACCGGTGAGCGTACATGGGAACGCACCCAGCGCTTACCCCGCGAAAATTAAAAAAAAAAAAGTTTTTTGCCCTTCAGGGTCCTTCTAGGCCTAACTCAGAAAACCTAGGGGGTCAGGGGGTGTCTACCCTGCCCCCTTTTAATCATTTCCCCCTTTTTATTTTCACCTCTTGTTTATTTCTGTGTTTTTGAAGTTAATTTAAAAAAAAACCACGGGAGCAATTTTCACCAAATATAGCAAAGGCACATCTGCGTACCAGTCCCTACAATTTTGCAAAGTTTGATGTAATTCCGTTCAGCGGTTCGGGCTGTAGCCTTGTCAATTCGTCCTATGGAAATTAACATGGGGAAAACACGTTTTGGGACCCCCCTTTTTTCTCAGCCCCCACTTCACGAATCCCCCCGAAACTTTCAGGGAAGGAGCAGAGTGGAGCTGGCCAAAATTTTGGAAAATTACACACAAATTCCTCAACCGACGCCAAAGTTATTCCCAATAGAATGTTGCGGATTTCCTATGGTAGCTAGGTCCTAACTATAACTACCTACTGGCAACCGCCAGTAGGTAATATATATATCTATATATGCATATAAAAATATTCCCTGCACAGGAAGGAGACGAACTCTCAAGCTGGACAAATGTGCTTTTATTCTCTTACATCGGCCACTGCAGCATACGTATTCCTGACGCTTTTCTGTCAGTAAGACCTTGTTCACAGGTGACAACAATTCCATTTGCCTGGATGGCAGCCTCAGTTCCATTGATAATCAAATGGAATCCGCCCCCTGTGGGCTTCCTCGTGGGGACCTCAATGTATGCTGGAACATGTAGTTATGCTCACAGTTCAATTCATGTAAGCCCCAGTGGTCAATTTCACTTTTTAAAAAGCAAATGCTGCAGAGCATTCCAATGCGCCAGGACTAGGAGTGCTGCAGCGGCTAAAATGAGAAAATAAAAGCACATTTGACCAGTTTGAGAGTGTGTCTCCTTCCTGTGCAGGGAATTTCTTTTGATATTTTAGCGGCATGGTTGTGCCGCTGGTTTTGCACCACCAGCAAGGCGCCTGAATGACCCTTTTGACTTTTACTATTATAAGCCCCTGTTGCCATCATTTGTTTATGGCAGTGTATTGCAGTACCTGTAAGTGGTCATGTGTAGTGGTTGAATTACTCAAAGGCTGAAGTTGAGTACATTTACAACTGTTTTGTTGTGGTGACTTTAGAATTGTAGTTTGTGAATAGCAGTAGTCTTCCTCTTTTATGATTGGCAGTTTGTAGTAGCCTGTTCCTCGGTAAACCTCTCTAAACAACTCCTTACCTTTCCCTAAACCTCTCCAATTTGTATTTTTCACACACTCATTGCCTCTCTCACATTCATACCTAAATCATAGATTTATGAGTGCAGAGATCTCCACCATGTTGCCCGATATCTCCACTTGGAAAAAATGGAGAGGGAGAGATCTCTGCATATAAATTTATGTTGAGTATTACATAGTATGTGAGAAGTACCATTGCAGTACTTCTTCTCGTACTGCAAAATGCAGTTTTTGCATCGGGTCCTAGATCTGTTAACATGGATGCGATTGTGGAACATTACCAGCTATTGTTTTACTCTGAGGTGGAAGAAATAGCCAATTTCCAGAAGAAGAAACGAGCAGTGGCAAAGGCAAAGCCAATAGGTCTCACCTTTGGGGCCTATTGGCTTTGCCAAAGGTTTTAGCAATATGTTACTGTATATACATTGCGTATTTTAAATAAGTAAAGACTTTGAATTTGTTAACAGTTGTAAACACTCTCTGATTTTTTTAAAATGTTACCGTCCCTCTGCCACATTTTGCCTGGTGGTGATGGACAGCAAAGAAACAGGCATCCGACAGCCACTCTCAATTGGGCAAAGGGTGGGATGGCTAACCTCTGACGACCCGTGCTCCATTGGGCCATCAGAGGAGTATTTAAAAAATGGAGCCAAAGTAGGCAGAGTCGTCATAACACTTTTGGTTCACCTGCCTCTAAATCGGCAGGTCGAACCATGAATTTTGCAGAGGGGTGCTTCATCACCATGGCGACAGAGTACCCTCTCTGCTAAATGCTAAATCAGTCTCTAAATCACTATCCTGTTGTGAGAAAGGGCAAGGCCCTAAAATTATTGAAGGTGTAACAGGAAGATTTTCTTCAAGGGCAAAAATATTCTAAATTGGAGAAAGAAGTTAAAAGTGCAAATTCACTTGAGTGGCACAACACCAGGATTTGTTTTTGCACACAAAGGGTTGCTTGCATTCCAGGTATACACACAAGGGATACTCACTAGTAAGACGTAGGAGAGGACACATAATGAAGCCACATTGCAAGAAATGGAGAGCAGGTCAGTGAAAAGTACAAACATGCATTCACCAGAGAAGGGCGAGTGCCTCTGGGTCAGAGCAGATCTTTTGTGAGTTGCCACTTTAGCATCAGCAAAAGTTAGTATCATTTCCATGGCATTAGACACAAGTCAGTGTAAATGAGTGTCTGGCAACAGCGGTTGTTTCAATTCCCTCTCAGATGTTCAGTCCACACTGGGCTTTCACTTCCTGACACCTTTTTTGTGTTGCTCATCTCAGTTCCCTCGGTACTGTGGGCCAAATGTATCATCCTCACCATTTGCGATTTCTAAATAGCGAATTTTAAGGAATCGCTATTTAGAAATCGCAAAACGGTATGTATGTAGGAATTTGCATATTTTTAGCGATTCCTACACATTCCTAAATTGCGATTAGCAAATTGCTAATCGAAATTTTCCCATTAATTTCTATGGACCAGGAGGCCCATAGGAATGAAGGGGATATTTGCGATTAGCAATTTGCTAATCGCAAATTGCAAATATTTTCAAGGGTGCAGGGGTGTCACAAGTACACCCTGCTGCACCCCTGAAAATGACATGTGTGGGCATATGGCGCACATACATGCCCTAAGGGCATGTATGAGCGTCATATTCCACCTTTGAATTTTAAATAAATTGCTTTTTCAAAAGAATTCGCAACTTACCACCAACTAGAAGTTGGTGGTAATTTGCGAATCCTTCTGGGCATTTTTGCCTTGATTTTTCTTTGATACATTGCATTTAAGGAATCGCAAAATTTGCGACTCCTTAAGTGCAATCGCAAAATAAGGAATGGCAAATTTTGCAATTCCTTATTTTGATGCAAAAATGTTTGATACATTCCATTTATCAAATTAGCATTCGCAAAGGCCGTAATTCTGCGAATTTCGGCCTTTGCGAATGCTAATTTGCTTGATACATATACAGCCACATGCATCAAGCAATTTAGGAATCGCAAACGGTGCGAATCGCAAAAATCGGCCGTTTGCGATTCCTAAATCACTATTTGGGATGCATCAAAAAACAAGCATTAGGAATGCATTAGGGCTCGGGTTTGTTTGAGTTAGAGATAATGGCATTGTAAATGGCAATGTGTTTTAGGCATGTGTTTTGGAGTGGAAACATGTGGTGTGTGTTGGAGATATGTGTGTTGGATTGGAATGTTATCAATGGTGGCATGCTGCACTTTAACGCAATATCATTAAAAGGTAAAGTGCAGCATAGTGCGTTAGGTACAATATTAATTGGTGGATGCGTTATCAATTGGTTTGTGCATTGATGTGTGGTGGATGTGTGTGCCTGTAGGAATTGTGCAGTGATGGCTGTTGGTGTGTGTGTTTGGTGGAAGCGCGTAGTGGTGGCTTGAGGTGTGTATGACTGCTGGTAGCGTGCAGTAAGAGCTGTTAGTGAGTGTGGCTGTCAAGCGTACAGAGCTGGATGGTAATGCGTGTGGTTGGTGAAAGGGTGCACTGACAGCTGTTGATGGTTGTGCCAATTGAAAGAGTGGCTGGTGCACTGTCAGCTGTTGGTGTGTGTGTGTGTGTTTAGTGAAAGTTGCACTAACATTGTTTGTTGTGTGCGTGGGTGTTTAGCGGCACTGATGCATGGTCGTGTTTGTTTTTGGTAAAGCGTACATTGATGGTTGTTGGTGTTTGTGCCTGGTGAAAGCATTCATTGACGGCTGGGGGTTTGTTGTTGTATGTGTTGTTTTCTGTGTAGTGGTGAGTGTGTGGTGGTGATTCTGTGGGGGTGAGCCTGGGGGAGTGAGTGTGTGGTGGTGAGTGTGTTGTGGTGAGTGGTGGCGAGTGTGTGGTGTTGAGAGAGTGAGGCGTGTGGTTTGTGTTTGTGTTATGTGTGTGTGGTGTATCTGTGTGTGGTGTTTTCTGCACACTCACACACTGCCCCTACACATTCACACACTGCTCACCCGCACACTCCCAATGTCACCCTGCATAGTCACGCACTGTTTATCCTGCACACTCATTCTGCACACTCACACAATGTGCACCCTGCACCCTTACACACTGTCTCTGCACTCACTCTGCACTCACTGTCAATGTGCACTCACACTGCACTCACTGTCACTCTGCACTCACTTTGCACTCACTGTCACTCTACACTCACTTTGCACTCACTGTCACTCTCGCACTCATTCTGCACTCACTGTCACTCTGCACTCACTGTCTCTGTACTCACTCTGCACTCACTGTCACTCTGCACTCACTCTGCACTCACTGTCACTCTGCACTCACTCTGCATTCACTGTCACTCAGCACTCACTCTGCACTCACTGTCACTTGCACTCACTCTGCACTCACTGTTATTCTGCACTCACTGTCATTCTGCACTCACTTTGCACTCACTGTCATTCTCGCACTCACCCTGCACTCACTGTTGCTCTCACACTCACTCTGCACACACTCACTATGCACACACTCACTCTGCACTCACTGTAACTCTGCACTCACTTTGCACTCACTGTCACTCTACACTCACTTTGCACTCACTGTCACTCTCGCACTCATTCTGCACTCACTGTCACTCTGCACTCACTGTCTCTGCACTCAGTCTGCACTCACTGTCACTCTGCACTCACTCTGCACTCACTGTCACTCTGCACTCACTCTGCATTCACTGTCACTCAGCACTCACTCTGCACTCACTGTCACTTGCACTCACTCTGCACTCACTGTTATTCTGCACTCACTGTCATTCTGCACTCACTTTGCACTCACTGTCATTCTCGCACTCACCCTGCACTCACTGTTGCTCTCACACTCACTCTGCACACACTCACTATGCACACACTCACTCTGCACTCACTGTAACTCTGCACTCACTTTGCACTCACTGGCACTCTGCACTCACTGTCACTCTGCACTCACTCTGCACTCACTGTCACTCTACACGCACTCTGCACTCTCTGTCACTCTCGCACTCACTGTCACTCTGCACTCACTTTGCACTCACTGTCATTCTTGCACTCACTCTACACTCGCTTTTGCTCTCACACTCACTCTGCACACACTCACTATGCACACACTAACTCTGCACTCACTGTAACTCTGCACTCATTCTGCACTCACTGTCACTCTGCACTCACTCTGCACTCACTGTCACTCTGCACTCACTCTGCACTCACTGTCACTCTGCACTCACTCTGCACTCACTGTCACTCTACACGCACTCTGCACTCTCTGTCACTCTCGCACTCACTGTCACTCTGCACTCACTTTGCACTCACTGTCATTCTCGCACTCACTCTACACTCAATGTTGCTCTCACACTCACTCTGCGCACACTCACTATGCACACACTCACTCTGCACTCACTGTAACTCTGCACTCATTCTGCACTCACTGTCACTCTGCACTCACTCTGCACTCACTGTCACTCTGCACTCACTCTGCACTCACTGTCACTCTGCACTCACTCTGCACTCACTGTCACTCAGCACTCACTCTGCACTCACTGTCACTCTACACGCACTCTGCACTCTCTGTCACTCTCGCACTCACTGTCACTCTGCACTCACTTTGCATTCACTGTCTCTGCACTTATTTTGCACTCACTGTCACTCTGCACTCACTCTACAGTCACTGTCACTCTGCACTCACTGTCACTCTGCACTCACTGTCAATGTGCACTCACTGTGCACTCACTGTCACTCTACACTCACTTTGCACTCACTGTAACTCTGCATTTACTTTGCACTGACTATCACTCTCGCACTCACTGTCTCTGTACTCACTCTGCACTCACTGTAACTATCCACTCTGAATCTGCACTCTGACTCTGCACTCTGAATCTGCACTCTGAAACTGCACTCTGCACTCTGAATCTGCACTCTGAATCTGCACTCTGAATCTGCACTCTGAATCTGCACTCTGAAACTGCACTCTGAATCTGCACTCTGCACTCACAAACTGCACTCAGAAACTGCACTCAGAATCTGCACTCTGCACTCACAATCTGCACTCACAATCTGCACTCTGCACTCACAATCTGCACTCTGCACTCACAATCTGCACTCTTCCCTCCGAATCTGCACTCTGCACTCTTCCTTCTGAATCTGCACTCTGAACTCTGCACTCTGCACTCTGCACTCACACTCTGCACTCTGCACTCACACACTGCACTCTGCACTCACACTCTGCACTCTGAATCTGCACTCTGCACTCACACTCTGCCCTCACTCTGAATCTGAACTCTGCACTCACAATCTGCACTCACAATCTGCACTCAGAATTGAATCTGCACTCTGCACTCTGAACTCTGCACTCTGCACTCCCACTCTGCACTCTGCACTCACACTCTGCACTCACAGTCTGCACTCACACTCTGCACTCACACTCTGCACTCTGAATCTGCCCTCTGCACTCACACTCTGCCCTCAGAAACTGCACTCTGTACTCACACTCTGCACTCTGAATCTGCACTCTGCACTCACAATCTGCACTTAGAATATGCACTCAGAATATGCACTCTGCACTCACAATCTGCACTCTGCACTCACAATCTGCACTCTTCCCTCTGAAACTGCACTCTGCACTCTGAACTCTGCACTCTGCACTCACACTCTTCACTCTGCACTCACACTCTGCACTCTGCACTCACACTCTGCCCTCAGAAACTGCACTCTGTACTCATACTCTGCACTCTGAATCTGCACTCTGCACTCACAATCTGCACTCACAATCTGCACTCTGCACTCACACTCTACACTCTGAAACTGCACTTAGAATCTGCACTCTGCACTCACAATCTGCACTCAGAAACTGCACTCAGATTCTGCATTCTGCACTCACAATCGGCACTCTGCACTCTCAATCTGCACTCCACACTCACAATCTGCACTCTGCACTCACAATCTGTACTCTGCACTCACAATCTGCACTCTCCCTCTGAAACTGCACTCTGCACTCTGAAACTGCACTCTGAATCTGCACTCTGCACTCACAAACTGCACTCAGAATCTGCACTCAGAATCTGCACTCTGCACTCACAATCTGCACTCAGAATCTGCACTTTCAATATGCACTCTGCACTCTGATTCTGCACTCTGCACTCTCAATCTGCACTCTGCACTCTCAAACTGCACTCTGAATCTGCACTCTGAATCTGCACTCTGCATTCTCAATCTGCACTCCGCACTCTCAATCTGCACTCACAATCTGCACTCCGCACTCTGAACTCTGCACTCTGCACTCTGAACTCTGCACTCACATTCTCCGGATGATGCCATCATTGATATCATCAAGGATGTCACTTGATTTGTCATTAGTGATGTCATTAAGGATGTCATTGACGGAGGGGGGAGGGGGGTTGGGGGCATCTTATCACTAGGTGCAAGATGGCCACCACCTACTGAGGCTCTGCTGGCTGGACGGTTCATCCACCATAAATCAAACCAATTCCTATACACTGTTATGATGTATTTGGTATCTACAGTGCAGTATTGCTCGTGATTATATAAGGACCATGGGGTCCAGTGGGCCACATATACTGTCGTCTCCAATCGAGGAGTGTAATGGGTCTATTAAGTACGCCTCTTCACAATAATGGTCATTGATGTGTGAGCATATCTATGTATATCAAAGCATGCTTTTAATATGAATTCCAGCAGTGGGGGCTGAAAGGACGAGCAGGCTGGGAGAGGCGATGTCAGAGCCTTCTGTGAGCTCCCAGCCTGTCGTTTCCAGTGGTGGGGGCTGAAAGGACGAGCAGGCTGGGACAGCCGATGTCAGAGGCTTCTGTGAGCTCCCAGCCTGTCGTTTCCAGTGGTGGGGGCTGAAAGGACGAGCAGGCTGGGAGAGCCGATGTCAGAGACTTCTGTGAGCTCCCAGCCTGTCGTTTCCAGTGGTGGGGGCTGCAGTGAGGAGCAGGCGGGGAGAGGCGATGTCAGAGGCCTCTGCGAGCCGGCATCTGGCGAAAGGCCAACACTTACACAAGAAAGGATGCAGACGAACGCGTGCCCGCAAAACTCACGGCGCACTGGTGAACGCGCCCCGACCATCTGGATTCTATTACCGCAGCACCCTGACAGCTCTAATTGATAATGTATTGCCCTCCCGTGCGCATAACCAGACAGAATATGGCGGAAGTGCCGAAGCGAAAATCCATATGGCCTATTGCGTGAAGGCTACTAGAAACACGGCACCGCGAGAACCAATTACCATGCAGATGGCAAAACAAACTACTCAAAAATCTCGCGCACTGAGGAATTTTTACTGCACGATTCTGAGCCCCTTAACAATACGGCTTGGAGCTCCGCCACACTGCTGACGCAGTGGTGACCTAGGCCGAGCCCTAAAAAGTACAAGAAATCGCTATTTTTTGCGATTTCTAAAAATGCGATTGCATTTAAGGAATCGCAATTTGCGATTCCTTAAATGCAATGCATGACATCCTTAACAATTGCGAATTCTCAATTAGGAGGGAAAAAATTACCATGAGGTAGGACCTCATGGTAATTTGCGAAAAAGTCTAAAAAATTCATTTTTTTGCTTTTTTCACACTGTCATGTTGTGCACACACATGCCCTGAGGGCATGTGTGTGCACAACATATGTGCATAGATTGATTTCAGGGGTGCAACAGGATAGCCTTTGGACACCCCTGCACCCTTGAAATCGCAATCTCAATTTGCGATTAGCTAATTGCGAATAGCAAATTGAGATTGTCTTCCCATTCATTCCTATGGGCCTTCTGACCCATAGGAATCAATGGGAAGGGATTCCTTAATTGCGATTCACAAATTGTGAATCGCAATTAAGGAATAATAAGGAATCCCAAAACAAATTGCGATTTTTTGATGCATTGCCGTTTGCGATTCCTTAATTGCGATTTCTTAATTTTCGCAATTAAGGAATCGCAAATGGCAACAATGATGCATGTACCTGATGGCCCTTAGTCCTTCTGGATTTTTATTCTCACCTTGTACAACTGAGTTCCAGTTTCACTTTAAAGGCTCCATCCTTTCCACTGCTGATGTGCTTCTGAAATATCCTTTGGCTCTTGATCTGACCTAGGACTAGTCACAGTCTAGCAGCAGCACACCCTTATTAAGTGACCTCTTATAACTGTGGGAGGAGGTGGGAGGCGTCTATATTCACTATTAACCTGTACCTGTAGTTATCTATATTTATTGTACTTATTTACTCGTTAGGAGAATCAGGACTGGAGATTATTCTAACCAGAGACACCAGTGCTACCAGAAAAACTCCTGCAGATCCATCCCATGTTTTCCTACCACCCACCTGCAGGGCCCAGTTTCTCTATCTCTCTTTTGTGCCCCTTCTCCTCCTGAACAAGTCTTTTCACGATCTTTACTTTTATCAGGGGAGTGCATCTACCTCTAAGGGGAGGTGAAAGGAAAGGTTTTGAACTTTGAGCTCAGATGCTCGAACTACAAGCTGTGATACTCATTTACCCGTACCTACATTTATACCTAGAGCATTTAAACAAGTGAAAATAGTTATGCATGGCAGTAGCATCAAATTCATAAACAAGTCCAGAACCTCTCATGGAAACTGACTTTTGCAGACTCCTGGTAGTACATTGGTGCCAGTAAGTGGCAGTACATTTCTGACTATCAGGACTCAGGTGGCCATAAAATCAGAATTTTTGTTTCCAGGTAACTTTCCCAAATAAACTCAGTCACTCATGATGAACTCTGATGGGGCCGGTTACAGCAGTACCAGCCCAACAGAATGAAGAGATCTGTAGCCACAACGTGGATTTTTAGATATTCACCTGAAATATCTCGGTGAAGGGGGGTAGGGGGATTAGGAATGAGCAGGACAATCAGACGTGAAATTGCTGATTCCCACAGTAATTCATTATTACTCAAGATTCTCAGGGTTAAACCCTGAATTACATTTAATTCCGAACCCTAGAGTTATTGCGCGCCCGGACATCAACTCTGTGTTTGCAGAATTAACACCCTTGCATCCTGGGCTCTCACAGTGAGGATCAGAATTTTCGGTTTATTAGTCTATTTGTCAAATAACTGTGATGATTATTTCACATAATTTTTTTCACAATGTACCCACCATTAGTTGTTTTCATATTAAAAGAAAGAATATAGTTAGAGTATAGAGGGAGCAGAGACTGTAAGTGCACTAATTGAAGGTTTTATGTAAGTTTTTTTTAGCTGAAAATCTTTAGAAAATGTATTCACCCAATTTATAGCACTGCATTCCGTGTTACATTGCAAAGGTATTTTAATCACCACTGTTAGTTGAATTGCCACAAAATGCTACATATGGGTGTGGGTAAATGTCACAATTTTTCAGAAAATATTTTTTGTACCCGGATAACAAAAACTAGGACTTAGATACCCTCACATGAGTATTATCCTCTCGACTCCAAATGCTACTGCCAGAGTATTGCTAGGCGAGAGGTTATTTACTTAAGGCGAAAGCGTAAATACTTGGAACTGCAGCAAAGAGATTGAGCGAATATTGATAGATGATCTGTGGAAAAGTTAATCAAGCCTCCTGCAGACACTTTTATAACCCGTTCGAGACAGCTTTGGGCAAATGACCTCGCGCAAAGGCTTTTCAGCGAAGGTGTAAAACTTTATGAACATGTCAGCCGGCAGGCGACACATAATTCACGGTGAGCAAGACAAGCAGCACACTGCAAGTGACAACAAGGCAGGTAAGGTGAGGACGTTTCCTTGTTGACGTTCCTTGTGGCTGAGTTATTGCATGGATTGCAAGATACATAATTTAATTAAGTAACGCCATTAATTACTTTAGGAGTTCTGCTAGTGCGCAGCCGAGACACAATGACAAGCAGGGGTCGCCTGCAGAGGCCTCTTCTGTGTTTTTACCTTCGGTTTCCTCCTCCAAGTAAGGGATGAAAGGGTCACATTTCCTAAGAGTTTCTGTAAAATGTTCAATGGCCTCTATGAGCTGTTTTTCCGTGCTGTGATGTGCAATGGAAGGTTTTGCACGGCCTGATTTCTTGAATTTTGGGATTCAAGACTAACATCGCGAACCCCAATAATGGAAACAACTTGCCATGTACCTAATACTCTCGGGCACCCTATCCACTTGAAAATAATTCTGTCCTTATATGCCTGTTGGAGAAATGCTGGTTTAGTTATATTAACTGTACATGGCATTACTGACTGCTTGGAATATTAGGAAGCCCCCGACCAGATGCCTTATTTTATAAATTATAATTCTTCATCCCTCCTGCCTTCTCTGCTAACCTCTGATCCTATAACCATCCCGGACTATCATGCCATGCATAGGCCACTGCCATACAACTGTGCGCCCCTGCATATCACAAACAAATCATGGGTGCCCACCTAAACTCCCCTGAAGTCATCTCATCAGTGACCAGTTCAACCCAATACTCATCCTAAAGTGCTGAACAATACTCAGCACGGGAGGGGTGGCCTGACGTGAACAAAGATGGCCTCGACCTAGAAGAACTTCCCCTTCGCATCACTACATCCCCCATATGTCCTGAAACAGATAATGCTGGAGCGTTGTTCCTGACCTACAGAGCCCTAGGAAGTGATGCCAATTTAAAGAGACTGTTCAGGTGTAGGTAGGTGTGCCCCAAGGATTTGATGAGAAAAGATCCTGGGAAACCAGCCAAAGCTAGGTACGAAGGCCTGGGAAGTGCAGCGGAGGTTGGTGGAGGACTGTAGATCAGGACCAGGTGTGGTGCCTCATCATGACCTGCGATCCGCTTGACATCTGGTCACCGGGACCACAGTTGCGGCAGGGTTTCCTATTTCACTGCAGCACTGATCTACGAGGTAGCCTATCCGAGAGTGAGACTTGCGATCTGACCCTTTTACCCCCCATAAACAGGGAAATGCATAAGATGCCAGAGGAAAATGAGAGGAAAATAACCATAGGGAAGCTATCCTAGCACCACGCCAAAAGGAATGTATACAGAAATTGACCTGTGTCACCATGTATACCCCCACTTCCGATCTGGTAAAAAAAGACAATCAACAAGAGATGGTCGAGTACTAATAGTGGCGCTACTACAGTTGAAAAACCTTTTCACATTGAAACAAACCATCAATATCTGTGACCTCGTGGTACATACCAGAACCTGCAGGACAGGAACAACAAAGAGTGTTACCACATACTGAGGCTTAGCTCCAAAGACAGGTCACCACCCCTGTGGACGATGCAATAAATGCCACCTGACAACACCTACAAAAGAGATCAACCTGGGATTAAGAAATAAATGAAACTGTTTTAAAGCATACCATCCACGAGGCTAAGAATTGAATGTACCTAATCTCCTGCCCATGTGGCCTGAGGTAGATAGTCATGACTACTAGGCCTATAAAAACTAGGATAAGTGAACCCCAGAGGAGTGTTTTTTCTGCCCGATATCCACTAAACTGAGCCTGCACTATGTTGCAACCAACCCCACCCCTAACGACATGAACTAGATCATACTGGAAAGCATACAAGGAATCAATACATCCACCAGACCTTTTGAGAAAGAACAACAGTGAGTGTTTAGACTCATGGCATACACCATCTGTCTCAATGATGAGATTTTGTTGGTCGAAATCGGTAACTAATAGTTACCTCCAAAAGCATCCCAGAATCGTACAAAGTTCCCCATGTTTTACAGCTACTGTCCTTGTCTACTAGCATGAGGACATATTCTAGAGGGAGACGATATGCATTGGTTAATGTCTAGAACCCTAATCTTGGGGTACTACATCATGAGGCGCATCATCTCAAACATAAGGACGTTTAGGGGCTAGCCTGCTACACTACTCGGGCACATTACTTTACATCACATACCCATCCATCCCTGTGAATGTGTTTTCCAGGGTACATACAGAGACACCCCAAAGATGTCTACCCTGCCCACAGCTCTATACATCCTGCTCGAGGGCACGATAACTCTGTGGGTTTGAACATCTAATTGCAGGTCACCCTAGGTGTCCACATGTCCTTATACCTGTATCTCTTCAATTTGAATCTGGGGATTGTATCTTCCTATTTCATCTTTTTCAGTCAAAGAAGAGCTACCCCGAACTCATGTTCCCCTTTAATTCACCTCATTCTCAGAGACATTCAAGTGAAGATATTTACGAAAACTTGCCACCTTTCTTATTTTTTTCATATTTATGTTTGTCACAATGAATATTGGGAATACCATTGACACATTCTACACAGTTTTTGATACACAGACGAATACCATGTATAAAAAAAACATACCGAGTATATATAGTGTTTCTTATTTTGTGCCTTAGATACTTGCACATGTCATTGTCTATTAATTACCAGAAGGAAAAAGTGTGACAAGGTGGTAACACCCTTATAATTAAGTTATTCAAAGTAATAGCATCCTTCTACCAGTAACATACCTCCACCCCCTCTGTTAGACATGCCATCTTTTGGCGTGGTTTACCCCGTATTTTTGCTTCTGGCCTCCTGTTTTTGACTGTGTGCTGAATTTTGTTTTTGCTGGTTTTAGGACTCTGGGCACTTTACCACTGCTGACCAGTGCTAAAGTATGGTTTAGAAAAAGGGGTAACCCTGTGTCCCTCAGAACCTGGGTATTAGTAGTTTAGAAGAAAGTGGTTCTGTCGGGTCTGCGCAATTGCTTTTTAACCATTCAATAAATGTAAACAAACAATCTCTCTGATACGAGTATGGTAATTTGAGAAATAAATGCTCAAAAACTTCAAATCATATGATCAATCATTTGTATTAAAAAGATTTTCCAAAACATTTGGTATCTGAATTGTATTCATTCATAGATAACATTCAATGTTTATGGTGACTGTCAAGTGCAAAGTGACTTTCAGTGGAGAGTGCTTCAGTGAATGGCAAAAAATATACAACACAATATATATACAATTATATACAAATGTCTTCATTGGCCAGAGAATATTTTTTGAAACCAAGGAATCCTAGGGGTCCTATCTGGATCCTGGTCTTCCTGGGCCTAAGGAGTTCGTCGACGTTTCGACCCTGATGTGCCCCGGTTGGTGGTCACGGCGGGTCTTTTTCAAGACGGGGGAGACGGCGGCTGAGTACGGCGCTGAATGTGACACATTCAGCGCCGTACACGAGAGGAACCTGCACCTCCGCCTACCATAAAGAAATTTGCTTTTAATAGTGAATTGGCATTTCTGCCACACCGGTTTCAGGCTGTAGTCATCCAGCCTGTCCCCCAAACTGTCTCCCCCCGTCTTGAAAAAGACCCGCCGTGACCACCAACCGGGGCACATCAGGGTCGAAACGTCGACGAACTCCTTAGGCCCAGAAAGACCAGGATCCAGATAGGACCCCTAGGATTCCTTGGTTTCAAAAAATATTCTCTGGCCAATGAAGACATTTGTATATAATTGTATATATATTGTGTTGTATATTTTTTGCCATTCACTGAAGCACTCTCCACTGAAAGTCACTTTGCACTTGACAGTCACCATAAACATTGAATGTTATCTATGAATGAATACAATTCAGATACCAAATGTTTTGGAAAATCTTTTTAATACAAATGATTGATCATATGATTTGAAGTTTTTGAGCATTTATTTCTCAAATTACCATACTCGTATCAGAGAGATTGTTTGTTTACATTTATTGAATGGTTAAAAAGCAATTGCGCAGACCCGACAGAACCACTTTCTTCTAAACGACCAGTGCTAAAGGGCATGTGCTCTGTACAACGAAGCAGAAAAGACGGTGGACCACCGTTCCTGCAACTCTACACCAGTTTTACAGTTCTGTATCGCTCCCACACACTATTTATTTATTTATTGTATTCATTTTGAGGGTTTTGAGGTATCAGAGCGCTTTACATAAGGTTCCACTGAAATTAAAAAATTACATCAGTTACATGTTACATCATGATCTGTCTGCAAGCTGAAGTTGCTGCGATTGTTCGATTTTGCAATTTTGTTTGGACAACAATGATCCCTCTTTTCTGATATTATGTATCATACTAACAAGCAATTTCATTCTCTTTTTAATCTAAGGATGGATACTTGTGAAGATAAATGGACTTGAAACGTCTCTCAATATATTGGAGAAACATTTGTAAAGGTCCTAAGAAGCTTTTCTAAAGCTCTAAGATAGGTAGGTTTAGGATTAGTAGGTGCTGTCCTTGTACTGTTCGCTTCCAATTCGAAGACTGGAGCGTGAGAGTGTGTGTATAAGTAGGTTTGTGAGTGGGAGCACAAAGGTTGAGGGAATGGGTACTATCTTCTTTCCAGGGCTGAGAACAAAACTCATAATGAAAATAAGACTTTGAGTGAGTTACACTTTCTTTCCCTTTAAAATGACATATCTAGACATTGGAGGAAGCAATGATGTTTATGTCAATGCATGGCTTATTTGGTACAAGGTGTTGATAGGAGGTGGATAAATACACCTAACAGCCAATAGCGTACGGTGAGAGTGATACTTCTTTGGGTGGAACCAAAGTACAATCTATTTATATGTTAAATAATTGGTAACAATAGGTCCTGGGACTATTGCACTGTCAAGACAGACTTAAGATGACAATACTTGCTCGCCAAGTGCAGTGGTCCGAAGGCTTAACCCAAAGAGCTGCATATTCTCTGTGGTGTGTCTGGAGCCTGGGCCAGGAAGGGCTGGGGCTCGTGCACTACAAAGACCTTTCTTTGAAGTCTCCCTACTTAAAAGGCTAAAATGGGTATAAGTACTGACACCATATACTCAGATCACTTCTGGAACTGAGGACACTCTCCAAGAAGTAGAGCTGCTGTGCTGTCAGGAGGGCCTGCCTCTTTGCTGTTTGCTTTGCTGGGTTGGCCGGCTGCTTTGCTGCTTTTTGCTTGGGAGAGAGAAGTTTTGGCTTACTCTCTACATCCTACATCTCTAAAGGTTCTCCAAGACTTGTTTTGGCTTGCCTCCTGTTGTTGAAGTCTCAGGGACATTAAAGACTTCATCTGCATCTTGCTAACAAGTGGTGCCAAAATCAGTCATGGGACCTTGGAGCCGAGTGTTTGGTGCTGCTGCCCACGACACCAACTTATCAACACTGAAGCGTCGACCGGCACCTATGCCAAAGTATCGTTCGGCACCGGCGCTATCCTTTCAACATTACCCCCTTGCCGCTTCCTGCACCGAAGCCATGGACACCGCTCGCCGAGAGGGTGAAGCATTGACATCGACTTAAAACACGGCCCCGGCTTTGCCAACACTAGCGTTTTGACATCAACACCTTGCTGCCGCCTGCACCGAAGCCATGGATACTTCTCACCAAGAGGGTGACGCACCAACCTCGACTTACAACGCAGCCCAGGCTTTGTCAATGCTAGCCCTTTCGACATCGACACCTTACTGCTGCCTGTACTAAAGCTGTGGACACAGGTCACTGAGAGGGTGAAGCACTGACATCGACTTACAATAGAGTCCCGGTTTAGCCGACGCCAGCGCTTTCATCATCGATGCCTCGAAACTGATTAACAGTGCTCTTGACCTCAACGCCTCAACGACTTTGCCTGATCTTTGGAACCAACACCTCATCTGTGACAGCGACACCTCACCTTCAGATTTCTTAGCATCATCCCTGAAGCTTCAATGCATCCAAGCTACTTTCAGAGGGTTGTTTAGACTCTTGTAGCTGGCCCACGCTCCATCACTGTCGAACCAAAGTTTGGGACTTGCCTCTGTCAAGCATAACCAGATAGTCTCAGTTGGAGCTATTGACTTTCAGGCACCGCTTTTTGAATTAATCTTGCAAAATTCATATCTTGACTTATGTATGTTGAATTTTTGTTGTTTTGGTCTTGTTTTTACTCAGTTAGATATTGGCTATTGTTCTAAACTGGTGTGGAGTACCTTTGTGGTGTTATCACTGTGTTACTGTGTGTGTGTGTGTGTGCACAAATACTTTACACAGTGTCTCTAGGGATAAGCCTGACGGATCTGTGCCAAGCTACCAAGGGAGTGTGGACAGGTTATCTTTGGTGTGTAACTTACTTACCTCTTTGGTGTGTTTTACTTACTTACCCTGACTGGGATTGTGGGTCCCTACTTGGACCGGGTGCATACCTCTGCTACTAGAGACCCCATTTCTAACACTCTCTCCTGTTTTCATTTTTGCGAGATTATTTTGAATCAGGTGGTATATTGGTGGTGACTGAGTAGTGGTGTCAGTGCAGTAATGATGAAGGTTTTAGCAGTATAGACTCTCCTAATCTTCGGAAAATAAATCAGAGGAGATTTGGAGTTCTGAGGATTACCTATATTTAACCATGAGATTACACTTAAACAGAGGACACATATAAGAAATACACAATGTAACCTATGCAAGATCATGAACATACAATTCATCATAAACTAATAAATTAATTCTTTATGTGAATTGTTTGGACCGTGGTGTAATTTGCTTTACAGTGTCTCATGTGCTCCACATCCAACCTTCCCAAACAGCCCTTGTTTATTTAAACCACAACCTGGCTTTGTTCTTGTTTAATCGACATTCAGCATTTTATTCTGAAATGTTTTTTGCAACAAAATGAAAACAACCGTAAGTATTATAATGTTACACTCGGATTTTGTGAAGATCCAAAAGTAGTAAAGAGATTCAAAGTGTAATTGTAAGTTACACGTGTAAATTACTCAAATGTTTAAGCTACTTTCTTTGTGAATAGCCACCTGCATTTTGTAGTAAGTTTTGAAGTAGTAGTAGTAATAGTAGTAGCAGTAATAGTTTAGAACTGTAAAATGCAGTTAGTGACTAGCACAAGGCTCTTCAACTTGGTGGAGACATGTAAGTTCCACTTATTGAGTACATTTATGCTCATATTTTGTGAATAGACAAAAGGTAGCACACATACTTAATCGTGTAAATTACTAAAAAGTGTAAGTTACTTTTGTGAATCAGGCCCATATTGTTCAGGACTTCGTCAAGGCTCCCACATCTGGTAATTTTAAAAACCATCATCACTCTTGGGACGAACTTCTAGTTTTTTTGCTTACAAAGAGGCCTAGGCTGTGCCAGGCAGCAATTCTTGAACAGTGAGGCTGCTAGGGGTGTCTTGTATCACCTCGCCATGACTGTCAGGTGCAGTGTTGCAGGCATCATGCACTGGGAGATTAAAAGAAATGCCAGTTTGATCTTTGCACAATGCAAAATACACACAGTTGTATGCAGACTGTGGCATACTCATAACACACAAGGGTTTTTAAACATATTTTATTAATGGTCAGATAACATTATGGACAATTCAAAAGCAGGGTATTAGTAATTCCTCTTTGGTAGCAGACAAAAAGTTTTTGAGAACCAAGTGGCCTTCGATCATAATTATGTTTTTGGTAAAAATGCATTTATAAAACCCAAGTAAAATAGGTATAGCCGTACATAATAATTACATTTGTAATTCAAAATTGCTCAGTAAATAAGATAGTCTTGTAGAGGGTCACTTGTTTTTCAGAAACCAAGGGGAGAGTGCTTGAGCCCTGCCATTCCAGCGTATATGGCCTAGTAGAATGCCAAATACAGTAGGCCAGCTGCAGAAAAGAGACTCTCCTGTTGATTGATATTTGTGTCTTAATCAGCAGAGGCATGTGAATTTTAAGGGAATGCATGGGTGCCAAATATTTTTTGAGTTAAGAGGCACAGTTGCTTGTTGCCATGGCAGCCAGGGGTACTGCCTAGGAGGTGGTTGTTCTGGATCTTCTAAGCTTATTTTCTGCCGATATCAAAAGGTTTACCAGCTTGCAATTTAGCTGCGGATTCTCTGATTTGAAGCAAGCTATGACAGCCTGTCTCCGCGTGCACATCCCTCAAGAATTAAACTGGGATCTTAGCAGGCAAGACCTTTCCCCCTTGAGCCTGATACAGATTCAGAGCAGATGTGGCATGTGGCATGTACTCGGTTCTGTTGCTGCACAGGTGGCAGTGTTTTGGGGTTTGCCCCAGGCCCGGACTGGGAACTGAAAGCAGCCCTGGCTAATTTTGCCTGACCAGCCCTCGTCCGGCACGTAGCGAGCGAGCACATCGAGCAAGCCCGACCGCTACTAGGGGGGCTTGGGGGTGTTCTTCCCCCCAGAACATTTTTAAAAAAGACAGACCAAAATGGTGAAATTTACAGCACATTTTTCATTACATATTCAATTGAATTAACTTTCAAAGCACAGTAAATAGTAGATGATGACCTTAAAGAGCACCAGGTTACCCACCCAGTCATATGTACTCATAGACATTCTTTCAGAGAGCACCAAAAATAGACAAGTAGTGAATCAGAGAGAACAAAGTAAAAGTGAGACCAGTCCCCACATGGTGTGAAGTGAGCAAGCGCAGTAAGGAACCACTACTAGGGGAAGTTTGGGGGGGGGGTTATCCCCCCAAGAAAAGTTTGGAGACAGAAAGGCCAAAACAAAGCATTTTCTCTCCTAAACTGCACTGATGACATCACCATGTCTGCAACGAATGAGGCAATTCCAATAATTGATCACGTCATCCATGTACAACTGAGCAAATTCATAGGCATATTGGATGATTCCATCACAATGCCCTTGAGACAGAGAATATTTAAAGACGTCATCTTTGTGCCATGGTCTCTCCTGGGCTGGGTGCTTGTGGTCGCTGCAGGGGTGCACTGCTGCCAGAAGACCACATACCATGACAATAGGTGCTACTCTTGTTTCCCAGACATTACCTTGCATTGTGGGACATGTAGTTTTGTTTTTCCAGCTATGGGCCTGGGTCTAGATTTACACGCAAAGTGCTGAGGCTAAAAAGTCACAATGGGGTGAAAGCATCACACGCTGGTCAGGAGTGATTTTACAGTCTGTTTGTCAAAGCGAATAACAATTTCATCAACCAGTGGTGAGAAAAATGAAGACAATAAATGTTTTCGACACAGTGTTTGGGCCTCCTCATTAGCTATCACTCACTACACCTAGTCTCTGTATGTGTGCCCACATACTTGGGTCTACAGGGTACTGCTAACATGATGCCAGTTACCAAGTCGCTTTTCCTGGTGCCACCAACTTTCTTTCCCATCTCCCTCCAGCAGCGGTGTGCCCCTGAACCAGCCGGCATCCCATGGTGGTACACACATCAGACTGCCCTTGCATGTGTGAGCACCCTTTAATATGTGGGTACACCTCTCGCAGCACCCACTCCAAACATTTTCAGACACAAGGTTTGCTGGCCTGGCAGTGTGTGCGCACAAACCCAATGCCACCTTCTCTTTATTGTGGGGCATGTAGCATGCTGGGTGCCTAGAATGTTAAACCACTGAGACACACATAGCCCCCAGCACCTAATCTTCACAGACTTCATACAAGTCAATCATGGCCAGCACCCTGTCCGTGCTAAACATACGAAGGAAAACAGCTTTCCACACACAGACGTAGGAGGACACAATGCAAGCGTCATCTGTGGTTTGAATTCTCATTATAAGTGCTTCGCTTTAAAATACCATGGCAGAACACCAATATAAAAATAAATACAGGACTGCAAGTACCAGAATGCACTCTGCCTTGCAGAAGTCCTATATACAACAATGTGCACTGTACATGCTTTTTGATTTTCATTTTATAAACGCAGGAATCCAAGTTCCATAAAGCATATCCCATGAGCAGGTATGATATAAAAAATTCATGTAATTATGAGTTTCATTCTGGTTCTGTAAGTACCAGAGTCAAATCTATCAAGCACAGATATGCTACAAAAATACAAACTGTACATGTTGCTTTGATTTTCATTTTAAAAATGCAGGAGTAAAGTACCAGAATGCAATATTCCTCCTACGTGTATTATATAGTACACGCCGAGTACATGTTCTGCTGGTTTTCGTTTTACAAATGAAGGACTACAAGTATCAAAATGCATCCGAGGTCAATTATAGCATAAAACACACTGTACATGTTATTTTTATTTTACAAACACAGGACTCCAAGTACCAGAATGCAATATTCAATGTAAATGCATGATTTAAAACAATGCACGCTGTTATTTTGATTTTCTTTTTACAAATGCAGGACTGCAGCTGCCAGAATGCAATATCGAATAAACAAGAACACAAGCTGTCTGTGTAGTTTAGATTTTCCTCCTAAGAACGCAGGCTACAAGTATCAGCACACA
This sequence comes from Lissotriton helveticus, assembly GCF_964261635.1. Taxonomy (NCBI): domain Eukaryota; kingdom Metazoa; phylum Chordata; class Amphibia; order Caudata; family Salamandridae; genus Lissotriton; species Lissotriton helveticus. Next base: position 1,941,516,023 of record NC_136059.1, read on the forward strand.
AACTGCGAAACAGGGCAAGATAAGTTGTTGTAAAAACAACTGAGGTGGTAAATCACAAATCTCTAGTCACACACTGACCTGCTAAAATAGGAGGGATCCTATCTCACTCATTCAGCACTCCCTCATACCCCAGGACCTAAGCTCCTCACTGGCCAAGCGCCTATGAGGCATCACATGGTTCTTGGTAGCGCTATAGATACTCATCACACAGACCTAGCTGCAGATAGTGGTGTGACGCAAACCCCCCTCCCCCAGCAAAATGAGCGGAGGGGCCATTGAAACTCTCATACCTCACACACATTCTCAGTATGGAGGCTGAACTGGGGGCCCTTAAAGATGGACCAACACCACTGCAAGGGTCTGCACTGGGCCCCTTGCTGCAGAGAGACATAAAGGCATCATGCCAGCGCTATGCAAATCATTAAAATAAATGAAAACATATACAAAAGCTTTTTTTTAATTCATGAATATGCGTGAAATTTTGCGTACATTGAATATATTGATGTGACTCACATCCCTTTATAACTGAACACCTCTTTGCCAAGCAGTCCTTTCATCATGCTCTGAAGGTAGTGCCATGCTGACGTGTTACAAAGCCAGCATAACAAAACACGGCAAGCCACGATAATGACGCTGTTTGTCTCAACCCGATGCCTGTGCTGGTCTTATTGCCTCCAGCTTTTTCTCCCCCTCGGTGGGGGAGAAAAAGTAGGGAAAATGTGGATGGAGACTCCGAGGGCCGAGCTAACCCAAGGATTCAATCAGTGGACGGAGTCAGAGGTGTGGCCAGAATGTGCCAAACATCCCAATTTTTAGTATTTGTTTGGCATTTCACTGACCAGTTACAGCTTATTGTGTTATTTAATTCAACCAATGGATTCACTTGATTATTTAAGGTTTAATAGGAGTTATTGGCATTTAAATACATTCACAAACTGGGATATATTTCCAATCACACAATGTCCCAAATATGCTTAAATGTGGAATCATAAGCCATTTGTCTCCAAGCCATGCAGTTTCTCTCATTGGCACTATTCCTCCCTTCTTCCACAAGAGCAGTTCAAACATGATTGGCAAAATATCCTAGTTTGCAAATGTTTTCTATATAATTATGGCTCTGACATATTTGCCACATAATACATCATCCACTGCATAATCTTACAGTTTTAACTAATCGTTTTTGAAGCTCAAACGAATAAAAAGTTACTAAAAAACGTGACTTGAGTTGCTGCAAAGTGGACGGCCCTTTGCAAAGGTTGATTGATCACCTTTCTCATTGCTGTATTTGTATGTTATACTGATACAAATGAGGCATAATCTTTGCAGAGACTTAACATGTGTAAAAATGTCTAAATAATAAAGTATAAGAAAAAATATTGCATTACGCTGCAGCCTTTTTTTTGTTGCATAATTTAGTCAACACTGCAGCATCATTTTATCCCCCATTGCTGCATAATTCCAGTGGCTCCATAGCAGGCAGCACATGTTAAAAGAGCTTGTGCATGAAGCAGAGAGACAGTGAAGTTTGTAAACTTAGTTTGGTGTGCATGCCAATCCTGCATTTCCGATTCTTGGTGAGTTACTACTGCTGAAACAAGGCCAATGGAGGTACCAATGGGTGAGGTGGACTGACCTCGATTGCAGGACCGGCTTTAGTGCTAGTGGCGCCCTGTGCAACAATGTTTGCTGATGCCCCCAATGATCACCTACGCCTCGGACTCCCTCACTATCACCCTTTAACAGTTCCCCTCAAGTCTCCATAAACACACTCTTTCTCAGATGTATTTCATTTGATTTACAGCGCCACTCATACCAGTGTACAGTGTCAGAGCACTTTACATCACACACACTACACAGAGACAATCATTTATACGTGTGTAAATCAATGTATAGGAAATGTTACATAAGACAAAGGACTACAAGGTGTAGAAGCCACATGACAACCATACTAGCAGGCAGTATAGTTTAATAGCTCACTGTTCTATGTTAGGATTTTAACTTATAAACTGCAAGTAACAAAAGGATCTCTTTGACAAAAGCAGTAACCTACTAACCAAGTTAGCATTATGTGCACTTTGTGATCTGCATGGTAGATGTTCTTTGCAGCAGGCACATTAACTCCCTGTGTTACCTTTCCAGGAGTCAACCCTTCCACTAGACAAAACTCTGATCTCTCTCTAGGAAGAATATTAATCACCAAAGTTATCATAACATTTTTATTGTTGCTGTAAATTGCTGGAGGCCAGGAAGGAGGCTGCAAGTTTTTTTTAAAACCATAATATACTTGCTACAATGAACAAAAGAGATGCACGTGCCACTATTTACTTTGTCTACACTATTTTTTCAAAACATCTGAACTAAAACAACATGTTTCGTGTGTGTTCTCACTTCTTTTATTTGTTGAATTTTTCTGTTTTTTAGATTCAACAATTTGGTATATTAATTTTCCAAATTTACATTTTTAAAGACCTTATGTACACAAAAAGAAACATTCATATTTACATCAACAAAAACAATTTCAATACTACAATTCAAAAAAGTTGAACATTCAAGCCACCATTCATTCGTCTATCATACCACAACAACCAACAAAAGCAATATGCTTTTTTTTACAAATGATTACTGGAATAAAATTATTCACAGTTAAGCCATCTTCAATTAGTATTCTCAAAAGGGAAGCTATTTTTATAGTTCATGGAACCCTTTCTTTATTATTTGGCTTAATGAAAGGTCTACGCGTTTCAAACTCGTATTATTTTGGAGTTCTCATCAGGACCGTGGTCTCTTGTGTTCCAATATGTGGACGAAATCAAAAAAGCCCCCGACGTGTACAGAATATTTTATTTTATGTGTCCGTGTGATGTTACTTGCACCGTACCCTGTCTCTCAGCTCACTGGCGAGAGAGCACAGGCGTCTATACCCGGGTTTCATGTGCCTCCACCTTGAAAGGACGGGGCATGGAGCGTATAGTCGGTCTCCTCAGTGTCGAAGACGCCGCGTTACTGTAGCTTTAGCTTCCGGGTCTCCCTTGATCCTTTGCGGACCCGGAAGCTAATGCTACAGTAACGCGGCATCTTCGACACTGAGGAGACCGACTATAAGCTCCATGCCCCGTCCTTTCAAGGCGGAGGCACATGAAACCCGGGTATAGACGCCTGTGCTCTCTCGCCAGTGAGCTGAGAGACAGGGTACGGTGCAAGTAACATCACACGGACACATAAAATAAAATATTCTGTACACGTCGGGGGCTTTTTTGATTTCGTCCACATATTGGAACACAAGAGACCACGGTCCTGATGAGAACTCCAAAATAATACGAATTTGAAACGCGTAGACCTTTCATTAAGCCAAATAATAAAGAAAGGGTTCCATGAACTATAAAAATAGATTCCCTTTTGAGAATACTAATTGAAGATGGCTTAACTGTGAATAATTTTATTCCAGTAATCATTTGTAAAAAAAAGCATATTGTTTTTGTTGGTTGTTGTGGTATGTTAGACGAATGAATGGTGGCTTGAATGTTCAACTTTTTTGAATTGTAGAATTGGAATTGTTTTTGTTGATGTAAATATGAATGTTTCTTTTTGTGTACATAAGGTCTTTAAAAATGTAAATTTGGAAAATTAATATACCAAATTGTTGAATCTAAAAAACAGAAAAATTAAACAAATAAAAGAAGTGAGAACACACACGAAACATGTTGTTTTAGTTCAGATGTTTTGAAAAAATAGTGTAGACAAAGTAAATAGCGGCACGTGCATCTCTTTTGTTCATTGTAGCTTGTGGCAAGCTGTGCCGTTGGGAGCCCAGACCCAGTGGTGGTTTTTCTATAATATACTTGCAACATTATTCACCCACCTGAAATAGGTACCCAGTGCGGTCACACCGTTCGCACCGCCCTACCCTGCTCAAGGTTCATGTGACGTCATTGACAGAGTCACAGTGACTGGATCACTTTTGCTCTAGGGTGTACTGCTTCGTAGGCCTGCCTGCAAGACTGGAGATTAGCTTTATTATGAATTGTGGTGGACAGGTCTACAAGGTTAACCCACAATTGACACCACTAAGGTGCACCTGCTTGTGCTAAGACATCAGGCCTTCTAAGGTCTAGTAGGACCTTCTAGGGTCTAGCATGGGAATATGCTCCCTCAGGAGAGTGGTCTGGTGGACTGGTCATGAAGGCTGAACCGGGTTCCCCAGTTCCAAATTTGACAGCTCTGGCCATAGTGCCACATCCTCTCCCCCACTGAACACCATACTGCCCCACTGAGAGAAACACGCACTGCCTTCAACTACAACTTAATTGTGCCCACTATAAACACTTGGATGTGCCTCAATTCAAATTATGCAGATAAGAGTAATATGCTTCCTAAAAAAAAAAGTGAAAGCAAACTCTCATGGGGAATGCAAGATTAAGTAAAGCATGTGAAATGTAAGCAGAAACAACATGGTTACTTTAACGATCTCTCACTCACTATTCAGAAATCAGCGAGTGGTTTTACCTGAAAAGTTAAGGATGTGACTACAGTGCCCTGAAGGGAACCCTTTCAATGTCCATTGCTTATATCCTTACAAAACGTAAGCACTATGGTTTAAAAAGACCACATCCATAAACACAGAGCCATGGTACACATTTTGTTTTCCAATCCACCCGTCAACCAGGTATTGCAATACATCCAGGAATGGTGCACTTCCCCACCTGGGGACAACAATGCTGTTCAAAGAAAGACGAGAAAACAAAAGTAGCACTTCACTGCAAAGTCTGTGAAGTGAGGCTGTCTTGCTTTATTTAGGTATGTATTTATTTTTCATATTTAAAACCTTTTATTTCTCTCCATCCCGAGGCTGCACTTTGGAATAGAAAAATGTCAAAAAAATGGCATTTCCGGCAAGAATGTTTTTCTTTTTTTGATCCATTTCACAGGGAAGCAACTAAATGACAGAAGGAAAGAGAATTTGTGAACCGTTTCTTCTAGTCACGCTTTGCAGTAAGTAAGGAGCAAGACAGAAAGAGATGGAAAAATAGGAAGAGAGGGGAGCATTATGCGGAGAGATTGAGAATCGTTGTGCTCAGGGCAGACCTGGGCTCGATTTGGCCGTGTCAGACCGACTATTCGAGTCAGAGACTGTGATATTAAGCACCACTGGGCTGGCTGGACCTGGTTGTGCTTAATGTCACTGTCTCTGACTCACGCAGTTGGTCCGACAGTGCCAAATTGGTCCCAACAACAGAACAGGCTCCCTGTCCCAAAACCGGCACCCACCCCATCCAGCTTACCAGTCCGGCCCTGAAAGGCACAGTTGGTTAGGACAAGAAAATGCCAACTTTCTAAAGTGTAATTTAACATCCAAATTCACCATTAAACAGGGTTTAAAATGGCAATTTTAGTGTAAACAGCATATTGCTATCTGCTCTCAATATAAAGTTAGGACTTATGAAATGTAAGAAGATAACCTGGTGTTAGTCAATGGGATAGATAGGTCTTAAGCTATGAAAAACAACTTTAGGAGGATTTCAAGGCCAGGACATATACACCTTATGCACACATCCTATTTTTTAAATACAATGTACCCTGCCCTATTAGTCTTCAGGGCCTACCTTAGGGGTGGCTTATTAGTATTATAAGGAAGGTTTAGGCCTCGCAAAATATTTATTTTGCCAGGTCAAAAATGGCTGTTTAAGACTGCACTACATGCTACAGTGGCAAGCCTGATACATATTTTGAAAGGATAATGTATTGATTGGAGCAATGAGTGCTGCCCACAAGTAGCTTTTAACTTACAGGCCCTGTGTACCGGTAGTACCATTTATTAGGGACTTACAAGAAAACTAAAGGTACAAATTTGTTGTAATCCAATGTTACTATGTTTGAAGGAGAGAGCTCAAGCATCTTAGCACTTATTAGCAGTGGTAAAGTGCACAGAGCCTTAAAGCCAACAAAAATTAATTCTGCAAACAGGAGGAGTGAAGCCAAAAAGTTAAAGGGGATACCATGCCAAGGATTTCAGGTCTAACATGTGACCTATATCTCTGTACATAGGTCCTAAAGTCAATTGATTGTTAATTCGTTAAATTTGCAATATTAGTGAATTCTTAAACGTATTTATAAATCAGGTCCTTTCATATCATCTCATTAACTGGTGTGTGCAGTTTGGAGAATGTTGTTAAGTGCAGCATGCCTTCTAATGTAATGTATTTTCTTTTTTATATGATGGTACATATTGTGTTTTGCATCTATGATACCTCATGGCACATCTGATGCAATGTGGTTCCTACAGCCCTGCTATATTCCCACCAGTGACACCTCCTAGCCATAATACTGTTTGTTTTTAATCCTAGGTCACTGTACCCTTATCGTTTTGTATAATATTGCATTTTAGTTGCATGTATTAAGCGTTTCTTGCCTCTGAAGGGGTGTCGAAGAACTGTGGATGAGCAGTTTGCCACTATGTGTTGGGGCTTGGATGCACAAGTGTGTGCCATAAGAGGTGTTATGTTTTGTGTGAGGACAAGAGACTTGCTATTATGATGTTATTGTCACTGCACCTTGACATGTATGGATTAAAAACAAGCGAGAGACAAGATTATTAGGCTTATACTTTCCAGTGTAGGGATGGAGAGAAATATTTGAATGGAGAGTGATGTGAGCATTGTTTTGGTGGTGTGCTTTTTGAATTCTGCTCATTCTGTTTCACTAGTACTGTGTAAGTGCGCTTATGCATGGAGTGGATTAAAGGAGGATCTGAGACAGCATCGCAAGTAGCTTTTCCTACCACTATTAGGGGGATTTGTCGTAGTTTCAGTTGAGTATTTTCTTGAGGTTGGTATTTTCCACCCCATCATAGTAATGGCAATAGGATTTTCTTGGGAAGAATCAAGTCTTTACTGCAGTCTGATTTCCAGCTGGTTTGGGGCGTTTCAGGTCTTATGCTATTGTTCAGCTATGATGGCAGTGGATCAAATTACCAAAGGTTTCATTGGTGCAAACATTGGGCCTGATTTCAACGCTAGCTCACACATTCAAACTGCCTTTGTTACAGAAAACCACTTTTGACATCCATCAAAGCTTTGTGAGTAAATCTGAAGTAAAATATTTACTCACTCAAATATTTTCATGCAAGTAAATCAACTCACAGGAAAATGGATGGGGTGCAATGCATGAAGACCTTACAGAGATGTTGGATATGTTTTCAGGGTATATTCACACTCTTTACTCTAGTTAAAGGCAGGAATGAATCGGCATAAAAGTTGTGAATAGATAGGAAACACAAGTAGCGGCTGCTACCGGGAATTGGTGTTGGGGCAAGGCAGGGGTGGGAGGGGGGCTGGGGGGGGGAGTTAAAAAAAAGAGAGAAAATCGGAAAAACAAAAAATAATAAAACTTACCTTACCAGCGGCCGCATCTCCTCCGTCCTTGCAGACTCAGGAACAGGAAGCACCCAGGCTCCCTCCCCTATACCAATCATAAAACTGTAATGCAGTTTTGTGATTGGTCTGAGCACCGAGGCTCGGCGTCAAATGAAGGATGGGAGGCTGGGCTTGTTTCTCACCAGGCTGTGTAGTACAGCCTGGTGGGGAACATGCACAATGCGCAGGACTGTTTGGCAAGCCCAAGAAAGCCGACCAGGCAGTCATGCGCACTTGGGGAGTGCCACCACTCCTCTCCTGCTCAGTGGGCAGCCCAACCCAGCCACGCCCCTCACCTGGAGCTCACTAGGGAAAAATACAATGGTAATAACGGCATTATTTTATTATTCTTGTAGGGCGACGCTCCTCCGCCATAGTGGAGGAGCCGCCACTGGAAAACACTCTCAAAATTCACTAGCGGTGCAGAAGAACGTTTTTTCCGTGAGCACAACAATTTTCCCAATGGAGAAAAAGGCTCTAATGTGCAAATGCACCATGGCTAAACATCAGGCATGCGAAAATCCCATGTATATTTATGCACATGAAAATGCCTGTAGATGTGAGTACTCCTGGAAAGCTGCAACTGTTGATATTTCCCAGAAGTACTACTGAAATTCTTTAAGATTTTTAATAAAGTGCGAATGTACTCAAAATGAAAAGATAAACCTTCACTACGAAAATCATTATTTTTATTTTTTTATGAAAACAAGTATTTAAGTGTGTGTAGAGCGAGGCAGAGCTTCCAAAATGAAGTTTAAAGCATCCTTTAATGAGGTCAAGTATGTGAGCAACTGTTCATATGCGAGCCCTGCTTGCCCACCTCTTCTGTATCATTTACGACAAGCACAAAGGAGGTCGTCGGGATGTAAATCAAATTTATGTGTGATAGTTTGTCTTCAAACAATGACATGCTTCTACCTCGGCCTATGAGTGTCTAAATCATGTTCGTACATATTTTCCTTTTGTTTGGTAATTACAGTTTAGGGCATTCTTAAGGTATGCAGACATCACGTGTTTTTTTATGACTGGACAATAAAAATGTTTCAAAGAGTGCAGTGCGTTTGAAATACAGTGCTATCAATGTGTGTTGGCAACAAAAAAATGTACAGCTGCAGGTGAAATGTTGATAAAAAACTTCAGCCTTTTCTCCCGACACTGACTGGGATTTTGTTGGTAACACTTTAGGAGATTATTGTATAGAATACTGGTGATAACTGCATTAAAAATAATTCCAAATTGATTCGGGGATCGTCGATATCATCTGTTGAGAAATATATATGTAAAATATACACTGCCTAGTAAAGTAAAGTGTTAATACTGAAGAGTATAAAACATGAACATGTTTTGAATGATCTGCGCAAATTCCCGATTTTATTTCTAGCACAGCATCATTTTATGGAGTGCAGCTGGTTATGGTATTTACCCAAAAGATAATGCAGAAAAGGAAGTAGTCTGTTTAGCTCGAGTTGATCTCAACGCTCACGTTTGCAGACAGACTGTGGTCTCCTGGATTTGTTCTGGCAGAAAAGCGACTTAGTTCCTCTTAAGAGCTTTTATAGAATTAAAGGATCTTTGTAAAAATAATACAACTGACACATCGACACTCCCCTTCATTCAGCCCTCACTCCCATCACTCCTGGGGGTTTATGTGACAAGATAATGCACACTTTTTTGGGCAAATTGAAACATGTACAGGAGAGTAAACTTGCTTGAACTTTCCCTAGTCAATAATAGTGCTCTCAGGCTGCGGACTCAGGTTAACCCTTATCATTTTTGAAGCATTATAACTTTCAATAACGTACTGCAATGTGTAAAAACACCACCACCCATAGAGATGCAAATGCATAAAGATCATCATTTAGTATTGGATTTATAAAGTAGAAAAAAATATAATCATATGTTCCACCTGCATAGGTAGATATTAGTAAGCATATCCTGTACCTACCGCTTGTAGATTCGATGCGCTTCTGAAAATGTTAGGCTTGTTAAAACTGTAACAATATAACAGTTAGCTATTGTCAATTTCTGGTTTTCCATGCACAACCAAGGGTGTAACAGAATTCCCTGCTTTGCCATATTTAACATTATGCGGCACATTTCTGTCCTTTCCTTGTGCTGGCACACAAACTGATGCCTAACTCCAATGCAGGCACCCTTGCGCCCTGGCGCATGGGTGCCTACATTGCAGACAAGATTATTTTTGTGCAGGAAGGGACACCTTCCTGCACAAAAAGAATCCTCTGACACATTTTCCGCCTTCTTTGTGTGCTGCAACATGCAGCAAACATAGAAAGAGGAAAAAAAGAGGAGACATAAACATATGGCGCAGCATTTTGATGCATTCCCAGGTCTACCAGTAATGGTAAATCTGGGAATGCGCCAAAATCCATGGGTTGATGCGTGGGAACACCCATACCCCACCCATGGAGCGCCTCCCTGGGTAAAGTAACTCAATGCAGAGGTTTGCGCTGCATTGCGTTAGTCTATAATTATCAAGCCATGCAGGGCCACACAAGGTGACCTTGCGTGGCTTGATAAATCTGACTTAGTAGTAGCGCTACTCTAAGTTTAAGCTAGGTCACAATAAGAGGATGCACCTGAGAATGAGAACAAGAGAGACAAAAACCTCCCTTGTAACCCATTAGGAGCTGGTCTACAAGGGAGGTGTAATGTTAGCCTTTGTGTCCTTAAAATTATGATTTGCTATCCAAGAGGATAGAAATCTACATTTTACTTCAAGAGACAGAAGCTAATGTTATACAGGTTGAAAGCTTTATAAACACATTTTCCGTAGTGTTACCAATCAATCTCAAGGGAAAGTTGTAGAACTTTGAAGCGTAAGATCATTTTGATACCTTAAATATATCTTAGAGTTTACAAAACGTCTGAGATACTGACTGACTAATTACCAGTGGCTGAGAATACCTCAAGCATTCCATCCATCACTTTTTGTATACTTTAGTCTGTCGCTCTAAGTGGGACAGGAATGGCCTGAGGTTGGTCCCATGCACACTTTGCCATTAGAACCCAGCTATACCTGGCTGATGAACCCTAATAAGGTTGAGAACGGTCCTGGGTTGCTTGTGTTCCGGGTCATGGAGGACCTGCCCTGGTAGTTCAGGGTGAACTGTTCCCATTGGAGAAGGGTCAAGATTGATTTACATATGGCTGGGTACAACCTGATGTGGCATGGTGTGCAAAATAACACAGGTTTGGGATGCAGCGCAAGTGATTGTCAGTGGCTGAGATTAATACAAGCATTCCATCCATCACTTTTTTGTATATTAAATATATCTTAGAGTTTGTTGCTAAAATTAAGGTCTTAGAGGCCACGGCATCGCAGACAGAGTGTGCTATTCTTACTTGTCCTCTTTGGCTCTCTGAAGGAGGATGTGCAACTAGTGGGGCAAAGTTGATACTGAAACCACACTACAGGTGGTCAAAGGAAATTTGAAGCTAGAGGGACACCTGAGGGTCTCTGCTGTTTGTAGGCCTGAAAGCTGATAGAGTGCCATGTTGTTTGAAAATTGTAGGGGTGCATCATAACCATCCGTAGTCAGCACCCGCATATTTAGAGGGCCATGCTAATGTGTGATTTTAGAAATGTAGGACTAATCGAGACTGTTGCAATATATAGGATTATGCTCATATCATTTATTGATTAATGTAGTGCTTAGTTGAGAGGATAATGCCTTAAGTAATTTAGAATTAATTGCTCTGTGAGTAAAAATGTGCATTGAGATTAAACGTGCCATATTAAAGTTGCACGTGTAGGCTGCATAATGAGAATCGTGATGCTTTAACATGAGAACAATGTTTGCTAACATGAAATGTAGTGTTAGGATTGATTTGATTAACGAAATGCTTATGTTATTGTATTAGAATTGCAGTTAAAAGAGTAAAGGCCTGAGACATAAAACGCTAGCAGAGGCCTAACTGTGGTTTTCTTAGCGTGACTACAAATGTCGAGTTGGAAATATACCTGGGGAAAGCTGGGGGGAGCTGTGTTGGACTTTGGTGCCTAACCTGTCCGTGTCTCTGGGAGGTAATTGAATCTGTATTACCCCTGTGCACTCGTTATATTATGTTTTGAGAATTGTTTCCAAAAGTTTAACGTTCTGGTTGGCGCTGTGTCTGTTGCACGTCGTCAATCCGTGCCTTGGAACAACAGTGATATGGAGTGAGAAACGATTTCCTCACAAGATACGTGCTCAATGTCACATGAAACTGAAGGTTCCTTCAAATTTCACCTAATTGTAATCCAAATCATTACTCGATTTTTATCTGATTTCAACGTTTTATTTTCATCTTTCAAGTATTCATAGCATTCATCTGATATTTTTTCATCATTAAATTCATTTCCCAATCTTCCATAAAACCCAATGCATTTGGGGTCACCACAACAATGGACCCTTCCTCAGGGGTCTGTAAAGAAATCATACAGGACCAGGTTAGTTACCTGCATTATATCTCATCAAGTCTTCATTATTGATAAATTCATACACAACAGTTAACTCCCCACGGTAAAAACATAATGGTATGAAGAAAACTCTAATATACACAACATAACATGAACCGTTAGGACCCTCCTTATGTGGCGTCCCACCCAAAGTAAACTAAACGTTTTCTAGTGAAGCAAAACACAAGCTCTCTCTTAGTGCAATAATTTAAACGAATTGTCGGCATATTTCATGAATTGAACATGAACACATTAGGCAAGAATAAGAACCATTAGAAATGTGCGATTCAAGTCGGATGCGTAAAACACAAAAATGTGATCTAAGAGCGTAATGTGTAACTTGTGTTGTTGTGGACTGTGCATGTGGGTGGGGGCCATTTTGAGTGCTGGTACAGGCAGCGACGGGCCATGTGCTGGGGTGCAAGGGGCCATTTTGAAGGCAGGCAGTGTTCTCAGGCCTGCACCCATTTTGCCTAGCTTTCATCCATTATGCCCAGGGGTAGTGAGTGGTGCATGGGCCTAGTCTTTCTGTGAGGTGTCTTGAATTTAAACATCATTGAGGGCATGGATGGCATGGGATTGTGCTGATTATTGTGTATTTTTCGATTTTTTGGCTGTTGTTGGGGCCTTTTGCCCAGGGGTAGTGAGTGGTGCATGGGCCTAGTCTTTCTGTGGGGTGTCTTGAATTTAAACATCATTGAGGGCATGGATGGCATGGGATTGTGCTGATTTGTGTGTGTTTTTCGATTTTTTGGCTGTTGTTGGGGCCTTTTGCCCAGGGGTAGTGAGTGGTGCATGGGCCTAGTCTTTCTGTGGGGTGTCTTGAATTTAAACATCATTGAGGGCATGGATGGCATGGGATTGTGCTGATTTTTGTGTGTTTTTCGATTTTTTGGCTGTTGTTGGGGCCTTTTGCTCAGGGGTAGTGAGTAGTACATGGGCCTAGTCTTTCTGTGGGGTGTCTTGAATTTAAACATCATTGAGGGCATGGATGGCATGGGATTGTGCTGATTTTTGTGTGTTTTTCGATTTTTTGGCTGTTGTTGGGTCCTTTTGCCCAGGGGTAGTGAGTGGTGCATGGGCCTAGTCTTTCTGTGGGGTGTCTTGAATTTAAACATCATTGAGGCATGGATGGCATGGGATTGTGGTGATTTTTATGTGTTTTTTCGATTTTTGGGGGTGTTGTTGTGGACTGTGCATGTGGGTGGCGGCTATTTTGAGTGCTGGTACAGGCAGGGACGGGCCATGTGCTGGGGTGCAAAGGGCCATTTTGAAGGCAGGCAGTGTTCTCAGGCCTGCACCCATTTTGCCTAGCTTTCATCCATTATGCCCAGGGGTAGTGAGTGGTGTATGGGCCTAGTCTTTCTGTGGGGTGTCTTGAATTTAAACATCATTGAGGGCATGGATGGCATGGGATTGTGCTGACTTTTATGTGTTTTTTCGATTTTTGGGGGTGTTTTTGTGGACTGTGCATGTGGGTGGGGGCCATTTTGAGTGCTGGTACAGGCAGGGACGGGCCATGTGCTGGGGTGCAAGGGGCCATTTTGAAGGCAGGCAGTGTTCTCAGGCCTGCACCCATTTTGCCTAGCTTTCATCCATTATGCCCAGGGGTAGTGAGTGGTGCATGGGCCTAGTCTTTCTGTGGGGTGTCTTGAATTTAAACATCATTGAGGGCATGGATGGCATGGGATTGTGCTGATTTTTGTGTGTTTTTCAATTTTTTGGCTGTTGTTGGGGCCTTTTGCCCAGGGGTAGTGAGTGGTGCATGGGCCTAGTCTTTCTGTGGGGTGTCTTGAATTTAAACATCATTGAGGGCATGGATGGCATGGGATTGTGCTGATTTTTGTGTGTTTTTCGATTTTTTGGCTGTTGTTGGGGCCTTTTGCCCAGGGGTAGTGAGTGGTGCATGGGCCTAGTCTTTCTGTGGGGTGTCTTGAATTGAAACATCATTGAGGGCATGGATGGCATGGGATTGTGATGATTTTTATGTGTTTTTTCGATTTATGGGGGTGTTTTTGTGGACTGTGCATGTGGGCGGTGGCCATTTTGAGTGCTGGTACAGGCAGGGACGGGCCATGTGCTGGGGTGCAAGGGGCCATTTTGAAGGCAGGCAGTGTTCTCAGGCCTGCACCCATTTTGCCTAGCTTTCATCCATTATGCCCTGGGATAGTGAGTGGTGCATGGGCCTAGTCTTTCTGTGGGGTGTCTTGAATTTAAACATCATTGAGGGCATGGATGGCATGGGATTGTGCTGATTTTTATATGTTTTTTCGATTTTTGGGGGTGTTGTTGTGGACGGTGCATGTGGGTGGCAGCCATTTTAAGTGCTGGTACAGACAGGGACGGGCCATGTGCTGGAGTACAAGGGGCCATTTTGAAGGCAGGCAGTGTTCTCAGCTCTGCACCCATTTTGCCTAGCTTTTATCCATTATGCCCAGGGGTAGTGAGTGGTGCATGGGCCTAGTCTTTCTGTGGGGTGTCTTGAATTTAAACATCATTGAGGGCATTGATGGCATGGGATTGTGCTGATTTTTATGTGTTTTTTCCGATTTGTGGGAGTGTATAACTGATGTTCCTCTGTCTTCCATTGCTTTTAGGTGCACAAGACAACCACCAGTTCCAGGAAGAAGTCCTGCAGCGGTGTGTGCAGCACAACGTCACGCGACCTAACGTGTGGCCACAGACAAGACAACTCTGCAACTCGTGCAACTGCGGCCTGCCGTTCTGACATCTGAAGAAGATGGGCCCAAAGAAAGGTGGCCGTAGCGCCTCAGCAAAGAAAGTTGCCAGTGCCACTGCCAGTAAGAAGGAGCAGAAGAAGCAAGTGGCACCACCTACCAAGGAGACGGGTGTGCCCACCGAGACCTTTTTTGGGAAAAAAACGACGCCTGCAGCAACAGCGGTGTTCGCCGGGGACCAAGCTGGAAGCAGCACCTCCGCCTCACTGGGGTCAGTGCCACCACGCCAAGTTAGGTCCAAGACCATGAGTGCTGCTGCGGCAGCCACTTTGGTTGTTCAATCACCATCGACCAGTGATGTTGGCTCATCCCAAGAAAGTACCATCCAATCAACGCCGGGTGTAACTCAGTTGGCGAGTGTTCAACAACCACAGCGGCAACGACAACCACAGGTGCAACTAGTACAAGCACAAGTACATGGGCAAGGAGAGGCGCAAGTAGAGGCGCAAGGAGAGGCGCATGGAGAGGTGCATGGAGAGGTGCATGGAGAGGTGCAACTAGAGGTTCATGGAGCGGCACAACTGCCTACATCGCTTGTTCCTCCAGAAGTAGGGGCACATCAGGAAATTGATATTCAAGAGGAGGTATCATCCTAGGAAGCCACTCCTCCTGATAATGATCCATTGTCTTCCAGATCCCCAGCAAGAAAAAGGTCAAGGAGGGCTACTACTACAAGTTCTTCTTCAAGCCCCCTTCATTCTGATGACCTTGATCCTGATTGGAACCCACAAATGCAGTCTGAGAGTGAGGCACGCCATGAGCCGACAAAGGTAGCTAAGCCTAAAAGGAAGGTTCCCGCAAGTCTTCGACTTATGGATGATGATGACGAACAAGAAGAGGTGCCTTCTGCTGCTGATGAAGAGTCTGAAGATGACCCAGTCATCACAGATGTCACTCCAGCCACATCGGGCATGCAGCAGACAAACATTTTAACCCTAGTCCAAATGACTGCTGAGCAGGATGAGGGCGGCGCGGCCCTGGTGGTACCACCACCAACGCAGTTAACTACAACACCAACACGACCTACAGCTTCCATATTTTCTCGTCAGAAGGGCCGGCAGGGACCTCCATCCAGCTCGACCCCCATTACCTCAAGTAGTGGTGCTGTAAGTCAACTACAGGGAAAAATTCAGCCACGCACAACCTACACTTCATCTGGCATTGGAAGTCAAAGTAGCACCTGCACCACCACCAGCAGACATCTCCAGTCCCCAGTTTGGAACTTCTTTACTGTTAGCAAAAAGGCGGAAAACATGGTTGTTTGTTCAATTTGTAAAGTATCAGTTAGTCGGGGTAAGCTTGGTACCAACTATGGTACCGGAGGCCAGAGAGGTCATCTCAAAAAACACCATGCTATCCAGTGGTATAAGCACCTAAGTGACATCGATGAAGCCAAAACAAATCCAAATGTATCCCTTGATATTGCATCTGATGATGATGAGATGCTGATCGTGCAGGGGGGAAATGAAAAAGCGGCAGGCATTTTTTCTGGTGCACGCAGTATCCCTGGCAGCAGCACTGCAGTGGTAGCGCCCACACCCTCTACCCCTGCAACATGTATGAGGCACACTAAGGGCCAGATGTAGGTCGGTCGGTAACGGCCGAAAATCGGTATTTTCGGCCGTTACCGACCGGTATTTCAGTAATGGTATGTAGGGCACTCAATTTTACAGAATCGGTAAATTTACCGATCGGTAAATTTACCGATTCTGTAAAATTCCGATTCGGTATTTTTACCGATTCGGTAAATTTGATATGTAGGTGGGACTCTTCTGAGTCCCACAAGCCTTACCGAATCGGTATTTTACCATTAAATCCAATTTGATGGTAAAATACCGATTCCGGAGTGCATGCACATGTGTGCATGCACACCTATGCCATATGACAGGCAGACCTGCCCTTAGGGCAGGTATGCCTGCCACATGGCACCCGAGCCTCTTTTGGGGGTGTCAGAGGGTGTCAAGGTGACACCCCCTGCACCCTTGTGTAATTCGGTATTTACCGATTCGGTAAATACCGAATCGGTAATGCCCATTCATTCCTATGGGCTTCAAAGCCCATAGGAATGAATGGGCATTACCGATCGGTATTTACCGAATCGGTAAATGCCGATTTTTCTCCGATTCGGTATTCCAGCACATCTGGAATACCTACATACCCACCCCTCTGATTTACCGATTCATAATTACCGAATCGGTAAAATTCGGTAATTATGAATCGGTAAATCAATCCTACCTACATCTGGCCCATAGAGTCTGGGGGACACACCAATGCAAAAAAGTGAATCAATGAGCCTAAAGTCTGCATCAGCATCATCATCACGTAAATCGGTCCAGCGCACCATTAGCAGCATGTTTTGGTCGGATCCGCCATTTGAACGCAACCACCCAACGGTGCGTCTCTATAACGCAAAGCTGGCTAAAATGCTAGCGCTGGACCTTCTCCCTTTCTCTTTCGTGGAAGGGGTGGGTTTTCGTGAATTTGTGGCAACAGTCTGCCCTAAAGGGAAGGTTCCTAGCCGGTACTATTTTGCAAGGGTTGCTGTTCCAGCACTACATCAAGATGTGATGGAGGTGATTGGCGCAGCTATTCTGAAGAGTGCTGTTCACACTATCCACATGACAACAGACATGTGGACCAGTTGCGCAGCCATTGATTACATGTGCATCACTGCACACTGGGTCTCTTTTGCAGGGGTCGAAAGACAGTTAAAACAGAAAGATGTTGACACGGAGGAAGTTTTTCAAGCTACTCGCAAACATGCAACAGTAGGCATGTTTGCCAAGGAGAAAACTCACACTGCACCTAACCTTTTGGAGGAGTTTAACAGGAAGGTCAATGAATGGCTGCATCCAAGAAACCGCACAGTTGGTTATGTTTCCACGGAGAATGGCAGTAATATAATTAGGGCCATGTCTGATGGTGGCTATTTCAGAGTGCCGTGTTTGGTGCACAGTATTAACATCGTGGTGCAAGCCTTCTTGAAAGCAGAAGAGCCAGTCGTCAATGTACTGACCACCTGCCAAAAAATCAGTAGCCATTTCAACCATTCTTTTAAGGCCCGGAAGCAGCTGAGGACCCTTCAATATGAACGTCAACTGCCATATCCAGGAGGTGGCAACACGTTGGAACTCAACCTTTTACATGTTTGAGCGTCTGTCTGAGCAGTGGGAGGTAATACATGAGTTTGTCTTTAAACTGGGTTCTGCTCACAAAGACTTGATGCTAGAGTTGGAGGAATGGAAGCTGATTGCAAGCCTGACAGACATGCTTAGTCCTTTTGAGCTCTTCAAGCGTGAAGTCAGCAGGGAGGACTGTTCTTTGACCAAAGCTATCCCATTGTTGCGCATGCTAGAGCACCAACTGAAGGAGGTGTGTTCAACATTCCGAGATGATGGTGAAAAGGGAGAAGCATATGGTTTGGCGCAGAAGTTATTATGGCGCCTACTTGACAATGAAAGGCTTAAAAAGATACATGCAGAACAACATTACATTTGTGCCACTATTCTTGATCCACGGTACAAAAAGGCACTGCCCACCAATACTTTCTTTCCTTTTTCGGAAGCAGAAGTTTCAAAGTACAAACATTGGCTAGCTGTGTCAGCCACTCGGTTCGAAAGAGAGCAGCAGAAGATTCAAGGAGGCAGTACAAGTACAACTGAATCAGCAGGCCATCCGGCGTCAAGTTCCACTTCTCAATCCGTGGCCGAAGGGAGTCACTTTCCCTCACAGCCGTTAACGACACCAGCAACCATATCATCACCCTCACCTGCACCAGGCCGCAAACAAATATTGTCGTTAGGGGATTGGCTAACTCAGCAAGGGTTAGCTCGGTCCACTGATGAAAAGGTCACAGATGGTACGCAAAGTGGATCAACCCTGGAGAAACTTGAGTCGGTGGTGCAGGCCTATCTGGATGACCCAACAGAGGTCTGTCATGATGAGAACCCACTGGGATATTGGTATACGAAAAGCTCAAAATGGCCACTGATCACCAACCTGGCTCTAAATTATTTGTCTTGCCCACTTGCAAGCGTGTCTTCTGAACGTGTTTTCAGTGCTGCCGGTGCCATTGTTACTTCAGAAAGGACCCGCCTTTTGCCCAAAAATGTGGAGAGGTTAACAATAATCAAGATGAATCAGCACTTCATACCACCCGATTATAAAATACGTGAATGCACGCAGGAAGAAGAGGACGACGACGGAGGTTCTTTTCGGTCACCAGACCTACTCCCGTCTCAATTCATAGACTGGGAGGACGAGCTCTGCTTCCCTGACAACGAGGACTAAAAATTTCGTCCTTTTTTTCCGTACTTATTCACTTTTATTCCTGTGTGTCTTTCTTTGTTTTGATACTTTTACCACAACAAAACTCTAATCAACTAATCACAATCACAATAAGTCCATCATCAGCACTGCCTTCATCTTATTTTCCGTATTGATTTGAAGGTGCCGCAGTCTGCATTCACATGTTCACAAGTTCACAACTCAATCATGCTCCTCTATCCTCCTCCTCCAGACTCCCCCTATCCATTTTCCTCAAGGCAGATGGATGGATTATGGAGAAAAAACAAACTTTGTCTTCGTAGACGAGTCCCCTCAAGTGGGACTGAAATAACTGACTGACTGACTACATGCTTGCTGATTGTTGACAGACCTACTTCTGAAATTTACAGGAGAGGCTGCCCTGTGGGCCCTCACTTTCCGAAGAAGATGCGGACATAAAGTAGAACAGGTAATGAATAATGAGAAGATGGCATGCAGTGGACAGCAATGGCTGTCTGTCTCTGTTGAAACCAATTGCTGTTTGTTTTTTGTGAACAGCGCAATTTGCCATGTTTTCAATATACCAGTATTGCAGGTTTTTGGGGGTTTATTTGGGGGTGTTCTAGATTTGCGGTGCTGGGTCGGGGTCTGGGAGCACTGCTGGCACAGTCTAATTTTGATTGCATTTGTTTTTCAGGAAATCCATGGTGGAAAACGGGAGTTATGGCCTAGCTGCACAGCGCGCTTGGAGTGATTTTGAAATGAGGCCGAAAATATTTCTAAGTGTGAGCTTTTCCGGTTTTGCTTTTTGCCTGTTTGGGGGTCTTCTACTTGTTTCTGCCTGGGTTGACGGGTCTGAGGCCATTGCTGGGAAGGTCTAATACCGGATAAAAGTGTTTTGGATAAAATACATGGTTAAAAAGTTTTTCACTTTTTAGCGTTTTCTGTCACTTTTGTGTTTTCCGGGGCCTGCTTGGGGGGGTTCCTGGTGTTTGTGGGTGGGTTTTTGGGTCTTGGAGCAACGCTGGGTATGGATACTTTTCATTGCAAGAGGTTTGAAGCAAATCCATGGTGGCCAAGGGTGTTAGGGCCTAGCTGCAGAGCGCGCGCTGAGTGATTTTGGAAATTTTCTTTTGTATATTTGCTTTTTGCCTGTTTGGGGGTCTTCTACTTGTTTCCGCCTGGGTTGACGGGTCTTGGGCCATTGCTGGGAAGGTCTAATACCGGATAAAAGTGTTTTGGAGAAAATCCGAGTTGAATTTTTTTTTGCGTTTTTGCTCACTTGCTTGTCTTTGGGGTGCTGTTTGGGGGGTTCCGGGTGTTTTGGGGTGGGTTTTGGGGTCTGGGAGCACTGCTGGCACAGTCTAATTTTGATTGCATTTGTTTTTCAGGAAATCCATGGTGGAAAACGGGAGTTATGGCCTAGCTGCACAGCACGCTTGGAGTGATTTTGGAATGAGGCCGAAAATATTTCTAAGTGTGAGCTTTTCCGGTTTTGCTTTTTGCCTGTTTGGGGGTCTTCTACTTGTTTCTGCCTGGGTTGACGGGTCTGGGGCCATTGCTGGGAAGGTCTAATACCGGATAACAGTGGTTTGGAGAAAAGACATGCTGAAAAGCGTTTTGGCACTTTTTTTTAACTTAGTGCTCGTTAGGGTTAGCACTGGCATCAGTATTGCATGTGTTTGAGAGTGTTCTAGATTTTTGCAACTGGGTTCTGGGGTCTTAGAGCACTTGTGGGAATGTGTAATTTTGGTTGCAAGTGGTTTGAATAAAATCCATGGTGGGAAAGGGGGGATTTGGCCGAGTTAAAGAAAGCGTTTTCCACTATTCTTAACTTAGGGCTCGTTAGGGTTAGCAGTATTGTATTGTATGTGTTTGAGCGGGGGTTCTAGATTTTTACGACTGGGTGGGGTCTTGGAACACTTGTTGGAATGTCTAATTGTGATTGCACGTGGTTTGAAGATAATCCATGGTGGGAAAGGGGTGTTTTGGTCATACTGTCTGAGTGCGTTTTGGCACAATTTGAATTAAGCCTCTGCGAGGTAGCAGCAGTATTCTGCAAGTTTTTGGGAGGGTAATGTGGGGTGTTCTAGATTTTGGGGATTGTCATCTCTGAAAGTGACAGTATAATTTTTGCACTACACAGCGTGCATTATATATTCTTTTCTCCGAGGTGTCTTTAACACTTACGGTTGTGTTTTTCCATCATCAATTACAGGCAGGCTTTTACCCTGTGCCATCGATGTACTACTCAGGCTTACAATTAGCGATCCGCAAATCCGCATCAGACAGGCAGTGGACAGTCAGTGTGTCTGGTCACCAAGATTGATCGACGGAGCATCCGATGGAATGAAGGAGTACCGCGAATAAGAGGAATGGCTGGATGCATCAACTTCACAAATTCAACGGGACAACTACAAAAACAGTAACAGTATCCAAGATTCTCCTTATCTTTTCAATGATATTCTTGTGAACTTGAACTTACTTCTACGAGTGTGACTCTGTGCGTTTGTTTGATCTCTGCTTCAAATTCATCCCTCCAGCTATTTGATATGTCTTTGCTATGTTTAACACTAATTTAATGTTCTAAGTGTTTATTGTCTGAGGGCAGAGAGGCAAGTGAAATTGCGAAATGACTGCAGCCCTGTACTGCCAAGTTTGCCAACTTGTTCCTTCGTAGTTACTAGTAAGTTGCAGTAAGTAGTAGTAGTACTTTTCAGTAAGCTAACCATCCATTTACTAAACAATTTCTCGCATGCAGTAGTGCACTTTCTTTATGTCCCTTTAAAGGTTTATAGATATCTTAAAATCCAAAGATTTGTTTCTCTTCATTTGTTGTTTTACTGACCATGTTGTGTTTTTTTTCCTCTCTACCAAACTTTCCCCCCAAAAAAACCACATTCCCATCCAATTTTCAAACCCTAACCCTCTTGCCCCGGGCTGTGTGGTATTTCATTGATGTGTGACTGACAACAACAAGTGCGCCATCGTGGATTGATAATAAGAACATCCTCCTCCTACACAACGTGAACAATCTAATGCTTAATGCTTACCTTACGTTGGCACTGCTTAGGCTACAATTTAGGGCACTGTTCTGTACCGTACTATCTATTGTACTGTTTCTAATGCTACGCTCAGGCCACTCAATGTTTAATTTCCTATTTTTTTTATATGGTGATACTGCAAGTGTGTACCACTACTGCTACCAGCACAACAATGATATTGCATCCGTCGAGGATTCAAGTCAACAACCAACCGTAATCACCATTTGCAATGCAGCCAGCTCTGGGGCTACCCCGATTCTCAAACACGAATCACAGGTAAGATAAGCATTTTGGAGAGGTAGAATAATGGGCTAGGACTGGGAGGAGAGCAGAGATTGTCAGTACTACTAGTAAAGTACTAGTAGGGCTACCTACTGAATTCACTAACTCGGTTACTGGCACTTTGGTACATTTCAGTACGAGATGTTTCATTCATGCTGGTAAGTTGGAAGAAACCAAACGTCCAGTAACCACCGCCCACCCCCACACAAAATAATATGAACGCGTATACTATGTTTTGGTATGAAAAATAATTATTGAGAAATATAATGAGGTAGTCAAAAAATTGAAATAAATTAACCTAACTCACCCCCCTACCTAACACCAACCAATGTCAAAAAGTCCAAAAGTCCCCTTTCCCAAACACCCAATTCCCACACCCCCAACAGTCTTTAAAAAAGGGGCAAGGGACAGTCATTTCCTCCGGTGGCCTCGTTTTGCAAGCTGTTGCTTCATGTCCCGCTGCTCTTTGCGGAGGTCCCGGAGCTTGCGCTGATGTTTCTCGGCCAACCGCTCCAGGTAGTCCACTCTTTTGCGTAGTCGGCGCACACGAACGATCCCGGATCTGGGGAGGGCCGGTGATGTTGTTGCTGCTGTGCGGCGGCGGCGGGAGGCTGTCGGGCCACGGCTCCGTTTGGCTGGAGGCTTCTGGCTGGTGGACCCGGGGGCAGTGGAGGAGGATGTAGATGTTGATGTTGTCTCCTCATGCTCCCGAGCCCACAACCGCTGATACTCGACACAAATAGCCTCCAGCTTACGGGCCCTGGCCCGGACAGCCATCTCCTTACGGGTGAGCTTTTTGGGAGTAGCATCTATGAAGAAAGAAAGAAAAATACTGTAGCCAATAGTCCTTAACATAAATTCAAAATAATTCAACGGAAGGTTGACACTCAGTAACACCAGCAAGTAGCAAACACAGTATAACATTTTGGCCTGTGTCTTTCCGCCGTCTTTGTAAGCCTGTGACACTGTGAGTTTCAGGAATTCCACTAGCAGCACTATTGGTGGACTCACTACTAGTACATACATAGTCAGATAGTACTAAAAAATGCCTTTTTTACTTTTTTTCTCTTGTTTTGCAAAAGAAATTACTGGTACGTGAACTTGTGGTAGCCGCCATAATGGCAGCTCACTCAGCTTTAACCCAAGAAATACAGACACAGGCCATGATGATGAAGACTCGCAGTACTTTAAGCAGTACATGCAGGTGGGAATAGGAATGTCTTACTTTTCTATAGGGGTGGCACTGCCACTGGCCATACTTCATCCACTCAGCGTCTGCTCTACTACATCATACACCTCTGCTATCGACGAGAAGGATAAAGAAGATAACATCCAGGCTTCCAAAGTACGTCTATGATTCTTCTTAATGTCTCAAATGTACCAAAATTTCTTTTTGTCGGTAAACTCGGCGCTAAGTCAGTTCCTGTGGGCCGGGGGACGGCAAGGGTAGCGCTCCGCACCTGCTTCCTCTCTACCTATTGTGGGGGGCTGGCCACGTCTGACGTCCTGTCTTACTACCAAGCATCACATCTTTTGGTCCTCAACGAGTGGTGGTATGGGGACCGGGATGATACCTGATGGATCCGGACACGCTGCATACTATCTTGTACTCGGCAGCCATCAGAAAGAGGCTCCCGATGGTCACCCAGGTGGTCTTTCAGGTGTGGCGTGGCACTCTCCATCGCATGGGGTGGTGGAACACGCTGATAGGGGAAACCCCACTGTGGCACAATGGGAGGTTTCCGGCACTGGCGTCCCTGCGGGGATTCAGTGGCTGGGATGAGATTGGCATTTCGGCGCTGGGTCACGTCATGAATGGCACGACCCTTAAGCCCTTTCAAGCTCTGCAAGACGAATATGATATGCCCCAAACTCAATTCTTCAGATACCTGCAGCTCCGACACGCCCTGTCCCCCGCATTGGTTGGCTTGGACTCTTTGCCGGAGTTCAGCCCCCTAGAGGCAAAGATATTCATGGGGGACTTGGAAACTAAGAAAATATCTAATATATATCAAACACTCGTCACACACTGCTCCTCTTCCCTTGATAAATTGCGGTCTGTCTGGGAGGGAGATGTAGGAGGATTGGAAGAGGAGGACTGGAGAGAAGCTCTGGAGGCCCCAAGGGGGGCAGCGGTTGCGGTGCGCTTACGCTTTATTCAACTTAAGTACCTGCATAGGGCATACTATACTAGGGATCGCCTGTGGAAGGCGGGGCTGATAGCCTCCCCTGATTGTCTGCGGTGTGGATGTTCAGTTGGCTCCTTTATACATACGGTGTGGGCGTGTGCGGGGTTGCAGAGATTCTGGACCGGTGTGTGGGATTGTCTGACAGAGGTGTTGGGCTGGGACCTCCCCCGCTCGCTGAAGTTGGGCCTTCTCCATGTCATGGAACAAGTGGGGGGAAATATGTATAAACATCATCTGCTTCTGCTGGGCCTTACGGTGGCTAAAAGAGACATTGCTCGGGCTTGGAAGGCTCCTAGGGCCCCCTTGGTGGAGGTGTGGAAGAGGGGCATGGACTTTAACATGGGGCTGGAACGCCCAGTATTTGAGGCCAGGGGCTGCCCCAGAAAACATTTTCAAATCTGGAAAAGATGGGCAGACTACAGAGGTCTGTTGCTGGACCCTCCGGCGCCGCGAGCCACTGATGCAGAACGTTTACTAGTTGACTCTGGGTGAAATGCTACACACGTAGATACTGAGCTCACTAGGCTCTTCCTTATGGACCATGTAGACACTGTGTAGGGTTGGGGGTGGGTACCGGGCGGGGAGGATCAGGGTTAGGCAATAATATTGGAATGTTGATTGAATAACTGGTTTGCGAAGATACCTATAAGCACACTGTCTTTCTGACTTATAGGGAGCAGTGCCTCATTGTATCCTATCAACTGCAAAACTCTAATAAATTTTGTTCTGAAAAAAAAAAAAATCTTTTTGTCAACAACCAACTGACACCCTTTTTATTATATTTTGGAAACCACCGTCTTCTTTCTTATGTTGAATTACATTCAACATAATCATTTTTTACAGTCATAAATAAATATTAAGACTCGCTCGTCCTTCGTTTCACCCTTCTTTAACTTTTCGTTCTTCACATCCCTAAACTACATCTGATCTGATATGACTTGGCTTCACAATAAAAATTTGCCAGCTGAGTTCAAGTGAAATAGAGGGGGCCATTGGTTACCAGAGAAGTACTGCCGTTAATGCTATTACAAGTCAAGGTTGACTGTCTTCTCCGTGATAGCCCAAAAAGTAATTATAAATTAGTAAATGTTCTTGACAGTACAGTGTACTTATACTAGTGTACTGTGTACTACTGTACAGTACATCATACACTCCTTTATGAGCCTACTCAAAAAAATTTCAATAAGTAAGGAGTATAATAACTTACCACTATCCGCCGCCGCTGAGGCTTCCCGCCTAGCTCCTCCTGTTGGTGCCGCAGCATCCAGAGTGGACCCCTCCGCACTGCTGGCCCCGGCACTGGTGGTCATCTGTGCCGCATCAGATGTTGTGACGTCTAGGAAAAACATGTCATATTTTCAGATGCCATACACAACCCCCTATTTTGTCTCGTAATGGAAGGAAATGTTACATAACACATTTTTTATTACTGGGATTTAAAAAAAGTAACGGTTTTGGGGAGGGTGTTAACCGTTTAGATGCTTATTCCATTAAATGCTACACTTCTTCTTATGACAACTGATGAATGCTTGCTTAACGTGCACCATTTTTCTCATTACAGAAAGAAGATTCCATTGCCCTTCTGCCAGACGATTCACCAACTACTACTGAATCACCACCAGCAGTACTTAAGTACTTTAAAGAAGGTGGGGGCTCACGCACAGTTATTCTACTAATTTCCTGTGTCTGTTAGTGTTAACTATTATTAAGTTTGAGTCATACTAATTTCATTCATGGGAATGTTGTTTAAACTTTAACGTCATCTTCATCCATAAGAATACTACGCTATTAAAAATAAAGAAATAATGTTTTCATTTCTCAATTGAAAATAAAACTTTAAAACTAACAAACACTGTGTGGTTTTTGTTCACGAGTGAGTGAGCGGAAAGGTTTGAACTACTGCTCTTGGCAGTCATGTTTCAGTGACTCAGATAGGCCAGGACTCGGAGGTAGTCTTCTTCTGTTCTTCTGGGTCGTAAAATCATTGGTCAGACATTCTAGATAGTCGGTCAGGGGAATGGGGGTTCAACTTCTGTTCGGAATGAGGTATGTCAAAAGTCCAACTGCACCTATCATCAACAATGTCCTATTTATCTTGTCCATACTTCTTTGTGTGCAGAATAGTCCCTGAAATACTAGCGGTATGGGATGTGCTCTTCTCAAATCCAAAAGGCAACTGCTACCTTTTACTTGGTGTAAACAATGACCTTTTGTTGTTCAAATTGTCAAAGCACTTACATTAAGAAGACTGGAATAGACAGCAAGGGCAACCCAGAGGACTGCACTCAGTGCCTAGAGCTATTGCTGTATCAGAGTTTTGTTTCACACCGTTTGCCGAATGGGCAAGCTTAGCTACCTACACAGACCGTCTCATAATTGTAAATAGTAGTAGCACAGACAGTGATGGTAGAGGCAGGATAAGAATGTAGAAAGTAGTCTACATTAGAAGAAGATCAAAGACTATTTTGTAAAACATTGAATTATTAGGAACCAGTTTGTAATGAATAGGAGCTGTAAAAGTTAGGGAAGTATAAGTATTAATATAACAATAGAACAACTTACTGGGGCCAGCAGAAGAGCCTGCAAGGGACTGAGCCTCTCCACCTTCTGCCACCGGAGTCTCTGTCGCCGCCGCCGCCTTGCCCCTGGGAGGTCCTGGTGAGCATGAAATAATGAAACACAACATGGATGATTGTTTTTGGGGAAATATTTGATTTCTTTG
This sequence comes from Lissotriton helveticus, assembly GCF_964261635.1. Taxonomy (NCBI): domain Eukaryota; kingdom Metazoa; phylum Chordata; class Amphibia; order Caudata; family Salamandridae; genus Lissotriton; species Lissotriton helveticus. The sequence goes on from NC_136059.1 coordinate 1,941,543,132, forward strand.
TACTCAATCTAAAATTATGTCGGGGAAACAAATTAACATCAATTGCATCTGATCTGGTCAACTAGGAGGATAGTAGTACAGTATTGCAGGATTCGCAGACCATCTAATAGGAAAGTTATGTAATTCACTAACTACATTAACAACAAAAAGGTTCTACTACGACTGCCATCACTCAGCAGCACGAGACATCGCGTGACAGACACAGTCCGTCATCATGATTGCAGACCACTATCAAATGTCCTATAACAAGTAAAAAACAATAAAGTCAACGTATCAATTCACCACTATCTCATCAAAGTGGCAGCAGCAGGAGTACAAAGAAGGACTAGACTTGAGTCTACTGTCTCTAGCATTACGCAGTAATGCACTCAAATGACTAAAAAGTTGCAAACAAGTAAGCATAGTAGCAACGCCAATAACCAGGCGAGCACCTGCAATGACAGAAGCTATTTAAACATTAATTTACCTGCAATGTAATCGAATCAGCAGCATTCGTACTCTTCAGGAGAAAAATAGATTAGCAATATAACAGAGCAGAAGGAAAAAAAGTAGTTATTAAATAGCTACTTACCAAGACCAGGGCTCTCCACACCGAGCAGTTCGACCATGTCATGCTCCCGGTCCAAGATGTCACTCCACCGGTGCGTCACTTGCTGGCAGGTGCGCCGGGCCCCAGACTCCTTATACATGCGCCGGCACACCTTCTCCCACAGCTGGCGACGCTCCCGGAGGCCGTAACCGGAAGCAATCCGCCCACATGCTGCCACGGTTTTAGGGAGGTGGACTTGCACAAAAACCATCAAGGCGGCCACCTCCACCGCGGAGAAGATCCCCCCGGCCTGGACCTCCTCGCCCCTCAAACGCCCGCAAGGGAGCTGGGTACGGGGTGCTGGGCCCTTCCCCTTGCCCTTGTCGCCTCCCTTAGCCATGGTCCTGGGCACAAGAAGAAGGAAAGAAGAATAGGTGTGAAAAAATAATAAGAGAGAGAGCGAAAGAAATAAAGTAGGTAATAAAGTAACAAAAAGTAAAAAAAAACACAAAATATAGATGTAGGAAATTGAAGAGAGAGATAATAAGCAAAAAAAGACAAAAAAAGTTCAGAAAAACATAGGATTACGAAGATGTGAGATGGATAGAAAGGTAGCATGCCCAAAACCATAGCAGTGAATGAAAAACAAGATGGCCGCGCCCGTAGAGGACCGCGTGGGTAAGTTCGCGTGATATTTTCCCCGCGAGCACGCAAAAACGCCCATACACGTAATCGCGTGCCGCATACGTCGCGAGCATGCAACAAGCGCCCGGAAACGGAAACACGTCACGCAAACAAGATGGCCGCGGCCGTACACGACCGCATGGGCAACATCGGGGTCGGTGCGCTGCAAGCGGTCCGCAAATAAGCAGAAAACCACGCAAACACGCAAAAAAAAGAAATCAGCAAATTCGCACGAATTTGCGGTTTGCAAGTTCGATTTCGCACGAATACGCGCCCCGCGAATCTCACGAAATGGCAGAAAAAACTATTTTGGAAAACTGAAAGCACTTAGCAGGTGCAAAAGTTCAAGCTAATTTGTAACCATTCCCTGTAGTGCTTCCTGAGGGGCCCCTCCAGAGTTCAGTTGCCTACTTGCAACTATTCTCTGACCCTGCTCTGACCCTCAAAGCAGGGTCAGAGAATAGTTACAAGAATGGCACAATGCTCTTGTAAAAAAAATAACTGCAACAGGAAGCACTTACAGCTAAGGAAGCAGGTGGCAGGGATGAACCAGAGGGTGGCAGGGATGTACAGTGCTAAACCAGAGGGTGGCAGGGGTGAACCAGAGGTGCTGTGATGAACCAGAGGTTGCTGTGATGAACCAGAGGGTGGCAGTGATGAACCAAAGGTGCTGTGATGAACCAGAGGGTGCTGTGATGAACCAGAGGGTGGCAGTGATGAACCAGAGGGTGGCAGGGATGAAGCAGAGGGTGACAGTGCTGTAGCAGAGGGTGGCAGGGGTGAACCAGAGGGTGCTGTGATGAACCAGAGGGTGCTGTGATGAACCAGAGGGTGGCAGTGATGAACCAGAGGGTGGCCGGGATGAAGCAGAGGGTGGCAGATATGAACCAGAGGGTGGCAGTGCTGAACCAGAGGGTGACAGGGATGAACCAGAGGGTGGTAGTGATGAACCAGAGGGTGGCGGGGATGTACCAGAGGGTGGCAGGGATGAACCAGAGGGTGGCAGGGATGAACCAGAGGGTGGCACTGGTGAACCAGAGGGTGCTGTGATGAACCAGAGGGTGGCAGTGCTGAACCAGAGGGTGACAGGGATGAACCAGAGGGTGGCAGGGATGAACCAGAGGGTGGCAGTGCTGAACCAGGGGGTGGTAGTGATGAACCAGAGGGTGGCAGGGATGAACCAGAGGGTGGCAGGGATGAACCAGAGGGTGGCAGGGATGAACCAGAGGGTGGCACTGGTGAACCAGAGGGTGCTGTGATGAACCAGAGGGTGGCAGTGCTGAACCAGAGGGTGACAGGGATGAACCAGAGGGTGGCAGGGATGAACCAGAGGGTGGCAGTGCTGAACCAGAGGGTGGCAGTGATGAACCAGAGGGTGGCAGTGATGAACCAGAGGGTGGCAGGGATGAACCAGAGGGTGGCAGGGATGAACCAGAGGGTGGCACTGGTGAACCAGAGGGTGCTGTGATGAACCAGAGGGTGGCAGTGCTGAACAAGAGGGTGGCAGTGATGAACCAGAGGGTGGCAGGGATGAACCAGAGGGTGGCAGGGATGAAGCAGAGGGTGACAGTGCTGTAGCAGAGGGTGGCAGGGGTGAACCAGAGGTGCTGTGATTAACCAGAGGGTGGCAGGGATGAACCAGAGGGTGACAGGGATGAACCAGAGGGTGGCAGGGATGAACCAGAGGTGCTGTGATGAACCAGAGGGTGCTGTGATGAACAAGAGGGTGGCAGTGCTGAACCAGAGGGTGGTAATGATGAACCAAAGGGTGGCAGGGATGAACCAGAGGGTGGCAGGGATGAACCAGAGGGTGGCAGTGTAAACCAGAGGGTGCTGTGCCCACATACACAACCCCATGGGTAACTTCGCCATACAAGCTGCCCGCGAACACGCAAAAAGCCCCGCGAACATGTAAAAATGCCCGCGAACTAGCAAAAAACAAAAAATTCGCAATTTCGCACGAATTCGCGAATTATGCGGATCATGAATTCGCTTTCGCACAATTTCGCGGACCGCGATTTCGCTGATTTCGCCCATGGTTAATTTTTACATCAACAGTGTGAATAACCACGTTGCTAATGAGAACATTTACTTACCCCTAGATCATGATCCAACACATGAATACCAAGCCATTCTACAGAAAATAGTCGATCATGCCAGAGAAATGAATTGGATCAGTGAAAAAAACAAAAAATTCTTTGAAGTAAAATATCCAAGAAGACGGCGACTGTATATGTTGCCAAAGATACACAAGGATCCTCTTAATCCTCCATTCAGACCCATTGTCTCGGCCTGTGGCTCCATCTCAGAACCGATTAGAAGATTTGTTGACACATTTTTACAGCCCATTGTACAAAAGTGTGCCACTTACATTAAGGATACAACAGCTTTTTTGAAAATGTTAAATGCCATTCAATTTGAGGAAGATTTGACATATCTATTATGCACTATAGATGTAGTATCTCTATATACATCGATCCCGCACAGTGAGGGGATTGAAGCACTAGAGTGGAGTTTATTACAGAGTGATTTGGATGAATCTCAACAAGTGTTTATTCTGGAACTAATGCAATTCGCCTTGTTCTACAGTTATTTTGAGTGGCATGGAAAATTCTTTAATCAGTGTAACGGAACATCGATGAGTTTTGGGGGAGCGCCCTCATACGCCAATATCTATAAGCACAAATTTGAACATGATTACATTTTGGAAAACTCTGGATGGACAACCGGCTTAATATTGTTTAAGCGTTATATCGATGACATATTCCTAATCTGGAGAGGTGAAAAGAGTGACTTGAAAAGAAACATCGAACAGTTGAACACACATAATGAGAGGATCAAATTCACCTATACTATAGATGCGTCATCTATAGCTTTCCTTGATGTCAAAATTACATTTTGCAACAATCAATTGAGCACCAAGGTTCATACAAAACCCACGGATCGAAACTCATGTTTATTATTCCAAAGCTTCCACCCAGAGACACTTAAAAAGCATCTCCCCACATCTCAATTCACCAGATTGAAGCGTATAACCATTCATGAATCTGATTTGTCAACATCATTGGAGATTCAGACTCAGAAATATCGTACAAGAGGGTATCCGGAAACCATCCTGAAGGAATCTCTAGAAAGAGTGAAAATCAAATCAAGGGATACGGTACTTGAGGCTAATGTTCCATGTATCATGAATAAAACTGTATGTGTGTTGAAATACTCCACGGAAGCCACACGTATTAAACGAATTTTGAACCATCATTGGGCATTAATTTCAGGAGAACCAGATTTGAAAGAATTATATAGTGAAAGAATCACATTCGCATATCAAAGATCACGCAATCTCAAAGAAATTTTGAATTGTCCCAGCAAAGAAAAAAGATCACATAGAGGAATGTCTAAATGCCAAAACTGTGTTCATTGTAGCAATATGATTGTAGGTAATCAGTTTACACATCCCACGAAAGGTTATCAAATTGAACTTCAACATTCGGCAACATGTGATACCAAGAATATTATATATGCGATTAAGTGCCCCTGTGGGAAAGTATATGTGGGCCAAACGGAACGGAAATTAAAAGTGCGTATTACAGAGCACAAAAGCAATATCAGACTTTCAAACACAAAATCTACTGTGGCGAACCATTGGATTGAGGCTCGTCATCAGATTTCACAACTGAGATGTACGATTCTTGAGGTGATGAAACAGCGTGGAGACATGGATCCTAACAAAAAAAGATTACAAGCAGAGTTTTCTGGATCAAAAAACTAAATTCTCTTCAACCTGTCGGAATGAATGACAGGATTGAGTACACTTGCTTCTTATAAAACTATCCGATTATGTAAGACATTGGTAGCAGGACTGTTCTTTACCTTTTTATTAGAACTTTTCTGAGAACTGTTGATTACAATTAGCTTTAAATACATTGCTTTATTCTTGTAGAGTGTTGATCATACACAATAGATACGATCGTTTTCCTAAATGTGCAGAATTTAATTTTTTTATTATTTTTTTTCTCTCTCTCCACTATATTCTTGTTATTTGATGTTTTGTGCCATGTGTTTACACCGTTATCATTTATTTTGGTAGAATCGTTTAATTCGGGGTCACCGTAATGCATAACATCTTCGTTAAAACTGTTGTTTTGAAGCCGTTTTGAAGCCAGCTATTGGTTAAAAATGTTAGTGAAGCTGTCCATCATGGCCACCGAAGCGTTCACGGAGACGCTCTGCTCCCAGTCTTTGAGTAAGTTACACATTATGCTCTTAGATCACATTTTTGTGTTTTACGCATCCGACTTGAATCGCGCATTTCTAATGGTTCTTATTCTTGCCTAATGTGTTCACGTTCAATTCATGAAATATGCCGACAATTCGTTTAAATTATTGCTGCTAAGAAAGAGCTTGTGTTTTGCTTCACTAGAAAACGATTAGTTTACTTTGGGTGGGACGCCACATAAGGAGGGTCCTAACGGTTTATGTTATGTTGTGTATATTAGAGTTTTCTTCATACCATTATGTTTTTACCGTGGGGAGTTAACTGTTGTGTATGAATTTATCAATAATGAAGACTTGATGAGATATAATGCAGGTTACTAACCTGGTCCTATATGATTTCCTTATAGACCCCTGAGGAAGGGTCCATTGTTGTGGTGACCCGAAATGCATTGGGTTTTTTGGAAGATTGGGAAATGAATTTAATGATGAAAAAATATCAGATGAATGCTATGAATACTTGAAAGATGAAAATAAAACGTTGAAATCAGATAAAAATCGAGTAATGATTTGGATTACAATTAGGTGAAATTTGAAGGAACCTTCAGTTCCATGTGCATTGAGCGCGTATCTTGTGAGGAAATCGTTTCTCACTCCATATCACTCGTGTCTCTGGGAGGAACATTTGTGCTACCGCTGCCCTGCCTCGCGCCGAGAGCACGTCAACGCCTGCTGGTCCCCCCCTGCCGCGGCTAACCTCCACTTCAGCGGCCGCAGTGCGGGGGGACTACATGCCCCAGAAGCCTTAGCGGGACTGAGCCGCCCACCGCCACACTTTCGCACCCAGAGGCGCTCAAAAGATCTGCGCTTGCCCCGGGGAGCGGGAGCTGTGTTGGACTTTGGTGCCTAACCTGTCCGTGTCTCTGGGAGGAACATTTGTGCTACCGCTGCCCTGCCTCGCGCTGAGAGCGCGTCAAAGCCTGCCGGTCCCCCCCGCCGCCGCTAACCTCCACTTCAGCAGCCGCAGTGCGGGGGGACTACATGCCCCAGAAGCCTTAGAGGGACTGAGCCGCCCACCCGCCACACTTCCGCGCCCGGAGGCGCTCAAAAGATCTGCGCTTGCTCTGCGTCGCGGGACCCGCACGGGCCGCGCCGGGCTAAGCCCGGCCAAAGGGCAAGCCCCCTCTCTTCCACCCTTCATCCCACATCTCGGACTAAATCTGATCAATCAAGTAAGATCATTAACATTCTTACCATATACCTAGTCCATTGCCATCAAGGATTTTGGGCATTTTGCGGTCTGTTTGTTTTGTAATTGCCTTGTTGTAAAATGAACGCCCGGCCAAAACCGGGCAGGATATCTCTGGCGGGCGGGACTGTAAGAGGGACCCTAGATCAGTTCATCACACGAGCCGCATCCACTGTAGAGCGTGAAATCGCTCGCGCCGAGCGGCGCTTGTCTTCTTAACTGCAAAATAAACGTTCCTCATTAGGTGCTATACAGCTAGCAACCCCACCAACAAGTCACGCCCCTGTTACGGACCTGTTAACCGATATTGACATTCCTTTGCAGTTACAGGACCTGACAGAGTCACAGGCCAGGAGAGAGGAATCAGACCCTATAGATATTAGTACAGGTTGCCAAACTGATTCCTCTAAGGAGGAGCTCACAGTAGCAGCTATATTGGACAAAACTTCCACTAAGGACGCCATTGTTAAAACATCATGTTTAGCTCCCGCCACAAAAAGAAAACGGGGTGGAAACAAGCAAAAAGGAAACCGTTCAAACACTATCAAAATAGTAACTAGCCCTAAAAGAACTAAAGACCACTCAGCTAGTAACCCTTTCCAAAATCAATTAACCGCACATCCCCACCAAGATCTAATGGGGAAGATAGAACATCTGGTCAAATCTTTATTGTTACCACTTACAGAAAGGGTAAAGAGGTTGGTGGAGCAACTGGGGGCTATTCAAGATATTGGGATTACTAATATGAATACACTTAAGGAATTGGCAGCAAAAAGTCTGACTTACTCCACCCTGTCCTGATACCACCCCAGAACCCAAATAATTTGATAAATTGTGCAAAGTCGTTACCCATGTTAATTGATAACTCTGTTGGTAGAAAATGCACAAATAAAGAACCTGGGCACACAAAGAAGAGGGATCCTCCAACGAGAGGGTAAAATAACATCCCGCCTGAACAGGACACAATTCTAGCGCCTGAGCACATAAAATCTATGGATGGGAGATTCAAAGGACAAGAAAATAAGCAGGGGGATGGACATGGACAGGGACAACTTGGTAGGAGACCTTTTTTGGATAAAAACTCATATGCCCCCTTTCAACATATAGATCTTCCACCTGAGGCAGAACCCTACGTTATTGTACTTACAGGAGTACCGGTTTTAACTGAGGGCAAATTGGAAGGCCACCAGAACCTCAAGAATAAGGTAGTGCATTGGTAAGGGGAGAACAGACCTCTACCTTATAACATTGATGGCGAAATCCTACATGTTAGAAGACTGGGATGGGTGGGCCGGAGACCAAAGGATCTAAATGGGGACATTGTTATTATTAATTTTAAAGACTGTAGGGCTACAAACTTCATTAGAGACTGGTATACTGAGGGCATTAACGATGGTATAACCACCCGAGAACTAAGTTATTTTTACCCAAGGGCTTTAGTAGGGCTTCCCAGAGAACACATAGACCACGATATTCACGCACTATGTCACTTTTGGGTCAAATGGAAACCTTTACTACTACTAATCGCTTCGCGGCTCTGTATGGTTTAGAGGGTGTAGACTGACTCTTAAAATAGGACAGACAAGAATGTGGGGGCAGACGATATACAATACTGCCCTATTGTTAGCATGAAAACAAGGGCAGAAGGTCTAGCAGATAGTCATAATGAAGCAATTAAGAAGGGTGGCACAAACCCTCAGGAGTTAAGCATAATGGGGGAAGATCCAGCACCTACCCAAATAAAATCAACTAATGGAATGGCAGCACATGATCAAATACCCTTCCCTACAGTATCACAAGGGAATGAATACCCTATGCTGCCAAACTCTGAGATAGCCACAGATAAAGGCGTAAGAAGGAATGCACCTATTTTAAAATTATCTATTAGCAAATCCAATTTGACTATTCTTAGCTGGAACGTTGCCGGGTTAGAGTCAAGACTGTTAGACCCGAATTGGGTACTGTTATTGGACGGCAAAGATATTATCATGTTCCAGGAGACATGGGCCACTGACAAATTACAAATAGAGGGTTTCCACTGTTTCAGTGTGACAGCCCCTAAGCCTGATTCAGGTCGTGCAGTAGGCGGACTATTTATCGGGATCAGAATATCTGCTGGGGGGACCATCCGGGACCTGCCAACTATGAACCCGAATTTACAGGTCTTAGAATATAAGAGAAAGACTCGGATTTACCTAATAAATTTTTATAACAACGATTTTTACTCCGTCCCAAATAAGAATTTTACAGAGCTCTCGATTGTTCTATCAAATTTGAAACTAAACACAGTCACAGAGGAGGAGACAGGGGTCCTCATTGGGGGGGGGACTTTAATGCGAAAATCCCAAAGAATCACTGGGCTAAGGACAAATCTCAATTAGATCAAGCTGAAAGAAGGGGGATAGAATTAGATAACCTGCCAACTGAGGATATTCTCAGCAATGCTATGGAAGCAGGACATACCCACTGTAAACTCTACGTCCCTACTTTTAGAGGCAGAGACTGTTCCTCGATTATTGATTTTATTTTTATGTCCCCCCGCCTAATAGATCTTATAATAATGAGTAAAGTTCTGGAAACATCATTCGGAGATCACAACCCCCTTATAGCTGTCCTACGACTAGGTCCTAGTCCTGCATATCTTAATTCCTATGGAGCGAGAGACATCACCCCCTCAGGAGATGGCCTGCGACCGAAATGGAGGGGAGTTGATAGTGGTGCCATATTAGAAATCATGAAAAAGTATCACTCCCACCTGATTAATTCCTGCCTATCACCCAATGGGAACTGCTTAAGGTTAATCACGGATTTTGTAAAACTATGTTCTGCAATAAAAACCTGTCTATCAGTACCCCTATCAAAAAAAGAGAAGGTCCCAAGGTGGTTCGATTGTGCTTGTTCGGCAGCGAATAGGGCGCTGCGCAGAGCACTAATCGCAAAACCTGGATGTATAGTAGAGGTTCAGATAGCAAGGGAAATTTATAAAACCAAAATTGCAGAGCGGAAAGCCGCATTACTAACAGAGCAGTGGGAGGAACTGGTTGGATGTGCAACCCAGAAGAGCAGTGCTCTCTTCTGGTCTGCAGTCAGAAAAACGCGCGTCATGGGTAAACAACTGACCACAATAAGCTGCACCATAATCAGTAGTGTCTGGGAGGACCATTTCTCCAAAATATATGCCACCCCATCTGAGGACACAACAAGCTTTGTCCCCGGGCAACTGTTTTGCCTAGAGATCGGGCTTCAGGAGGTAGAAGTGGCCATCAGACAGAGCCTTGGAAACAAGGTTCCTGGTCTGGACGGACTCCCAATAGATGTTATTAAGTGGAGCCCAGACTTATGGGCACCAATCCTTCTCAACGTTTCAATAGTTTACCCCTCGTGCCCATGCCCAATACCTGGTCTACTAGCACTATCGTCCCAATATTTAAAAAGGGCAACAGGGAAGATCCGATTAATTACAGACCAATCTCGCTCTTAGACAATACCTTAAAGATCCTGGGGCGAGTTCTTGATAACAGGGTGTTGGAGTGGACGGAAGACTGTGGATTGTTGGATCCCTGTCAGATGGGGTTCAGAAGCAAGGTGGGCACGGTCGAGCGGTGCTTGAATCTGAAATTAGTGATTGACAAGTATAACTTTGCTCGATCATCCCCGATCTATCTCGCATTAATGGATCTCTCATCCGCATTCGACCTAGTCAACAGGGCCAAACTCTGATCCATTCTCTTGGATTATGGACTAGGTGAGGCCCTTGTAAACTTTTTGCCTTATCTCCACACTGACCTTAAAGCGCAAGTTCGAATTGGGATGGGCAGGGAAGTCTCTAGTGCAATTAAAGTAGGAAGAGGGGTCAGAAAGGGGTGCGTTTTAGCACCACTGCTTTTTATTATTTATATTAATGGACTAAGCAATTGTCTAAAACAGGTGACACTAGATGTCCCGATGATTAAGGGGCAACCACTACCGGTCCTCTTATACGCAGACGATGCGGTCCTCGTGGGTCGCACCCCAAATCCATTACGTCTACTTGTTAAAACTTTCGTACAATATATGGAGGCCTTAGATCTACGTGTGAATTTAAAAAAATCTTTTATTATGCCATGTGGCCCAGGGAAACGGAAGCTCAATACCATACATGGGGGGACTGACAAGCTGGATTCTGTGAGTACATTCCCATATTTGGGGATGGTTTTTGCTGTGAACGGCTCGTGGTGTGGGCATTTGGCCCACGCCACGGGCAAGTTCTCAAAAGCCATGAATTCCATCTTGTGCTTGCCTCGCCCAAAGAAAATAGGTGCCACTACAGCTATTGTAAAGATTTTTAAACTACAGTGCGTATCAGCAGCCGCCAGCCACATATGGGGCAGAAGTTTGGGGCTTGGGAAAAACCCCTAGCATTCAAAGAGAAGAAAATCGTTTCTGTAGAAAGGTTTTGGGTGCCCCAATTTCATCCTCTGAGTTCATCTGTCACCAGGAATTAAACCTGCCTTATACATGCGATTTCATTAGGTCTAGACCAGTTTTATTCTGGCTTAGAATCTGGAAAAACAACTCTGCTGCCCTAACTCAGGATATTATAAATGATTGTCTTAGCTGCGAAAAGGGTTTAGCAATCCCCTGGCTCGCGGGAGTCTTCAAAACCCTGCGCGCCGTGGGCAGGGGAGACCTCTTCTCTGACCCATCTAGAATAGACCTTAAAAACAAAAGCGAGTTAAAACAAGCATTATACACACTTTACAACTCGAAAAGAATGGGAATTGAATCATCTAAATCATCAGTTGTGACCTATATGGGTAATGGATTGATTAGGCAACCACTTCCACTATATCTTACCCTGCCTATGACCAATTGGGAAAGATCGTTGCTGTTTCGCCTAAGGGCTGGCACGGTAAAAAATGTTCACTTGTGATGGAACGAGTACACAAAATGATTTGCATTTTCTATTCTTCTGTAAATTTTATTTAAAATATATCAAATGGTTTTTATTATCATATTTTAGAAAACGAAGACCCCTTTCTTTAGAGGATTCCTATCTAATGCTGCTTTCTTTGGACACTGATGAACTGGTCCTTCGCACTAGCACTTTTTTGAAAATGTCAACCCGTGCCCGTAAAATGATGGAAAACCCATGAAATTTGAAAAGCTGTAACAATTTTAAATTTTGATAATTGTAAATTGTTTTGTAAAGAGATCATGGGACGATCGAATTGTATTTGTTGCTTTTATGAATTTTATGAAATTCGAATAAAGGTCTTTTGATTTGATTTGACCTGGCGAAAGAAGCTCATGTTTGCAGTTGAATTTCGAATTGTAACTTAGAGCGTGCAGAGGGATTCCTTTTCATGCATTTCTTTTGCAGGTGCAAGGCCATGTAGCTCGTTAGGTAGAATGAGCCATTGTTTAGAAGTTAGATTGGTAGGAGTGGAGACGAAGGGAGTGCACTGGTATGTGCACCTACAGCATCTGGCGGAGAAGGTGCCTGGGACTCAAGGACACAGCAACGGTTTTTGGAAGAAAAATGTTCGACGCTGGAAAAGTACGAGAGGCTGTACCTGTTGGATGCCATTACAGGCTGCCAGTGTGGGGTCTGGGAGGTCACGTAGTAGGCCATTGCCACTATTCAGAAGCTTGAGCTCGTTGGCTTCAAAAGCAGTAATGACTTCAGTTTCTGGAACAAGCAGTTTGACTTTCTTTTGAAAAGAGAGCTGATACAAGATCATGTTTTATTTTGGCTGGGTGTTCCTTGAGGGTGAGGTTGGTGTTTAGGGGGAATCCAATTGACTTGACACTTGGTGAAAGTTGGGGTTCAGAACCATTAAGGTTCATGTCTGTTGGAAATTGGCCTTTTCTGCAGGATGTTTCCAGGGCTTCTTCTCCCCACTAGCTCATGCCAGGCATTCAAGTGCGGCATCTAGGCACCCAATTCAGAGCACACCTGGAACCATAAAAGATCAGAAGAGGAGTGAACCTACTGTCTGGGACCTGAGACAAGCCTACAAGACTGGACTTTTTTCCCCTTGTGTACCAGGACAAAAAAGTGCATTCCAAGGATCATAAAACTGACCTCCTGCTAAGGCTACAGTGACACAACAAGGAACAAGAGGCATTTTCCTGCAACTGCCCAGCAGACCACTGGCGACTGGACCTCGACTAGACCCTGCTGTGACCTCTGCCTGACACCCTATGAGTCTGTAAGTGCCTTCCTTGAGATCCTGGTGGGCTTTAGAGGTGCCCTCCTGTGATGGACTTGGACTGAAGGACAAATGTCAGAAGGTAAAAGCTTTGAACAGGACGAACCTGGTTAGTGTATCTATTTTGCGCTCCATTTTACTCAGCGTCAAATTACGTCCTAGGTACAACCGTGACCATTGGCTATCATTGGCACGTTGTGCTTCAAGGCACTATTTCTATTTAAAAAAAAAAATCATACCACCGGTTTCCACTATTGGACTTTTGGCATTGTGGTGTCCTTTTGTTTACTACATGTTACTCTATTTTGATCATTAATTTTGAGATTTTTACTGTTCTGCATTTCAACTTTATTACTGTTTTAGTATTGCATAAATACTTTACATATTGCCTTTAAGTTAAGCCTGTCTGCTTTGTGCCATAGCTATGAAGGGATTGAGCTCAGGTTTATATAGTCGTTACATATTAGGGTAGACCCAAAGGTACTGGTACCTGGGTAATGAACAGTACAACATAAAGTGGTCCCAGTATGCAATATTTCAACAACACACAAGATAAATATTCATTATCAGAAAAACAAATTGAAAAGGACCGCGTTGAGTGAGTGAAGAAACAGTGTTAATTAATCACACCATAACACTAATAATATAGATTGGCGATATCCTACTGTAGAAAAAAAAGTGCCTGGAAAATAAGGGAAGAAAAGGGGTTTTTAGGAAAAGTTCAGTGATTTGAGTAAGGATGAAGTGGTACGGAAGGGTAAGATTATTGTGCAAATCATATATTCATGGTTAACATCAAACAGTGGCTAATTATTTAAGTTCTCAACATTCTGTATAGATTATTATATAGCCATGCTTGACAAGAAAAGCACAGTAGACCAATCTCTGATGATTATGCTGGCACAAAGAAAAGTGTCGACCTTTCGACCCCAAACAAATGTAGGTTCATTAACACCTTACGTAGGGGTCTTCCTCAGGACTGTTATACGGGGTGGACACCTGGGGAGTAAGGGTAGATATTAGCAATATCCTTGAGGGAAGGGGGCATTATAAACATAGCAAAGGGGCCATTGGTCCCCAAAATTACCATAAATAGCCCTACAGTGAGGGCCGGTCTTGCGACAGCTTGGGCACGTAGGCTCCAGACGAACGAGAGTTGGGTAACTGCACCTGCAATAGTAAGGTGTAGTTTATTAAAGCCAACCCACCAACTCAGGGGGCTTTGGGGTTTTTAAAAAAATCAAGTGAGGGACGCAAGTCAATGAGCCACTTACGCACAACGGATCAATATCCAACATGAAGGCATAAACGATATTACCTACTTATTCCTTCAATTGCCGGTGCACCAAAGGGCACGGAATCTAGAGATAAAGGAAAACAGGAAAGGGACGATTATTTAAAAAGGCCCTACAGCAGCCACGGCTCGTGCAGGGCGTTTCACCGGGCGGTGACGTCAGGCAGGGGAGGGGCAGGGTGGGGGGTTGTAAAATGCGGGATATGGACGATGTCAGGTAAGTACCGAAAAAAATCAAATAAATACAACTAATTTCGTTACCCGCGCTGCATCACATTTGGCCATTTCTTCTTGAATTAGCTTCTTGTAACTATTTCTTGATCCAGAAGATTAATCTTGAGCTTTTTATTTTCAAATTGCTGCAGTGGCTCACCCCTTCTCACCCCGTCGTCGGCAAAATTATGTTGTGTCTTGCAGGATATAAATAAGTAGCGACACACCATTTGTATGTCTGTGGGATTTATTGTAGGGTAAATGAGCCACCGCTCCTCTCACAGCTGCAGAGAGGCACCAACTGAACATTCATAGAATTAAGAATATTAACAATCCCATGGCAACACATGAGATTCTGTTAAGTATAGAAACAAGCATATCTAAGTACATAACTATCCAACTTTGGGGATGTTGTTTATTAGGAACAAACAGAAATGTTAATCAGCCCATCTTTCCCTCTGAAAGTGTACCTGTCTTGTCGGTGGGAGCACTCTTGATAAAACATTCCCACCAGAGCTGCAAGGAACTCTAACTTTGGCGGCTTGGCTCCAGCAGGGCCTCCTTATGGGTCAAAACACCAAAGCTAAAATGTGTTTGGTGATAAGTGAAACTCAACTTTTAGATCAAAAGCTAAATATGAAGTAGAATCTACCTGCTGAATTGTTCCTATAAAAGGGATACTATAGGAATAGTGTAGTGGGAAAAAAATCAGCCAGTGGATTCTGCTTCTTTAGGTCTCGCCTACGCCACGGGCATGCACTGGGTAGGCAAAAGACTTTTAGCTATCGCTTAGGCTTTTCAACCAAAAACGTGCATGCGTTCCATTGCCTTCAATGACAATGCGTGCACGTTTGGCGATTCCCTTGCGGCAGCGAGCTTCATACCATATGTTTGTAATTAACTTACAAACACATGGTGGCCCTGGCTCACTCCCGCAAGGGAAACGCGTGTGTGCTCTTGCACTCCCCCCACCCCTCCCACTTTTAGCGCAAGGTACGTGCGCTTGTTGTTCTGCTTCTTGCTTCCCTATGTCCGATGTTTTCAACATTTCATTTTCTGTCTCCTTAAATTAACTTGGCCCACTTAGCAGCCCTTGACCCCTTTCTTGATCTCAATCGAGTATTCCCATAAAGCGCCTTTATGGCTTTTGTCTGCAGAATCTAAAACGAAACTAATAAACCTTTCAGTTGGTCATTTTACCAGGACATCCTGACTCGTGACAACCCCCACTTTAGCTTCGTGATGCCACTGCTGTCCAGGGAAGTTTTAAAGAGGAGAACACCTCTTGCGCGTGCTGCTGCTAGAGAGCGTAGAAACAAATCCTCAGTATGTTGGTCACGGCGAAGCTCCCAGCAATGAGTAATGAAAGCTTGCACGCATATGAAGGGGTATGTTGCCATGGGAGCAGCAAAGATATAATATTGTCAGCTCTGTTTGGAAAGATAGAGGATGGCACACTGACTATAAGCTATGGAGAAGCGATTGTTAAAAGTAGTAGCTGAGCTGCTTTCTTGCAGTGTGACACTCCTATTGTTTAAGGTGCATTGACAGGGATTGGCCGCTAGGGGCAAGCTTTGCTACACTTTCTGTGCATCGATTATATATTCTTTTCCAGTCATCTGCAGAAAGCCATTGCTGTCCTGCGGAATGCCTGACAAACGTAGACGTCTTTTGTGACAATAAGAGAAACCGGACAAAACTGGGATGTAATTCTTAGTAAGGAGTGTTTGTCTTACTTCAGATATTAAAGACCTCTAGCGGAGTTAGATGGATTGGCCGCCATAGAACTAGTATGGGGGAGGCTGCGCCTCTCCACACCAGCCACAGATAAGGTGCCTAGTTTAACTTTAGCCGCCATATTGGCAGACATTTTTCCCCAAATAATCCATGGCATTATGTAGAATGAAAACCATGACTGCAAGTCCACAGTAGAATTCCAACATGGCTAACCATTTGTCACTTAAGTTACCTCTAAAGATAGACTCCCAAACCTGAGGTCTTTCTTCATGGATAACATAATAATTGCCCCTCCACATGCAGGAAGATTTCTTTTAGTGTGTGAGGCACATTGCAGGACTTTTTGTTCCCAGGACCAGAAGGACACTGACTGGAATGTGGTCTGAGACGTGGCCTTCAGTTGATGGCCCCACCCATGCGATTTCCACTGGTGTTAGAACTGACATAAAGTAATTCCACAGTAAGGGAGTTTCCAGTGGTGAGTACAGTACAGTAATCACGCACACATGACCAAATGGATGGGGTGGTCCTCCTACTGTGATCTTCTACATCTCTACAGCAACTGGAATGTCATTAACATACCATAATAATTCCAGTAGTACACAGAGGAGCTAGTCACAAAGGAAACTTACCCTTGTGAATAATTTACACATATAAGTTTTTTACTACTTTTGGCTATTCATCATTTCGGATTGTAAAGGTAGTCAAAGGTGTAGACTTAGGCATTTCCACCCCCCTGAAACATCGGGTGGAGCTTCTAAAGCTAACAAGCATTGGCATAGCCAATAGGTCTCGCCTTTGGGACCTTAAAAGTGTTTAGCAATGCAACACTTCATGTTGTTGCACCAAGGATATTGTGCTGGATAACTAAACACTTATAAGGTCCCAAAGGCGAGATCTATTGGCTATGCCAAATCTTGTTTTAGGTTGAGACTGGCAGCGCATATGTGTTGTCTGCTAGACATGCTGTATTCTCTAAAAGGAGTTTAATCCCACCTGCTGCTGACCAAAGGTTGACTCCAGCATCGCTCTTTTGAGCTGCCTCCTAATTGATTCACGACCCGATACATCACTACCATTTTGTTGTTGAGGAACACCGCTCAACTACAGATTAATTCCCCTTCATTGGTGGCCGTCCGCTGCAATGCAGGCCCTTTTTATTCTACCCTCTCCCATTCCCCCTGCCCTTTTTGCCCATCGCGGTTTTAGTTGCTTTTCACCTATCGCGCTTTGTTTTCATTGCTTACGCTTGTAAATGCCTGTGCTGTGCCCTCTCTGCAGGGCACAGACCACAACAATACAACAATGCGAGACCACAGCAGGGGGCATAGCGGCTGGGGAAACGAGTGGAACAGAAGGCAAAAGGGGCACAAAAACAAGGTAAAAACTAGTGGCACAGAAGGCAGAAGGGCACAAAAAACGAGTGGAACAGAGGGCAGAAGGGCACAAAAAACGAGGGGAAAACAAGTGGAACAGAGGGCAGAGAGGCAGAAAAAACGAGTGGAACAGAGAGCAGAAGAGCACAAAAAACGAGGGAAAAACGAGTGGAACTGAGGGCAGAAAGGCCCATAAAACGAGGGAATAACGAGTGGCACAGAGGGCAGAAAGGCACAAAAATAGGGAAAAACGAGTGGAACAGAGGGCAGAAAGGCACTAAAAACGAGCGGAACAGAGGGCAGAAGGGCACAAAAAATGAGGGAAAAACGAGTGGAACAGAGGGCAGAAAGGCACCAAAAACAAGGGGAAAATTAGTGGCACAGAGGGCATAAAGGCACAAAAAATGAGGGAAAAATGTGTGGAACAGAGGGTAGAAAGGCACAAAAAACGAGGGAAAAACTAGTGGAACAGAGGGCAGAAAGGCAGAAAAAACGAGGGAAAAACGAGTGGAACAGAGGGAAGAAAGACACAAAAACAAGTGGAACAGAGGGCAGAAAGGCACAAAAAACGAGGGGAAAACAAGTGGAACAGAGCGCAGAAAGGCACAAAAAACGAGTGGAACGGAGGGCAGAAAGGCACAAAAAATTAGGGGAAAACGAGTGGAACAGGAGGCAAAAGGGGCACAAAAACGAGGGAAAAATGAGTGGCCTAAAGGGCAGACGGGTGCAAAAAACGAGTGGCACAGAGGCAAAATACAGAATACAGGAATATAGGGGCAGCTAAGAACAGAAGGCAGAACGAGCAGAGAGGCACGGGGGCAGCGAGGGTAACAGAAGGTAAAACCAGGCAGAGACATGGGACAGCGAGGGGTACAGAAGGAAAGACCGGGCAGAGAGAGCACGGGGACAGCGAGGGGGACAGAGGGAATAAAAAGGGGCACGGACCACGTACAGGCAGCGGGGGAAGACAGACAACAGCAGTCACAGACACAACAATGAAAATACAGACAATACAATAAAAGAAATTAAGCATTGAAAGGCACATGTGTATAGGTTACCGTTACTTGGCAGGCAGGTAAAAATAGATGCAGCCAGGATCAGCAGTAGGATTTTCGTGCTGCTGTCTGATTGCTCACTTTCCACAAGCCCTTGGGTGAATTATGTGTGCTGTCAAGCATTCATATTCAGACATATCAAGCTCTTATTCTGTGTAGCCCTTGCAGTTTGTTGTTGGCAAGGGACGGGGCAGTGGGCATCCTAACAGGAGAGGGTCATGTCAGGTGCTACGCGATGCCTCTCTGAAATGTGCCTTAACTGCACTGCTCACCCCTTGGTGGTAAAATG
The DNA here is from genome assembly GCF_964261635.1 of Lissotriton helveticus. Taxonomy (NCBI): domain Eukaryota; kingdom Metazoa; phylum Chordata; class Amphibia; order Caudata; family Salamandridae; genus Lissotriton; species Lissotriton helveticus. The sequence goes on from NC_136059.1 coordinate 1,941,561,964, forward strand.
TTGTTCTGCTGTCTGTGACTAAAGATTATGTCTAACAGGGGTTTATGGTTATTGGCATAGCATTGTTCCATGATCTCGCTGAAACAATATGCCTCCTGTGCAGATACCATCCTGCCATCTCTTGCACTTCCATGATGAACTCCTAATATAGACCTTGAATTTGCTCTGTACACTTGACTCATCACTTTGTGCACTATCTTGTTAGAATTTTCACAATATTCGCTGCTCCTTGGGGCATGTCTTTATTATAAAATGCTTCATAATTGTGTAATATTTTAGACCTTCTTAAACTGTGAATAGGTAAAAATGCTAATAATTTACAATCATTCAACCTGTTGCTGTAAGGAAGGGTCACCACTCCAAGGCTCTGGAATGAGAATGTAGAGGTGCTGCTATGGCTGAGAGAAGGATTCTTGTACCACTAAATAATACAATTATTGCATACATGGCCATGCCAATAGACCCAATTCAGGTTGTCTCCCTCTTGAAATTGCCTCTGGTTCAAAAGGCGTTTTTAAAAAGATGTTTCAACTGTACAAATTGCTTGGGGGTCCCCGGCTTCCAGTAGTGATTCAGTGGGGGTCCTCAGGACTTAAAAGTTTGGGAACCACTGCCCTAAAATATATAATGGCTGGCGCTGACCTGTAAAATACTTCACATGTTGTATGGGAAATCTTGCTTAAAACGTTTTGTTAACCATCACACAGACTAATTTATGACTGGAGGTATGTGGGCGGCATATTGTGTGCAACATATGTATGTGGTGAGGTAGACCGCAACAGAAATGTTGTGTGGATCCCATTTATATGATGAGGAGGAACGAGGCCACTTGACTGTCGGTCCTCCAAGCGAAAGGGGCACATTTTGTTTGGCCATGGTCTATCTTGGAAAAGGAATTGTTTGTGTTTTAGGATATTTTTTAATGATGAAACTAACGGCAATGCACACAGGGGAGGAGAGAAGAGTGGGACAAGTGTTTACAGATACATTAAAAAAAACTGTTTTTGATGTTTTATTTCTAAGATTTTATGCTGTGTCTGCTACCCCAGTAAAGCTACACCAGATTTCCCTGCTCCGGGTTCTCTCCGATCTCACCCTTTGTTGAGTTGGCTCGTAGACTCACATCAGGTCAATATACTTTGAGTTTATTTTTTTCTTTTATAGTGCAGGCTACATTTTTCTTGACAGGGTGCTCTGCACACATGTACACATAATATATAAAAAGCAAAAAGCATAATATAACAGCAAAATCACCTTCAACAAAAGAACATCAGGTTTCTACTTAGAGTTCCTTCATGACTAAGGAAGTTGTGGGGGTAATAGCCTTTGAAAAGATGTCAACACTTCAGAAAAGTCATATTTTTCACATATGACACTTATAATATTAATTCACTGAAAAAACCATAGGTTATAGACCATATATAGTTAGGAATTAGCATTTAAAAAACCTTATTTTACTCACACAAAACCATTGAAATTCCATATATAGTTAGTTGCACTAACTATATATCGCGCACCCGCAATCCACTGCTGATCATGTCACATATTACATCATTCATGACATGGTCAGTGACATCACTGATGACATCACTGATGACATCTCAAATGACATCACTGATGACATCTCACATGACATCACTGATGACATCATCTAGTGTCTGTGTGTTTTTGAAAAAAGTTTAAATATGTTTTACATATTGAAGAATGAGTGGATGTATAAGTGTCTGGATGAAGGATTTAGTAGGTGCGTGACTGACTGTATGAGTGAGTGATTAAATGTGTCTCACTGAATGCATGGGTTAGTGACTAAACTGTCTTAATTTGTGCATCATTATGTCTGTTGTTCTGTAAACTGCTGCATGTGTTGATCATTAGCTATACGAGAGGCTATATGTGTTATTAATTGGTTGCCCAAGTATTTCTATGGGAGATTGAGTTTGTGTAGGGGTGGCTGGAAGGTGTGTGACTCTATGCATAGATGTGTGAGCAGTTTATTCACTAGGTGTATGAGTTCAAGAGTGCATGTGGAAACAGCTACATGGGCAGTTGACTGTGTGCATGAGTGTATTGATGAGTGAATGGATATCTCAATGCTACATGTCATAGTAAGTACATATGTAAAACACAGTACATGTGAGAGTTGGCATATATAAATAACTGTGCATGAGAGCCACTGAATGAGTGAGTAGTTGTATCGATCATTGTGAACTTGTATCAGGGATTGTATAAGAGAGTAAATATGTGTTAGTATATGTTTCAATAAGTAAGGTGTGTTTAACTGTATAGTTGAAGAAATGGAGGTGAGATTGTTTCTTTGCATGACTGACTGGGTGTGTGAGTAACTCCATGGATGAGTGGCAGTGTGTGAGTGTCTGTATACACTGAGTGTATCTAAGGTTATATTAGAGTCTGAAGAGGTTTATCGTATTAGCACAAGAATGATGTCAAATGAGATGTCATCAGTGATGTCATTTGAGATGTCATCAGTGATGTCATCAGTGATGTCACTGACCATGTCATGAATGATGTAATATGTGACATGATCAGCAGTGGATTGCGGGTGCGCGATATATAGTTAGTGCAACTAACTATATATGGAATTTCAATGGTTTTGTGTGAGTAAAATAAGGTTTTTTAAATGCTAATTCCTAACTATATATGGTCTATAACCTATGTTTTTTTCAGTGAATTTTCAAGGTTTTGTAAATGCTAATTCCTAACTATATATGGTCTATAACCTATGGTTTTTTCAGTGAATTTCAATGGTTTTTTAATAGCAAATATCATAAGCTGTCGAATGTCAAGTACGTGGTAAGTGAAAACATTTTCGTGTTTATGCACACTGATCTGCTTTGAATGGTGCCCCCCCTCATTTCTATTAGGAGTACTCTCTCTTTGCAGATAGTGAAAGGTAGTTAACGCAGGCCTTTGCCCCCATTGTAATCCGTCGTGCCTGCTTCTCTCTCCATTTGATTGATTGTTATCCAAGTATTTACTGTTTTAGAATTAGTTCTCTTTGGTTCATTCTCTATTTACAAACAAACACAGAGTCGCAATACTCTGTTTAGTCTTTGCAGATAACGAAAAATCGTGTAAAAAAAAAGAAAAGGAATCGAGCAAAATCAGTAGGCCACTAATGGGATCTCTTTTTGACCTCGCTAAAATAGAAACATTAGGAACAACCCCTCATGACAAATACAAAACTAGTGAGATGAACTGAACTCCACACAATGATGGCTGCAAAACAGCTCGGCTCCGCCACCCACCCCGCCCAAAATAACGATAAAGAACGGCTGCCATGATTGGTTGCGGAATGACCACGACGGAGCTACGAAATTGTGCTGCTCTCATGCTAACCCCAGCTTCAGTCTGAAACATCCAGAAACACTGTAGACTACCAATTCGATCAGTTCCGGTAGCGCCCCAATGTAACCCGGTAGAGAAGAACTAGCCCTCCCCTCTTTGACTGATGGTTCTTGTTGCCTGTCCCTTCTGTTGTCATTTAACAGAACTATTTAGCCTGCTGAAAGGGGTTGTGTTCCGACCGCTGGTTGGTGGAGACATTTTGACTATATTCTGTACCTGCGTTGTCGCGTAATGCGTCATATGACGCGCCGCGTTAGCGCATCCGGAAGTCATCCGGGGCGCGCAGCGCGTAACGTAAGCATAACAAGTCATGTGACTTGTTAATAAAACTTTTCATTGGTTCATTTTACTTTTCTTATTGTAATGATGAAAGGCTTGGTCATATGACCTAAAAATTACGCTTTTCATTACTTCCGAACATTATTTTTTCTTAAATATATGTTATAATGTTCCAGGCTAATGTACTTTCCCGGAAATTTTACAACTGTCCTGCAAGTAAAATATATTCTTTTTTCGAGAAAAAGAGCGTTTCTTCGTCCCATGACGGAGCCGTTGAGCAAAAGAGGGTCGACCTGCTGTCTTAGTCGCCGATACGCCTGAATATGAGATTCTTATCGATCACTTTATGTTGCAGGAATAGAAAACACAACAGCCCTTGACCATTTATCTTTACTGCGTTCCTTCGTATTATACCTTTTACCCTTCATGTAATTGGTCTGCTTTATTTCACTTGCCTTTTAATGATTCTAAAACAGTCACTATTATTAAAAACTTTACCAATGTATATACTACTACCATGTTTTCTTTTAAAAACCTTTATTGTGAAAATTTCATTATACAAATACGAGCCTATAACCACGTGGGCCTGCCACAGAGCAAACTGTAATCGTATATGATGAATAGACATTTACACTGTAGAGGAACGTAACGGGCGGGCCATTAGGTTGCAAGAACTAAGGTGTCTAACAGTTACGGAATCGGTGGACGTACATTTTATAATTAAAATACGACAGGGCCAGTTACAATAAAATTATCTAGATATACATTTGCGGGCAAGTACCATGGGTGACGTTAATTCGAACTTTCAACAGTACAGTAATCAATAACACATCAGAACTTAATATCAATAGGGATGTCGAAATATTCAATCAATTCTCGTCCCCGCCCGCCATGTGCTTCAAAACTGCATACGTATCTCGTGATTTCAAGGTTCTGCAACCAGTACACAACAAGGAGTTACGAGTCCCATTTATTCCGGCGCCATTTTGGGCGAGGACGGGCAGGTCCAGGATATAGTCAAAATGTCTCTACCAACCATCGACTATGATGATGTTCATATGCTGTATTTATTAGAGTAACACTCATCTGTCCACATGAAATTAATTTGCCACAATCTAAACATGTCATTTTAATCTTTCCAAAGTTCTTCTAAATATTTGGGACCGTTTCCCTTGCCTCTGAAGCTCTCAGTGCCACTTCTTTGATGAATGTACTAGCAGGTCAGGGGTTCTCCTCCAAATCTCTCTTTTATGCAGCACTATAATTAATTGGTGCCACCTCTCCATATGACGATGCATGGTATAGTTACCACAACTATATTTTTTTTCGGTTCCTCTGGAGAGTTCATCGTGGCAGATGAAGCGTGTAACGTACCGGGCATTTACCTTTTTTTGCATGTACAGGAAAGGAAAAAAAAATCGAGCGTCCGAGTTCTAAGGTGTCCCAGGGCCATTTTAGTGGACCAGGCCCAAATCCAAAGAACAGGCCGCCATTTTGAGAGTCCTCTTGCAGCCGCCTGTCGCTGTAGCATCAAGAGCAGCCGAAACTCAGCTGAATGGCAACTGAAACGGTAAAGGGGCGCCCCACTACAGCAGACGAGCCTCCACCTAGGAAGGCCCATTCACGCCGGCTCCCCCCCCCTTCGGGCACCCCACGCCGTTATTCGGAGCAGTATTGTAGGATGGCCACACCAGTGCGGCAACTTGCTAGACATCACCTCGGTGGTAACCGAATCTCAACGCCTTGTGGTGTCTCCTATTCAGAAAACATTGTTATGCTGCCTTCGACCTATTCGCCGCAAGTGCGCACACAACTCAACTGCATAGCTTGCTAGACACCACCTCGGTGCCATCCGGATCTTGGAATGTCAGCACCTTTTGGTGTCTTCTCTTCAGAAAATATTGTTGCGCTGCCTTTGGCCCCATTCGCACATCGGTCCGCTACTGACGCCATCTCACAGGCTAATGGGGCGCCCCACGCCGAGTTTCAGCATTGTAGAATAACCACACCAGTACAGCAACTTGCTAGACATCACCTCGGTGCCATCCGGATCTCGGCGCCCCACTGCAGATGAAGTGCCTCTCAACTATGAAACCACCACGGTGACATCCGGATCTTGGCGCGTTGTGCTGCCTTCGGCCTATTCGCACATCGGTCCGCTACTGACGCCATCTCACAGGCTAATGGGGCGACCCACGCCGAGTTTCAGCATTGTAGGATGACCACACCAGTACAGCAACTTGCTAGACATCACCTCGGTGCCATCCGGATCTCGGCGCCCCACTGCAGATGAAGTGCCTCTCAACTATGAAACCACCACGGTGACATCCGGATCTTGGCGCGTTGTGCTGCCTTCGGCCTATTCGCACATCGGTCCGCTACTGACGCCATCTCACAGGCTAATGGGGCGACCCACGCCGAGTTTCAGCATTGTAGGATGACCACACCAACTTGCTAGACATCACCTCAGTGCCATCCGAATCTTGGCATCTCAACGCCTAGTGGTATCTTCCATACAAAAAATATTGTTACGCTGCCTTTGGCCCCATTCGCACATCAGTCCGCAACTTAGACATCACCTCGGTGCCATCCGGATCTTGGCATCTCAGCGCCTTGTGGTGTCAGTTAGAAAATATTGTTGCGCTGCCTTTGGCCCCATTCGCACATCGGTCCGCTACTGACGCCATCTCACAGGCCAACGGGGCGCCCCACGCCGACTTTCAACATTGTAGGATGGCCACAGAAGTGCGACAACTTACTAGACACCACCTCGGTGCCATCCGGATCTTGGCGCGTTGTGCTGCCTTCGGCCTATTCGCACATCGGTCCGCTACTGACGCAAACTCACAGGCCAACGGGGCGCCCCACGCCGACTTTCAGCATTGTAGGATGGCCACACCAGTGCTGCAACTTGCTGGACACCACCTCGGTGCCATCCGGATCTTGGCGCGTTGTATTGCCTTCGGCCTATTCGCACATCGGTCCGCTACTGACGCCGCCTCACGTGCCAACGTATTTTCTCCGCATTTTATACCCTATGCCGCATAACAGGTCATGTGACTTGTTTATAAAACTTTTCATTGGTTCATTTTACTTTTGGTTTCCTAATGATGGAAGGCTTGATCATATGACCTAAAAACAACACTTTTCATTGGATGAAAACTTTTTTTTTCCCCCAAACGATGAAAGCCCCACCTTGTTTCTGGATGTTTCAGACTAAACTGGCGTCAGCATGAGAGCACCACCATCTCGTAGCTCCGTCGTGGTCATTCCGCGAGCAATCATGGCAGCCGCTCCCCACCAGAAGCCTGCAGGAGTCGGGGCCCCCAAAACTTTTGATGAATTCTCAAGGCGGAGGGGACGCTTTCGAGAATGGGGTCCAAGACCTAGCAGACAAGCGTCCGATTTCCAAGGTGTCCCAGGGCCATTTCAGTGGACCACGCCCAAAAAGGAAAGAGCCTGCCGCCATTTTGAGAGTCCTGTGGCAGCCGCCTATCGCTGCACCGCAAGAGTGGGCGCAACTCAGCTGAATGGCGGATTTTGACACAGTGGACCAAAAGCGGACGGAATGGCAACTGAAACGGTAAAGGGGCGCCCCACTAAAACAGATGAGACTCCACCTGGAGAGGCCCGTTCACGCCGCCTCCCCCGGGGCGCCCCACGCCGTTATTCGGAGCAGCATTGTAGGATACCAAAACCAGTGCGGCAACTTACTGGACATCACCTTGGTGCCATCGTTCTGCTGCCTTGGAACTATTCGCACAACAGTTTGCTACTGATGACCCACCCCCCGCGACGCCCCACGCCGTTATTTGCTGGGTGGCAACTTACTAGACATCACTTTCGTGTCATCTAGATTTCGGCGCGTTCTGCTGCCTTGGAACTATTCGCACAACAGTTTGCTACTGATGACCCACCCCCCGCGACGCCCCACGCCGGAAATCTGGACGTTGTGCTGCGTTGGGACTATTCGCACAGCCGACCACTACTTCGTTGTTTTTCCCTAAAAATGTTTATATGTTATTACTATTTTTGTTTTCTTGTATATATTTATAAATTATTAAAGTTTTATAATCTTACTACTTTGTCGGAGTGCTATATATTTTTAATGTGACACATAATTGTAAAAACTTTGATGTACAAAGAGTCATCCCTGGAATCTTCCGCTTCACGCTCGGTCCCCTCCCCAATCACAATACAGGATGGTTTTCAGATAATAGCAACGCTTCTGCTGTGACGGATCTCATCGAGTGTGGGCCTTGATCTACTATAACTCCTTTGAAGAGGGGTGATTCTTTACAGCTGTGGCCATAAACTACATCTGCAGGGCTAGCTGATAGCCTAGGACCGGCCTGGACAATCGGACACAGAGGAAAAGGAGTGTCAGAGGGTGCGGTAGTGAATAGGGCGAAAGGGAGGTGTCGGGCGGGCACAGGGTGTGATTCTCAGGGAAGAGCAGCGCAGATGGGGGGAGGTTTATTACCCATGCATAAGACAGAGAGCGGGGGTGACCACTGCCTGGGTGAGATGCTTGCGAGGGTGGGGAGCCATGCTAAGGATCGACAGCGTGCACAGAGTGGGTCTGGTCAAGGCATCTAAAATGGCTGCCGTGCACGACAAAAGTGTGGCATTTGAAAAAAGACAAGATGGCGCACACAATGTTTTTCAACAATTCCTGATTTCCTTCGAATCGAACGTTAACAGACGTTGGGGCATATTACCAAAGTTAAGCGATATTTATCCCTAACGATGCATTGCAAAGATTTTTTTACCGTCAGAAATTATCGCAGATAAACCTTGCTATTATCAAGGTTTATCGCAAATACGATAAAAAACGACCGCAATGCATTAATATCGCTGAAAACTCAGCGATATTCATGCATTACCGAGCTAATGCTCTTAGCCATGTTATCCACCTCCCATTGGATAACATGGCTAAGAACTGCTCAGGGCAGCTGTTACTTTTTGGAGATATTCGCGCTTATCTCGAATATTTCCAAAAGTTGATAATAGGAGAAAGCGATGTTAGCGACTGTTTCCAGTCGCTAACATCTTGGCATGCCCACTTTGCATGTCATTAGTGATAAATATCACTCACATGCAAAGTGGGACCCAAGATGGTCGCTATCTCCTACTAGCCGTCGCTAACTGGTGTTAGCAACAGCTAGGTAATACAGATATAATTTTATCTCCGCGAAGCGGAGCGCTGTTACAGATATATATCTTGTTTTTGAACGTTAATTTCTCAAAATGCACTGAAGCACATATATTGAGACATAGCAAAGGCACATCGGGCTACCAGTCCCTAGGAGATAGCGATGTTAGCGACTGTTTCCAGTCGCTAACATCTTGGCATGCCCACTTTGCATGTCATTAGTGATAAATATCACTCACATGCAAAGTGGGACCCAAGATGGTCGCTATCTCCTACTAGCCGTCGCTAACTGGTGTTAGCAACAGCTAGGTAATACAGATATAATTTTATCTCCGCGAAGCGGAGCGCTGTTACAGATATATATCTTGTTTTTGAACGTTAATTTCTCAAAATGCACTGAAGCACATATATTGAGACATAGCAAAGGCACATCGGGCTACCAGTCCCTAATATTTTACCAAGTTTCGTGCAAATCCATTCAGCCGTTCGATTATTATTATTATTTTTTTTTTTTGCCCCGCGGGGCCCTTTTAAAACCTCCACATCAAACCTAGGGGGTCAGCGAGGATCTACTATGCCCCCTTATGGTCATTTGCCCCTTCGCTTTGGCCTCCTCTTGTCTCTCGATCCTACCGAGAGACAAGATGGCGGCCGCTACGTACTGTTTGGAATGTTTACAGACACCGGAGAGCCAATCAGCTTCGCTTCGCAAAGCTCCGTAACGCGAAAAGTACGCGAAGCGGTGCGCTGTTACAGATATATTTTTTTTTTGAACGTTAATTTCTCAAAATCCACTGAAGCACATATATTGAGACCTAGCAAAGGCACATCGGGCTACCAGTCCCTACAATTTTGCCAAGTTTCGTGCAAATCCATTCAGCCGTTCGATTATTATTATTATTATTTTTTTTTGCCCCGCGGGGCCCTTTTAAAACCTCCACATCAAACCTAGGGGGTCAGCGAGGATCTACTATGCCCCCTTATAGTTATTTCCCCCTTTGTTTTGACCTCCTCTTGTCTCTCGATCCTACCGAGAGACAAGATGGCGGCCGCTACGGACTGTTTGGAATGTTGACAGACGCCGGAGAACCAATCAGCTTCGCTTCACAAAGCTCCGTTGCGCGAAAAGTACGCGTCCTGGGCCGCTGCCCAGTCCGCTGTTACAGATATATATCTTTTTTTAAACGTTAATTTCTCAAAATCCACTGGAGCACATATATTGAGACCTACAAAAGGCACATCGGGCTACCAGTCCCTACAATTTTGCCAAGTTTCGTGCAAATCCATTCAGCCGTTCGGGCTAAAAGTGAGGCCAACCGCCCTATGGAAATTAACATGGGAAAAACGCGTTTTGGGACCCCCCTTTTTTCTCGGCCCCCACTGGACGAACCCCCCCCAAATTTTCAAGGGCTGCTCAGAAACAAAATGTGCCATTTTCCTGAAAATTTCAGCCAATTCCGTCCACAAACGCCAAAGTTATTAGACATAGAATTTTCAAAAAACCCATAGAGAAAAAATCCTAACTATATATACCTACTGGCGACCGCCAGTAGGTAATATATATCATTATAACACTGTGAAGTACTTATTGAAAGTGATATTTTTAAACAAGAGCTTAGGACCATTCTGAAGCCGCCCCCCATTGGTGGCAGTGCCATTTTGAAATCACAGACAAAACAGTTGTCACATGAACCCTGTAAGTAATTGTAGTTATATAACACTTACTACCCCAGACGAGGTGTTGAAGTGCTTTTCGGTGAGTAGCACGCTACTCCTGATCCCAATGATTAGTGGTGGATTTGTTTTAGGGCAGTATAACAGCATTACTGGCCTCCTTCTGCTTCCACTCCATTCCTTTCTTTGATTCAATTGTCCAGTCCCCTTTTCTCTTTCATTCTTCTCCATTGCATCCAGGTTCTACTGCCTTATGTCTTTCGTTCCATATCGTATTCCTTCGTTCCTTACAGTTGCTTCATTCCTCTCTCCTTCCCTTCCTTCACTCCTTTCACTTTTCCTTACCTCCTTCCCTTCTCTTCATTAATTACTTCACCTCTACCCCACTGTTTTCATCTCATGCTCCCTTTCTTTCTTGTTCACTAATTCCTTCTTTTCTCTCACAGAGTCCTGTCATTTTCTTCTTTCAATAAATCTCTTCTCTCCCTTCCTCCCTTCTCTCCTCCTTTTCGTCTCTTACACTATCTCTTCCACCCTACCTCCTTCTCTCAAACCCACCCTAGCCTCCTACCTTCTTTTACTCTCTCGTACGACATCTCTTCCACCCATCCTCCCTATATCCTTACTTTAAACCCACTGTTCCTTCATAATAACTTTATATTTACTATGACACACACCACCACACAATTCACCAGCACAAAGTTCAAAACCCTCCAGCATAATTACACTACACATAATACCACTCAGTACAAATTAATCCAACTCCACATAATAATATTCTACTCACAACCACATAAATACACCCCATATAAAACCAACTATACCACATAGCAAAAATTAACATAAATACACTCCATACCATGTTACATAATTCCAAACAGCATAATTTCACTCAACCCCGCATAGTTCGATGCCTCACAAATTATCTCAACATGTTTTTATTCCACACCACATAATTTAACAAGGAACCACATAATACAAATCAACAACACAATGACACAACACACCACATACGTACAATCCACACCACATACGTACAATCCACACCACATAATTCCACACCACACCACAAAATTCAACAGCACATTACATACTTAAACACCACTGCATAACACTTCACGGAAAAGCGGCGTCCTCCGTGTCAACTGACAAACGGAGGTAATCATTTGCAACAATGTAACCGCGTAGAGAAACAATGTTAGAATAAGGAGAATAAATAGAGTTGATTTCCTTTTAGAAACGAGGCGCCCGCAGACATACTAGGACAGAGTGGAAGCTGTCAATACAAGTGCTTGCGAAACAGGTACCTACGTTGTTTTTCCCTAACTCGAACAGAATGCGAGTCACAGTTAGCTCGAACTAAACAAAAAATGTATATTGTTTAAAGGAGAAAGTGTGCTTCTTTAAAAAGAGCCATAGAACATCACGCACAAAAAAGAAAACAGACGAGGTAGGCAAAAACAGAGCGCAAATCGCAAATGCGATCTACGCTTGTTTTACCAATAGTATTAAAACGTTTTCAATATTTTTTGCAGAAAATAGAGATACACAAAGCAAGAATTTTGTGATCTTGCAGCCAGAAGTGTGGGGAATGGAACCACACTATACAGGTACAATAAGCGTGCAATGAAGTGCTTCTGATATTAAAGAAGTAGAAAAGGAGAATCTAAAAATCTGTTTTATGTCACAACTTCCTTACACAAACACAAAGAGGAAGTGTTCGTTTTTTGAATCAAGAATCTTTTCAGCATCGAAAGAACCTGAGGTGTAGGCCCATTCATATTTGTTCTATAACATAATTCCAAACAGCATAATTTCACTGAACCCCACACTGTTTGATGCCTCACAAATTATCTCAACACGTTTTCATTCCACACCACATAATTTAACAAGGAACCACATAATACAAATCAACAACACAATTACATAACACACCACATACGTACAATCCACACCACATAATTCCACATCACACCACAAAATTCAACAGCACATTACATACTTAAACTCCACTGCTTAACACTTCACAACACAAAATACCATACCACATAATTCCTTTCCATTCAACACAATTCCACTCCACATAATTCCAATACACTAAATACCACATAATTACTATCCACATAATTCCACTCCACAGATCCACTCCACTCCAGAACACATAATTAAAACACTTTTACATTTACAATGATAATAGCTCTAATTCTCGCAAATAAGAGACCTATTGCATTGCCAAAGCTTGTTTTCGCATTACTCCCACAAACTTGAGGACTTTCTGATGCCTCCAAACTCTAAATCATGCCCTCTTTCTATGTTAATACTAACATCGTGAATTTTAATGTAGTTGTAAGTAAAATAAAATCTGGGCACAACTTTTCCTACTTTCTCCCTTTCTCAATGTTTTCCACCTTTTTCTTAGTCTGTGTAGGATAAATAAGCCACATTCCCCGAAATTAGTGCTGGTGGCTGGTGGGCCCCACCTGCAACCACCTTCTCAAATTAAGCACTGATCACAGACACGATTTGCCCCGAGTTGGACTCACCGTTGCCATGTCTACAATATGTTAAAAGAGAAGTGAAATTGGAGGCATAGCTCAAACTAAATGCCAATCCTGTGTAAGAGAAGCCGCTTACTAAAATATATAGAATTGCATCTGTTCCAATGGGTGCATCTCTCTCAGGCATGGGAAACCCAAAACAAAATGCTTCACTGGACATTTCTGCAAATGTGACTATCCCTCGTGGTTTTACAAACCACTTTTCTTAGGGCGGGGGTGAGCAGAAGAAGTGTCGTTTCATATAGACGTTGCACTGGTGCAAAAAGACAAGACACGTCTTTTGCCATCATTTTTTTCGTCTCTATTAGGAATAGAACAAACAGATTTTGACCCACTCAATATTACGGAGCTATTTATGTGCCAGTGAAATGCTGGAAATTGATTTTTAAACCATGTACCCCATCTCCTATTGCTTATGAAATATTTCAATGAAAAGGGCACATTTATTTTCCCGTATTTTGCTACACGTGATAAAAAGGGACTAGAGGACCTCATTCACAAGGTAATTTACACCCCTAAATTGTACTGTGTTGCCTTAAAGACCTGGTGCCCGATGTTGGTAAATCTCATTTACCGACTCTAAAATACCTAATTTTACCGATTCGGTATTCTAGATTCGGTAAATGAGATGTAGGTCAAAATTCGATAATTTTTATCGAAGCGGTATGATTCGGTAATTACCGAATCGGTATTTACCGATTCGGTAATTGACATTGATTCCTATAGGCCTTGAGGCCCATAGGAATCAATGTCAATTACTGAATCGGTAAATACCGATTTGGGAAAATTACCGAATTGTCAAGGGGACAGGGTGTCACTTTGACACCCTGTTGCACCCTTGATTCTGGCTTGTGTGCCATGTGGCACACATACATGCCCTGGCACACATACATGCCCTAAGGGCATGTATGTGTGTCACATGGCACAGGTGTACTTGCACAGATGTGCATGTATACAGGAATTCGTTATTTACCATAAAATAGTATTTCATGGTAAATAACAAATTCTTAAGGGCCTGTGGCACTGTTTTCAGTGCCACCTACATCTAGATTTACCGATTCGGTAAATTTACCGATTCGGTATTTTACCGAATCTGTAAATTTTAGGCCCCCTACATGTCAAAAAACAAATACCGGTCGGGACCGGTATTTGGTGTCCTACATCGGGCCCTTGGTCCTGTTTTACAAGAGCCAGTTCACATTTTGTGAATTGTAAATGTGAATTTGCACTTGTAAATCAAGTGAATTTGTGAATTGGCCTGGCAGGTTTGCGAGCATTTCTGAGGTAGTTCTACCAGCAAATGTAGGTGAAAACTCGTGCATTCATGGGTTTTTGTTCCAGTCACATATCATTTGCAGTTCCCCCCGAAAGCATGCAGATTTACTTCTGTCAAGGGCAGGAGGTGGTGATTAGGGAATACTGCCAGGATTAATGGGGCTGTCGGGGAATGAGTTAATCCAATGGGGAAAAAATCCCTGTTGCGGGAAAAAAGATAAAATTAGGTATGGAAATGCAGTTTTGTATCATATTTCTGTATCAAGGGACCATTTCCCGAAAGCATTTAAGGAGTATGGGAAGTTGTGCTAGAGGAGTACTCTTTTATGTACTCTTACAGGCCTTTCTGAATCAGTCAGAAATGTCCAACTCCTTATTAGTAAAAGTGCAAAAAGGGAACAGCCCTTTCTATCCATACTAATTCAGTTTCAATCTTCTCTTAATATTCCCATTTTATTTCCATTTGAGATATTTCAAGGTCACTTGAAAAATGCATGTTTGAGTACTATAAAGAGTGTTACTGGAATACTAGATTACATACTCCAAAACGTATTTATGAAGAGGCACCATAGATTTTTCTGCTTGGTGGAAAATCTGCATGAATACATTTTACTATGACTGATATAAGTTTCTAAGAATACTATCTGTAACTACCATAAAATTCAGAAATTTACACCAAACCTAGCAGGTGTCTGACAGGAATACATTTCCGTCTTTCAAAGGTGGTCCTTAGGGAATCAGGCGTAAAATGATTTTGCCTCAAATATATTCACACAGTTATCAGCGAAGCAGTGGAGAAAATGTTCTGTCCTCTTGCTACTATGTAAACAGGATAAATAGTGTGCAACTAGTTTGCTCCGTGTTTTACTATGTGACTATACTGTTTGTTCCATTTCACATCTTAACTGGAGCAGGCATTGCAGATATTATGCAAAATTGAGCAAACGTTCAGTCGTTCTTCAAAACACTCCTTTTTGGTCTCCATCTTTTGCATTAGATATTTGAAATTCAGATATTTACAATAGATCGGCAAATTACATTTTTGTTTTTTCAAAACTCTTTTTATTTATAGTTGGTACAAAACATCATCAGTTTTCATAAACATGGAGACCATCAATCATTATACATTGTAGCACACTCTACTGTTCCACAAAAGCTTGTACAATATATTATTACATCTTTACAGTTAGGGTCATTCTGTAGTCCTTGATTCATTCACTGTTGTCTATTGATAAATCGTCGGTCAGCAGTGCACATTTGTTGTCTCTGAAGGCATTCCACATTCCCCGCACCCGTTCCCACTTCCTAGGGCACCCCTTATGTATGTACACCGATCTTGGCATTGTTTTTTGATACCCTGTTAAATTTCTGAAGGAAGGGAAACATGGCTTAGTGCCATAAAGTCTCCCTAACAGGACGCTCTCAAAACAGCAAACTGAGCCAGTGAGTGGACGGCTAAGCAGTGGCCTGGTTTTTCACCAAGTTCATTTTGTTGTAGCAGTGTTTAGAAAGAATACCAGAAACAAAAATATCGTGAGACAAAATATCGTATGGAGGACAAAAATATTGTTAAGGGAACTTTCTACAGGTAAGAAAAGTTTTACTTTATATAACTCCACATATATGTACCTTGAAGATATATATATATATATATACGTTCCATCACCCCCTCCAACGACGAGAGTGAAGAGGCCAACAATAGGAGAACAGGTGGAAACTGCATTTAATCCATTTGAGCAGGTAATGAGTTCCTGTAACACCCGCTGTAGTGCGAATGCATTTCGGCTTTAGATTAGCCTTCCTCAGCGCCACGGGTGTAGCTGCTCCAGGTGAGTGCCATTTTTACTGATGCAAATATCACGCCCCACCTTATAGTCCAGCCTTTTCCCACCCCTTCTGGCTCCAATGCCTATCGCAATTGTCCGTTTCGTGGTCGCATTGTTAGCCGCGACTACCAAACCCAGAATGCAGTTTATTTGATCATTTTCTGGTAACGGTTGCGTGGGGGTTGGGAAACGCTGTAATTGTCCAAGTTTTCATACCCTGCCGTCGTAGACCAAACCGTTCCATTCTGTCTCCAAACCGTCTTAACCTCCGTGTGTCTGGAAGCGGGGACAGGATGACATGCTATCCTGCCCGTATGAAGCCTGAAGAGTCTTCTTACACCGCTGCATTATCCAGGTTGGGAGGTGGGTTCTGACATCCCGGTACCCCAGGCAAATCCACAACGCCACCGAAGTAGCACCCAGTATGGTCAGGACCAACTTTGCAAGACGGGAGCCCCTTTGCACGGTACTGGAGTCCGCGCTAAACATACGTTCCATCACCCCCTCCAACGACGAGAGTGAAGAGGCCAACAATAGGAGAACAGGTGGAAACTGCATTTAATCCATTTGAGCAGGTAATGAGTTCCTGTAACACCCGCTGTAGTGCGAATGCATTTCGGCTTTAGATTAGCCTTCCTCAGCGCCACGGGTGTAGCTGCTCCAGGTGAGTGCCATTTTTACTGATGCAAATATCACGCCCCACCTTATAGTCCAGCCTTTTCCCGCCCCTTCTGGCTCCAATGCCTATCGCAATTGTCCGTTTCGTGGTCGCATTGTTAGCCGCGACTACCAAACCCAGAATGCAGTTTATTTGATCATTTTCTGGTAACGGTTGCGTGGGGGTTGGGAAATGCTGTAATTGTCCAAGTTTTCATACCCTGCCGTCGTAGACCAAACCGTTCCATTCTGTCTCCAAACCGTCTTAACCTCCGTGTGTCTGGAAGCGGGGACAGGATGACATGCTATCCTGCCCGTATGAAGCCTGAAGAGTCTTCTTACACCGCTGCATTATCCAGGTTGGGAGGTGGGTTCTGACATCCCGGTACCCCAGGCAAATCCACAACGCCACCGAAGTAGCACCCAGTATGGTCAGGACCAACTTTGCAAGACGGGAGCCCCTTTGCACGGTACTGGAGTCCGCGCTAAACATACGTTCCATCACCCCCTCCAACGACGAGAGTGAAGAGGCCAACAATAGGAGAACAGGTGGAAACTGCATTTAATCCATTTGAGCAGGTAATGAGTTCCTGTAACACCCGCTGTAGTGCGAATGCATTTCGGCTTTAGATTAGCCTTCCTCAGCACCACGGGTGTAGCTGCTCCAGGTGAGTGCCATTTTTACTGATGCAAATATCACGCCCCACCTTATAGTCCAGCCTTTTCCCGCCCCTTCTGGCTCCAATGCCTATCGCAATTGTCCGTTTCGTGGTCGCATTGTTAGCCGCGACTACCAAACCCAGAATGCAGTTTATTTGATCATTTTCTGGTAACGGTTGCGTGGGGGTTGGGAAACGCTGTAATTGTCCAAGTTTTCATACCCTGCCGTCGTAGACCAAACCGTTCCATTCTGTCTCCAAACCGTCTTAACCTCCGTGTGTCTGGAAGCGGGGACAGGATGACATGCTATCCTGCCCGTATGAAGCCTGAAGAGTCTTCTTACACCGCTGCATTATCCAGGTTGGGAGGTGGGTTCTGACATCCCGGTACCCCAGGTAAATCCACAACGCCACCGAAGTAGCACCCAGTATGGTCAGGACCAACTTTGCAAGATGGGAGCCCCTTTGCACGGTACTGGAGTCCGCGCTAAACATACGTTCCATCACCCCCTCCAACGACGAGAGTGAAGAGGCCAACAATAGGAGAACAGGTGGAAACTGCATTTAATCCATTTGAGCAGGTAATGAGTTCCTGTAACACCCGCTGTAGTGCGAATGCATTTCGGCTTTAGATTAGCCTTCCTCAGCGCCACGGGTGTAGCTGCTCCAGGTGAGTCCCATTTTTACTGATGCAAATATCACGGCCCACCTTATAGTCCAGCCTTTTCCCGCCCCTTCTGGCTCCAATGCCTATCGCAATTGTCCGTTTCGTGGTCGCATTGTTAGCCGCGACTACCAAACCCAGAATGCAGTTTATTTGATCATTTTCTGGTAACGGTTGCGTGGGGGTTGGGAAACGCTGTAATTGTCCAAGTTTTCATACCCTGCCGTCGTAGACCAAACCGTTCCATTCTGTCTCCAAACCGTCTTAACCTCCGTGTGTCTGGAAGCGGGGACAGGATGACATGCTATCCTGCCCGTATGAAGCCTGAAGAGTCTTCTTACACCGCTGCATTATCCAGGTTGGGAGGTGGGTTCTGACATCCCGGTACCCCAGGCAAATCCACAAAGCCACCGAAGTAGCACCCAGTATGGTCAGGACCAACTTTGCAAGACGGGAGCCCCTTTGCACGGTACTGGAGTCCGCGCTAAACATACGTTCCATCACCCCCTCCAACGACGAGAGTGAAGAGGCCAACAATAGGAGAACAGGTGGAAACTGCATTTAATCCATTTGAGCAGGTAAAGAGTTCCTGTAACACCCGCTGTAGTGCGAATGCATTTCGGCTTTAGATTAGCCTTCCTCAGCGCCACGGGTGTAGCTGCTCCAGGTGAGTGCCATTTTTACTGATGCAAATATCACGCCCCACCTTATAGTCCAGCCTTTTCCCGCCCCTTCTGGCTCCAATGCCTATCGCAATTGTCCGTTTCGTGGTCGCATTGTTAGACGCGACTACCAAACCCAGAATGCAGTTTATTTGATCATTTTCTGGTAACGGTTGCGTGGGGGTTGGGAAACGCTGTAATTGTCCAAGTTTTATATATATATTAAGCTATGTAGATGTAAAGTTAAGAATAGTAAATCTATGCTTACCTATTTGCACTTACCGTCTTGATATTTGGGTCCATGATATTTTTGACACCATATTTTATCAACAGGATATTTTTGTTTACGAAATTCTGTCAGTGATCCGTGTAATAGGCATACATATCAGACATCAGGCGCCAGCGGCCTAAATTATATCATTCTGTTTTGGTACTCTGGCAAAATTTCTCAGAAAAGATGTCACGGGTGGTAGTTCTCTGATCCATTTGAGTAAATGAGTAAAGTACGACGAGTATCAGAGTGGCACAATTTAAATACACCACAGAAACTTCCAGGCCTGGAAAAATGGGACATCTTTTTGTGTAAATCCTACTGGCCCATCGTTGCACGGCTACATTATTAAGGAATGTTAGTATTAGTCTTCAGTAGTCGATACTTACCTCACAATCTTTTTTTTGGCCAGAAACTGCTTTAATAGGTTTTCGAAAAAACACTACCCGATAAGAACTGAATCTATTTAGCTATTTTTACCCCGACCAGGGGAATCGTCGTTGTTTGCAGTTCTCAGATTCAGAAGTATTTTTCCAGGTTTACCTCCTGGCTTTGCTTTGATGTCATCTGACTTTGAATTAATCTTAACTCTGAAGTGGCTCGCTGGAGCCACGGGGGTCTGCATCAATGAAAGTGGTCTGACAAGACTGGGTTCAAAGGGGGGCCATCACTCAAGGCTTTTCAGCACGTGACGCTGTGCGCCCCATTCCCTCCTGGCTTCCCGGGGAGCGCCTCGGCACGAGAGACGCAACTGGGACCCCAAGCCAAGGACCGAGGAGTTCCTGTTCGGCAACACCTGCCTGTTTCCAGGTGGCCTCAACACGCCGCCAATAGATGAGTTCCAAAAAAAGACACTTGCAGGCTCTTTAAATCCCACTAATTCCTCTGCACACGCCCTCAAATTCGATTCGTTAACGTCAATTATGAGAGCAGAGCACCATTCGTGAAACTCAGGATGATAGAGACTTGCTGGCTAGTGCGGTTCAACGGCTCGAGGATGCCAACGAGGACAAGATGGATGGAGCGTGTGTTGATCCTTGAGTTTTGAGATGGATAATAGCTAGTGTTTTAAACAACCTCCTATTAAAAATATTGCAAGCGTGCAGTGGGAGCTGAAGGGTTGAGGTAATGTGTCCAAATGTGTGAACACCCATAGTAAAAAAGAAACAATTCACCAGAAAGTCCAAATAAAGAAAAACAAGTTTTTAATCATTTCTTAAATTTCCGTTGTGCAATATGGCAAAAAGGTGCAGCTGTGTACTGAATACATTTCCATCTACTTTGTGCAGTGTACCAAAAAGGTGCCATTGTGCTACTGAATAAGTGCAGGCTGGTGATAAGAAAGTGTGTGTAAATTGTTTACAAAAAAATACACACTCCAAACCATAAAAGAACCTCAAAATAATTACGACTCAAGGGAGTTCCCTGCTGGAGAGGATACTAACCATTATTTCTTACTCTTCTTTCCATATTTTCTTTCAAAATACTGTATCTAATTAATCTTTCTATTAGTTGGAGTGTCAATTCCTCCATCTCTAGGGCCTTAAAGGCTACCTCTTGTTGGATTGTTAGACAACTTGCCTTCGTTATAGATACGGAAAAAACAAGATATTAACTAAGACCAAATAGTGTAATGTGCATCCTCTAATCTGCCGAATAAAAAAATGCTTATAATTAGATTGATCATTTTTAAAACTCCCCAAACTTCCGCTATAGTAATAAACTACCTGTTCCCAAAATTCTACCAATTGATTGGCATATGCAAATTACTTGTTTTCTATACAATATCCTAAAACTGTGCAGCTTTTTTGATGGGAGACAAAAGTAAACATTCATGATTACTTTGATATTTTCTTCCAACTGCATCACCACTCAAGTGGGCGTTGAATACCATAAAGTGCTCTCCTCTACCCATTCCAGCATGTGATTGGGAGGAACAAATTATGGATGTATGCTTTGTCTTCCACCCTACGGTGTTTTTCCTCGTGTAAAAGTGCGTAATGAGTGGTAATTTTTGTAAAACAATTATTAATCACACAGTTACAAAACCCAGACATATAGCGTTCATGTGCTTTGTACGATCTTGAATATTGATTTATTAGTGTTGTTAACGGAGTCCAAAAACCATAGGGATTAACATAGATTATTTGAATGGAAGTGGATTTAGACCTAAATCAAAAACATGCCAAATATGCCATACGATGGGTAGTGGTATATCATTTGAAGGCATTGCAAAGATCAAAATGTAGAACACACAGGTCATGTATATATATATTTTTAAAATTATTTTTATTGTCAGAAAAACATGCCAAAGTTAATGGACAACCAATAAAAGTCAATAAAAATACATTGTAACTCCACAACAATGCTATACAGTTTCGAATCTCTTGCAGCCCACCAGATCCTCCCTCCCCGCACCTCCATTTATTTAGCTAAGCCTCAGATTAAGTCTGATGTTTTCGAAACACTGCATCAAAAGCAGAATCATCAATAGGAGTGTATAGCCCACCCCGATATTCATTCCATTTACCTTAAATTTTAGTCTATTTCTTTGGACACCCCCTCCCCTCGTAAACTACTTTCTCCGCCAACATACACCAATTCATGTCCATCTTCCATTTATTCAGCGGCGGTGCCTGGCCATGCCTCCACAACCATGCAATAAAACGTTTGGCTACCATAAACCCTATTGTCATCCATAGTTGGTCCATTCGAGGAAAGTCAGTCTCATCCCAGACATTCAATAAGCACCATTTAGCTGTAGCCTCCATGTCACTCCCACACACTCTATTTATTCATGTGGTCACTTCTAACCTGTATTGTTGGATTGTTGGACAGTTCCAGAGCATGTGAAAAAAATTACCAATACGGCCACAGTTCCTGTGACACAATGCTTTCAATGTCCTGCCCATCTTCACCATGGTAGTAACTTTGATGCAGGATTTTCAGTTAGACACAGTCAGAATCTAGATCTTATAGCTACCTCCCAAAGGTACACCAAGGCCTCCAGCTATTCATCGTCCACTAGACCCTCAAGATCCCAATCCCAATCCCAATCCCAATGCTCCAGCAGCTGAGTCAGAGCATCAGGAGTATTATTAATGACTTTACAATAGGTGAGTGAGATTGCCTGTCTGGGCATGTGATCAATGGGCAGTCAGTCCTCCAGAGGTGATGACTCAGGGAGATACTCTCCCTTTGGCAACACCGGCTGCCTATCATGTCTGATTTGTAACTAGCGATAGGTTTCAGTGGGTGCCAATTGGTATTTGGTCTGTGGGTCAGCAAACAGGATTACTCCACACTGTGCTCACAGATCTCCCACCCTGGATAGTCCAATTAAGTCCCATTTATCAAAAAACATTTGGGTCCTCAGTGTGCCCGGCTGTGTAATGTCCCATAGGGGTGTGGCCTGTGGAATCTTACCGCACCAGCCCAAATTGTGAAGTGCAGTATACAAGAGGGTGAGTGTGGTATCAGCTGGATTAGGGAACCTTACCTTGATTCCACTTAAAAGGCCGGGGATGTCCCCCAGGTTGCATAACCTGTCTGTCCATCTAATACTCCAGTTCATCCAATTGGAGATGGGCCCAATGATTGATGGTGACAAGCTGCCGGGCAAATAATATTTTGGGATATTGGGCAGGGCATAGCAGTGGGGGAGACGGATTACAATTGTAAAAGAACTCTGGGTCTGCGGTAAAATATATCTTCAGGTAGCGAAAACCCTCCACCACAATTTGGGTCTCACAATCCCTAGGACAGCGTGGTGGTGGTCCATGCAGGAGGTATATGATGGATTTGTTTCGGTTGATGGTGTACCCTGAATAGCGAGGGAACAGAGTGAGAACATGTAGGATTCCATCTATTGTGAGGACTGGATCTGAGATGAAAAGAAGAAAGTCATCAGCATGGAGGGAGATCCTATCCTCCTAGTCCTCTGTCTATCTCAATCCCCTAATCAAGGGTTTGCTCTTGATCCAGACCACTAAGGGCTCCAAGACAAGGGCGAAAACCAGTGGGGAGAGTGGGCAGCCCTGTCTCATCCCATTCACATAGATGTTTTTACTTTCGAAATCATGTACGTGAAGGCATGCTAGACTCGGGCACAAATGCTCCCCACGGACCTGTAGGAATCTTTCTCCCTCATACTCAAAAATGTTCTGAGTCAGGACCATATGTGCACAATCCAGAATAAAACCCACTGGTGTTTGTTGGTTTTCCTGTCTTGGTGTGAGAATAGTTTCAATGACCTCTAGAGTGGCTTCTTGTGGAATATTAGTATACAGGTATTCCACATCTAGGATCAATAATTTTGCTCCTGAGGTGGAAGCCGGGAGAAACGCTGTAAATTATTTAAAAATTTGAATTGTAACTGTGTTTTTAACTTGCCTGCTCCCTCCTTCTGGGCATTTCTCCCTTGACATCAGCTGTGCTAGCTTTCCACGCAGCTGACCTTAGCGCTGTCGTGGCTTGGGAACACACTCGCCGCCATTCTCCACTTGCCCACAAGCCACGCCCTCTGCCGTGAGGCCACGCCCCCTTCCCCTCGCTGTGAGGCCACGCCCCCTTCCCCTCACCGCGAGGCCACGCCCCTTCCCTCGCCACGAGGCCACGCCCCCTTCCCTCGCATGCTACTTAGACACGCTGAGTGCTAGCGCGCAGCAGAGGTAATTTTGGTCCTCAGGCGGAAGCCGGGAGAAACGCTGTAATTTATTTTTTTATTTGAATTGTAACTGTGTTTTTTAACTTGCCTGCTCCCTCCTTCTGGGCATTTCTCCCTTGACATCAGCTGTGCTAGCTTTCCACGCAGCGGACCGTAGCGCTGTCGTGGCTTGGGAACACACTCGCCGCCATTCTCCACTTGCCAACAAGCCACGCCCTCGGACGCGAGGCCATGCCCCCTTCCCTCGCCATGAGGCCACGCCCCCTTCCCTCGCCGTGAGGCCACGCCCCCTTGTCCCATAAAGATGTGCATTCCTCGTACGCGCAGCGGACAAGCGCAGCTGGCGCGCCTAAGGCAAGCCCGTCTGCGCCCGTCCATGACCGGCAGGGACCAGGGGCCACGCACCCTGCTTCCGCCCTCACTTATACCCCAGCTCAATTATTCTCCTTAAATCTAGCTCAGCCCATTGCCCCTTCCCTGTTTCAGCGCATTTTAGCTTTGGGCATCTCTGTCCCGTTGCTCTCTTCGTCTGAACCTACTTTGCTTACTCCCCGGTTACAGGCTCTTCCCCCCCCTGTCCCTCTCCCTCCCCCCTCATCCATCACGGCCAGCGCTTGCCTGCTTAATACTAGATCGGCAGGCAAGCACCAGCTTGAGCTTTTTAATTTATTAGACACTGATGCCCCTGATTTTCTGTTTCTCACAGAGACTTGGTTCTCTGTTGACTCCCTCCCTGATTTTCTGTTCGCCCTCCCCGACTCTTACTATGCCCTTCGGGCGGACCGACCAGCTGGTAAAGCCGGTGGGGGTGTGGCGATGATCACTCGCTCTAATTTTCAGTTTCAGCTTCTTCCCTACCCTCCCATACCTGGCGTCGACTTTTTAGTTGCCCGCTCCATTAACCTTTTGGCCCCCCTTACAATAGTCCTTATGTATCGTCCCCCTCAGAACATGCCTTTCTTTGTGCCCGCCTTGCAAGAACTACTGGCTACGCTTGTGGTCACTAATTCTTCTGTGCTCCTTTTGGGAGACTTTAACTATTGGCCAGGCGACCCCAGGGAGGACTTGCCCTCCAAGGACTTCTCTGCCACTCTTCAGTGTCTTAATTTTCTTCCTCACCTTCACCCCCCACCCACATTCATGGCCATATTTTACATCAAATATGGTCAGCTAGTTGTACTATTCTCCCCCCCCACATGCCTTCCTTGCACCTGGTCTGATCACTTTTTGATTTTATTTCCTATTGAGCTCAGAGCACAAGAGAAACTCCCCCTGCCCAAGAATGTTACAGCTCGTAATTGGAATCGGGTTGATCTCAACTCCCTCTGTGTCTCTCTCACTACCTCTTCCCCCGACCTATGTACTTTTTCCCTTGATTGTCAGGTAGACGCCGTGAATCACTGGCTGTCCACCTCTTGCAACCGGTTGGCCCCCCTTAGGAAAGTCAAGACCTGCCGCCCCCATGACGCCCAAAAATGGTTCACAGACGAGCTGAAAATTCTTAAATTGGATCTTAGGCGTTCCGAACCCCACTGGAGACGCAACTATTGTCCCTTCTTGCGAACCAAATACATGCTTCTTCTGGCTAATTATAAGAAGGGCATCCTGTTAGCCAAAACCACCTACTTCTCGGAGAGAATATCTTTGTCAGCCAATAAGCCCAAAGAGATTTTCTCCATAGTTCGCAACTTAGTTGCTTCGGATAGGGTCAACCCTAATCTCATCCCTTCCCACGCTCTCTGTCTGTCTCTGAACGACTTCTTTCTAGAGAAGATCGCGAAGATTAAATCCAATATTCCTTTAGTACCCTCGCCACCTCTTTCTCCTCCTCTTACTCCTCCTCTGTCTTTCCCTTCTCTCGATCAGTTTCCACCTATCCCTCTGAACTCTTTCTGGCTCTACTTCAGAAAGTAAATTCAGGTTCTCCGGCTGACTGTGCTCCAACTCGCATTCTGAGAGAACGTTTCACTCACTGCCCCGATCCTCCTCTTTCCCTCCTTAACGCCTCTATCTCCTCAGGTTTAGTTCCGAAATTCTTTAAATCAGCTATAGTTCGCCCCATCTTAAAAAAGCCTGGTTCAGACCCCTCTCTTCCCTCCAACTTCAGACCCATTTCCCTTCTCCCTTACCTGGGGAAGATCTTGGAGAGCTATATTACATCTTGTCTCTCTTTCTTCATTGAGGATAATCACCTCTTAGCCTCCCACCAAGCGGGTTTTCGTCCGGCCCATTCTACCGAGTCAGTGGTCCTGTCCGTTCTAGACGAGCTAAAGAGCAAGGCAGACTCCAACTTACCTCAGGCCTTGGTGCTCCTAGATCTGTCCGCCGCGTTTGACACGGTCGACCATTCCATCCTCCTCGGCCGTGTCTGCGCGGCGGGCGTTCGGGGCACCGCCCTCTCTTGGCTCGCCTCTTTTCTTAAAGAACGGACTCAGGCTGTCCATCTCTCTGGCTATACCGCCCCAACCCGCTTGGTTCCTTGCGGGGTCCCCCAAGGTTCTTCCCTGTCCCCTCTTCTTTTCAATCTTTATATCCGTCCCCTTATTCGTTCTCTCCTTGACATGGGGGTCTCCGTATATAACTATGCGGATGACCTCCAGTTAGTTTTTGATCTTTCTTCTTCTCTGCACTCCATTCCTAAATTCCACTCCACTTTAGTTTTCATCTCGGAGTGGATGAATCGTAACCAACTCAAGCTTAATCTGGACAAGACTGAGTTGGTCCTGACTGGCCCTACCATCTCCCCGTGGTCGGCCGCTTTTTGGCCTTCCATCTTTGGCCCCCCGCCCATACCGGCTGCCTCCGCAGAGACCTTGGGTATTAAAGTCAGTCGGGACCTCTCCATGCATGCCCAGATTAGCTCAGTTGTTTCTTCCTGTTTCCTCTCTCTCCGGATTATCCGGAAAGTGTCCCGTTTCTTTTTCTCTGATGCCCTCAAACTTATTATTTTGGCAATGATTCTTTCCCGTCTTGATTACGGGAATAGCCTGTATGTGGGCATCCCGGCCTACGAACTACGTCGACTGCAGGCTATCCAGAATCAGGCTGCCCGTCTCATTTATCACCTTCCCAAGTCTTCTCACATCACTCCTGTTTTGAAATCCCTCCACTGGCTTCCCATCTGCCAGAGAACCCTCTTTAAGATGGGCTGCCTGGCCTTCATGGCTCGTACCTGCACTGCCCCGGCCTTCATCAACTCTCGTATTATCCCCTACACTCCTAAACGTGCCCTTCGTTCCTCCAATCAATCTCTCCTCACTGTTCCACGGTTCCGTAGATCTAAAACTGGAGGCACTAGATTCTCTGTACAACCTCCCCGTTTCTGGAACACCCTCCCTCTGTCGATCAGATCTATACCAGTCTACTCCCAATTCCGCAAAGCTCTCAAGACTCATTTGTTTTTCATAGCGTACTCTAGCTGATCTCCTTCGGCAATACCTACTCTTTAGCTCTTTACCTTTAGCGCCAGGAAGCCGCTTGGTCGCAGTGCGCTTTATCAAGAACTTTCTTCTTCATTTCAATAATAATTCCCTTCCTTGATCAAAAGGCATGTCCTTCGGTTTTTTATTTAAGGATATCCTTTGTGTGTTTCAGATATGAAGGCAATCGAGGATCAAGGTGCGGGCATGTCGGGCCGCGGGGTGAGACCCTCAGATCCAGATGCATGCTGGACGAGGATTACGTCTCCGGTCGGATTTTCTCACCTGCCCCGCAGCTACGGCCTACAGACACAGGTGCAAATAGTCATCTAATTTTACCATGACCTGGAAGCTTAAAAGTAGGAACTTCCAGGCAAAAACCAAGGCAGAAGACGCCTGTTTGATGGGGCAAGTTAGGTGACAAGTGGGTTCTCGACCTTGATGAAGTAAGTCTTGCATGTAATGTTTAGAGGATTGTTAGAATGCAGGCCCTTCAAGAAGCAGTGAAACAGGATATTTTGGTATCCTTGTAAATTGCTCTAATTGCTCTTATTACAAAAGAGGACAAGGGCGTGTTTTTATATTTTAAGTGTATCTGAAGTGTTGTTGTGCTTCCATATATAACTTACAACATATGGGGCCTGGATATTTTCCCTAACATTCCTGTTCTAACCACAATAGGGCAATATATATACTTTTTAAAAAACATTCTCCAGTGTTTTCCATAGAGATGATATATGTCTAAACTCTTTCTTATATATCTATTTGTGACTCAAGAGTGTGACTATAGGAGAGACCCACCCTGAACAGTCCATGAAGCACCTAGCTAAATAGTTCTAGGTATTTAATTTTGTCTGCTTTCTTCATTTTGATGACTGCATTGTTATATGATATGCACAAGACTAACCATAGATATGTCACCAAAGGCTACTCACCCTAATCACTCATCTGTTGTTAATTAATTTGTGTCATATAGTGCTACATATTTTAAAAGTTTTTGTCAAAAGCAACCGTCTCTCTGGTCGAATATTGTGCTAAGTTAAGTCAACTGGAACTCCTTAATCACCTATTTCATGAACAACAATTTTTGCTGCTTTTTGTATTTATCTCATAGGTTATCACTAATTATGATACTAGTTGAGAGCTAGATCCTCTGTTTATATCTAAGCCAACCCAGCACTTACTAATTACAGTGTAAGGGGCATAAACACGGCCCTGACGTATGCCTTAGATCCGCGGCGGATTAGGGGCAGAGACATGTTGGTATAATTATTTGTACAGTGACACATACAGGTCATTAAACCTAAGTATGCCTCCTGTATTTACCACTTGGTAATCTTTTAATCAACCAGGGATACCACGAAGTTAAAGGATACTTTAGTGGTTTATCCCATGGGTTTTTAAAGTCAGAAACTGACCCTAAATCATTCTCCTGAGAGAATAAATATCAAAGAACTCCCTCAGAAAAGCCCCGTTTTGAGGTCGAGTCTGCCCTGGTAGTAATATCTTACGAGGGTGGGACAAGGTGGCAAATGATGAAGCATGTCACATTACTCTAGTGAGCCATCCTCATCCAATTCTTGGAATTTCCTTGAATTTGGGTAACAAACAACAAGCACCATACAGAGAACCCATTGGGTCCCTGGTATTGACCTGCTGGCTTGCTGATTACGCAAACAGCATTTCTCAAAGGGTATTTCACCAATTTTTGTGTTTGTTTAAACTATATGTGCCAACCACTTGTCTTCGGGTAGGGAGTTGGACCCTTTGCTCTGTTAAACATTTTTCAGGAGGAAGGGAGCGATCTTCGATGCTGTGAGCTTGTAGAGCTCAATAGGTAGCTTGTTCAAGCCGACTGCCTTGCCAGAATTCAGATCCTGAATTGCCTGCACAACCTCTTCCTCAGAAATGTCCTTTTCTAGCAGAGCTCTCTCTGTCGACGAGAGACTAGGGAGTGGGGTATCGAATAGTAGTTTGGGGCACTCCTCCTCTGTGGCGGTAAGTGCTGAGAGAGTATAAGTGTGTATAGTAGATCCCAGATGCGTTTGGTATTTACGCCCTACCCCTCAGCATCTCCTCATCATTAGTATGGAGCTTCAGCACCCACCTGCTGGCCCTTTCTTTCCTATCGAGCCAGGCAAGGAGTTTCCCCGCCCTGTCCCCACCTCATATAGGCAGTGCTGAGTTGCACAGTGACAGGCTTTAGTGGCATCCGTGGCAATGTCACAGTATTCCCGCAGTTTTAATGTTAGGTTGTGGGTCAAGTCTATCTGGTTGTCATCAGTGAGAGTGGCTTCTAGCTCATGTATTTCCTTCTCCAGCAAGTCCAGACAGACTCCTTGGTCCTTTTTATGGCCAGCTATCAGCGAGAGACCTTGACCCCCTCATATAGCAGCCTCGTATTCCTCCCAGAGGACCCACACTGAGTCTACTGAGTTGTCATTTTTATCAAAATACTGGTCTGTAGCTTAACGGAGACCAGTGCGAACATAAGGCACTTTTAGGTACCATGGCCTTAGCACAATGCGTCTGTCTTCGCCCCAGTCAGGCAAACTGTAACCAACCCAAACATTTTATGGGTTTCCGTTATGGGTTGCTGTGATCCCTGTATGAAAGCCCATCTCTAATTTCTTTTGTAATCAGTAGGTGGGGACTCATCCAGTCACTCATTATCAAGAAATGTCATCAGAACTCAGCCGTAATAACTTATCACTGTTGCGTTCTGATGTCATAGTGCCTGCTGCCAGAGCCAGTAGCCAAAGGAAAAGGCAGGTGAGGTATCAGAGCATAATTAAAGCAGATTTTTATAGAACTTTAACGAAATGTGACTTTTCCTTCTCTGTTTTTCTAGCTGTATCGTTACAACCAGAAATTATGTATTTTTGGCAACATATTTATTTTTTGTACTCCTTAGGTAATTTTAGAAGAGTTAGAATCTTTCTGCATGTTTCCACACATTCTGTGCTACTGTACCATTAATATAACAATACCCTGTATTAAATTAATTCTAATATTTTTATGCAACAACTGTGTAACAGCTTTTTTGATGTGCCCAATTTTATCTTGCTCTAGCGATTCTATTTTTATTCTTCATGTTTGCAAACATGCTCTCTCTTTTACATAAAATAGCTACAAAGTATTTAGGTAAATTGTAGGAAAGGTGATGATGTGTCCATGTATTATAGGGAATAAAATACCTCCTACGGTACACAATAAGGATATTGACAGTCACCTTGGAGTTCTATAACCTTGGAGTTCAATAACCTTATAAAGGAACCCGGCCTTCGGCTTCGTTCCTCTGTGTGGTAATGGAACTCCTCCGTGACTTGCACTATGCTTATAACGTACTCCAGGGGGACTTTATCCCAAATATATAATAGTATGCCGTGTATATACAGTGGTTGGAAACATTATTTTCCATTTGTTTGGATGGTGTATACACGCTGTGGTAGGGAATGCAAATTTCCTTCTACTTTGTTATATTTTATTTTTAGAAACTTCCATTTTCATTTGTTCTGTACATTGACATTATGCTGGTACTGGCAACGTGAGGCATATAAATGGTTTAAATCCTCTCTATCTTTTATTTCATATGTTGAGTTGAGTTATTTTTGGGGGGGTTGTCTATTTTCATTTATTCCGTATGGCGTGCAGATCGTGTATTTCAAACGTGTATTATCTTTTATTATGTAACCACCATAACGTGGGTATATGATGTTTCCATTGAGCGCCATTTTGATTTATTCAGTGCGGAGTCTATTTACTGCTAGGGCTATTCTCTAATTTCTGGAGCCCTCAATGAAGAGGCTACATGTCCTGCTTGTCCTGGACATGTTCTTTCCACCTCCCTCCCCCAATAGTTGCATTTTAGTCTTTGCTATGAATGATGAATTGTTAGTGTCTGAGCTGACCACATACCTCCGGGGATTAACTTGGCATCTGGTTTTCTGTAGGATTTACCTGAAGAGCCATAGGTGGGGAGCCGCTCCGTGCTATGAATTCCAGGGTGTCTTTTAGTCATCTGCTCTTTAATTGCACAATGCCCTATAGCTGGCATTCTTTCTTTGCGGTTTGTAGCGAAATGGTAGACATTCGGCCATAAACTCTCGCATATATCTCACCTGTCCTTCCCACTTCAAATGAACAGGGGCAGGGGAGTGTGTGTGTGTGTTGGGGGGGGGGAGGGGGGGGAGAAGGGGGGTATACTTTACTTACCTATTAAAAACATACACATTTTGTCACAGATAGGGAACTAAACTTCTTTCGTGTAATATTAGCAAGCGTTTTCGTGGGTGGCTTCTTGGCAAGAAAAACAGAAAGACACAATAGCTTTGTTTAAGATGAGTTATTGGAGAAATACGTATTAACAACTATGATATACACTGTGTGCTTAGTCGGGGGTCATCAATAAGTACTTAGATGCAGGTACCGTTGAGGTTACTCAGAAAGACTAAAAAGAGACAACCCCTCTCTCTATCAAATCTTGAGCAGTGCATTTGCAGGAGTGTGCAAGGATGCTCAGACACCTTCACACAAATATGCCCCAGCATAGAAGAATGAGAAGGTTCTGTGCCCAAGTCCCTTCATCCCACTGCTTGAACACAGGCCCCTTATTACACCCAGCAGTTAGGTGTGTGAAGAGGGAGCTGCAGGGAAGTGAATGCTCAGACCTCCATCATACAGACACAGGTCGTATTCATTCTAGGTTGGCCGTCTGGCCATGGGAACTTATTTTGCCTGATGTAATTCCATCAGTTGTTCTTGGGAGCCCTCACTTAGAATGCAGCGTAAATGCAGCTGTCATCATCATCAGCATTATACACTGATGTAGCAATAGGAGGCAATCTGGGAGCGGTGGATTACAAGAAGAATGTTTTATTGCTTTTCTGAATTCCACAAGGCCCTTTTGTACATTAGGGGGCCTATTTACAAGCCCCTATCACCACCAGAATGCCACTTTTTTGAGGGTGCAGTGGCGATACGGATTTTGCCTGGAAATAAGGCACCCTTTCATGCTAAGTATACTATGCCAGCAATAAAAATAAAATGGTAATACATTTGTTTTATTACCATTTTATTTTCACGTTTACTGCTCTCGTAGCGAATGGACTATGTTCCTCCACCCTCATGGAGGCACCACCACTGCTTCTAGCACGTGTATAATATGGCCCGACGTCGGGTGTTCATTACTGCAGGTAAATCTTTTAAGGATATAATGTGATATATAAATAATAATTTGGTGATACATGGAAGTATATTTCTATGGGAAACAGCCATAACAACGCATGCCTTACATCGCATGCCTTTACAACACCGTCATTACAGTGACTAGGTTGTTGCAACGCAAACCATTACATCTCAGGTCATTTCAACGACTTGATGTAGGGTGCCCACTGGTGTTGGATTTATGAAGAAGATAGTAGGTTTGCAGGCATGAAGAATAAAAGCGGTATCTATGGTGCAAAATTTGACACATCCAAAAGCAGTTAGTAACTTGTAGTAAAAAGATATTAGAATCTGTTGAATGTATCAGAATAAAAACATGATGTAACTCAGAATTTATAGGAAATTCTCTCTTTTCTGTACAGACCTATAGCGTGAAAAAAGTAAACATTAATCTTCAGATCTCCTGTTTGCCGATCATTGTTCATTATAGAAAAAAAATAGTTCAATAGAATGTAAAAGCAATTCCCTTTTCATTGTTTAAACTGCAACCGCAATTATGCTGTGATCTGCCATCCACCTTGGCTGCTCGTAGGAGGCATTATGACTTCACAATCAACTGTAATAAGCTATTACAGTTGAGCTGGAATGTCATATCCTTTTTACAGGAGATTAGAGACGTCAGTGCTTGGTTGTAATAAGGATATTAGAAATAGGCTCCCATCTATTAAAAGGTAATAAACATATGAGGTAATATCATTATCACAGTCGGGAGTTGCAATGATGCTCCTGGAAAAAAAGCTTTTCCACACATACGTGTGGACTACAGAACAGCGATTTTGTTACCTTAAAAACCACTTGGATGCTAAGGCCCCTGGAAGATCATCATGTAATTTCCATTGAAATGAATGGGCACTCCATGACGAGTTACCCGGTGCACAGACATAATATCGACTCCAAAATATCATTTGGACAGAATATCGAGTTTTAAATATCGTTTGGAGAAAATATCGACAGGACAGAATATCGACAGCCAAAATATCGTTTTTAAGGTAAGTGAAGTAATATCAACTGTAAATAATATAGAAAGTGAAAATATCCAAGTATATAATCTAGATAGTAAAAAATATCGTTTTTTAAATAATATGTAATTATTTATAGTGTTTTTATGTTATAATATGTGTGAAAAGTGTCATTTTATGTTATAATTATTTTTAATTAATGATTTTTGTTAAATTATTGTGTAATTTTATTCTGTAGCGGGTTGTGGGTTTATAGGGGAATAGGGTGGGAAGTAATTTAATTATAATTAATTAAATATGTAAATTTATTAATTGGTAGTAATAATTAATTAATTGGTAATTAAATAATAAATGTTAATTATTTAAAATTTAATTGGTAATTAATTTAATTTAATTTATTAATTGCTAATTATGTAAATTAAAATAATGTATTTCCTGTAGCGGGTTGTTAGTTTATAGGGGAATAGGGTGGGAAGTAATTTAATTATTATTTATTGCATATGTAAATGTATTAATTGGTAGTAATATTTAATTAATTGGTAATTAAATAATATGTGTTAATTATTTAAAATGTAATTGGTAATTATTTTAATTTAATTGATTAATTGCTAATTATGTTTAATTAAAGGGGTATTTTTAGGGTTCAGGGTCAGTTTTTAGTTTTTGGGTAAAGGGGTATTTTTAGGGTTCAGGGTCAGTTTTTAGTTTTTGGGTAAAGGGGTATTTTTAGTGTTCAGGGTCAGTTTTTAGTTTTTGGGTAAAGGGGTATTTTTAGGGTTCAGGGTCAGTTTTTAGTTTTTGGGTAAAGGGGTATTTTTAGGGTTCAGGGTCAGTTTTGGGTTTTTGGGTAAAGGGGTATTTTTAGGGTTCAGGGTCAGTTTTTAGTTTTTGGGTAAAGGGGTATTTTTAGGGTTCAGGGTCAGTTTTTAGTTTTTGGGTAAAGGGGTATTTTTGGGGTTCAGGGTCAGTTTTGGGTTTTTGGGTAAAGG